>NC_059132.1:66873445-68123445 GCF_020740605.2 Lemur catta
ATTGTCCACCAGGACAGAGAATCTGAGTGCTCCGTGCCTCCAAGTTAATTATATATGAGTCACAGTTAGGGACACTAAGCAGACGTGATAATGGGCTACTTTAGCAGTTTCTTTCTATGTTCTTGACCTCATCTTGCCCTGTGGTGCAGGGATTTCCTGATATTTCAGCTGTGTCCTTTCATTGTCCCAGACTTTGGCTGTGTATTCTGCACCCTGTGGTTTGTGACTAATTGGCTGGCACTTTGGTTCTCACTTTCAGAAAAGTCCTGCTTTACTCTTGGGCAAATGGTGTCATGTTGATAAGGTCCCTGTCACATGTAAGTCCTAAGAAATTCAAAAAGTCTCTTTCTGTTCTCTCCCACATATGTCAATGTTCCTATGCAATTGCCAAAGCCTGTTATGGACGTTTTAAATCTAATAGTGATTTTATACAACTTTCCTTCTCATTGCTTTTATTTGCTCCATTATGAGACTGAATCATAAATCTCTTAAAACCTCCAAGATTCACCCACTTCTCTGTATCCCTCGCACTATCATCCTAGTACCATCTCTTACAAGACTCCTAAATAACCTGCCTTCCTGTCCCCATTCTTTTCTGTATCCACTCATTAGTAGCCAGATGCTGTTTTTGAAATATAAACACAATTATGTCCATTCTCCTTCCCTCCTACCACAGTCACTCACTGTCATATCATCCCACGGGTTTGCACAGTGCTTAGTCCCAGTGCTTCCAGCACCTGCTGCCTCCACAGGACTGTGCTTCTGGTAGCCCCTCCGCTTACGATGCTGTCCTCCCCACTCCACCTGCAAATAACTGCCATTCATCACAGGGCTCCGCCAGTTGTCACACATACAAACAAGCCTTCTCTGTCACACCTGCATAGGCTGCCATAGCACCTTGGCTTTATTTTATTTTATTTTTACATGATTGTCTGTTTACCTCTTTCAATTCCATGTCACCAGGAGCTGGGTTCACCATTGCATTCCAGCACTTCTTTTGAATAAATAAATTGCCTACGAAGTTCCATTTTGGAATGGTGGGTAATCATACTCTCACCGCCATACTCCATTCTAGCCCTGAAAGCAAGCGGGATGAATTTTCTTTCATCCATTTTTTCCCACTTATCAGGAAGTAGTCAGGTAGTAAGGTAGGTTTCCAGAGTACTGGGGAGGCAGGTCTTTGGCACCTGAAACCAGGTTCAAGGGAGTCTGGGTTTAGGAGGATGTAAGAGGCTGGAATAAGGATGTTAAATTTAATGAATAAAGAAACATGATGGAGTAAGACAATTGCATAAGACCATCAGTATGGCATCTATGGAGTTAAGGAAGGAAGGTAATTTGATGGGACTAGTCCCATTTTTCCTCTTCTTAATCTCACCACTGTTCTGTTACCAACAATTAGTTGATGACTCTTCTTAGGGATTATGAAAATTGGGCCAGAGGTATTGTTCTGCACTGAGGACATGAAACTTTTTATAACACTGATTCTATGGGAGCATGCATTTCAGAGCTCAAATTGAATAAATTGAATAAACAAGAATTCCTGGTACACAACTCATTCACAACCTGAAGACTGCATATATCAAAGACAAGTTGCCTGACAATAGTTTTCAGCATTATATCTCAAAAACATCTGTCTTTCATGAATGAGCAAAGAAAATATATTCTTTTGGAAGGAGAGACACTATAAAATAGTGCTTTATATACATTACAGAAAATTGTTGGCTTTACTCCAGATAAATTATTCATCACTTTTCCTGGGCAATGTTAAGATTTTAAAGTAATGGCTAAGTTTTTACTTCATCTCCATAATGTAACTTTTAAAATACTTCCAGTTATACTTTTTAAAACATTTATTTTAGCATATATGAGTCAGCAATAACAGCTACTCAGATAACTATTGAACTACTTAAATATATTTTGTTTCACAAGCCATCCATTCTTTTGCACTTCAAGTTTACTATCTAGTAGCAACAATACAATTTTAAAAATGTTATCTACCCATATGCTGAATTTGCCCAGTTCTCAATTGTCTGTGGTTTACATTTGAAATGTAACATGAAACCCATGGGCATTTACTTACCCCTTACCATGGAGGTCTTTAGAGCCTTTTATATTTCTCCTTAAATATTTCTTCACTCTTCTTGCTCAAGGATTTTTTTGGAGGCCTCAGAAGCTGTTCCACTTGTCTTTTATAAGTATGTTTATTCCGATTGGTGCTGTTCTTCCAGTTCCCTGTTGGTTTCACCATCTTCCGCAGGCACTGCTGGGAGCTACCTGGCAGAGCCAGGGCCTTCCTGAGTATCTGCCTTCCCCTCAGCATCTCTAATGTGCCATCAGGCACTGTTGATGCCACTGCAGAAAGCGTGGACTTTGGCAGGTGAGGCCACTGTTCTCTTGAGGACTGCGGTCTCTCTCTCGGCTGCTACTGCAACTGTTATTCCTCTTTACAATCCCAGCAATGCCTTGAGGTAGTAGTGGTGCTTCCAAAGCTGCTTTACCAATGGCTGGCGCAGGGCAGGACAACGTGTCTCTCTTTCTGGTGACACATTCTCTTGGACATACAGAGAGTCACATGAAGCACTTGTTGTACCTTGTCTTACATAGTGTTAGACAAACTTGCTTCTCCTGTATTTATTTTATTTTATTTTATTATTTTACAGTCAACCTTTGTTATCCATGGGGGATTGGTTCCAGAACTCCCTGGAAATATCAAAATGCACAGATGTTCTTACATAAATTGGAGGATGCTCTTCATAAAGTGATGTAGTATTTGCATATCACTGAGCAGATCTTCCTGTATACTTTAAATCATCTCTAGATTACTGATAATACCTAATACAATGTAAATGCTATGTGAATAGTTGTTATATTGTATTGTTTAGGAAGGAATGACAAGAAAAAAATCTGTACATGTTCAGTACAAACACAACCTTTTTTTTTTTTTCTGAAATGTATCAATCTGCAGTTGGTTGACTCCGTGGATGCACACCTCACGCATACAGAGAGCTGGCTCTGTTTTATTTATCATCTACCTATTTTCTATAGTTCTCAAGCATGAATCCATAGGAATTATGCTGTGATGTAAATTTTGGCTTTTCTGAAAAGTAATGCTTCCTCTGATTATGCTCTTAATGCAAAAAACCTTTGCTCTTAGCAGATCATAACAAATGTTAGAATTCTACTTTGAATATCAATCAATGCATTCCTTCAATCCCAATTGCCATCAATTTGCAGTAAGACTAAATTTTATAAAGTTCTCTTACTTCCAAATTCTGTTAATGGGGGTGCTGAATTGAAATGTTCTCTTCCAAAAAAAATCATACTGATTTTTTAAAAAAGAAAGGCATTAAATAATATAATATACAGCATACCACACAAAAATAAACAGATAAATAGATAAATAAATGAAATCAGAAGCTTATATATCTTATAATGCAATTTATTTTATATAAATATTCTTGAAATGAAATGAAGACTGCTGTGTCTATTGTCTGTTTGCCATCATTGATAACCCTGGTTTACTTGAAATTAGACAAATAACATGTTATTATAAATTATGAAATCTAATAAATTCAACAAATACAATTTATTCATTGATTGTTGTATTCACAATCAGAATTTTTAAGGCATACAAATTTCCATAAAAATAGAAAATAAAAGTTACCATGCTATAATGCAAAATAAAAGATCTAATTACTAAAAGTTCTTCCTTGATCTGCAGATAGAAATATGGAAAAATTAACCTCATGATTTATCCTAAGAGGATTGGCAAAAATTGCCTCAACCAAAGCACTTTTAGAAATGCAATGACTTAGGATGCTAACTACTTGGTAAGCACACATTCCCCCACAAAACTGCCCTCACTTCAGACCATGCTCAGGTATTCCCAGGTACCCATACTTCTGACCAGATGGCTACAAATTTGGGAGTTCCCCCTACCTCCTTGAGTTCAATAGTTTGCTAGAATGACTCACTGAGCTCACTGTAAACATTATACTTATGAAGGAAGTTTTATTATAGAAAAAAGAATACAGATACAGTATGTATATAATAATGACTTTTGTTCTATATTAAGTAAGACTGTTTTGAAGATCAATATCTACAAAGCAGCAGTGCAATAAACAGGAGCAAGGGGATAGTCAAGGGCACAGTGTTTTGTGTTTGATATTCCACATTCCCTCCACCTAAGTGAAATGTTGAAAGCAAGCTATTAACCGAGAAAGCATCAATACCCATAAAATTCTGTTTTTTTTAAATCCACATAAAATCTATCACTTCTCCCTGACAGAGATCCAAATATTGTGAAGATGTGAAGATCCCATCCCAGTAAAATCAAGTAGTGCTTGATAAATGATGACTGGTTAATGAGAATTTTACTGAGAATTGTATATATCAAACTTTAAATCTAAGAAGTGAATTAAAACATCGCTCACGTAGATAGGTAATGAGACCAAGGAAAACCACATTCCCTTTCAGTTGAAACGCTGACTCTGGGTAGATTGCTTCCAAGTATGTGGTTTGTGGAAAACTGCAGAAATGGGATCAGCATGTCATCCTGGAGACAGAATGGACTCCACGGAAAAACATAAGTCTGGAAAAGATCTAAAATAGGAACCAAAAATAAAATGACTTTAATTTTTTAAAAAGGCAGGAATTTATAAGTATAATAAAAGTTCACAATTCTATGTGGAAATAAAATAATAACAGGGTTACAAAAGGAAAATTGAGTAAACAATAAAATTGTCAGAAGAAAATGTATATTGATAGTGCCTGAAAGAAATCTGAGAAAACAGAAAAAGAAGGTCCCCACATTACAGCAAAAATAAATGGAAAGATAAATGCACTAAGAACTGTCCTAGAGAGAAAACTTTCAAGATTACAATTCTAAAGAACAAAATCTACAATCACTAAGCCCTCAAAAGAGCAAAACACTAAATGAACACATTAAAATAAAATTAGGGAAGTCTTCTTATAAATTATGAAATAAATCATTACAGGCTTTTAGGGAAAGAAATTTGAGTCAGAGAATTTTGTATTAAAGTAGTTTTTATATTATATAAAGACATACTCAGATATTTAATAACACAAATGTTCTATCATGCATGCCTTATTTTAAAAAAAATGTGTCCATAACCATACACACACACACACACACACACACACACACACATACACACACACACACACACACACACACACCCAGCTGGCTGAGAACTGGTTTGAAATATACACTTTAAGATTGGTGGGGTCACTGCAAGAAAAAAAAAAAATGAGTGATGGTGAGTACGATAGCCCAAATAATACTCAATATATTTTTACAAATAAATATGAATATCAAAATAATCTTTGTAACAAAAAATTTAAAATGTAACTTGTGAGACTGTGATAACAATAATCTGTGCTCTAAATCTTAGTTTATATTAACACAGAGGTAGTTTTGGTACAATGATTAATAATAAAAGACCTCGAACAAGATAAACATGTTTAAATTCCAACTCCATCACTTACTAGATTTGTATTATGAGATATCATGTAAGCTCAGTCACTTAATTCTAAAATGTAGGAAATCATCACAAATATCAAAAGTATTACTGCAGATATCAGGATCAAATATGTGAATTTTTGTCCGGGATGCATCTCTTACCTATTTAATCCCATCTGTGTTACTTGGTTGTAAAATTTGTTTCGTTACAACATACTTCATGCCATTCTTCTATAGTCACCTCTATTTAAAAATGGAATACTGCAATTTGTGCCCAAAGTTATGGCTTAGTGGGTAAGATACCACCTGATTAATGATGGCGACTCTGGTTGCATTGTGGTTTATTGCCACCTGCCACATATTTAGTCTCTGAAAGGCCAAGTATTAAGCTTTCTCAAAAGGAGAAGAGTTAACTGCAGAGAATGGAATAGCTTTATTCCAAAACCTTAAGAATATGTGCTGTGCTATGCTTCACCTACAGTGTCTTTTCTAAGGCATCATGACATTCCTATCTGCCATATAAACTTCAGGCAGAATAGAATCTGCTGAGTCATATGGCCCACATGGCCAAGTAGCTTTCTTGGCAATTTGGAACTAAAGCAGACACTCTCTTATTGTGGGCCTTCTTAAAAGTAGCTGCTTCTGGCTGGGCGCGGTGGCTCACGCCTGTAATCCTAGCCCTCTGGGAGGCCGAGGCGGGTGGATCGCTCGAGGTCAGGAGTTCAAGACCAGCCTGAGCGAGACCCCGTCTCTACTAAAAATAGAAATAAATTATCTGGACAACTAAAAGTATATATAGAAAAAATTAGCCAGGCATGGTGGTGCATGCCTGTAGTCCCAGCTACTCGGGAGGCTGAGGCAGGAGGATCGCTTGAGCCCAGGAATTTCAGGTTGCTGTGAGCTAGGCTGATGCCACGGCACTCACTATAGTCCGGCCAACAAAGTGAGACTCTGTCTCAAAAAAAAAAAAAAAAAAAAAGTAGCTGCTTCTCAGGTTACTGGACAAGGGAGTATGATAGTATACTGAAATAAGTCAGAGGGAGCCTCAAAAATTGCAAAGAGGCCACAAGTGGTGCTTTTTATCTTAGATGTAGGAAGGACAATATTTAGCAACTTATTATTATTATTTTGGAAGGAATATGACAACATGCTCTATACCAAGTGTCAGTAAACCACAGCCTCAGGGCCAAACCCAGTCCATTGCCTATTTTATAAATAAAGTTTTATTGAAAATCAGCCACATTGCTTTGTCTACATATTGACTATGGCTATTTCATGATACAATGGCAAAGCTGAGTAGTTGTGATAGAGATGTGTGATACAACCTAAAATATTTACTATCTGCCCCTTTAAAAAATAGTTTGCCAAACCCTTCCCTAGACCACTGGACACCCAGAAATTTGATGGTGACATTGTATTTTGTGGGATTTATTTCACGCCTCTTGGCATGTACGTGTCTTACCATAGTATCTAAGTAGTTGCTACTTCCTGCTCACCACATGAATAAGCACCATGCCATCAATTTAATGAGCCAACTTTGTGTCCTACAGCATGGAGCTATGACATAAATTCCTGTCACTAGATTATGTCAATGGCCTGAACTGTTTATATGGCACTGAGGCATAACAGTGAAGTTGTATTGCTGGTCATACCAGCTGAAAGCAAATTTTCAGATGACACTTATTCACAGGTATAGACAAAAAAAAAAAATGTTTTTCTATTTAGTGATTGCGTATACGTGCCAGAGAATATATTGAATTGTTCCAGCAATGAAATTGTATCTGGAACGGCAACTGCAATTGAAATCATCACCTATTTAAGTTTGCAGTAATTCACTACTATTATCCAAGATACAGCTCTCTTCTGCACAGTTCAAATAGGTGGTGCATTAAACATGAAAGAGGTAGGAATCACTGCCTCCTGCTTCTTTGGAGTTCCTTGTGGTGGTATTAGTATCTGCATTTTTTTTTCCAGGAATGCAAGTTCTCAGATTTACTGTTCATTTTTTGGTAGATTGAGGTAGATATTATAGCTTCCTTTAATTTTTTGCTACAAGATTAGCCTTCATGCAATACATCAAGGAACCAATATAAAGATTCTGACATTTAATGTGTATCAGTTTCTACTGAGCATTTTGGAACTAGGATACTCAGAGCATAGAATCAGGGATGCATTTGGCCCACTGAGAGATAAATCTTAGCCAAAACTCAACTGATCTACTCAATGTCATCTTCCCCTACTCTGACAAGTGGAACACGGTGGTGTGTGGTGTTTTTTTCTCCCAAAATTAGTGTGAGTGTAGAGACAGTGTACAACAATCCCCCCAAATTTAATTATTTCCCATTCCCCAATGCATAGTGTTATGGAGTGGATTGTGTCCCATCAAAATTCATATGTTGAAGCCCTGACCCCTAATGTGCTTGCATTTGGAGATGGGGCCTATGGGAGATAATTATACTCACATGAGATTAGTATCCTTAAAAGATGAAACACCATATGATCTTTTCTCTCTCTGTCTGTCTGTGTCATGTGAGAAAACAGTCATAAAGTCATTGTCTGCAAACCAGGAAACAAGTTCTTGCCAGAACCTTCCAGCCTATGAGAAAATAAATTTCTTTTGTTTAAGTCATCCAGTCTGTGGTATTTTGTTATGGCAGCCCAAGCTGATTAAGACAGATTTTGGTACTGAGTAGTGAAGTGTGCTCTAACAAATACCTAAAAACGTGGAAGTAGCTTTGGAAATTTTGTAAAAGGTGCAACTTGTCAACTTGTGAACAATGAAGTTGGATATTTAGCTGAGGAGATTTCCAAGCAAAATGTTGAAGGGGTAGCTTGATTTCTCCTGAGTATTTGCAGCAAAACACTAACAAAGAGATGAATGAAAAAGGAATTACTAAGCAAAAAGGAATCAGATCTTGAAGGTTTAGAAAATTCTCAGCCTGTCTATACTGCAGAAAATTAGAAAGTATATCCTAGTGAGACTACCAAGGGTACGACTGGACTATAATTTGATAAGGAGTTTGTCAGATTATATGAGTTTAAACACTGCTACTTTGAACTGAAGGTGATAGAGACAGGACAAAATAAAGGAAAGCTACTCTACGTTTTGGATTAGACAGGACTGGACAATAGATAGAGTGATTCAGCTGCAAATGTGTGCTATTCTTTAAGAAGAGGGACAAATGTCCCCAAAGCAATTTAGAGATCATTAGGGCCACTGCTTCAGTTCAAATGGAGATGGAATATATGAGATTAGCATCAAGAATGTCATGAAAAAACAAATCAGTTGCAGGACCAAGTGGAAAAAATGTGATTCAGCAAGTAAGAGATGCATCTCAGTTAATTAACTTTGTTTACTAATGCACTTGACCATGTGATTCTATCTCCAAATGTTATATCTACAGTGTCTAATTACTTTTATATGACATTCAAGAATAAACAAATCTAATCTGTGGCAATAGAAATAGAAAGAGAGGTTGCTCTTACGGGCTGATTGGAAAAAGCAACCTGAAACTCTTTATGAATATGTAGTTCAGAGAGAGATAATTGGATCAATCGAATTGCCCCCCATGAGAAAGATGAGAAAATGCTTGGGAAATTGCTTATTCTTATGTAAAAAATATATAAAATTGGATCATTACTTCATCCTCTGAAATAAAATCCATTTCAGGTATATATAAGACTTCGACATAAATCACAAAACAGCAACTTTTTACCCTTTAGTGTAAAGGAAGGATTTTTTAAAAAAAATTATTGTAGGTACATAATAGTTATATACCTTTATAGGGGACATAGTCTGGTCAGCAGATGAACCATTAGGGAACAACTTAATGGATTTGACTAGATTAAAACTAAAAACGTCTGCCTTAAATAATGCATCATCCCCAAGGAAAAAGTAATAGATTTGTATCACAGAAACATATTTTTAGCATACATAACTAAAACTCAATGACTGTGTAGGATGTGTTTTTAAAAATTCCCAACAAATCAGTAAGAAAGACCAATTAAAAAAAAGAGAGTAAAAGTATTTAATAATCAATTCATAAAAGTGACTAAATAACTTAAAAAAAGAGATTCAACCTACAAGTAATCACTGAAGTGAATATTAAATAACAATAAGATAAAATTTAACATACAAAAATCTGTAGAATATGTAAAATCTGCCCACATCAAGTGTTAGTGAGAATGAAGGTAAAGGAATATTCACTGGAGGTGGGAGCATAAATTGGTACAACTACCTTTGAGAATGTTTAAAAATATCCAGGAAAAATAAAGATAAGCGTATTTCTAACTTTGTAACTACGTTAGTAAAACCCTTTCAAACATTCACTTGTAAGATTATTCAGATATTTATTATAGAATTGTTTGTAACCGTCAAAAATTTGTAAATGTAATATGGAAATGAGTACATCTGAGCATATACATTTATATGATTAAATATATAAAAAAGTGACAAAGAATTAATTAGTGCTGCATATACCAAATGGATAAATCTGAAAGAATGCTTTAAAAAAAAAAAGACTTTTGTAACATATCACAGATTCAACATATGTAAACTTTAAAAACACACTAACATTGGCATATTTTCTTCATGAACTCATGCATATGTAATATAATTCTCAAATACATGGATAGGAAGAAAATACATCATATTCTGGGTTCAGTTTGCTACTGGGAATAAAGATTAGTAAGAATAAACATGTTGTGAAGCATTACACAGGATTCTAACCATATCTGTAGTATTTTTGTTCTTGAGAAAGGATGTTCTGACCAAGTACATCAAATGCTAACATCCAGTAAACCTAGGTGTAGGTACATGGGGCTTTCTTACTCTACCTTCTTTTATGTATAGATCAAATATTTCTTTAAAAATTTTATAAGAAACAAACCACAACAAAATAATAAAAAAAAGGCAACCCAGTTAGCATCCCATGGCATTATAATTCTCAATCTTGAATCACAGATAGTAAGGAAATTCGAAATGAAATATGTGCTCAAACCTTGGGATACCATAAGGACCGGAAGAATAGATGTGGTCATGTGCCGCATGATGACGTTTCAGTCAACGGTGGACTACGTGTGAGACGGCTGTGCCAGAAGATTATAGTGGAGCTGAAAAGTTCCTATTGCCTAGTGCAAGGAGTTACTCACCTGTCTGTGGTGATAGTGTAAACAAACCTAGTGCACTGCTAGTCCTATAAAAGAGTAGCAGATACAATTATGTATAGTGCATAATACTTGATAATAAACAACTATGTTAAGGGTTTATGTATTTACAAAACTATACCTTTTATCGTTATTTTAGAGTGTATGCCTTCTACTTAAAAAAAAAAAAAGTTAACTGCAGAACAGCTTCGGATATGTTCTTCGGGAGGTGTTCCAGAAGAAGGCATTGTTATCATAAGAGATGACAGCTCCATGCATATTATTGTCCCTGAAGACCATACAGTGGGACAAGATGTAGAGGTGGAAGACAGTGATATTTATGAACCTGACTCTGTGTAAGCCTAGGCTAACGTGCGTGTTTGTGTCTTAGTTTTTAACAAAAAGTTTAAATAGTAAAAATAAAAAAATTAAAAATAGAAAAAATATTATAGAATAAGGATATAAAGAAAGAAAAACTTTAAATAAATTTAGTGTAGCCTGAATGTTTATGATGTCTACAGTAGTGCACAGTAATGTCTCAGGCCTTCACATGCACTCACCACACACCCACCGACTTACTCAGAGCAACTTCCAGTCCTTGTAAGCTCCATTCATGGTAAATGCCCTATGCAAGTATACCATTTTTATCTTTTATACTATATTTTTACTGTACCCCTTCTGTGTTTAGATAGGCTTAGATAAAGAAATACTTGCCATTTTGTTAAAATTGCCTACAGTATCCAGTAAAGTGACATGCTTTACAGGTTTGTAGCCTAGGAGCAATAGGCTGTACCACAGTCTAAGTGTGTAGTAGGCTAAATCATCTAGGTTTGTGTAAGTACGCTCTGTGATGTTCACACAATGATGAAATCACCTAATTCTGCATTTCACAGAACATATCACCATCGTTAAACAATACATGACTACAATCCAAATGGTAAAGAACATATATTCAATCTACATGGGCTTACATACATTCTTGGATAGTTAATCATGGAGGCTGGGTAAAAGAAAAAAACTAAGTTAAAAGAATATGGTTTTTATTATCAGAAAAAGATTTTGGGTCTTCTTAAATTTATCACCCCAGAATTAAGAAAATTAAAGCATTATAAATTTTATAATAAAGGTTCTAAAATCATGGCAGAAAGTTTTATAGATTTATATAATAAAACTTTTTTTCTAAATAATATCACATCACATCTCATTAGGTTCCTGAATTTAACTTTGTGCTTTAGATTAACTGCTTCCTTTGCTTTTGACATTTTAAATGAGTGAAAATTAATAAAACAGTAGCCAATTGACACACACAATATTTCTTTCCCTCTCCTTACAAATGTGGTTTAATGTGAGTATCAATATAAAAGTCAAATGGTGTTGCACTAAGTTTAAATCATATGCTCTTCATTTGAAGATAAGACTTTCAATCTACTTAAATGTAAGACTAAAAATGTCAATAATTCTGAAAGTAAGATTAATAGATTAAATGATAGGGAGACAAGAAGTCTAACAGACCACGAGTTAGAATATGATAATTAGATATCATTTTCCTTAGCAATTTCACTTTTAGTACTACCACGAAGTGAATAAGATGGTGTGTGTTCCCATATTTAATATTATAGGTGTAAAAGGATTTGTATTAAAAGGAATCTTTGCCAGCAGTGTCTGCAGTATTAATTCATGAAGAGATTTTTCTCATAAAAATTTAAACACATTTTACCAAATATTTATTCTGTAATGAGTATGGAATAACTAACAACAAAAACAGATCTTTGGAAAATTTCATATTCCTTTTCACATGTAGTAGTATTTCCATGTAAAAAGAAAAATTAAAATAAAACAATTTGAGAAGAGGCCAGTGTGAAATGTCTTTTAGAGATCAATAATCTGTTTCTGAGCATTTTTCATGAACTTTTTGAATCTGGTGGCTATAAACTAAGGCACAGCAGTGAAGTGAGATTAGTGAGGAGGTCAGTAGAATGTGTTGAAACCAAAAAACAAAAGAATGACACCTAGAAGACTTGAAACTAATTGCTACTCTGCCACTTCCTGGTGATATAATTCTGCATATTGCCTATCTTCTCTCAACTTATTTGATTTAATTAATAAATGCAGTAAAATATTTTTTGTCTCATCTCACAGGGTCTTCCATATGCTTGCTATACAGATTCGAAGAAAATCTGTATGGAAATGTTAACAGATTTTGAAAGCCATTGCAAGAATAAAAGTTAGTATTATAACTTTAACACTACTTATTCCTGGTAACATGGCAAATACATAAAAGAAAATAACAGGTTCAGGCACAAAGTTGGTGGGGTTGATTAATTGTACAATCTATTGAGAGGAAGGAATTTGCTTTAAATCATGTCAAGATTTCATTAAGGGTCAAAAACAGAGTTAGGGTGACTGCACATGTTGCTATCAGGACGCTGAAGATCTGAGAGACGGGTATTTCAGGATGCTATTATTCTGGACGTGTACACTGATAGCTGACAGATTGGGTTTGGTAGATACTACTAAATAGAGCAAGAAACAAATTTATTTTCAAATTCTTACTCAACCATTTCCCATCTGTATGATCTTGGGGAAATTACTCAGCTCTTTGAATCCAATGTTTTAAAATCTCTACAATAGAGATAATAACAAAAATAACAATATTAGTAGTAAGAGAAGCTAACCTCTGTAAGCCTCAGTTTTCCCACTTTCAAAAGATGAATAACAACAGCAGATGGTTAAATACGTTGAATGAGTTTTATAGTATTGCTTTTTCATTATATTATCATAATGATTCCAAATAAATATTTTTATGTTATGCAAATGGAGGTCCTGCTCAGGTTCTATGTTTTGAGACAATTTTTAAAAAGTCAAAAATTAAAGTGTGTTGTAATGTTGTACTGCACTCTGAGTTTGTATCTGGTCATATTTGGAAGGTTCTAACATATAATTTTTAATGTGATACATTGGTTAAGATGAGCGGTTTCATTGGAAATCAATAGTACTTTGTTTTTAATTCATTTTTGCATATTTTACAGACTAAAAATAGATTTTTTTCTTGCTTCATTTTTTAGCAATTTATCACATTCATTCAAAAATTAAAATAAAACAGCCATTTCTTAAAATCTTTATGAATGATCAGAAAAAAATTACTTGAGAAACAAATTAAGACAATTTTCAACATAATATTAATTCTTCTGTATTCCAAGACATTATTTTCCACAAATAATTTGGAGTTATTAAAAGTAAAGTACATGATATATATCAACGTGCACTTGTGCACCACTCAGTCATTTGAATATCTCAGCAGCCCAGCGTCAAGTGTTACTGAGAGATAAGCTCAACCCCACTCTTCTGGTTGCGGGTTTCACAATTGGAAAGCCATCTGGAGTGCTCTGAGTATTGAACAATGACTATTGGTCCATGGACACAGGTGCACAGCACAGAGAGAAGCAGATTGACCCACTTGGCTAATAATGGAAAATCTAGTGAGGAGTGAAATCATGTTTATTTCATTTTCTGATTTTTTAAAGCTTTAGATCGTTTGAATGTATATAAGGTGCAGAATACTCTGCTACATGCTGTAAAGAAAGAAGTATTGAGAGGTAAATCAAATATAGACCTGGTGTTTACCCTTGAGAATTTTCCTTTATAAGATAGATAACATTTGTGCAGACACCAAAAATAAAATATTTAAAAGATGAGGGCATGTAGGCAGTCAGGCAATCCTGGAAATAATTTCCAAGATGTTTCCTCTGGCCCAAATGTGCACCAGAGTTTAGTGATATGTCACTATTGATGTAGTAGGTTATTAGTCAAAGTGAATTGACTGAAGCATGGATCAACGGAAAGACAATTTCCAGGGGGGAAAATGCACATCCAAGCATTATCTATTCTTACTGGGTTTTTTTTCAATGTTGGATAGTTACAAAATATTTCTGAAGCTTTATTTCTGTGTTTCTCTCAATCTCTATGAACCTGAAACTTATTTCCTGTTTTGGATGCTGATTGACTTTTTAAATTTATAAAGTCAGAGGATTTCCTGCCATTGTGACATTCATTTATAAAACAATTACTTGCTACTTCTTTTTCTTTGTGAGATTATGGGCCAGAAATTTAAAGTTAGCTAAAATACAGTCCTTATGCTCTAAATACTCAGTCTAATTATTTTTACCAAACAGTAGAGAAGACAGTAGAGGCACAGAGAAGGGAGTCAGAGAAGTCTTTTCAGAGGAGAGTATTTTTTGTCCTGTCTTGATAATAAAGTACAACTCATTAGATAGAAAAGGGGAAGATAATTCTAGGAAAAAACATTTTTAAAATGTGTTCAGTCTTAAAAATTCTTGACCTATGAGGTTCTCATGAAACTGTGAGTACACCAACATTGTTGGAATACAGGATTTTTGAGAAAAGGCAAGAAATAAAGTTGAAATAAGTTTAGATCATATATTAGCTTGTTATTGCTGCTGTATAAAATATTATCACAAACTTAATGAAACAATACAGATGTATTATCTTAGAATTCTGTAGTTCAGAAATCTAAGAGTGTTCACGAGGCTAACCAAGGTTTTGGCAGGGCTAATTTTTTTTTGTCAAGGCTCTAGGGGTCCCTTGTTTATGTGGATTGTTGGTTTATACCAGTTTCGCACAGTTGTAGGACTGCGGACCCTGTTTCCTGGCTGAGTCGGCTCTGAGGCTGCTGACTTTCCAGTGCTTGTGACGACCTTCAACAGCTTCGAGGCCAGCAGTGGTGGGCCGCCGAGTCCCTGTCCACTTAGAATATCTTCTGCCTCTACTTTCACTGTTGCATTTCCTGGGCTGAGTCCTAGTCCTCTTCTTCCCCTTTGACAGGCAAAACAGATTTCCTTAGTTCCACATGATAACAGAGGACACTCTCCTGATCTGAAGGTCAGCTAACTAGTAAACAGTTCCCTTTTGTGTTGTAAAGTAACATAATCACAGGTTCTAGTAAGGTGGTCTTGGGGAGACCATTATTCTGCCTACCATGGTTTACCTGTATCCAATTAGTTTGAAAAAAATAAAGAGGAGGGTTTTTAATTTCATTTCAGGTCATTTAGTGTATCTCTGACTATTCAAGTTTCCTAATTTTCTTTGCACTATTTTAGCATATTATATGTGTTCTAAAAATTCTTTCATTTTGTTTATGTTACAAAACTAATTAGCATGTAGACATTTTGCTATTGTGTAATTATTGTTTTAAATGTTGACTGTGTTAGTACATATTTAGACCATTTCATTCACATATTTTCCCTTTCTTTCTTTTTACTCAGCATCATTAGAAGTTTGCCCTTCTCATTGATCTTTTTATAAAGTGGTTGCTAGCTCATTATTTTTATTTCTCTAATTTGTTTTCTTATGTGTCTAAGCTACAAAAAATCTCTATGTATTTTTTATTCAAATTTTGTCATATTATACTTTTATTAGCATTCAGCTCTAATTAGTTTTAATTTCCCTTATAATTTGCTCCTTTAAACAAATAGTAAGTGGCTTTTATTTAATTTTCAGAAATTTTTTTATAGCTTTTGCCGTATTTTTGAAACTTAACTTCTACTTTTATTACATTGTGAATAGAGTACACATTTGGTATGCTGCTGATTTTTGTTTCTATTGAGGCAAATAAGACATTTTTTACATTGTTTTGTGTTAAACATACTAAAATTTTTCACTGAAACAAATTATTAAATTATTCAAATATTATACATTTTGGCTTATTTATTTTGTCTTTTACATAGCTTTTAAAAGAAGTAATAACCATAATTTATTATTTTATTATTGATTTAATGTTTTGAGGATATTTATTCATTGTACATGACATTAGAGGCAAACTCTATCAAATTTATAATGAACAGATAATCATTATCTTCAAAAAGAATTTAAATAATTATGGGAAAAATAATATGTAGAAAAACTGTTCAACTGATTTTAATAACTAGCTATGCATGATAAAAGGAAAAATGCCATTTTAATTTATGAATACAAGAAATTATATAGTTATCATATAATTATTTTATAAAATGTATGTCACTGATAGATAAAACAATATGGAGAGACTTTAGGCACATTTGTATTAATATATTTAATTAACACATTATAAGTGATACTTTAGTATTACTTCTAAAGAAGTTTAAAAGATTATTGGAAGGGATGACACAAAAGCATAAGAAGCATGAGGATTGGAAGAGAAGATTTTTTAAAAATGTGATACAATTGTCTCAACAGAGGACTAAATAGAATCATGAGAAAGTTTATCCATGTGGCTGAATAAAAGATCACCTTAAGACTATCAATAGCACCTCTTCATAGCAGCAACGATTAACTTATAAATGTTATACAAAACAAATATTACTCATAAAACAACCAAAATTTAAAATACTTAGAAACCAAAATAAAGAGCTAACATTTTTAAGTTAAAATTAAAATTATTTTAAAGTATTATAACAAAAAAAGATTTAAACAAATGGAAATGTATAGCATGGGCAGGATGAATAGCTATGTTTTACATTTAACCCATCAATTTCCTCCCAAATTATACATATTATTAATACAATCAAAATAAGATTTCCTCTTGAGTATCCTGAGACATTTGACAATCTTATTCTAACATGGATTTGAAAGTATCCAGATACAGAGATAGTTGTCAACTTTGATAAAGAAGGTAAGGGTAATCTCACTGATAAATATTGGTAGTACTAAACTGGTACCAGAATAAGGAATTTGATTAAGATAACAAAATATACACAGAAATGTATGTGTGTGTTAATGAGAAATGGTTTACCACAAATGGGAAAAGACTGGGCCATTTATTAAGTCGTGTTGAGAAAAAAACTCCCTCTACAGAGAAGCATACAGCTATGTCACCACTTTATTACAAGTAATGTTCCACTTGACATGGATTAATGCCATAAAGGTGCAAGAAAAATAAATATAAAAATGATAGAACACAACCAGGAAAATTTTTTGTCACCAAGGGATGGGAGAAACTTCTTAAATGAAATCTAAGAAGCACAAACAAGGTAATGAATAGACAGATTTGGCCATCCAAATGAATTTTTTTTTAAAAAAATATTTTCATTGGCAGTTTTTATAACCAAAGTCAGCAGATACATAAACAACCAGCAAAAGATATTGCTAAATATCTTCTAATAATCTAAAACTAAAGATTAATAACATAAAATTTCAAAAGTTCCGGTTAATGAATAATAGAAACAAAACTATTTCAATTGTTAAAATAGGAAATTTGGCAAAGAGATTAATAGGAAATTTATAAAAGTTGTAGACCAAATAGCTGAGAAAATTCCTAAGTAATCAGAAAAGGAGCGCAAGGTAAAATATCAGACTAATAAAAATAAGGAATATGGATAAAACCTACTGGTGATAAGACTGTGAAGAAAAGGAATCCTTAACAGCATTTAGATAAACTAAGCATGTATACTCTATGGTTCTGTTATTCTATTTCTGAGTGTTGTACTTTCAAAAGGTGGGAGAGTTCTCAAAGGACCTGAGAAGACATGAACAGGATATTTATGGAAACTTTGTTTGTCATGGCTGGGCGTCTATCTCTAGATACGTAGATCACAGATGGGTAAATACTATTGAAAGCTAAGAGCAGTAAGAAGGAAAGGACTAAAAAAGTACATGCAGCACCAAGAACAGATCTAAAAATCTAGGGATTAATGAGGATACTAGTAAATAGATTTAAAGTTTAATAACATTTTTGTAAATTAAAATAACATATTCACATAAAAACAATACATTTTATAATAACATCTTCAAATTAATAACATATTGAACACAGTAGATTGATATTTACAGAAGAGAGGAATAGAAATGAGTATTAGGAAGAAAGGGGAAAATAAGATAGGAACTTATCTATTTATATTGGAAAACCCCATATTCTTTTTTTTATTCTAATGTAAACAGAGTCCAGAACTAGGTAGGAGTAAGTCAGCATAGCAGCTCACAGTATTATTATCAATCCATCAAACTCTTTCTATGTTGAGCATGTAACTGTGTTCTTTACGACTGCAATATATGTGCATTTAACTCTAAGTCTGGTACATGCATTCCAGTTGGGAACACAGGTAAGACATGGAAGCCAAACACAAGATAGGGGATGCCAAGTGTCTACCTTTTTCCAACTTCTTTCCCATAGTCCCATTCACAATCTTTTGGTTACATCTTATTGACTAAAATTGTGTCATATGGCCATCTCTAGGAGGATGGACATCTGGAAAATCAAATATTTAGACTTTTAACTCCATACAGTAAAGGAAATTACAGAAAATGTCATTGTAAATGTGTGCCAATACAGAACTCATGCATGCATGCTACATAGATCTAATGGGCTGAGAATTTTAAAAGGGAATAAAAGGGGTTGGATCTTGATGCATAGAGAATACAATAGTAACTGGATTTATTAATATAGTGATAATATGTTTCAGCATAAAAGGTAACAGGAGTCACTGACAATTCCTGAAAATAAGTAATAAAATGATGAAAATGCTATTTTAGAAAGGTCAATATGACTAAAGCTGTGGCATATTTTGTAAAGTGGTAAACTAGAAACAGAAAAATGGAGTAGGAAAAAGTTTTGTAGTATAGTAAGAGTTCATGGGCTTCATGACCCTTAGGTTATTTTTTTTTTCTTCAGACTATTAGGGTGGTACAAATGTTTTGGTTACATGGATTGCTTTTGTACTGCTTACGTCAAAGCAGTAAGTGTGTCCACCATCCAGATAGTGTACATTGTGCCTGATAGGTATGATTTCACCCATCCCCCTTCCCTGCTCCCACCTGCTTGATTTGCACTGAGTATTACTTCCATCTGTGCTCATGAGTGCTGATCGTTTAGTTCTAATTTAATAGTGAGTACATGTGGTGTTTCTTTTTTCCATTTTTGTAATACTTCACTTAGGAGAATGGTCTCCAGTTCCATCCAGATTGTTGCAAAGGTATTAATCCCTTTTTTTCATGGTTGGATGGTACTCCATGGTGTATATATACCACATTTTATTAATGTACTCATGAATTGATGGGCATTTGGGTTGATTTCACATCTTTGCAATTGTGAATTGTGCTGCAATAAACATTTGGGTGCAAGTGTCTTTTTTGATAAAAATACTTTTTTTCCTTTGGGTAAATACCCAGTAGTGGGATTGATGAGTCAAATGGTAGGTCTACTTTTAGGTCTTTGAGGAATCTCCATACTATTTCCCATAGAGGTTGTACTAGTTTGCAGTCTCACCAACAGTGTATAAGTGTTTCTTTCTCTCCCGATCCATGCCAGCATCTGTTGTTTTTGGACTTTGGATAAAAGCTATTCTCACTGGAGTTAGGTGATATTTTATTGCGGTTTTGATTTGCATTTCCCTGATGAATAGTGACATTGAGCATTTTTTCATATATTTATTGGCCATCGTGTATCTTTTTTTTTAAAAGCTTCTGTTCATGTCTTTTGCCCACTTTTTAGTAGGGTTGTTTGATGTTTTCTTGCTGATTTGCTTGAGTTCTTTGTAGATTCTGGTTATTAGGCCTTTATTGGATATATAGCATGCAAATATTTTCTGCCATTCTGTAGATTGTCTATTCACTCTGTTGATTATTTCCTAGGCTGTGCGGAAGCTTTTTAATTTAATCAAGCCTCATTTATTAATTTTTATTGTTGCTGTAATTGCCATTTGGGTCTTCTTCATAAATTCCTTGCCTAGGCTTATACCTAGAAGAGTTTTTCCAAAATTCTTTTCTAGAATTCTTACAGTTTCATGTCTTAGTTTTAAGTCTGTTATCCAATTTCCCCAGTACTATTTATTGAACAGGGATTCTGCTTGTTTCATGTTCTTGATGCTCATTAAATCTTTTTGGGTATCATTTTATTTATCTGGAAATTAGGGATAATGATACATATTGCTGTGGCAAGTAAGTGAAATACTGTTTGTAAAATTACCTAGGAGTGTAGCACTTTTAGAGGAGACAGAAACATCCTATGATATCTACTAGGAACCTTTAACAAATATCGTACTTACTGGTAAAACAGTGGAATGTTTCTCATCAAAGGGAAAAACAAGCTAACAATGTCCACTATAGACTACTTTTACATATTGAACCTTGTTCTTGGCCAATGAAATGGAAAAAAATAGAAGATAAAAAGTAATTAGACTTTGCTTCTAAACTAGTTCTTATATCAAGGGCCTAATAAAAACTCTCTTCTCACAATTTCTAGAAGGAGCTTATAGAAGACCGAAAGAATTCTAGCCCACCAATATTCACAGTGAGCCCTGTTAGTACACAGACCAAACTCTAATTATTTCCCCACTTACTAAATAAGCCAGACTCAAGAACACTTTTCCTTCCCACAAGCTGATATCTCTAAATTATCCCTCCATAACACACAGCCTACTTTGATCATTGTTCATAGGTGTTTACCATTACAGAATGCTAACACTTCCAAAGTGTCCCCAAGTGTAGCAGAGTTGACTTCGTTACCTCTGCTAGACTGTCATACAGGTGATAGCTGAGAATTTAGGATTATCCTTAAGGTTACCCACTCTGGGGTATTGTTTATCAATGATTGCTGGTGAACATGAGTTCTTATATAACCTCTTTCCCTCCCACTGAAACTACACTGCCCTTTCCCTATCCACTAAAAAAAAATGAAGCTGTACAATTGGGAAAGAGATATCTATAAGAAAAATATCACTATTGTATGGACATGGGCCACGTAATGATGGTTTGGTCATATGCGATGGACAGTGAGTGGTCTCATAAGATTATAAAGCCATCCTTCTACTGTAGCTTTTCTATGGTTAATATATTTAGATACACAGGTACCATTGCATTATAATTGTCTACAGTATTCAGTACAATAGCATGCTGTACAAGTTTGTAACCTAGGGACAATAGGCTATACCATCTAGACTAGGTGTGTTATAGGCTATATTAGCCAGGTTTGTGTAAGTACAGTCTATATGTTTACACAACAATGAAATTGCCTAACAATGCATTTCTCAGAATATATCCCAGTCATTAAATGATGCATGACTGCTCATACATATGTATATAATAACAAGTACAAAAATACAGTTAGAGTGAATAAGATCCAATATTTGGTCACACAATACAGTGACTATAGTTAACAATAATTTATTGTATGTTTTAAAATAACTAAAAGAATGGAATTAGAATTCTCCTAACACAAATTAATGATAAATGCTCAAGGTGATAGATACCCCAATTACTAGATTTGGTCATTATACATTGTATAAAAATATAAAAATATCACATGTACCTTACAAATATGTACAATTATTAGGCATCCCATCCATATATGATAGTTAAAAATAAAAAATAAAAATATGTATAAATAATGAGTATAATCAGAGATCTACAAAAACAATAAAAGTCTCAATAAGGAGTATATCCAGAGCAGGAAGTTAGGGCTATGAGAAATCATTCTCACCTACACAGCAATATTTTGGCAATTATGGAATAATCTTGAGAATGACAAAAACTGTGCTAAGTTTATTATTTAATTTTCCTTGCTTTGGTTCATTTGCTTAATGAGGCCAAAACTTTGTCTGTTTACAAATGTTGATTAATAAATAACAAATACTATACTGATTACTATGAAACTAGAATGTATTCTAATTTTAACAAAACACCAACAATTTCAACTATCATGAATAATTCAGCGTATGTTTTAACCAAGCGTGCTTATAAGCACTACAAGGACTTTGGATCTTAAATTTGCAGAAAATCTCATGGTTAAGAGAGTGAGAATTTATTATACAGTATTTGCATCAGGATCCTCAGATAGCAAGCTGACATACATACTAATTTTTAAAATGATAATGTGGTTTCTTCTTTTTAATCTAATTCTACAAAATGTAATAGAAAACCACTCTACTAATACTTATTGACCTCTGTTCTCAAGTTCCTAATATACATTATCTCATTGAATCCTCACCCAAACCTTTTCAGGCAAGGGCTATTATTTTTCCTACTTTGCAGAGGAGGAGATTAAGTCTGAGAGGATAAGTGACTGCTTGAGCTAAAGAAGCTAGCGGCCGTGGGGACATAAATGAACCTCAGGAATTCTAGCTCTAAAGCTTGTTAACTTAAAAACTAGACAACACTGCCATCTCTTAGAGATTTCTTTTATTCTTTGTTTAAATTGAGGTTATACCTTGACCAAATGTAGAGCTTGGATATGAGGTTATTAGTATGTGTGTCAGTGATTGAGACCTGTGTTTAGCTCCATAGCTTATTGCATGTCATGAGTGTAAAAGTAGACTTATATGAAAGGAATAAAACAATTGTTCACTTAGAGCACAAATAGATTGCCTTCCTTCTGGGCCCTACGTAAACCTGTGAAAGGATTTTTTTCATGACTTTAAAAGTATCTGGCCTCTTATATGTGATTTATGAAAATAGGCTGAATGAATTCTAAAAAACAAGTGATTTGAAGCTTTTTATTTTCTTTTATGGGAACATAACAGAGAAGCCAGAAGCCAGCAAAATAAGTTTATCCTGTTGCTTGTGTGTCAAAGATGCCCCTGAGGTTCCTTATGATAATGTACTATGAATAATTCTGTCTTAACAACTCAAGTTTAATAAGAACAAGTAATTCTTATATTGAGAATTGAAAGAATGTTCTTTGGTATAACATTGTAAAAATTGTTTTCTAAATTGAGCAAGAGTGAATGATATTAAAGCTGAGTAATGAATTCATACACTTTTTTCTATGTAAGATCTTTTTGAAAACAATTGTTCTCTGGTAATCCCTGTAAAATTGCAGTATTTTTACCAGGTAAAATTATACCTTTGTCAGCCCTCATAATCTGGCTTTTGTTTATTTTATACTTGTACTTTAAGCTATAATATCAAATATTTGGAAAAATAGGAGAGATATAAGTAATACATAATATTTTTCTGCATTCCTTTAATGATGCAGACAAAAGTAAGAGTTCTAAAATGGCATTCTATTCACACATATTTTCAATAAAATTGTTAAAATTAAACATAATTTGATTTTTTAGTACTAATATTAAAATAGCTGCTGAAATCATAAAATGTAAATAAAGCCAAGTCTTTACTTGCCTCTAATCTACTTTATAGCATCAACTCAATATATAAATTAACTGTATTTAGTATTATTTTTACCTATACTTTTTTATAATGAGATGGTCACATTAATACTATTAGGAAAACCCCCAATAGGAGGGTAGCTTAGTATCTAAAATACTTTAGGTGTTCCCAATTTCCAAAAAAAATAGACCAGGAATTGCAACTAAATTTCCTGTAAGAATTTATCTCTATTTCCATTCAAGCCACCATTTGATGGGGCTGTTGATCCAGCAGTCCTTTCTAGTTGCTGACAACATACTGTGTAGACCTGTCTGTAAACCATCATCAATTTTATTAATCTTCAGTCAACAGGTCATAAGTAATTTCTTCAAAAGAACATAGAAATGAAATAAGAGAAGTATAGTGGTAAGGTATGAATATGCACACTGGGAATATATGCAATTTACATGTTTCTTTAGAACCTGTGGGACAATACCTTTTATTACTGTCTCTACCACTTTTCTTTTATAATTGAGTATGTTACTATGCAGCTCCAGCTATGTTTTTGTGTATCCTCTGTAGTGAAACAGCGTGTAGTCCTGTGAGATGATGACAATGAGGATCTCTCTAGACTGAATTTGGTACACATATAGAAAATTGTCACTTGACAAATTTGCATTTTGAAATACCACCTTATTAAGTTTTAATGCACTTTTATTTCTTAAGATCCATCAATCTTTTCAGAGTCCAAATAGGTCGGTTAAATAGTGTGATCTAACACTATGATTCTAGGACTGTAATTGCCCCAGGGTAGGGCACTAAGTCTTCTTACTCATTTGATGTGGAAGAGAATTTCTAAGCACACATTTTTTGGCCCTTTATTCAAAAACTTTTCTTTATGCCAGGGATAATGGAACCAATGAATATTATTAATAATTCCACATTTTCTGCAAATATCTATTCCAACTACATGCTCAGATGAAAGTTAGGCATTGTATGGCTGTTGAGTCCCACTGTATTGACCAAGAGGCAGACTCAGGCTCAAAATCCACTTATTAACATACCAACATTTATATATGAAACTTGATAATGGGGTCCTTCCTGAAGAGTATGAAGACTTCAATTTCCATTAAAGAACATTCAGTACTTGTGGTTCATAACTGGCAAAAGAAAATTATCATAATGGCCGTAGTCACATTCCTAGGCCTATAGTTTTCTCAGTTTATAAATCTAGTAGTAACTGTCCTATGGATGCCATGAACACTCTCTTAGAAGTTTTCTATGATTAGACAATTTTCACTGGCAGTTTTTTCTGTTCTGCATTGCCTCTGGCAGATAATTGTCATTATTTGGCCTTTGGTACCTAAGTATATTATCATTTTCACTGCATTCAGGAAATTTTTTAGTGGCACAATCTCCCACCTTCATCCTCAAACTACACGTAACCAATAAAATATGTTTTGTCCTATGGCTACTTGCCTTACCAATACAATTTTCAAAGAGGTGTTTTATGAGGACTCAGGGTACATGGTAGGCTATAGCTGAATAAGATTCACTGACATAGCTCTTCTAACATTTTAGCTCCTTTGATTAATCCTATTACATAATACAAGTTAATTTTTAGCATCCAAATTTCAATTTTACCATAAGCCACATGAAGTCCAAGTTCTAGTCAACCAAACAAGTGAATCCAGAACAACTGGCAAATCCAAGGTTTCTGTTATTGGCTACTTTATCCACAGATATGGCCTGATATAATATTCACAGAGTACACCCTCAATTAAACTGTTCATACATATTCTTCATATATGTTATTAAATACTTGTTTTTTTTCACATTTGGGGCATATTGAGAAGTACCAAGTTTGATTCAACAATTTTATAGCTATGCTATAAGGCAATAGAAAAAAATTTTATATGTTCAAAAACACCTGCAATGATATCAGTGTGAAACTTCCTTGAGCAATGGAATCCATCTAACCAAAAAGTGGTTAGGAAACATTAGCCAAAGGATTGCCAGCAAAAAATAAACATAATATATTTTGAGACAAAACAAAGCTGTGACAAGGATGGAAGAAAGCAAAATGTCAGTGTCATATATTATATTAATATTATGCCAAAAGGTGGGAGCAGAAGAAAAACATAAAATGGGAAAGTAGAAAAACACTGATTGTTGAATAGATGGGTCAAATCAGTTGAAGCTTAGCTAAAGAGAAGAAAAAGTGAATTAGTGAATAGGTAAGTTAAATCATATAGTTTCAAGCTGAAAACAAACTAGTTGAAGCTGGGCTAAAGGTAAAAAATGAAAGAAGCATGTTATAAGAGATATTAACAAGAAAGTAACTGCTAGAATGATAATAAAACTTTTCATTGCTTCTAAAATACATAAAAAAATAGCAAAAAAAAGAAATACCACCTAGAGAACAATGCAACTGTACCTCTTTCTCTATCACACACACATAGACACACGCACAGAGCAAGTATAAAGTGATGTGCATAAGTATAAAATAAAACAATATGACAGTGTTGAGTGTGGTCTTATCAACCATATTAATAAAGACAAACTGGTTTAAAGAACTAGTAAAAGGAAAAGTTATTCAGATTAGTTTCAAGGGCAAACACAACTCTATGTTGTAAAATACAGTGCCATGAACTGAATGTTTCTGTCCCGCCAAAATTCCTATGTTGAAATCTTAACCCTCAATGTAACAGTATTGGGAAGTGGGGCCTTTGGAATGTAATTAAGTCACAAGGGTGGAATCTTCATGAACTAGCTCAGTGCCCTTATTAAAAGGACCTCAGAGGGCTCACTTACCCTCTTTCCTCCATGTGACGATACGAGAAGTCACCGTCTGCAACTTAGAACAGGGCCCTCATCAGAACCAATCATGTTGGCACCCAGATCTCGAACTTCCAGCCTCTAGAACTGTGAGAAATATATGTTTCTTGTTTAAACCACCCAGTCTTTGGTAATTTGTTATAGCAGCCAGAACTAAGACACATGGGAAACAAAACACCTATATAAAAAAGGTGATTCAGAAATGAATGAGAGGGAGAGAGGGAAGGAAAGAGGAGTGGAGAAAGAGAGGTGCGAGGACATATCAGCCAAATGGAAATACTAAGCACACAGATTTGAAATCTGTCTTCAACAAGGAAGGCCTCAGGTCTCAGTACATAAAAGCAGACAAATAAAGCTTATTTATGATACAAAATGTTATAATGAACAATCAAAATCTAGCAGGTATAAATAGCTATGTACAAAGCAACATGGTAACCACCTCTTTTATTGTATTAATAGAAACTAAAGGATTACAAGGAGAAACAGAAGAAAAACACTGGGAAAGTTTAATACTCCTTTTAAGTTTGTGCTAAAATAGCTGAAGAGGACATATAAGGAAGCAAGTATACAGAGGATCTAATCAATATCAAAAAGGTAGATTCTGTGGAGAAATATCAAATAATACACTCTGATAATAGAGAATATTTCTCCTCAAGGGTAAATGGAACACATGCAAAATATGACATATATTAAGACATGGAGAGAAGGCAAATAAGTTCAACAAAATCAAATTTTATACACAATACTCTCCAATCAGAATTCAATAAAACTAGAAATTGATAACAAAATTGAAAAGATCTTTAACCTGCAATTTAATTAGTTTTTGTTTAGGTTTTCTCTGGTATAATTATATACAGTAAAATTCATGTGTTTTAGGTATACATTTCCATGATGTTTTTAAATTTTAATTTCGACAAAAGTTAAATTTGATGAAGTCCAATTTATCAAGTTTCTTTTTTGGTTTATATGTTTTATATCCTAAGACCTTTTTCTCTAACCAAGAGTAGCAAAGGTATTGTTTTGTTTTTATTATTTTTTAAAACTTCCATCTTTAAGTAATACACTTTTTTTATACTTGTAGACCTTACATTTATGCCTATGACTTAATGTTAATTTTTGGAGATAATTAATATACGGTACAGGTAGAATTTCATTATTTTCCATATCAATACCCACATGATTCAGTACCATTTTCAGAAGTCATTCCATTATCTATTGAATTACCTGGGCACATTTGTTAAAGATCAATGAACATTTGTGTGAGTCTATATCTGAAGTGAATCTCTCCTTGGTTCCTGTCCTTGATCTTTCTTTTCTCACATGTTATTACATGTATTGAGACAAAACACCTTGCCTAGAAATCTTAGCTAAATCATTCAGTTCAGTACATATGATTTTTACTTTCCACCTTACTACAGGGGATATTTTTGCTAAACATTCATTTGCTGCATAAAAATATCCCCCTTCCTTCAGTTTCCAGTAAGATTTTTCATACTCTCCTTTAAGTCCTCATCTGCAGCCTTCTCAAATATTATAAAATTTTACAGTTTCTTCAGGGATCTTGGTACTTTCAGAAACACTTTCTTCAAACTCCAACATTTTAGGTTTCTGGGTTTTCTGTTGTTGTTGTTTAGGTTTGTGTTTTGCTGCCATAACACCCACTTCTCAGAACCAAAAGGTAATAATTATCTATAGCTATGTAAACAACTGCCTTAAAACATAGAGACTTGAAATAGAAAACATTGATTATCTAAGGTTTCTGTCAAAAATTCAGAAGGAGCTTTTCTGAGTGATATTGTTTCAGAGTGTCATGTCTGATTGCAGCTAAGCTGTTGACCAGGGCTGTAGCCATCTGAAGAATTGGCTAGGACTGGAGGATGCTCTTCCAAGCCTGCTGACATGGGACTTGGCAGGAAACTTCAGTTTCTTTCTGACCATGTAGGACTCTCCCTAGGTCTAATTGGTTGATCTCGTGACAAGACAGCTGGCTTCCCACAGAGTGAATGATCTGAGGGAGAGAAAGGAAGAAGCTACAATACCTTTCATGACTTAGTCTTTTAAGTGATCCATTTTCACTTCCACCATATTTTATTCATTAAATAAGTGACTGATTCCAGTTCATACTGAGGGCAGAGGAGTAAAGCTTCACTTCTTAATGGGAACAGGGTCAAAGAAATTGTGGATGTATTTTAAAACAACCACAAAGCAAAGGAGGAATTTTTCATATGTTTCATATATACCAGACAGATTGAATAACATGGTAGGAACATCAGGGGTATAACTGGATAGAGATATGGCTATGTCATGACCATACAGACAAGAGTTAACTTATTTGAGCAGGTGCCATATTGATATATGAGAAACTAGATAGGAGTGTTTTGTGGTAAGCAATTAAAATGAGCATTAAATTAAGAACATTGTTTCTTTTAATTCAAGTCCTTAAAAGGATTTTAAATCCCTGAGATCATTTCAACTTGCTTGTCTCACGAAATATTCAGTTCATGGTGAAGAGCAGCACACATTTTCTCTGTTTCCATTTGACATTCCTCTTAAGCTTAAATGCATCACTGAATAAAAGAGTAAAGCATACAGAAAATCACATTAAGAAACAAAATCTGTTAGTGAATTTTGGTATAATTTATCTTACACTTCTCTATCAGTTTTCTAAGAACAGTGAAATAGCCAAGATTATTGTGGTTTGAGCAAAAATTATACAGACTACTCATATACAGGGAAAATAATAATGATGATAATACTAGAGGTAGCCTAGTGGATTGAGCTGAATACTTACTTGCTAAGTACTCTGTCTGATAAGCAATTTCTATGTGTTGCCTTTTTTAATTATCTACAAAAATCACATGAGATGGATGCAACGAGGAAGAAATTATTTTCTTTGGGGGCATTACCTTTTGGATTATGTTAATAATTACTACATGCATATGAATCCAACTTTTCAGAAGTTTGTGTGAGCATTGGGTTTTTTTGACTTATTTTATATCTACTTATTAAAACTTTAGTTGATTCAAGGTCTACTGATTATTATTACAATTTCACATTAGATTTTGTATTCACCAAATCTCATATCACCAAAATCTGTTTTCCACTATTTCAGGCAGTTAAAACTAAAATAATCACATAAAATTTTTGTACAATGAAAGGAGAAATTTTACTTTTCTAGTGTTTGAACTGTGTACGGTTAATCTAGCTCTCTTAGCTCAGATCTAGTTTTCCCTATATAAACTAAATTTATTTTTCCTATTATTTTTAGTTCATTGACTAAGTCTTAGCTGATTTACCTCAAGCAATGCCAGTGCCTTTTTGAGAAAGATTAATCTTTCTTCAATTGCCTTAATATATAGCACATATGAAAACGTTCACAAACTTTAAAACATTATTCAAATATTAAGCATTATCAAGGTGTTATTCTAGTCCTGCTGTGACATAAATGGGGAAATATTTTTTCAACATAATTTTTCTAATGATAGGAAACAATTAATTATAGACTTCAGAAAATGTATAAAGGGGACTCAACAAGAAAATATCTAGAAATTACCAAAGTTAACTATCTCCAATGAGTTTATGGTTATATGCATATATATGTACGCATATTTGTAAATAAATACATATATACATACACATTTATATATACATATTTTTAAAAAGATCATACTACATAATATTATTACACTGGAGGTTTTTATCAAAACTATTCCTCGGTGCCATTAATATTTTTTCAAAACATAATTTTTAAAACTATACTGTATTCTTGAAGACATATATACTATCTTTCATTTGATTATTTTCCAATTGTTGAAGTTATAATTGATGAAACTTGATCATCTTAAGCACAGTGAGAATGTATTTTAAAAGAATTCAAGGTGTTGATATATGAGTGCAGTGGGATGCCTTCTTAATGTATTCCTCAAGAGAATTCATCAGCCTTCTTTAAGATTGGCCTTCTATGTCCCCAAGGTTCTATTTTTCACTTGGAAATGTTTTAATATCTAGCTACCAATTACAATTGCACTATCATAGTACCTGAGGCATTTAATCATACATGATTCTCCTCTCTTTGCCCAACTATATCTCAATTATCTTGGTGAGAAAAAAATCGTTATTCTCAGCATGGCTGCAGTAAAACTAGTGGAAAAAAAGTAATATAAAAGATCAAGTAGAAAAGTCTGGGAAATGCAACAGAAATTGCACCTGGATGTAAGGGAAAGGTTTCTATTCACTGTTGAGCACTTAAATATTTTTGTGCCTTTGGGAAAGTCACTTAAATTTTTAGACCTTTGACTTCTCATCTGATAATATATTTCAAATAGTAATTTTAACTGTGAAAATTTTAATTTATCCTTAGAGGAAATAAATGCCTCAATAGATACAATCTTATTTTGAAGTGATATATCTAAAGTCAGGTAAAAATTATATAAATTAATTCTGTATACTTGGCTAAGTTTACCACTGAGGTTTCTGTAATTAGAGTCTGAGTTACTTGTGGTGACTTATTGATAAGAAGTATGTTTAAATTAGAAATTACTTTCATAAGAACTTATGTTATTATAATATTGAGTCTCATAGGGGTGGAATTTTAAAATTGCTTTGGCCAAAAAGCATCACTTAGAATCTGATGTTTTCACCTGTTATTAGAAATGCTGAGCAGGAAGAGGCCTTTTCTGCTGGTGTGGCTTGGAAAAATAAATGTATAGAATTAGCTCAACTTACTGTGTATGAGTAGAGACATGAAAGAGAGCTTGCTCTAATAGATATTAAAACATATTAACCATGTTTGATCTTGACCCTGTAATAAATACTGAAATCAAAGAAACATAAATCAGAATCTACTAACCAAAACAAGTCTGACATTAATAGAAAAAAAAAATACTCAAAAATGAGATTCAGGCACTTATTAGACACTTAGATTGAAAAAAAATATATGCTTTTTTCTACAACTTAACCAAAATGAATTTGATATAAATCAAAGTTAAAACAGGAATATTTATGAAATGTAAAATAAAACACCATAATTATTAGAATAAAGTTTAATGCATTTTTAATTACTATTACTATGGTATAAAATTATCTTCCTAGCAAAACACCAACAATAAAAATACATGAAGAAAAAAATAGTAGATCTGACAGCAAAATCACTACAATCAAAATGCAAGAAAGAAAACAAAGGTAAGATAAGAAAAACTGAAGAAAGCAACTGCATCACAGCCAGCAGCATGCGTGAAAGATCAGTTTAATATTTTTAACAAATAAGGAGATTTTACAAACCAATATAACAAGTTTATGGGTGATAAGAGAGAAATGACATAGAAATTAAATGGATTAACTAGAAAATATACAAAAAGCAAATAAACATGTAATATATTTGGCCACACTTGTAAGAAAAATAAAGCAAATTAAAGAAAAAATATGAGATATAATTTTACCTACAAAATTTCTATTAGAAATTATGTGGAATACTATCATAGATTATACTGCAGAAGCATAAACTTTCTTTAAACCTATTTATCATCAAAAGTCTTCAAATTCCATGGCTTTGTTCTAGCAATACATTTCCAGCAATTTATCTGAAGCTAAAAAAGGACAAGGGTATAAAGATATGGTTATAAGGATGTATTGGAGAGGCTATATCAGTGAAAAATTCGAAGCAACTTAAATGTCTTTCAATAGGAGATTGGTTAAATTAATCATGGTGTGTTTCCAAAAGTAAAGTTATATTGGTCAAAATGATTAAAATAAATTTGTATATTCATAAACAAGCAAAGATGTATGCAATATACATTTGCAGTATTTATCTTTATTTCTTATTTAATTTATTCATTGTATCTTTAAAGAGCCCTGTTCTAGATCCACCTATTTTCCCTAATGACATTGCCATAAATGCTACTTTCAGAAAAGCCAAGTTAATATATATATATGTGTGTGTGTACGTATATATATAAACACACTTATATAAAAATATAAACATATCCTGTCTTTTTTTATAATGTAGAGTTGTTGACAAAATTTTTCTATAAACAAGTTTTAAATTAGGATGATCAGTTAAGAGGTTTTAGGAAGTCATTTTGAAAGGAAGTAATAAATGTTATAAGTTATAACATAAAATAATACATTATAAAAATACTATAAACTAATCAGGTAATTTATATAATTAAATAAAAATTTACATTTTGCACTGATATAAGACACTTAAAAATTAATAACTTTGAGGGAGGGGCAAGATGGTAGATTATAAGCAGCCTGCACTCTCCATTGTCAAGGAGAGAATCGAAGGTTGCAGGTAGAGGTTCCCTCACTGATGGACTGTCTTGAGAGAGCATGTTGACTCATCAGAGAGGTGACTGGAGACACCCAAAGTGGGGAAGAGAGAGGCAGGGTGATCTACTTGGCAAGATAAAAAGGTACCTGGGGAAGCGTCTGCATGTGGGGAAGGGTCAGGGAAGAGATCCCCAGGGCTCCACAGTCCCCCAGTGCACACAGCAAGCCTCTGAACTGGTCAGGGAGCTGCTTGGAGGCTGCTTGGAGCAGCACTGCACTGGAGAGTGGTCACAGTGGGGTACCGCCAGCTTCCAGTCCCAGGTTGCTGCAACAGATGCCATTCTGCACTCTCAGCCCCAGAGCACCCAGCCTGCAGAGGAGTTGGCTCCACTGCAGCTACCTCCCTATTAGCTCTGCCAGGTCAGAAAGGGAGCGGACAGGGCAGGCACTTTCATGTGCACTGTGACTGGGTTCCATGTACTCCCCGTCCCCTGACACTGGCTGCCTCCCAGGGATCCAAGCAGAGCAGAAGCCCATCAGCCCTCAGCATCTGCCACCACCATTTCGCCATCTTGATAGAACCATCACTGCTACCTAAGTAGCACCACCGCAGCTTCCAGCTGGACCTGGGCAGAGGGAGAGTCCAGCTACCATGACTCCCTGTCAGGGTGCCACACTTTTCCCTGGCTCTGCCGGCATTGGGTGGCTCAACTGCTGCAGCCTGATGAACCACCCTGCCACCACCTGAGGTTCCATCATTTACCCAGGCACCAACCAAGGCCCCCAACCTGTCCAGGCACCTGCCAAGGTTCTGCGCCATGCACAGCTGCCCTCCAAGTTCCCACAACCCATGGAAGGCACCTGCCAAAGTCCTGTGACAGGCCCTGCCACTGGATGCAATCCTGTGATGTATCTAGGCACCTACCAAGGTCCCATGATGCTCCCAGGTGCCAGTCAAGGTCTGTGACCTGCCCAGCTGCTGACTGCAGTCCCAGGAGATGTCCAGCCACCCAACAAAGTCCCTGCTCAGGTACTGGCCAAGGTCCCAGGAGCCAATGAAGGCACACCACCTGTCACAGTGGAGAGGGACTTACCCAGCCCCTTACCAGAGCTCATAACAGTTGGTCAATGCAATTCCCATCCAAAACCAATGTCTTGTTTCACAGATCTAGGAAATGTAATCGTAAGCCTTATTTGGAACCAAAAACAAGCCCAAATAGCCAATATCTTAGCACAAAGAATAAATCTAGAGGCATCACAGCAAGAATTGGGGAGGATGGAAGGGGGTATGAGGGACAAAACCTTACCTCTAGGGTACAATGAGCCTTATTCTTATACTGGGCACAGCAAAGCCCTGACTTAAGCCTTATACAAGGTATTCATGTAACAAAAACATTTGTAATTTCTTAATACTTTGAAATAAATAAATAAAAATATTATTTTTATTTTGAAATGTTGATCAATGTTTCTTTTATGCCTTATATATTTAATAGATACAGATTTGTTATATTTTATATACTTCAGACTGTTAATAAGTTGAACTTGGCATCAACACAAGCTTTTTCTGATGTTTGTAGAACTAAATATCTTTTAGATGATGCTCAATGTGAGTTAGCTTTATAGTGAATTTCATAGTGAATTGAACAGTGTAAATCAGTTAAGTGATTGCATATCCATTTTTATGCCTTCTGACATTTCATTAGATCCTGTATGGTGATGTAAAGTTTATATCTTTAAAAAGTGTATTTCTGGAGTGAATTTGAAAATCATTACTCCTCAGAAAAGGGGGAAAAAAAAGATTTGAATGGAAGTTATTCATTCTCACATTGTTTCACAGGTTCATTTTAATAATACTGATTTTTAAAAATATATTCATAATGTTGGTTTGCATGTATGTCCCAGAATTAGATGGAATCTGACATGGCTTTACATACCTAGTAGTTATCAGTAAAATAATTTAAATATTTATCATTTCTCAATAACTAACTTTGGCAGCCATATCAGATTACAGAGCAAACTTTTTTTTAAGCTATCTTTATAAGAGAACTTGACAACTGTAAAAGAGATGAATGTATTATCAGAGCCGTCCTAGGTCAGTCTCTTTCAAAATGCAAGAAGCAGCAAGGTGAGGAAAAAACCCTGGTAAAACTACCTGCATAGGAGGCTTTATTATTATTAATTTTTATAAAAATTATCAAATATTTTCTAAATCTGTTCTAATCTATGGTTTTCAAAGTTTTCAAAGGGACTTCAACTACCATGTCCTTTATTTTTCAGTATAGTCCTTATAGGTAAAATGGCCCAAGCTGCAAGTGGCATTGCTGTCAAAGCCACTTTTAAGAATGTTTACAAAACATCATATAAGTTACGTAGCACAGAGGAGGCTTTCTGCATTTAATGTTTGTCTTTATCTCAGATAAATACTTGTTTTCAGTTTTAGATACCCAGGACGTTTTAGGGGAACTCAGATATTTTCATTTCATCCATGTATCCAGATGTACTTACCTTTTGGTTTCCCTATTTAACAAAACTGACTAGAGGACCAAAGTCCTCTCTAGCTCCCAGGGACAGCTTCACTGTCATGTGACCTGTGCTGTCACATGGGTCTACCTTTGGAAGGGCTCCACACCTGGGTCAATGCTTTACCGTTGCCATCTTAAAATTTTTAACAGTTTTGTACAGGAAGCCCTGAATTTTCATTTTCCAAATTATGTAGCCAGTTTGGCTTACTCCTTATGGGTGCTACCCATAATGATGCAGAAAACTGGAACTAGTTTGTAGAATTGGTCATAAAATAGCACTTACAAGCAACTTTTCTAGACTCTGTGTGTTTTTAACTTTTTATTTTGCAACAATTATTGCTGTGGTTTGAATATGTACCAAAAAGTTCACGTGTTGGAAACAATCACCAATGCGACAGTGTTGGGAGGTGGGACCTAATAACAGGAGATTGGGTCACCAGGGCAGGAATGCATTAATGTGCACTAACGGGATAGGCTAGGTATTGAAAGAGTGGGTTGTTATAAAGCTAGTCTGGCTCCTGGTGTCTCTCTCTTTTGCACATGCTCATTTGTCCTTCTGTCCTTCTGCCATGGATAATGTAAGAAGGCACTTGCAAGATGCAGATGCTTGATCTTGAAATTTTAAGTTTTCAGAATTGTGAGCTAAACACACCTCTAATTTTTTAATAAATTATTCAGTCTGTGGTATTCTGTTACTGTGACAGAAAACAAACTAAAACAATTATAAACTCACAGAAGTTTTCAAAATTAGTACACATAAGTCATGTGTACCTTTCACCTAGCTTCCCCCAATGGTAACACAGTGCAACATCAAAACCAGAAACCGACATTGGTACAATATATAGACACCCAAATTTCACCAGTTTTTACATAGACTCAATTGCATGTATGTGTGTGTGTGTGTTTGTGTAAAATTCTATGCAATTTTATCACTCAAGATTCATATGACCACCACCACAATAAAAATACAGAGTTATTAAAGCATCACAAAGGAGCTCCTCATGGTACCCCTTTATAGGAGGAGGTATTATTTTAAAGACATGTCTTAATTTACATAAACAGAACAAAATATTGTGCATTACATCTGACATTAACTCAAGTATTTTTAAGACTACTCTCCAGGGACTAGTACCGTTAGCATTTCATCTATACATTTACTTATTTATTTATTTATTTGTGCCTATGGGAAGACATGGTCCCTTACATTCTAGGCGGCTTTAGTTTGTGATATGAGATATACTGAACTGCATATTTTACTACTCTGTGAGGGATAAACTTAAATGATTCAAATCTTGTCTACTGTAATCTCAAGAATGTCATTTTTTGTTTGTTCTTTTACAGTATTGTGCACAAACCTAAAGAAATACTTGATGATTGATATTATTTTTTATAAAGCGTGTATTCCCGGTGATTTATATGGTATAATTTCCCGTTTGTTTCTATTATAACTGAAAACTGATCAGCTACTGATATCTCATTACTGCTGATGTTGGTAACAACAATGAAGGTAGGATCTCAATTTTTTTTATTGTTAATTGACACATTGAATCCAAATTCAAAGAGAGTGTATATCCTGTTACACTGAAGGAAACTGCATTCAAATAATAGCGTTATAAAATTACTAAGAATTACTCCACGTATTTCCATACATTTTATCTATTTCCATCAACGTTAGAACAATTTCAGGCTTACACTGATTTTTTGATAATTTGATAAAGTGATATTCAGTTTAATCAATTCTGGGGTCAGGCAGAAACCCCTATCTATAATTAGATTTTACTGTTTGTAAACCTACATGGTGACCTATGTGTATAGATATTTCTGATAGCACACAAGCCCACCTGTAATTTCTGTAAGTGTGGTGGCCACAAGTAAAATGCCAAATGTAATGTGTAATGCAAGGTGTTTATATCAGCCTCAACATCTCTACTTGTGAACCTTAGCTCTTACAGAAATGTCACTGCTACACTACTAGCTGTTTCTTGTTTTATTTTGTTTTAGCATACTGTGGCTATATTCCCTTTGGATGTTTGTCATTGCTTGCAAAATTTGATTAAACGGCACAGTTTATATCTAAATATCCTTTAAGAATATTTGTAAGTAACTCATTAAACCTGTTACGAATAGCTCAAGTAAGACCTGGAGTTTTAGTTATCATTGTATATACTTGTTCTTTGAAAAATATTTCAGAATTAAATATGTTTAAAACTTAAATATTTCTAAATGTGGTCAACATTTTGAAAGCAAATAATTTTTTAAAACAAAAAATATTTGATAAAAAAATCATATATTTAATATAAATTATACTAGACTCCAATGTTTTGAAGGAAAGAATTGTTATTGAGTTTATGTCCCTAGCATCAACTTCTTTAGGGCCCTGCACATAGTTGTAAAAAAAATAAGAGTATTTGTTATATATTACAGAAATCATTGCTTTTCACTGGTTCGTATCTTTAAATTCCTCTCAAGGTTTGGTTTATGTTAGAAACTGAGACAGGATGTTGAAGCAGATTTTATTCATAGTCATGATTTCATTTACTGCCTATACATGGATGATTTATTCATGTTGTTCAAGCCAGAAACCTTATAATCATGACACCGGTCTGCTTATATTATAAAATGGGCTGTCTATCATCAAGTGGACTCTATCACATTTACTATAATAAATATCTCTGAAATTAACCAACTTCTTTTCACTTTGGGCACCACTACACTAGCCCAAAGTTTCATCAAGGAAGGCAGATTTTCTCCTAATGCTAATAGGCTCCTAAATAGTTTCTCCATATCTATACCTGTTATATCCAATACGGTAACTACACTCATGCCACAGAGAACACATTAAAAAATGTGAATCTGAGCATGTCTATCTTCTTCTTTTAACTCTCCAAGCTATCTCATGGCTCATAGAATATAGATCCTAACATTAATATGGTTTCAAAATCCTGTATCATTTGGCCATTTTGGGTTTATTTTCTATATGCTCTCCTTTTTTAGTCATGATAACCTCCTTGTAGTTTCACAAAAATGCTGCAAGTAATGCCACCTCAAATCCTTATGAAACTGCTATATTCTTTACTTGGCTGGCCATAATATTTTGCCCTTTTCATTTTGTTAATTTCTACTTGGCCTTCAGTTCACAGTTCAAGTGTTAGTACCGCAAAGAGCCTTTTTTAAGCCTAGGACTAAAGCAGATTCTATAGTTACACGGCCATGTAGTTCCTTGTGCTGTTTCTTCTTCATAATTCTTACCACAGTTTATGATTTACTACTTAAATTATTTAATTTCTTTCTTTACCACATGTGGCTTTAAGTTACACGCGACCAGAGATCGTATGCGTTTTATCCACCATTGAATTTTTGGCCCCAATTAATTACCTGGAAATCAATAATATGTTTACTGATAAATATTTTACTTGAAATACATATTTGAACTCCTAATGGTTTGGTACCTATTCACAGCTGCCTTTGAACTATGGACACCACAGTACCCACAAAATTAATGAGTATGGTTCTGAAATTGGGTGTGTGGACTCCCTAATGACCTACAGAATGATGATTATTAGATTACTCACCCGTAATTGTACCAGGTCATAATATAATGAAATGATTTTCTCTTTTCTCTCACATTGCTTCTTCCTAAAATCTCTGTTTTATCCATTTGTATGTCAGCAGAGAGCCATATGTACCTGTAAAAGTTATTATTTTGCATCTTATCTATTCCTCCTGTTTAATTTTCAAAAGGGAAATATTTTGTTTAAAAAAGAAGAGGAAAAGAAGATGGAGAGTTGAGAAGGAATTAAAAAAAATGCAAGTTACAATTTTTTCATGCTATTACTTGATTAATATTCTCGTGAGGTATCCTCCTCAATAATCAGATCCCAGACCAATTTTCTACATGAACTATACAGAGAAGGTCGTAGAAAATGTCCTTAAAACTCTACTCCTATCTCACAGTAGTAAAAGAAGGGCAGTGCATTGTGATGCAGATTTTCTGCACTGTTCAGCCTAGTTCTCTAGCAGACAGCTTCCAATGAATATCATTATCGTGCCCATAAAAAGAAGCATACCTAGTAATGGGCAAAAAACTACCCAGAGTAAGAAAAAAAGCTCTTCCAGCTAGCAAGCCCAACCACCTGACATTTGAATACTTGGAAATTACCAACAGGTGCAAGGAAGCAAGACAACAAGGATATTAGGTTATAGTTTAAGGAATTAGAAAGAAAGTTTAGTATTACCACTGAGAGCTGTTGAACTGAGGTTGGTATTTGACAAAGGTTATATATTTGAGAGCTATAATAAAATATGTAAGGCTATGGAAATGAGTACATTACTTAGAAGAATTACCAAGAACAAGTCTTAAAGGCCTCTCTCTGAAACAAAATATATAACAAATGAGGCAGTTTCATATTATTATTGGCTTTCAACAAAAGTCTTGAAGTAAAGGTGTACATACTTTATACTATTTGATTATATTTTATATATTAAGCATTATTTTGATATGAAGTTAGGAGTCTCCAAGGTAGATGCACATTTTATTTAAAAGTGAATCACTTTCAGTAAAATTTATTTGCACATTCTACTGAGTACTATATAATAAACTACAAGGATCTTGAATAAATAAATTTTATCATCTCAAGAAAAATAAAATTTGTACCTAAAAATCTAGGGTAACATAATGCTCTGAGGGGTCTTTATAATCTATTTGACTTTTGAATGAACAATAAACATGTAAGAGGAAACTTAGATTAAGTTTATATCCTATTCTAATAGAGGCATATCATGATAGGCATTTCATACTTAATATTTTGTTATTGTCAACATTTGTTAGGTCCCTATCATTAAACAAGAATGTTAAATTTGAAGCAAATATTCTTAATTGTTTGTTAAGAAATCAATAATCACTTATTACTTATTTTAAACTGTAACTCTATTGCTGTTCAAAATCATCATTTATTATTCTGATATTTAAAATGTTGCAAGCAATTTTGATGACAAATACCAATTATAAACTCTGGACAAAATTTAAAATAAAACTACTTGAGAGCTTTGAAGAGAGAATAAATCTAGGCAGTTTATTTTCCCAGCACCATTTATTGACTAGGGCTTCTTTTCCTCAGTGTATATTGTTGCCTGCTTTGTCAAAGATCAGTTGGCAATAGGTGGATGGTTTCATATCTGAGTTTTCTGTTCCGTTCCATTGGTCTATGTTTCTATTTTTGTTCCAGTATTATGCTGTTTTGGTTACTATAGCCCTGTAGTATAGTTTGAAGTCTGGTAAGGTGATGTCCAGATTTGTTCTTTTTGCTGAAGATTGCTTTGGCTATTAGAGGTCTTTTCTCGTCCAAAGTGTAGAATTATTTTTTCTACCTCTGTGATAAACGACAGTGGTATTTTGAAGGGGATTGCATTGAATCTCTAAATCACTTTGGGTTTTATGGACTTTTTAACAATGCTGATTCTACCAATCCATGAGCATGATGTGTTTTTATGTTTATTTGTGTTGTCTGCGATTTCTTTGTTCAGTGTTTAGAGACCTTTCACTTCCTTGGTTAAGTCTATTCCTAGGTATTTTATTTTCTTTTTAGCTATTGTGAATGATATTGAGTCTTTGATTTGACTCTCAGTTTGACTGTTATTGGTATACAGGAATGCTACTGATTTGTGTACACTGATTTTATAATCTGAGACTTTGCTGACTTTATTTATCAATTTCAGGAGTCTCTTGATGGAGTCCTTGGAGTTTTCTAGACATAAGATCATATCATTAGCAAAAAGTAATAGTTTGACCTCCTCTTTCCTGATTTGGATAACATTTATTTATTTACGTTGCAGGATTATTCTGGCTAGGACTTCCAGTAGTATGTTAAATAGAAGTGGTGACAGTGGGCACACTTTTTTTGTTCCAGTTCTTAATGGCAATGCTTTCAGTTTTTCCCCATTCAGTATGATGTTGCCTGTGGGTTTGTCATATATATCTTTCATAATCTTGAGATATGTTCCTTCTATGTGTAATTTCTTAAGGGTTTTTATCATGAAAGGGTGATGAATTTTGTCAAATGCTTTTTCTGCATCTATTAAGATGATTATATGGTCTTTGTTTTTGCTTTTGTTTGTGTGGTGAATCACATTTACTGATTTCTGTATGTTAAACCATTCTTGCATCCCTGGGATGAATACCACTTGGTCATGGTGGATTATTTTTTTTATGTGCTTTTGAATTTACTTTGCTAGTATTTTACTGAAAATCAGCAAAGAAAAGAGTCCCCATTAAAAAGTGGGCAAAAGCATAAACAGAAACTTTTCAAAAGAAGACAGACTAATGACCAACAGACATATGAAAAAATGCTCCACATCTCTAATCATCAGGGAAATGCAAATCAAAACCGCAATGAGATATCACTTATCTCCAGTGAAAATGGATTTTGTCAAAAAGTCCCAAAATAATAAATGTTGATGTGGATGTGGAAAGATAGAAACACTCATACACTGCTGGTGAGACTGCAAACTAGTACAACCTCTGTGGAAAGTAATATGGAGATTCCTCAAATAGTTAAAAATAGAGCTACCATTTGATCCAACAATCCCATTACTGGGCATCTACCCAAAGGAAAAAAGACATTCTATAAAAAAGACACCTGCACTAGAAGGTTCTTTGCAGCACAATTCACAACTGCGAATATGTGGAATCAATCCAAGTGCCCATCAGTTCATGAGTGGATTAACAAAATGTGGTACATGTATATCATGGAATACTATGCAACCATGAGGAAGGATCAATTAAGGCCTTTGGCAACAATTTGAATGGGACTGGAGACCATTATCCTAAGTGTGGCATCTAAAGAATGGAAAAACAAATACCACATATACTTGCTATTAAATTGCAACTAACCAATGGACACACATGTGCACACATGGAAGTAAAACTCAGTGGAAATCAAGCAGCAGGGAGAGGAAACAGGGGTTGGGTGAAAACCTTCCTAAATGAGTACCATGAACACTATCTAGGTGATGGAAACTCTTATAACCCTGACTCAAGCATAACAAACTCAGTACATGTAACCGAAAACATTTGTACCTCCATAATATTTTGAAATAAAAAAGAATCTGAAATAGTTAAAAAAAAGACTAATAAACATAATAATTGAGAACTATCTGGAAATATGTATATATACATATTATGTATGTGTGTTTGTGTATACATATAAAATACTGTAAAATGAAGCTGTAAATAAGACCTTAAGTTTTCCAGACAAAACAGATTCTCTGACTGATAGAGATACCCATGCTTATAAAAGAGAACCAAAAAGCCATGGTGGAGTGAGAGAAGAGGCATCACATGCCCTTTGTGATCAGAAAGGCAGTTCTTGACAAGCATCTTATTTTATGCTCTGGAGCCAGAACTGTTCCTATAACCAAACCCAAAATAAACGGAAGCCCAAAAGCCCTTATGGTGATTTGAAAGAAACATTCAACAGAGACTTCTGATTTTGGGCTTAGAAATCACCCAATCAGGGCCTAACTATCTCAACCAATTGGAATTGAACAAAGTTGAATCATTCATTTACATAAATGGACCTGATTGAGAACTGGGGCTGGAACTCTCTCTGTTTAAGAAAGATCCTGTCTTTGTTCTTTCGAGAGCACACATTCAGTTGTACTTAAAACTGTCCCTCCCCTACCTGCAGATTGTTGTTTATCAAAAATAAATCTCTCCCTTTCTCTTCTACAGATCTCATCATCTTTTGTTAACAACCCCAATTAGAATATAAGCAGACATTTTAAAAGTGACTTGTCAGTTCTAAAATTATCTGATATAGAAATGCATAAACTTACAATTTAACAACAACAAAGTAAATTTAGAATAGAAAAACACAGGTGGAGGAAAAACACTCATGAGACTTCAAGCTATAAAGTTGTATTAATCAAAACTCTAGGTTCACAGACTTTTTCTGAAAGAGAACAGAAAGAAAAGACCTTATCTTTTCCAGGCCATATGTGTTGTCTCTTCACAGTTACTCAACTCTGTTACTGTAGCATGAAAGCAATGTGGACGATACATAAACAAATAAGCTTGTGTTTGAATATAATTTCATTCACAAATATTGACAGCAGGACCAGTTTGCTGATCATGATCAAGACTATGGAATTGAAAAAAGGATAGATCTATGGATGGATAGAAAAAAAATAGAGAATCCAGAATAGGCCCACTCATATATTATCAATTGATGTTTTTCAATGAAGATGCTAAAGCAATTCATTGGTAAACATTTGGCAGTAATGTCTTTACGTAGTTATATTTGAATTTCCTAAATAATGGTGTTGCATATCATTTGTCTTCAAGGACTTCACTGAAATATCTGTTCAAACCTATTTTTTTGCAAAAATTTTGAAAATACACATATTTGATTCAGATTTGGAGCAACTGGAACTCTTATACATTGATGGCAAGAATGTCAGTTATATACTGCTCTGAAAAACTAGTTTAGCAAATTCTTAAAATGCTAAACATATCCACCATATGAGCCAGCAGTTCTACCCCTAGTTATTTAACCAAGGGAAATAAAAAGATATGTCCACACGAAGACTTGTAGATAAATATTCATAGGAAATTTATTTATTAATACAATAGCCAAACATGAAAAAGAAATCATCTATCAACTGATGAATAGATAACCCAACTAGGGTATATCCATAAGTGGAATAATAGCAATAATAATTAACAAACCTCTGAAACAAGCATGACAGGAATAAATGCCAAAATCACTGTGTTGACTGAAAGAAACCAGACACATATAAAACTTTAGAAAATGCAATCTAATCCATAGTGACAAAAAGAAAATCAGTTGTTTCTTATAACTGGGGATAGAGAGAAGAGTGATTTGTAATGAGACACAAGGTATCTATTCTATATTTTGAGTGTGGTGGTGGTTTTACAGTAGTAAACAAAATTAAAAACTCATCACATTTTTGAAAATTTTAAACAGATGCAACTTATATAATAAATGTTATTTACATGTAAATGCACTTTAGGGAGATGTCCACAATGTAACTTGATGCAATGTAAATTTATTTTTGCAGTTATATCTAACGTAGTATTTGAAAGAACTCTTGAGGAGTAGCAGTCCAATAATTTATAGTGGAATAAAATCTGTCATGCTAAAATTGTCAGGCTGGACTTCAGTAATGATTTCATTTATAATAAAGAAGATCCATTTTTGTAACAATCTGTATCCATTCAGGAAACAGAAATCACACAGTAGAATTTATCCTTATTATCTGTGGGGGATCGGTTTCAGGACCTGCTGTGGATATCAAAATCCATGGATGCTCAAGTCCCTTATATAAAATGAGGTAGTATTTGCACATAACATATGCACATTCTCTCACATATTTTAAATCATCTCTAGATTAATTATAACAACTAATATAATGTCAATGCTACATAAACAGTTATTGTACTACATTTTTTAGGGAATAATCACAAGAAAAAAATTGTGAACATGTTTGATACAGACACACCATCCATTTGTTTTCCCAAATATTTTCAATACATGCTTGGTTAAATTCAAGATACAGAACCTACGGTTATGGGGATGACTATAATCTGAAAAGGGAATATTTAATGTAAGAAATATTTAGCTTCCAACAGGGAACTGGACTATTATTAACTAGTGACATGATTGGCTATAGGATAAAGAAAGTCTAAAGAATACAGGAACAGCAGTTATAGACATAGGCAGTAACAGATCTTATAGACCAAAAATCTGATGGCAAGAACCTCCTTATCTTGAATGGCAGATAAAGACAATAGAGTAATATGCCAATTATAAATAAAGCACAATATAATATTTTAGTTTATATGGAAACTTTGTCTTAATTGACTAACAGCTAGTCTTAGTTCTTTATTTATTGCATTGCCATAAACAGACAGACACTTAACAGCCTAACATCTGACTTACAAATTTATGCACGAATGCCTCGCTTTAGTTTCCCTTACTTATAGGTGATTCCATTCTTATAGACAGCCTTATAGTTCTAGTTTTTTGTATTACTTTCCTCATACAAAAGTGACATATTATTCTGCTACACATTATTTGATATACTAAAGTAGAGAAGTTGTTTGCTATCCTGTAGTGACAGTCATAACTGTCCTCAAGAGATCATCTAATGTAATCTTACAGCTTTATGTCATATGCCTCATTCTATGACATTTTTCAAGCACAATTCTAGTCTTATTCTCTAATAGCAAAGTCTCCAAAATAGGTTCCCTATTTCCATTACTCTCTGTTATCTTAAACCTAGCCTCTCATATTTCAATTTACTTAACGTTATTAGAAATTTTCACTTTGCGTATATTGGGATTAATATTTGTTGGGTCAAGGTAAAACATTGGTTATAGCAGGGGATCATTAACAAAATTATGTCATATAGCTTAAACATTGTTTTTTAATTCAAAACATAAGAAAATGCAGTCACCCAATAATCTTTTATGGAGAGCCAATTTTCCCTTAGGTCTGGTCATAATAGTGGCTAGTCTGCCTCATCTTTCATTTATAAAGTACACTCATGAAATGTCATCTATAACATCCAGTTGAGTTCTTTAAATTGAGAATGATTTTGAAGATAATGGCAAAGTAATCTAAATTCAGAATCATTCTATATTTTTATGAGTTTTCTTTACTACTTTTTGTTGTATTCTTAAATTTAGTTATATTTTAGTAACCAAAAAAAATAAATAAATAAATACAGAGCCCAAACTTACAAAAGTTATAAAATTTCAAATAAATGGTACTACTTTTTAATGTCTCACTCCTTCCATTGTCTTATGTAACATTTCGTTAAGTTACATGGTACAATTTTAAGTGTAACTAGCATAAATAAGATCAAATGAAATAGAATCACGGTAAGCATATATTTCATCCACAGATAGAGTGCTTGTTCATGGGCACACTAAGAAATAACTTCATGTGACCTAGAGAGTGGCATCAATAACAGTCAAAATAGTAAATATTTAATAGATGAATAGTGGTGAATAAGCCAGTGTCTTTTGAGTTGAAACTGTTTTTAAGAGTTTCATCTGACTTTTCCAATTCCACCAGACCACTAACTAAATTGTCTATTTACATATTTAATGAATCTCTACAAATATACACTAAGCACTGGCGATGTATAAAAAATAGAACAAGTCAAAGACCTGGGAGGTTCAAGTCCAGTTTTACTTACTGGATTAATGACCTGGAAAAAAATCACTTTCCCATTCTTCTCTTCAGTGTTTTCTTCTCTAAAATAGAAAGTATGTATGCATATATCTGATGAAAACTTAACAGGTTAGTATTGGGACGTATCACTCAAAAATATTAATTTAAATAATTGCTGACAATACCTGTTTTTATTATCATACAGAGGTTTTTTTTGTTTGTTTGTTTTTTAAGGAACAGAAAGAATTGACAAATGAAAGATAAATAAGGGCAATTATAAACATAGACAGGATTGGGAGACTGAGCAAGTCAGGGGAAGTGGAAAAGCAACTGGCCGCTAGGAATGCATTCTTGGCGTTTCTTAAGGAACTGCAGGAGTCAGCTTGAATTGCTCTGTTGAGTATTTTGTTAGTTTGTTTTATTTTGTGTATCTTCTGTGATATGGAATAATTATGAATGGAGGTAAAGTCATAGGCATTGAGAAAAGGTGTCAAAAAAATTCCCTGGGTATATATAACAAGGGCCTTATTAGGATGAACAAAGAAATTGTTGCTTAAGTTTAACCAGTGTTTATCAGACTTTTCAAATCACCGTAAGCATCTCAGACCTTGACTATATAGAGTTAAATACCATGGACCTCTTTTTAAATACTCTTTTTTGAAACACATCCTCCTCCTCTTTTAAAACACAGGATCATCAAAGTTTTAAGTGAAATGGAAAAAATAGTTAAAAATCCATAGATAAGTCATAATTGTGTTTTTAGATAAAAGTATTTTCAAATTTATTTCACTTCCTATGATACCATATTGAACTATTTGTATTTTCAAATTAATCCTCCTATGTAAACCCTCTGATAAGTGTTAATAAGTAGGAAACTACATGAAATAACATTTACACTACTTGCTAGAGCTATATACCCTGAGTCTTAGTTAGAAATTACTCTTCGGTGATTTTTTTTTCTTCGATCTTAAGTTTTTTTTGTTTGTTTGTTTGTTTGTTTGTTTGTTTGTTTTTTGAGACAGAGTGTCACTCTGTTGCCCGGGCTAGAGTGAGTGCCGTGGCGTCAGCCTAGCTCACAGCAACCTCAAACTCCTGGGCTTAAGCGATCCTACTGCCTCAGCCTCCCGAGTTGCTGGGACTACAGGCATGTGCCACCATGCCCGGCTAATGATCTTAAGTTTTGAGGTCAATGTTTGAGAAGTTTAGTTTTTAAACTAATACTCACCCATTAGAAAATACTTCTCCCACTATGTCCATAACAGATGACAGGGGGCTGGGCAGTAGGTGGGTCAGGCCAAGTATAACTGAGACAAGAATAGAATATTACTGGAAAAATCTTACAAATATAATGCTTAGCAGGTATGTATTTCAGTGTGGGGATTAATTAAACCTAGAAAAAGGATAAATATATTCATTACTCAAAATTTATAGACATGTGTCCATGTACCTGGCATTTTTCCAAATGCTGGGGATAAAACAGAGAATGAAATACAGAAAAATTCCTGGCCTTACATTGCTGCAAAGATATTTTACTTTCATTGTTTTAGGAATTCAGGTTTATATGGTAATCGCAAATCAGAAAATTGGGGATAGAAAATAAGTTAGTTTTAGGAAATTTAAACCAATCTTACAGAACGATGGTTTATGCAGGATGGGTCAGAGTCCAATCCAACCCACACAAACATCACAAGGTCGGCATTACTACAAGGCTAAGAACAGCGCAGGGGAATCAAAGGGAAATGAGCTGTGTCCAAACAAGGAACAGTGAACTGGTGGAAAACAGCAATGTTCCATGGCCTGTGCCTTGGTCTTACTCTCCCCAGGTGGATGAAAATTCAGAGCGAAGTGTGGTTGACCATTAAGCTTTCCAGATGAATGAAGCAGCTATTTGACCATACGACAAAATTAACTTGACATGCTTAAAAGTGGAATAAAACAAGTTATATATTTTGGTTTTTTTAAGCCACCTTTAAAAAAATCAATTATTCTGGATAGTTTTCTTCTTTATTTAAGAAAAGAAACTTTTGATTTTATTTTAAAAATCGATCTTCTAGAAAATAGTAAAATTTATGAAATTTATTTTCTTTATTATGTTATAAATGACAGAGTGCTAGCATTTATTTCTGCCTCGCGGCAGAGAAGGCTAAGATTACTAAGAAAGCTGATTTATCCCTAAAGGACTACAGTTAACACGAAGCTCTGCCTTGGACGTTCGAAGGTAAGGCAAGATTCACTTTGTCCTTCAGATTGTTGCGTTTGTACAAAAGTGACATTTTGGTTGGAATTTGTGTTTGACAGCTCTATAATGTAATTTTCCAGAATGTGTTGAAGTGGAACCAAATGTCACCGGCTTCATTCAGTATGTTTTCTGCCTGATAGAACATACCATTATTATTCTATTTATTTTTACAACCAATGAAAAAATTGATTATTTTGATTTGTGGAGTTCTTTTATACACAATTTTCCAGAAGATAAAGATCATATATTAGCCTCTATATATGCCCCTGATTGCCCATTAATTGACTTTGACCTGCAAGAAATTGCCTATGTTAGTTCCATTTTGACATTCCTTGTGCTAGCAGTCGATAGGTAGTATATTGGATTAAGGAGCATGTGTTGAGTGGTGGGAGAATTCTGTGTAATGATTTAAAGGGTGTTCATGTAAAAGCCATCCAGAAGTGCCAAGAATAAAAACGGCATTTTATAATATAAAACCAACTCATGATTTCAGAGCAGAAATAAAGCTGAGTCAATCACAAGCTCTGAGTCAAACACACTGGGGTCTTGGGCACACTTCAGTTTGAGAAAGAAAGCAGAGGTAAGGCTGAGGGTATTAGAGGTAGGTCACAGAGTCACACAGACTTTTTTCTGGCCAGGAAGTTAGCCTGGGAAAAAAAGGCATATGGAAGTTTAGGTACTAAAATAAAGAAGCTTAGCCAGACATGGAGTTTTGTTGTTGTTGCTTAACTATTTTTATCAGATTCATCAGAGTAACCGTTGTGACTCTTGGGGAAGCTGTGACTATTTGGAAAGAGGATATTACTAGACATCATTATAATTTTTAAATTTCTAAGACCACATTTTGCTGCTTATCAGTATTCCATTCATAAAAGGAAGAAAATCCACCTTTTAACATGCAAATTGTGATTTTAATCTATCTACTTAGCCTCCTGAATTTGGGAATAAAATGGAAAAGAAATCTTTCTTAGTGTAAGAGAAACCTAAAACCACAGTGTTTGTGATAGTAAATATGTAAACTTAATTTCTTATATGCTTTTGTTTTCCAGCCACCAATACTTTCCAGCATGAAGTAGTTCATACAGAATAATAATTTACTTGGATTATAAAAATTAACTTTAATTTGGATACAATAAAATCATTCATTCAAGATGATTATGTTTAACAAGAAATATCAATACGTCATTTTACAGTGCTTACACAGTTTCATATGAGAGCACCCTCTTTTCTCACTTATTTTACTACATATGTGCCTTTACATTTATTTCAATTTTTAGAAGCTGCAATTTAGAAAATTGTTAAGAACCAATAATGCAAGACCGAAGTAAATTCTAAAGATTAAATTAGCTATGTATAAAGCTCTTACCATTATTCATTGTGTTCTATATTTTATAACCTCTGCATTTCATTTTCTTAGTTTTTTTCTCTTTGTTATGCCTTTCAATGGAATAAATAAGCAAAGTTTTTAAAATGAAAGCAACAACAAGTCTATCATTGCTCTATCTTGATCATTATTCTCATTCTCTTAATCCCTAAAAATTACAATATTGCATGTTTTGGAACAAATGGTAATAAGCCTCATATATTTTAATTCTGTTGTTAAGAATCTAAATGTTTCAGGGCAAAGCAAGCAGAACATGTATTCTACAAGGGAGGTGTGCAACCCCTTTTTCATATGCATTCTCTTTACATTTGCAAGTTGCATAATTGCAGCTGTGGGAGTTTTGACAGTTAGTTAAATGTGAACATGTGCAATTATATGCCAGCTTACTAGTATTATTTGTAAAAAATGAGATGATATTTATATAATTTGTATTGAAGTACCTTAAATTCTGCCACTTCTAAACCTAATTTTATGATGCATATTGAAATTCTAAGTGAAATTTCCATTATGTATATTTATGCATGAATGTATGTATCTATGTATTTATTACTGATTTGAAAGCATTTTTTTTTATTTCTCATATAATGCCAATTCTGTGATAAGCAAATATGTTAGCTTGGAAACAACTTTAAAGGTGCTGGATTTTTCATTATGTTAGCCCTTGTCTTTTGTGAAATTCTTGTAGAAAGAACAGGTTGTCAGGCTTTTAGGCTTATATCAATGAGAAAAAACGTCATTATTATTAAGTCAAAATTCCATAATCTTGGGTTAGCTACAGAGACCTTGAGCAATAATCCAGTCTTCTGAGTTACAAGGGAAGATGAGAAGCATGTGACCAGGGTGATATATGTATCAAAGTACATGCTAACCTGAGTCCAAATTCAACAGAATATCCTAGATTTCAAAGAGTCTATACTTATGTTCTTACATCTTGTATTCCCCTATAAGGTTGATCATAAAATATTTCAAATTGTAGGTAACAAAAGATAATCATATAAAGAAGAGTACATATTTAAAATGGGGCCTCCATTAGGAAGATACGATAATGTAGGATATACTAATAAATCCAATATAAATAAAGAAAGGACTATAGATTTGCCTCTTAGTTTTGAAAATCACATTGAAGTGAGAAACTGGATAGATTGATAATTCACAATGACTATAAAATATAAACAAACCAACTGCTCATTTTAAGGTGATAAATTAATTTTTTTCCTCAAACTTCCTGTAAAAAAGATGCTCTTGTAATTAGCAATGCCTTTAACAGCAGGATTATAATAAACATTGTTTTTCTTGTAACGTCTCTCAATACAACGTTTATGGAAATCATATTATATCCAGTAAAACATTTCCAAATGGAAACCATACATAACGAAATCTGAAACTCTCTATTAGCCTGGCTAAATTCTAACGTAGACCTTTACTTAATGTTCTTGAAGCATTTCTTCCTAAATATTATTATTTCTCAAAAATTCCTCATCCTATAGCCCACTTTTGTTAATTTTCTGAGTTAATTTAGCTTAAATTGTTCCCTAAATTATTTTAGGGAAATCATCCATGTGATTTGGGTGGTGTCTTCCTCCCCTGCTGTTCCTCTGGAGAGCAGTGATTGGTCCTAACCAGTCAACATGTCACATTCCCTCAGCTAAGCAGGGAGGTTCAGGAACAGGCACATTTCCAAACACAGCCCATGAGAAACCCTGAGATGTTTGCTGAGACTTTTGAGCCAGAGGTATATTCTTCCCTTTTAAAGATAAATTCAGATGTATATCTTCTTGAGATATTGCCATGACTTTTTAAAATTATCATATGTCACCTAAAAACGACACCATTACAACGCTGGACAGAGATACAATGAATTCTTGTGACAGATTTGTGTGCTAATCCAGTGGAAACACAGGGCGGGCTACTGCTGACTTGTATGTAAGGCACTACATCCTCTTTTGTCTTAATTTAGAAATTTTTGTAGTTTTTGTTGGAAGCTCTTAATGCATAGACTAATTTAAAGATATTTGATATATTTATTATATGTGGTTGTATTTTTTTCCAACAGTATGGCAGATTTTTCTCCTTTCTAAAAATATTCTTTGTGTACCACACAGTCACATTTTAAAATTTCTCTATACCTCTGTTACCAATACCTTAAGGTTACCCTAAGATATTTTAACACTTATGCTTGTGTGTAAGCATATGGTAGGCAGCATTCTAAGGTGATCCACAATTGCTTTCTACCTCATAAAATCCCTTCTCCATTTGTGTGGAGCCTGTGACTATGATGAGCTAACCCCACCATGACTATATTACATTATGTGGCGAAACGCAGATTAACCCAGGAAGGCCTGACTGATCACAGGAGCCCTTTTATTTTTTTTTTTTATCTTTTTTTTTTTTTTGAGACAGAGTCTCACTTTATTGCCAGGGCTAGAGTGAGTGCCCTGGCGTCAGCCTAGCTCACAGCAACCTCACACTCCTGGGCTTAAGCGATCCTACTGCCTCAGCCTCCCGAGTAGCTGGGACTACAGGCATGCGCCACCATGCCCGGCTAATTTTTATATATATATATTTTTAGTTGGCCAGATAATTTCTTTCTATTTTTAGTAGAGACGGGGTCTCGCTCTTGCTCAGGCTGGACACAGGAGCCCTTTTAAAGCAGAGAGTTTTCTCCAGCTGGTCAAAGAAGGGGAAGTCGGACACTGGAAGCGTCAGGGGGATGTGACACTGCTACTGGCTTGAAGATGAAAGGGCTCATCAGATAATGACTTGAGGGTCACCCCTAGGAACTGAGAGTGGTTCCTGCCCAGAAACCAGAAAGAAAACGGGACTTCAACAAGACAACCCCAAGGAACTGAACTCTGCCAGTTAGAGGAATAAGCATGGACAAGGATCCTGAGCTTCAGTGAGAATTCAGCCGGCTGAGAAGCCAGCCATGCTGTGCTGGACTAACAAAAAGAAGTATGAGCTAATAAATGGGTATCATTACTAGCCACAAATTTGTGTTAATGTGTTAGGCAGCAATAGAAAACTAATACAGGAATGTCCATCCATTTTATTTTCTAATATTCTGTTACTTGTTACCCATTTTCATACCCAGTTTTTGTTCCCAATTATTTTACTAAATATTGAGCTAAAAATCATATTTTTTGTTTAGCTTTTTTTGGTAAACAGGCATACCTTCTGCAGATAAGAATGAATTTGCCACACAGAGAGACAAATATTGCATGTTATCACTCATATGTTGGAGCTAAAAAAGTTTATCTCATGGAGGTGAAGAGTAGAATGATGGTTAGCGGAGGCTGGGAAGGGTCCAAGGCATGGGCAGGGGAGGGCTATGGATGAAGAGAGGTGGGGTAATGGGGGCAAACATACAGTGAGATAGAAGGAATAAGTTCTAGTGTTCAATAGCACAGTAGGGTGCTATTGTTAAAAACAATGTATTATATACTTCACAACAGCTAGAGGAGAAGATTTGAAATGTTCCCAACACAAAGAAATGATAAATGTTCAAGGTGATAGATATGATAAATACTCAATTTGATCATTACATATTGTATACATATATCACAATATAACATGTACCCCATAAATACATGCAATTATTATGTATCAATAAAACATTTTAAAAGTGTTTGCTTTTTCTATTCTTTCTCGTGTTCAAAGTTTTGACTATTATTACAAAATAATGTTACCTCATAAAAATAATTACAGACATTGTTACTTGTAGACACTGTTGTCACCCTGGCTATGATAGGCTTTTTACTGGAAGTACCTGAAACTGTCTGAGAGGTTTTTCTGGCTTCACGATAGCCATTGTGTATGGCACATTATAAATGTTGGAGATTGTATTACTTTTTTATTGCTGATATACAAAAGTACTTCAAACACAGTGGCTTAAACAATACAGATGTATTAGCCTACAATTGTGTAGGTCAGAAGTTTGACAGTCTCACCAGGCTGAAATCAATGTGTTGGCAGCATTGTGTTCCCCTATGGGGTAATCCATTGCCTTGCCTTGCCAGCTTCTAGAGCCTGCCCACATTCCTCAGCTCATGCCTTCCTTGTTCCATCTTCAAATCCAGCAATGGTGGATTTTGTCCTTCTCACACACGTAACTCTGCTTTGACTCTTCTCTTCTGCCTATCTCTATTATGTTTAAGGACCCCAGTGATTATATTGGACATCTGGATAATCCAACATAACCTTTCTACTTTAAGGCCAGATGATTAGCAACTTTAATTTCATCTGCAATATTAATTACCCTTTGGCATGCAACCTCAAATATTCACAGATTTGAGGCTTAGGACATGGAATTCTTTGTGGGAGGCATTATTCTGCCTAGAAGAGAAATATGTGCTAGGTTTTCTCACCAATTGCATGACTCAACTCTAAGGTGTGAACTTTGCTGTCTTCCATAGGGTACAAGTAGGATTGAGCCCAGGTTGCACTTATTCATATGCTCAGTCTTTTCAAATAAGTGTCTAAAATCTTCATTTTTTTCCATTTGTTGGGATTGAAATATTTACCTTAAACAATTAGGAATAGAAGCAGGATTAGGAACTGGCCTCTTCTAGAGTACTTCTAGAACTAGGTAACTCACTGGTCAGATGATAACAAGGAACTCATTGCCTGTTATAAATGAGGTGATGATAATCCCTAATATACATAAGTATCACCAATTATTGAGATTGTTGCTTGAGGAGGAGATTAAAGGCAGAAGAGGATGCACTTTTGATACAGTAGATTGAGGACATGACAGTTATGGAGGGATGGTAATTATAAGGACTGAGAAGTTATTTGACAGTTGTTAATTGCCAGGTTTTTAAACTTCAAGGGAAGAAAGTAACAGTCTGAGGTCAGCAAACTATCAATCCAGTGAGCACTGTGAAAGCTAAAAGTTATAATTTCATTGATTAAAGAGGCATCTCCTGCAGACAGGTAGTAGACCATGATCGAAATCTGGACCAGGGTTTGACAGTAAAAGTCTCAGAATTATAGGGGAAAATAAATTCAAATCCTTGGCAAGATTCCTATGCTAAAATTTAATCAAAAAGAGGGGAACTCAGATATCTAAAATTGGTATTATGTGGGATATACTTGAGAGCCTTGAATTCACAATGCTCTGAGTGTTCTGGGCTAGCAGAAATAAATGGCTCTTTCCCTCTTGCAAGAGGAAAGTCTCCCATTGCCTGAAAACCATGCAAAGGTCCCATCTGAGAAAGATGCACCACATGAATATGCTTACCCTCTTCAAGATCTTCCACTACCTCCTTCGTTGATTCCACATCAATAAAGAGTGAAGCCTCAGCATCACTGGGCTGTAAGGTGCTATCTCTGTTATGAGAAGAAAAAACTATTCACGAAAGAGCTAACAAACATGGTTAATGTGCACTGGCAGGAACTGCAAGATAATGCCTGGGAGAGGATCCTGATTGGGCTGGACGAGAGAAGGAAGAAGGTAAGACGGGAAAAGGGGAAGTTTATCAATATGGAGCACTTTCCCATGACTCAAAATTTAACATATTAATGAGAAGGCTTTAAGTCATCATATGTATCTGGAATAACTAATCAAAGCATGATAAAATGATAGCTTACAATAAAGACTTGGAGCTTCCAGAGCAACTCTGGCAGAATATCGATTATGGGTTTGAATGGCTTTGAGACGTGGGCATGTTGAAATGAATTTGCTATTTAAGGCCAGAGAACCTAGTGGCTGAGAATCCTTCCCAGGATGACACAGAAAATATCCCTTCACAAAAAGACAAGAAATGCACTTGAGAGAAAGGCACTGGTATATCTGAGGAACTTAGTGGTGGCTGCCTTATGTGGACAAGTATTGATGGTAAGATATGCAGCTTTGGAATTTATCTACCTTAATAATTTCTACAGGATATTAGGATTCTGGGAAAGCAGAAGTCATGGGTCAGAATTCCCTACAACCAGAGAAGGAAAACCTTAGGATTGGTTCTCAATATACTAAAGTGAACTGAAAAGGGACTCCAGTATACTTCCACTCAGTAGTTGCCCCAAAATACAGTATGACGGGAAATCTCTTCACTCTTTTAGCAGCACAGTTGGGTCATCAGCTTTATATGGAGGGAGGCTTAGTCTAAGGAAAGTATATATTGATATATTGACTACTGAATAGGAGGAAATTCCCTGATTAGAATGTCAGAGACCCCAAAGCAAAGAGGTCTTGGAGAAGACTGAAATATGTCATAGATCTTTGTGTCTCTTGTCGGTGCCTGTGAGGCATAAGTTTTTCAGCTGTGGCGATAGCTATATCCACTTCCGAGCTAGGAAGCCACTGCAGATGCACCATCTCTGCCAGGAGCAAAAATGCTGAGTCTTTGATATGGTGCCATTGCTCAGGAGACCAATCAGCGCGTGGTATCAAGTTGATTTTATTACACCTCTTCTATCCTGGAGAAAGCAATGATTCATCCTTACTAGGATTGATATATATTCTAGATTTAGCTTTTCCTTCTTATCTGGCTTGGCAGAAGCACTCTATGAGACTCTTAGAGACTCTGATTTAATGACGTGTAATGTTACATAAGAGCATCTTGGATAAAGGGACTAACTTTATGACAAATGAGATGTGACAATTGGCATCTGCTGAGGATTATATCCTCAGGATTCATTTTTCCATTTAAGAATAGTATAATGTTTTTTATACTGCTTTATCTGGAAGATGGCAGCCTGAAGGAGCATTCTAATGGATTCTTAAAGGTGCAGGCAGCTAAGGCACAATCTTAGGAGTGACAGTTTGCACGATTGAGGAGGTTTTATATATATATATATATATATATATATATATATAATGGACACCAGATTTATATAAATCTGGTGTCCATTGTATGGTGATATTATTCTAACTACAAAAATATACTAGTCCCACAAAATTTAAAAGGCAGAATTTTGTGTGGCCCCTATAACCACTAATCTCAATAATCCACGTGAAAAATTTACACTGGAATCAAGTCTACTGAATTATGGGTTCTGGTTCTTGGTGGCGTAGGGGATGGGTAGATGCTGCAACCAGGCAACAACAGTGGTATCCAAAGGGTGAGGCAGAAGGTGAAGAAGAGAATGGTGGAAATTTTTATTCCTGAAAGGGATGAGTATATTATTGCTGATGTTGCTTAAAATCACTACTGAATGTTGATAATAAAAAGTAGACCAATATGTAGTTCATTATTGCTTTTAAATTCTTTACAATGCACCCTCTCATTGCCTGAACCTAGAAAAGAGCACTCCTGTCATCCTCCGCCTGGGCACACCACTGGTCAGTAGTACAGTTCCGGCTAATCTAGAGCCAAGGCTGCCCTGCCACCTGATCACTTTGTAATCCTCATGCCTCTGGACCAGCAAGTATTGAAACCTGTCACTGCAGCAGAAGGAATAATTAAATGTTAAGTTCCATAAGGAGATAGGGGTTGAGTTTTGCACAATGGAAGCAGGAAAGGTTATCTCTAAAATTCAGTGCACTCACTGAGTAGATGCCTCCTGGTGTTTTGTGTCCAGGGTTAATCACTAACAGGCAAATGCAGCAACCTCATCTTGACAAGGGCACAATAGCCAGAGGCCAAATTCCTCAGGGATAAAAGTCTGGGTTGCTACATGAGTAGAAAAATCTACACTAGAAAATGTAGTAGCTATGAGTGGAAACTTAAAATGTAGTGGTTATGAGAGGAGGAAGATGATGTTTATAAATTCCAGTTTTGGAACCAACTAGATCAATGGTGTCTATAGTTGTGCATTCTATCTCTATTTATTAGTAAGTCTTTTTAAAAATTTATTTAAGAAATTATGACTGGCCACTACGTTGACAGATCAGTGATAAAATAAGATCTGTGAGGCATGAGTGGATCTGAGACGGGCAAGGAATGGGCTGCAACAGACAATGCCAGGACTACCCAGTCCCTTCTATGCCCTTCTTGATGCAGGCATCTGAGACCTCACACAAAGCATTCACCTTGCTACAAGAGTATGCTCAGGCACAGCTGGGCTAATAAAATTGCCACAGCATCATTATCCTTAGGAGAAGCCCCCAGCTAATCATGCCCCCCAGAATCTGTCCATATTCTAATCCTTAGAAACTGCGAATGTGTTAAGAACACGGCAGGGGGAAATTCAGGTAGTACATGGAATTAAGGTTGCTAATCAGCTGACCTTAAAATAAACAGATTATCCTAGGTTAAGAAGTCCCAGTATAATCACAAAAGTAAGTCCCTTAAAGAGGAAGGTAGAGGAATGAGTGTCGGGGTGATTTGATGTAAACAAGACCATCCACTGTTAAAAATCCTATATACAGGAAAAAAATATTTGATTATTCAACATGCCACCTGATGCATTATTCCTTCAACTTTACCTCAGTCTACATTTCCAAAACCTCTTCTGCTATTCTCTAACATTTATATATTCAACACTACAATTAAATCAAATCCTTCCCAGTTCTCAAACTTATTTGTGTATATATTTTATTTATATATACACAAATATATATACAAAATGTTGATCACTTTTCTGTAATGTATTCCTCACTGAAGAATTCCCTCTAATGTATTAAGATGGAAGTCAATGATTGTCACCTGGTAGCTGTGTTAACCAGCTCTATCTGTGTTCTGGAGATAATTTTCTATAAAGCTCTATTATATAATAGCATTTATTTGAAGAGTAATCTAAGGTTAACTTCATTAGACTATTAATACATCAAGACAGGAACCTGCTGCACTAATCTGTAATTATTTCCCTACTCTCAAATAACATCCAGTAGAGAAGAGATGCTCATCCCGATGGGAAGCAGCAGATGTCCTATGACACTTGAGCATGGAATAAAGCTATGGAAAAAAAAACCCTTTGTCAGATATATGTGTCATTAATAATTTATCCTTGTCTATGTATTTCTTGTTTTTACTTAGTAACTTTTGATGACAAAAAGTTTTTAATTACAATAAAGTAAATTTTATAATTTTTTATTTTGTGGTTAGTACTTCTTATATCCACTCTAAGAAATCTTGGCTTACCCCAAGGGCAGAATAATATTTTCTTAGTTTGTGTTCTAAATTTTTATAGTTTCATTTTTGTGTTTAGCTTGATGATGCTTCTTGAATAAATTTTGTATATAGCATTATGGCATGAGGTAGAAGTTAAGGTATATATTTTACATATTTTATTCAATTTCTCCAACAGTTTTTTGTTTGTTTAATTTCCATCTGTTTTTTTTGTTGTTGAATGGCATCTTAACTTTTGACAAAATTCCTTAGCCTTAAATATTTATATGTAAGGCTATTTTGATAATTCTATTTTGTTCCATGGATCTATCATATCTATCAATCTATCTGTGTGTGTGTCTATGTATGCCAATAATAAATTGTCTTGTCTATTGTAGATAGTAAGTCTAAATTTGTTCTCCCTTTATGAGTATGCTAGATGTATTTATCTCACTGTAAATTTTAGAAACACCTTGCATTTTCTACAACTATTGAGAGGAGCGCTTTTATTTGTTAATATGATAAACACTATTTTTCAATTTTATAACAAACTTTCATTCCTGAGAGAACCCTACTTGCTCATGACATATAACTATTTTTATATATTGCTGGATTTTGTTTAGCTAATATAGTAATAGGAATTTTTGTCTTTTTGTTAATGCAAGACAAAACTTATAAGTTGTTTCTATTGGTATCTTGATCAAGTTCACACTGGTGTTGCCTTGGCCTCTTAAAAGAAGCTTGGGATTGTTCTCTTCTCCTTTATTATTTAAAGATTTTGTGTAAAATTAGTGTTTGTTTTTCCATAAATATTTAAAAGACCACCAATTAAGCCACCTGGATCTGGAATTTTCTTAAGGGTCTCTTCTTATCCTTGTGTTGCATATAGCGACTCTAGAAAGATTTCTTCCTTCATTATTGATATTAGAAAATGATTTTTTCTCTATTTTTTGAGCAGCTTTTTTAGAGTATATGGATTTCATTTTTCTTTTTAAAGAATCATGTTTTTGCTTTGTTATTTTTCCTTTTTCCGCTTTTATATTTCATTGATTTCTTATCTTCATTTTCTAACTTCTAGCTTCACTGGGTTTAATTTGCTCCTCTTTATCCAGCATGTTAAGCTTAAGGCCTATATCATTGATTTTAGTCTTTTATTTCTTTTCTAGTATAATAATTACATTTAAGGCTAAAAATTTTCCTCTAAGCATTGCTTTATTATATTCTATAAATTTTGATTTTTTTGTGTTTATATTTCAGTCGTTTAAAATAATTTCAATTTTTCCATGTGGTTTTCTAACTTGACATTTGACTTATTTAAAAGTTTGTGGTTAATTTCCAAATAATTCCAGATATTTTTTAGATATCTTATTGTGTTGATTTCTAATTTAATTCTGTTGTGCTCAGAGAATATGCCTTGTAAAATTTCAATCTTATAAAATTTATGGAGGCTTATTTAATAGCCCACCATATGGTTTGTCTTAGAGGATAATCAATGTGCACTTGAAAAAAATGTATATTCTACAATTATTGCATGTTGTGTTCTATAAATATCAATTAGATGAACATAGTAGCTAATGTTGTTCAAAATGTCTATTTCCCTACTGAAAATTTTCCTACTTGTTCTATCAGTTAATGAGACAAAGCTGTTAAATATCTCAAATTGTAATTGTGAATTTGTCTATTTCAACCTTTAATTCTTGTAGATGTGTCTTCATTTATTTAGATTTTCTGTTATTATTGACATTCATATTGAGGATTATTTCTTCCTGAGGACTTTACATTTTAACATTATAAAGTTTTCCTTTCTATGTCAATAATATTTCTCGTCTTGAAGTCAACTTTGTCTGATATTAATAGAATTGCACCAACTTTCTTGAACTTATTGTTAAAGAATATATTAGTTTATAGTTGGAAAGTGCTTACAAAAGGGCCTGGTATTGTAGTCAGTGATATATAAGCAGGAAAATAAAGAAACCCACCATTTCTGATAACTTTATTCCATATACACCAATCTACATATTAGCCTCTTCATCCGCTGTTCTCTCTTACAAAAGCCATTCCTCTCGCAAGAAGTGCCCTCCTACTTCTACTTTTTTCTGAGTCTTACCCATTTTTCAATATTATTTCTTCTCTCCTTCACCCTTCCTACAAAAAGTGGGCCTTCTCTTCTCTAAACTTTTACAGACCCTGCCACCTCTCATTCATACTTGTCATTTGCTACCTTACAATGTAAATTCTGTTTTATGTTTCTTTATGCTTAGCATGAGACCATATGCTGTGTTCATATTAGGCTACACTTATTTTACTTGTGTACCTCTTTCCTCATAAAAACTTAGGGAAATGTGTTTTTGCTTTGGATCACTTACATTTACAGCTTTTCCTAAGAATTATCTTTGGCATATCGAGAAGGGCAGAACAGCAACAGAGAATAACATGGCAATGGGCAAATGGAATCAAAGAGACACCACAGGGGGGAACTTATACTCTTTTCTTGTCCCAGTCTTGTCTTCTTGTCTGACAAGGCCAGTTGAGTGCTGCAATTTTCTTAATCTGCCTCATACTTTCAACCAGGCCTACTTGGAACAATTTTGATAGACTAAGCTATATAAGAATCAAGTATATGTAGAATCAGGAGCTTTCTACAACTAGTGTCCTATTTATTATTCCACCCAGTGTTGATGATAATAATAATGATAATCCTCTATAGTAAATATACTATGTACCAGGTGCTTTCTAAGTACTTCATATAAATACTAACTCTTTAATCCTTATCATACTCCTACTATTATTTTTATTATTCACTTTTACAGAGGGGGGGACTGAGTGACTATAATAGACAGTAACTTGCCCAAGAACTCTTAGCTATTAGAATTCAGAGTCAGAATCTGTCCTAATAAGATGTGTTTATATAATATCCTTGACTTAACTGTGAAATCGTATTTTCTACCTTCCAAATCTCATTGATCTGGCATATATTATGCCAGGACTAAGGAAAAGATAGGTGTATTGTGAGATACAGGAAAATCAGGCAATCAAGAGTTATAGGTCTGCAAACCAGGGGAAAAGGAGTTTGTGGTAATGAAGCCTGGAGCAGGTGTAAATGGTATGTCTAGGTTTCACCAGCTTGTGGGTATAACATAATGCAAACATTACAATGCTTGCAGCCATCACCCTGCCTTTAGCCTCTCACTATTTTCTCAGCTTTTTTTCTGACAGTGTCCTCAGAACTCTCTTCCTCATAAGAACTCCAGACCTCCAGTGGATCCTTTGCTGGTGATGTTGCTGCCCCACCAAATGCCAGTCTCCAGGATCAGGGCGCTCCCATACAGATTCTTTCTCCATTTCTCCCACAATATTATAAACACACACCAATGAAGTAATCAGAAACTAAGTAAAGCAGAAATCTCTCGTAAGAAGTTTGAGAGGGATAGCTAGGTTCTGCTCTTCTACAGCAAGAATTTGAGAAAATAAGGTAAATTTCAGTTAGAGTCCAAGTCAACCTATAAGGCTTCTTTGACTTTTCTTTGAACGTTAAAATTTTATGTTTAAGATTTTTTTAGAAGAAAATGTTTTCTTTTCCTATATTTGAAGACTTCCTATAAATGAAGACTTCATGAAATTTTATTAAGAATCGTAGGAAGATCAGAAAACAGACAGAAAACATAGCCTCTGCTACCAGCTCCATTGCTTACTTTCTATTCTCTTTAACTTCTTACTCTCCCATACTCTTTCTCGTCCCAGTAGACCAATCTTAGACATTTTTTCATGGGTTCCATATCCACACTGTCAAGATCATATCAATCACTGCAGCATTCCTTCAGGAGAAAGGAAGGATTTGCTATTTAGGCACCAAGAAGAATCCCCAGCCAAATCACAGAGAACAGCTTATGGTCTTTCTAAACATTTTTATGGGAAATTTTTTATAATAATAAATTTAACATTCTTCATGTAACTGGACGTGATTACATTAGTTTATATATCTTTTTGAGTTGTCTGTATGTAAAATTCGGACTTCTCCCTAAATTTCTACATGGAGCAGAAATTCTGCCATCAGAGAGTTTAGTGGAACATGTATTGGATTATCTGTAAAGAGAACTGGCTTTGTTAACTTGGGCAAATTACTTAACTTCTAGAAGCCCCAGTTTCTTCATCCATAAAATAAAGGCACTGAACTCTGATCTTTAATAATATTTAAAAATCTTGAAATTTGAATCCAAAAATAAATGGGTTTTGATGCTGTAAAAATTCTATTACTTGATCTGTTCTTTTGCATCATTCCACGTTGTCTAGTTGAGTTTCTCTGCACAGAATAGCAAGAAATGTTGCTAGATGACCATGTTTCAAAAAAAAAAAAAGCCTAAAAACAAAAGTCAGAGTCAGATTTTGAACTGAAGTGTTTTAGTTCTGGAGTGAACATTCATGTGTAGGAGGCATCCTTCTCTGATTTGTAGCAAATATAGCAGCAGCAGCTCTTACCCTCTAAATACTCAGGAGTGAGAAAGAGAGGTTGGTGTAAGAGTTCTGATTTGTCCTGTTAGCTTGCCAATACCATCACCGTCTCTGGATAAAGGGATACAGCATTAGCCTTTGACAACTACTGCAGGCATACTTTCCTTAAATAAAAGAATGGATAAATAACCAGTGCAAATGGCATTTATCCATTAAAATTAAAACTCTACACAGAAAAATATCTATTCATTATCTGAATGACTAATACACTCCAGTGTCTTCATATATATCATAAAGCATAATAAAATAGATAATAGCTATATTCCCCTTAATAATATTGCTGCAATTTAAATTCCTATTTAATGACATATAAAGGAGCACATTTCTGTGCATAAAATAGTAAAATGTCAGATTATAGCTCAACAAAGAACTGCATTATTATTTAAAGAAAAATTAATGAATCATCCAAAATAGCATATAATGTTTTTTCACATCTGTTTTCTATTTGATTTCTTTCTACTCGAAGAATAAAACCCAGTATATCCTACATACTCTCAGAGTAGATTTCCACTAGAAGGGTTACAAAATATATTTTAACAAATTATTGCTTAGAAATATTTTTTCATAATTCTGAAAAAATTATATTCTAAAATGAATTATATTCTAAAATAGCCTAATTTTATATAGGCTATTTTAGCCTATATGTTCTTTCATTATATTCTAAAATGAGCTATTAATAAGTGGAAAATATGGCATAATAAAAGCAAGAGTTTCATATTCTCTAGTCTTTAATAGTCTTACAGTTGTGTAATATCAAAATATCCCACAAAACAACTTTCCTAAAATGATAACCTAGCATAATACAAGTGAGAATTACTGCACTTCGAAAGATAAAAAAAAAAAAAAAAAATGCTCACAAATCCCAAGTACTCTATCCCAGGGCATACTTCATTCTGTTTATGTCTTAAATGGAACATTAAATGCATATCTGCAAAAGAAATCCATAGCACTCCATCTAAGTAAAGACATTTTCCGAGAAGCATTATAAAACTGAGTGAAACCTATTGCTGTGAAGTCACCCAGAATGAAATAGCAACTTTAAAATTTTTTATGAAGTTTTCTATTGTAAAGCCTGACTAATGTTATATAGGAACATTTCACTGGTATCCTTTTTTCTTCCCTATGTTTCTCCTTAGAAATGCTCCTAGTGCCTCATGAATTATGGAATAAAACAGTTCAGTAAATCACTGCTATACTTCCTTTCTAAATTTTAAGAATAGCTAAATATTTATAAATGCATTGGTATCCATAGAAACGTAAGTAGTGTAAACACATATTTCTGTTTTAATTTTAAGTTCTAGAATTGAACTCTTTCTTAGAAATAGAAATTAAACAAGATATAAGAGTAGCAGCAAAAGAATATATATCCCTGAAATTATTATTTTGAGTATAATTGCTAGTGATTTGGGGAAAAAAAGTAGGATTAATCATTCCCAGTATTTTGAGACCTGATGATTACATTCACATTTAGTCATGAAAAAGTATTTACTATCTATTTAACTGTCAGTTATATTCTATTTATTTTATACAAATCTGAGATAGGCACTGAGAAGTGATTTTTAAGGACTTTAGGGAAGTAACGTTTAACTTTTATGTTATATATTTTGGCAATTTTTTTCTGTGATTATTATTCTATAAATCTGAATTGCATTTGCTATGGCAAAGATCAAATGGACAGAGGTACAAATGAGGAGGGCTAACTTTTCTTCCCCAAAACTAACAAAACCTATACTACTAAAAAAAAAATAGCAAATATAACACCCAAATTTCAATCTTAGTCAGTATGTCTGTACAGCTAACTAAGGAAGTGGGTTTTATAGTGATCCTGAACATTTCTTTGTTAAAGAAAAACGAAGATGCATGTAGCAAAAGTACCTAATTCAATAGATTAGTTTCTTTTTCCTATTTCTTAACAATATTGTATATATTTTTACTACTTTCTCAAAAGAGTAAACATATTAGGAAAAAAAATCATTCTTTGTCCCATTTTGTGTCTTTATTTTCACTGTTTACATTAAAATAAATATGGTTCATGTTTTATAGTGAAAGAATTCACTCTAGTTTTTTTCCTAATATGTACAAAAAGCATACACCCTAAAACTTCATTGGGAAAATATGCTTCCATATTTTTGTAAGGAAATCCCTAGAAAAAAGCCCATTTAAATGTTACAGTTTTCCTAGTTTTGTATTGACATCTCCACCATTTGATGGTAATGTAATAACTTAATGATTTGTCATCATCTAGTTTCTGTATCTAGTGGCTCCTCTATCAATGATACTATTTCATAACACTACTTATGATTTTTATCAAGACATGATTGAGCAAATAAATGACCAAAACTATAATATTAAAGAACTTGATAGTAAAAATCTTCTACAATTATCCCCTTTTCTCTTAACAGTACTTTAGTCATTCAGAAGTTCTACTAACTAGGAACCAACATTTATTTCTCTAGATTCCAAGTCCGTTTACTAGGTACTTGATACACTCGATTCCTTCAATTTCTCCACGCCAGCCGGCAGTGTATCATCTTTTCTCCCCTTCTGCAGTTTAGAAATTTTTTTTCTGTGATGTTTCATTTTATAAGTTTGGATTGCATTTCTTACCGCAAAGATCAAATGGACAGAGATACAAATGAGGAAACTGCCTTTTCTTCCCCAAACTAACAAGAACCAAACTGTGAAAAAAAAAAAATAGCAAATTTAGTGCCCTTTCTGTCTCTCATATCCATGGTAAATGACCCCACTGCTTTTTGTGTTAGAATTCTTTTTATAATATATCTGTTAATGATCCTATCCTTATTCACCGTGGGAAGCACCATTTCCATGCAGTATTCCGGGCAAGACTCCAGGGTAAAAATATCAACCAATCAGAATCACTGTAGGTAATAATGCGGGGGCCCACTCTGATACCAGCGAGTCTCTAATGGGAGTGAAAACTACCTTGATCTCGAGTGAGAAGACAGATGGAGGTTTATTTCATTTCAACTGACTTGATCTCTAACATATTCAGGAGATTTGTAGCCTGGTGTTCTACTAGAATGAGAGAGAAACGGGAGCAGCAATTTAACAAAAACAAGACAAAACAACTGCAAAATAAATAAATAAATAAATAACCAAAAAATAATAAAAAAAACATTTCACATCTGAATCTGAAAAGTTAAAATAATTTCTGTATTTCTGTTAATAGAAAAAGTTCAATATGATTTATTTTTTGAAACATGCAGCACATCTAATTAAAAATCTAAAAAAATAAAAACAAAAAACCTCTGAGTAACTCTTAGAGGATCCTGTGTCAGTAAGGAAATATTACTGTACCTTATTTATAAATGTGGTATTGGTACTTTTAATTAATACCCTGAAAATGTCATAGAAAATTATAACTATTGCTAGTATATAATGATGATACTCTTGACTATACACATTTTTATATGAGATGAATAATATAATTTTCTATTCATGGACAGTTACATTAACAGCCAAACTATTAGTTTTCATCCAATGTTCAATTGTCTATTTATTATAATATTGGTCTTCAAATATTTTTTCTACTGACACCTTTAAATACTTTAGTAAAACTATGAATCCTTTCACACATTTTGAAATTGGCATCCACTATTTCCCATCATAAGTTTAAATAGCTGCAAAACATTCTCTCTAGCATGTTTTGTATCATATATATGCATTAAATATATTTTCCTTGAAATTTCAAAACGCAGGTTTATCTTGTTTAATTTATAGATAATGTCACAGTATTATTTAATTGGCAGAACTCTTTCTTTCATACAGGACCTCAGTTTTTTCTCTTAAGGCCATCAACTGATTGGATGAGGTCCATCTACATTATGGGGGTAATCTGTTTTACTCAAAGTCAATGGATTTAAATGTTAGTCACATCTAAAAAGTAACATCTAGGCTCATATTTGACCAAATATCTGGGCACCATAGCCTATAATGCATAAAATTAAAAATCACAGACTTCAACCAACTAAATCTTACAAAGTCTAGTGACTATTCTCTCAGCATTTTCAAAGGAGATTCGCTTGTTAGGCAGTCTGCACTCTCAGAGTTGATCCATGGAAAGAATGCAGAGAAGATGGGTATTTTCCAGGACCAAGATGTGGTTCTCCTATGACAGAAAATCCAGCTGGAATTATTTAAAGTTATACCTGAGAGGATCACCTGGAGTAAGCATGGACATTATCATAATTTCTGGGTGGATGGATTACCAAAGAAGCAGGAACTGAAGTGCAGCAGGAAGCCAGATGAATAGACAGTGCTGATGTCATCTGGACACAATCCCCTTGAAAGGAAGTGTCAGACTCAAAGCAATCAGTTTATGAAAGAACTGAGATTTCCCTGTTGCCCTTGTCCGACCCTTGTTCCATCCCAGAAGGGTCAGAGATCCTGAGAAGCCAAATGAGGGAGGAGGGGTGGAAGCAAGACGGTGAGGAAACTAGACTGACCAAAGCAGTCTTCTAGAATTTTCTTGCCTGAAACAAGCTCTAGTTGGGTGAAGAGGAGTAGCTACAGCCTTATATAAAACTGACATCCTTGAATAGTAAGTGTGACTGTCCTGTAAGTACTGAATCAGATCCATATCTATGTCTTAAAGTAAACATAGACCACTTTGTATTAAGCAAGAGTGACCAGAGAAGGCATGAGTCTTCACCCAGGAGAAGAGGAAGAACTTGCTCTACTTTATTCATTTGGAAGGTAAGGTAGGTGACCAAAAAAAAAAATGCTTTCTGATTATATACTATGAATTATTTATTCAAAAAATATAAATTTAAATAAAGATATTTTAAAAAACAGAGTCAATAATGCCATATTATATAATTTGCCATGGTATAAAATAGCTGATACCAATAAAAAAATGTGAAAGATTGGAAAACAAAGCTATCATGAGAAAAATTGAAAAAATGGGGGGAGCAATACTGCATTAGTGAAATTTTTATCCACAAATCATGCTATTTCTCAAAATATTGATTTGTTCTTTGGTTCAGAAAAACAAAATGTGGTAATATAAATGGAATAGTCATTCACACTATACCTTTAAATGAATGGTACCAAATAATTTGACTGTAAGAATGTTACAAAGGAAATTTATATGGGAAATAACATGGTAATTTATATTATATAAACTTTTATGAATGTGCTGTTCATATCACAATGCACTTTTTGTAACGTAAATTGTAGTGCTGTATAGACAGATAGTAAAAGTTTTTAAAAAGAAAAAAGTAGCCCAGACTTTTAATGTAAAATACTACTGAAAACATGGATATATAAAAAGATCCTATACCCCACATGGCTTGCCTTGGAAGAATATTATTGCATATAATCTTCAATGCCTCCTATCATAGTTAACTTTTGTGTAATACTCTATATCCTAACATGGGCACAAAAGAGTGCTTACATATTTCCAAAGAGGAAACAACTATTTGGAGAAAATACGTACAAGTTTGAAAGCACCCCTGAGTTTGGAAATTGCAAATCTTCCTGGACTTCATCCTGAAAGTCATCTTCTAGAATCTCATATGCCGTACCAAGGTGTGATTATTCTATCATGCTGTTAAGATAAATGATTCGTATCAGCTTCAGTGAGCTCCTGCCTACCATTCATCTTCTTGATTTCCACTGCCAATGCCAATGTGTGATGTACTCAACAAGCTTAAAATTGGTCAAGGTCACTAAATAAATGATCTTTGAAGATGAGTGCTTGGATGGACAATCAAATTTTGACAGTTGGCAAATAAAGTACCTCAGAATTCTGACAAGTGATCATCATCCAAATAAAATTCTCTGGAAGAGTAGCATCAACTGAAAATCTAATTCTGGTCTAAGGTCATTATTATTACCTTCAGTAGATACAATTCTTGAGGAATTAGTATGCATTCACGTCTCAAGTACCTCAATAATTCTGAACTTCAGTGGAAAACCCAGCACTGTTTTTATGCCATTTCTGCTAAGCACTCATTGCACTGTGCCTTCTTGTATAACTACATATGTGTCTCTTTTTCTCAGATTTAGAGGACCTAGTACATTTGTTCCAGTTAGCTAAAAAATATTAAGGACTGAATAATTGCATCCAGGCACAAGAGATCCTCTATGTCTCTTACCATATTGTTTCCCCATCCACAAAGAACAATGGTTGCCATGGATGGATTGATTAGTTCTAAGGACCTTCTACTGGGCTAAACATCTGAGTATTAAAACTTTTAGCAAACGTAGACTATCAGTGCTCATATCAGACCCTTTCCTTCTCTTGTTTCTTTCTGATGAAAATGGTAAATATAAGCATTACTCAATTGGTAGACCAGGATTATTTCTCAATACGTAAGTATTTATTCTCATTCTTAGCAACAAAACAGAGCATTTATTTTATGCTCTGAGAAAGTCTGAAGTGTACAGCTGTAGCCTACTCTGTAGTAGACATCGGGACAAATTTTGCAATTTTTGTTGCTTGATTTTTGCCAGCTACTAGAGGATGTACCTTTAATGTCAATAATGTGTTAGTTTCTATTATATGAGTTTATATATTTGTGGTTGTGGTGGATTATGGATGCAAGAAGGAAGAACTTGCTGAACTATATGTATGATTTAGCTGATTTAGTATTTTGGTATTTGGTTTGGTGCTGGGTCCTCAGCTAACCAACTACTACTGTTTGGGCTTTTTCGTTGTTTATTCCCATTCATTTGATGACATCTTTGGACAAAGACGTGGTTGGAACAACCTAGGTTTAGGCATTCCTGCATTGTTGATGTTTTAATATTTCATAACGTGCTCTTAATATTAATACCACATCTTACTAACATCCTGTTATTATTCATATAATATCTACTTTTTATATTGGGACCTTTTCTTCAGTACCTAATAGGAGTTCTTTACTTTCTCTAGCTTCATTTGAAAGTATATCTTTTTCATGATTTTTACATAAATTAAAAAATAACCTATTCTATTATACTAATTTATAAACCTAAAGGATTCAGCATCTTTCATCACCATGACAACCAAGAGTCTAATCAGGGATAAGGTTAATCATCTGTAAAACTTTTTCCTATACTTGGAGGTATTTGTTCCAGAAAGTCTTCTATCATATTTTATTTTATTTTTCCTGTTCACGAACATCTCATAAATTCAGGTCAACATCTTAGCACTTGTTTTATTCCCCTGGGTCCAAGATCAATAGCTCAAATTCTTACAAATAAAAATCTTTTTAATATCTAAGAAAAAGTGAAACATATTCAAAATTCATAAAGGTGTAGCTTTGGGGAGAGTGGCGTGGGGAAAACACCTGTAAACGAATGAGAGAAGCGGTTTGGACAGAGGGGAATGGTGACCTGCAGTGGCTTGCAACAGATGCCTCAGCAGAGCTCAGGGTGACAATGGCCCTTCTGAGGTGTCCCGAAAGAAGCAAAGGGGCCAGACTTTGTACCTTCATATTAACCAGTCTTTGGTTACTGGACGCCTGAACACAGCTACTTTTCTCAAGGAAAATTTGTGGAAAGTAACTCAGCTGTGAGCTATTAGCAACCACAATTATTGGCCATAAAGGAAAAAATCAAAAAACAAACCAGAGTTCCTTGTTGATGTAGCACATCGACACACTCAGTCTTGCATTGCTGGATCCATTTACTTCAAATAGTGAGTTCACACTATCTGAGAAAACTCCTCCAGGATTTTCATATGTTCCTATCTGGAGAAACTTAGTAAAGTTAGGTTAGTGTGACAAAGGACAGTCCATGCCATTCAATGTAGCCTCAAGGCCACAAATAACATATAATGTCTTCTTCTTCCCTGCCCTAACCAAAGCAGATTCCCTTACCCGTGGCTAGCACTTTTGGTGAATAGTTTTTTTGGTTTTTTTTTTTTTTTTTTTTTTCCAGATACAGAGTCTCACTCTGTTGCCCTGGCTAGAGTGCAGTGGAGTCATCACAATTCACAGCAACCTCAAACTCCTGGGCTCAAACAATCCTCCTGCCTCAGCCTCCCGAGTAGCTGGGACTGCAGGCACATGTCACGACTCCCAGCTAATTTTTCCATTTTAAGTAGAGACAGGGTCTCATTCTTTCTCAGGCTGTTCTCGAACTCCTGATCTCAAGCGATCCTCCTGCCTTGGCCTCCCAGAGTGCTAGGATTACAAGCATGAGCCGCCATGCCCGGCGAGTTGGTGATTTAGTATGTTTGCCTTCAGAGTGACCAAAACCTTCATCTTTGAGGAATCTGAGTAACTGGGAATCATGACTTCTCACATGGTGACTGCTGCACTCATCCATTTACAATTAAAAGTGGTCAAGGTGGTAAGAAGAGATCTCCCTGGTGTTCTCTGAGCCACTTATATCGTTATGTCTGAATCTCTAATAAGAGTACGGAAGTTATCCTCAATTATTTCCTCAAATAGGTTTTCCAAACTTTTTACTCTCTTTTTCTCCCTCAGGAATACCTACGACTTACAAGTTTGGTCATTTTACTTAATCCCTACTTCTCAAAGGCTTTCTTCATTTTATTTCAGTTCTTTTCTCCTTTTTTTTTCTGACTGGGTTAATTCAAAGACCTGTCTCCAAGCTCTGAAATTCTTTCTTCCACTTGGTCTATTATATTGATAAAGCTTTACATTTTATTTTGTAACTCCTTTAATGAATCCATTATTTCCATAAATTCTGTTTGTTTGTTTATTTTTTTAAATATATATCTCTTTAGCAAATTTTTCATTCATATCCTGAATTGGTTTTCTGATTTCTTTGTGTTGGTATGAATATTCCACTTACTCTTGGATTTCACTGAGTTTCTTCAAACTCAATATTTTGAACTCTTTATTTGGTATTGCAAAGATTTCATTTTGTTGAGGATCCATTGCTAAAGAGTTAACCTGACCCTTTGGGATGATGTAAAACTCTGTTTTCCCATACTCCCAGAATTGTTTTTCTGGAACCTTCTCACCTGGATAAACTATCTCTTCTTCTTATCTTTGCATTAACTTTCATTTAGGTTTTTTTTTTTTTTATCTTGTCAATGTGACTATATTGAATGTTGTATAGGGTGCTTTGGCTTTGATTCTGGGTACTATCAGATGCAAAAGCCACTGTATGAGTTCCTTGGTTATAGATAGCCTTTGTGTGTTGGCTTTCTTAAATGCTAGTTTTAGTAGTGATGTCCTGGGCATGTGAGCAGGCTTACTGCCTCCTATAGAAGTGGGATAACTGAGGTCTCAGGAAGCTTATCTTATTCCCTGGCATTGTGTACTTGTGTCAGCAAGTTGTGTACTGGGCTGTGCAGTTCAACTTATAGGCCTGTAGGTGGCACTTATGGGTCAGAGCTGGCTGCAGCAGAGCAGGTGGATATTTGCTGGATTTCTTTGCAGGGAGGGGCTCTCCATTGCTTCAAGCAGCGGGCTGGGCTGTGGTACGTGTGGTGGCGGAACTCCCCGCATAGCCACCATCTTAGTTATAAAGGAATATCTGAGGCTGGGGAATTTATAAAGAAAAGAGGTTTATTTGGCCCGCAGTTCTGCAGCCTGTACAAGAAGCACGGCACCAGCATCTGCTTCTGGTGAGGGCTTCGGGAGCTTCCAGTCAAGGTAGAAAGAAAAGGGGGAGCAGGTATGTCACATGGTGAAAGACGGATCAAGAGGCAGGGGTCGGCCTCTTTTAAACAACCAGCTCTCACGTGAACTCATAAAGCAAGAACTCGCTACTTACTGCTGGGAGGGCACCAAGCCATTCATGAGGGATCCACCCCCATGAACCCCTCCCACTAGGACCCATCTCCAACACGGGGGATCACATTTCCACATGATATTTGGAGGGGTCAAACCCTCGAACTGTATCAGCCCCTGAGGGAAAAACAAAGCTGGGTGGAGCTGAACCACTGAGATTGCCCTTGGGCACGCCAGTGACAGACACAAGCACCAGCCACGTAGGGGTGGTGGGGTGGGGAGAGCTCCTGGTAAAATGCAGGAGTTAGGGGAGGGGGATTCCCTAGCTCCACAGCCTGGACAGGCAGAAACGCAATTAGCATCCCTGTCATGGCACGCTGGACACTCAGATCTGACAGGCACTGCTGTCTATCTCCAAGCCGCAATTTACCCAAGTGCCCTGCAAGCCACCTGTCCTGTGCGCTGACTGCCAAAATGTCCTCAATGTGGAAGCTCCTCCCTCTGCAGTAGACACACAGCTTTGCAGCTCTCCTCTCTGTTGCAGGAATGCTGCCACTTCTTGTACAGAGGGGAAGGGGCCCTGAGATTCATCCATGCCCAGCCTGGTGGGCACCCCACCAGTGAGGCTGCATTTGCACTTTTTCCAAGTGGATGAAGCTAGCCAACGTAGGCCCTAATCATCAATCTTGGGGGGAAAAGTTCATTTTTTTCCTGTTGCCACTGGGTTACTGCAGCCCTCCCATCTTATAATGATCAAAACCAATTATCCCTGATAATTTGATGACTCCTCTCCTTGCCTGCTGATCTCTTAGCACAAGAACCAGGAAGTGAACAGGTAGCAGTCACAGCTTAAAATCCAGTAGGAAATTCCTGTATCACCTGGTGTAAGCAGGTGATACCCCACCAGAAACCATGTGTTTTAGACACAGAGAACATAAGTTTGTAGGGGAGGAAAGCACAAGTTATCCAGATCACTGTGAGTGAAGAAGATAATACACAAGGGTTGGCCTGGGTGCAGTGGCTCATGCCTGTAATCCTAGCACTTTGGGAAGCCAAGGCAGGAGGATCGCTTGAGCTCAAGAGTTCAAGACTAGCCTGAGTAAAAGAGAGACCCCATCTCTACTAAAAATAGAAAAAAATTAGTCAGGCATGGTGTCTCATGCCTGTAGTCCCAGCTACTGAGGAGGCAGAGGCAGGAGGATCATTTGAACTCAGCAGTTCAAGACAAGCCTGAACAAGAGTCTCTACTAAAAACAGAAAAAAATTAGCTGGGCAACTAAAAATATATAGAAAAAATTAGCTGGGCATGGTGGCACATGCCTGTAGTCCCACCTACTCAGGAGGCTAAGGCAAGAGGATCACTTTAGCCCAGGAGTTTGAGGTTGCTGTGAGCTAGGCCGATGCCACGGCACTCTAGCCTGGGCAACAGAGTGAGACTCTGTCTCAAAAAAAAAGAAAAATTGGTATTAATTGATCAACTCTTATGTGCACATATAGTAGTAACATTCATCGTGTGTCAGACAGGTAAGGGGGGAGGAGAGATTGAGTATATGCCCACCTAATGGGTGGGTGCACAGCGTCTGGGGGATGGACATGCTTGAAGCTCTGACTCAGGTGGGGCAAAGGCAATACATGTAACCTAAACATTTGTACCCCTGTAATAAGTGGAAATAAAAAAAGAAAAAAAAGAAAAGAAAATAATAATTTCTATAGAATGCTAACGCATTCTTCAAAGACATATACTGAGCAATTCTTCATTGTTATATCTTGAGTGAGTAAATGAATAAAATGTGTTATTTTTTCAAATATTGAAGATCAAAGACATCTTTCACACAAAAAATTCAAAATATGAATAATAAAATAGCCACATATATGCAACCACTTAGAACCTAGTTATCTAACAGTAGATATTTTAATATAAATTTGGAAAATTAGGTGAAAAGCTATGCTTCAAGTCATCTTAATCAAGTTTAATATTTAAAAAGCATGAAAATCTCTTAAGATAAACATTTAAGTTGAAATATTGTACCCAAGAAATTTATTCTCAATTATCTGAATGATATGGAATTATTTACAGATCAACTAGGTAGTTTATTTAAACTTGAAGATTGGACAGTGTGCAATAGTATATCTTTTTAAAAAGTATGTTTTTAGGCACAACTATTCAATGAATCATTTTTATGACAAAAATTATAATAAGTTTCATACAAAATCCATCTCTTTTAACAAGCCTAGAAAATAGAATTAAATTATACCATCCTCGTTGCAGTCCTGAGTCAGTCACTTCACATTACTTTTTGCTCAGGTTGATGTGTGCATTCACAGTCATTGCCAGACTCCCATTACTACTTTCCCCTGTCATTTATCATTAGTGTAGGATAGAAATCCAAGAAGAAATTTAACGTGATAAGGAATATATAAAAGAAATATAGCAAATAAAATGAAGAGTTTCAAATAATATTTTTTGCATATTCTTGTACATCACAAGTTAGAGGAAGAATATTATTGTTGTATTTGTTCCCTTTCTAATATTATCATAATATAATCCATATGGGAAATATGTTAATGACATATAATTAATGATGGATGATTATACAGCATTATATAAATTATTAAAGCAAATTAAAAGTTAGCCCTCATCCCAGTCTCTTTCTTGTAATTCAGGGACATGGCAAAAATTACAGAACTGTGATTGAATGCTTTGGTGAGGTCATACTATGGGGAATTTGAGCCAGACTCCATGCCACTGCCCACTGTTGAGACCCATCATCCCAAGAGCTAATCTAATCCCTTCAATTTATAATGTTTCCTACATAAATCAAAACTGTTTTTTGAAAGTTTAGGGTATAAAAATATTTTCTGAATATATGGAAATACAAAGAGTCTGGTTAACACTATAAACTCTCGGGAGAGGTCTAGGTCATGAAGAATGTAGGACCAATCTGTCCTCCCAATGAAGTACTTTGTCTTTTCATATCTTTATCTATCAATTCATGGAGTCATGCTAATAATTGCTGCAAAACTAGCAAGATGGACCTGGCAATTAGAACAATGGCTGGTGTAAACCAAAGGCAGAATTGTTGCCAATGTCCTTATTAGTGATAAAGAAAATATATCATTCTCAGTGTCTGAGTCTGTTTGTGTTGCTATAAAGGAATACATGAGGCTGGGTAATTTATAAAGAAAAGATCTTTATTTGACTCACAGTTCTGCATGCTCTATAAGAAGGATGGCACCACCATTTGTTTCTGGTGGGTGCCACTGGAAGCCTTAATTTGTGGGGAAGATGAAGGGGAGCCAGCATGTTTTATGGTGAGAGAAAGAACAAGAGAGAGAGAAAGGGAAGGAGTGCCCACAGTCCTTTAACAATCAGATCTCATGGTAACTAATAGAACTGGAACTCACTGATTACCACCAGGGTGGCACCAACCCATTCATGAAGGATTTGTCCCCATGACCCAAACACCTCCCGCTAGGTGCCAACTTCAACACTGGAGGTTTCAACATGAGATTTGGAGGGGAAAAATATCCAAACTATTAATACATCACTCAGAATCTTTTTTTTCAAAATGGAAAAAAAAAATAACACTTTGTTGTTAGCCTTGTCCTAACAGTATTTGTGAAAATAAAAATATTTTCCACTGAAATTAAAATGGAGACATTTTGATCATATTAGACATGCTTACTTAGTTTTTAACATCTATTTATACCTCCTATGTGCCTTGCTCTATTGCAGTAATGGTAAAGCTAAAAACTGTGTTTCCAAGAATATCTTATGAGATATTCTAGATGCAAATTAAATTTTACCAATTATATGAATTTAAAAGGTATATAAAGTAGAGGAGAAGCCAATGCCATCTTACTGATGTTTTGCTTTTATACTCAGCAAGAAAAGCCAAGCCTGTGAGGACAAAAGTGTCTCCCCATTTCTGCCTACAGCTTCACGAGTATTTAAGGCAATTATAGATTCAGTTTCAGCTTCCTGATCCTGATTTTCTTATCTTTAGATCAACAGCTTCAGCAATAGCCATGTAATTCTCAACTATCTATTTTTTCTAATAATTTTATGAAATTACTGTATTAAATGACTTACTGTATAAAATACCTAGAGTGGTTTTGATTCTTGAAACAAAGTCTGATATAAACAACAAAAAGTAGGGCATACCCAATCCAGGTTAGTTTGCTTCTTATGTTCAAAGCAATAAGGAGTATTCTGCAGAACAAGCTACCATTAGCTGTGGAACAGATAGAAGTATCAGACATGTGAACAGCAAAGAAAAAGCCTTTCTTCAATGTCCTGGTCTCATCACTATGCAAGGTGACAGCCTGAGATTGATGGGTCCACTGTGTAAACATTAAATCTGAATTTTCTTTGCTCAATCATTAAGTTAACAATTGGAACATGTCTTCAACATCACCTCCCATGAGATTCATTCTCTAAGGTTTAGCTAAAGAAAAGAAAGGTGTTCCAGAACTATGTTGAATGGAAGACATCTGCACTAGAATGTTTATAGCAGCCCAATTCACAATTGCAAAGATATGGAAACAGCCTAAGAGTCCATAAATATATAAGTGGATTAATAAAATGTGGTATATGTATACCATGGAGTACTACTTAGCCACAAAAAACTATGGTGATATAGCACCTCTTATATTATCCTGGATGGAGCTGGAGACCATTCTTCTAAGTGAAGTATCAAAATACTGGGAAAACAAACACCACATGTACTCACCATTAAATTGGCACTAATCGATCAACACTTATGTGCACACATGGAAATAACATTCATCAGAAATCAAGCAGGTGGGAGCAGGAAGGAGAGGATGGGGATGGGTAAATTCACACCTAACGTGTACAATGCACACTATCTGCAGGATGGGCACACTTATAACTTTGGCTCAAATGGTACAAAAGCAATTTACATAACCAAAATATTTGTGCCCTGTAGTATTCTGAAATTTAAAAAAGTAAATAAATATGTGGGAAAGCAAATAAAAATTCTAATCACAACTAAATAGACAAGAATTTAAAAGGATACACACATGATTAACAGGGGTACCTGGGGATAGAATAGGCACTTTACTTTTTGTTTTATACCTGTCCGTATTGTTTATTTTATAAAAAAAAGTATTAGTTTTGTTAATTGTAAATATTTCCTTAAAATTCTGCTTTAGTATTCTTTTTCAAATGATATAAGCAAATAAGTACAAAAAGAAAAATATATATATAATCATTATGTATTAATTAAAAGCAAAAACTTATTTTAAAAAATCATAGAAAGTTCTACTCAGAAAAATAATTCAGGTACAAACTCATTGACCATCTGCCATCTCAATTTTTCTGATATATAGTTTATAAAAAAATAAATATTCCATATATAGTCTCATTAGCTATCAAATACATACTTTGGCCAGCAAGTGAGATACAGACTTTCTGTACATAATCCTTTTCCAGAGCTAGAATGGGGTACTACCTAAAAAGACAAGGAAGTCCCAAGTCATATCCTTCCATAGGATAGATACAGGAACAACAAGAACTATTTGGAAAATATGAAAATTACAGTGTATCAGGCACTGGACTAGGCACTGAGCATTTTCATCTACCTGAAGTACTCTCTCTAGGATTTACTTTAGTGTGGGTCTAACGCTGGTGAATTTCCTCAGTTTTCATTTGTCTGAAGGATCTTTTCATTGGAAGTAAACTTCTGAGATGACCTCTTACTTTCAGCATTTTAAAAATGTTATAGTTTGGTTTTTTTTTTTCTGTTGAGAAATCAGATTCAAGCTGATTGTTTCCATTGAATTTTATTCTTCCCAGTTTATTTAATCAACAAATTTTAATGGATATAAAGCATGATACCTCCTTCAATGCAATAGAATTAAGCTGAAAGGTAGTGACAAAAAGATAGCTAGAAAATATTCAATGCTTGGAAATTCACTGCTATGAGCCAATGAACAAATAACGATAGGTATTAAGTAATACTTTGAAGTGAATGTTAATAAAAGTTTATGTCAAAACTTGGCTATTGCAGCTAAATAATGCTTAATGGAAACATAGTCTCCTAAAATGCACATAATAGAAAACAGGCTGAAAATCAATAAACTAAGCTTTCTTCTTAATAATTTAAAGACAAAATAGCAAATTAGAGTAAAAGCGTGAAAAATGAAATAATAAAGACAATAGCAGAAATTAATAGAATAGAGAAACATACCACAGAGAGTTATTAAACCAAAAATGACTTTTTATACTAATAAAATTGATAAATCCATATAAACAAATCATAAACAGTGTGTAAACAAAGTATACATAAACTAATATATAAACAATATTAGTATTTAAAAAATTTGTATTACTACACAGAACCTACAATTATTATAATGTTAATAAAAGAGTTCTGTAAATAACACTATGGAATAACCTTGAGCAATGAAAATGCAATGAGCACATTTCTAGAAAAACAACTATAACTAAAATTGGCACAAAAATTAATAAAGATTCTGAGCACACACACACGAGCACATAATTTCTTGCAAAGAAAGAAATTCTTATTCAAGACTCAAATGACATACTGGCGAATGCAACTTGGCATGATAACATTACTTGACTTAAAGGAAGCTCAGGAAAAGTGCTTCAAGTCCCAATATTTCCTTCACCCAACACTTTGTTTGGGTGAAATGAAGAAAATCTAAATTCACATATGGAAACTGTAGGGCTAAATTAAGAAGGGCAGCACGCTAGTCTAGCTTCTAATCTAAGCTGGGTGTTATATTTACATGTACATTATTGGGGAGATATATATTCTAGCACTGGGCTCACATGGGGGTGGCTCACTTTAAAGTTTCCAACAAATACTTTCTCTAAAGGATCTAATAGACTTTGTGTATCTATAGAAATATGCAGAGATTTGGAGTAGACAAACTTTATCTGCTTTAGGTTATATGAAAGGGAAAGAAAAGGATAAAAACCAACACTATATATTTTTAATTTTTAAATTTCTAATCCTTTATCACGATATTTTTGACAGCCTTATTTATTTAATGCATCTTGTTTAAACAAGAATAATATAAATTGTATCTAGGATATATTTACTCAACAGTGATTTGTATGATTTTTACAAGCTGTCATGTAGTGTTTTCATAGATATTATTTTCTAAATTTTCTGTTTTTCCTTTCATTTAAATTTATAAATTCCAAAGAAATGCAGTCATATTGTTAACAATTCAAAATGTACGTTATTTAGTCATTCAGTATACATTTGTGGCAGTTTATATGTCTACCTTTGTGCTAAGCAAAAATAAGTTGTTAGTCCTCAACATCAAAAAGCTTGTAGAATATAAGGGGTATTAATAAAATTGTGAATAACAACAGCACAAATTATTTAAAACTATTTCAAATTAAAATTGTATAAAAAGCCTTCTTATGCATCATTACTCATTAACCAGATTTTATAGCTAAAACTGAATAAACTTATAATTTAAATTTATATAGTTGATTCAATATATACTAATACATGTCAGAACTTAAGCAACAACATATAAAAATATTTGGGATTTATCTACAAAAATATATTATAAAAATCTCCAAAAATAGTTAAGAAATAAAATTTTAGTTTTTTCAAGGTATGCTATTTAATCTCAATATCAAAAATTAGAAATTAGTTGGGTGTGGTGGAATACGCCTATAGCCCCCACTACTTGGGAGGCTGAAGTTGGAGGCTAAGGGAGGAGGACTGCTTGAGCCCAAGAGTTCAAGTCCAGCCTAGACAACTACAAGACATCATCTAAAAAAATAAATAAATAAATAGAAATTAGTAAATATACATGCATACAAAGGAAAATGTTATGTTATATAATATCAGAATCAAACAAGAAATTAAAAATAGAAAATTTAGAAAATCATGTAAATGAAAAAGTGAGGTAGCAATGTATAGGAATCAGACAAGTGAAATTCTCGACCATATCCAGTGACACATGATCTTTAAAATGAAGCATTAAATAAGTTTAGTGGGCAAATGTAACCGTGCAAATGGAACAGAAAACAGCCCAAAGGAAAATATGATTGCAATAAAGATAAAACTAGTAATATACACATTTAAGATAGGGAAAATTATAATACATCTAAATTCTTGTTCTCATAAAAAATGCATCAGAATTCATAAAGGCTTTGTAAGCTTAATCTACAGAATACAGACAAGAAGTCCAAACGGCAATATTGTAATAAAATAAAGCTTAGGAAAATATAACAATGAAGGCTGAGTAGTCTATACCTGATATATTTGATAATATCAACATATTATTTTCTGTATAAAATATAATTTGGTTTTATAATAATGTTGACAGCAACCCAAATTTTTGAAAATATTAATAGCACTCCAATAACAATTATTATTCAACCATTACAAATAAGAACTATTGAGTGTGCAACAAATTAGAAAATTCATATAAATGCTATGCTATTTTTGCAAGTTAATGATATGTAAAAATAAATGAATTCTGTATAATCTACCTCATTAGAAACAATGTATACCTAAACATTATCTTCCAAGTACATTTGCTTCTTGAAATACATGAGTATTTTTTTATCCTTTCTTTAGCAAAACTATATATCTTTTCATGTCATTAAAAATATAAATACCTTCTTTGAATTAAAATTGATACTACTAACATAATCATATTAATTATAATTATGGAACACTTAATGTGACAAGCAATACATTAATACTAATACAGCTGTACAAGGTGGATATTATTATTATTGTTACTATTTAAGCTTTTTCACATTTAATTCTTACATCAACACTGAGATTTGTGCTATTTGTATCCACATTTTACAAATGAGAAAACCGGGTTGCAGAGAGATTAGTTAACACACCGAAGATCATAATGTTCTTTAGTGCCAGAGATAGTAACAAAATCCATATTTTCCTGTCTCCAAAACCAGGGGTCTAACTCACTATGATATGCCAGCTTGATACCTACTTTTAATTGCGTGACAAGTATGTAAGACTTCATATTAGATAACAACTTATTTCTAAATAGTGATTTTTTGCATTAAAAACATAATTTTATGTATTTTTAATAAATATTTTTATTTTTAATTATTATGGGTACATACTAGTTTTATGTCTTTATAGGGTATATGTGATATTTTGATACAGGCATATAATGTGAATTAATCAGATCAGGGTAATTGGGTGGGGTATTCATCACCTCTGACATCATTGTTTTGTGTTAGGAACATTTCAATTTTACTTTTTTAGTTATTTAAATGTGCACCCTAACTTATTGTTAATTATGCTCACTCTATTTTACTATCAAATATTGTTCATTCTTTCTGTCTAACTATATTTTTTCACCCATTAACCATCCTCTCTTTAGTCCCCCCTCCCTGCTACCCTTCCTATCCTCTGGTAACCATCATTCTACTCTGTATCCATAAGTTCAGTTGGTTTTAATCTTTAGCTAACACATATGAGTGAGAACATGGGAGATTTGTCTTTCTGTGCTTGGCTTATTTCACTAAATATAGTTTTCTCTAGTCCCATCCATGTTGTTGCAAATGGCAGTATTTCATTATTTCTTGTGGCTATATAATATTTCATTGTGTGTATGTACCATAATTTCTTCATCCATTCATCCACAGATGAACACTTATGTTGAGTCTAAATCTTGGGTATTGTGAATAGCACTATAATAAACATGGGAGTGCAGATAGCTTTTTGATATACTGAGGTAAACTCTTTATCCAAATCACTTCTAGAGAATTTGAGAGAAACAGATAAATTTATAAGATGAACTACATATCTATGAAGCCATGCCAGGTGCAAAATCACAATTTTATATATCCAAGCAACACCATACTTAGTGGAACTTGTTTCTGACAGGCCAAGTGGCCTTAAAACCAGCCCCAGTGATTCTGGTCTGGACTCTTGGTAGTCTTCCTTCTTAAAGATATATTTCTTTCTTTTTTTATTTATTGTATTATGTAGCAATCTTTAAACATAACAAAATATATCAAATAAATTGTAAACAGTTTCTGAATACTGGAAAAACCTATTGCTCCCAAGATGACCATGTGTGCCCTTATGGTTTTGGTGGAGCCACAAAGGGATCTAATATTTTTTGAGGGCAAGCAATACACAAGGCATGATGTTGTCCTTTACAAACACTCTTTGTTTAAGCTAATTCAGGTATGAGGCAGGGTAGTATTATCCTTGTTTCATGAATGAAGACATTGAGTTTCACAAAGTTAGGAGAACTGACCAAAGCCACAGACAGTTAATGATAGAATCATTGTTCAAATCCTGGTCTAATCCAAATATTGTTTTCTGCTACCATGCTATATCATACATAGAGGGGATGTGTATGTAGATGTGAAAAGTATTTGCATGTTTTTAAAAGACCCTCCCTCTGTTTCTCTAATGTTATTAATGTTTTTGAGAGAAACACCACTTTCCCCAGGTGTGGGTAGGAAGCTATTGGTGACATTCACAAACTCCAGCTCCTTCCTAGAGCATCAGAGTCCAGCCGTCTAAGTTGCTTTTCATTACAAGTTTTGTAACAGCATCATCCTTATTGCACCAATGGAATCACCTCATGGCACACTTTCCCTGACATTTTTTTCTATGTGCAGTTTACTCAAATGAAAAGAACAGCCACAGGAGAGTGCCAATTATTTTTTATTGCTCTTTTTCTCATACATCCAACTTTTAGACTAGAGGGAAAACAACTGGATCTGTAAACATCAAATTCACATTAGAGTTCTGCATTTTCTTCCAATTACTGTTTATTTTCCTAAAATTCTGGTGATTCATATCTCTATTATGCACTTTTTACCAGCATTTCTCTCATCATTCTAATTTGTTCTCTAACCACCACCCGCTGTTATCATTTAATATCCCAACTCCAGGTGCTGGAGATTTTTCTCCTTTTTGCTTTATTGGGCATAGAATGAGATAACAAACCTAAAGATATTTTCAAAGTCTCGGCTTCTCCTCATATGACAGAGGGACTTGTACATGCCTGGACTATGGGAAGATCTAATTTGTATTCCTCTTGTGCTGAGCAATTCCCTGCAGAGTCCCGAACAATCAATTGTGTATCACAGCAGCAGGACTAGCAATGCTCCTCCCATATCTGACATTCAGTTGATTATCTCAAGAATGTCCTTGTATCACTTTCTATTCTTGTTGATGAAACACATGGCAAATTGTGTCTCTGTTCTATTTGTTTCATTCTTTTTCTCATTATTATTTACACGAAGAACAGGAGGTAACGTAGTTTTCTTAATATAATTTATTTCTCTCTTGATTTTTCCCCTTAATAGCAATAGTAAATAACATTTTCCTTCGTGTGTGTGATTTTCCTAAATATATTTAGATTCTGTCTAAACTTGTGAGATTGCTTAATGTGATATGGAATAAAACATACTTCTAAATAATTTCAATTAGGCATTTGCACTAACTATTAATACTTTGGATAATTCCCTCATGGGATCATTTATTTCCTCCTTTAATTGGAAAAGAAACGATTGTTAAATTAGTAACAAAATGCAATTATCTTTCTGTGGCCTCTCCTAACATCTGTTTACAGTTGTATGTTAATGTATCTTATTTAGATTGGAAAGCTTTTTACCTCCCTTGACAGTTCCAATAAGTAGTTCAATATTATTCATGCATATGTGTTATTTCATGTTTAAACTGAGAAATATATTCAAAACTCTTTAATACATAAGACTCATTCATTTTAATGAAATGGATATAGCTAATACTCTAAATATGAAAATGAAGATGTGTAAGTATTCACTATTAAATTATAGAACATTATACTATTTCATACAATTAGCATATAATCTTCTTGAACATATGTTAAAGTTGATGGTTTAAAAATTATACCAGAACTATTTACTTCAAAATGCTAATTGTCTACGTATGTGGTCAGTTTATATAATGAAAACACATGAAAAATTGAGAAATGCCATCCATTCAGTCATATAATAAAATTTATTAGACAGTTATTTTGTGCTAGGTACTTAGCTAAGTGCTAGAAATGACATATTTCCTTCAGAAGATGACAGGTTAACAGTAAAATATGTGAACAACTAAATATTTTTCAATTGTTTTAATAAATGATTACATATGTTTCCAAAGAAATGCATATATGAGCAAATATTAATCATTCCACCTAAGAGTCCTGAAAATTGTCCAGGGTTAATAGTTGAGTTATAGAGACTGTGACAGTGACATTTCTGGCAGGGGAGCAGAGTGAGAGCCATGTAAAGCACATGTGTGCCCGAGGAAGAGGAAGGCATTTGTGTTAGCACCTTAAGGCTAACACAGGGTGGGGGACCTGCGGCCCGAAGGCTACATGTGGCCTTCTAGGTACTTAAGTGCAGGCTTTTGACCAAATTGAAATTTTACAGAACAAATCCATTTATTTTTATTAACACGTTTTTGTTCATCTTCTATATTTTAATTTTATCTTCAAAATGGACATATTTAAAATACCAAAGAATAAAATAGATTTCAAAGAAATAATCCTCCCTGAATGGCCAGAACAATTAGAACATTAGTAAGCCGTGAGGGCTAAATTGACAGCTGCTACGCTCATGATTTAGTTCTAACTTGCCCTGCGCCGCTACCCACACGAGATTGGTCGAAGAGTTTATGAAGGTCGAGTATGCCCATCTGTTATCAGCTTTGACAACAGTGTCCTGTGTTTCTCATAAATATTTTTTCTACTTTAATGCTGATGTCTAATGATCACTTGAACAACGATGGGCTTTTGTCAGGATTATATTAATCCTGAAATTAGAATGTCAAATAGAAAAATACCAAACAAGGTAAATAGAAAATTTTAATAGGTTGTTTTGAATTATGCCATAATTTGGTTTTTATAGTTTTGTAAAATGATTTGGGAGATATTTCTGCAAATGGTGAATGGAAAATTGTGTAGCATGTGTGTAGGTATGTTGAGACAAATTTACCCCATAAAAATCCTGATTTAAGGAAACATTAGAAATAAATCTATGCTGCTATGCTTTCACTTTATAAATGCTAACATAAAATTATCCATTTAATAATTATAATATTTATTTACTATGAAAATAAATCCAGGATTTTAAATATCTATAATTTCATACTGTAAAATAAAGCATTTGTTTGGTCTTTTTCAGGATCCTTAGGATGGAGCTTCCAAACTTTTTGAATTCCTCCAGTGATAGGAGTGATTTTATTATTGATAGTGAGCTGCTAGGAATATTCTTCAGTTTATGCTACTGAGATGACTCACGGTGGAGCCCTAGATAGTCTCCAGGTGGGGACTAGCTTTGCTAGAAGGACAAACCATGTGATTAGCGGGTTGTGGCTGTGTGCCAGCTGATATAAGCTTGACATCTAGGAAAGGGATGAGGGCTATAGATTCAATCACATGGCTGATGACTCCACCAATCAAGTCTACATAATAAAACCCCACAAAACATTAGCAACTGAAACTTAGTTGACCATTCTCGTTGGTGACCACACTGCTGTGCCAGCAGGGCAATGGCATCTTGATTCCATGAGGCAAGGTCACAAAGCTGTATGTTTGGGGCTCTCCCAGACTCCTCTGGGTCTCTTTTCCTATTTGCATCCTTTAAATAAGTAAAACTTCAATCACAAGTATAGCATTTTTATGAATTCTTTGATTCACTCTAGTGAATTACTGAATCTAAGGGGGTGTAGGAACCCTGGATTTGTAGCCAATTGTTCAGAAGAGCCCATGTCTTTGGAATTTCTGGATCTTGCAGCTAGTATCTGAAGTGAGGACAGTCTTGTTATGGAGTATGTCCTTAACTTGTGAAGTCTGCACTGACTCCAAGTAGTTTAGTGTTAGAATAGCACTGCATGTATTTATACTTCATTTAATTCAATATTTGATAACCATATTGCATCAGGAATTATCATGGGCATTAGAGGATGATACAAAGATAAAAATAGACATTATCATTGCTCTTGAAGAGCTCATTGTCCAGTGATGAAAACATAAATTTGAATAAATAATTGAAATGATAGGTGCAAATACTTCAAGTTCTTTGTTAACCATAAAAGGAGAAATGACTCGTCTCTTCTGGAAGAAGAAAGTGATGGGAAAACAATCAGGCTGTAGAAAATGAGATTTTTAAAGAGAAGTAATATTTGAACTTGATTTTAAAAGATGATAAAATTTTAAAATCTGAAATTTGGGAAAGATCTGTTAGAAAGAATTGTATATGCAAACTGAGTTAAGAAATTTAATGTGAACTTTGTGGAAAGGAAATTCAGGAGATGAAAGTGCATCAGGAGACTGAAAAAAAAATCTTGATTGTTTTTCGTCTTTATCTAGTGGACATAACAATGGGTTAGCCTTTGCAGGTTTCAAGTACAGTGATATTGTCTGCTATGCACATTTAAAATATAAGTTGGGGTGGGGCATGGTGGCTCACACCTGTAATCCTAGCACTTGGGAAGGCTGAGGCCAGGAGTCTGAGACCATCCTGAGCAAGAGCAAGATCCTGTCTCTACAAAAAATAGAAAAATTAGCCAGGTGTGTTAGTGTATGTCTGTAGTCACAGCTACTTGGGAGACTGAGGCAGGAGGATCGCCTGAGCCCAGAAGTTTGAAGTTCCAGTGAGCTGTGATGACAGCACTGTACTCTAGCCCTGGCAACAGAGCAAGATCCTGTGTCAATAATGAAATAAAATAATAAAATAATATAAAATAAGTTTGTAGCAATATGGAAAATGATTGGAAGAGAATGAGATAGGAGGCAAGAAAGTCTGTTAGAAGGTTATTATAATAAGTCAAGATGATAAAAAGTTATGAGATAATGCAGGCATGATCTAAAACAGCAGCAAAATGGGGGAATTTAAGAGATTTTGGTGGCAGAACTTATTTTATTTTGTTTATAAAATATTAGATATGAGCAATAAAAAAGGAGGGCTTGCGTTCTAGATTTACAGATGAAGACTCGTAACCTTGGTCTACGTAAATGCCAGGAGGAGGCACCCTGGCTCCTCTGGATTGGCTCAGGAATGTGTGTGTGTGTGTGTGTGTGTGTGTGTGTGTGTGTGTGTGTACATACATGAATGCATAGACTTTTTAGTTTTGAAGAAATATCTATATGCTTCCTTAGTTTTCTCGAATGCAATGATGATCCAGATAGACTAGGAACCATTTAGACAATATGTGTATTATTACATGAGAACATGAGTAAACAAATGATACGTTGTTTGGAGTCAGTGAGATAGGGAACAGATAGGCAAAGATGATCATTGCTTGTGGATATAAATGTTTGAGTTTCCTATAGGACAAATATCTTGAGGGTCATGTCCATTTGCTGAAGATAAATATTAGTGTTAATCACATATAGTGCATAAAGAGTAAAACTTGTTAATCATTGATGTATATGGAGTTTTTTCATTACAGGTAGGACACTACATTTGGATATTTTCTGTATGACATAAGTTAACCATGGAGTAGTGTCCAAACATTAAGTTTTCTGCTTTGAATTGAAAAGCATATCTTCATTCAAGCATTGCATCATCCAATACAATGTATTAAATTTTTAATATCTAAAAATAAGAAAAAAATAATCATGAAACAAATTATCATTCATACACATTTATATTACTGATTTTATTCCTTTGGAGTTATTATATAAATGTCTGTGCTTTTTAAACTGAATGACCTTATTTTTTAAATCTTTAATAAATTCTAACATGCCAAAATTTGTAGTCTACTAATGTATACATGCAATTCACTAATAAGCATAATTAATGTTATATCAGACAAAGAAAAGGAGGAAAATAAAGATTGATAAAAGATGCCTAGACTTCCAAGCTCACATTACAACCCTGGGAGCATGAGAAGCTTAAATAAGGTCTTTAATATGTCAAATAAAATACCATCTCAGAAAGATCAATGTGAGCAAAGCACTCATTAGCAGGAACAAAATCCTAGTGTAAACAGCTTTAAATAAAACAGAAAAGGGCATCAAAAAAACAAGGAAAGAAAAGTTCAATCACTGTCTAATATAGACCACTATGATTTAACTTTCTTCCTGATCAAAATGAGTAAATCTGTCTTAACTTTAATTTTCCTGTCTTTGAAAAATTTTTTCACATAAGCAGCTACATGCTCCGTTTTCCAAACCCACTTCACTACCCAGAATCAGCAGTTCTTTGAATATAGTTTCTTTTTTTTTCTAACAGCTTTATTGAGATACAATTTACATATGCTAAAACTCACCCCTTTAAAGTGTACAATTCATTGGCTTTGGTTATGTATGTACACAGAGCTCTGCAAGCATCATCACTATCTAATTTTAGACCTTTTTTTTTTCACTCCAAAAAGAAACTTTGTACATATGAGCAGTCTGTCCCCATTTTTTTCCCCTCTCCCAACCCCTGGCCATGACAAAAATATTATACTTTCTGTCTCTATGGATTTGCCTATTCTAGATATAGAATTGTACAATATGTGATTTTTATGACTTGTCTCAGCATAACGTTTTCAAGGTGTGAAGTGGAATCTCATTGAGGTCTGATCTACATTTCCCTAGTGATTAATTATGTGGAGCATTTTTTCACGTTTAAGGTTATCAGTCTACCTATTTTGGAGAAAAGCCTATCTATACCATTGTCCATATTTAAATCGTTTTGTCTTTTTATTGTTGAGTTGTAAGTATTCTTTATATATTCCAGATATCACATGTAGAGTTATATCAGATACATAATTTGTGAATATTTTTCCCATTCTATGAGTATATTTTTACTTTCTTTTGTCTTTTGAGGATAAGAGCTTTTAATTTTTATGGACCTGAATTTTTCTATTTGTTTGTTACTTGCACTTTTGGTGTACTATCTAAGATACCATTGCCTAAGCCAAGGTCATGACTATTTATTCCTGTTTCCTTCTGATAGTGTGATAGCTTTAGCTTCTACATTTAGGTATATTCCGTATTTTGAGTTAATTTTTATATGGTATAAAATATGGATCTAGCTTTATTTTTTTAAACATATGGATATACAGTTGTCTGGCACCATTTGTTGAAAAGGATAGTCTTTTTATATTGAATTGCCCTGATACCCTAATCAAGATCAATTGGTAGAAATTGTAAGAATTTAATTCTTGACTCCCAATACTGAGCTATTGGTCTGTAGTTCTATTTTTAATCCAGAGGCACACAGCCTTGATTACCACAGCTTTATAGAATGTTTTGATATCAGGAACTGTGAGTCCACGTATTTTGTTCATTTTAAAGATTGTTTTGGCTTTTTTGCTTCTCTTGCATTTTTATATAAATTTTGGTATCAGGGCTTTTTATTTTAATTTCTATGAAATAGCTGTGATTTTAACAGGAATTATTTTGAATCTGTAGATTGATTGGGAGAGTATTGTTATTTTAACAATATTAAGTATTCTTATCCATGAATATTGAATGCCTTTCCATTGATCTAGGTCATCTTTGATTTACTTCAATGCTGTTTTGCAGTTTTTAGTGCATAGGGGTGTTTTGGAGGGTTCAGCACACAGATGTTTTGGGAAATGTTTATGTACAGTATCATATCCTCTACACATAAAATTTTATTTCTTTCTTTTCAATCTAGATGCTTTTTATTTCTTTTTCTTGCCTTCTTTTGTAACTGCCGTATCTTAAACCTCCCAAAAAATATTGAACAGAAATGAAGAGACTAGATATCTCCTTTTATTATCCTTACTTTAGGAGTAATACATTTAATCTTTCACATTGAGTATAATGTTATCATTTTATAGATGGATATTATCAGGTTGAGGATGTTCTTTTACATTTCTAGTTTATTGAGTGTTTTTATCATGAAAGGGTGTTGGATTTTGTCAAACGATTTTTTCTGAGCCCACTGAGATGATCATGTAATATTTGCTCTTTATTCTATTAATATGGTATATTGCATTGATTGCTTTTTATACATTAGAACCTTGTTATATCACTGGGATAAAAAATTCTCCTTAGTTTCTAGTTTATACTGCCCTTTATTTTTCACAAATGAACAAAGATTTTTTTTCAATAGTGTGATTTGCTTTGTTTTTCTTAACAGCATGTCCTAGAAATCACTGGATATCAGTTCACAGGAATCTTCCTCTCTCTGTTTCACAGCCTCATAATACTCCATTGTATGAGTAGAATAGTTTGCTCAACCATTTCCCTATGAATGAGCATTTAGATTGTTTTCTATATTTTCCAATTCCAAACAATGCTGCAAAGAATAATCATGTTCATCTGCATTTTTGTAGTTATAGAGGCATATCTTAAGGACATATTGCTATTAATAGAAGTGGGATTAATGAGTCAAAAGTAAGTAAATACAATGTCTCTCAATATTTTTAAACTATTCTGTATACAGTGGTTTTTCTGGATAATAAATGAGCCATATTGAAATAGACATTTAGTGTAATTGTTTTAAAAATAATGCTATTTCTATTTGGAAAATTCTGCTAAACAGCTTTCAAGAAAAGCTTCTCAAGTATGGTAATGATTTTAATTTCTCAATATAAAACCCTGTCTGTCAAAACCATCAACCAAACAGTGATGCAGCTATCCTCAGAGATGCATCAGACATCACAAAATAGGTTTGTTTTTTTGATTGTATAGCAAGCAATTTCTGCTCTAAAAAACTAATGTAACAATGTGTTTAGTTATTTGAAATCTAAGTGTGACTCTCAAATGCTTATTCCTTGTTAAAATTATGAAGTGTTAAAAAGGTGATAGCCTCAAAGTTTTGCAAATCATTTTTTATGAGCTTGACTCATTCTTGGTAGAACACTGAGGCTATTCATCTTATTGCCGCAACTTGTCATTGAAAATATTTTCACCAAGTTGACCAGCTGGAAAAGTTTAGGGAACAAGATTTTCAATATTCTCACTACTCACATATTCTAGTATTTCTGCTTCTCAACTCCAATTCTAAGACTATATTCTCAATCAAAAAGAATTATATACAGATTCAAAAGTATAGGATTAAAATAAATTAATAAGAATTGAGTCAATAATTTTAAAAACGTTATAAGACAAAACTAATTCTTCTAAATTAGATTGAGTTTCTAGTGTTTCAAAATCATATTTTCTTAAAAATAAGTTGCAAATGTCATTTATTATTGAACATATGTTCATTACTTTTGAGGCAATGGGGAGCAGAACCAGAAAAATTATGGCAGGTAAACATAATATCAGTTTTTAGAAAGGACATGAGGACAATAGGTATTATTATATGTGTAAAGATTTCAAAACTGAGTTAAAATTTTAGAATTATGTCTGTGGGAATTGAGAAATGTTGCTGCATTAAAAAATGTACTTTTCTAGGATTTTTGAGTAATTACTAAATTCTACCAAATATTAGGAATATATATTTTAATTTATACCTTTCTGTTTATTGGGGTTTTTAAAGTAGTTAGTTTGCTTTATAATAGCCTAGTTGAAAAAAATAGATATGTGATTTATATAAACTTGAGGTTTATGCCACAACCGCTATAGATTTAGATGTTCAGTTGTAAAACTGATGAACATAGGGTTAACATGACAGACCATGTTGGATGCCATACAGAGGATTACTTTTTAAAATAAAAGTTAAAAATCTTTTGAAAAGAGTTACCTCATTCTTCAAAAGAAATATTATAATATCCTGATGTCAATAATGGCTTAGTTTTCTGATTTATCACAGGTATTACCTCATTTGAGCTTTGCTCTTAATTAAAGGGAGGAATACAAAGTTCAGTAACAACTGTTACTTAGATACTTCATGTCTTAGTCCTTTCTGCTTTGCTATGACTGCTTTGCTAGCACCTGTGACTGGGTGCTATGGTTTGGGTATGGTTTGATGGTACAACATATTTTTCATAGCATTCTTATAAAAAGTGTATAACCTCCATTTTCATAAAAAATGCCAGACATAACCAAATCAAGGAATGTTCATTAAAATAACTCATCAACATTTTTCAAAAGCTCTGAAGTATGAAAGACAAGGAAAGACTAGGGAAATGTTATAGACTATAAGAAACAAAGAAATATGGGATCCTTATAGAATTCTAGAACAGAAAAAATGCAGTGAAAAAACTAGTGAAATTAAATAATACCTTTGATTAGAAATTAACATTATTTTAATTTCATTACTATGTTAATTGTACTACAGTTATTTAAGATGTTAATGCTAGGGGAAGGTCAGTAAAGGATATATGAAAACTTTGTACATTATTTTCCCAGTCTTCCTTAAGTCTAAAATTAAAGTTAAAAATTAAAGTTAAAAAATAAAATCATTACATACCTAAGCAACTGGTAAAATATTAGACGTCTCTGGCAACCAGGAAGGAGGCAACACAATTTGAGGGGGAAAACTGCTATTTACCATGGTGTTATTTGCTGTCTTCAGGTTGCCTAGAACCATTACTTTAGTGAGGTCTTCCTTATAAGACACAAAATATCCTGGGTAAACTTCCAAAACAGGGGATGGACCAATCATTATACCATTAATAAAGGAGTACTAGATAATCTTCCACAGTGCATAGGACAAAGGTAATGATACTTGCCTATCTTTGCTTTGTTTCAGGAAGAGTAGAAAACAAAAAGAAAATACAAACAACAAAAAAAAAGTGAAAAAAGATTTCTTACCTCATGGCCTCCTTCATACTAACAAAAAAAAAGCCAAGAGAGAAATTTAAAGTAGTCTCAGGTTGATAGTATTCAAAGCTCACAGCACAACCAGATACTTAAAAAAAAATTGGCCTGAAATAATTATCACAGATAAATATACAAAGACTACACCAAACCAAACCAAATCAAACAAAACAAAACAAAAATGGCAAGTGAACTTGGAAATAAACTTTCCTGAATGAAAGCTAGCAGCAGATATGCATATAAAATATATCTTAAAATATATACAAGTATTTTATATGTTTAAAGACATGAAAACTATTATTGAAAGTGTTATGAAAGAAGACGCATATATCAAAAATGACAAGAGAACTTTGAAAAACAACCAAGTAGAACTATATTAAATTTTAATAGAAATAAAAATAAATACTTAAAATTAGAAACCCAGCAGGTTAGACTAAGAGAAAGAGAGAATTAGTGAACTGGAATAAATAGCACAGAAAGAAAAGTGATGTGATTTATACATATTAAAAATATTTTAGGCAGAGCCACCAAAAATTTTGCATGACATATGAAAAATAATGCTTAAGCAACTCCTCTTCAGCTATGGTTATGGTTGGATTGGATGGCAAAAACAGCAAAAGGGGTCCTATTTCTATGGTCTGCAAATAATGCAAATGTGAGGTAATGAAGTCCTATGGGGTAGGGACCATGAAGATGGGATAGATAAAAAGAAGTCAGAAGACATTTTGAGAAAGATACATTGGTACTCAATTGTGCATTAATAAGGTTTTACAGCATTTTCTTCAGATTGTTTGTATTAATGAAAGTAGAAAAATGATGAACACTTTTTGAAGCTAAAAATATTTTAAATTGTATTAGAGCATGTTTTAACAACCAGACTTTTAGGAATATAGTTAGCTTAATTTGATATGATGGCCTTATTAAAATGCAGATACTATGCCATTTAATTCAGTCTCTGCAGCATTTCCAGGATGCATACATAATTTTGTTGATGTTGCAAGAAATAAGAAAATCACAGATTCCAACAAGGAAAGTTTAAATAATTCAGCCATTAAAATACATATACATGAATGAACAGCACTAACACATTTTAGCTGCACAACATTCTCTTGGTGGCACTTTGTGGAATGTGGTTTTGGCAGTAAATTTTGGTTCATCACCTGTAAGATAAAAATTGTCCTATTTTAAATCAAAAGTAAACATAAAAATTAGTTTTCCTAAATCTATCAACAAGTATTTATTCAATATAGCTTACACAACAATTGACTTCTTTATTGAAGCATGGAATATAATAGTGGAAGGTACCTTTGTCAAAAATCTGGTTTACAGACCTTACATAACTTTCCTAGGATAACACAAGTACAAAGTGGTAAAACTAGAATTTTAAAAATCTTCAGATGCCATAAAACTATGCTCTTCTCACTACATAATATTGCCCCTTTGGGGAAATATTTACTCTTAGAAATTAAATCTATCTTTCATGTTTTTTCTTATTCTGTTCTGGTAAGTTTAAAATGTCAATGATGTCAAGCATATTTTAATTTAATTTCAAATTAAAACATACAAAAATTCTTATTAGCTTCAAAATAACAACACATCTTCTAACACTTTTCTGTTTAATAAAAAAAAAACTTACATGATTATACTCTGTCAGTGAATTAGTATACTGCATCCTCACTATAGCCATTCAAAATTGGTTCTTTAACTAACATTTTTATCTTACCCTCACATATTTCACAGTGAATTCATTTGGAATATTTGAATACATTATACTCTCTATGATTGGAAGACATTTTACCTAATGTAGACCTTTTCATATTTCAACTATTTTTTTCTTTATCTCTTAGGTAAAGCATCCCAAATTTACCCTTTTAAAATTTCCAGAATATTTATTAGAAATTCACTAAAAAAAACTATATCTGAAATTGCAAATTTACATCAAGGTACAAACAAGCAACTCATAAAAGTAAACTATAAATAGACATAAATATAAAAAAATTCAGTCTTATTAGCAATCAAAGGAATGCAAATTATAACAATAAGATACAAGTTTTTACCTAGACAATTGGCAGACATGTAAAAAATTATTGTGTTGTTAAGAATGCAGGGAAACCTTAACATTCATTGGGGATCATCTATGTGGGAGGGGGAGGAAGGGATGGGTAAACTTACACCTACTGGGTGTGGTGTACACAGTTTGGGAGGGGCACTTGTAGCTCTGACTTGGGTGGTGCAAATGCAATAGATGTAACCCAAACGTTTGTACCCCTGTAAAAATTAAAAAAAAAGAAAGAATACAGAGAAACTATCAATGATACTCTTAAATACTATGGGTGGGAGTGTGCATTGCCATCCCTTTTTTATTTTTATTGATAGGCTGGCTGACTGGATAAAAAAATACAAGCCAAGTATCTGCTATCTCTGCAAAACACATCTAACCCACACAGACTCATTCAGACTCAAGGTGAAGGGATGGAAAACAATATTCCATGCAACTAGAAACCAAAAGAAAGCTAGTGTAGCCATTCTCATATCAGATAACATAGACTTCAAATCAACAAAAGTAAAGAAAGACAAAGAATAGTCATTATATAATGGTGAAGGGAACAATTCAACAAGAAGATATAATGATCCTAAATGTCACCTAACACAGGTACACCCAGATCCATAAAGCAAACACTACTTGATCTAAAGAAAATGATGAACAGCATCACAATAACCAGAGACTTCAGCTCCCCACTGACAGAACAGGACAGATCCTCTAAGCAGAAAATAAATAAACAAACAATGGACTTAAATAGGACTATAGAACAAATGGGCCTAACAGACATTTACAGAGCATTCTACCCCAAAACTACTGCATGTACATTCTTCTCATCAGCTCATGGAACATTCTCTAAGATTGATCACATCCTAGGCCATAAAACGTGTCTCAACAAATTTTAAAAAATATAAATTATACCATATATCTTCTCAGATGACAGTGGAATAAAATGAGAAATCAATTCCAACAGAAACACTCAACACTACACAAAGTCATGGAAATGAAACAATCTACTGCTGAATGATTATGGGTCAAGGAGGAAATTAAGATGAAAATCAAAAGATTCTTCAAACTAAATGACAAAGGGGACACAAGTTATCAAAATCTATGGGATTTAGCAAAAGCAGTCCTAAGAGGAAAATTTATAGCCTTAAAATGCCTACATCCAAAACACAGAAAGATCACAAATCAACAATCTAATGAACGGTCTCAAGGAATTGGAAAAGGAAGAGCAAGACAATCCCAAACCCAGCAGAAGAAAACAAATAACTAAGGTCAGAGCAGAACTAAATGAAATCAGTAACAAAAGAATTATACAGAAGATTAATGAAAAAAAAAAGTTGGTTCTTTGAAAATGAAAACAAAATCAACAGGTCTCTCACTGGATTATCCAGTAACAGGAAAGAAAGGACTCTAATATTAAAGTTCAACCAGAAATGAAAAAAGAAGTATTAACTGATACCATGGAAATACAAAATATTATCTCTGAATACTATAAAAATTTCCATGCACATAAACTTGAAAACATTGAGGAAATGGACAAATTCTTGGAAACACACAACCTCCCCAGGCTCAATCAGGAAGAAATAGAACTCCTGAAAAACCAGTATCAAGCAATGAAATTGAAGCAGCTGTAAAAAAATTTTCCAACAAAAAAAAGTCCTGGACCAGATGGTTTCACAGCCAAATTTTATCAGACCTACAAAGAAGAATTGGTACCTATATTGTAGGAATTATTTCATAACATCAGGAGGGAAGGATCTTCTCCAATTTATTCTACAATGCCAATATCACCTTTATCCGAAGCCAGGAAAGGACATGCCATCTCCTTTTATCAACTGGAAAATGTTGATAATGTTGATGATATTGTTGGCAGCTTTGTTATATTCTAGTTCCATGAGTGACAGAGTGTAGGCCCTATAATATTAGCTCATCTTTCAATTTGATATACACTACTAAATAAATCACATTGCTCCTACTCAGAAACTCAGTTTAAGACATTGACCATATAGGTTTTAAGTGTAGAACAGCTGGAATATATTCCTGTTTAAATTTGTTTTTTGTTTTCTCCTCTCGAGAATCTACTTAGCCATAAAGAACACTGGCATAACAATTGGTAACTCTTCATATAAGATATATCTTTAATATTAAAGAATCTTTGTATATGTCAGTTATAAAAAAATGCCCAGAAAGTTCAATAAAAACAGTGTTTCATTTTAAATATGGTCAGATCATGTATGTGAAAGTCATATGTTATGGGATTTGGGCTTGGGTTAAACTCAAAATGATATATAATTCCAGATAATATTTCTTGGAACAATAAGAAAGCCAAAAGTCAATAAAGGAATGCAAACATTTTTGACTTCTTACTGTACCACAGAAGGATGTGCCGTGGTCAGGAATTGCCCTTGGACACTCGGTGGATTTGCAGGACTTTAACCCTTTTGTTCTACCTTCTTAGAGAAGAGAAACGTATTCAGCAGGGTTTCCATAGACTACTGAGGCCAGGCAGTCAGGTTTAGATGCTACCTCTTTAGAGTGCTTTTCTGGGAATTATAGCTTCCTAGCACTTTTCTGGTCTGGAAGATGTTACAGCCTCCGGAGTCTGTGAAGGGGAGCCATTGGCCTTGCAGGATGAATTGACTTCTGCTGAACTCACTCTGGCAGAAGGTGGGTGGGGCAAGGTGGTTCCAGCTGTTTTTATAAATGGAGGCACAGAGGAGACCAGAAGACAGGAGAAATAAAGAAGCACTTTCTTGTCCTTTTCTTTTATTTTATAGTTTCTGTCCTTGTTAGCATGACTCCAGCACCATCACTTCACCCAGCATCCAGCTTCATTTAGAATGGCAAGAACTAGGCTTCCTAGAAACCTTCAGAGGTACCAGTCTCAGGTGGTTGGCCCTCCCTTCTCAGATGTCTAAACCCCTGTTCCAAGGGGTTTATTCTCTGAAATCCTGACTTACCTGAAGAGGACTTAATCACTGAAGTTCAAGGTAATTAATACCATACTTAAAATATATTGAGAGGATGGGAACTGTGTGTGTGTCTGTGTGTATCTGTGTGTAGGTTGGAGGTTGGGTAATAGCTAAATCTGGTAACTTCCAAAGTAAAAAAGCAAAAACAAAATCTAAAACAGAATTGAACTCGATAAATAACAATATAAACATATTTAGAAATTAATACCAAAGCATTGGATCAAAGCGTAAAAATGAAATGCTTTTGAAAAAATATAAATGGAAAGAGAGTAGTGGACATATTGTTAACAATTCTTACTGACTTATTTAACAGTTTAAAGTAAATACATGATACAATTTTTTAAAAAAAACTAAACTAAAATATCAATTCAGGAAACTAATTCTACACAATAAAATATAGTTACCCCACCCAAATAACAGGAAACATGATATTAAATATTATAACCCTGAATTCATTTTCATTACATTAAGATCAAGATACAGCAGCTTTTACTAATTTTTTTCAACACTATTTTGGAGAACTTAGGTAATATTGTAAGATAAGAAAATTTTAAAATATGTACACAGCAAAAAAGATGAAAATCAGGTTGCATATTATAATAATGGACTCATAATTATGATCAACCAAAAATAAATTATAATACAATTGCAAATGCTTGTGTATATATCTTGGCAGGAGCTGTTGATACTCTCCTTACTGTAACTGAGTGATGTATATTTTTGAAACCATACATATTGAGTTTTATTGTCACTGAATGTATCTTAAAGAAAAAGAATATGCTATGATTTGACATCAACACAAATGTTATTTTATACACAAAAAGGCTTGGAAACAGCAATGAGGATGTATATTTGATATAGTAAAACAAATATTTGTTGTTTGAGAAACATCTACAATTTCATGTTTACTTACCAAAAAAAAAAAAAAAGCACCACAATATTCTATGAGACCTGAGAAAAGAAGTAACACGGTAATGTTCAACATTGTGTTACACTTTGTCATCTGAATATGAAAAAAAACATTTTTCTATTACAAGCCATGTGGTATAACTATGGCAAGGGAAATTGCCAGCTCTGTTCAACTGACGAACAGAAATTCAAAGCAATGAGAGACTGATTTGACCAATTTATGATTTGTACATGACTCTCATCAAGGAAAAAAGCTCATGTTAGAAACTTCCTGCTTATTTTGAACAAAGGCTACTTAACCTCCAGTAATGCATGATCCAAATGAGGAAAACAACAAAATTATGATTTAGTCAAAAAAGAAATGCTGATAAACCCCCAGTGTACTTCAATATGCCTAGAAAGTTTGCATGCAGTCCTAAGGATGTTAAATAAGTCAAGATCATCAGCATCGGTTGCAAACACCATTGTTTCATTGTGATTATATTGCCGTATTTAATCTTAAACTGCAGCAGAAGAAGGACATATACAAAGATTTTATCATGAGGAGGAAAAACTTTGTATAAAGGCTGAAAAGGAGGGGTAGGGTAGAAAAAACGTAATTAGGAGTGGGCACATATAACATTATTAGAACTATATGTGTTAATAATTGAATTCGTATTCAAAATATTTCCCACAATGAAAACTTCAGACTAAGATAATTTCAATGTTGACTTCTGTCCAATATTTCAGTATGATGTAACCAAATCCTTGAACAAACTCATAAAGTAAAGAAGGAAAGAACACTGCCAAATTCATACTGTGAATTCCAGAGTCACCCTCTTTTCAAAACTGGGAAGGGCATTACAAGAAAAGAAGAGGGAAGATAGGTGTCTTTCATGAACACCAATACAGAAATTTTCACCACATAATAACAAATCAAATTCATCAATACCCAAAAGTATAATGTGCATTGGCAAAATGGGGTTTGTCCAGGAATTAAGTGACATATTAACAGTTTAAACTTAATTAAAATATTTCACCCGATTAACAGAATAAAGGAAAAAAAACACATAATTCTCTCACTGGCTGCACAGAAGTCTTATGACAAAATCTCACTTCCATTTATTATCTTAAAAATGCTTCCAATAAAGTAGCAATAGAAGAATACATACTTAATTTTCCAAAAGACATTCACAAAAGTGCTACAGCTAACATGTCTAATGGTACAGTGTTGAACACCCTCCCCATAAGATCAAGGAAAAAAAATGCTGTGGTGCTTATCCTCACATGTTCTATTCAACGATTTACCAGAAATAACTCAAGAAAAATATGTAGAATGCATAGAGTGTAAAGAAATTGCAGATGACATGGTTGTTTATACAGAAAATTCTAAATATGTACACAAATTTTACAATACATAAGTGGATTTATCAAGTTCTTAGGATACAAATTCAATATACAAAAAATCAATTACATTTTTATATATTAGCAAGAAGCATTTAAAAATGAAATATAATAAAAGTTCCATTTATAATTGCATAGCTAAAATTTATCTCTACTTAGCTAAAATTCAATAAAATGTAAGCATGATTTTTTATACTGCAAAATACAAAACATCTTTTTAAGAAATTAAAGACTACATCAGTAAATGGAGAGATAACCAAAATTAGCCATCACCTCACACTTGCCAGAACAGCTGTGTGAAATTAGAACACTCATTCATTTCACATGGGAATGGGAGTGTAAAGTGATACAACAACTGGGCTATTCATATAAAGCCTCACAGACGCGCGCACACACACATACGCACATCCCCCTACTGTATAATCCAGCAATCCCTCTCTAAGGTGTTTATTATGGGTTGAATTGTATCCATCCAAAAGAGAAATGTTAAGGTCCTCATCCCCAGTACCTCAGAATTTTACTTTATTTGGAAATACGGTTGTTGCAGATGCAATTAGTTAAGCCAAGATGAGGTCATACCGAAGGAGGGTAGGCCCCTAGCCCTATATGACTGGTGTCCTTGTAAGAACACAACTTGTGCAGATAAAGACATGCCAGGGAAACACCGTATGACGATGAAGGCGGAGACTGGAGCTATGCAGCCACAAGCCAAAGGATGCCAACAATCGCCAGCAAACCGCCAGGAACTGGGGAGAGGCCATCAGGCATGCTCTACAGGTTTGAAAGACGGAGACCCTAATGACAGAGCCTTCATTTCAGACCTTTAGTCTCTAGAACTGTGAGACAATAAATTTCTTTTGTTTTAAGCCACGCTGTTTGTGGTATTTTGCTACATTAGCCGTAGAAAGTTCATACAATGTTTAAAAAAATAAATAAATTAATTAATTAGTAAGTCCATAAACAGACTTGAAGAAAAACATATGTAACAGCTTTATTCAGTATAGCCTGCAAAGAATAAACAAAGGTAATGAACAATAGAATGGAAAATAAATTATGATAATAATCTTACAATGGAATAATACTCATCAATAAGAAATAATGCCGTACAGATACACTAATCAACCTTGGTTAGTGTCATAAACATTGAGGAGGGAGAAGAAGGCAGACAAAAATGTTTAAACATTTTATTATCCCACGGATATGAACGTCAATACCAGGCCCAAGGAAACTTTCTGGAATAGTAAATATTGTCCTCTGCCTTGAGTTGTTCTGCTTCATCCCCCACACCCCACCTCCCAGTTTTCTTCTGCGTCTAACTTTCCACTGGAGACGGGACTCTGCTGTTTCTGAAACTTGCCAAGCACACTTGACCTCAGACTGTCTGTACTTAGCACTCTCTCTGCCTGGAATCCTTGCTTTCAAGTAATTATATGGCTTTCAGGTGGCACAACATTCAGGTGTCTACTATTAATAAAATGTTCAAAGTTCAAGACATCTTCTCTCTTTGCACTGTCTAGAATAATAACTCTCATCACTCTTTCTCTGCCTGTCACACAATAAGTTCTCAATATTTAGATGAATGACAAAACAAATGAATACATTCAGTCATGATTAACATCAAGAGAAACAGAGAAAATATTTTTAGCTTTTATATTAATTCACTTGCTGTCAGATAATCAGCATTTGTAACCTTATTGGTTATGATGTTTATTTAGGAACCACAAGTAATCAAGTGAAAATGACACAAATAATGTTGTTTTATTTTTTTTACCAAAAGTAACACCTTCTTGCCTGTAGATACATAGCTAACTAAAAACAAAACAAAAACAAAAATAGAGCACATATAGCACTGAACATGAAAATTAAGTATAATTGAAATTCATTAAATGGAGGCCTGAAGAAAAGTTTATTCGACGCCCCATACTAAAAGGGAAAAAATAATTTTTCTTTCAAATCACAAACAAGAACAAGCAGGGGCACACATACTAATTATGCCCAAGTAATCTGATGATATTCATTGGTAACTTTGTAAAGAAAAATATTCATGGATTTATAAACAGTAAATGGCTAACAAGCTAAAACTTTTCAATATAATACATGGTTTTACACCTTTAAAAGTCATTGCCTTGAACTTGCCTATATGCATACAGTTTTAATAAATCTTTGCTTTGAAGAGAATAGCAACATTAATACTATTTACCTCAAATTCTTAGAGTGTTGCAACATTGCTAGTAGAAAAATTGAATAAAAAATGACTTGATAGATATAAATACAGCAAAATAGATACAGAAAAAGGAGTAACTTATTATTTAAAACATATGCATTGTGTGATAAAGTTTTACCAGGACATTGATGCTAATTAGAAAAAAAAGAAAATAGTAAGAAACCACTATGACCATTAAGCACAGAGTGATGAATGATTAAATTTAAAATCACCACACATGTCAGGGAAATATGTTCTCTTTTTTAGCAATTCAGATTTTAATTGCTACAATTTCTGGAAGGATATACTCTAGAGATCCTTCTCATTTCCAAGTTGTGTAGAAGAAATATATATATATATTAATATATGTGTGTGTATGTACATGTGTGTATCTATCTATCTATCATCTATCTATCATCTATCTATCTATCTATCTATCTATCTATCTATCTATCTATCATCTATCTATCTAGTTAAATAGGCAGGAGGCCATTAGCCTAAGGCTACTCCTTTCCAGGGTTACAAACCGAACCTACAATAACATGAACAAACTGAAACGTTATTTAGGGGAGTAAATATATCACACACATATATATTTATAACAAACAGCCAGGTTCCAGCCAATGAAAACAGTTGAACTTAAGCCAACTGATCACAGGCAGCCAACTGAGCAGACCATGTCCAAATAAAGCAAATGTCTAACTGTAGCATTTAATGATTACTTTGCTTCTAGGTTCAGCTGATAAAAGTTAACTGCTCACTTTTCTGGGTGGAGCTCTGTGAACCTCTTCTTGGTTTTGAGTGTTACTTGATTCATGAATTGTTCTTTACTCAGGTAAACTCTACTAAATTTAATTTGCCTAAAGTTTTTCTTATGTATATGTGTGTGTATATATAGATATGTGTGTGCATATATATGTGTATATATAGTGTGTGTATGTACATGTGCATATTCATATACATTCAGATTTGGAGAAATAAAAATTTACCTTTTTCTACTAACTTTATAGGCAAAAAGATATCTTGGAGTTTGCAGTTATATGTATTTAAATTCATTTAGATTAAGTTTCCCTCCATACACAAATGAGATTCTTTCTTCCATGGAATTATCTTTATCAGTCATAAGGTTCTCTTTGCCATATGGTAAAGTATAAGTAGTACAGTGCAAGAACTGTGAGCTCAAATCTCATCTTCACAGTGAGTGACCTTGGATGAATTAAATACATTGTTTGACCTCGGCTTATAATTAGAATTTAACAATGTCACCAAAAAAGCATTAAATAAATGTTAGTCCTTTTTAAGTTTGATTGTATACCTCCATTATTTTATAAAAATATTGCATTATTATTGTTCTTTTTCTTTTATATTACTAAGGGAAAAGTTCTATATTCTTAGCACAATGCTTAGAAAATGGCATGCCTTTGTTAAATGTTTGTCTAATAAATGATTTATCAGCTTTTCTGGGTATATTTGTTCTCACCACACAGAAAAATGTCCTAATTTGGGTTCTGCATATTAGATACTAAGGACAATCACACCAGTTCTCAGGAAATTTTGAATTAACATAAAGTTAATGTTTGAATGAAAGGTATGACCTTCCTCCTCAGGACTACTCCCAAGGGTCAAGCTCAAAAGAGTGATTCCATGCACATACCAATATAAACTTACATTGACACATTTCTGCTGTAAGTAAACATTAAGTCAGAGTAAGACTATCTTAACATCAGCAAAGAGCAGACAAAGTTCATTTGTCTTCACAGTTCAAAAGTTTAAATATTCACCTTGCTAGTTAAATCACAAGGATTTCTATATATTTCAATAATCTACCGAGAAATCTCCAAAATGAATAAAATGTCACATAACAGACATAAAATGAGTTGAAATATCAATAATTCTTGAAATTTGAGTGAAAAAGCAAACTATAATAATAAAATTGTTAATAGAATGAACATACTGATGGCAAAAAGATAGTTAATTTTCTCTCAATTTTTCTTATGTTGATTTATTGTTCATAACCATTCAATAATTAGTAACAGATCAAAAGCATTCATTTTGAAAAGGACGTAAACAATATAAAATCTATTATTGAAGTTATCTTCAAAATTAGCATATACTGACTTCACTTATGAAATAGTTAAAAGGTCACATTTGACTTTTCATATATTTTCTCTATTCTCAATTTTTATACAGGAAACAACATTTATCACACAAAACATGCATAGATTACTAAATCATAATTCAGGATAGTAAGGACTGTATGAAACCTAAGTTGATTGCATGAAAGGAAATTAAGATCTTTAAATGAGCTAATAAAATTGAGACAGTTAAAACAGGCCAAAGACCAATCTACATAGGACAAAAGAGGAGTAATCCAAATGATACCTGTTTTTCATAGTTAATAGATCAACAATGACCTCCTTTAACTGTTACTATAAATTCTTGTGAAATGCTTGATTGGAATTGGAATTTGATCTAATTAAGTGACCAAAATGAGACAGGTCACATACTTCCCCTCTAAAATTTGACATTATTTGACATTCCAAACAGTCAAGCCAGATACTGGTTTTGAGCTCCAAGTTATTTTAGTTACTTTTCTTGGCTACTTCAATAATGACATTTAGAATTATCCAGCACTAAGTTATCTTGTGCGACATGACCTTCCTCCTTGGTTATTAAGTAGAAGTTGGATAGCCATACCTCCAGAATGTGGTAGGAAAATTTCTTCTACAAAGGTTCTCTAAGATACCTACCAAAATTATTTTCTGTAGTTCCATGGAATTAAAAGTATTAAAATGAAACCTCATATTCATATTTTCACCAGAAAATACATAATTATGTACATATGTATTGTAATAATTATAAACTTTGGTTCAGAAAGTATTGTCAATAATTCTTAGCCAGAAAAGATAGAGAATTCTCATAGAAAATTCTGACTAATCGATTTACAGGCAGGGAGTATTTCCATTATACTAATTTAGGTTTTTGTGCTAAATTAGACCATTACTTAGTAAAAATGGGGTTTCAAGCATACTGTTTGACCCAAGGGATTTTAGACTTTTAAAAAATAAGATTACATGGTGAGTGCCAGGCGCACTGTCTGGAGAGTGGACACGCTTGAGGCTCTGACTCAGGAGGATGGGCGGGACATGGACAACGTATATAGCCTGAGCTTTTGTACCCCCATGAAGAGCTGAAATAAAAATAAATAAATAAATAAATAATATTACAAGGATCAGATCAATATTTAAAGCATCATTAATGTGGTACTTGTGATAATGCAGAGAGGAGTGGGTTAAAGTTGTGTTGCCAGTAAGAGAAGGTTTGAAATGAATAAATAGTATTTTAAAATGACTAGAATGACTGCATACAGTGTTCAAATGGCTCAACTGTACCCTATTAAGAGTATTCCAGTACTTTAAAACATCAATCACAGAAACGGTACTATGCATGTGTGTGTATATAAATACATGTTTCTACATATACAGTAGAGATTTGACTGGGAATTATAACAGATTATAGTTTGAGAAGCCTAGTTTATTTTTGAGTGCATAATAAAGGTTGGCATCATTTAAATAACACATATAAAATACCTTATTTATAATTTTGAATGAATATTTGAGGGAGAATACCCATCACGAGATGAATAGTGACAAATCCTACTAAATTAAAAAATCAAATCATTAAAATTGAACCATAAAAATAAAAGATAATTGAAATAATTAAACAACTGTAACAAAATGAGTAAAAATCTCTTTGCTGCAAAGATAAGGAATGTAATATCATTGGGGATTAGTGCTTCACCAATATGTGAAGGTAAAATTATAAAAAAGAAAATAAAAAAGATAAACAAGGCCGGGCGCGGTGGCTCAGGCCTGTAATCCTAGCACTCTGGGAGGCCGAGGCGGGTGGATTGCTCGAGCTCAGGAGTTCGAGACCAGCCTGAGCAAGAGCGAGACCCCGTCTCTACTAAAAATAGAAAGAAATTATCTGGCCAACTGAAAATATACATAGAAAAAAAAATTAGTCGGGCATGGTGGCGCATGCCTGTAGTCCCAGCTACTCGGGAGGCTGAGGCAGTAGGATCGTTTGAGCCCAGGAGTCTGAGGTTGCTGTGCTGACGCCACGGCACTCACTCTAGCCTGGGCAACAGAGCAAGACTCTGTCTCAAAAAGAAAAAAAAAAGAAGATAAACAAGATGCTATGAGTAAAGTTTATTCTGCTAGATGAAATGTCTAAGGAAAGAAGCAAACATGAACAAAATCACCATTATTACCACCAAATTTAATTTTATAAATTAAAATACGGGAAGTAGACTCTTGCTAATTTGATTTTAACCTGTGAAGAATGATGTCTGAATACAGGACAGATTTATAGTATATTGATAATATAATTTAACATAGATCAAATTTATCTCATTGGGGACTATTTTACATAAACTTATTTATGAAATAAAGAATTGATTATAGTTTCAGGAGATGAATACTTCTCTGACATATGCCAGAAATATTTATGAAGGCAGGGTTCACTTTATACTTCCTAATCAAGATATAATTTAACATGTCTGTAGTTGTTCGATGAAGGAGACATCAAATGCCACCCCACATTATATAGCAAAGCTTCAAATATACAAAATTCTACACTGTTAAGGAAAGTATGATAAACAATAGAAATGAAAAATTACAGTTTTACCTTATGCTGTGCATATAACACTGTTAAAATAATGTTTTATATGTACATAGGTGCATGTGTTCTAAAATTGTAATAATGGGACTGATGTGTACATTTATCCAAAATTACTTTTTTATTGATCCAAATTTATATTTATTTTGTTAAAAGGGAAAAACAAATAATAAAAACTTCCACAAAGGCTTATCCAATTATAAACACCACTGTGATTGATTATCGTTAAACAATGTCAATAGAAGTAAAACTACCAACCTGACCTTGATTTCCAGTGTTCCATATTGAGAGTAGATATTCTGTACATATTTTCATGACATTGATTGGACAAGATAGACAAGAACATTATTTGTGTGCCCAATGTGTTCCATGTACTTACATACTGTCTAATTTGATCCTCCTCACAAAAACTGAGAGCTATCAATCCACAATTTACTGATGCGAAAACTTTGGTAAATAGTTGGGATATAAAGTAATTCCATTTATCTGAAAAGGATGAATGGAACTTTTGGAAGAAATCATGGAAGGTTTGTGGTAATGAGCAGCGGCCAGGATAATCCTGGTTTACACCCGTTACTGAGGGTGATTATTAATCATGCCTCTTTCACTCTCAAATTGCTCCCAGTTTGGATGACAAATTATATGGTCACTGGAGCAGTGGAGAACCATGACAGGCTTTTTAGTGGATAATGACATGATGTGGGCAATGCTTTAGAAAGATTAATCCGGAGGAAATGTGTAGAAAGGAATGAAGATAAGAAAGACCTGAAGCAGAGAAACCAATTAAGTGTCTACTTCAATCATCCCAGGAAATGTACTGAAAATCTACACTAGGACAGGGACAGTGGCAGGGAAAGGGAAATATGTAAGACAAGCTGACCAGAGCAATGTTACAGATGTGGAACAAATAGGACTCGGATGTTAAATATTTTTTCATGCAGAAGATTGAGGAATTAATGATGATATCAAGGTTTGGATCCTGAGTGATTGCTAATATCACGATGTCGATGCCACTAACCTGTGGAAGGAATTGTGTTTGTGCCCTTGGCCTGGACGCTTTTTTGTTTGTTTATTTGTTTTTGTTTTTTTCTTTTGAGAGAGCTGCTTCAAATGCTTTCTTGTAAATTATTCCACTTCAAGTACAAAGATGCCAATTTACATTTCTCTAAAGAATTTCTAGCTACGTAGGTCACTTATGTGTACAGTGGATTTTAAAAACTGTATTAACATGTAAACCCCTACCTTCTAAAATTTTCACAATTGATTATTCTTTCCTCTTTGCATATATTATCCAGCAGAATAACCCCTCACCCCAGCATGAGAAATATTTTACAGTTTTTTAAAAAATCAATTATTATGGTATCTATTCTATTTCCCCACAGAATCAATATTATATATAATGAGAGTCTTAGGGTACTATGGTCAATCAAGCCTATTCAATCTAAAGAGTGCTGATATACTTGACATTTTAGTAAAAAATCAGGAAAATAATACTAACAGGTAAATACTACTAACAGGTTAAATTCATCGATAAATAATTTTAAGGTAATTTTGAGGACAAAACACTGTATTCCTCTAAATAAAAAAAATTGCTTTAAAATTTCATTGGGAAAGCTGATATCTGAAAAAAATCATGCCAAATTAGAGGGTAATGATGTGCTGAATGAAAACTTAGATGGGTTTAGGAAGTGGAGTGAGGCCTTCTTAGTGGAATCAAAGGATAAGCACTGTTCTTTTATTTGGAATTTTTCCATGGATGTGTTACATTTGGGTTTGGATAAGTCTGTCAGTAGCTCTACTTATACTCATTAATTGTGATTAGGGCTTTTAGTTTTAACTTATAAATGAGACAAAAAGTGATAGAAACAAAAAGATATTATATGTTTTCTGGAGTCATTTGAGCAGGAGGTAAAGGGAAATGGAGGGTTTTGGAAAGAATATTCTTATTTTTTTATCTCTGAGAAATAAAATATCTACAGTGGACTCTAGTGAGGAGCGAGCAAGAAAAATTCTACATATAATTATGATGAAACTCCATGTAGAAGAAAAAAGACAAATTACAGGGAAGAAATAGCTCATTCATGATATCAAGTGTTGTTACTATTTTAGAACAGCTTTGCTATAAATGGAATGGCCTGTGGGTAGATGAAATAAGAAGGTAGTAACCAGAGGAAACATACACATCCAATGCTTATAAGCTACTGTTTATAGGTGTAGTCCATGCAGTGGGTAAAAATATTTACACTACCACTGTTATTACAACCATTGTTCCTATAATGTACCAGGTAATGTGAGAAGCTATTTACACAAACTACATGTCAGTGACATTAAGAGGTAGCATTAATTTTTCCACTTTACAGATGAGGAAATTGAGGATTGAAAAGATGACACACTTTGAAGTCCCCTCTGCTCAAAGAATATTGGAGACTCTATTCTGTGACTTCAGACAATGAAGACTGTATCTTTCCTGCATTCTAAACTCTGAGCCCACATATTCTCAACCAATTCATAGTTTGGACTTAGAATTCCAGGGCATCCCTAAAATAGTAACAATTTCCTATTTCATAAATAGGTATTTTATCACAGGTAGCCTGATTACACTCGGAAAGGTCTGCATTGAAAAAGCAACATCCAGTCTTTTATCTCCATGTTGTTTCTGAATAATTAAAATTGTTTCCCAACCTTCTCCTGCAGCTTTAATGTGAAAAAGTGTGCATTATAAAGAAAGTGATGGTAACAAACTGATGCACCTTTATTTTAATTTTACCTTTCAAATAAAGCAAATATTTTCTCACTATATCTGTGTAAACCTATTTAAATGGTAGACACCTTTCTTTGTAATTTCTTAACAATGACTGTTACTTTCCAACAATTTTTGCCTACCTTTTTGTTATTATGCTTTCAGATAAAAATTTTCTGTGGAAATCTTTACTAGACAAATGAAATTTGAAGACCCAAAAGTTTTAAACAATAATGCTTTTTAATAAAATCACTTTAACTCTAAGCCTCCATTATGGAAATTTAGTAATCAGTTAATAAATAATGAATTCTTTAAAAGTTACTGAGCATGTGATGAACATCTTCCTTTTGTCCTTCCAGATGTGTCTGTATCCACCTTCACCTTACTCTGTGCCTCCCCGAGGCTGAGACATGGGTGGGGTACATCGCTGGGCTTGCCAGCTGCATTCAGGGAGTGAAGAGCCTGAAAGGACATCCAGAAAGGGGGACAGGCAAAGCCATGCTAAGGTATATTCCCTATCCAGCTTGAGAGGTTTCCCTTACTGGCAGTATCCCTCTAGGTAAAGTCTCACCTGCCCATAGTCTCTCTTTTTTGTAGGAACCAATAACTGTTCCCCACCTCACTAGCCCCTTCAGGCCAGGGAGTGCTAATGGATGGCTGGGGACACAGGGGGTGGTGTCTTTTGTGCTTTTCCTACACCGTTTGTATTAGTTTGCTATGGCTGCTGTAACAAAGTACTACAAACTGGGTGGCTTAAGCAATAAAATGTATTGTTTCACAGTTCTGGAGTCTGGAAGTCTGAGATCAGGGTGTCAGCAGGGTAGGTTCCTTCTGAGGCTGTGAAGGAGAATCTGTTCCAGGCTTTTGGTGCTTTGCTATCAATCACTGGCACTCATTAAGACACATCATCCCTATCACCGCCTTCATGCTCTTAGGGCATTGTCCTTGTTAAAACATTTTTAAATATAAGAGATACCTATTATTAGGATCCAGGAAGTTTAAAGACTGTATCATTTATTTATTTCCCATGTGCAAATCTGTATTTAGAACACAGATCATGATATTTTGTTTACAGAAATCCAAGCATTAAAAAGTCAACATTAAATCTCCTTGGTTTAATATCAAAATGGCTTAAGCAAATTTTATGCATTTCCATAACAAAGTTTATGAAATTTTGAAGAGAAACAAGTGTTTTAACTACACTCCTAAAAATCTTATGTCTTAAAGATATTGATATTAAATAAATGCCATTTCTCAGGTTTGTTTGAATAACCATACAGTCAGGGACTAACATGAAGCATCCGTGTAACATTAAAGTTACAATTCTTATCACCTTTCTCATTATTAAGACATTTGTTGCAAAATACATTAAACAGAATGTATCAATTAGCAAATGTAAAACAAATGCTGAGCATTGTAAGTATACATGTTAGCACTGCAGTACTGGAAGGGGTCAATGCCAAGAGTTTAGATGGAGTACACAACTTCTCAAATGGTAAGAAATTTTCCTAGTTAAATTAAAAACAGAACTTTATTAAAAAATGGACGTGGTGACTATACAGATGGAATACTTGTGGAGTAGAAGTTGAAATGAAAACCATTCTAATGTAAAAGTTAAAAAAATGAACTTAAACTTGTCCACCAAATATGTGGATATCCTTTCCTAGTTTTTAAAAATAAGGTTTCTTGGGGGTTATATTTATGGCAATAATATACATTCTATAATATTATTCTCCCAAGAAATGCTATATCTTAAAATAAATGCTAAATTGCTTTATAGTTGTATATTTAGGAGTAACAAAAAGAAGAAAGAGGGGTTAGCTTTAGGTACTGTTTTGCAAAAACCTTAATGCTTCATTATATGTGTCTGGAATCATGACAAAGGAAGAGTGTCTGCAGCCTAAATATTTCCAATAATAATAAGAATGTCCTAATTCTTAGAGGGTGCCATTTTCTCTGAATGTTTGTTTCAATGCCATGCTCAGCGAAAAAGGAAAGTGAGAAGGTATGAATACAGAGGGTAAAATCTCCAGATAACAAGGTTGCATAAGCAACAGAGGGACACTGACATGAGGGTCAGAAGATCATCAAAGTCATGGCTGAATCAGGAGAGACAGGGGAAACTAACATCTTGCAGAAAAAGGAAAATTTAGCTTTAAAGTTATGGAGCAAAAGGCAGAGAAAAGAAATGAAGTTTGGAAAGTTATAATAAGATAATAAGATAAATAGTACATGATGTTGAGAAAAATTCAATAGAAAGAATGAATTTAAACAAAGGACAGGAACTGAGTCTTAAGTGGGAAAAGTGATGCTAAATTTGGGAAGCATGACTTTTTACTGCCAAATAGTTCAAACCGATAGTTTCCCTGAACTTATAGTTGAGATTGACTGCGTTCCATGCCATCGAAGGGTCACTTAACAGATGAGAAAAATATTTATTCATTTAGTAATCACAGAGATTACTATTAACTAAGCAATAAATCTGAATGTTAACAGACACCATCTGTGGTCATTCATGACTTTTCCTTTGTTGCTTCTATAGTTCTGAAGTTCCCACACACAGACCCGCTGGCATCTTACATCTATCTACCTGCCTCTGTTTAGGACTCAGTCTTCACCAGAGCAGAGAATATATCAGGAATATCAGCCTCTTCCACTTATGAGGTTAAAAATCACTTGTGATCCTCATGTCTATGTGCTGGTGGTTCATTACTAATAGGCATGTGTGTACCAGCTGGAAATAGTCTCTGGAAAATCTCTGCTACAATACAAGCATCTATAAACTTCTGGAGCCGTATCTCTTAAGCCAGCCTGCCCAATCCTCACTTCCAGAACCAAAACAAAAGAAACAACAAAAAAATATTGTCATTGATCTAGTCTATAAAAACTTAGAACTTTTGCCTCAAAGAGACAACTTATTGCTATCAGTAAGGAAGGTGGAAAAATCATGGTTCTTAGATCCAGGCAAAATTAGATGTGAATCCCTACTTTTGCCCCTTCCTAGATATTGTACTTTGAAATATCAGTTTGCTTCTCTAAGCTGGGGATAAATTTCAGGGTGAACTTTTTTTTAATTGTGAGTAAAAAACACTTGACAAAAACTTACCCCATTTTAACCATTTTTAATGTACAGTAGTGCTAACTATATTTACATCATTGTGCAACAGATCTCTAAAACTTTGTCATCTAGAAAACCTGAAACTCTATACACATTGAACAGCAACTTCCCATTTTTTCCACTCCCCTAGTCCCTGGTGATAACTATTCTATTTTCTGTTTCTATGAGTTTAAGTACTTTAGATACTTCAAATAAGTGGAATCATATGGTCTATGTTTCTCTGTGACTGACTTATTTCACTTAGTATAATGTTCTCACGGTTCATCCATGTTGTAGCATTTGACAGGATTACCTTCTTTTTTAAGGCTGAATAATATTCACTTTAAGGCTAATCTACTATCACTGTTTCTTTATTCATCCATCCATTGATGGACATTTGGGTTGCTTCTACCTCTTGGGTATTGAGGATAGTGCTACAATAAATATTGGTGTGCAAATTTTTCTTTGAGATCCTGGTTTCAATATTTTTTAGTATATACATTAAAATGGAATTGCTGGATAATACGGTGATGCTATTTTTTAATTTTTTGAGGAACCTTTACTGTTTTCAACGGCAGCTGCAGCATTTTACATTCCCACCAACAGTGCACAGGGCTCCATTTTCTCCATATCCTATTCTCCATATTCTAGCCAACACTTGTACTTTTTTTCTCTCTGTCTACTGTATTCCCAGTGCATATTCCAGCATCTAAACAAAAGGAGATGGCCAATAAGTATTTCTTTAGTAATTACAGTGATAAATCAAATAATAAAATAACTTTTATATTTCATATCAAATTCTTCCTCTAAAATCTACAAATGTCATATTTTAACTCCACTTATATGACATTATTAATCTAATTTGTATGTATATTTCATGCAGATCTATAAGTTTAATTTGGAAACAAACCCTATTATTGGCAAGATTTGCTTTTTTGTATTTGGAAAATGAACTTGAAACATGGTTAAAGTTGAATTACAGTCCAGTAATTCATCTTTGTCAAAGTATTTTATGAATGTTAAGCTGGAGCAAATGCAAAGAACATTTGTAGGAAAAAATATGAACTTCTGTAATAGATGAGGTGGAGAATGTTGAGAATCTTCAGCTCTGGTTTAATTAGGATTGATTAAATGTTAAAATGATAATGAAACAAGGGAACTGGAACCATTAATTGAACACAAAGAGAGGTAATAAGGCAGGTTATCTGTGAACTGAAACTGAGGAAGCAGCTTTGTGAAGTCACCTACAATTATTCTGTGATAAATATTGTGTAGCTAAGTGAACCTTGTCACTTGTCTAGAGTCAGTGTATAAAACAGTGTCAGTGACAGTAAAAATATATAAATAGCAAAACATTGCATTATGTGTATACTGAATTGTTACACAAGTCTAAGGCATCTGATTAGTTGTTTAATGTTTTTTCATAAATTTTCTTTACTAGTTTGTCTTGATATTTTATGCTCAAATAGTAAACATAGCTAGTAGAACATATTAATCTTCAAGACTCATTTTAAAATGTGTTATTTCTCTTTGTTTATAACTTTTAATTTCTTTCTTATATTTCACTGGCTAACAGAACACTTTTATTTATTCAGTACAAAATGTCTTCATTGAACTATTTCAGTAATTTAAGCAACGTTCTGTAAAATAAATGATGCTATAAAATTCTTTGGGCTAAGGTTTTATGAAACAATGTAGTAACATTGTATTGTTATTTATAATTGCTATGCACCATAGAGGACAATATTAATATAATTGTTTTTAATGTATCACAGCTACATTGTATTTGTATTAAATTAGTTTAATCTCTATTTTTCAGGTAAAATAAGTAGAATTTGTACATATTTAAATCATATAGTACAGAAATATTTATCCTATTTGCCACAGGTTTTCCTCTATTGATAGGTAATAGATTCCTTAAATATGCCACACACTGTGCTTATTGTGTTCTTATAGGCAAGACATAGTTATTTATCACTTTTTAACTGACAGGAGGGATTATCACATTGGTAGCAATTAAATTTTGTCAATTTCTCCACTGCTTTTAAGCGAAACCATTCAAAAATATATTAAATTCAATTAATAATTGCTAATGATTACATTTTTAGCAAATTACTCAATCTAAACATTATTACTTAGTTATTTGGCATGGATGTATAAACAGACTCTGTGTAATAGCCATAGTTTATATATAGGTCTGAAAGATGGAGTAAACATTTTCTCAATTGTTTTTGCAGGAAAAATGGTTTAATACTAAAAATCTCATCAACATAATCATGAAAGGTGGAATTATTCTTCATAGATGCTGAAAATTCAGCATCAATTTTGTTGATTAAAATGATTCTTAATAAAATGTTAGTAAATTTAGAGTATCTTTCTTTTTCAGAATATTATGGAGGTACAAACATTTTGGTTACGTATAATGCCTTTGCCTCACTAGAGCCAGAGCTACAAGTGTGCCCTTCCCCCATATGGTGGTGGGGGTGGGTAAACCCACAATTTCTCAATTTTTTGATCTTATCAATTTATAAAAGTGTCACTAACAAAATAGTACTAAAAGGAAACTGGACTTGTATTCATGTAAAACTAACAATTATTGTTTGGTCAGTGTTTTCAATGTAAATTTAGTTTAAAGAGTTCTACATGTCCATCTAAGTTTTAGGTATAAATATCTAAGTTATCCTTGTTTACATCTCTCTTCTACATTTACCAAGGATAAGTATAGGCTAAGAACCAACAAAATGCTTCACAGAGTAGCTAAGATACCAAAGTCACTGTCATGAAGTTGAAATTTATAAATCAGAGGGTAGATCACTTACTCTAAGAAAATAAATTTCTATTCACTCTATTCCTAGAATATATTATTTTTCCTAAATATTCACAAAATATTACATTAACCATTTGCAGATAAATAAGTAAACATAATTAAAATTCTAGTAATCTTAAAACATTGCTTCATAAAATAAGTATTTTAAGTGATCAGTCAAAATATAACAGGCTTGAAAAAAATTTAGCAGATGATGATACTAATACTCTCACTGATAAGGTAAAAGATTATTTTAGGGAATGTTGAATTTGGTGGAACCACTATTCAGACATTCATTCTTTCAGCAGTTATTTATTGGACTTCTGCTTGCTAGTTCCTGAGTAGAGAATGAGGACACAGCATTAAGAAAAAAAATAGTCCAAACTCTTATTCCAGGATAGACAACAAACACATAAGTAGATAGAGAACAAACACATAAGTAAGTAAATATACATTTCCAGATAGTGTGTTTACTGTGAGCCAGAGATTCACATTACATCATGGATATAAACTTATAAATTTTAGTTTCTTTCTCTGAGGTGATCACTACCTAGTGATTAGAGGAATCGAAAAAAGAAACTTTAAAGTCAGAATGAGCATCATGATAGAATTCTATAATGGTTCAAAGGAAGGAAGTGTCACAGTTTGCAAATTAGATAAAGTTCCATGAGAAAAATAGTATTCAATATACTCTTGAAAAGTGAGTAGAATTTAAAAAGGCTTAAGGGTGTAGAAAATGAATGCGTTGCCAAATACATTGATGTTTTCATTTAGTAAATAGATATTGAACCCTTATAGGCAGTTCTCTATGTGTCCACAACACAGGTGTGAACAGGTTGAATCTTACATTCAAAGAGTTAACATTAGGGTGAGAAGACATAATATTGACAAATGAACAAATAAATGGATAATATAATTTCAGACATACATGTATTAGTGTCTGAAGAAAAAGAAGCAGTACAATGGTTAAGAATTGGTGATATGGTGTATCGGTGGGCAAGAAAAGCCACTTCAGATAACTAAATGTTAAGGTGTCATCATTCATAGGGAAATGTGAGGGAACAGAATTTGGGAAGAAGAAACATGAAGCATGAAGACACTAAGATGGTTATGAGTTTCATATATTCAAAGTGCAACAAGAAGCCTACAATGATTGAAACGCAATGAAGAGAAGAAAAGGTGTAGAATCTGATATCAAAGATGTGAGTGGCTGACTGTAGAAGGACATATAAACAATAGCAAATAATTCAGATTTTTAAAAATACCAAATGCAATGTCAAATTTAGGCAAAGAGGGGGTGTAATAAGATATATTAAAAAATAACAATAGCTGATGTATAGGAAACACACTTTAGTGGAAGTAAAGGAAAGTAAAGAGATCAATCAAATCACCAATCCAATAGATAAGGCCATAAGGTGATAGTAGGTTAGACTAAGGTGTGTAGTGATGAAATATAAACTTACAAAGTTTGGCAAAATTTATGCTAAGTTTGCTTGTGTGAGAAGTTGGCAAAGAATTAGGGCAAATCCAGTTTTCACTTAATTTAGTAGATAGTATCACTTAACTTAGTAGACAGTAGTACACTCCTTAAACGTTTTTTTTTTTTTTTTGCCTTCCTCATTTTTCCCTCTCCCCATCTCCATGCCTGCCTCTCTCCCTCCTGCTCCCTCTCCTTTTCCTTCTTCTAATCCTGAGTACATGATACCCTTTAAAAGCATTAATCTGGAAATTATTAATACATGGTATGAGTTCAGAAAAGAAAGGCCTACCAACTGGTAGTCCTACTTTATTTGAATATGTCCACCAATATAACATTTCCTATCTACTTTAATTTTTCTATATTAGGAAAACTCTTAGAATTTGAAGACCTTTCCTAATAATTGAGTTTCATGCTTCCTTATTTCTCCTTACTCCTTTTATCATATCACAACAAAACAAACTTGAAATTCTGAGGGAGACACGTTATAGTGGTAAGTGGAAAGATGTTTTAAGTTAGACAGGCTTGAACTAATTCTGGTTTCTTTCACTTAACTGACATTGGACAAGTTAATTAACTTCTCTACATGCCTTCAACAGTAAATCAGCGATAGTAATAATAAACTCAAAGAAACATTGTGAGTTATAAAGGAAATCACAGATTTAAAGGACCTAGCAGTGTTTGACACAAAAGATTTTCTCATTTAAAGCTAATTCCCTTCCTCATGCCTTTTCTTAGTACTCTGAATGAAATTTTTATGTATGTATTAAATAGTACATCATAACCTTTTAAGATGAGTGTGAGTCTGGGAAAGGAGCAGAAGGATTTGACAAAACTAGATCAATTCACTACCTTAACACATCAACTGCCATGTGAGTTGCATTTAACTCACACTAGTTTTGAGCTCCAGGCCTCCTAAAGCATATGTAACTCACACGTCTCTTTACCTTGGGACCCACGTGAACTATTTTTCAAGTTGCATATAACTCATGCACAGATAACAATAAAAAATAAGTTTTTCATTAAATTAGAAAGGATTGTTTTGTTTTCAAAGTTATTATTCTATTTTGGTAATAAAATACCTTGGCCCCAAGGAATTTTTTTTTTCCTAGTGTGGCAGTCAGTGTATTAAATGAACAATGGAGGCAAATTGCTGAAATTCAGCCATATGAGCAAATCACAATTTTCAAGAGAGTAAGTAATTCATAGTCATTTTAGGTAGATAGTATAACATAATTCACATTTAACTAGCTATTGCTCAACCAAGTGGGTGGAGTATGGAAATAGAGAACACAGGCAGATGCTACTTTGAAATCTGGAGATCATATATTTGATATTTGGAACCAATGTTCATTCAACGGACTTGTCAAAGCTTCAGAATGAGTTTCAAAGGCAGAACTTTTGTCCTTAGTAGAGACAACCTTAAGTCTTACGAGACTTGAATGATTCTAGGGATATTACACTATTTGATTACTTATTTCATTTTATTGTAGTGGCATGGATAGGTCTTATTTATGGTGTTGTATATTATTTATTTTTGACTCTCCAATTCCCAGCATATCTCTTTTGGAGTAGGCATCTGATTTCTATATGTTGAAAGGATGATTGAAGGAATATTTCGAAAAACCCACCAAGGAGGCTCTCATTCTGGGTAAACATAGGTAGGTATAAATGAAATTCATATAACTGAAGGATAGTGAGCAATTACTGAAAGTCTACAATGAAATCCAGGCAATTAGTTTTAGAGCAATACATCTGGGTGAGAATGACAGAAAAGCTAATTTCGTGCAGAACAATACAGGTCAGCCTAACTTAAGCTTATTTCAGGATTGGTAGTTAGAAGTTGAAATTCATTTTATCTAATTCCAGACAAATATGACTAGGAAATAAATGAGCATTTATCATAGGAGATCAGTGGTATCTGTCATGCAGGAAGCTAAAGAAGTCAGCAAATGTGCAACTAAGATGTCTGTGAGGGACTGATGCATATACATCTACTTCAAAATCAATTCATTTGCTGAGATGTGTCACATTGTTTAAGGAATTTATGCAGTGGTAACTGACCAACCAACCTCAAATCTCAGTGATCTAAAACAAATTTCACATACCAGTGGCCTCAAACAATCAAAGTTTATTTCTTGCTCATGCTACACATCCATAATGGGTCAGCAAAGGCCTCTGGGTCTATGGTTGTCCCTAAGGAATCCAGGCTAACTGAGAAGCCACTATCTCAAATGTTACCAGTTTCTTTGACAGAGGGAAGGGAGCCTACAGGATCTTACACAAACAACTACATTCTCTGCGACTGGACCCGCAGTCTGGAGCAGCCCTGGCTCCTTTGTCTCCTCCCCTATTCCGCGGTTTTTCCCAGGCCTCTGTCAGCAGGCAGAATCTCCAAGAAGACCCCAAAGGCAATCACAGAAACAACAAAAATAAATAAATGGGACCTGATCAAATTAAAAAGCTTCCGCACAGCCAAGGAAACTATCATTAGAGCAAACAGACAACCTACAGAATGGGACTAAATATTTGCATGCTACACATCCAATAAAGGGCTGATAACTAGAATCTATGTAGAACTCAGGAAAATCAGCAAGGAAAAAATCAAACAACCCCATTAAAAAGTGGGCAAAGGACATGAACAGAAACTTTTCAAAACAACATAGACTAATGGCCAACAAACATATGAAAAAATGCTCAGTATCTCTAATCATCAGGGAAATGCAAATCAAAATCACAAGAGATATCACTCAATTCCAGTGGGAATGGCCTTTATCAAAAAGTTCTAAAACAATAAACGTCGGCTTGGATGCAGAGAGATAGAAACACTCGTACACTGCTGGTGGGACTGTAAACTAGTACAACCTCTGTGGAAAGTAATATAGAGATACCACAAAGAGCTAAAAAATAGAACTACCATTTGATCCAGCAACCCCATTACTGGGCATCTACCCAAAGGGAAAAAAGACATTCTATAAAAAAGACATCTGCATTTGAATGTTTATAGCAGCACAATTCACAATTGCAAAGATGTGGACACAACCCAAGTGTCCATCAATACATGAGTGGATTAATAAAATGTGGTATATGGATACCATGGAGTTCTACTCAGCCACAAAAACAATGGTGATCTAGCACCTCTTTTATTATTCTGGTCACAGCTGGAGCCCATTCTACTAAGTGAAGTATCACAAGAATGGAAAAACAAGCACCACATGTATTCACCATCAAATTGGTATTAACTGATCAACACTTATGTGCAAAGATAATAGTAACATTCATCGGGTGTTGGGCAGGTGGGGGGTGGAGGGGGGTGGGTGTATACACACTGAATGAGTGCGGTGCTCACCATCTGTGGGATGGAAACGCTTGAAACTTTGACTTGGGTGGGGCAAAGGCATTATATGTAACCTGAACATCTGTACCCCTGTAATATGCTGAAATAAAAAACAAAAGAAACAACAACAAAAAAACACAAACAACTACAATCTCTGCCCAAAAGTGACTTGTGTCACTTCTCATAATTTTTTGTACAGAAGTGGACACATGGCTCCACTCAACCACTGGTGACTAGAGAGTGTGATTCAAACGTGCACAGGAGGAGAGTGCAGGTTATGTGATGAGCAGCAGCAATAAATGCAAAAGAAGCATATTGTTGTGAAACCCTAATCTATTACATAGGATTGTATTCAATTGTTTGTTGTCAGTGTTTGCCTTTTTAAGTGCAAATAATTTCTGTATAATAGCAACAAATAACAGAAATAGGCATTAAAGGAGTGAGACTTCAAGAAAAGTATCATAGACATCTCTATTGGGTCCCTTACCACATTTTGTCCCTGACAGTTCTAGTGCCATTCTTGGGTTCAAAAACTGGAACATCTGCTTTGGGCCATATGCTTTGGGAAGACCTTCTATACAGGGAAGGCTAAAATGAACAAGGAAAAATCAGTAGTAATAATTTCTCACTTCTCTAAACTCTTTACTTCTCTTTCAGAATTTATCACTTTGTAACTTGAAAGTCTACTAATTTTTACCTGTGATATTTTCTCTATACATCTAATACTTTTCATTTATAACATCTTACATTGGAAGAATTTTACATAGAGTTATTAATTTATATATTATTTAATACACGCAATATTTATATTATATATTATGCACACACAGATGTAAGACCTTGAATTTTACATCCTTTTCCATCCTTTTTCATTGTTATGTGTTTTTTTCTTGAAAGTAGCTATGATACTTTGTGCGTTTTTTTTCTAGAAAGTAGCTATACTTTGTGCAAAATTACTTCTCTATCTGGCTGAAGATACAGATTATTTTCACTTTTAACATTACATTTCCTTACACATTATAATGTTTCTGAATTCAAGACTACCTTTTTCACATTCTCAATGTCCTTTTACATTCTGCTCTTGAAAATTATAATGTAAAATATGTTACTCTATGCAGCTTCTGTTGAAACTAAAAGAACAATTATTTTTTTCTCCTATAAAAATTTAGAAGTTTAAATAAAATGGTGAAGACAACTAATCTGAACAGTGACATATTAGACTCTAAAAGATAACATAAATTTTAACAACTTTGAAATAGTCAATATTATATTACAAACATTTTATAAGACCAACTCCCATACCATATTTGTTGTTATGTATTTGCTTATTTCTTTAAATCCAACTATAAACATTGCAGATTTCCATCATAATTCTCTTCATCGGTACATATTTTAATCATTGTGGGAAAATACATAACTCTAGAATTGTGTGAAATTCTCATATGCAATAGCACCGTTGGCCAATAGATGTCCTAAGAGCTCTCTTAAACACAAGAACTCGAGAAACGAAAATTGTCTATCTGAACATCAACAAGTTCTTATGCTCTATTTTCATAGTTCAATTAGGAAATAGCACCTATTTTTAGGTTTCAAAGACTCTTAAGATTACCAAACTCCAAATTACTTCCCCAAACACTGTCTATTAAAATGACAGAAGAAAGAAAAGGAAACGTTCACAGAATTGATTTTAAAAACTACAGTGATGGTAGGAATATATCTGATCTGCGTAAATTGATTATTTCTAATTTCATAAATGTAACCAATACTATTAATTGTTACTGTGATAAATAAATATAACTCAAGGGTTAATTTGATCATAGAAGCAAATCAGGTTGAGTTGTAATGTATTTCTTGAATTAACTGATACATTAGGATTTTCCTTACTTTACTATAATTTTCATCTTTATCTGTAATATAGCTATTAACAGGGTGTGCACAGAGGGCTATTAATGGATATTATTTTAATTATAGCTATCTGATTTTAGATTTTTTTAACATTGAATTTCATTAGAAAACAGAGTGCTCAAATATATTTGTTATATAAATCTAGCAAAATAGAATTATGTTCTTACCTTGCCATCTTTACTTTATAAAAAATTACTGTTAGATGGTTTTCTCTACTAAGCCAAGGACAAAATGATATACTGCTAGGCTTATGTCCACATCTAACATCCTCCTAATGAGGCCATCTCAAATTGTGAAGATACATGGCCCTATGAAAACAATTTTTAATTCTTATTTAATTACACTTACCATAAAATATTTCATTAATTCATCATTTTAATTCATGCTCTCTTTTATAGAGCAACATATTTGGAAACTATCCACATGATCCTGAGAATTCTGTGCACAGACATATTGATAGACACCAGCACTTATTGAAGCTTATTCACATTATTTACAGACTGGTGTGGAAAAAACAAATGTTCTTCAAGCCAAAACAGTGAGGCAAAATCTAGCTTTAGGGGGAAACTTACAGTGGTATCACTTGGAAGCTAGGGGGAGTATGTCTATGAAGAAGATTAAATGAGAAAGGTGAAAGTATTAATACTTAAAAACTAGGTAACACAAATCCAAGTCTGCTAAATCTGCCTATTACTGTTCCTTCCCATCCTATGGTTATATAAAAAGCAGGTTTTATTTTTGCCTTCAATTTAGAAGATAAAACTTATAAAGCTAAGAATCTGTGTTCATCATAGACAAAAATATTAGATTTATATGTCTTTGCACATTTAGCACCCATGGTACAAATCTTTGACTGTAGTCTACAGTTGTCCTTTGAATGGCCAGTCACTGTGTTTGATTCTCAATTCACTTTGACCCCAAATTATTGATGGTAAGGGACAAACCCATTCCTTAAAGCTCAACCTAGATTTCTCTATTAGTTTTAAGTTTTAGCTTTCCAGGTCAGCAGCATTTCTTGAAATATGTTCTATCTTTTCTCTAATTCATATTACCTCAGTAAAGGTTGACATCAACTGATTTCTTAAGCCTGTAACTTTTATTTATACTATACATTTGTCCAGGTGTTTGTGAAATTTGAAAATACTATTTACTCAGTGAGAATCAAAGTTCATATGCACCTTGATCCAAGAATGTAAGTAGTAGAATAAAAAGTTACATTCAACTTTTAACATAGTATTTCTGAGAAAGACCTTTAATCCTTTATGAAATGTGCCTTTTGATGGTGGAGTCATGATTACAGATAATAAAAATAGTCTTTCTTAGTGTATCTTTCTGTGTGTTAATGTAAATACTGTACAAAAAGACCTTGCATAGTACTCTTGATTAAATTTAACCATGGCTTATCCAAAACTACCACAAATTCTGCACTATAATAAATAGTAGAGACGATTTTTAAAAAAATCATCTCAATTTTCAACATTGATTGAGTTTTAAAAATTAAAAAAATATATAATTTCATAAAAAGTATGTAGTTCATTTTAAATATCACTTAGATCAAAGATGTGTGTGTGTGCATAATGAAATAGTGTTCTTCAATTTGTAGTTGTATATATTAGGACTAAGTTCTTCATTCTTATATGCTAAGTTTTATGTCTATTCTTTAAAGAAAACATATTTTAAAATACTTTTAAGCACATCTTACTTTCAAATACACACATACACACATACCAATATATTTAAGATTATAGTTCTGAGTTAATTAATAAACATAGATATAAATGTGTTGTATCAACATTCCATCCAATAACATAATACTGTATTTAAATATCCTATGTAGCACAACAGACATACAACCAACAAACATTTTAGACAGACCATTAAAATAAAATAAAACATAGGTAGAGAGCAGAAAAGGGCCAAAGGGAACAAGAGATGGAAAGGTGGAAAGGAAGAAAAACAAAAGAGAAAACAAGGAAAGGGAAATATATTTTCAAAGGTCGAATATACAAGTAATGTTATATATATAATATATTCAGCATTTGGAATCACTATAAATAGTTTAAAAAGCAAGAGCATAAATTAAATGTTAGCCATTCTTTCTTCATAAAAACTAATCATTAAATGCAGCATCTACTCTTTAAACACATTATGTACATATATGTTATCAGGAGAAAGCACAATCATGTGGGGGTTCCCGTGGCAGGGGAGTTAGAATCTCTAACATATTCAAATTCATGTTTATGTTGCAATATTTTTGCTCTCTTTAATTAAAGAAAGCTTGGTTATTTATGGCTATCAGCTTTTTCCTAGCCCTGCTTTATTAGTAAAAGTGAAAATTACCCAGCAAAAAGTAGCATATTTTTGCTTTTCACAATAATCATTTTCTTAATTCACAGCAAACCTTCTCATAATTGATTCAAAAAGTAACATTAACAAATCTTAAGCAGTTATTATCTTTAGAGTATTTATAATTCTAATGTACCACAAATACATTAAAATAGTTATAATTTGAAAAGGAGCTTGTAAAATTTGATGACACTATAGAAGCCCAAAAGTCTTCACAATAACAAGGGATCAATACAATGAACTTCATAATTTCTCTGTGTAACATTCTAATATGTTCATGTAAATTACCTAAATTAAAATCTGTCAGTAGATGCTCGTCATACAACTTTAAGAATATTTTCCTTGAACATATTTATTTAATTATTTAGTCATCTTCCCAGTGACAATTTGCAACTAAAAAGCCATCTAATCAATTTTCCTTTACTTTAAATTTTATTGTTGCTTTATAATTATTTTAAATATCCTGGAGAGTAGTTATATGTGTGACCACATGTGGGAATACTGTAATATTGTTTGTATAATAAGTGGCTTCTTTAACAGGCCCATTTTGCCTTCTCCTAATTTCAGCCTTGGTAGGTGAAATTTATGTTTTAACCTCTCTTACTTAGCCTCATAATTGATCCTAGTTGTGCTTCTCTCCACATCTCCCAACTTAATTACCCTAAGACAACTTTGTCATAGTCTTAGTAACCACATGCCAATTTATCCCACTTAAGGGGAAAGTTCTTACAGTTTCAAATTCTAATGTAGAATTTTTAAGTTCTTGAATTCTTATATAGAATCATAGAATGACAGATATGTAAGAAACTTTAAAGATAATTTAGTACAATCCACTTACTTTACAAATGATGAATGTGATGAAAGAGTTTAAAAACTTGCCCTCAGTCCACTGCCATTTGGAACAGAACTAAACTCAGAATTCCCCGGGAGGCTTTTCTCAATGCTCTTCCGCATGTGTTCATCTTTGTTCATACTTGCCAAAATGGATAGCTCCATTTCCTTTTCTTTTCTTTCTTTTCTTTCTCTCTCCCTCTCTCTCTATCTCAGAGACAATGAGAAAATGATCTGGTTTCCCTTTTCATATTTGAAAGGTAGTTTTGTTTTTCTATTGCAGGCCCTAAGGCTTTTTGAATAATATTATAACTGCTTTAATTGAATTCATAGCCCCCAAACAGTATGATCACTGCAGTGAACTAAAAAATAGTGTCCATTAAACAAACAACAGAGGTTTTTGATAGAATTTTATAAGAACTATATATAGCTACAGTGAACTATTAAGCCTTCTCTGACATTTTGGCATGTTGGCATGAAGCAGACCAAAGTGTGCCATGTGATATTTCCCAAAGAACCATATCATGTCTGCCCCAGCCAGACTAAGTACAGGTAATTCAGTTCGCTGCGTTGTAATTATAATTGTACAATGCCCACCTGCCCTCACATATCATCTTTCATGCCCTACTTTGGTGTCTAAAACCATTATTAGAATCACTTTGGAATTGAAGCACTCTTAATAGCAGAGTGTGTGTGTGTGTATGTGTATAACGAGCAGTGCAAAAAATCTTGTAATTTTTATATTAACATAAAAGCAGAAGTAGAGAAAAATAAAACATTGTAGATTACCCAGAATGCAAGAATTATGGTCTAGGTGTGTTGGAGGGATAATCCCCTAAAATTGCATATTTAGGAAAGAAACTGACAAATTCTAAAATAAAGCTGCAAAGAAATGTTTAATGTGGGCGCAAAGCAGAAAAAATGGATGTTTCCCCAAAAGCAAAAATACCATATTTTTTCACAATTTTCTCTAGTTTAAGGAACTGCAAAGAAGGAATTTTAGTATATGTACTCACAAAGTAAATATGCTTCCCTACATAACTTCTTAAATATTTCAGAAAGTTAAATTTATTAATTATTTTTCTTGATAGGAAATAAACAAGTATATTGACTAGAGTCCCTGAAAATGTTCATGAGTGATCCAGCACTAAATTATGTTAGACTTCTGGAATATGATGACATATATCAGTATGTATGAATTCTGATGAAAAATAATGTGTTAAATGCTGTGAAATTTTTTGAATAAATAACTTTTTATGAAATATGTTCTATGCGACTTAAGAAAATTTAGGCTTAGTTTTATGTGCCCATCTCTTTGTAAGTCAGATGGCAGTAAGTGGGACATGTGGAGAGTATGTGAATAATGCCCATTCTGGATGCTTGATTGTTTCAGTTTACCAAAAGTGTTTGTTTATTACTTTAAGCAGTCTGTGGAATTTGGCGTGGCAAGTCCTCCTTTTTTTTTTTTGCCGTCAAGGCCCTCAGAGTTTCACTGGGACAAGAAACATCACATACACTGAGACAATTGCTAAAGGCTATGAAAATGCTTCCAGCATACCCCATCTTTCAGAACAATTGATATATTGGACATAACAAATATTGCATAACCTTCAGAATTTTGGCAGTGGAAGTTGAAGCTGAGAACTTTCACTTTTTACATTATTAAATGATTTTTTTTTAAACCCTGGAATCTCCAACTCCACATAGTTTGAAGATATATTTAAATCATGAGCATGAATAGGGACGATTCTGTAGGTTATACAGGAACGTATATGAAGTCTGATATATACTATGCAGCACTCATACAAAAATGTTTTAAAAAAATTTTGTGTACAAACGATGATTGGCGTTGCATGCTTTCACATTTTCTTCCAGTGCTCAGTACTCAAGCAGGTTTTTTTTTTTTTTCCTCCATACAAGTTTCTGCAGCAGCGACTCCCTCCAGCAGCTCCGTGAAACAAGGGAAGGGAGCAGGAACACCAAATGCATGGGTTTTCCGATAACCAAAAGGCAGGGAGAAGGAGCAAAGTTTGGTCAGGAAGATCAAAAGGATTAGGGATATTTTTAAGAATGGTTGCATGGATTTATTCTATTTTCCGTCACCTTCCCACTCGCCTCCCCACCCGCTGCTCTCCGTGCTCCACTGCCCCCTCTCTCCGCCCCGTCTTCCTGCCGAGCTGCGCCAGCCGCGATCTCGGAGCGCACGGAAGCCGCAGTCCCGGCGAGGCAGGGGCTCCGGCACCGCCAAAGCACTGAGTTTCCACGGGACCGGCTGCCAGTGGATCTTTAAGTCCGGTGATGCCCATGCTGATCTTACGCCGGGATTTTGTCGCCTTGATTGCCACAGCTGACCCTAGCAGAAGCCCCGTCAAGGGGGCGGCCCCTCACCTCCCAGCGAGTTGATATGCAAAACAGTTACGTCAGACAGTGGGGGCGGGGCACCCCGGGTTGAGTGACAGCCGCTCTCGTCCAAGGAGGAGGCGCGAGAATCATCCTGGTTCAGTGACTGAGACAAACTGGAGGTGAGCGGAGCTGGTGCTGCCCACGGCGCTGTCGGTGCTGAACCTGAGGGGCAAACGGACCGGGTGCTCTAGTACCTGGAGACAACGCCCTCTTGCATCCTCCGTGCCCTGGGGGACCCGCTTCACCGGCAGGACCCATCTCAACTTGACAAAGGAGTGTGTTATCGGACGTGGGAGAGAGTCCGCTGTTTGCCACCTGGGCTCCCATTCAGGCGTGACTTTGGAGATTTCTATAGTTCTAGACCAAACTATTTTTATTTTTCCCCCATCTAAGACGATCTTTTTAGTGTCTTTTTTTTTTTTTTTTAATTGTGGTTTATATATCCACACCATTTAGGAATCTTTCTGGGGGACTTTTTTGACTGTTAAAATAAGGTAAGAAAAAATAATATTGTTATAAATGATTACAAGTGGGGGAGAAATGCAGACTTTTATACAAAAATTTAAAAACAAGTTATGCTTATTTTTATAATTGGAAACTGGACTTTTGGCAATGATTGCAGAAATATTTTAATGATAATTATTATTATTATTACAAGAACATCTGTTGATGATTATGCACTGAATTCTAGAGGGGAAGTTGAAAGCTTTGTTTTTTGTGAAGTTAATGTCATCGTGTTACATCTTGCTTAATAAATATAAATATTTTAGAGGAATACCTCCAGCATGGCTCAAGGAAAAGGAACCATTCAACACAAGTCCCCAAATACGTTAGCAACTGACATTAAATAAATCAACCAACAAGTTGTTTAAAACAAATATAATCTTAAAAAATATTTGAAATACTAATCTCTGGTTAATCAATATTACTTTCCATATCTAAAGCATGGGCTGCAAAGTGCAGAGCTCGCCCAGCGTTTTTTGGAGGGGAGAAGATAGAGGTAGAAACATTTATTTATACCATGCTGGGTTCATTTAGATGTGTTGTTATGCACTAGATCCAAATAAAACTTGTGAAACTCAGTCTCTGAGAATCCACACCCCAAGGTCATGTGTATTTCCAAGTTGGGGGTTGTTTGTTCTGCTATTGACTAGTAAATGTCATCCCCTCACCACCCCTTTGGGTTAGAGGTGGATGTAAATGGGAAGCTCTGATTTAATAATACAGTATTAGCTTGTATTATAGTCGCTACTGCTGTTGGTAATTGAATGGAACTGGGAAGCGTGGGCTGAGAAAATGTCTCGCTATTTCAGCAATGTTTAACCTCTTGCATGCTTAACAGAGAGCTTTTCTGTACTTAGAAGATTTTCTTTTGAAGCTATGTTCCCTTTGTCAATTGGCAGTGTGTTCTGAGTGTGTATGAAGAAAGAATTCAGTGTGGAAAAACCAGTGAACAGTACGTCTCATAGTGAGCAATTATTAAATGATAGAAGTTATCTGGTACTCCTGGTATTTCTTATTACTATTCATGACTTTATTTGACAGACATGATGGTTTGCCTGATAAATAGAATTGTGTTCTTTCATTTTTGTCATTCAGTGACATTAGATTAAGTATAAACGATGGCTGGAAAAGTGGGGGGGGGTTCCCTTTACATTACAGGGAGAGAGTTTAGGTTGCAACTAGATGTCCTATATTAATAGGAATGAGTGAAATATAAAACTGTTTCATACTTAATAACTATTGTTGAACTGACTAGGGCTGTTTTTCAGCAAGTAAAGAGTATATATTAAGTTAGGTTTAAATATTTGTGTATTTTAAAATACCATAAAAATTTCTACTCTAGTTGCATTAGAGTTACTAGGATGAAGTTTAGCCTAAGAGTTTATGCTTTAAAATAATTCCTCTGGGTAGAAATTTTTCATTTTATATGATGCCCAGCCCTACATGTGAGTGATTGTCACAAGAAACGGATATTATTGCAAACACTAGAGGTCAAATGTAAATCTCCTTAAGTTGTTCATATGTTTTAACCTAAACAGATGTTCTTTGTAGAATTCATGGAAGTCATGTGATCTTATGCTAACTATTCACACAAATTTTTAAAGGCTGAACAGGTAGAAAGGCAGAAAAGAATTTATAAAACACTGAGCCAGGAAGTTTATACCAAACAATCTCTTTTAAATGTATATAAAATCATTCTTTACTATTACATATATAGTAAGATTTTTTAAACTAATTACATTGGTATAAATAATCAAACTGTGGAATTTCAAACAGAATTATGGCTTATTTTAATTTTAATTTTATTTGATTTTTTGTTTATCTGGAAACATTAATGTATATGTTAATTTTATAACTTACTGGAAAGGCAGTAACATATATAAATATTATATTCACTCAAATGTATTTGAGTGTCTCATTGACTTTTGTTTGCACAAAGTTTTCCAATAGGTATGTCCTTGTTGGAGTATAAACAATTATTTTGAAGTACCAATATCTGGAATTCTTTCAAATGAAATTTAATGTTCTCACAATGAGATAATTAAACATGAAGATCAAACTATGCTCCTGGAAATAATAATACGAAAGATCAAGTCAATGAGATTGCATATTGCAAATTTAAAATATTAGAAGTATTTTTTGTGACTTTTCTACACATTTAGCATTTATATCTTAGTTCCGAAGTAAGGAAAAATTAGGTTCCCATCATGTGCTCAATTTTTGCACACAGGAAACACTATTTGGATAGAGAATAAGATTTCCACTGTAAACTAATAAAATTGCCAACTTTGAAGACACTTATGAAAGATATTCAAATGTGATGGCCCTTTATTAATTCTTTATTCCACAAGGAAATGACCTTATATTGGAGTTATAACTTATTTGTATAAAATGCACAGGAATATTCAGTAGCAAAACATTGGATAGCTTGTTAAGACATTAATTCATTTCATTAAAGAGACACCACAAATATATGAAGTGCTATTGACTACAAGATGATGAACTTTGACAAAGTATATAGAAAATTGTTAAAATAATTTAATTATTTGTCATATGATCCAGTCAAATTGTTTCTCAATTTTAGGCAACTTGGTCAAACCAAAAATTAAATAAAAAATAAAACTTTTAGATAATTTTTTCTTGCAAATAAGATAAATTCCCACATATATTTTGTGAGATTTAAGATAAGGGTGAATCAGTTTGGGTTTTCTGTTATCAAGGCTATATATTACTTTCTTTTTTTCTTTCCTATTTAGTAACATGGGCAGTAGAAAAATACAAGTAATAATAAACCTGAAATATTCTAAAAAGTTTGGAAAAAAATTTAAAAATGACTTTTAAAGTTTCATATGAGAGGTTATATGACTACTAGTATATTGAGAATTTTCTCTAAACAGTGGCCATTTTTAATAATCTTTAAGGCTCATTTATCTATGAAACCCAAAGGCCTTGAATGAAATATTCTTATTAATCATTTATATTTGTCCCAAATTGCCAAACTAACTCTAGTATTTTTTTTTATTTAATATATTATAAAGCTCAAAAGACCCTTGTGAACTAATAGGCTAGAAAAAATACTTCCTGTTGTTAGCATCATTGTAACAGCCAGGTGACCAATTATACTTTACCAAACAGACTTAATCACCTTCTGCTTCAACACCTCCAAAGTCTTCTGGGTATAGTTTACTTTAGGTGAGCTGTAGGATCCCTTGTGGAAATATTCCAATTTTCCAATTAAATTGGTAACCACACAACAAAGCAATTGGTCCCTTTGTGTTTTAAATCACCTTGGTATTGAGAAATTAATATTATTATAATGGATGAGATTGTGTTTTGATAAACTCAGAGTTCCAATGGGTTTTCCAAAAGACAAAGAATTAAATAATAGTGTAAGCGCTTGACACAAGGAGAGAGAGAGAGAGAATATGTGTGTGTGTGTACACATATAGTAGATTCTACTCTGCAATAAACATGCAATGGAGATGATCTAGAACAGGCAAGTTCAAGACATGCTACTTAATATGAAAATACTTTACATCATAAGTTGTAATACAATATATAATTTTTAGTGGCAAATGTGTCTTTTAATTATTGTTATTTTTTATTTAGGCTAAGATACTTGAACACATACCAGATTTTGTGGGGGGCATGAAAATGCTATTTAGAAGTTCTCATACTAATTGGCAAGGAAAGAGACAATTGGAAATTAAAATTTGCCAGGAATGAGAAACAAAATGGATGTGGGAATAATGAAGGGTTTACAGCACTACATTAATTATGAGAAAATATGAGTTCTGATAAAGGATTTGAAAGTTACTGCCTATAAAAGAGACACATCAGGTTAACTTCCTACATATCTTTGGCTAATAAGCCATGAATTTCTAAGGAACAGAGCCTCAATACCCCCCCCACATAAAATACTTTTCTTCCTTGCAGATTAGTATTTTCATGCATAGCTGTGGTGAAATGAGAGAAGAGGAACAGCTTAACTCCGAGCCTTTTTGCTTTAAAATAAAGTAATTAATATTAATTTAATGTGGTTTTGGTATCAAATTATGTAAATCTCTAAACCAGAGTGGTTGCTTAGTGAGTTCATTTGCATGTCAATACAAAGCATATTATTTTAACTTATAACTAGTTCATAGCACTTCTAGCAATTCTGAAGCATGATGCAAAAGATTTGAAAAAACTTTTCATTGAGTTTTATTTAAATGTATTTATTGCAATAGAGAAACTTACTTTAGTGATTTATTTTTTTATGAAAGTAACACCAAGGTAGCAATTAAAACATTCATACAGTAGCAATTAAAACATACACACCTGAACTATGTTCCCCAAAGATGATGATGAAATGGAAATAATTTTCCTTTTTTAGTTGGACTACTTCCACAAAACACATTAGATAGTGTTATAATGACCAGTGAGGCCTTATTTTTTTTTTTTAATTCTTGAAACCCTAAGAGTAAAAGTTCCTTACTTATATGAAGAAACAAATGCCTACAAGCTCTCTGTGGTTATGTGCCCTTTTTCCCAAAACCTGAGAAATTTCTGTGATCCTGATATCAATCAGACTCTGAACTACCTCATTTAGGATTAAGGAGATAGGCCCTTCATATTTCTAAAGAAAAACAGCCAGTGAGTTGCTACTAGTAAAAACATTTCTGCTGCATAATGGAGTGCCTATTGATGTTTGGCCATTTGGTCTTTGAGCCTGGATTTGCTTGATCATTTGGGAAGTGGAAGAAGACAAAAATAGGTACCATTCAAAGTATTAATAGGAAAATATATATATATACACACACATAAGCCATATTAAGTCATCTTATCCATATTAGGGCATTTATCATTTACAAAGCTGTGTAAAGGTTGATATTATTCATTGTAATATTCATTTTCCAAATGGGAAAGCAGAAACTCACATTAAACCTCTCCACTACTTTATCTCGTGGTCATACAACTAGGAGTAGGTGGATTAGAGAATCAAACCGAGTTTGCCAGCTACACTGCACATGTCTCGTACCTCTATTTAGGTCAAATATTCAAGTGAATGTGTCTCTCTTTCAAAACTAGGCTTTTTTGTTTCTTCTGTGATACTGTCTTTACAAAATGTAAATGCCTCTTATTTTTTCCCTAAGACTTTTCCTCAATTATTAAGTTATACTTAAATTATTTTATAGCATATAATTTTTAATATACATACTTTAGAAAGCATGATACCAAAAGTCTTAAAGCGTTTTCTCTCTGTATATAATGCTATGAAAATGCTACCTTAGTCCATCTCACAAACTATTCAAAATATTAGCAACAGCCAGTGTTTTCCTTGTTATCATAAACAAAACAGAATAAGGATGAATGGAATAGACTGGTTAATGTTTCCTAAGAGTTCCAGTCTTTTCTTCCTAAAATCTCCTACTGGACACCAAATTCAAATACAAATACATGGTGACCTTCAACCCACTTTGAACATTCAGCACTTGTGTGACCAGCTGCTGCTCAGATTAAACCTTCAGACTAGTTAGCTACTAATGCTTTGAATAGTCTGTGAGATTAAATAAAATAATCAAAATAAAATTACTGGATTTGAAGCACAATACCAAAATAGGTGGACTCTTGAATGCTTAGGAATCGTAAATACTTTACTGTTTCTAATTCCATTTGAGGTAAAGGAAAATATTTACTACTAGTTGTTGCTCTCTGATTTCATATGGCATTCAGGCTGACTAAGGAGAAAGGGTGACTGTTGTTTGTGGTAATTACAACACATCCCAGGTGAGGCAGGGACTTGGATCAGATTCCCTACTGAATGCCCATTAGACAAGTTTTTGGTTGTCCGTATTAAATGGATCCCAAAGGAGATAGATAAGTTATATTTGAGAAATTACATAAGGGGTGTGATATACGTTATTTGGGTTATGGATACCCTAAAAACCCTGACTTCACCACTACCCAATTTATGCATGTAACAAAATTACACTTGTTCCCCATAAATTTATGCAAATAAAAAATAAATAAAAGGCAAAAAAAAAAAGAGAAAAGTTTGATTTTGTGGAAAATTTAAAGTAGAAAGATTATGGGGCCTTTTATTTAATATTTTACATATTGGTTATTAATACTTAGTGTTTCACCTTTGAAATGAAATTGAAATTTTTGCAGCATTGTGTATACCAAACTTTTGATTCACTGTTCCTCATTCTTTACGGAGTTCTGCAGGAACTCCATATACTGCAGTAGCTACAATTATCATTTCTTCATAGATATTTTCCAAATCTGTAGCTCTGACCAAGATTTGAAGTCCCTTACTGTATTTACAAAGGTCTGTGAGACATTTTAACTCTGATTTCATGGTGACAGCACAAATTCCACGAACTCATGGTCTCATCCCTAACATAGCCCCCCAATTCTATTTTATCAGCCTGTCAATGTCACATTCTTTTTTCCATTCATCTTGGTCTGAAAATTCATAGATATTTTAAACTTATATTTTTCTTTCTTTACTAATATGCAGAGTCTTCAAGTTTTTTTACTCCTTAATTTGTAATGTAGCTTTATCATATTCGCTACTTTCTATTTTTTCTTGTCACTTTTACCTTGATCCAGGCTGGTCAGTCTCAACCAGGATTATTTTAACATTCTTTACATTGGCCTCCCTTATTCTTGTTTATTCCTGCTGTAGTAATCATTAGTGGTAATAGTAGCCACTAGTTGCTAAAAATTTTCATGATTCATAATAAGCCATGCATGGTGTTAAGTATTTATAAACACGCTTTCATTTTATATGCACAATATCTTCTAATGTAGATATAGAACAACCACTGCTTAAAATGTTGCTCACAGTGTGGAACTCAGACCAACTTTTGTCTGAAGCCAGAATCATTATCCTCTGATGATACAGAGTTCATACCTCCTCTAGATTTCTCTGGATTGAAGTCAACTTTCAGATGTCATTGTGTTCAGAAATCATCAATGGATCTCTAATTTTCACTACATTAAGTTGACCTTGTCTTCCTGCTTTTAAGATCCTAATAATTGCTTCTATACCCTGTAAATAGTGAATTTGATGTTCAGTTGTCTCATATGTGTGCAATGCACATATGTAAAACAAAGTCAAAATATAAAACATGGTTCCTTACCTCCATATGAGCACGATATCCCGTCTGGGCTATTGTACTTTCAAGAATCCCAGCTTAGATCCTACTTCTCTGTATGCAGTTGAGTTTTCTTACAGTATAAGAGCAGATTGTCCTCATATGAGCTTTTCAGAGTCTCTGTAGGTTTTGTTTCAGTAAATGTCATGTCAGTGTCACCCTGGGTTTCACCAAAATGTCCACTTTTTAAAAACGTACATATTTGTTTTTTACTGTTAGGTAAAAATGGCAACAAACTTAGCAGCTTAAACATTTATTGTCTCATAATTTCTAGGAGCCATGAATCTGGGTACAGGTTAGCAGGATCCTCTGCTCAGGATTTTACAATCAAGGTTTCAGCCAGAACTAGGTTCTTATTTGAGGATCAGCACTCTCCTCCAAGATCACTTGGTTATTTGCAGGATTTATTTTTTTGCAGCTAAGAATTCATGGAGACTTGTTTCTTCAAAGCTAGCAGGAACATTTCTCTGACTTCTTCAGTTTCTGACATCTAGACCCACCCAGTCAGGCCCAGCTAGAATAACTTCTCTTTTGATATACACAAAGTCGACTGATTGAAACTTTAATTACATCTTTTAAATCCCTTCCTCTCTGCCATATATTGTGATATAACCACAAGACATTACCTTTGTTGTGTCCTATTGGTTAAGAGCAAGTTAAATGTCCTGTGTACACACAAGACAAGGCGACAATACAAGGGTTATACAAGACTGTATGTCATTAAGATTCATGTAGAATTCTGCCTACCATACCTATTTAATGTTTTACTTGTACCTTAGTCTTTCTTAATAGCTGTAATACCATTGAGCTCTTCTTTCTCAGCCCAGAATTTATGACCTGAATTGTGTGGTGGACAGTCTGGAGTTGCTTTTGGATTTTTTAATGTGTCTTAGGCTGTTCTTCCTAATTAATTCTTTTATAGGGCAAGGCCTAGGAACTCCTGTGTGTAAAAACTGCACATTTTAAAATTACTTCATGTATATTATTATTTAATCCTCATTGGAGTTTATTCTTTTTTATGTTTGTTTTTATTATGTAGTGTTTTATACATGTAAGATTATGACAGATTTGTATAGTATTTTGTACATATAGCACTATAATAGAATTTATGCTGATAGATTTCGCTAGTGTTTTCAGATTTTAGATTTTGATAATCTGCAGTGTTTTCCAATTCTTGTCTCTGGTCTCTGACTAACTGAAAACCTCACAAAAGGTGTTGTATTAGTACTTTATTTTAGGCAACATGGAATCCTTCCACACAAATCAGAAATTTATAATTAGTATTATGCTTTATAGATAATATAGAAATTATACATGACATTTTACATTTGCTATTTAGGAAAAGTATAGGATATCTATTTTATATTTACTTTGAAAGAAAAATTTCACATTTTAAAAGAATGTCATCATCAAAAGAATGTCACACATATGTTATGAATAATTTTTTCTTCTTTATTTAGTCTAAAGATTGGCAAATAATTGGATGTTACTTTTACTAACATTAATTATACAGAAAAATGTCATTACACTTATATATTTCATAGTTTATATACAGTTAAGGCAATTTCATCTTGATAAAAGCTAAATAAGATAATTAACCGGTGTAGAAATTCAATCTGAATTTTTATATAGTTTTCATAAAATAATTAAAATTACATTTATTGTAAGATGAGTGAATTAATACCATTAACATATTAAGTAGCTACTGTGTTTCAGGTGCCCTTTTGGGTGCTGGGGTTGAGCAGGAATGAGAAAGACAGAGTACCTGCTCTGCCCTTTCTGTGGAAAGCTAGACAATAAGCAAACCAATAAGACAAAGTATCATTTCTGGCATTGGTAAGTGTTAAGGTGAAAAGTAAAACAGGTGAACTATTACTAAGGGATGAGTGCTAGCTAAGATAGAGGTTATCTTAGGTGCCAACTTTGTGCTATTTTGAGGTACTTATCAGGTAGTTTCTGACTAAAGTTAACATAACTTATGTTATTCTAAAATATGTTATTCTAAAAAGCATTAACGATTTTATTCGTCGTCATAACCAAGAGAAGATGACCTGAGTAAACTCCAGGGACTTTAGGAAAGAGCTGATTATCCAGTAGGAAATCAATACATTTAGGTTGCAAGAATGTTGAATTCTGAACATCTACTCACAAAAATGAATATTATGATTATCATATCTCCATTTGATATGATATCTTAAAATCCTCTCTAGTGAACTTTAATTTGTAAAATCCTGTTCATTCTTAAATGTCAAATCATTGGCAAAAACCAGAAGGCTCACATCATGAAAAAGTGATTCTTTTTATTTGTGATTTTCTTCTTAATAAAAATGAGCTTCCTTCTTTGGCACTATATTTAAAATATGTTACGTTATTTTTTTCTTTCAACTTTTAAATGCACATTCTTGGATTTTTAAAGCTAATTGCTGAGAATAAGTTTGTATTCTTTGTGCCTTGTGCAGTTTGTTAGTTTGGAACTTCACATTCTTTCAGGAAAAAACTCAACTATTCTAAAATTTATGTATTTAAGGCAATGATTCAGTGAGCTAGTATTTATATCAAATGATTTATTATCCCAAGCACTATGACTTTATTAGAGAAAGAGAAATGCTTAGAATGCTTTTTGGGTTTGTGCACATGCTTGAGAAAATACAATGTTTATCAGTTATTATTTAATTGTGTTCTTTTTCCAAAAAGTGTGACATCATGAGAATATGTAAGAAAAAAGAAAAAGAAAATAATGGTAATAAAACCACATCTATACTTTTAGAAAATAAACACAACAATTAAATGCAAATATGTCAATCCTTTGGCAGAGTGTCAAAAATTAGTCCCTTTACCAAAAAAGTAAGACTTGAAAGAACTTACACAAATTGTGCCAAAGATTTTTTTGAATTATATTCTTGGTGAGTTTTCTCATAAGCTATAATTAATTGAACAACAACCACCAAAAAAAAAAAAAAAAACCTGAAGAGAGAAAATTTTAGAGAATGCTTTGCAATTTAAATGTATATATTTATAATTCATGACAACAATAATTTCAAAAATATCCTCTCTGCAACTCTTTGTTTTCTTTTGGCAAGTGCCCTATTTCCCTGCATTTCCTGAGGCCTGAGGAAGGTGAAAGGTTTTCACTGAGTATGTTTCTCTGTCTGTGCACAGATAGTGTAACTTAACTGATAATGTCTGGAGCAGGACTGTGTGCCCAGCTGTGAAAACTGCTCTCAATGCTGACACTCCACTGGACATCTAGTTAATTATATATGTTTTGTTGAACATGTTGGTTAAGTTAAAAACTGTCTAAAAATCAGTAGAGGGAGCTCAAGAAGGCAGTAAGGATATTTGATGCTGGCCTTCTAATGCCACAATGTTTTTCCTCCAAAATAGTCCTCAGGTAGGGAGAAAAAGTTATTTTAAATGCAAAATAACCTTTGTGACATTATGAAAGTCAGAATTATTTAAGTAGTTGAAGAAGTTACACTGTTTCTCTCTAAATGTCTGTGTCCCATTTGTTATTGACTATAAATGAATTTTACTTATAAATTGTTAGAACATTATGGAAACCCCACTGTGCGATATTCAAGATCTTACTGCCCCAGTTTCTAGATCTTAGCACTGAGTTCTTGATCCAGAAAATAGAAGATGACAAAAAGATTCTGAGGACACCAGAGACTTCTACAAACCATCGCCAAGCCTAAATTGAATCTGTGATAGTTGTGAGAACATGCCAGGGCATATCTTTAAATTTTGCTATTTGGCTTAACTATACTGGACTTAAACATAGATTTTTGTTATACCCCAGCACCTTCCGAACTTTTAAAATTTTCACAAATATAAAGCCCAGCAATTCTCAGAAACTGTTAAGCAGGCTGTTTTCAGTTAGCAACTTCATGCCAACAGACACGCCCCATATTTATTTATTTATTTAATTTATTTATTTATTTTTTTTTTGAGACAGAGTTTCACTGTATCTCCCAGGCCAGAGTGCAGTAGCATCATTGTAGCTCACCGCAAGCTCAGACTCCTGAGTTACAGTAATCCTCTTGCCTCAGCTTCCTGAGTAGCTGGGACTACAGGCGAGTGCCACCACGCCTGGCTAATTTCTTCTATTTTTAGTAAGACGGGGTCTTGCTCTTGCTCAGGCTGGTCTTGATTTTCTGGGCTCAAGGGATCCTCCTGCCTGGGCCTCCCAGAGTGCTAGGATTACAGGCATGAGCCACCACTTCTTGCCCCATATTTATATATTTTATAAATGAGAAAGTAGCAACTATCTCTGGGTATTTTTGATTGGGATGTTGCTCATGAGTTTTCAAAGTCCTGCTGAAAATATAAAACTTGCTAATTTAAAACACTTTTCCAATTAAAATTTTTTTTGCTGTTTTTATCAGAGTATTAAATATACTCTAATTGTTCAGTTGAAACCCTACAGTGCTATAAGAATGAGCTATTAAATAGCAACATTCTTGAAAAGGAAGAAAAATTTTATTTCTAAAAACTTCTTAATATAGTTTCATTGTAATAGTATTATTCACTCCTGATTTAGTATTAAATTAATAGATTCTCTTCTTGAATAATGGCATTTTTGACTTTTAATATGACATTTAAATTTAATAGCACATGTGATTTGTTGAAATTACATTAAGGTCAGAGTTTAGTAAAATTTATATATTACTTGCTATTATTTGGCATGCAGTTTTTTATATGAAGGCCTAGTGATCTACAAACTTTTGAAATGTATATTTAAATCAATTATACTTTTATTTGTCTTATGACATCTTTCAAGTTGAAGTATTTGGTTAAATCACATGATCACTTTTAAGTGATAGAAATAGCTATTGTCATTATTTGTATAGTGATTACTTATATCAGTATATTCAGACTAGTAATATTTGAAATATTATGTGATCATAGTGTTATGTGTTAACATTTTATTAATAGCAAAAATGCACTTTCTGTGTTTTTATTTACATTTGCTTTTTTAAAATATATGTATATATATATTTATTCAGAATATTATAGGGGTACAAACGTTTAGGTTACATATACCATATTGCCTTTGCACTGACCGAGTCAGAGCTACAAGCATGCCCATCCACCAGAGAGTGCGCACCACACCCATTAGGTGTGAATACACCCATCCCCTCCTCCCACCTCCCACCTGACCAGCACCCAAAGAATGATATTATACTTCCATATGTGCACTTAAGTGTTGATGAATTAGTGCCAATCTGTGGTGCCTGTTTTTCCATTCTTGTGATACTTCACTTAGTAGAATGGGTGCCAGCTCCATCCACGATAATACAAGAGGTGCTAGTTTACCATTGTTTCTTGTAGTATTCCACAGTATACATTATATCACATTTTATTAATCCACTCATATATTGATGGGCACTTGGGTTGTTTCCACATCTTTGCAATTGTGAATTGTGCTGCTATAAACATTCAAATGCAGATGTCTTTGTTATAGAATGTCTTTTTTTTTCCTTTGGGTGAATACCTAGCAGTGGGATTGCTGGATCAAATGGTAGTTCTACTTTTAGTTCTTTGAGGTATCCCCATATTACTTTCCATAGAGTTTGTACTAGTTTGCAGTCCTACCAGCATTGTAAGAGTGTTCCTATCTCTCTGCATCCATGCCAATATTTATTGTTTTGGGACTTTTTGATAAAAGCCATTCTCACTGGAGATAAGTGATATCTCATTGTGGTTTTGATTTGCATTTCCCTGATGATTAGAGATGTTGAGCATTTTTTCATATGTTTCTTGGCCATAAGTCTATTGCCTTTGAAAATTTTCTGTTCATGTCCTTTGCCCACTTTTTAATGGGGTTGTTTGATTTTTTCTTACTGATTTTCCTGAGTTCTGTATAGATTCTAGTTATTAGCCCTTTGTTGGATGTATAGTATTCAAATATTTTCTCCCATGCTGTAGGTTGTCTATTCACTCTAATGAAGCCAATATCACCCTACTACCAAAGCCAGAAAAGGATACAACAAAAAAGAAAACTACAGGCCAATAATCCTTATAAATATAGATGCAAAAATTCTCAATAAAATCCTAGCAAATCAAATTCAGCTGCTTATCCAAAAAATAATTCATCACAACCAAGTGGGCTTTGTCCCTGAGATGCTGGGATGGTTCACATATGCAAATCTGTAAATGTAATTCACCACATAAATAGAAATAAAAACAAAGACCATATGATCCTCTCAACAGATGCAGAAAAAGCACATGACAAAATTCAGAACTCCTTTATGATAAGAATGCTTAACACCATGGGCATAGATGGGGCCTCAAAATAATAAAAGCCATATATGACAAACCCACAGCCAACATCATGCTGAATGAGGAAAAATTGAAAGCATTCCCTCTTAGAACTGGAACCAGACAAGGCTGCCCTCTGTCACCACTGCTCTTCAACATAGTGATGGAAGTCCCAGCCAGAGCAATCAGACAAGAGAAGGAAATCACGGGCATCCAATAAGGGTAGAATAGGTCAAACTCTCGCTCTTTGCAGATAATATGATCTTATCTCTAGAAAACCTAACAGATTCTGCCAAGAGATTTCTAGAATTTATAAATAAGTTCAGCACAGTCTCAGGTTACAAAATCAATGTACACAAATCAGTAGCATTCATATACATTTGCTTTTTAGTGAATTTGATGCTTTAATATTTTTCATACAAGCAATTCTTCTGTTGTAACATATCCTTCTATTTTTTTTGAACACTAATCCAAGAGAGTCTTGACTTTATAGAATCAATGAAAATAGACTTTGTAAAATAATAATAATGATTGTTTATTGAGCAATTATTGTGTCTCAAGCACATTTCTACATACAAGTTATTTCATTATAAGTTTAGAAGAGCTTATAAGGTAGAACCAAGGCTGAGACTAAGGTTTCTGGGAGGTTAAAGGCCACACTGTTACGGGAGGCACACATGGGCCTCGCCAGCTCAAAAGGTCCCAACACTCTCTGGCCATATATTAAAAACCCGGTAATTTTAGTGTCATATTTTCCAAGCAAGTTTATTTTTTTTCAGTGTCTAAAGTCTTCATTAAAAATACATTAGGCCCAGTGTGTTTTTCTAGAAAGCAGTTGGACTTCTGAAGCATATGAATATTTCTTCAAAATAACTCATCTCTTGAATGCTTAAGATTCTAAACAAAATATATTATTCTGATGTAATCCTGATTATCCAATATTCTTTAAGAAGCTCTAAATTATAATCAAAACCAAAAGAACCTGTCCCTATTTAGAGGGATACTAAAACTGATTTTATTTTTGTAATCAAAACCAAAAGAACCTGTCCCTAATTAGAGGGATACTAAAACTAATTTTATTAACATAGTTATATATCTTTGGTTTTCATTCATTTTTATCACTAAATGGGGGAATATTGGAACTTCTATTTCTGTCATGCTCCAAATATTTTATCTTAGAAACAGATGTCAAACTGAACATAATATTGAAATTGGTTAACAAATTAAGTAAAATCATAATGTAGTATTTTTATCAAGAACAAAAATATTTTTAAAAATCATCTTTTATATATGTATATATGTTCATGTAGATGTACATGTATAGGCACATTGAATCTATATTGACTTTTAAGTGAGAAGAATCATTATTATATAATTCAATAATGAGATATCTAATATTAAGCCATTTTATTTTAATTGGGATTAAAGCCAACCATGTATGAGTCTCATTTTAATTACTCCATACTTCCAGATTTGTTAACAATCCTGAAAAGACACATTCAGACACTTCATTTTGGGGGTATTTTCGTAATAACTTTTGAAACTAGAACTCTATTCATGACTGTCATCACATGGTGAATGACACATACAAAAGGTTTTGGCTCTGACTTTGTAATATTTTTTCTCAAATATGCTTGGGTAGAGTAACATCAAAAATTTTTTTATTTGTTTGTTTGCCTGTTTGTTTTATGTATATTCTTTTCAGGCTGCCTATTAAATGTGGTACTTTTCAAGAATTTACCCATTGAAATCATAGTGGTATTTAAAAATCATTCCTAATTATGTAAGCTGTATTCATTTTTAAAGTGGTTTAACAGATCTCTCCTTATTGAAATGCAGGTTAAAAATGCTAGATTCAGAAAAAATAGTATGTCAGTAAATCATATGCAACTCAAGATATTTTTATATCATATTTTGTGCTATATTATCAAACACTATTACCTGTTTAAGATAAACATAATTATCTCTTTTGAGGTATGAACTATACAGATGATAATTTATTATTAACAGTGAATGCTATAAATTTAATCATGTTTATCCTTAAATATGTAACATTCTATTTTTATAATGTATATTTTAAGTGTATATATACATATAAAATCTCTTAAAATTTTAAATCATTTGGAATTTTCATACTTATTAATATGTAAATAAGTACATTTTCAATAGAGCATTCTGTTGATATATCCACTAGATATATCTGTTGAAGATCTACAAGAATGATGTATATATTAGATATAATGATTGAAAATGCAATAAAGCTCCAAATTCAAGACATAAAAGGAATTTAGGGTGACACAATAATTGTTACAGAAAAAGTGGAAAGAGTGCATTTTGTCTCAGTTTATTTTGAATTGTGTTTGATCATTTTTTTTAAATGACAGAAAAGTTGAGATATTCCGAAGGAAGATTTGGTCAACCAGTATGGAATAGTCTAATTTGTTCACCAACACACTTAACGTGGGAAAGTTCTAATAGCTTCAATGTTAAAGTATTTAACTATTAGTTTTAGATGTCAAGTTTCCCTAAGTATTGACTAGTAATCTTACAGAATTTAGGTAACTCAAATTGTGACTTAGGCAGTAAAATTGAGTCAGTTGGGTAGGTATAAATGTCTTTCATTTATCTAAGTAGTCTATATACTTCAAATATTAATTTTATAGATACAAATGAATAAAAAGTAGGTAAATTAATGAAACAATACCACCAATGAAAAAGTTTCTAGAAAGCCTCTTCAAAGAAAGGAGAGTGAATTGATCTCAAGTTAAACTGTAACTTACATAGTATACAAACATGTGAATTTAATTTGAATTTATCATGGTATTTTGTATTTTCTTAAATCTTACAGCCCTTACTATTATACACGCTTAGAAAAACTGAGCATAAAAGAATAATTGTGGATTTAAAATCCAATTTTTGTCTGTTGTGAAAACAGCTTCATGTGAAATGTTTCTTGATGTTGGATTTGATTGGTGTTATTTAAAAAGCAATATTTCTATGTTAAATAAGGAAGTGTGAAGTAAAATGAAATAGAAGCTAAATTCCCAGATAAGAATATTTATAAAATTTTGAAGAAAATAAAACTTAGAAAATAAGTGAGATCACAGTTAAGAATAGACTACAGAAACATGACTAAATGCCATGTTATGTCCTGACTGTAATCTTGGAAAACAAAAAGCACGTTAGGTAAAACTAAAGAATGCAGAATAAAATGTGAACCTTAGTTTAAAAATAATGTATTGGTTCATCAGCTGTGACAAACATATCATAACATGATACTAATGTAAGATGTTAAAAATAGAGGATACTAGTTGTTGAGTATATAATAACTATTGATGTATGATATGTGTACCATCTTTGGAACTTTTCTCTAAATTTAAAACTATTATAAAATTCTGAAATATTTTTACGTGTAAGACATAAATATGTGTGTTAAAAAGACTACTTTAGCTATAGATATAGTGATTTATTTTGTCGATAATTGGTCATTTTATGCTATATAGAAAACCATTGTTTTGGACGTTTTTTAAACATCTCTTTATAAGGAGAATAGAAATTATGACACAAAGTCAATATTAAGAAATTTATTCTAGAAAGGAAATTCCATATTTAATACTCCTATTAGAATAGATTTACCCCAAAGCTTCACAAGTATTTCAATTAAAAGGGAAATATTCTTTAGATATATACATACATACAAACATGCAAATATAGATGCACAGATATGGATGATACATTTATATCGATAACCCTATACAACTGTTAGAAAGAAAATAACATTGAGTGCTAAATGGGTTAAGCTTTAGATTCCAGAAAATCATTATTATTTTCTTCAATATCATGTTATATAAATAAAAAATATCATATCAGGAATTCTTTACTTATAAAAGAACATCAAAATCTTAACTATTATAATAAAAAAGTGATTTTTTGATCTATTTATCTGCTCCTATGTAAAAATATTGCATAAACTCTCAATTCACAGTCTGTTCACAGAGATTAAGTGCAAAAAATTCCACTTAAACAAATCACGTGCTCAAAAAGGTTAGGAACCTTTCAATATTCAATATTGTCTCACCACTGGTGTTGGAGAATCATCATACACATTAGGATAGTGTAAGCTTTACAACATTAAAGGTCATGAAGTATGGTAGAATTTATTAACGTTCATCAGTGTTTTTTGTTTCTCTTAACTGCATGAGCATACAGATAGAATACCATAATTATCTTGAAATTAAGTGTGGTCATGTTACTTGTTTGATCAATGAAAGAATAGCCAAGAAAGGGTTACCTCCATCTGAAAGTAATTAAGAGCTGATGCATGATTCTCTATGTTTTCTTTCCTTACAATGGCATATTCTAGTGCCCATGTTCCGAGGAGAGTGTCACAAGATGGACTACTCTTCATCAGTTTGTTTTTAATAATTTTATGAAAAAGACTTTCCTCCTGCCAACCCTCAAGGAATATGTAGGATAAGCAAGAAATATACTTTTTAAAAAATGGGTTCCTGAGATTTTGGACTTGTTTGTTATGTAACTTAGATAATTCTGGCTATAAATATCATTTAGAAACTTCTGTAAACTTGCATTTTTATAGATATTTTGAAAATAGAATTATATTTTTATCGTATTTATCAGGAATATCCCATGGACATTTTACTCTGTTTCTGAATATGCATTTTGATTCTTATTTCTTAAAACCCATTAAGAAGTTGAATTAATTCAAATGTTTTCCTTTCATTATTTGTTAAAAAGTAAATTCTCATATTTTATGTTTATAGCTACCTTTATATATAAATATGCATGCCTGTAGAGATTTGTATTTGCATATGTCTGTACATGTGTGTGTAAATATATGTATGTGTACAAGTACTAAGTATGCATTTATTTAGCATGTTATTGTGTAATATTGAAACTTTAAGAAAAATTTTTTGAGTATTTTCACTTCTTAATTTACTACCTAGAAGAATGATTTTGTATGAATGTTTACCATTTAGAGCTAGTTTTACATTCTAAGGTATACACTTTTATAAGAATTTTTATAGGAAAATTCCAAAACAAAAACCAAATTAAAAAAATAACAATTTAATGAACCAGATCACAATTATGTGTATACATCATATTTTACTTAGTTCTGTATGTTTTTCTGTATTGGTTCCTTACTGTAATATGTATTCACTTTTTAAATTGATCATCATATTTGTCTAATGAGTTTTTCAGAAGAACAATGATGTTCTTGATATTTACAACCTCATCACCATGAAGCACTGCTATTGTATTTGGTGTTATCATTCAGAGCTGACAAGTTTGTTTAAAAAATCAAGTTGATTTTGATTCCATACTAATCACACAGTCTGTATTTGACAACATAGCACACTCTGACATGTTTGATTGCAATGAATGGAATATAGCTCAAATAGTAACTTAGAAATAAATTTCCGTTTGGAATAGCCTTGTAGGAGAAAAGTTCAAATTAAATCCTCTTAGCGCATTAAAATGCAAATATAAGAAGGCAATCCAATTGAGTTACATCGATAATAGAACATATAACACAAATGGAAATTCCTCCCAAATAATTAAGTTATAGCTATATAAATCACTGATGTGTGCATTTGAATTTTGTTCCCTTCGTGCATGCTTGAAAGTTCATTAACTTTAGATCACATTAGAATACGCTTTGTTTATCTCCCGCCGACCAGTCACTAGGCAAGTCCTTTGCTCCACTGAGGCCAATGAAGGCTCTTTCCTGCTCTTCACTGCATTCAATGTACTATAACTAAAGCTTTAAGCTCTGCCAGCAGGTCTTGTTTTAGACATAATTACGGAAGCTCTGAAATTAGGGCATCACTCTGGGAGGTTCAATGTCTTGAGTTTTCCCAGTAAATAATTTTGACTTTAAAATATGCATTACCACGAGAACAGTAATGTTTATACTCCAGATGTGTGATTTTTTTTCTTTCTTTTTCCAATTGTGTAATCTTGAGAAGAAACAAAAAACCTCAGATGTAGTTCTGTTTGGAAACTCTGCAAATGCATGTTTCTCCTTGGGTGTGTGTGTGTGTGTGTGTGTGTGTGTGTGTGTGTGTGTGTGTGTGTGTGTGTGTATTTGAGGTCAGATATAATGCCACATTAGGTGGTGCGATTTGAGATTCTAAGCCTTGATGTTTTAACCTGTGTGTAATGCTTTAAAGATCTAGGTACCCTAAAAAATATACAGCTTATAATAATTATGGAGGCCAAGTAATTGTTACAGTAAAAAGAGAAAAATAGAAAGAAAATAAGACACATTGGACATTTAAATTGGTAATGGTAGCTACTGTAAATGCTATTGAGTTCTTGATTTGACTCTCTGCTTGACTTATTAGTATATAGGAATGTTGTTGATTTGTGAACATTAATTTTATAACCTGAGAGTTACTGAATTTATTTATTAATTCTAGGAATCTTTTGGTGGAGTTTTCAGGGTTTTATAGATACAAGATCATGTGGTCATCAAACAGGGATAGTTTGACATTTTCTTTCCCAATTTGGTTGCCTTTTATTTCTTTCTTTTGCCTGATTGCTCTGGCTGGGATTTCCAGTGCTATGTTGAATAGAAGTGGTTACAGTGGGAACCTTTGTATTGTTCCAGTTCTTAGTGGGAATGCTTTCAGCTTTTCCCCATTCAGTATGATGTTGGTTGTGAGTTTGTCATATGTGACTTTTATTACTTTGAGTTATGTTCCTTCTATGTCTAGTTTGTTGAGGGCGTTTATCATGAAGGGGGGTGGATTTCATTGAATAATTTTTCTCTATCTATTGAGATGATCATATGGCCTTTGTTTTTGCTTCTGTTTATGTGGTGAATTACATTTATTGATTTGCATATACTGAAGCACTAAAAATAAAATATCTAGGAATATACCTAACCAAAGAGGTTAAGAGAATTATGAAACACTGATAGGCCGGGCGCGGTGGCTCATGCCTGTAATCCTAGCTCTGGGAGGCCGAGGCGGGTGGATCGCTCGAGGTCAGGAGTTCGAGACCAGCCTGAGCAAGAGTGAGACCCCGTCTCTACTAAAAATAGAAAGAAATTATCTGGCCAACTAAAAATATATATACAAAAAAATTAGCCGGGCATGGTGGCTCATGCCTGTAGTCCCAGCTACTCGGGAGGCTGAGGCAGTAGGATCGCTTAAGCCCAGGAGTCTGAGGTTGCTGTGAGCTAGGCTGATGCCACGGCACTCACTCTAGCCCGGGCAACAAAGTGAGACTCTGTCTCAAAAAAAAAAAAAAAAAAAAGAAACACTGATGAAAGAAATCATAGATGACAAGCAAATAGAAAGTTATTCCATGCTCATAGATTGGAAGAATCAACATTTTTAAAATGTCCATACTATCCAAAGTGATTCACAGATTCCATCCAATCCTCATTGAAATTCCAATGTCATTTATCATGGATCCAGAAAAAATAATCCTAAACATCATATGGAATAAAAAAAGGCCTTGAATAGCCAAAGAAATCCTAAGCAAAAAGAACAAATCTGTAGGCATTACCTTACCTGACTTCAAATTATACTACCAGGCTACAGTAACCAAAACAGCATGGTACTGATATAAATGTAGGCATATAGACCACAGAATAGGGAACTCAGAAATAAAACCATATAGCTATGACTACCTGATTTTCAACAAAGCAGACAAAAACATACACTGGGGAAAGGATGCCCTATTTTATAAATGGTGCCGGGAAAATTGGATAGCTACCTACAGAAGAATGAAGCTATATCCCTTTTTCTCACCATATACAAAATTTAAATCAAGATTGTTTAAAGAATTAAATGTAGGACCTGAAACCATAGAACTTCTAAAGGAAAATATAGGAAAAGCTCTTCTAGATATTGGCCAAAGAATTTATGACCAAAATCCCAAAAGCGAGTACAGCAACAACAAAAACAAGTAAATGGAATTTAATTAAACTAAAAAGTTTCTGCACAGTGAAGGAAATAATCAACAGCATAAACAAATAATCTACAGAATGGGAGAAAATATTTGCAAACTATATATCCAACAAAGGGGTAATATCAAGAATCTACAAAGATATCAAACTAATCAGCAAGAAAAAACAAATAATCCCATCCAAAAGTGGACAAAAGAAAAGAACAGATTTTTCTCAAAGAAGATAGACAAATGGCCAACAAACATGTGAAAAAAAATGCTCAACATCACTAATTATCAGGGAAATGCAAAGTAAAACCACAATGAGATACCATCTTACCCCTGTCAGAATTGCCATTATTAAAAAGTCAGAAAAACAATAGATGTTTTCATGTTTGCCGTGAAAAAGGAACACTTGTACACTGTTGGTGGAAATGTAAACTAGTTCACCCCCTGTGGAAAGCAGTACAGAGATTCCTCTAAGAACTAAAAGTAGTCCTACTATTCCATCTAGCAATCCCATTACTGGGTATCTATCCAAAGAAAAGGAAGTCATTGTATCAAAAAGACAACTGCACCAGAATATTTATCACAGCACAATTCACAATTGCAAAGATACAGAACCAACCTAAGTGCCCATCAACTGATGAGTGAATAAAGAAAATGTTGTGTGATACACACAGACACAAAAATATATATATAAAACACAAATACACACATATATGCACATGATAGAGTACTACTCAACCATAAAAAAGAATGAAATAATTTCTTTTGCAGCAATTTGGATGGAACTGGAGACCATTATCCTAAGTGAAATGTCTCAGGAATGAGAAAACAAATACTACATGTTTTCACTTATAAGTGGGAGCTAAATGAGGGATATATATGATCATAAAGAGGTGTAATGGACATTGGAAACTAAGAAGGGGAAAGAGTGGGAGGGAGGTGAGGGATAAAAACCGACTTATCGGATACAATGTACACTATTCTGGTGATGAGAATACTGAAAGCCCTGACTTCAGCATTATATAATTCCTCTGTGAACAACAAACACTTGAATCCCCTTAATTTTTGCAATTAAAAAAAAAAAGGAGAAAAAGAAATCTGCTCTCTCCATTGGCCACCATCTTATATTTTCAATCCTAAATAAATTTCTTCAAGGAATAAAAAAATAAATAAATAAATTGGAAATGGTGCCAATTATATATGCCATTATCCTGGAGCATTACCAATTGTTGACCACTAAACATATAAAAGGCTGTCTTTGGTACAAATTCTGATCTTGAAAATCAATCATCTGCTCTTAGATTTAAATTATATAAAGAGCATTGGTAAATGATAACATGAATTCATAATTAAAATATTAAGATAAAATAAAATTTCATTAACTAAAATTAAATTCATTTAAATTAAGAAAGCATATTAAATACTTTAAATTCAAATCAAGCTAAAGTCAATAATCTTCAAAAATGATTGATTTGGATCATTGTAATTTAATATGTTATACAAGAAACAAAATGATGTGATTAAATATAAATTACAGATGGTTAATTGTGAAAAAAAGGAGATAATTGTTTAAATTAATTTTTCTAATGTTCTGTTATTGGATATTAGCATTATTTTTTTGGAAGAAAGTATCTTACTTTAAGAAAGTGCTAAACAACTATAGATATTATATTTGAGGCTTTAAATCATGATAATCAGAAATATTTCAAGGATGAAGTAATTGATTTTATCATTAAAAATTATAATACTGATAGTTTTCATTATTTGAGAGCCTAATGTGCATCAAAGCAATGTGTGAGGGATTATGCATTCATAATCTTATCTAATTCTTAAAACAGCTTCAGACAAAGGAAGGATTATACAGGTGAAAGTGAAAGTACAGAGAGTTTAAATAATTTGTCTAAAGTCAAACAGTTAACAATTGATAGAATCAAAATAAAATTTATGCAGGTAGGCATGCATATGACTGAGAATGCTTGTATTTTCATCTTTTCCTTTTTTTCAAATTTTGGAATATATTGATTACTATATCAAATCTTCTCTTACTCAAGGCAATTGCTCCAAGTGTTCTCCCCAATGTTTTCTGCCTAATCAATTTGTCCTGCTCTGCTGAATGGTGGTATTTTCCCCAAATTTAAACTCAGCAAACAAGCCAAACTCTTGACCACAATTATCCTCCGGCTATCACTTCATTTATCTCTTTTATTTTATGCCAAAATTCCTTGAAAAGCTGTCTCTATCTACTGTCATAAATTTCCATCTATATATACTTTTTTTGATCTACTCTAATAGTCCCTGAAATCTACTCCTACCAAGGTTAGCAACCTTACTAAATATCTCAGTAAGTTTTTAGTTCTCAATTTCCTTGAACTTAAATAATTTGCCATAGTTGAGATCACTTCCTCACCCTTCAAATATTTTCTTCACTTGCCCTTCAGGACAACACAATCTCATTTTTCTCCTGACTCTCCAGCCAAACCTTCTCAATTTCCTTTGCAAGATCTTTACCCCTACACTCCAAAACAGGATTTCTTAATAGGGTTTTCTAAATTTGGCACTCTTGAGTTTCTGAGTTGGTTAATTCTTTATTGTGGAGTTGCCCTTTGCATTGTAAAATGTTTAGCAGAATTTCTGGCCTCTAATAGCCTCCTCATCTCCTGTTGTAACAATCAAAAATGTCTCCAGATATTGCCACGTGTCCCTTGGAGGACAAAATCATTTTTGGTGCAGAGCCACTGCTCTCAAAGGTGGTATATTCTCAAGCTCTTTTTTGTCTAGTAGTGTGCACTCCCTTGGTACTCCCATCCAAATTCATGGCTTTCAATACCTGCTATGTACTTGGGGCTAGACTGCTGTCTTCACCTCCATCCTCGTATATCCAATTGCCTTCTCAACATCTACATTAGAATATCTATCAAGCCTTTCAAACTTAATAGTCACAAACTGAGCTGCTCATCCCAGCCCCTTCCCTCCACCACCACCACCAACCTGCTTGTCCTGAAGACTTCTCTGTTTCTCTGAATACTATTTGAATATCTTGGGGTCATGTTAACCTCTTCTTTTTCCTACTCCTCTTATTGGATTCTTCAGCAATTCCTTTAGGTTACTCTCAAATTATATGTAGAACCTGAAAATTGTTGTATCACCTCCACTGTTACCTTTAAACAAACCACCACTATTTCTGCATGGATTATGTTACTCTTAGTCCTAATCTCCTTGCTTTTATCTCTACCTTTAGTGTATTATCAACATAACAGTCTGGGTGATCTCATGACAACCTGAGTCAGCCAAAGTCACTCCTGTGCCACATCCTCCAGTGGGTTCCAATTATTTTGAGTAAAAGCCAATGTTGTTAAAGTGGCCTCTGATGGCTTACTCAGGCTGCTTCTCACCCCTGTTGACACCCTGACCTCACTGGATTCTTTCCTTATGATGACTCTAGTAGCTTTCATACTTTAGTTTTTATAATTGTAAACATTCCTTGGTAAAATAGTACATCATCATTTCCTTATTCATTATGTTACTGATTATTTCCTCATGCACACGTGTGAGAATTTCTCTAGGCTCTTCCCACAGGAGTAGAATTGCTAAGCAGGCAGATGTTCAACCCTAATAGACATGCTAAATAATTTTTAAAGGGGTTGTGCCAATTTACCTTCTCATCAACAGTGTTTAGTTTTTGGTCCCTTCGTATTCTTAGTAATATTTGATATTATCAGGCTTTTAAAAAAATTACCAACAGCTTGGATTGTAACAAATCTATTCTTAATGTTTCCTTGCATTTCTCTAAAAATGGTGAAGGTGAACATATTTTTAAATATCAATGGGTTTTTAAAAATATTTTCCTTTCTACAACATCCCTATTCATGTCTGTTTGTCCATTTCTCCATGTAGCTTTTTGATCTCATGCTGTTGCTCAAATCCTTTGCTGATGACATGTAAAACTAAGAATCTTCTAGTTATAACTTGTCTTTTTACTCTCTTAATGGCATTCTTGAATTTAGTAAAATTCTTATTTTTGTCACAATATAATTTGTAATCCATCTTCCTTTGTGAAAGGTACATTTTGTATCTTATTTAAGAATTTCCTCCTTACACAAATTTATAAAGAAATTCTCTTGTATCATATTTAAAAAGTTTTATAGTATGAATGTTTATAGTTAATAGATATAGATTAGATTTTGTATATTGTGTGGGGCAGAAATTATTTTTTTTCTATGGCTATTCAATTTTCCTAACACAATTTGTCAAGCAATACACACACACACACACACACACACACACACACACACACTCACCATAATATGTGTTGAAGTCTGGTTTGGAAAATCCTCCCACCTACTCCTCCTCCAGAAAGCTCTCAGATGTTCCTGACCCTTTTCCTTTCATATGTACTTTAAAATCAGCTTATCAATTTCTATGAAGAACCCCACTGAGATTTTAATTGGAATTGCACTGATTCTGTAGCTCAGTTTGAGGAATATTGATACATTTGTGATAAAGAGTTCTCTCCAGAAAGTTAATCAATGTCTACATTTATTTAAATATTGTGTAATGCTTTCAACAAAATACATAATTTTTCCATGAAGGGCTTCTTTGTATTTTTGATACTTTCTCAATTAAAAAAAATACATTTTCTGACTAAATGTGGTAGCCTAAAGGTATTCAATTGCTTGTTGCATGTCAAATTTCTTTTTCTTTTTCTTTTGGTTCACCAACCATTGTTTATTCTAACAACAAAAATGCATTTGGGGCCTTCTATGTGAACAAGCACTTCGTTAAAAATAAACAATTTTTTCTCAACTTTCCAATTATAATAGATTTTATTTCTATTTTTTTCAATTGCACTGGTTAGGATTCTAGTGCAGTCCTAAATAGAATGGATAATAGCCAGAATTTTCCCTTGCTGCTGGTCTTATTAAAAATTATTTCAATAAATGTGACATTCTTGATATTTTTTCATTTTTAGTAATAAATGTCCTTTTTAGGCTAAGCAGTTTCCTTCTATTCTTAGTTTGCTAAGAGTGTTTATCATATATTACCTTGAATTTTATCAAATGAATTGCATGTGCATGCACTAAAGAAGAGCTCTCATATCAGTATTACTGTCCTTTAATCTGTAAATGTGGTAAGTTACAGTAAATACTAATCATAAATACTAATCAAATTGATGAATTCAGTTAATTACCTAATTGAGGTCTGTAACTCTGACGGGTTATTTTCATCATATGATTTCTCAAAAAACTACTTCAAATTCAGATTAGAGCTGGATTATACATTGAAGTGTGAGAAAGCTCATATTATGTTTATTTATATTATCTACTATGTGTGTATGTATGTGTATGTATATATATTTCCGCTTTCTTATCATTTTTGCTTTCATTGTGTTGCTATCAATGACTTAAGTAAAATATTTAAAATTTGCTACAGTTCTTTTGTTTCTCTTTCTCATACTCTACCTTCCCACCACCCCAGAGGGTACTCAATAGATCATAGAGCCACCCTGTTTGCCAGGTTACTGTAGTCACTGACACGTGCTTCAAACTTCCATTATCCCTAAATGTACTCTTTTGTCCTTCTTGAAAGTTTAGCTTGATTGACTTTATTGGTTAGCAAATATATTAGTTTATGATGTGTTAGCTATTATATTACTTTTCTTTAATGATGTAATAGTATTTTCTAATTATAGTTAGCAACACCTCTGGAAAACAAAAGCAAGTTTTTTTTAAGTTGCGAACACATTGGTAGCCATATTTAATTTCCCCCAAATGTCATTTGTTCAAGCTGGGTTTGTTGTGGTTTTTTTTCTTTTTCTTTTTCTTTTCTTTTTTTTTTTTTTTTTGGTAAATTTGTAAAAAAATGCAGTGCCTATTGTCAAAAAAGGAAAACTCATTCAGTCCAATAGTTAACAAGCATTTATTATGACAAATTATGAACTAGTCACTGGGGGGAAGAAAAGGCCCCAGCAAAGAACACAGTCCCCAACAAAAAATTCCTAATATAGTGAGGAGTTAAATTTCACAAGTGGTTAAGAAAGGTTTAGGTATATATATGTGTCTCTGGTATGTGGTCCAGTAGCTATTTCATTTGCTCATGTCTGGATGAAATTTCTTGTCCTAAATTATATTCTAACTATGATTTCTGTGAACAGTCCCCCAAATTCTGACATATTGGATGACTAGTTTTCAAATTTTTAAGTAGTGGACTTTGGTAAGTTATGACCCAGTCAATGGCTGATAGAGATTTGGCATTCATGAATAATTAAATATGTATGTTGAGACGTTTCTGCATATATTAAAATTATTCATTATGTAGAAAATATAACTATTGATTTATAGCCAAGGAAGGAAAATAGCTGGAAAAAAAACAGGGTGTTTTAAATGTGATTGTTTTCCTTGTTTAATATACTTCATTTTTTTTTTTCAGTCTTGTTTTACTTAGTATCCACTATATGTAACTGGGTTGCCTGCATGTATTTATAGCAATCTATTTTAAAGTTTAATCACAGGTCTATTTATCCCTTAAAATGTTCTTTTAAAAAGTAGGAATTGCTTTCAAATATGTTTAAGAAATCCTGCATACTACACCTTCCGCTTGGTGTTTCCAATATAAATTATCACACTTAAATCTCTGAGAAATCTTTCAGGAATTTTTGTTTTTTATTTCAGCTTCCCTAAATTTTATTTGGTCACCTAAGTCTGTTTTCTTTCCATATAAATCCAACTAATATATCTGTCACTAGTGTTCTGCAGAATACATTTTGGAAAATACAGTTGTAGTTAAGAAGTGTTTAATTTTGCAATTATAGTGTGAATTGAATCACTTCCCTTTGGTATATTCACAGGTGGGCTTTTCTAATATGGAGTTACAGCCGTTTTCTCATTTATTTGGCTCAGTGATCCCATCCACTGCTGTTAAGTTCTGTCTAGCTTTCTTGGTTAACATTCTAACCAGGCACCCCTCTCTATCCCAACCCATTTCCACAACGCCCCAAACTTTAAAGATATAAAAACCTAAATTTGACAAATTCTCAGTAAGTAATTTGTTTTTTTGTTGTGTTTACTTTAAAAGTAATCATCATAGCCTTGTTAGTCCTCTAGACTCATCTTCAATTCCTCTCCTTTTCCTGTGATAACTAGGATTTCATTATCCTTAACAGCCAAGTCCATTTCAGTATGACTATTCCTAAAGATCTCACAGGGAGATATTGTTATATCTTGAGGGCAAAGAATGAATTTTTTGGCTTAAAACCTGTTGTTTCTGAGATGTGGTATGTGTATCAAAGTGGAAAACTACAATAGGCCGTCACACTTATGAATCTAAGAATAGAAGATCTGTGAAGGATTTTGATTTAGGAAATATAACCATCTATATGGTAATTGAAGGCACAAGAGTGCATGGAAAAACAGACAGAATGTGCAAGATGAAGATCCAAAATGGAAAGTCACTAGCTTTAAAAGTATATAGAGAAGAACAAAAGAAAATGAAAGTGATTTGGAACACCATTCTGATACAGAGTGAGAATCCAAAAGGTTTACTGTCATAAAATAAAATTCAGATATTTTGTTAAAATCAAGGACTTTACCATTTATTCAACAAAATATCCATGAAGTCACGTTATCTGCATGGACATTACTGGACTACAAAGATAAACAGCACAGGTGTAATCCCAGACCTTATGGAGCTTAAAATACATGTTAATACCCAACATTTGGGAAAAGACAAGGCAGATAAAAAAGTATTGAGAGGAGGTGTTCGTTAAATTTAACAACAATAAGGCTATAAAGGACTCAAGGAGATAACATTTTGTGCAGCAGAGGAGAAAGAAGCCATATTCAAATGGATTGAACTGCAAGACATTTATTTTAGGTTCTATGCATAAATAAAAGACTGAAATATACCAAAATATTAAGCATCATTACCTCTGAGATGTGGGATTACAAGTTATTTTCATTATATTTTTTCTCATCTGTATTTTTCTTATATGCATTTATAAATGCCTACAATGAAGACACATCCTTTTTCATAAGAAAAAAATGCAATTTATTACATTAAAAACAAAAAATAAAATGACTTTGTTCAAATGAATTATTATTGTGTTTTAAATATACATGAAATTGAAGTATAGAATGTATGATTAATAGCTTGATAAACACAATGAATTTAACAAAAGTATTCAAATAAATAATAATAACTAAACCTCAGTAAATCCACTTTGAGGACTTCATTAGTCTGATTGGATCCATAATGATCTAATTAAGTGGATAATTGCAAAAACTCCACTTGTACTATGCTGACACATCTACCCAGCTAAGAGCTTGTGGAAGTTTTTAAAAAGTAGCAAGCAAAGCATTGATTTATGTAGTTTCTAAGTTGGCACATGCTAATGCTTTCAAAATGTAGAATAGCTTCAATTCCCACCAGTTTAGCAGCTGACATGATTATGTACATGAATCCTCTAGGAAATTGAGGAAACAGTAATAACAAGCCTAGTTAACAAGAGAAGAAAAGGACTGCCTGGCTGACTGTATAAGTTTCCTATGTTAACACTGATTATAAACATCAGTGGTGGTAAACACAGCCATTCCATAAGATTGAGTTGTGAACATTTATAGGAAAATGAGATCAGCAGACATGATTCCATTCTGTTAAAACAACTCCTCTGAGGACTGTGTGGGATAATACCTTTGTTGTTCTCCCTTCCCTCTAGCATGTGAATGGGACTATGAAATTACAATCTCCAGGAGCTAAATGAGAAAGGGTTAAACTGCTAATTTCTTCCAGTGTTACTGCCTTGTTAAAAAAATGTACCTTGGCAACCAGTGAGTTACTAAGTTGTTCCTTTTTTTTTATTACCTCAGATATAGTGCATAAACAAATTAAAACATTTTGGAAATATTCTCAGGTGGTCTCCCATGTCATTTAACAGAAAATAGTGTGTAATTGCTAGCCTGAAGCCCATCAACCAATTACAGATTAATATGCGCCTTCTAAGATGTAAGACTTCAGGGGCAGTGAAATCACATATTTTAAAATTGATTACTTTGAGTTCCACCTCAGTACACCTCTAGGTCCCTCTCATTAAAATTATTCTCTCCCAGTACACTCCACTAAGCCTCCATGGCCTGAGATACCACCATGCTTAACATTTCCAGAATTATTCTTATTCCTCACCATTTTACAATGTAGTAGCCCAGAGATAGATATGAAAGAAAATAAACCGGATGCAAGATAGAGGGCGAATAATGGGAAGTAGGATTAGAAATCAGAATTGTGAGCTTTCAGAAACCATGAAACAAGAAAAACACCAAAACAATTTCAGTGATTGACCCACGAGGTTGGGGTCAGATGACAAGTTCCCCAGTTCTCAGGATGACTTGCCCTTCCAATGGGAGCATTGTGACTTTAGTTCTTGTATGGGGAGGCAAGGTAGTCAGAGAATCTCAGAGAACTATTGGTTGGCAGTGGCTACCCTGCTAAGAGTAAATCTTGACTGAAAAGAAAGGGAATTGGATTCCAGGAAATGCGCAGTAAGATCTCTTCCCTTTATCATTTTAAAGGTGCTTACTTAATGTCCCTTTAAGGCAGAAACAGAGGAAATGAAATATCATTTTATGGCACCAGTTATAACAAATTTAGAAAGTTTCATTTTTTTAAGGGAACTATGTATGATTGATAGAGCTTTGTTCATTCAACTATTAAATGTTTATCGAGATATACCGATGACTGGCATCAGCTGAAATGCTCACCTCATCTAAGATAGAGCCACAGTTTAGAGTGTCTGAATATTACCAGTATTTATATTAAAATAGAACCTAACATGGAATACCAAAATTAAAACAAAAACAACAACAACAAAAAACAACATCAGGGTGAGAAGAAGACTGGAAGGAAGCATAGGGAGTTGGTAAAAAACTGTCGGTAAACAATGGTATGTGTCTGCCTCTTCTGCTCAGTGTGCTGTACAAACACAAATAGGGACCAGAAGAACTGAGATTCAGGGTGACCTTGTGACTTACTATCTATGTGACTTCGAAGAAGGTACTTTCCTGCTTTCGCCTCACTTGTTCAATTGTATACTATACACCAGACTTTTGTTCCTCTCTCACGTTCAGTGTTATTTAGAATCACAGACACTACAGCTCGAATGCCTATAAAAGTATGTAAATTAAATCCAACACTACAAGCTTCTGAACAACTATTTCTGGTACACTTTGAGGTGATTTTGATCTATTTCTAACATTAAACAAAGGTCAAACTATTTAAAAATAGTTATAATCACTTAATAGCATGTGAGAATTTGCAGATTGACAGTCTTAAGGCCAATAACATCCTTCTTTAGAGGACCGAGTTAGCTCCTCCTGGAGAGTAGATGACATAACCCCCAAAGAGAAATTTAAATACCTGCAATTTTCTTAAATGCAGCCTTTTTTTTTTGTACTTCTGAGGTTTGTTTCAAATCTTTCCTATAGCAAAGATGTCCTGTTGCCAATATATGAGGAACAATGTACAATGTAGGTATTTTTAATGCCACTAACAATTTCATCTTAAATTGGAAAGACTGGATTTTTTAAAATTCTCAAGTATGCTGTATTTTGCCTCTGATGGAGCACTTTAGTGCCTACAATTTTTTTGGCTCCTAACATTGTAAAAATGAGAACACTTGTAGATATAGATAACAATTCTACCTGTTCCCATTTAGGTATAGAACAAAACCAATATTCAGCCACTGAAATCCCAATCTCTATTTCTTAAATTATGTTCTAAGGAAGCTACATAATCACCCACAGATATTTAGCTACACTTTGCTTTTAATTCAAGTGTTTTGAGGTTAATCTGTTTTTTACATGAGTATAGGAGATAGTACAGAGCAACATTTCGCAAGTATCAGGCCAGCACCACTGTATTGGAATCACCCAGTTTAAAGTGTAGATTATCGGTCCTCATCTAAGACCACTGGAATCAGAATCTCTTTGGGTAGGCCCAGGAACTTTTTTTTTAAGTTCAGCATATTATAGGGGTACAAATGTTTAGGTTGCATATATTGCCTTTGCCCTACCCAAGTCAGAGCTTCAAGCGTGTCCATCCGGTGCTTGTTTTCTTGTGATACTTCACTTAGTAGAATGGTGTCCAGCTCTAACCAGGATAATAAAAGAGGTGCTAGATCACCATTGTTTTTGTGGCTGAGTAGAACTCCATGGTATACATATACCACATGTTATTAATCCACTCATGTATTGATGGGCACTTGGATTATTTCCACATCTTTGCAATTGTGAATTGCGCTGCTATAAATATTCGAGTGCAGATGTCTTTTTTATAGAATGTCTTTTGTTCCTTTGGATAGATGCCCAGTAATGGGATTGCTGGATCAAATGGTAGTTCTACTTTTAGTTCTTTGAGGTATCTCCATATTACTTTCCATACAGGTTGTACTAGTTTACAGTCCCACCAGCAGTGTACAAGTGTTCCTATCTCTCTGCATCCATGCCAACATGTGTTGTTTTGGGACTTTTTGATAAAGGTCATTCTCACTGGAGTTAAGTGATATCTCATTGTGGTTTTGATTTGCATTTCCCTGGTGATTAGAGATGTTGAGGAGGGCCCAGGAACTTTTAACAAGTGATCTCCACCCATAATCCTCCTGCCCACCAAAATCTGATAACTATAGGAATGGTGTAAGTTCCGCTAGTCTATGAGAGCAGAGAAAGGGAAGGCAAAGGATAGGAAAATCAGTGAGGCAGAAACTGGCTTAGTGTCATTACAGACACCAGGGGGCCGTTACTTAGTGCCTGAAGCTTGTGACTTTCATTCTGATGCTGTCCATGTCCTTTCAGCCCAGGGGCTCTCCTCTCAGTAAGAAGCCCATACTGTAGTGGGTACTCTCCAATTCCATGGAGTAATTTTATATTTTTGTGACATTTGATTACTATAATCTCTGTAAATAGAGCTGAATCGTTTAGCCACATCCTCTGGAGAACCAAAGTATATCTTTGGGAACGTGACTGCAATTTTAAAATAATGCCACCAGATGGCCAATTTTAGAGACAATCAATGAACTTGTTCCTACGTGGGCAACGGGTTCACTCATTTTAAAATTTACTTGTTTTGTATATTAAACAATTTTGACATTCTTATAACCTCAATGCATATTTTTTCATTGTGTGAGTGTAAAAAAATGAATGCATGTAATAGAAAATATGCATAGAGCTTTATTAGTAGCCCACAAATAACAGGATCATGTTCTATGGTCACTTGAATTACTCAGATGATAATTGAGATTCTAATTTTATTCAATTTAAGGATGTCTGTTTAGTCATATATTCTTGCTTTTCTAAATACATTCTTTAAGTCTCCTAATGGGATTATATTCAGGTTAACATAGCAGACAATGGAATATAAACCCATTGGACCACCCCATTTACAATGAGCATAATGTAAGTTGTGATCTAATTCAAATGATATGTTCACATAGGCTATATAAGTATTCGGGCTAGAATATGTGGCCCTAAAAGAATATGTGTTGAAAAGTAATTTTTCTTTACATTTGTTATTATTCACATATCTAACAAGCAATGTGATTTAAAGATACCACTATTAGTATTGACATGAACATTTTAACAAAGAGTATTGTGCTTCTCCAAGGAAATAAGTCATATAAATAAATGTGGAAAATATGTTCAATATATTATTAATGGCCATATTTAATATTCCATACCTTGTCTATATTATAGAAATATTGATAAGGTGAACATTTAAAAACTACATACCCTGTGCCTATTCCATAGTGAATTGTACTAATAATTAATTAGAATCTATTGACTTTTGGTCATCATAAATAAAAAGGATCTAATAACAAGGACCATCTGACTTTGTCAGGGTGGTCGTCTTGGTCAAATCATTGCACGTGTCTAAGTCTTAGTTTTTTAGTTTTTGCCATAAGACGAAATTGAGTTATTCATATAAGCTGTGTAATACAGAGCCTTAAAAAAGGTAATCACTCAGCAAATGTTTGCTATTGCTATGATTGTATCGTTTTAACTCTGTAGGGCTTGATGTGTATGGAAAGGATTTTTGTATAGTTCTCTTTGAGCTAATGCAGCTTATATAAACACAAAATCTAGGAATAAGAAACAATCACATTTACTTGGAGTTTTTCTTACTTAATGTAGACTGTTAGTCATTTGGAAAAAATATGCTTGTAAGGATAATAAGCTTCTGTTTACATAGGTCATGGATATGTAGTTTGTGTACTTTCCTAATCAGTTGCACAGAACGTGCTTAACACATTCGAGTTTGATTGAGCTTGTTTTAAAAGGCTACACATAATTTTCAAACTGATGAACCTATTTATTATGCATTTGATGAGGGGTGAATTTATAGTTATAACAAAACATGTTATACAGGTGATACTGAACCTATGGGTTTAGAAATATTCCTCCTTCCAAAGAATGAACTCATACAGATAGAACAGAAAACAAAGGGAAAGTTTTTTGACTCCCAGACACAGATGATTTTTTTTCCTAAACTCTCTGTCAGGTGCTCAGGGATAGCAGAATACAATCATTTTACAAGACCTTCAGTTTGTTGCTTAAAATGGCAGGGTGATTTCAGAAAATGAAAAACTCTCAATACCTGTGTGGACATTATCCCTCTAGGCCCTTTAGAATTCTATCACTCTATATTTGTAATCTCATTGTGTTGTCTTCCTAAAATATATTTATAGTGCTAGCATGTTGCCTCTTCAAATAGGGAACATTTAAAATCTTGTGATGAGTATATCTAAAAGGAATTGATGGTTTTGTTTGATTAAACCCTTCCTCAACTCCTTTCATATCATACATATTTGACTACTAACTCTAAAGCTATAAAAATTTGGAAAATTGTTTTGATTACTTATTTAAATTTAGCATTTGCATAAGATAGTTATACAACAAAATAGAATGCTTAATTTACTTTAAATTACTGTGTAAAGTTTAAAAGAATATTCTCTTTTTTAAATTTCAGTTTGTTTTTAACATGGAGCTGAGATGCCTTCTCTTATAAATAATGCCATGGTACATTTTTATGACAATTTTAAAAGTTTTCACAATTACAGAGCAAAATTTGTGTTTCTTCTTTGGGGCAGCCTGTAAATAATATTCTCTTGATATTTTTGATTAGTATGAGTTTGTTGATTATTGTGCTCTAATTAAGAATTTGTTTTGTAACATCAAGTATGCTATCATAGTTTTTTTTCCACTTATGATTTTTGTAAAGAACTTGACAATTTGCAGGGATTTATTTGGAAATATTAAATTCCAGATGAGTTAAATAGGAGCCTTTGTCTCAAAGCTTAAAACACAAATGATACTCAACAAATTTCCATTATAATATTCAAAAGATTACACTTTATGTAAGATATGGATTTGAACAAACAGATTAGTTAATGGACCATAAAAATAGACAAACTTGAACAATGAGATTTTAGAGCCAAATTCAACTTGGGTATAACATACTACTAATATGTGACCAATCATTTTTATATAAAATCATTTTTTACAGTGAGAGTTACTTTAAGAAAAAGATGAATTTGCAAATACCACTACAGAAGTATGCATAATAAATAATGAAATACAGCCTTGGAAAGATCAAAGAAATACCAGTAGCTTTTTCCTTTTTTCTCAATCTGGACATCTTTTTCTACATCTTCTATATATTAAGATAATCATGTGGAGTTATTCAATTAGAATCTGTCTTACTCCATTTGGACTGCCATAGCAAAATGTTATAAACTGGGTAGGTTGTTAATGACAAGAATTTGTTTCTGGAGGCTGGGAAGTCCAAGATCAAGGTAGATTTGGTGTCTGGTAAGGGCCCACTCTCTGGTTCATAGAATGTACCGTCTCCTTGTGTCTTCATATGGTGGAAGGGGCATGGGATCTCTCTTGAGCCTTTTTCATAAGGGCACTAATCCCATTCTAAGGACTCTGCCCTCATGACCTAATCATCTTCCAAAGGTCCTACCTCCTGATACCATCAACCTGATGGTTAGGATTTCAACACATGAATTTGGAGGGCACATAAACATTCAGACCATAGTAGAATCTTCAAGTAAAAACTTAAAAAGAACTCTGGGTTTTAGGAAATGTTATGTCTAGACATATTCTTCTATAAGTATCTAAAAATATTCTAGACATATTACTAGAAATAATTGGTTAAATACCATCAGAATTCAGTTCATCTTACTGACTTTTCTTATTCAATTCTGAGAAATATCTTTGGACTATACAAATTCTAAGAAGTCTTTCAAATATGTATAGAATTCCATTTTTGCATGTTTCATGAATTAGATTTATGTTGAAACCAAGCTAAATTTAACATATTAATTACTTGCATTATACTTTGAAAATCAGTACAACTAGAATGATATTTTTTAAAATTTTTTTATAGTAGTTCCCTTAGTGCATAATTTTAATTATTTATAAGATATAGATCCAATAAGTTAATGATTTGTAAATGTTATTATCAATTTTCTCCACCCAAGCATTTCTGTTAGTGTATAAATAGAATAATAATATGCCAACTCTTGCTATTTATTTTAAAAACCCATTCAGATTGACATTTTCTTCTTTTCTCTCTCCCAGATTTTCACAGTGAAGGTCTGGTTCTATCATTAGACTATATATCTCTATGTATGTGTGTGTATGTATGTGTGAGTGTGTGTATGTGTGTGTATATATATATATATATATATATATGTATTTTGAATTCAAATTTGTATTTAACAAAGCTCATAAATACACAGAAAAATTGTCCAGTTTACTTTCCTTATAAGAAAAATTAACATAAATGCTATTATCTAAGTAAATTCAAAGAAACAAATGGTTGCAAGATATACATACTCATTAAATGACTTGCAAATGGTATTTCTGTGAAATACATCTGTTTTTTCAAATTTTTGACAACTCAAATTTATTTTTTGGATCTACCCAATAAGTAGTCAATATTTTATTTATCCTTGCACATCTCATAAATACAGATCAATTAAAGTGTGAGCATGCCTCAGATAAACTAAAAATTAAGAAAAAAAAACATACTTGTTATCCTACTTATCCTTTGAGGCTATTCCAAAGTATAAAAGATAGCACAGCAATGAACAAAACATAAAAGGGGAAATCAAAAAGGCATAATATGTAGAAATCCAGGAGAGGAGCAATTGGCAAAAGCCAAGAGTTTATAAGAAATTTGACCTCTGGCTTGGTGACAGAATTTGCATCATTCTCAGGATAGTCCAATGACAGAAGTCCAAAGTTGATAATAAGTCTTGGAAGGTAGGGTGAAACACAAACACCAACCCTCTCTCAGACATACATGCAAACATACACATTCATCAATACTGCAAATAGATCCATAAATATGTAATTGAAGATGATTATGTTTCAGAGTAAAATTAAAGAAAAAGTCTGAAAATTTTAAGAAAATAAATGCATTTAGGATTGTCAAATAGGTAAAAGAAGGCAAAATGTCCAAAAATCACCAGAAATTATAAAATGAAATAAGAATAAATTAAATAAAAAATAATTTAATACTTCTAAAGGATAAAACAATTAAAATCTTGACAAAAATACCTATAGACATTTAAATAAAATTTTAAATGAGAGGTTATACATTAAGTTATATACAAAAAGAAAAAAATGATGATTTGTAAAGTATCACTGAGAAATTCATGAAGAATAAAGTTCTGAATGACAAAAATAAAAAATAAATTTAACAAGAAGGGTGTTAAAAGCTACCAAGGATAAAAGACACATTGCCTACAGAAGTATGATAACTGGATAAACAGGAGACATGTCATCATATTATAAGTGCCACAAGATATTAAAATGTTGGGAAGGAAGTACTACCAAACTTGAATTATTTACCTGGGTAAAATAATAATTGAGTTATTATTTCAATAATGGTTTTAATATTAAGGGTGAGTCAAAGACATTTTAAGACACAAAGAACAAGAGACTTTGCCTCTTATTGCCCCACACTGAAAAACTATACAAAGATTTACTTCAGCATATAGGTAAACCATTAGAAATGTGTGGGATTCAAGGAAAAATGGCAAGCACATAAGTTAAATAACAATTGACTTTAAGTATTATAATAATAACTGATTGCTTATTTTTTAAGGCAAAACTGTTCTCATTAATTTCATGTAAGATATTGTGTTTTCAAAACATTTTTAAAGGTTATGATTTTTGTCTGGTTCAGAAGAAAGATATATTGAGTATTATAAACTTTGTGGAAACATGGTTCGTTAAATCCCATCTTCACCTTCTAGAAAGGGAGAGAAAAAGATGTGTCGAGAATGTGTATCAATTCAGTTGGAAGTATGAAAGAAAACAAAAGAATCAAAGATATACAATGGTAAACACACTTGTATGAGCAGAAAACTAATTGTAGAGATTTGTTCAAATATATCATCAATCTTAATTATGTACAAAGATTAAATTCATCTATTAAAGATCAATTTTTATAAAGGTAAAAAAATACTGCTTAGATAATAAACACCTAAAGTAAATTACACTGAAGGATTAAAAATAAATGCAAATCAAATATGAATCACAGCAAGGTCTGATGAAGAACTTTATGTGCTCATTCCAAAATGGATATGGAATATAAAAGAACCAAGGATTTTGCTTTCTAGTATCAAGAATTATTATCAAACTCTAGTAATTAAAAGCTTTGGTATCTACATAAGAATAAGTTAATGAAAACAAAGAATTTAAAAGCATAACCACAGACACGGGGAAATCCAACATGTAACCAAGGTACAGTTATAAATCAGATTAAATTTTCAAAACCATAGCTTACTCCCAACAAGACAAAACAAAGTAAAACAAAATCTTGTCACCAAACTATGACCCAAATAATTTCAGAACAATTAAAAATTAAAGTGAAAAACTATAGATGAAAATATTTGAGAATATTTTTGCGAACTGCGGAGATAGCTTTTCTTAAACATGATAGCTTTATCACAAACCATTAAACAATTCAAAGAATTGATAGACTATAATTAAAATTGTATACATAATAATTTAAAATAAAAATATAAGTACAATTTTATTTTAATAAAATAAAAAATTCCGAAGCCAAAGTTGATAGAAGGCTGTGTCCCCTGAGCTCATGTTCCTACATGCTTTATAGGCAATTCTGCCCTCTAAGGGTTGGCCTTAGCAATTTTTGTGTTTACTGTAGGGCAATCAGTGGGTGGAGTCAAATTTGCAGCTTGCTTTTTCAAGAAAAGTTGTGAAATAAAAAATGAATTTGAGTAGTGTGCTTGAGAGAAGTTTTGATATTTTCCAGCTAGTACTCAGCATTTTTTTGCTCTCTTGGGTGTTCAAGGGTCCGTTTTGCAATAGATTCCCTTATTAAAGAGACATTTTTTTCTCAGCCTCCAGCTGCAGGAAATCATTATAGTTTTTTTCTGGTTCTAGTTCTATAGGAACATGGAAAGGAGATATATTTTACTAGCAATTGGAGCCCAACCGGTTGTGCTGGGAATTTTTTATTCATTACCCAGAGAAAAAGAGGGATTAGAGAACAAAAGTTGCTAAAAATTACTGATTGTCAGGGTTACTGAGGTTTTTGCAGAATTACAAGGATTCTGAAGCAGTCTATCTGTGGGTTGGTTGATGCTGCTGAATTTTTGATACCTGCATTCAGTCTAGAAACAGCGTCTTGATGGACTTGTACGTAAACTCTAATTATATTAAGTTAATTTTAGTGTAATCTCTATCTCTAAATTTAATTAGGGGGCATCATTTCAAAAGTATTCATATGTGAGATTCTCAGATATCACACTAGCACCAATGTCATGCCTTTATTTCCTTTAAAAACACTTGTTTCAAAAAAATACATAATTTAGAAAGTTGTTATGTTGTCTGTACTTACCTGAGTAGTCTAGTAGATTTCGTGTTGACAGATTATCATGAAGGTGAAAGCTCATAGTGTAACTGTACCTGGAACACAGTATATATCCACTAAGTACTTTTTATGGTTATATTATAAAGCATTATGTTACTGTTTTTTATTTTTCATCTTTCGTCGGTTGTCTTTCAAAATCTGATAAAATTTGGTTAAAAACCAACCTTCTACCTGTGTTTATTTTTCAAATTAGAAACACTGGTATAAAATAAAATGTGAATTCTCTTATGTCACTTGCTGATAACTAACTCAAAATTAACTTTTGATGTGTCAGTTGCTCATGATTTGTGTTTTGACCACTGGCTACCATTTATCACATGTCTAGATGAAACAGTTCCAATGGCTTTAAGGTTTTCTTGGAAAGTTTCAACTGCTCTTATCTGCTTTGGTTTATACCACTAGGAGTATGCCCAAGTCTTCAGCTGCTGAAGTTTATCTAAAAGGCTGGTTTACTCTCCACTTTCATATTTTCTATGAAAATATGGAGGTTTTGATCCTGAGAAACTTTGTGAGAATCTTCACGGTGAAACTAGGTAATACTAACCTATCTTCCCTCTTTCCTCTGCACACTAGGGTGGCCCAGGTCCCTCCTTCTGGAAACTTTCTGGAAAATATCTTGAGCCCCAGTTACTTCTATTAACTATAGAGTCCATCCTAGACTCTCCATAGTTTTCCGAGAATGAACTAGAATAGCTCTAAGACTCAACTGACCCCAAAGGATGGGCAAGTTTTCCCCATGGCATTTCAGTTTTAAATACAGAGGAAATTAAATTGTTCCCTGTGCAGCGATTCATTGTTAAACTGTGACAGAATTTTTTTTCTTGTACAATAAATGTAGTTCCAGACTTAAAGAACATGGGCTGCTGAAGACCTTGGTGTGGAATAGGTTGAATTTAAAATCCGTCTGACATTGACAAAACTGCAATGATTTTTTTTAATAGCAAATAAAATCTGTAACATAGTACCTTTGGGATTTTTGGCAAAGTCAGTCCTAAGAGCTGCATTCTTCCTTAATTTACATTTTAAGTGCTCATCAAGGTAGAAGACAATGGATTTGGAAGACAGAGCCTATCATAATTTTCTCTTCTCTTGAACAAGAGCAAGATCTTCAAGGTCATATAATATAATTATTTTTAAACTTTTAAAACATCATTTTTTCACATTATATTAGGCAAACTTACATGCAGCTTAGATATAAAGTAGGGTAATAGGTCTTTCAGGCTAGACACATAGAAATGTACAAGATATATCCATAGTATTTAGGAGAAAAAAATAAAACTGGGATTGGTGATTGGTTAGTGTTAATTTGCATGATAACTTCCAGTTGGTATTTACATTTAAAAGAAATATGATATTTTTCTTAACTTTCAGCTTATATTACCATGACATCTAGATGTTGTGCTTTAAATTTTATTGAAGATAGTATTAAAAATAAAATTAAAAATACTAAGAAAAAATACACTTTATCATTCTGATAAAATTAGTTTCATGAATTTAACATCACAAACCTGTGGCACATTAGCTTGAAGAGATTAGCTTGAAGAGATCAAGTGAGTAAAAGAAAGTGGAAAAAGAGACTACTACAAAATCATGTCTAGAAAAGTGAAATGAAATCAAGAAGATATTGTGCGTTTGAGGCCAAAGTGAGGAAAGGTCAAGTTCAGTGGTGACTTCCAAACACAGTTTCAATGAATTAGTTGGTGGTAGAAGCCTGATTACAGTTTCATTCTGTTTCATTCTGTTTCACAGTTGTTAAAAATGCTTTAAAGAATATATCCCATATTATATATAGCCATCTATATATAACTATAAGTATAAATATCTATATGGTTATATAACCATATCTATCTATTTATATACAAATTTATATATATTTATATATAACTAGTTATATAACTCTAACTGTAACCATCTATATATAACTATAACCATAATTACATATAACCATCTTCTCAGTGAAGATTATTGTGATGAACCAAATGTATAAACAACAAAAAAAACTAAAAAGTCTACTTAAACAAATGGTTCCGTAAACATGCTGACTCTGATGTCCTTTCAGCAACTTTTAGAAACTCCAGTGAATAGTAAATACAGACCTGTCATGGCTCACAGAGACGCAGCTTCTAAACAATGTCTTAGACACTAAGGCATTTGCACATGTGTGTTTTTGTCTTTCCATAGTGAATGGGTTGTAGTCAGGCAAACTGTAGAATCTTAAAAAAATACTATGCTAGGAATCAGGGCAGTTGTATTCTAGACTCACTTTTTGTCATGGGCACACCTGTAACCTCTCTGGTTCTCATTTTCTTCATATATAAAAAGAAGAGGTTGCACTAGGTTTCTAAGTTCTGTTATCTTGTGGTCTATGTTGTACTATGATGTTCTTAAATATTTTACTTTAAAATATGTTTTTAGTGCACCAGAGGAGTTACTATAACTACAGCATAGTTTTGTACAGCAAAGATGGTTTGCAAAATAAATACTTACCACATAACATACTTTTGATAATGTGGGATTTTCATAAGTACCATTTGTTTAAAGCAGATCATATACATCTTCTTCTTTTTAACAAATTAAATGGAATTCAGTGTGAATACTTTCTACTAATGCAAGCTCAAATTCTTATGCATTTTGTATCTTAGTACCTCTAACATGGCAAAGAATATATTTTATCTATATTTGGCTGCTTCTTTCAGCCTCAAATTAAGCTGATTTTTGAAAGGTATACTTGATTAGAATCTGGACAGTTTTGTTCACCCAAATTAATGACTGAGATGTCATTGAAATAAAAGTTCCTCCTTTCTTGAAAAAGTGAAATTAAATTAATGGTCATAATTCTCTTTATTTAATGCTTAAATTTCTATTCTTATCCCACATGCTAAAAAAAAAGTGTACTGAACATGTTGTAATCTTTCAACATAGAGTATGACATTGAAAAATGTTGGATACTTTCACAATATGAACCAATAAGACAAAGAATTAAGAACTATAGACAGAGGATATTAGAAGCTGGGAAGGGAAGAAGGGTATATATAGAGAGATTTATTAAAGGATACACATTTATAGTTAGAAAAGAGAAATAAGTTCTAGTGTTCTATAGCACTGTAAGATGACTGTACTTAACAGAAATATATAGCTTCAAATACCTAAAGGAGGTTATTGAATGTTCCCAACACAAGGAAATGATAAATGTTAGAGATTATGGACATGCTCATTACCCTCATCTGATCACTATGTATTGTATGTATTGAAACATCACTATGTAGCCCATAAACATGCATGATTTTTATGTGTCAATTTTAAAACAATCCTTTAATAATAATAAAAAAAAAAACTAAAGAAACTATCATGTTTTCTAGTGTTTCCAGATCTATTTGAAAGGCCCTTGCCCATACACATAGAAGCCACACAGCCCTTGTGCTGTCATCTTCGTGGCATTTGTTTATTTAGTGTCTTCACTTACCTTGATCTAAAGCAAATGTAAGTGAGATTCTCTCATCCAGCAGTATTCAGTATGGATAATTACGTTTCCCCCCCCTTTGTGGCTGCCTCTTGTATGAGAAATCTTTTTATGTCTGCATCATTATGGGTGTCTTAAAGTAGAATTGTATAACAGAAATGGGTCAAATCTGACTGAAGTCAGCCTTGGATTCAGACACCGGTTGCACTGGGATCAGTTATTGTTAACAATTGGCTTTCTAAACTTGGACACTCATTTCTATAAGCTTCTCTCGTTTTTTTTTTTTTTTTTTATCTAAGCTCTTTATAAGCAAAAAATACCTTCAAAAATATTTTTGGAGAATTAAATACCATACGGTACCATCCCATTATATTTAGTAGGATATATATGGTATGTTTTTCCTTTCTTGCTCTCCCTTATGGCTATACAACATGGAGGTTAGTGATTCTTAGTTTGTTTTTAATTTTGTTTTAAACGCTGCTGGTTAGAATAGTATTTGCAGCTAGTACAAGAAAGGGAAGCATCTGTTGCACCAAGGAGGAGAACCCACTGCTGGATGTAGAGACTCCACTTTGCTGAAGGAGAGAATCCATTGCCCTTAATAAGACTGGGTTTTTCAGAGCATGGTTTTTCCTATCAGAAGTATTAAATTAGAACTCAACCATAGAGTTCAAAGTAGTAGGTGTGAAGTTAAAGTGGGTCAAAAGATGAGAACAGCTGCTACAACAGACTTGCCTGATGGGTGTAAGAAGTCTCTCTGGTCCTTCCTATTACACTTAAGCTAAGAAATGAAAAGCTTGTCTGTCCTTGACAAGGGGGGCTTTTCCAAAGGAACTTCCCATTGAAAGCTTCCTTTTGATCCAGGTGTAAAAGAAAAGCTTTTGTGATAACTGCAACTTAATTTCTAGACAGATTTCACAGTCAATTTGAATGAACATTCCATTATGTAAAGAATATTAAGAATCATGTAATGTCTACCTACTATTTCAAATTAGTTATCAACATTAGTTTATTCAGTCTTTTATTTATCCAAAAATATTTACTGAGCTTATACTACGGGCCAGGTACTGCTCTAACACATTAACTGCCATGAGAGTTGTATTTAACTCACTGTAGTTTTGACCCCAGGGCGGCATAAAGCATATATAAAATCTTGTTGATGTTCTTATTGTTACAATTAATATTGATTGACAACTTAATTCTAAAAATATGGATTAAATGAATAGAAGTCAATAAATTTCATTTTTCTATTTACATTTACCTTTAAATTACACTTGAAATTTTTATTCTGTTTTCATAATAAAACACTGTGGCCCCAAGAAAAACTTTCTGATTTTTTTGGCGAGTGTGTGTATGTGTGTATGAGTGTGTGTGTGTGTATGTGGCAGTCACTGTGTTAATTCCCACAAATGATTAACAAAGTCCTGTCTTTGTAGAGTTAACTTTATGTTTGAATACAGAGAATACATAAGTAAGACAATAAACATACAGGATGCCACATAATAATAAAAGCTGTGGCTTCCAGTCATTCCATTCCAATGAAGTTTTCCATCTTTTTTTCCCCCAAAATTACCATTTCACTATTCTCATTTTTCTCTACCTCTTATAAGCCTATAACCTTCTATTTCAACTATGCCTGACTGAGTGCTTAGTCTTTGGACCTCTTCTCTCTAACATCGTCATATCTGATACCTAGATTGGATGATTTGTAAATGCTAAGAACCCCAAACAGATATCTCTAGCCCGTATCTCTTTGCTAAACTCTGGGTTTCTATATTCCAATACCTACTTAATATCTCTATTTGGACTACCAAAAGGCATCTCAAAAAAGAAATTGTAATTTGCTGTCTCACACCAGTTCTTCCCCCATCATCTCCAATTTGATAAATTCCTCCTCAGAAAGAATAATCTGGAACACGTGCTAGACTATATAGGGTCATGAATGCCTTCTTACAGATGGGGCCCAAGTTGGGTAATTGGTTTTGCTTATGTTATGTGGTAAGACACAAGGCAGTTTAGAATTCGGTTTCTCTGGCTCATAGAATTCTAGGATGCCAGAAAGGGGAAAAAACCACTAGTGATCATTTAGGCCTCTTTCCTGCTATAGAGCAGAGCAGGGAGAGGTATGTGGAAAAGTTAAATTTGCCAGATTGTGGTAGCACCAGTTTAGTGAACTTTCTTCTATCTATGTAAGGGTGGTAGCTTTTATGAAATCAATAACCACAGTGCAAGGTAAGATCACATAAGGGAGATATGCAAAAATTACAGCAAAGCGCAGCAAAGTGCAGCAAAGCGCAGCAAAGCCTGTGTTTCCTTGTCAGAGAACATCTCACAAAGAATGCGGTTGAAGCTACCTCTGAAAAAACTTTTAGTATAATTAACTTCCAGCGTGGAGTGAGGAGTTTTCCAGCATGGAGTTAGAAGCAGTTGAGGGTATTCCAGGTAAAGCCCTTAGGATACTTGACTTCTCTGCAACATTTGATAATGTTGGAGGTTTTCCTTCATCTTGACGCTCTTTTCATTCATAGGCATGATAGGACAGTTTGCTTTTTCGTCTCCAATATTGCATTTTGTTCTTAAAGCAACACTTTAACAGTCTTAGTTTGTTTCTCCAAGTGATTAGAAGCGAGATTCGGGAGAATATGGAAACAAATCAAGATCCCTTAAATTTAAATCTACGAAATAATGTAACAATTTTAAATCCTACCCCCATGAGCAGCATGTCATGCCACGTGGTGAAAAGAAAACTGGCTTTTTTCAAAGAAAAATATTATTTTGTGAAGAAGTGAAATCTCTGTCCATTCCTCTTACCATTTTAGAGTTTGACGTTGTTAAATCTAAAGTTAGGCAGATACTTTTTAGACACATATGAATTTTGTTTTCTTTAAGTTAATAATGAGATTGTTTTCTGAGGATTCCATGTAAACGTGGAGGTTACAAGGAAAAGGCACAGGATCATTATTGCACCATCTGTTCCAGCTGGTTTGTTTTAGTCACCTGCTTTCAGTGTTGTTAGAGAGCTGTCAACAAACTGCCAATTAATTATGCAAATCTAACAAGTTGTCAGAGGTTACTATACTGAGAAAGTGAGATCACAAATGAGTATATCATGGGATCAATTACTGCTGATTTACAGACAATTTCCAGAATACCTTCTGTGGATGAGTGAACTTTTGAAAATGTAATAATGACATCTTCAAATTCTGTAACTGAAGAGAAATAAAAAGATGATAATTATTTTCTGAGCATAAGAAAAGCCATATTTTTTTTCGGTTGCTGTTTGGTAACTATATAATTGGATTCAGTTATTTTTCTTAGTAATATTTCAATGAAGAGAAAATTCAAAGGTAGCTATTCAGACGCACACAACAATAAACACAGAAGCAAATCTTGTTGTCTTGTGTTTTAGCTGTTAACTCTGCACAGCTGAGCTCAAATGCCTAGCTGTAATCTTAGTTCTCCTAAGGAAAAAAATATTATTTGACTTTTAATATTAGTTCTGGTTAGCTTTATGTACTATGATACCAAATAAATCATTCCATTTGTATGATAACTTTTGCTGAGGTAAAACATTTTTTTTTAAATTTTTGTATAACTTCGTATTATTGAGAGATTTTAGACTTGAAAATCATAGGACTATCAATTAAAAGGACTATTAATCATTATTAATAACATAAGAGATGTAGATTAAAATAGCACAAGTAAGTTGCATATACTTCCCCAAGATTTACACGCTGACTTATTTTTATTGACTTTTATTGAAAGGTAAGGTAGATATTTCTAGCTCACTGCCTTTTGGTGGAGAAAATATTTCAGGAGAATGTTGGTCTAAGTATTTATATATGGAATTTGCTCATGGAAAATTTATAAGAGTTTTGGCAACCTATTAATTAATTGTTAATTCTATATTTTATAGTGGATGAAATATTTATAACCATGTGGTATATACCTGTAAATATATGTGTGTGTGTGTGTATGAGTGTATGTATGTTTGTGTGTATACACACAGAGAAAGAGAAGGAGTGGGGTGGAAAGGAGAGAGAAAGGAGAGGGAGGACAAACGAAGAGAAACCTGTAATGAGCACTTTTAGGAAGGTTATGACTTTACCTATTCCCAGAGTCATGATGGGACAGGGTTATTTTCATGCCTCTTTTTTCCTGTGTCTTGTATGACAGTAGAAGCAGCATAAGTGTTCAGAGTCTTGTAGAAAATAAAACTTCACTTGAGGTAGTCCTTTGGCTTTATTCTTGGGCTCTGTCTTGGATTTAATGTATTCCATCCAGTTGTATTATAAACAAATATTTACCTCTGAGGAAAGGATTAGACTATACATCAAAATGACAGAAAAAAGATGGATTGCAAATGAAAATATTTAGTTTTCTCAGGTTAGTTTTCAGATGCTCTGCAGCAGTAGTAGAAATAGGAATTGTATTCAATATTTTCAGAATGCAGGGAAACACGATCTTTCTTTTATCCTTGAATGCAGAATGACATTCCTTTATGCATTCATTTATTAAGTGTCTAACAGATGTCAGGTTAGATCTAGGTGATATAATGCTGAAAAAAATCAAAAACAAAAGCAAACAAATAAAAAACCCCAAATTCCTACATTCACAAAGTTTGGAGAAGATATACATATCTTCTCCAAATTTGGTGAACTAATGTCTTAAATATATATAAAATTTAGTGCGGAAGACCAACATTTTTTCAAATAATCATATGAATGATGTCTAATTACAAGCAGATGCTCTGAAATGAAGGAAAACTGATTTATGAGAATGAATACCTAAGACAAGTAACTCAAGCTGCTGTTGTGGGAAGGGATTCCTGAGAAAGAAATCTGACATGTGTAGATCTTTGGGAGATAAATGGGGGGAAATGGGGCAGAGGAAATAGCTTACAAAAACCTTATAGCAGAAATGGACAAAATAATTTCGAAGAACTGAACGAAGTTTAGTTTGACTAGAGAAGATATATATAGGGAGAGAGAGACAGGCAGAGCCCTGACTCTGTGGGAACTTGTAAGCTAGGTCATTTATTTTGTTTTTGATCTTAACGGTACATGTAAATCTGTTAAAGGTATTCATAAGCACAGTAACATGATCACTCAGGCTCTTGTGTGGAGAATGAAATTCAATGCATGTGCATAAATGTGGAAGGCTAGAAAGGATATGATTGGGGCAATTTCATTGAAAAGTGGTGCTAATGGCTTAAACTAGAGTGGTAACAGCATATATAAAGAAGAACTGAAGTTTTGGAGATATGTTTAGAATGTAGATCTAACACAGTTTAGTTATGGGTTTAATATGAAGACTAAGGGGAGGAAAATGTCAATGATGTTTCTTTGTTTCTGGCTTGGGTAAATGGATGAATGAAAATATAGGACAGTGTGGCTTTATGTGGGTGCAGACATAGTATGAAAAGTTGTTTTTGAAACTTGAGGGTAGAGCTGATAAATAGGCCAAACTACATCAATGTAGAGATTGAACAAGATGTAATATATATAATTAAAACTATAGACAATGTTAAAATAACCTAGGCTGAGTGAATGAACTAGGATGGTAAGTGTCTAGCAATGAGATTTGATAAACAGCAATTTTTAATGGCAAAACAAAGGAATAGATGAACCTACAAAAGGACTGAGAAGTGTTCACAAATTCTACAGAAAGAGCAAAGTATCAGAGATACCAAATAGAGTGACAATTTTGTGAGAAAAAAAAATGGCCAGCAGATGTCATGTAAGAAAGGGATTAGAAATGCTCACCGATTGGGGTGACAGGGATGCTACTGGTTATTTATGAGAGTTGAAAGTTGCTCTGATGGCATGATAGAGTCAGAAACATGAGTAAAGTGGACTAAGGTAAAAAAAAAAAAGGATAGAATGATATATACAATGCTTTCAGAAAATTCAGAAGGTAGAGAAGAGAAATTACCTTAAAATATAGGCGTTTCTGCATGTCTAAAGATGGAAGAAAATAATTGAAAGAGGAATTTAAAATATAGTAAAGAGTGGGATTGGTTACATTGCTCACAAAGTCAGATATACAGATTGGCTAAGACAGGAGGAAACAAAGTTCCTCCATTGTCAGAGCAGGGAAGGAGGAGTGTTGGTGAAAGTGGTAAAGTAAAATATAGTTGAATTCTACGGTGTATCTAAAAACAAAGAGCAGCAGAAAGAGTCATAAATATTTAGTTTAAAGCACTTGTAAAGCAATTTTCTAGAAAATGTTATTTTGAATACTGGAAAAATGCATTAACAATATTTATCTGCATAACTTCTGTTGTACTCAATTTATTTATTAAGTACCTATAATAGATTATCATCTTTATTAATCTCTCATCAGTCTTTCCCAGTGAGTTATAATAACTGTGGATTTGTTAACATTTATCCATTAAACATACTTGAATAAAAGTTCTAGATTTATAAATATTTTGGTAATTGTATTCTGTATAGAAAATTAGCTATAATTTAATATTTTCTTTTTTCTCTTCTTTCAACTTTTTATTAATTTTTCCTCAGTACATTTTATCAGACCCTATATTTCTTCTTCTTTTTTTTTTTTTTTTGAGACAGAGTCTTACTCTGTCGCCCAGGCTAGAGTGCTGTGGCGTCAGCCTTGCTCACAGCAACCTCAGACTCCTGGGCTCAGGCAATCCTCCTGCCTCAGCCTCCCAAGTAGCTGGGACTACAGACATGTGCCACCATGCCCGGCTAATTTTTCTATATATATTTTTAGCTGTCCGTATAATTTCTTTCTATGTTTAGTAGAGACGGGGGTCTTGCTCTTGCTCAGGCTGGTCTCGAACTCCTGAGCTCAAACGATCCGTCCGCCTCGGCCTCCCAGAGTGCTGGGGTTACAGGCGTGAGCCACCGCGCCCGGCCCCCTATATTTCTTCTTATTTCATGTTTTGTAAGGAAGGCTGAATTTAAAAAATTGGTATTTGTTATGATCAAAAGGATATTTGGAGGTGCTTACCTATTTTGTCAATTGGCAGCTGCCAGCAGGTTTTGATTAAATCAGTGAAGATTTATATGTAATATTGAATATTTCTTGATATATTTCTTCAATAGGTAATGCATTTTCTCTGATTATTTGCAATTTTAATTTTGACAGGTGAAAAGCAATAAGGATGTTTAAGTGCTGGTCAGCTGTTTTGGTTCTTGGATTCATTTTTCTGGAGTCAGAAGGAAGGCCAACTAAAGAAGTGGGATATGGCCTTAAATCCTATCAGCCTCTAATAAGATTGCGACATAAGGTACAGTCAACATTCTGAATCTGCTTATAGTGCCTACAAATTATAAACTAAACTATTAGTTGTCTGGTGTATTATTCATTTAGGAGCACATATTTCAGAATATGCTTTTAGTAGTTTACATATTTAAAAAATGCACTTTTTAAAACATGAACTAGAAATAAATTTGGAAATTTATAATTTGGGGAACTAAATACTTCTTAATAAAGAATAGAGATGGGCCATTTAAAAATATTAAAATTTCTATTAAGTAATAATAATAGATTTATAAAAATAAGTAAATATATTAACACCTAATCAAACAGGTAATTTCTAGAATTTCCATATTAATTTCAAAATTGAAGATTTTAAATTAAAAAGCAAAGAGTTATGCTCTAGAATTTGCCATAAAGGTAAACAAAAAGATGGTTAAACCATCTGCAGATATATAGATTGGCAAAGGATTCATTTTCATAGCAATTATTGTAAATTTTAATTTCATCAAAAATGATAACTTTGGGGTGTCCAATGTTGGACAAATACTTTACTTTCAGTGTGAAATATTTTCAAGTATAAAATAAACTGATAATTAGGTGTACTATAAATTATAGGATTAAATATTTACAAAAAAATTAAGCTAGTGGTTTTATTTTAATAACAGTCCATGATAGTGCAAATAGTGTACTCAAATAACCTTTTTTTAATTGAATAAAAGTTTACAATACATTTTTGATTTGCATAGAAAGTAGAAAAAAATGATGTTAATTATGAGAGAAAACTACAGATTTATAAAATTTCTTATCTACTTGCCTTCACTTCAGAAAAGACTTTTAAAATAAACAAATACTGATTTTCTCCCTTATAGTCAATACATGTATTTACATTGCATATATTTTTGCTGAAATTCTTTCATAAATATCAAATGCTTTGATAAAATAGTAGCTAACCTTTACTGGGATTTTTATGTGCCCAATACTAGGCTAAGCTCTTAAGTGTACTATTTTATTTAATCTTCAAAAGAATATGTAGATGTATCTATTTTCATTTTATAGACAAAAAAGTAAGTCAGGGATTTTCTAATTGCATACATTTATTAAATATATTAACTGGCCAGGAATAACATGAAAGATAGGTTTGATACCAGCAAAAAAAAAGAAATATGTGAAAATATACTTCAATGTCAAAAATCATTGTAAAAATTCAGCCACATGTGAAAGTAAGTAAGTTTTTAAAGTGTCTAGTCTGGATAAATCCAATTGGAGAATTGGCCTTGTTCTACTGCCTTGCAACTATCAGTGCTATCCTCTACCTCATGGACTAATAATCAGTTTATCTCCATACAATGTTTAGAAATAGTAACTCCTTTATGAATGCTCTCAGAACACGTTGCTAATAGAACAATTTGGCTCACACTGTTACATACCCAGTGAATATTTATTTATTCTGTGCAGCTTGTCTGCCCTAAGTTATGTGTCTTGAGGTGGGGAAATGTGCCTTTCTCATCGATACATTCCTGGTGCCACAACATACTAGATGCTGTTTAATTGAATCAATGACAGAAAAATCGAATATGTGACTATGCTTTTCTGATTGTTCCCCTGCTAAATATAATAGCACAGGTTTTCATGCTTCAGTGTGTACAGTTATAAACTATTCTGAATTACATTTGGATGCTAAAGAAAAACTATTACCATGAGATTAACAAAACTTTAAAGAAAATAAATAACACAATCATTTAAACCTGATTGAGAGGCACTAATACCCACTAAAGATCATTTAAGTCGCTTTCCAATCTTTTCCATTTTTGTGTGTCTTTACCTTTAAAGAGTTAAAAATAATATATAATTGTTGGTATGTAAAAGCATATAGGCACAGAATTGTCGTGGCAATACCTAACTTTCAAAGAGCTTTGAACAGAGGTGAGATTAAACTATAAAAAGCATTTAGTGAATGTGTGTGTATGTGTCTGTGTGTGTGAGAAAGTGGATATTTGACAGGACTAAAGAGGGACCCCATGTTTTGCAAGTGCCTGTGAAATCTCCACCAGATACTTTCCACTCAGAATCAAACCTCATTCCCGGCCTTAGGAACTTCCTTCCCTTCTCCAAGATCAGGAAAACTGTACTATGGCCTTTATTTTTGTTTGTATCAGTCACTGTCAGGATCCTGGAAATTCCTGGTCACCCTTTTCCCATTGATTCCCATCCCCATTATATTTATAAGCCTCTTTATTGGTGAGGCCCTCCCAAAACATGAGTGAAAATGGAATAGTCATAAACATTCCCTATTTATTTCTATGATTTCTTTTCATCCACAGAGCTTATCACCATTTGTCAAGACACATATTTCACTTACTTATTGGTTTTTGGGTGTTTCCTTCCATTAGGATGATCTACTTTTCATCTTGCCCCAGCACCTAGAACAGTATTTGGCACATGGTAAACAATAAGTATATGTGGAATTAATTATTCCATCAGATGACTAGAATAGGTAGAAAACAAGGTGATATATGTATCATATATATACATATATATACACACATGTTTATTTCTATTTATACAATTAGTAATAAAGTAAAATTTCCTTTCCTATTATTTCTCAGAATAAAATCAATAGAGCAATACTTCAAATTATAAAAATAAATTATTTTAATAGCATTATACAAGTTAATTTTCTTTTATTTGTTATTTTAAATCTATCTAGTTTTATTTAAATTACAAAAAATATAAATATTTATATTTTTATAAGACAATGCATGAGGAGATTTTCCCTTTGGATTAAATATTACTTATTGACTAGAAAAGTACAAAATAAATAATAGACACAATAGATATTCAGGTATGATTAGCCATTTTGTACATTTTTCCCAGAAAGGTTGAGGCACTTTGAATTTGAACAAATGTATGTATAGAACTCATTTTTTTCCAAATATTTGTGTGCCAACTGTATAATAAATCCAATATTGGTATCAAAATGTGAAATGTGATACCCTTGTCAGATTAGATTGAAATATTGTAGATATAAATATATGCATCCTTATTTATATCATGTGCAACTATAGATACACATAAATGTGATTGAAAATTTTGCATGTATCTTGAGATAAATATGAATAACACATAAACTTATCATACTAATTATAGAAATCTTAATTATAGTTCACAGATATGTCTCTGAGGGAGCTGATCATGTGTTTTGCCCAATTTGTTTATCCAACAAACATTTCTAGAACATCGTATGCAGGAATTCATTAGCACTCTAGAATTGTAAAATACAATTACCAAATCTAAATCTCAAAAGTGGTTCTTTTATTTATTGTTATTTTAATTTAAATATTGCATACTTATATTGTGCTAGATGCTTTCATATACATTAATTGTTATAATTTACTCATAAAATAATACCGGAATGCAGATAATTCCTGTTTATTCAAATGACAATATTACAACTCAAAAAACTAAAGTAACTTTCCCAAGGACAGGAGAGGACAACAGGCAGAATCAATGAGATCAATGAAAGGCAGGTAAAAGCAAAGGTAGACCATAGATGGGGGAAAACAAAACAAACAAACAAATACAAGTTGATGATAGTAAAGCAATGTGGCCGGACCTCAAGGAGAAATAGCTAATGCTTTTCCAGATTGCCCCTCCATAAGCACAACCACAGTATCTCCACATCCATTTCTGAAATGAATGTCTTCTAATGGTTTTTGTAGCCCTGGTTTAGTCCAATCTCCCAATGAAGAAGGAGGAAGGAGTGTCACTAGGAAGCCACACTGACCACTGTAATTGCAGGTCTGTGACCAGGAATCTGGGTGATGAGCAGAGTGTAGTAATTACCACTGGCCATGAGCATTTGTGTAACAGTTCCCGGAGGCACCCTAAGTTTTGAGCCATCTTTATAATTGGGGTACTCAGAGCACCCATCCAGAATTAGACTTAACAGTGTCACTGGTCATTTACCATATAGCAAATACTGTTAGCTTTATTCTATACATTAGATCATTTCATTATATGAATATTCCCATGGGGAAAGTGGTATTATTGATCTTTTATAGATGAAGAATCTGAAATTCACAGGTGTTTAATAATTTTTAATGTCACATAGCTATAAAGTTAAGTAGTAGGATTTATTTTTTTAATTTATTTTTTATTTTTTTACAGTTTCTCTTTTAATTTTTTAAATTTTTTTCTATTTCAGCACATTACGGGGGTACAAATGTTTAGGTTACACATATTGCCTTTGCCCCACCCAAGTCAAAGCTTCAAGCATGTCCATCCCTCAGTCGGTGCACACCGTACCCATTAGGTGTGATTATAGCAGGATTTAGAAATACAGTCTAAATAACTTAATGTAGGTTACAGAATGAGTACTTTGTCTAGTAATGTGGCCTGTGTGCCATGTATTTCCTGTTCTCCCCAGTTTCTGGTCACATGACGGTAAGATTAGGTTACATGTCTTAGTTCCTTTGTGGTTGGATGAGACCATGTGTCTAGTTGTAGCCAATGAGTTAGGAGCAGAAGTGCTGTGGAATACATCTGGGCTGAATGTTCAATCACAACTGTAAAATCTTCTAGAACTCTCTTCTTCCTCCAGCACAGAAAACAGCATCTGTTCAGGGTGGTGCCTGCTTAATCATCCAAAGTGTCTAAATGCCTATGATGTATAATATAAAACGCCCTGGAGATTAGAGATTGTCATAGAACAAAAAATGAAGTAAAAACCTTTGTTGTTTTAAATCATCGAGATTTGGAAGTTGTTTGCTATCTAATTATAACTCTAGCCTATCTTCACCAATAAGGATAGAACTAGAACTTAACACATCACCTAACCACAAATCCTGTACTTCTTTTTCTATATCTTCTTGGTTGCCTGTTTCATATCTATTCTTGGCCTTTTCTTATTATTCTTATTATGATTTCTCTAGTATTTCTTTCTTCTTACTACTTCTTGCTTGGATGTAATTTCCCATCACAATTTACTCTCCCATTATATTTCTGTACTAATACTTCAGCATATTAACATGTACCCCAGTTGGTTGCCTGTAAATCCTCTTAGCGTCAGTACGTGTCTTACAACTCTTTTTCTTATCTGCAACACTGATCACACTACTATATTGTTTTCCAAAGAAGATAATCAAAGTCAGGCTTGAGGGAAGATCTTATGAGGACAGAGGAGCTTTCTCTGAGTATACCTAGTGGGACCACTTAAAGCCCTTAAAATGCTTTTATTGCTATCTGACCAGAGAATCTATCGCCTGCTTTATAGTGCAGAGCTACCCCTGCAAATGGAAATTGACTTATGGTTTCTTTACTTTCTAAATCAAAATGTGTTTATCTGTGTGGATAGTTTCTGTGCAAATGGGGCAAGGGGTAGGAATCCTTTAATAATTCCTGAGAGTGTTAATATTCACTGTAGTACAGTATGATTAAAAAAAGTCATTTGTGTTTTTTTTTTTTTTTGACTTTTGTATTAAAAGAGTGATAGATGTGGCTAGGTGACGAGCAGCAGGGGAGAACTCTAGGGAAAGAGAGCAACATTAAAGAAAACATCAAAATGGTGACTGCTTAGAGGCTATGAACCTTCAGGCAAACCCAGGAGCATTATTTTCTGGCTGAGAAAAAATAGTGCTTTCCCTACTGAAATATCTGATTGCTTGCAGCATATTCAAGGGAAAGCCCTTTAAAATGTTAATGTATTTTGTAGACGTCAGGAAGCAATTTAGGTCACTATCTGAGAGTAAAAATGTTAGGAGTGAGGGAGTTAAAAGAGTATGGGTTAAAGAATTTGTTAATTAAATGTTAAGAAATATACCAAGTAATATGCTTATTACATATCTATCATAAAGTCTGAATATTATTGACAAAACTCAGAACTTTTTTCTAATCAAATAAATTGGGTTTGAAAATAAGAATGTGTTTGAATTTTTTTTTAACTAATGAAAACCCAGTATTTACTGACACCATCCTATTCCCATTTTTGTGATTGTGCAAAAACTATTGAAGAATAATTTAAAAATTGGAGTCCTAGGTTAATAAGATCAAAGTGCACATAATAGTTACATATTCTTCACAAATGAGAAGAATGGATTGAAGAAATCTCATGAATTGTAACAAAAATGTTTACTTAGTCATTTAAGAGCCTAAGCAAAAATCGAAACACAAAGATATCTGTGAAAGGTTCAGTTATGCAAGATGAATAAGTTCTGGAGATCTAATATACAGTAAGGTAACCACAGTTGACAACACTGCATTGTATACTTGAATGTTGATAAGAGTAGATCGTAAGTGTTCTCACCACACACAAGCACACAAAAAGAAAGAAAATGATAAATGTGTGAGGTGATGGATATGTTAATTGATAGTGATGATCATTTCACAATGTATAGGAATATCAAAATATCAAATGGTACACCTTAAATATATATACTTCTTTTTTGTCAATTATATCTCAATAAAGGTGAAAAAAGATAAAATATAAAAAGAAATTTTCATTAGAAATACCATCCACTTGGATTACTGGTAGACAAGATGCTTTCTTAATGTTATTTTTTTTTCTTTTTTAAAAAATTTCAGAGTGTTCCAGGGGTACAAATGTTTTGGTTACATAAATTGCTTTTGTATCATATGAGTCAAAGTCATTAAGTGTGTCCATCGCCCAGATAGTATGCGTTGTATCCCTTAGGTGTGAATTAACCCATCCCCTCCTCCCCCGCAACCTGCTTGATTTCCAATCAATGGTATTTCCATATGCCAAATACCTGAAAGGAACTCTCTGCTTTACAGTGATGACTCTGTTGACAAGGCATATTTTTTTCTGAGTTCCTCTGCCATCTTTTCACCTTTCAAAAACTAGTAGGGCAAGGAAAAATGTGAGCAAGCTTTGTTCCAGGGAGTGACTCTAAATGTTATCAAGAATTATGAAAGGTCTGAGATTTTTACCATCTTTCAAAGCTAATAAGTTAGACTGCATCGTAGAATTTCATGAATAGTGAGTGACAGAAGACACAAGATTTCTGGGTTAGAGACAAAGGACAGTTTATTGTTCACAGCAAGAGCAGTAGCCAGAATATCATCATTTAACCTAGTTCCCTGAGCCCACTGTCCACAGGGCAATGCACAACAGCCAGGTTAGACTAGTACACAACACATAATATGTTACACAAGAAGACCTGTGACTTAAAGGACTCCAGATGTTTCAGGGGCCACAGCATATCTATTCTTTGCATCAGAGGGAGACACTGTCTCTATTATACTGGGCAGTAAGTATCCCTACCCTTTGTTCTGAATGGAGATAGAATTTCTATCTTATAAGGCTGTAAACACAGTTGCCTTTTGCTCCAGAGGAAAATATTATGTATGTTTTAAGACTATTTGCTATACAAACATCCTTGAACAGACAGTCTGGAGCAAGTGGCCATCACTTTCCTCACAAGATTTGCAGAAACACAAGAAACCCTTAGAGAATTGTCCTCGATAGACATTGGGAATACTACCTGTAACATACAGGTCAAAATTGCCACTGCTACTTAAACTTGTCTAAGTCCAAAACTAAACGCTATGTGGGCAAAGTTAATCTGAAAACCAGGTACATGGTTATAGTTTAAGTCTACCTTTTACCTGGGTGACTTTGTCCTTTCAAGAACTTTAAGAAAATAAAAAGTTTCGTTGACTTTTGGATGTGTTCTTTGCATTTTATTCCTTTGAAACAAGGTTTATTTGCCAATCTGGAGAAAATTAGCATTCAGTGGACTGAATCGCTTTGCTTAACTAAAAGAAGTAAATGAAGGGATATATCTGGCTTCTAAAATTCTCATGATAAGGGCCTGCTACAAAAAAATTGTCTTTTGATCTTTCTGAGACTGAATTCTAAAGCAGCACTATTATGATAGATCTGTAGGTGGTATGCAGAAAAGACGCTCCTTTCCACCTCTACGACCCTACATTAAAATATTTTGCTTAAAGCTTTAAAATTAGCTATCACCTGAAAAAATAGAACTGCTTTCCTTTGAAAATGTGAAGTTTTGAAATGCTAGAAATGTCATGCATTAGCAGTCTATTTACATCTATTCAACACAAATACAACAAAGTAGTCAAATTCATGTATTACGTTAGAACCAAGCTTGTCAATATGCCAGAGCACTCAACCTATGTGCCAGCCTTGGGTACATATGATGTTTTCTATCATTCAAATATGGATTTTCAAGTGTCCTGACTTAAGATGCTTTCTCTTATCCAACTGCATATATGTATTTAATTGTCTTGACAGTGGAAAATTAACATGGCTTTATGCTTGTGTCCAGGAATAATCATTGATTCTTTTGCTGATAAAGAAGGATAAGAATATTAGGACAAAGTTGAAGTGAAACAGGTTGTCATTGTTGCTCATTTATTTTGGAAGACTTCCAAAGTGTTGCCATTAGATATTGTTTATTCTCACTACTTTTGTGGAAATGATAGTGCTAGATTATACTGGTTTGCTGAAGAAAAAGAAACTATTAACACTTCCAAATCTACATTAATTAAGTACTTTGTGCTACCACCCATTCAAAAAATATAGACATGGCTGTTTTTAACAGGTTTCAATGTGGATACTCTAAACATGTATATGTAGGAAAGAGGGTATGAGTTAAGAGCAGATGCTAATCATAGATACTGATATATCAGGAAGTTGGCATTTGAGTCAAATTTCAATGTGTAAATTATAACTTGTTTTGTGCCTATTTTGTTATTGAAAATTATTTTGTGACGTCAATTAGCAAAGTTCTATATTATAAATGGCAGGAAATATCCTGATGTATGAGCTTGGCATTCAGCATATTTATGAGATAAAAACACTTTTATGTATCAATCACAACTGAAAGAGTATTATTTTTAAATAATGTTACTTATGCTTTATTTTATGTATTAGCACCTCTGTGTACGAGCTGAGACATAGCATTTTTAGAGCTATAAGATAGTAGAAAATATTCAATCCACTTCAAAAAAATATAATACAGCTGTGAAAAGTGAGGGCCTGAGAGGCAATGTTTTTTGTTGAAAGTGACACAGCCAGGTACTGTTCAGCTGAGATTAGAACCCAGATGTTCTTTTTTATAATACAAAACTTCAAGTATTCCTTTTACCAACAAAAAAGTACATTCAGTCATCATTTCAGCAAGTATTAATTAAATGCCTACTACACATGAAGTACTGAACAAAGCAGTTCAAATTGAGTTCTTAAATAAATAGCTTGATTTTCCCTATGACTTTTGATGAAGCAAACATCTCAAATGATTGAAAACACAATTCAAAACCTTATTTAAATGTACAACAAGGGGACTGTCCTTTATGGAGAGCCAGTGCAAAATTTACTTGTTAAGAAGTAGTCTACAAATAAATAAATGGGGCCGACTAAGTATATTTGCTGGACTAAGTACAAGAAAGACACACTTAAAGACATCGAACTAGCCACCAGACTGTCTGAAGGGGATTGTGCATGTATCAGCTGTGTGAGTTAAACCAAGGGCACCCTTCAAAGATGGGTCTGTCAATCATTATACAACCAACTGGTACAAACACCCAACAATAAATATCTAGTTTCAACAAGCTGTCAGAAGTTTGCATTGAAGGTTCCTCCGTGTATTTTCATAGCTTGATAGCTCATTTCTTTTTAGTACTAAATAATATTCCATTGTCCGAATGTGCCATAGTTTATTTATACATTCACGACTAAGGGGCATCTTGGTTGTTACAAATTTTGGCAATTATGAATAACGCTGCTATAAATATCCCTGTGCAGGTTTTTCTGTGGACATAAGTTTTTAACTCCTTTGAGAGTGATTGCTGGATTGTATGGCAAGAATATGTTTACTTTTGTACAAAACTGCCAAACTGTCTTAAACTGGTTGTACAATTTTGCATTTCTACCAGCAATGAATGATAGTTCCTGTTGCTCCCCTATCCTTAACAGTATTTGATCTTGTCAGTGTTTTGAATTTTGTCCATCCAAATGGGTGTGTAGTGTTGTGGTTTTAATTTACAATTCCATAATCACATATGATGTTTAATATATTTTCATATGTATCTTGCCAATTACATATCTTCTTTGGTGATTGTGCTTGCTTAGCTCTTTTGTTCATTTTACAATTGGGTTGTTAGTTTTCTTTTTGCTGAATTTCTAAAGTTCATGGTATAATTTGCATAACAGTCCTTTGTCAGATATGTCTTTTGTAAATATTTTCTCCCAGACTGTAGCTTTTCTTTTCATTCTCTTGAGAGTATCTTTTGCAAAGCAGAGATTTTTTTTTTTTTAATTTTAATGAAGTCCAGCTTATAAATTATTTCTTTCATGGATCATACCTTTAGTGTTGTGTTTAAAAAGTCATCACCATACCAAATATTATCTATATTATCTCCTGTTACTTTTTTGTAGATCATAAATTTATTGTATATCTATTTTGCCATAATAGATGTACCTCTCTTATTGCAATTTTTTTCCTATTCTAACAACACAAACTATGAATAATTCATTTAAAATAACGCTGAGAATTTCAAATTTAATTCTGCTTTCAACATTATCCTCATACTATAATCGGACATTTTATACAGTTTAAGATATTTTAAGTTTTATTTTTTCTCCTTTACTTAAATACCTTGGATTCATGAAGACAATAAGGGGAAGAGGGCTATGAAGAGAAGTTAGTTAACAGATGCAAAATACAGTTAGAAGGAATAAATTCTAGTGTTTGATAGTACAGTAGGATGACTATAGTTAGCAGTAATTTATTGTATATTTCAAAATACCTAGAATAGGATATTTGGAATGTTTCCAACACAAAGAAATAATAAATGTTTGAGTTGATAATATCCCAAGTACTCTGATTTGATTTTTACACATCATATGCATTATCAAAATATCACATGTACTCTCAATATTTTTACAGTCATTGTTTCAATAAAAATTTTTAAAAATAAGATCTTCTATATTATCTTCTAGTTTTATAGTTTGTTTTTTGCATTTAGTCTATGATCCACTTTAATTTTTAATTTTTAATTTTTGCGACTGATTTAACATCTGTGTATAGATTCATTTCCTTGCACACGTGCGGGGAGTTAGCTTCGCTCCCCGCAAAGAGGTTTTTTCTTCCGATCAGGTCTCTCAGGCAGGGGTCATCGCAAAGGATGAAAAAATAGTAGGAAACAGAAATAATAATAATAATACACAGAGCCAAAGATATAGTTTATAAAGTAAAATTTATGAAAATAGATAAAAGCAGGGTATCCGGATGGGGATATTTCCTCCCGCTAGAAATATCTCCAAAACTTAATATCCACACAGGTATTATATAGGGTAGGGACAGGCTCCCGTTGCCAAGGGCAACGGGATTCACATACTAACAGGCAGTTTGCTTCAGGGTCAAAGTCTTCTAAAAGGCTACTACGGATCCTTTAACTAACTCTAACTAGGGGAACAATGAGTTGTAAAATCTTCTTGGGGCAAACTTCTAAGTTTTCTGACAAGGCTATTACTTTAGCAAAAAACAGAGACATCTTGGCTCCGGTGATTGTGTTCTTGGAGACAAAGATGATTTCATAAGTCAACATGAGCTGTGCTTTGTGTTAATTACTTTAACCGCATGGCTCCTTCTGGGCCCGGCTTGGGCATTAGCATATCTCTCTGATCAGCTCTCATCTCCGGGGGTCCTTGCCAGCTCCAGCAACCCATGGCTCTAGGAAGAGGCCTGCCTTGTCTTTCAAAACAGGTGAGAACCATAGGCCTAGTTTATAGCTGTCTCTTTGAAGTGCAGCTTTTACTGACCAAGGAGACGCCCTCCTGAGACGAGGCAGCTTTTGAACTAACACATTTCTTTTTTCTTTAAGGCAAAGTCTTATGTAACTTCTGAAATCAAATCTTGTCTCCAGAAATACAGGGGGCATTTCTATGACTCAGTATTCTTAGGCTCAACACACACGGATGTCCAGTTGTTCCAGAGAACATTTGTTTAAAGAACTATCTTTGCTCCATTGTATTGCCTTGGCATCTTTATCAAAGATCCGTTGGTTTTATTTATGTGGATCTTTTTCTGGACTCTCTGCTATAGTCCATTGATCTATTTGTCTACTCTATCACCAATACCAGACAGTCTAGACTGCAACTTTATAGTAAATCCTGAAGTTGAGTATTGCCAGTCTCTGACCTTGTTCTTCTCCTTCAATATTGAATTGACTTTCCTGGGGTTTTTGTCTCTCCATATAAACTTAGAATCCATTTATTGGTATCCAAAAAATAACTTCTTGGGATTTTGATTGGTATTACATTGAATCATTTTGTATTGAATCAATGGATCCCATTCTATACAATGGGAAAGCCCAGATCTTATGTGAATATTCTCTAAGTTTTGACAAATATGCCCATTTAAGAAAAACACATTAATATATTGACATGTCAAAATATAGAATGCCATCATCCCCTGAAAAAGTTCCTTCTGGCCTCTTCCATGTTGATCTCCCCTTCCATTCCCTCTGAGGCCACCAATGTTCTGATATTTTTTTACCATAGTATAGTTTTTTTCTGTTTTACAGTTTCACATAAACGGGATTATATCATATAAGCAGATTTGGGTAATGCTTCTTTCATTCAGAATAAGATTATTGACATTTGTCTGTTATTTTGGTTATCAGTAGAGTGTATTCCTTTTTATCGCTCAATAGTTTTTCCCTAACTTGATATACTATGTATTTTTTCTCTCTTTAAGTTCATTTTCCTATTGATGGAAACTGGCTGGGACTCTTATGAATGCTTGCACTAGTTTTTTTGTGGCTGTATATTTATTTTCATTCCTCTTGGGTAATTACTAGGAGTGGATTGCTGGTTCATAGTGTGGATACTTTTTTTAAAATAGGAAACTACCAAAACTTTTTCCAAAATAGATGTATAATTTTACATTCCCAACACAAGAGCAATGGATGAAATTTCCAGTTGCTCTACATCTTTGACAGTATTTGCTATTCTTGGTCTTTTTAATTTTAGTCATTCTGGAGAGTGTATAATGGCATCAATTGTAGTTTTAATTTAAATTTTCTTGTTGACTAGTGACTTTGAGCATCTTTTTATTTGTGTACTGACCTTTCATAAATTTCCTTTTGTGAAAAATCTGTTCGAATTTTTTACTATTGTTTGTAAATTGTTTTTATTTTTATTGTTCAGTTGTTGAAGTGCTTTGAGTTTTATCAATACTTCAAAACATATAGAATTATTTTATAGAAATATTTATCTTATATCATTGTAAAATTTTAAATTAGATAAAGCTACTGTTAGCCAGTTTAATATGATTTCATAAAAAATAATGTTCATTAAAATAATAAAATACCCACATTTGGACAGAAGTTTTAAACAATAATAACAATTGAAAGCTATAACCCCACAAATTAGACATGGCTAAAATAATAGTATATTATATCAAAATGCATCTGAACATTTTATATATGTGCAATATATATACACATATATATGTAAAACATAATATTTGTTTCACTGATGTTTCATTGTTAGAAAAATTAGAAATTTCTCTTCTTTATTGCAGTCAATTTACCAGACACTAAGATAATCAGTTACATCCAATTTAAGAATAAAACAGTATTTCCCTAGTATATCATCTGTATAACTCATTTCTCTGAGAATATCAACTATACACAAAGCAGGAATGGAAAAAATAACATTTAAAAGAAGAAATTAAATCTCTAATTAGGAAAAAAGAAATAGTAAAGGAACATATAACTGTTATAATGAGAAAATATCTCTTGCTTTATCACCTTATATTTTAGAGTTTCAACAAGTTTAAAAATGAATTATTTCATTTTGAAGACTAAAACCATAAGAAGTGTTCAATCCTACTGAGTTCTACATTCCAGTCAGTATCATAGGCATGTGGCCAGTGAGAATATAGTTACAATATATCACTCATTGTGCAAATTCCATTTCAAGTGAATATTGTTGACTTTTGATAATTTTTATATTTATTCTATAAATTTATTTTGGATTTGTAGTTATATAAGTGAAGCATCCCAAGAATGGAAAAATAAGCACCACATGTACTCACCATCAAGTTGGTTTTAACTGATGAACACCTAAGAGCACATATAGAAATAACATTCATCGGGCGTCAGGCAGATGGGAGAGAGGAGGAGGGGATGGGTATAAACATATATAATGAGTGCAGTGCACACCGTCTGGGGGATGGACATGCTTGAAGCTCTGACTCGGGGTTGGGGGGCAAGGACAATATAAGTAAGCTAAACATTTATACCCCCATCATATGGTGAAATAAAAAAGAAACAAAAGAGTTATATGATGAATAAAGCTTATAACTGATATTAAGCTTGTTCATATTTAAGCAATATCATATTGAAAACACTTTAAGACTACGTTACTTGTCCACAAGAACTACTTCTTTCTTTTAAATGGAGACATACATTAATCATGTTGTAGAGATACTAAGGGAAAGGTTATGTAGGAATCTGAGTCACTGCATGAGATTACTAGTGTTAATTCTGATTTATGTTTAGCTTTAAGGTTACTTGGATATAACCAGGAAACACATGAAAATAGAAGTGAACAGAAGGTTGAGCAGCAAGGTCTCTTGATTGTCTGCTCCCACTCTACCTAAAGCATTTCTGATTTTATATATATTATGTTAATAACAAATATATTATTTATATTTATATATTGTGACTAATCAAAATTTTTGTTTGAAGAAATATTTCTATTGCTTAAAAAATGTTAAATCATTGGAGAGTTGATCTTAAGATTCTAATAACCTAGTGATTTTGTGAATTTTGATTTCAAATGTTTTTTTTAGCTAGTTCCAAAAATCAAATTTATCTTCAAAGAATGATACTGAAAGTTTTTTCTAGGGTAGGAAATTAAATATGTGGAAGCATTGTTACATTTATCTATAAAACAACTGCAAAAGCATAACTGAAAGTTAAAGTTGAAATGTAACTTATCTGTCTACACATCTAATATCTTCATTTTGCTAATGAAAAATTTGCATACTAATATTCTTTTGTCCAGTTGCTAAAATCATGTAGTGGTAGATTTGGGGAAAAAACTCTGGTCTCCTAACAAAGAGTAGATAGAGATTTCCTACATCAAGGATATCTTTTCCATATATTTGTTTAAAATACTTTATCATAGGACTTACACACATGTGACATATGTGTCTATCTTGTCAAGCATATTTCTATCAACTTCACTAGAATTTCAGCTCTTATATAAATTTTCTCTTTAAAAGTTGATGTTCCTAATAACTATGTCTTATCCCAAAGTAAGTACTATACCTTCTAATTCTCCCTGTAAAATTTCCACCATTGTTTAAGTCCACCATTATAATAAAAAACACCCTCTTTAGGAACACAAATAAAATTGGTTTATGTGCGATAGTTAAAAATCTGTCACTGTGCCCAATGTCTCTCTCTTTGAAAGACTGTTCCTCAAGATTTTATGGTTTTTCTCTTTGATTGATACAATAAAGTCCCTTATTCACCTCCCACAAGTCTACATTCATTGCCCCAGAGAACATTATTTCTGTGAAATGTTCTGCTGAAAAAGGATTCTAATGGCTGAGTCATTTGAAGAAAACTGCATATTATGCTTCTGTGGAAATCCACAATGCCCAAGAGCATATTAAAGTCTGAGAAACATTCTAAAGTTTGCTTAACCTAGAATTTCCCAACTAATGGACTATAGAAATGTTTGAACACCTTCTGATGTTCTGGGAAACACAATTTGGGAAAATCTGCTCCAGTAGCTTTTAGAAGTAACTGGTGCTATACATATCAACAGACTTGACTTCTCTTGAAACTCACAATGTTAACAATCTGGCTTAATATCATTTTATAGTTACAGATAATAAAGTATAATAAATCCATTTTAGCTCTTTTTGTCAATCTGTATTTTATGCTTTTTATTTCTAGAAAGAGAATGTTTATGCTATATTTTTAGGAATCATAATACGGGATTTAAATCATATGCTGTTCATGTATGAAATGCTATTCCTCAAAATATTGCTATCAGAAACCAGACTGTTTGACTAAAGAAAAATATTGAAATATATCAAGTTTTAAATTTTAATTGAAGTAATTTAGATAATGTACATAGATCATTATTATACACTTCAATACATATTTATATTTGTCTATACTCATAGTACCACCTCTCAGATTATGACACAAAATATCTCCTGTGATTCAGAAAGTTCCTTTTGACACTTGAACATTTTAGTTAATATCATCTTCTGAAGGCAACCACTATTCTGAATTTTCTACTACTGATTAGGTTTTCCTTTGAATTTCACATAAATAGAATCCTACAGTGGGTTTTGTTTGTTTGTTTTTTGCTAACACTATGTCTGTGATATATATCCATGTTGTTGAATGTAGTGAAAGTATATATCCATTCCTGTAAGTTTGACTCCTCATTTCCTGTAAGGATAAAATTGAGACTATATCATACTTAGTAAATATTATTAAGATTCCTGTGCTTCATAGGTTGACACAGAAAATTATAAACCAATAAATATTATAGCTAAACATGTTTTGCTTAACTTAACTTTCATTAATTAGAGTAATAATATAAGCTTCACTCAAAGAAATTAAAATTGTAATATTTTATTTGGGCATAATTTAAATTACTCTTTTTTGTTCTCTTATTCAAAGAAAATAAAATTTGGTTTATTTCCTTTGGGCAGAAATAAGGTAGTCATTACGGGAAAGAACACAGAAAATCTAAAGAAGTGTTCTAGACACTCTGAAGAGCTGCATTTTATACATTAGCATTAGTGCATGTCTTCATAAATTTACTCAAATTTGGTGCATCAATAAATTAAGTTTTTATGGATATAAATAAAAGAAATTTTTTATCAGAAGTTATGATTTTCAAATATTCAAAGACTAGTCATCTTGATATTCACAGGAGCATGTGTAATGCTAAAATATTAGCCACACATTGGATTTAAGCAAACTATCAGATGTGCTTGATTTTATCTTCCTTAACTATTGAACATCACTGAAACACTAACTTCAACTTTCTAAGGCTAAGATTATATTATTATTCTCCTAAATGGAAGTTTGTTGAATACATAGGAATCAAGTTTTGAGCTCTTTGAAAAATATGAAAATCTATAGCTCTATGATCAATAAACAGTTTGAAAGACATATGGAAACCAGAAGAGGAAAAATAAAACTCCCAGGCAAAGTACATTTGGGAATACACCATAAAGACTGCCACATATTCAGCATTAAAAAAGTAATAAAAAAATTCCATTTTAGATAGCATCAATTTTCAAAAGCCAGAGATATGTCTTAATGCTTAAAAAATAACAGTATACCACATATTTATTTTTCCAGAATTGAAGGTTTTATAAATATCTGATATATTGTTCATGCTGCCATTGATATGGAATACTAGGTTAAGACATAAATGAGTAAATAGCATGTATTATCAACATTGCAGTTTGAAGGAAAAAATAACAAAAATAAAAAGGGAGGAGAGAAAGGTAGAGTGAGAGTGGGTACGATAGGGAGAGTGAGAGAAAGGGGAGAGGTACAGAAGCATGACAGAGAAAAGAAAAGTAATGGCTATGTGAGGTGGAAACTATGTAAAAAAAAAAGAAAAATTTGGAGAGGGTATTTTTCCTAATCTAAATTACAGAAGTTTTGGATTTAGCCTGGTGCTCTCAGAAATTAAAACTTAAAGAATACATTTTGATAAAAATTGAGTGAAAAACAGATTAAGTTTATTAAATATTAAGGGAGAGAAGGAAAAGAATATTAAAAATTGCATCTAGCACCCCCATTGACAACACCGTATTACTGCTAACAGATTTGACTTCAGAGATGACATGCTTAACATGCTGTAAATATTTTAAAACAATGATTATGTAGACAATTGCTTATATCATGCTCAGGTGTCCCTCCTTAATGTAACTACAATAATTTCTGATGTAAATTAAATTGTTAAATTTTGTAGAAAAAAAATCACATAGCATATAAATTGGATATCTAAAAAGCTATCAAATATAAAGCCCTGTATTTTAGTGTCTGGGAGACTGAATCCTTGGACCTGCAATGAACCACCACCCAAGTGACAGAAATATGCAATGGCAGAGCCAGCATGACAAGGCAGGAATTTTGGGTGCCTCAGAAAAGAAAGATACTAACAAGTATTATTATCTTTCTTTTCCACACCCACTATAATAACATTTACTATAAATAAATCCAGTGCTTTAATGCCTGGCTAATGATTATATATGGATATACTAGCTATATACTGGATGCTGTTTATTTATTTATTTATTATTATTTTTATTTATTTATTTTCTTATTTATTTTTGTGTATTTATTTATTTTTAATCTTTATGTAAAATACTGGATAACACAATTGTAAGCAACCAAGAATTATTAGATACTTTATTTTTTTCAAAGATTGTTATATACAGTATCATGTTCAAATTTCCTTATACTTAAGCTAAAAAAATCTTTGTTATTAAAAATTTTTTTAGTGATTTAAATTTTTTTATATTTATTGGATACTTGAATTTTCTTTGCTCGTTTTCATTGTAAGTATTATATCTTTTATAAGTATGTAGAAGTACTTGACATATTAGAGATATTAACACTTTGGTCCTAGTTATCACAGAAATTTTTCCACTTTATTCAATAGCCTTAAAGGTTTTTAGTGAATAGAATTTTCACCAAAATGTAAATATTTTCAAAATAAATTCCTTAGACTGTTTCCCATTTTTTTAGTCATTATGACTATTATTATTTGCTAAGAGTTTATTTTTTTTCCCTATGCTGGCACCGTGCTAAGTTCAAAAAGCTTAGAATATTTATCCCAGAAGTTATATGGCTTAATTAATATTTACATTAAAAAATTTAAATATACCTTTCAAGAAGTTTGTAATACATTTTGTTGTTGTTTTTATATTGATGTTTGGGGCAGGAATCTTTATTTCTTTTATCCAAATGATTAACCAGTTTTTAAAAATATTATTTATAAATGATTCATATTTTCCCAACCTCTTTAAATATTATTTAGTCACAGATTAAATTGCAATATAAATATAAATCCAGGAAGTGTTACTCTAAATATTTAACAATAAGTATGGTATGGGCATTGACCAATTGAAGGATTGTTGTATGTGTGTATCAACTAACAATCAGCCCTGCAAAATTCTATGTCTATTAATTTATACCACAGATGCATCTGTTCATTCTAGCATGAGTGCTACAATTTTATTTAATATAGCTTCATGGAATACTTTACTGTTTGAACAGGCCTACATCACCCCTGTTATAATTCATTTCTCAGGATTTGCTCTGCCTATTTGGCATTCTTTTTTTTCCCCACAAATACATTGAAATAATGCAGCTAAATTACAAAATGATTTATTGTTACATTGCATTAAAATTATTAAGGAACTTGTTCTTACATCAAATATTTGTTGGAAGTCATGTTGGTCAATTTTATTTTGAGGAGAATAATCTTATAATAAATGTAACCTTTCCCATAAAGAAACAAAGTGTATCTCAATTGATTTTCCCTTTATAGTTCACAGTAACCTTTCATAGTTCCCCTAATATTGATGCTTAATATTTTGCCAAGTTGATTTCTAAGAGTTTATTTACATGTTTTGCTATTTTAAATTTGTCTGTTTTGGTAATATTTGAAATTATTCCTCCCAAGGGAATACAAATACCTTATATTTTGTAATCAATTTTGTAACTAGCCAGGTTCAGATTCTATTAGAGAATCTTTATCAGTTAATAATCATGTGTTCTCTAGGTAGAAAACCTCTTCCAAAGGATGAAGTTTTCTAAATTATTTCATTATTTCCTTCCAATAAAGTTCTGTAATCTTATACAAGCTATTTGAATGAGAACCTCTGTTCATCTGACACCAAACTTTGTGTCCTTAAATAAAGGTAATATTTTAAGTCCTAAAGTTGAACTATCTCAGTTTTCATCATGCTTTGAATAAAGTCATATTCATACCAATCATCAGTAGAACATATTATAAGGTAATGATTGCTAATTGTTTTTTATGAGTTTAGCATTTTGAAAGTTTTCATTACTCTTGCTTACTTATTAAAAACAAGAAAATCATCAAGTGTTAGTATCCATATATTCTCTGCATGTTTCCAATAGCCTTATGGTAAATCAGTATTATTAAAGGTCTGTCTGTCCATTTTGTTAATAGTGTAACAGGGGATAAAATAGTATATTGTCTGTGGCATGAATATTCTTATTATAAATTACTATCCAAACAAATGTTTCCTCAAAGATCTTGCCATTAAGTAAGCACAACATTACTGATAGCAGCTTTTACTGATTGGTACCATTCATTTAGCGAGCTTATAAAATACCACTATGAAGTGGCTTCAAAATTCCCATTTAACTTTGTATTTGATATTGATTTACTTTATAGTATATGCTGAAGCATTTCTTCCCTGATTAGTTTTTGGGTGTGTTTGGATGCCACATGATGTTGAATATTTATATTATGCCCTGTCACCAATAAATAAATAAATAAATAGGAAAGAAAAAGTTTTATGTCCTGGCTTGAATATCTATGAGTTAAATTTAATATGATCCAGATATCAAAAGATATATATGTATATATTTAATTTCTTTTGACCTCAGAGTTTATACAAATTGATGTGTTATATTTAAAGATTGCAGATTTGAATAAGTTTGGGAACCAAGTAAGCAACATTAATAAATGCATTGGACTTGGTGAATACTGTGAGAAACTAGAATACTTAGGGGAAAAAATATACACTTAAATACCCTCATCATTAAAGAATTTGAAAAAATAAAGAATTTACTTGCTTACCCTCCAAATAAAGAATAAATCCAACAAAATCAGGAATGAAAAATTTATAAAGTAAAAGCAGAAAATAAAAATTACTTAAACAGGTAAATAAATCCCAAAACTAATTTGTTAAATAACCAATAACATATATTTTCTTCTTATAAGCCTAATAAAATATGTGAACAATAATAAATATCAGGAGAGATTAAAAGAATTATAAGCAATTCTTACAGCAGTTCAATTGCAGCATTTTGAAAATTTAGACAAAATGGATGATTTCCTAAAAAATATGCAAATTTTCAAAATCAACGCAATTGAAAGTGGAAATCTTATTCTCCAAGTACTATAGAAGAGATTGGAAAGAAGATTAGAGATCAGCATTGATAAAGACACCAGAATCAGATGGCTCCACAGCTGAACATTATCTAACTTTTAAAAACCAGATGTCCATGGGATTAAAAAAATTCCAGTTTTAAAAGAGTAGCCAAAATTTTCATATTGGTGCGAAATACCTTAATTTTTAAATGTTAGCATTAGTTCATGTTTTTATAGTTAGTAGTTGCTCAAAATAATTTTGTAGAATATATTGGCCGCTGATTTAAAATGTTTTATCATTAGGATTAAGAGCTGCTTATTGGTTACTGAACTCTGTTTAGAAATTTTTGCCTGGTGTGATGGCTCACACCTGTAATCCTAGCACTCTGGGAGGCCAAGGAGGGAGGATTGCTTGAGCTCAGGAGTTCTAGACCAGCCTGAGCAAGAGCGAGACCCTGTCCCTACTAAACGTAGAAAAAATTAACAGGGCGTGGGGGTACGTGCCTGTAGTCCCAGCTACTTGGGAGACTGAGGCAGGAGGGTACTTTGAGCCCAGGAGTTTGAGGTTGCTATGAGCTAGGCTGATGCCATAGCACTCTAGCCCTGGTGACAGAGCAAGACTGTCTAAAAAAAAAAAAAAAGAAAGAAAAGAAAAGAAATTTTTGAAGTATATGTTCTTGTAAATTTGTCTACCTAAGGAGGTGTGTGTGCGTGTATGTGTGTGTGTGTGTGTGTGTGTGTGTGTGTGTGTGTGTGTGTGTGTGTATGTCTGTGGAGGGCTGGGGAGACAAAGAAAGGAAAAAAGAGATAAGTAATTTTCTTTCTGGTTCTATTCTCATATTATGTACATTCTTTAGTTTACGGTGTCTATGAACAAGACACCATACCATAGATGAGCTCTTATTTATCAAATTATTATATTAAGTCTATGGTGTTGTTAAATAACAAATGGAATACTTTTTGGACTGTCCTCTTCAGAAGTAAAGGGATAGTCTAACACTTTCCTATGGCCTGTCTCCAGTGGGACAAACACGAGCTCTTTCTTTCCCAGCTGGGTGTATTTTGTCTTTGGGAGGTTGAAGAGGAAAGATTGCCTGTGTTTCGTTTTCCATATAATGTTTGAATTATCTGGGTTCTGTTCACTAACAGAACCACTTTGTGAGAGAGAATCACTTTGCAAATTATCCTTTGACTAACCAAATGCCAAGTCAGAAATAATGAGAATTAAATCGTTCTGACTGAGTTTTTGCCTGTGATCTGCTTCATTAGCAGAGGGCCATCCTCCCCTGGCCCTTTGACCACCTAGTTTTTCGCTGTGATCCATTATATTTCGTCACTTCTGATTTACTCTAATGGAGACTTTGCTTGTTAAGGGCATTTTGGTGCCACTGACCCAGGAAAACTGATTTTATATAAACCCCAACATTGCTAGTCCTTGAGAAGCTGGCATTAGATGAGAAGTGATTAAATATTCATTATTAAATAATTAGAATGCTTCCTAAAGTGAAGTTTATTTAGAGGGCAGGGATAAAATTATGCCCTAAAATGAACTTTCCAGCTTAATCAATCAAATGGTATATTTCAGTCTTGGAAATTTCAATTCTGATTTTGGGAAAAAATAAATCTCTAGAGCATAATTTGCACAGAATAACACTGTTTAAAGCAATAAGGCTTATTAATGTTTAGGTCACAGCAGAGTTTTTAAAGTTTGGCAATTTAAATACACTGTGGTCCTTTTAGTCAATTTATTTAGGACTTGTTGGCTAAAGAAATTGTGCTTTACAAGCCCCAACATTTAATCTACTGAGCAAAGCTTTTTTGTCAAACTCAAATTAACAACTTCGGGAAGAAAGAGATCACATAAGCAAAGTTGAGAGCATGGGGGATTTTGTCCAGATTCAGTTTCATGTTACTGAAACTCATGCAAAAAACTAACATTTTAAAAACAAGATGATGAAATGGTAAACTATATTATACAAAAAATAGTAAAATATCAAAAAATTGTTTTTTAATAACTAATTTTAAGAAAAATATAAATCTATGATACACATTTAGAGTATACTTTATAAGACTTTACAAAAATGTCTAGAATTAATCTGACATAAATTTTCCAGAGCTGTCCTTAGTTCAGTACCTACAAAATAATGAACAACCAATTCTCTGTCTCTCCCTGCATCCTGCTCTAATTTGTCATTACACAGTTTTGTGCTCAGAGAGAACACCCTTCTCCAAAACCCTCTAGCAATCAGCTTATGCCCTGCAGCATGAGATTTAATTATTCATATCAGTGTTAGGACACACATTAAATATATTAAGTCAGAATAAATCCTTACACAATTTGCCCTAGAAAAATAAATGCTATGAAAATGTAAGTAAAATTATTCCCAAAAGTGACTGAAATAAATCATATCTGAAGAGGCACCTGGAATCCATCAAACATAAAATAATCTCAGTACCATGTTGTTTCAAGAGATGTTGCTCAGTGAATGATGAACAAGGCAGAATATTTAAAGGTTCGCTGGCAGCAGCACAAAAAATATAATTCTAAAGAGGGTAGTATATTTTTCCTGATTGCAATATATATCATTTTATTATGGTAAAAACTATACCTTCAGGCATGTACACATTGTTTCTCCATCAATGAATATCATGTTTAGCTTGCTGTAATCACTTAATTATTATTTTCCTTCAGTGTATATGACGCTCTTGTTTCCTTGACCAATCAATGGAATGCATCCTTAAAACCAGCAGTAGTTTCTTGCTCCTCATACCACATACTAGCATTTCCTTGAATCCAAGGTCTACTTTATTTTTTTTTTAATTTTTTAAATTTTTTATTTCAGCGTATTATGGGAGTACAAATGTTTAGGTGAGCTATATTGCCCTTGCTCCACCCTAGTCAGAGCTTCAAGTATGTCCATCCCCCAGACAGTGCATACCGCACCCATTAGGTGTGTATATACCCAACCCTTCCTCCCTCCTCCCATTTGGCCGACACCCAGTGAATGTTATTGCTATATGTGCACTTAGGTGTTGATCAGTTAAAACCAATTTGAGGTAAGTACATGTGGTGCTTGGTTTTCCATTCTTGGGATACTTCACTTAGTAGAATGGGTTCCAGCTCTATCCAGGTTTACTTTATTATCCTAAAAGCTCTTTCCAATTTGATCATATTGAATATTCTGATTTTTTAGTCATTTTCCTTGACTGAATTAAACCTCCCTAAATCCTGCGCTTATTCTCATTTATCTGATTTTTTCACTGTGGAAGTTAAAGTGTTTTGAAGTTGCCCTGCTCTTAGCCTGAAGAATGTATAATAATTCATCAAATTAAAGGGTATTTGTCACCATACCCAAATATTCACACATGCAACTTTAAGGGCAAATAACATGAACCCATACTTCATATTTTTGTTAAAACTTTAAAACTTTTAACATATATAACAGTACCAAAAAAATCTGTAATAGAAACCAATGTGCTCGTAACCATTTTAGAGACATTGACATTTTTCCATGTTAATTTTATACTTTTTTCTTTTCATAAAATAATGAAAAAAAAACCACATATAGCTAATACCTTCTCTTCTTTTTCCCCTCTTCTCTACCCTATTTCCAGAAGGCCTTTTGCCTATAGTGATATGCCCAGAAGTAGACACTCTGAGTTCCATTAGTCATGGATTGTGTCTGGGGAGGGTATCCATTGCACTCATATGGTCCTATGGTCTCAACCTGATATGCTTTAACCTGAAAGCTAAATTAGAAAGTTAACCACCACCTGTACACCTTATGTAAAACCATAGGAGAAAAGTAGACTAATATTAAAAATGTGGTTGATATTTGTAGCAGGTATAGCATAGAAGAAAGCAGAAAATACACATAGTTTCTACAGTCTATAATACTCAACTAATCATAATGTCATAGAATTTCTACAATCTATAATTCTCGACTTATCATAGTATCATAGTTGGTGTTTAAAACATCCTCCCTTCACTAACCATTCCATGTTTTCTGCATCCCTAGACAATACCTTCACCATTGGAGTTTTGTTCTTATTGTTGTTGATGTTTTCCATGGTAGGGTGTGCCCAAAACCCTTTCTTAAAAGTATTTAGTAATTTTTCTTGTATCAGGTTTTTTATAACCTCCCATCAATATTTACCAGTGTATGTGGAAATATTATGAGTTAGTCCAGAGAATCTCTTGAGTTCCAGACAGATGACTTGTGCCTGAACCTCTGTTCCCTTGATAATCATAATCAGTCTCTCTGTTTACTTCTTGTTTCAATTGCATGAAGGTGTAAAATTGTCAAGTGGCAATTTAAACCTGGAAGGTTTCTTTGCCCTACTGGGAGCATTTCTCCCTTGAATTCTAAAGTAGCATATCTCAAAGCTGGAAAAAGAGTGAACAAAATTTGAGAATAGGTTATTTAGTATAACAGTGGGAAATATTTCTCCCACTTCTACCCCTCTGCTCCCTGGTATGTTGGACATGAACAACATCATATATTGGTTACCAATGTATAATATCTATCTTGTACCGTGAACTCACAAACAATTGTTTCTTCCTAGCTGGCAACATAACTGAGTTCTCAGTAAAATAAAACATTACACTGATTTGTAAAGCCTGCTGCTTCTAGATATTGGGATTCATGGTAAGAACAGTGAATTTCATAGTCATATTTATCACTTCTCTTATGTGAAAATGAGTTATTTGATCTACAAGCAATATTGTATGGTGTATATAATAGTAAATGAGGCATTTGGTAACTCCAAAGAATGTGACAACTTCAGAAATGTAGACAGGAAAGGTAAATCCACATCCAGATTACTATCTATTCCAGTGTGGAATTTTCTATCATCTCCATGATGGCATGTGACCAATATGATCAACCTGCCCTAGGTAATTGGCTGGTCCTTTTATGTACAGGTGTATATCAAAAATTCAGTGTTGATTTCTGATATTGACATAACCATGTTAGTTTTCAAGTGTGCTGGTTATCAACTCCCCAATGCCTTTATAAAGATTTTATAGTCTGATCTTTCAAGGGACATTATGAGGGAGCCAGAGTACATAGCTCCAGGTAAGTGTATTCTAACTTTACTATCATCCTAAGTGTTTATTTAATTTTTTGTACTACATCAAGAAAGTTTAGGACACTCAATTTAATTTAGGGCACTGTTGAGTTTTATTTTGGTCAGTATATCAAGGAAAAGAATCAATGGTCATATTCTGAAAGTACCCAAATAAATCCAGAATACTCATTATTATAATCTATGTTGATAAATATGGTCTATTTTATTTTCCTTCCATTCCAGTTCATTACTCTTAAATTCATCCCCACGTATGTTCTTCAGGTTTTTGCTGATATAAATTATCAAAATTTTGCAAGTATTTTGGTGTGTTAGCTGCCACCTCCTCAGTCGGATTTTGTATTCCTCCACCTAGGCCATGCTAGATCTGACACTGTGGGGTAAGAATGGAACAGAAAAGATATTGATGTGTCATTATAAGGTAGCAACATCAAATGAGGTTATTACAATGTCTTTAAGCAAGACAGAAATAGTTTAATTAGATATATTTTAATCATTTGAATGTGTCCCCCAAAGCGTATGCCTTGGAAACTTGATACACAGTGTGGCAGTGTTGGGAGGTCTTTGGGTCATAGGGGTGCCACCCTCAGATGTGGATTAATGCCTATATCACAGGAGTGGGTTCCTTATAAAAAGACCAATTTGGCCCCCTCTCTCCCTCTCTTGCTGTTCTGCCAAGAGTGACATACCAAAAAGGCCCCTGTAAGATGCCAGCTCCTCTGTATTGAACTTCCCAGCCTCTAGAACTATGAGCAAATTAATTTCTGTTTATTATAAATTACCCAGTCTCAGGTGGTCTCTTATAGCAACATAAACAGAGTAAGATACATATAGAACTACCTAATTCTGCTGGCAATTGAGGTTCTGTATGCTGTATCTCAAAGTATCTAACGAGTCTACTCTAATTTTTAGAGACCCACTTCTTCCCAGTTGGTACACTAACACTTATATAAGAGACATGCAGAAGTTATAAATTTAATTTATCTTGTAATCCAGCAATCTATATGTTTAGATTCTATGACTGATTTTTGGCTACATCAACTGCGTGTATACAAAATATAATATATTATTTTAGGGCAGTTATAAAACCTCTTTGGTCCCTTCATTTGAGCATACGAAGCCCTTAGCTTACAATTTTCTCTATTCATTCCAGTGTAGCCAGAAGCAGGTAGTGTTCCACCTGCATATTTCTATTCTTCTTTCTCGTCACAGTGCTGTCTCCAAGCAGCCACTTTATCCACTGAAGACTTGTCTTCACTGGCTTGTTATTCCATAGGATCTGAAATGATAATTTATGTAACCATTTGACACTGAATATTTGAGGGTTTGTCTCACAGCTGAAGAACGCAGAGCTTAGAGAACCCAAGTCTTTTATAATGAGCTTCAGCAAACCTGTTAAAGCTTTTCCTAGATAAAGATAATAATAAATGTTATCTTTATTATACTTAAAATTAAACAAACATGACCTCTACTCCAGATACAAATAGTATCTTTATCTTCCAAAGCTGTGTACTATGCAAACATCCTTGACAAAGTAGTTTGAAAAAGAGAGGCAATTAGTGCTTTGTTCACAAAAATGTGCAGAAACATCAGAAACTCATGGGGAACTGTTTCACAACAACAAACTTTGAAATTTTAACTCTAGTTATAGCTGTATGGACTGTTCTTGAGCTTAATAATCCAGTAATCCAGTTGTGGTTGGAGACTTTTACTTCTTCAGCCATCTCAGTTATTTTGTAAGCACCTGATACCTGTATTCAAGTATTTGTGCTTCAAATACCAAGAATAGTTTCTGTTTCCTTCCTGCCACTGTATGTGTGTCTTCAGTTGGTTTCCCAGAAAGAGAAGCTGGGATAGAGATTGGGGTTCAGTTTTCCTACTGGGGAATACTCTTGGGGAAACAACCTTTCTATAGAGGGCAAACAGCATTGTGCAGAGGAAAGAGCCAAATGGTTACAACAGAGATCCTAGCCTATCTCTCAGACAGTTCTGGAGTTGGCCTTTCTAGAATCTCTAAATGTAAGCCAACAATGACAGCCTTTGTAACCCTGATATAAGCCTGGCACCACTTGTGCCCGTCCCTAAGGAAGCTATGCAGCATCCACACAGGTGACTCCCTACTGCCCTGGTGCGACAGTCAGATATGATCACAAAGGAGTAAGAGCCTGAGTTTTAAGCTTTCTGCTCTGCCTTTAATAATGAAGTCATTTGTTTATGATCAAGGAGACTGGGGTGTCCTCTACCAACATTTGTGACATTGTGGCAGACTAACTTGTTAGCATGCAATAGTGTAAATTCTCAGATCCTTCATAGTACTTGACATCAGGAAGCTATTGGTGCTTTACCACAATTGACTCTCATACCCATGAACTTGATGACCAGCCACTGGAACGTGGCATCTCTGTGCTACTCCTGCCTCAGGTCCTCATAGAGCTGACATCCAGGCACCAGAATGCTAATTCTGGCCACCTCGCTCTCTCTAACATTCACTGTTACCACATCACTTTCTGGCAACAATAGCATCAGGAAGATGGCCCACGCCTAAATATCATGCAAGTTTATCTCATAGAGAAAACGCAACTCACATCCAAACCCTATGGAAAAGGAAGTTTAGGAGGTATAAATTTCAGCTTTTCAGTCTGTCCAACAAACCATATTGGACAGGTTGAGAAATCAGGAGATTGAGAGATTCCATCTCTGGGATACATCCCAGCGTACATATCTCTGGAAATCTTTTGCTCTTGGTTCTACCTGGGGCCTCAACAATATATCCAACCAGGTCCAAATTATATATTAATAACTTCCCCTGGGTTTTCCTATGGCATAGATATTTTGTATTTAAACCACCATTGTGGACACAGGACTATGGTTATGTGTTTTTAAAGATTTCCCCCAATCCCCAGAACTAAATCAAACAGGTTATGTTTTTCCTTCTTGCTCCAATAAATACATGCCTTTAGGTTTTTTCCAGTTCAAACTTTCACTAAGGGTACTTCACACTCATGGAGCAGCTTTTTGAAGTCGTAACAGATATAAACCAATTTTGTAATCCCAAGTCTTCCTCTCCCATTTCATGTGAGCCATATATATTAGGCCCTAAAATTGCTATACCAGCAGCTTATGGAATGTGCAGTCTAAGTTTTGACCCTTGCAACTTGGTTCTCATTTTCATGTTTGTTTCTAGTAACTTCTGTTTCTTTCTTTCCTAAGAGCTTAGGTATGCATTTAAACAAAGATGTGGCTTTTTTTTTTTAGTGGAGTTTTTTAGGTGTTCTTGGAGGAAGTGTCTCTGTGTGTGTGTGTGTGTGTGTGTGTGTGTGTGTATGTGTGTGTGTCTAACAGATTTCTGAAGCTAGGATCTAAATTATCCTTACTTTAGTCATGCCACTCCACTTAATATTGCCTGGTATAATTATTTCATCTTTTTTAATTTATAGGCAATCAATTTTGTCTGATAGCAATTTGGTGGCCCTCATCCTAGATTTCTCATTAAAAATGTGTTCTTAATTTTATTGCTAGATTATTTGATACCAGTATCCAGTAACAAACAACATTCTATTGATCAGCTTTGGAACATTTTAACATGGATATGGGGCAAGTCAAAAGAAATCAGTAATGCTCTGAAAAATCTTACTTAGAAGATTAATTCCCTGAAAATGTTCTGAGATAATTTCCCATATATCTAAAGATGGAAATGATAACTTCCTTTTATTAAAGTAATATTTTTGTTTATCTCTGATGCTGATCACTTTGAAGTGAATAAAAAGGTAGGAAATCCTGTCCTTTGTAATAACATGGATGAACCTAGAGGACATTATGTTAAGTGAAATAAAGTCAGGCACAGAAAGACAAATACCTCATGATCTCACTTATATGTGGAGTCTGAAAAAGCAGAACTCATAGAAGCAGAGAATGGTTGTTGCCAGGAGCTGTTGGGGATGGTGATAATGGGGGGATTGGGGAGATGGTCAAAGGACACAAAATTTCAGTTAAACAGGAGGAATAAGTTCAAGAGATCCATTGTACATCATGACGACTATAGCCAATAACACTATATTGTATACTTGAAAATTGCTGAGATAGATTTTAAATGTTCTTACCACACACACAAAAAAATGTTAAGTATAGATGGCTCCCAATTTATAATGGTTCAACTTAGGATCTTTGGAGTCTACGATGGTGCAAAAGCAATACACATTCAGTAAAAACTGTACTTTGAGTTCCCATACAACCATTCTGATTTTGACTTTTAGTATAGTATTCAATAAATTACATGAAATATTCAACACTTTGTTATATAATAAAATAGGCATTGTGTTGGATGATTTTGCCCAACTATTGGCTAATGTGTTTTAGGTACTACTAAGGTGGCTAGGTTAAGCTATGATGTTAGGCAGGATAGATATACAACATTAAATCCATTTTTAACTTAATTTTCAGCTATGCTTTTATCAGGACATAACCCCATGGTAAGTTGAGTAGCATCTGTATGTGAGGTAATGCATGTGTTAATTAGCTTGATTTAACCATTCAACAATGTACACATATCAAAACATCATGTTGTACATACAATATAGATAATTTTTATCAATTAAAGAAAAAATAAATTTAAAAAAGAAAAAGAAAAAGAAGGCCTGCCTACAAGAAGTTTATATAATGTTGAGATAGAGACTAGATTCAACAATTATGTAATGAGTGCATAGTAGAGGGTATAATTAAGTCCATTACATTTTATGAAATTTAATATGCTAATAATTATGATAATATATTAATGTTGATTCAAAAGATACTCATTAAACCCTTGGTAAATAGTGCCATTGGTATTCCATATTGAAACTTAAAATCTTTACTGAAAAAAGTCCTTTGGTATAAAATTTATACTGATAAATTTAGAAAGAAACAAAAGATTCAAATTAAAAATAAATAAAACTTAGCAAACATTACTAAAAATACCATTATTTAGACAATAATAAATATTCAAAGAAAACTACATAACCATGATTAAAAAATAATAAATATAGCTGGTAAAGAAAGGATTAAAGAATTTCCTAAGGAAAGGGGGATATGATAAATCTGTAATTTACTAAATTGTGAGCAAAATACTCTGCCTTGGGAAATACTTGGTCACTAAAGGCATAATTTAGAATCACCTAAAATGGGAAAGTGACTATGTATAATCCAGCTGACTTTGTGAAGGGCTAATTGTGCTGAACTAATTTAATTTCTTTTTATAGTAGAATAAGAGTTTTCATAAGCAGGGAACAACTGAAAGATGTGAAAATGCAAATAAAACAATTAGGTTTCAGCATATATTACTTTTTCATCAAGCTGAAAAATATAAAATGCACCATGTTTAACATACTTTTAAAATTCATTGGTTCAAGAATATCGAGAGTAGAATCTGTATTCCTTTGGAAAAAACTTGTGAATAATATAAACATTTTCCAATCAATTCTACCTATTTCTGTAAAGGAGAAGTACTTCACAAATATTACATTTTACATACAATTATACCAGAATAAGTAGAGTTTTTGACTTAGAACAATTAATTTCCCTATACTTTTACCCATTAAAAATTTTCTTGACAAAGATTGACTCACTGAAGTGAACCAAACCACTGTAAAACAAATATTCATTTTTATATTATTATTATAGTTAAACATTGTCTATGTGCTTTTTAATTGGAAGCATATTTTTAAAATACAGCTTCTTAGATTCTATATTTTCCTGTTTTTTGACATACTTCTTGACATAAAATTTCCCAATTTTTGCAAAGACTACTACATAGCACAAAAAATTCTTACTTTGACTTTATATAGAATATAACTGTGATGTTTGTAATTTATTAATTGGATAATTTATTATAAACATATCAATAAGAAAAAGATGAATTTCCTAAACCATTCAATTTAAAATAAGTTATTTTTAATCAAAATAATATCATTATATTGAGTTCATACTCATAAAAATACACACACACATACACACACAATATGATGATTAACAGCAATTCATTAAAAACATATTTGTGTATTCAACATTAGGCAAAGTTCTTCAGAGAAACAGAAATAATAAAATAATGTGATGTAAATATGTGTATATAGAGTAATATAAAGAGATTTATTATAAGGAATTGGCTCATGCAAATATGGAGGCTGGCCGTTCCCAGTTCAACAGGTTAAGCCACCAACTGTAGACCTAGGATTGCTGATAATGTAGTCCCAGGCTGAAGACTAGCAGGCTTGAGACCCAGGAAGAGCCAATGCTTCAGTTCAAGTCTGAAGGCAGAAAATAGTCAATGTCCCAGTTGGAAGGCAGGTAGGCATGATGAATTCTCTTACTCAGGGGAAGGTCAGCCTTTCTTTTTATTCTATTCAAGCCTTCAAGTATTTGGATGAGGCCCACCCACATTAGGTACCCCAATCTGCTTTACTTAATCTACCAATTTACATGTTAATCTCATCCAAATACACCCTCACAGAAACTCTCAGAATAATGTTTGACTAAATATCTTGGCACCCCATGACCCACTCAAGTGGACACATAAAATTAACCATCACACATTCTAAACTTAAAAATGTTAACTAGTCTGTAATTGAATGTCTTAGATTTCAACTGTTTGCTGTTTTATTAGAACGCACCTACATTGTTAACGATATTTTCACTGATGAATGGCTATATTTGTCATATAACTATAAAATTGGTCTCTGTGCAAAGGACTATTTCCATAATTAGAAACAAATTTGTGTGGTGTATTTATTCATTAAAGTAGCAGTAGATAAATAAATAATTAATTGGGAATACACTTGTTAGTATAAGAAAATTCCTTTATAGTATTTTTAATAGAAACTTTGTTATCTTCCTTTACAATTACTATGTTATATGTTTCATTTCAACTTTGCATTTTGGAAGAAATATATTTGAAATTCTCTTGGTAAGTTTTTATCTTTGTTCTGTATGTGTTTGGTGGTAAAAAAATGAAAGATATACTTTAATAAATAAATACACTTTGGCTTTTCATATGTGAAGAAATATTTTGAACTCTTATTATATTATAGATATTCCTTTATTAACTGTGTATTGTTTTGTCCATCAAACTAATGTCAATTAAACTGACATTCATCAATAAAAAACAAATAATTACAAATACCTCTTATTTGATTTAAAATGCCTGCATGTTGCATCCATCTGTTACTGCTCCTTGGCATCAAAATTTGCATAATCACTTGCTGTAGATATTTATGTTATGATATCTCATTGGCATATAAAATATACAAGCAATGATGCCAATTTATCATAACTTATGTCAATCTTCACCTAATTTTTGTGTTAAAAATAGACTATCAAGACATGTTTTTTTTAGTATATGTGCTGCCGAAGCGAGCACTAGACATGTTTTTTTATTTTTTTATATGCTTCATTGACCCATTAGTCATTCAGGAACAGGTTGTTTAAGTTTCAAGGATTTGTGCAGTTTCCAAAGTTCCTCTTGTTTCATTTCTAGTTTTATTCCATTGTGGTCAGAGAAGAGACTTGGTATAATTTCATTTATTTTAAAATTTGTTGACACTTGTTTTGTGGCCTAACATATGGTCTATCTTAGATAATGTTCCATATACTGCTGAGAAGAATGTGTAGCCATTGAAATGAAATATTTTTTAAATGTCTGGTAGGTGAAGTTGGTCTATAGTGCAGTTTAATTTCAATGTTTCTGTTCTGATACCCTGTCTAGATGATCTGCCCAATGCCAAGTGTCGAGTGTTGAATTCCACAACTATTATTAAATTGGGGTGTCCCTTTAGCTCTGAAAATATATTTGCTTTACATATCTGGATACTCCAGTGTGAGGTGCACATGTATTTACAATTGTTATATCATCTTGCTGAATTGATCCTTTCATCATTATATAATACCTTCTTTGTCTCTTTTTATGTTTTTGACATAAAGTCTATTTTAGGTGATATAAAGTTAGCTACTCCTGCTTGCTTTTGATTTCCATTTGTGTTAAATATCTTTTTCCAATTCTTCACTTTCAGTCTGAGTGTCATTACAGGTGAAGTGTGTCTCGTTGGCAGCATATAGTTGAATCTTGTTTATTTATTAATTTTTATTTATTTAGCGAGTCTATAACTTTTAATTGGGGAATTTAAACTACGTACATTCAAAGTTGTATTGATAGGTTAGGACTTACTCCTGTCATTTTGTTAATAGTTTGCTGGTTGTTTTATATATATTTTGCTTCTTTCTTTCTTTCTATCTTTGTGGTTTGGTAGTTTTCTGTAGTGGTAACATTTGTTCCTTTCTCTTTCTAATTTGTGCATCTGCTCTAACAGTGAGTTTTATACTTTTGCCTGTTTTCATAATGATAGATACTGTCCTTTTGCTTCCAGATGTAGGACTCACTTACCATATTTTTTTAGGGCTGGTCAGGTGTTGATGAATTTCCTCAATTTTTGGCTGACAGTTTTTTTTTCTTCCAGCACTTTGAATGTATCATCCTATTCTTTTTTGGCTTATGATATTTCTGCTGAGAAATCTTCTGTTAGTCTGTTGGCCATTCCTATATATGTGAATTAAGAGACAACTGATTTTCAATAAAGGTGCCAAGAATGCACATTGAGAAATGGACAGCTTCTTCAATAAATGGTGCTAGGGAAACTGAATGTTTATACCCAGAAGAATAAAACCACACCCCTATATGTTAACATATACAAAAATCACCTCAAAGTAGATTAAAGAATTAAATATAAAATACAAAACTAGAAAACTACTAGAGTAAACTTAGGGGAAATGGTTTAGGACATTGATCTGGGAAAAGATTTTATGAGTAAGACTTCAGAAGAATGGGAAACAAAATTAAATATAGACAGTTGTGATTATATCAAACTGAAAAGCTTCTGCACAACCAAAAACATGAACAGATTGATGAGACAACCTGTAGAATGGGAAAAAAATATTTGCAAACTAGTCATCTGAAAAGGGATTGATATCTAGAATTTATAAAAATCTCAATTCAACAGCAAAAAAAACCCCAACCCCCCCAAGAAAACCCAGATAATCCTATTAGAAAGTGGGAAAAGTGTTTGAATAGACATTTCTCAAGACATACAAATGGCCACCAAGAAAATTAAAAAAAAAAAGTTCAATATCACTAATCATCAGGGAAATGCAAATCAAAATTACAATGTAATATCATCTCACCCCAGTTCTAATGGGTACTATCAAAAAATCAACAATAACAGGTGCTGTTGAGGATGCTGAGGAAAGGAACTCTTACACACTGTCTGTAGGAATGTAAACAAGTATAGCCATTATGAAAAGAGTATGGAGGTTCTTCAAAAATTAAAAATAGGAATATGATATGATCCAGCAATCCTACTACTATTTATCCAAAGAAAAGAATATCAGTATACAGAAGAAATATAAGCACCTCCATGAATATTATAGTATTATTCATGAAAACCAATTTATAGAAGCAAAGTGAGTGCCCATCAACAGATGAATGGATAAAGATAATGTGGTATATATACACATTGAAATACTATTCAACAACAAAAAATGAAGAAAACACTGTTATTCGTGGCAACATGCATGTAGCTGGAGGACATTCTATTAAGTGAAATAAGTCATGGAAAGACAAGTACTGCATGTTCTCACTCATATGGGAGAGTTAAAAAATTTGAGCTCATAGAAATAGAGAGTAGAGTTGTAGTTTTAGAGGGTAGAGAGAGTAGGGTGGAGGGGAGGATGAAGAGCAGTTAGTTAATAGTGCAAAGTAACAGGAGGAATAGGTTCTAATGTTTTATAGCACTTAGGTTGATTATAATTTATAATAATTTATTGTATTTTTAAAATAACTAGAATAGAGGATTATTAATGTTCTCAATACAAAGAAATGATAAATATTTGAGTTGATGGGTATGCTAATTACTCTGATGTGATCATTGCACATTGTGTGTGTGTGTGTGTGTGTGTGTGTATCAAAATATCACTCCATACTCCATAATTATGTGTCAAATAAAAGCACTTTTAAAAAGAAAAGATCTAATATCAAAGAGTGATGCCTTTATTGGCCTGGTTCAGTTTAGGTGTATTATAGGCTTATTATAAATAAAAGGAGTAAAGAAACTAATGGCAGGGAAATAAATTTTCAGCCCTTCTGTCCTTCTTAGCTGCTGATTTCTTATATACCAGTGTGACAAATCATGTGTCATGAAAGCCTTATTTTCATGCTTGAAGTAGCCTCTTCAATATCACCTTGTTTTTTCACCAAGTTCAAACTGAGAGAGTTGTATGCTCTCTTGCTGTCTGTATTACGTTTTATTTAGTGGCACTTTCCATTTCCAGGACTTTACACCAAACTAAAATAGCTAAGCTATTTAGAAATCACAGATTTTTAAACCAAAAAGTAAGAAGTTTCAGGAAATAACTTAATAAATTTAAGTATGTACTTATTTGAAATAAATTATGATTGAACTGATCAATCATATGTTTCTTAAGTCTGCCAAGGAAATCTTTGATAAGCCAACTTTAGAAAGAATGAGACAAAGAAGATTCTTAAGGAATAATAATAGGGACAGACATGTTTATGTGGGAAAGAGTAGACCTCTCCACAGATTCATTTATTTTCCCTAAATTCCTCTTTTACAATGCAACTCTGGGAAAAATGTTTCATTTTTTAGGAAATGAAAACACTATGTTACAGAGGTATAAAAGGAATTTTAAGTGACTCAGTAGATAAAAATAAAACGATAGTTACCCTATGTTACGAGTGTAGCATTTAAAGAAGGAATGTGTCAGCTCTCAATAATATTTATGCCAGAAACAGTGTTAGATAATACCTTGGTACCAAGCAACAGATGTCATTCAGATAAACTCATGTTTTACTTAATAAAGATGATCACAAGCTATCTCAGTTGCTAAGGCTGCTGTAAGAAAGTACCACAAACTAGGTGGCTTAGAACCATAGAAATGTACTGTGTCTCAGTTCTGGAGCTAAACATCTGATATCAAATGTCAGCAGGGGTGGTACCTTCTGAGGGTTCTGAGAAGAATCTATTCTTGGACTTTCTCCTGGCCTCAAGCGGTTTGCTGGCAATCTTGGCATTCCTTGTAGATGGTATTCTACCTGTGTCTTCGTATCATATTTCCTCCATATGTGTCTATGTCCAAATTTTTCAGTTTTGGGACACTAGTCATATGGATTCAACCCTACTCTAATGACGTCATTGTAACTCGATTACCTCTACAAAGACCATCTCTCCAAGGAAGGCCACATTCCAACGTACTAAAATTAACACTCAGACATCTCTTTTGGGGATACACAGTTCAATGAATAACTCATATTAACATAAATAGAGTGAAAGGAACCTGGAAGTAAAATATAGTAAAAAATTTGTTTGAATATGTTGTTATGATGTGGACTTGCTCTTATTTTAAAAGAAATCACTAATACAAAGAAATAGAGGTTTACAAATATGAAGTGAAATATTTTATCTTTCTAGTATCTGATTTATAATTTTGATTTTGAGAAATTGGATATGATATATTGAGGCAAGAATATCTTTTTCAGTAATTTCATTATATTAAGATAATTATCAATAAAAGAGTACTTCCTATTTTTTGTCATGTCAAATTATGATGTAATATGCTGAAAAAGATTTTTAAATAAATCTTTTCAAAAATTATGTCAAAAGTTTTAAACAATATTCATGATGCATCTCTTGATAAAGTATTTCATAAATTTGTAAAAGCAGATAATAATAAGTTAAAAAAGCAAAAATACTAAAAATAAAATAGAAACCCAGAGGAGTTCAACAATGTAATAGGAGGATAACTGACCAAAAAAGAACAAAAGTAGCCAATGTAAGAGGATAATATTAATATATAGAATATATTGTATAGAACCAATATGAATATAGATGAAGTAAATGGGAATTTTCTTAAAAAACAAGTTTAATGTTTTTAGAAAGTTGCATAGACTCATACATATTAAACTTTATTCTTATCAGAAACCAAGCATAAACCTTAGAAATTACATTAAAGAAGTACCATCACCATTTCACAATTCAAAGAAGATATTCTGAATTATAGAGTCTCTACTATGCCATGATGCTTATAGCTTCAGATTTGAGTATATATCTAATATGAAGCCACTACTGTTTCTAAAATTTCACAACTAAAAATCTCTGCTAAATTTTTTAAGAAAGTTATAGTACAGGTTATGGAAAAAAAAAGGTTAGGGATAAGAAAAAATAGCAGAACTGAAAATATGGAATTAATTTAATCCCAAATGAACACAAAACAACTTATTGTAACCTCGATTTTGTTGTGTTTTTTATTCCTTATTTCTAATATAATTTTAAAAGAAATTAGAGATGGCTAGCATAATGAATTTATAATGAATATACATAATAAATATGTATAATGAATTATTTTAAAGATATCTTAGACAAAACATATTAAATCAATTCACTTCTCTTTAAGTAGAATTCAAGGAAGTCGGCAGTTTAACAAGTCCCACAGTGATTCTCATGCACACTAACATTTCAAAAATTCTAAAAGACTCTTCCCAGTCCTGTGACCTTTATCCAAAAGTCAGATATCTGTGTATGGGTTTCTGATCTCTTAACCTTGATCTTTGCAGTCTGCCTTTCCCCACAGAGTCTGCTTACATTTTGTGAATGACCCTGCCCTATCTTCCTCATGTTTATAAACATAACCTTGTCTCATTTGTCTGCATTACAGATTATGCTGTTTATGGACTGTTATTAGCATTTTTTCCCACTGTGACACTCAACTATTCCTGACCTTTGTGACTGTGCACTGACTTAACAGATTAATACGATATTACAGTATTCTGAAACAGAATGTGGTCTTCATATTGTGCTTGAAAATACTGATGATATTACATAGGCCAGATACATAAACAATAATTGATATTATTTTTATTTCAATTTTCTTCTGAATCTCCAATATGATGGAGTAATTTAGAGCTTTGAACCTAACTAGGTTATTCTGTTGCACCTTAATTTTTATTTGACTCTGAAATAAGTTTAAAATTTGAATACTTTAACATTATGGCGGTACTAATATGTAAGATTGTATACTTTCTATTATGCATAATGTTCAATGGCTAATATTTTAGTTTTAAGAATTGAAAATTGTTGACTATCTATAAGAAATTAGTACATGACTCCTGGATTTTTCTTTTTTTCTCTTTCATTGGATTTATATCAAAAATATTAGCCACTTAATGCCTGTTGGGATTTAAATATCACATAATTTTAGATTGTCTCAGACTTCTGGTACAACCACAGACTTTTAAAAATTTGGATTATGTATAAAAGATAGATGTGTACCCCTGTATTAGTCATTGCAAATATTGTGAGTGTTCTAGCTCTTTTTTAAGTTTCTTCCATTATTTTGAAATGTTCTTTTCTTAAATTTGAAATTCATTAAATCGCACTGTTCAAAGGGCAAAGAATTAGTGAATTTGCATTTCTAATACAATTATGCCATTGTTTCGGATGTAACAATAAATTATATCACTGAAAGCCTTTCGCTTATTGATTTTTTTCTCTCTTGATTGTGTGAATAATGTAAATACACCTCATCTTCTTTGACTTAAAGCAAGTACCATATCTACCGTATATTAGTTTTGATATCAAGCTCCATTTAAATCGTATGTCAACATAAGAAAAGTTATTGATTGAATCAGTAACAAATTAAAACTATAAAGTTGATCAGATTTATTCTCCCTTTTAGAAAACTGGCATCCTGGTCCAATCTATTTCCTTGTCATTTGATATCCTTGCTCTCCTATAAGGCCAATGATTCAAATGAAACCTCCCTATTCTCAGTCTAGCCTTGTCTCTAATTCTTGGAAAATGAACTTACTTCCTCATCACTGATGTCAAACGTCCTACACTGTCATACTTATCTTCATATATTACCTACACTCGGTTTCACAGCATTGTGTATATACAATGCATGCATACCTTTTTATCCAGTAACTAGAATCAAAATGGAATCAAGTAAGTATGCACACACACAAGTGTAATTGATTAGATTTTAAAATTTTCTCTCAGTATTTCACACTATTCTTCAGAATGTGTTGGTGGCATACTACCTTGCCCTTGCCATTGCTCAGTACTCCAGCATTTTATCTTTCAAATATAAAAATGTGTTGAATATATAGTGAAATTAAAGTTAATTTTTAGAGAGCAATTGTAGTAACGCTTAATAAATCAATGGGTGCATTTTTATTGTGTCTTTAAGCAAAGTAGTCAAAGTAGTTGTAAATATACTTAACTTTGCATACTGTTCTGCATTATGCATAATGCAAAAACATTATAGATAACAAAAAATATTAATTCTTAAATCTGTTAAAATAGCTTATAACAGTATGAAAAATTGCTAAATTATCCTTAGATACTTTTTTGTTTTAATTTTAGCTGAGGGATTTTCTTTTCAATGATGTAATGGTAGGGAGTATAGAGAATTTATCAGGGTAGAAGCCTTCTAGGAGTAGAGCTCTTGAGGGAAACCTAGATTAAAAAGGAATAAGCAATGGAAAAGCTTTTACAATCCTCCTAGAAAGCTATGATTTAGTGAAATGAGGTTCCTGGAATTTAAAGATTAGATAAAAATAGAAGCCGCTTGTCAGCTCCTTTCAGCCATGGTGCTAATTGGGCAGATGGGCCACACACTCCAGCTGGGATGTTCTGTCCCCTCAGGACATATTTGCAACCTGCTGCACACAGGTCTTTTTATGTGAAACAGCAGTTTAAATCATACTCCTGTGAAGACACACAAAATCAAATGTCTCCACGTATCAATGTATTTTTCTCCGTGATAATGGAATTAACAGATGTTTGAAGTTAAATAATATTCTTTTTTTTTATTTGTTTAAGAGGTGGAATTTGGCATTTAGATACCTTTTCTTTTCCTTCAATTTACTACAAAATTTTTCATACAAAAATAATTTAATAAAGCCCTGTGAATCCAACACAAAAGTAAGAAATAAAATATTGACATTAAGTCCCTCTTTCCTTCTCCCCAGTTATGGTCCTTACTTGCCCATTTCTTCAAAAGAAAACTTTCTTTGTGTTTTTTGTTGAACATCCCCATTATATTCTTTGTACATTCCATATATATGAATATGTTGGTAAACAATAAATAGTGCTTTTTTATGTTACAAAATGCTATATTATCATAACATATCTTATTTATCCACATTGATTCCTGTAGCTTAATTTATTTATTTTTTCTATAACTAGTATCTTACTTACAAATATGCCACACTCATCATAGAAGGGCAATTTGCTTCAGATATTTTGTTATTGCAAACAGTAAGGCTAGTGACATTCTTATACATCTCTCCAAGTGTGCATGTGCAGAAATTACTCTTGGATACATACTCAAAAGTGGATTTGCTATCTCATACGATATCTGCATATCCAAATATAGTTGATATTCACAAATGATTCAAGAAATGGGTGACTGATTTTCTCCAAAAGAAATATTACTCACCATCTGGTGAAAATGATCTGCATTGATTCCAGTTTCTTTGTTGATTCTGTTCATATATGTAAACCTGTTTTTTTTTGTTGTTACCATTGAAATCTTTGTCTCTATTCAAGTTGATTTTTAGTGTTTTATATATTCTGAATACTAATGTCTTCTTAGTGACATTCATTGCAAATGTCTTTTTCCAATGTATGCTTGTCTGTTCACATTATTGATAGGTATTTTGGTTCACGTATTTTTATGGTTTTAATTCGGGATATTATGGGGGCACAAACATTTTGGTTACGTGAAATTGGTTCATGGATTTTTTTAATATGGCAACTATATTAATATTTCTAAATGATTTCATTCTTAGTATTTGTTTACTAAGTTGTTTCTTGTAGATCACATAGAAGCTTGTATTATCTTTAAAATGTATAAAAGTTTTGCTTTTTGTATTTGGATCTTTAAATGTAATTATTATTCTGTATTGTGTGAAACAAAATTCTATTTTATTTTTGTCTATGGGGTTATACAAAAGCCCAAGAACCATTTATTGTATAATTTTTCCCCACTGACCTGCAGTGCCACATTTTTTAACATGCATATGCCTTATTCTATTTCTTATATCTGTTTTATCAGTGTAATTTTCTGTCCCTGTCTGTCCCTAGTCTTAAAAACTATAAGAAGTTTTAATACATAGTAAATTAAATCTTTCCATATTTTTTACTTCAAAATTTTCTTAACAAGTTTTGATTGTTACACTTCCAGATGTTTCAATGAAAAAAAATAACATTTGATTGAAATAGAGTTAGATTAAGGAGAATTAAGATGCTTAATATATTGATTCTCTATCAGTTGACCATACATATATATTTTATTTTTATCTATTCTCAAATGTCTTTCAATACAGTTTATGATGCTTTCTATAAGAATATTTTCACAATGATATATATAATTTGCTAAATTTATGCCATATATTGTATTGATATTACAGTGGTATTATGTTTCCAGTTATATTGCTTATATATAAGCATGTAATTTATTTTTATATATTGATCAAATTGCTTTCAGAATTATCTTCTAATTATTAGAGTTCTTAGCAAAACAAATATATATTTTTTAAAATCTCACAGCCCAGAAAACCTCTATACAAAGGCAGAATAAAAAGAAACATTTTTATTATTAGATATGCATGAAACCACAATTTGGTGCACATCACAGGTAATCCACTAAGAGATTGCAAAGGCAAAAAGAAATTTCATCTTTTCGTGTAGCCAAGAAGATACAGCCCATTCCCTACATGTTTCCAGAAAAACAATAACTAGTTCTCAAGTAAAAGGACTTGACAGCACCATTTGTCACATAGTTCATCCATAATTCACCTGGTAATAGGGTGACAATCTGTGTTAGCTAATTTGCTTTATCCAAAAGGAAAGTTAACTTCTCCTTATATCTTTATGATAAAAGGTAGTTTTGCAACTTGGAGATAGTTTTGCAACTTGTAGTTGCAGTTAGGCTCCTACCCTCCCAGGGAAACTGGTATATAGGGATACTCTCTGCCTTGATGATTGCATTTCAAAGAGATGTTGCCCAGGTCCTTGAGAAAGACATTCCTAGGTCTTAAAGCTGGCACAGCCTTATTTAGCTTTTAAAAAAGATTTATATACATTTCAAAGAGACAGAAAAAGACCACGTAATTGCAAGTTGTCTAAAGAAAATGTGCTAAGAAAAAGGAGTAATAGGAAGTTTGTTCCCTTATTTTCAACAGGGAAAATTAAGCCTATTATTTTAAATTTTACTTGCTCTTACATTTCCAGTTTATTTCTACTTTCTATATTGACAAATATATACTTTCTCAAATAATGGTAGTGTTATTCTTTTTTGTTTACTGTTATTATACCATTTACTTAGTTTTTTTTCTCATTGTAATGTTTGGAACTGCCATTAAATTGTTTATTGGAAATAGGGACTGTTAATATCATGGGTAGATTCTTAATTTTAAGTGGAATGCATCTGCTATTTCATCATGAAGTGAAATGTTTTTTGCAAGATATACTCATTAGTTTACAAATGTTTTCAATATAGTGTTACTAGATTGTTAATTAGTTACTTATATTTTTATAATGAGCAGATATTTACTTCTGCATATTATTTGGCATATATTAATATGAACAATTTATTTTTTACATAGTGAATATTGTTACTAAATTTTCTAATATAACTGCATCCTGAATCCTTACAATTAGCCTAATATAAGCTTGATGTAGATGTGTGTGCATCTGTGTACTCAAATGTATATAACAATGAGTTGATTTAACTAAATGTTTTATCAATTTTGTATCTATTTAATAGTAAAGTCTATCCCTAATATTTCATGTTGAGTTTTAGTATTAAATTAATACTAGACAGTAGATTCATCAAATAAGATGAGGAATCTTCTTGGCTTCTCATTTTATTATCTGGAAAAATCTGCCTAGGACAAGAATTATTTTTTCAGTGTTTTAATGAATTCTCCTGTAAAATCCTCTGGGTCCATGTTAGGTATTTATGGGTTTGGAGTAGAATTTAAACTAATGTTTAATTTTTAAAATAATTATATGTTTTTTAGGCAATCTATATCTTCTAAAGTCAGTTTTGATATTATAAATTTTTTCTAGAATATATATTTTTCCAAGTTTTAAAATTTATTTACATGATTGTTTATAATATTCTTGTATTAATTTCAAATCTTATCTATATCTGTATTTAGGTCATCTATTTCATGTATAAATCAATTATCTGTGTCTTCTATCTTTATTTCTTAATCAACCATATTGGAAACTCATCTATCTTAACTATTCTTTTCTAAATAGCTATCTCTTGAATATATTTATTTATATTATATCTTTGTTTTCTATTTTACTGATTTCTGATTTAATCATCATTTTCTACTTTGTATTTGTGTTTGGAAGTTTCTCTATGTTTAGTAGCAGATGTATTTTTTCATATTCTTAGAAGTCATTGTACTTCCTAAATTACGATTTGTGTTTTTGTTGTCAGTAAATATAAATTCTCAGCTATTACATTTTATATTTTTAAATATTTCATCATCCTTTATATATACACACATATATATATATTTATATGGCTTCCATATGGTTTAAAATACCTTCCACGTTTTATACCTTTTATATTTTTGTATACTTTAGTCAGATTTGTCTTTCAGTCCTCCAGTTCTCCTTAGCTCAGTGCTGTTTAACCCATTATTTGGTTAGGTTATTTTCAAACCATCCTAGTCATTCACAGAAAAGCTTCTCATACCTTAAACATGGTTTAATAATTCTCTCCCTCTCTCCTTAAACATCTTTAATTTCCTCAATTTTTATTCTATATTCAGTAATCCCTAAGTTTGAAATTTGGGGAAGCATAGTTAGCATAACTGCTTCCACTGACATTTATTCCGTAACTTGTTAAGTATATATGTGTTTTCTACATTTGAATTCTGAAAATTTATTTTGTTTATTTCTGTCTTTGGGAATCTTGTAAGGTATGAGTCCAGGGCACAAAATTTCAAAGATGAAGTGCTTCTCTTTTTCAGAGGACCTTAAGGCGCTACCAAAGAAGGAACATTTTAACTTATTTATTGAGTTTTGCAGACATAGCCGTGTAAATTTGTACTCCAGCCCTTATGAGGGCATGGATGTGGTTACAGATATTCAGGAAAATATTTTCCTCACACCTAGAGTGCAGGGTGAAAATGGGATTCCCATGTTGCCCTCATTTGCCAAAAAAGTTCTTTTTAAAAATGTATATAGAAGTGTAACTGTGTGTCTTTCCTGTTGAATACCTGACATAGACAAGTATCTATAATCATCAGCCTGTTGAAATGAATTTTCTACTTTATTTTCATCTATCTATCTATCTATCTATTATCTATCTATCTATCTATCTACCTATCATTCCACACATCTATTTATTGCTTTTTATCATCATCCTCTATGTAACTCTTCCTCCCATTGTCAACATTTTATTTTGATTGATGACTTATTGTTATTTGTGTGTATTATTATAAAACATAGTTTCTTGTGCTGTGTGTTTTTTAATAACAGGAGGGATAATTTCAAGTGATCTATTATATATAACAATGACTATAGGTAGAAACAATACATTATATTCTTAGAAATTGCTAAGAGAGTACATTTTATTTGTTCTCACCACAAAAAAATAAGTAAGTTCTATGTTTTCAATTCACACAAATATCATTGTTTTTGTCTTCATGCCATTGCTTAATTTTTCACTCAGTGCTGTGTTTTTAAGATCTCTCCATTTTGTTTGATTATTGCTTCTAATTGTTGAATTCTCCATTTTTACAAATCAATGCTGCTAGTAATGACCACATCAATTGCCACCAATACCTGCTACCACAAACAACTCTATGACGGTCATCCTCTCACCTGATCCCTTATGTAACTTAAATGAATTTCTAAGCTTTTATAACATACGGTTTGCAGGGGATTATTCTTACTCAATTGCTCCAATCTCACACAAATAGTAGCACATCTTTTGCTATTTTATAGTTTTGTGGAAAATTTTGTAATATAGAAGCCATTTATTTCCTGCCTGTCTACAAGAATTCATCCACAAATACATTGGATGTGGGTATTTTGGAAAGAGATCTTTGATGGTCATTTAAGAAAATTTTTGTTACTGTTCTTTTATTTATTTTTTCCAAATTTTACTCAGCTATGTAAGTTTTCTTTTTCTTCTTGTCTATTTTGGCAGTTTGTGTTTTTTTCAGAAATGTGTTAATTTACATCTAGGATTAATTATTACATGAGACTTATTAGAATGTAAGATTTAAATTACCTTTACATTAAATCTCTGTTGTTTGTATTTCCAATCATTTTTAATCTATGTTTTGTTTATTTTAACATTCTACCTTTTATTATTTAAATCATTCTTACAGAAGTTTTGGCTAGGTGATTTTATTAATCTTAATGAAAAGAAAATTCTGATTTTGTTTATATTCTAATTTTCATTTAGTTCTTCATTCCCTTGATGTCTATCTTTCTTGTTTCTTTTTATTTATGCTGTTACTATTTTTCAACCTCTTAACTTAAAATCATAGTTTCTATTTTGTAACCTTTCTTATTTTCTGATAATTAAAGCTATAAATTTCCCACAAATGTTCCTTTTCAGTGCTCCATGAATATTGTCATGCAGTGCTTTCCTTTGGCTCAATCTAAATATTTCATGATCCCTTTATAGTGTCCTTATTTAGGGTTATTTTGTAATATTTTTTAGTTTCTGGTTACAAAATGCAACTTTCAGTAGCCTTTTGATATTTATTCTGATATTACTGAATGATATCTGGTAAAATTATATATATAATTTTTCCATTATTTTTATGAAGCTGCCTGTAGGGTTAATACAGGTCAGTTTTTGCTAATGTGTGTTTAAAGAATGTTATTTTTTCTTTTTTCTTAATGTGCCTAATAGTGTTTTTTAATATGGTTGTTTATATTTCTAATAGCATGAGCTGATTCTTTTTCTTATCTTTTATATCTCAGATGATTCTTTTGGACTTTTTGGTTTCTGTGAGAGATATTAAAAATTACGTTACCATTTATTGGTCTATCTGTATGCATATTTATCTCTGCATTGATTCTTTTATTTTATATAATTAATGTACATTTTAATTCTGTGTTAAATCTGTTATTGGGTGAATATATGTTTATGAAGATACATCTTCTTGTTTTGTGGTTCCTATTAGGGCTATATTTTTTCCTCTAATTCTCTTACAATATTTTTTAACAGTTTTCTAGTTATTTTCATATCAGATTTCAGTATTGCTATAATAAATATATTTTGGCTCTTATTGTAACCAAATACATGCGCGCGCGCACACACACACGCGCACACACACACATATATGCATTTTTGTCCACTTGTTTTAAGTTTTTCTTGCAAACAACATATTGCTAGACCTTATTTCTTGACCCCCTATAAAGTTTTAAATGGTGAATTTAAGCCATTTATAGTTATTATTACTACTATCACATTTGGCTTTATTTCTACCAGCTGTCATATATATTTCTACTATACTCTTATGTTCTATTTCTTTTTAATATTCTGCTTTCACTTTACAGACCTAATTTTCTTTAGTCAAAAAATTATAGTTTGTTTTTATTATCATGGATAAATAAAAACTCAAAATCCTTATTTATATTCTCTTTATTGATTTATCAACTTGATTAATATTCATATCTTCCCATCAAAGGACAATTGTTTTATATCAGATTCAAGTCCCTTTGTTTTCTATTCTCCCCAACCCCAAACACATCTTTCCTTTTACCTTAATACAAGTTACTCTCTTCTGTTTATATTTTTGTCTTTGCTATGTAAGTAACAATATACTTGAACAAAGTTATTTTTCATGTCAAAATCTCCTGGAGCTTTTTTTTCTTTTCTTAATAATGTGTTTTCTTCAAGAGTGACTTTCAAAGAAAAAGGGGAAAAAAGTCAAACTGACAATAATGAAGAACATTGCTGAATTATTGTCAACCCAATATATTGAAGCTATTTTTGTTCTTTTTATGCCTATGCCTAGGGATATCTATATTATGAAGTGACATATAAATGTTGAGGGTATTTTATTTATTAATCTTAAAAATATTCATTGGTCATTATAGGCATGTTTCTATTGAAAAATCTGATGTCAATATAATTCATATTCCATTATGCATATTTATTCTTTCTTCCCAGAACTTAAAAAAAAGTAATTGATGTCTTTACATTTCTTCCTATGAAAGTAGCTGTGATTCTTTTAAAAAAAAGAAATCTTAATTGACATTTTAAAAATCCTTGAATTCTACATTGTTTATTTACTTGTAGAAAATGTATTTGCACATGTTCTTCAATTCTCTTCTGCTTTCTAGTTTTAGGTTTCTGTTTTTCTGGAATTCTTATTAACAGTTGATGGCTCTACCACTTAGAAGCCTTTATCACTTACTTACCTTCTCTTATGTATCCTCTCAGAATGTTTGCCTTAAGTCAATCTTCTACTTTACTAATAATTCAGCTTCATTTATCCTGCTATTTGACTCATTTCTCATATTCATTATTTCAACTATTATAATTATCTTATTTGATATTTTCACTTACTTTGCTTTATCTTTTCTTGTTCTCATTTCATATTGCTAAACTATTTTTTCTTGTGTGTGTGTCTTAAAACAAATTTATTAAACCAATATGTACAAATACAGATCAATAAGAAAAACCATTCCTACTCTAAAAGAAGCATTTGTTTTACAAAATTATATAAAATTAATTAAACCAAATCAACAAATGTTGCTACACTATTTTCTTAAGTACGCTCATCATGCTTATTTTAAAATTATAATTATTTCCAATGTTTTATGTTGTTCATTTTGCCTTTGATTTCTCTTTCATAGAAATTGTGTTCCTGCTTTTTCTGGTTATTTTCATGATTAAGACCATATTTCAATAGGAAGACCAGCTAGCTATTCTTCCTCTGTAGCTGAAGGGCAGACGGATAGCCACTGCTCCCCCATTTAATCCTGACTCAATTCAAGAGAAAGGAAGAGAAGAGGCCATAGGGTTGAGATCCAGAGGCCTCAAAGAACCACCTCTGATCTCCTACTTGATGTAACTGTTCTGCTGGGAAGTTTATGTTTTGAATTCTTTGAAAGAAACAGCACTGTGAAGCTGTAATGCCTTGGTTCATAATCCATAAATTCTAGTTATTTTAAAATACAGTAGGTGGAAGAATACATGAGGAAGTAAACATAATCAGCTGGCTCACTCCAGCTGAAGGTTTGGGTTACACTAAAATTACACTGCTGCTAGTAGCTTTGGGATCTCTGTTGCAAAAATATGTGTTACATGGCCAACAATAAGGGCATTTATAAAGCTTTTGGAGGTTGAGTAGGCATGATGCTAAAAGCAAACCTTCAAAGCTTCTTTCCAATTCAGTGTCCCAACCCCTTACCATTGGCCACTTACCCCACTCAAAACCTTTGATCTTCTCATCAGTTTATCACTGTATTTATGGTAGCTCCTCACTTGTACGGTTTTAATCGTGCTTCGGTAGATTTTCCAAAGTATTAGCAAATGATTCAAATACAGCCTTTTTTCCCGGACCACTTCAAGGGTTTTAGCATTATGCCAACATCTTAGTTCCAAAATTTCAATTTGTGCTGGCCCAAGAAATTTTGTCTGCCCTCTCCCAACAGGGTATATGGAGTGGAACAAATGCCCACACTTTCAGCATGAGCTGAATTTTCAGCTACCTCTTTGGGTTTTGAACCCCATAATTCTGAGAGGATGTCTTTTCAGAATATCTGATTTATAATATTATAATAAATCAGTAGCTGCAACACATTCCATTACTTACTTTCTTATTTACATCTTTGAATCCATTCTCTTAATGGCTTTATACTACTACTTGAACCCATGAAAGCTGTGGAAAAAGATGATAGGCTTGTAAATTCAATACAGTTTGTTTTATATATATCTCACAATATTAAATATTCTTATGAAGTAAGCCAGCATTTTCCTAAAGAGGAAGAAAATAATACTGACAATAGGCCGGGCGCGGTGGCTCACGCCTGTAATCCTAGCACTCTGGGAGGCCAAGGCGGGTGGATCGCTCGAGGTCAGGAGTTCGAGACCAGCCTGAGCAAAAGCGAGACCCATCTCTACTAAAAAAAAAAAAAAGAAAGAAAGAAATTATCTGGCCAACTAAAATATATATATAGAGAAAAAAAATTAGCCGGGCATGGTGGCACATGCCTGTAATCCCAGCTACTCGGGGGCTGAGGCAGGAGGATCGCTTGAGCCCAGGAGTTTGAGGTTGCTGTGAGCTAGGCTGACACCATGGCACTCACTCTAGCCCGGGCAACAAAGCGAGACTCTGTCTCAAAAAAAAAAAAAAATACTGACAATAGTGGAGAACCCAGATGAGTTATGTACCACCATAATTGTATTATTCTTTATAATGTACTAGGTTATCCATGTAAATTATTTTGAGATTTCGGTTTTTCTAAATCTTTCATATGTCTTAGTACTTAGGGTACATTGTAAGATTTTTGAAGGAAGAAGTTTTAACATGAACAATGGTAAATATAATGCTATAGGGGTCACTCACCTTTGGGTTAAAATTAGGCTGATTTGATGATAGATATCACTACCTACTAGCCAAAACAGGAATGAAAATCCTGTCAAATATTTCTATTTATTTTAGGGAGATCCCAGATGGGGAGCTCATATTTTTAAATGACATTTGACTCATGTTTTTGGCTTTGCTTTCTTGAAAACACATTTGCTTTAAAGTACTGTGGTGCATACCATAGCACCATCCCCTAGAGACCTCCATTAACCCTTGGGTTGTGAGGATGTAAGTAGGGGAAATGACACCATGACTTTCAGGAACCTCAAATGAGATAATAGCTGTAAAGAACTTAAGCATTGCCTGGCACATAATAAGAATGATACAAGTGTTTTAATCTTATCATTTTTATTATTTTGCAAGCCTCAATCTTCTTTTCATAGAGTTGCAACCAATCCCTCTGTTTCCCAGGTAGCCTGAGTGTGTCTGTGCTTAGGCTAACAACCTCCACTGTGCTTGTATTCTCTCATCAAGACTCTTTCTTGGTTGCCTGTGCCCAGAGTGTTTTATATGAGTTTGGACTTGCCTGGAGTGTCTGGCAATGTCTTTATATTTTCTACTTCACAGAGTATAGTTTATAGTTTATTTTCTACTTCACAGCGTATAGTTTTTTCTTTTTTGGACAATGCATATTTTCAATAATAAATGTTAGTTATTTATTGGTAGCCTCCAAAAAATTTATATTACTGGATACAGCATACTCTACTCCCAGTCACTAGGAATTCAAATACCAAACTATTAGATTCCTATAGCAATTATTAATTATGGGCTGTTTATAGACTTAATAAACTGCAAACTGAAATCTCCTCAAGGATAAACATAATATAGAGAGAATTCTAATGTAAATTTCTGTATTTTAAGTCATGCAAACTCATTAATTTACATAATAAAATCATTAATTGATTAGTGATTTATATTTATTACATTTGTTATAAACCCCTTAATTAGTGATTTGTGTTTAAAAAAATCATTAATTTTCACACTCCAAAAATACACTGTAAAAGCTGTTATAATAATTGGCATGTTTTGTGAAAGGAACAGGGAAGAAAGGCAAATAAATAAATAAATAATAATTGGCATGCTTATTTAATATATATGGCTCTGTACCAAAATACCTTCAGCTATAAAACTTAACCAGCCATAAATTTTCTTCTGGAAATAGGAGAAAACTTTCTTGAATATATTTTTATGTAATCCTCATGTCTAAAGAAGTATGCAGTTGGCTAGGCTTAACTGTTCACAGTTCCTCTGAAAGGATTAAATAGTTTACAATTCTGTGCCTTTGCACAGATTAATGCTCTTTTGCCCCATCAAGTTACTTTGCTATCCTTTAATTCTTAGCTCAAGTCACTCATTCACTGTGAATTCTCCCTTTGCCCTATAATTCAGCAAAAGTAACTGCTCCTCTCATTCTTATTTCCACATTATCCTATGTATTTTTTATAATTGTTTTGTAATTAATAGCTATTTGTCTCTCTGGCTAGAATGTGAACTTCTGAGATCAGTAATCTATGGTATCTCCTGTCTCCTAGCATAGCGCTGAACATGTATATTCCAAACAAACCTGTATTCAAATACTGAGTGTTTATTTAGCGGGTTAATAGCCTACTAAAGTGGCTATATGATCATAAGAAACTTAATGCCTTCCAATTATATTTCAAATTTCTTCACACAAAAATGAGACAAATGAATAGAATATCTGAAAGTATGTTAGAATGTGTCTTATCAATATGAAAAATATAATCTCCCTCATTTTATTCTTAAAAAATTATTTAAAATTTCAAAATTAAATAGGTTTGTCTTTTAAATGTTTCCAAATTAATGCTAGGCATCTTTCACAATGTTATGTTGTCTAAGAACTGTAACAAAAACCATTGAGTCATTTAATAAATTATTTATTTTATTTTTCTTTCCATTTTATAATAACCAAATAAAGTGGCCTATCAACATACAACTATACATCATTTCATTGCATTTCATTTTATTCTGCTTTGCATATATTACATAAATTGAAGGTTTGTGGCAACCCATCTTCCAGCAAGTCTATTGGTGTCATGTTTCCAACAGCACGTCCTAACTTCCTATCACTGTGTCACATTTCAGTAATTCTTGCAATATTTCAAACTTTTTCAATATTATGTGTTATGCTGATCTGTAGTGAGTGATTTTTGAATTTACTATCCTAATTGTTTTGGAGTGCCATAAATTGCTCCCATATAAGACTGTGAACTTAATCAATAACTGTTGTGTGTGTTCTCACTGCTCAACAAGACTGACCATTCCCATGTCTCTCCCTCTCCTCAGGCTTCCCTACTCCCTGAGACAAAACAATATTGAAAATAGGCCAATTAATAACCTTACAATAGCCTCTGAGTGTTCCAGTGAAGGGAAGAGTCACATGTCTCTCATTTTAAATCAAAGGCTAAAAATGATTAAGCTTAGTGAGGAAAGTATGTCAAAAGCTGAGACAGGCCAAAAGCTAGGTCTCTTGTGCCGAACAGCTGAGTGGGGAATGCAAAGGAAGAGTTCTTGAGGGAGATTAAAAGTGCTACTCCAGTGAACATACATATGATAAGAAAGTGAAACAATCTTACTGCTGATATGGAGAAAGTTTTAGTGGTCTGAATGTAAGGTCAAACCTTACAACATTTCCTTAAGCCAAAGCCTAATCTAGAGTGAGGTCCTAACTTTCTTCCTTTCCATGAAGGCTGAGAGAAGTCAGGAAGCTGCAGAAGAAAAGTTGGAAGCTTGTGGAGGTTGGTTGATGAAATTTAAGAAAAAGAGCCATCTCTATAACATAAAAGTACAATGTGAAGCAGCAAATGAAGATGTAGAAACTGTAATAAATTATCCAGAAGATCTAGTTAAGATCATTGATGAAGGTGGCAACACTACACACAGATTTTCAATGTAAATAAAACAGCCTTTTATTGGAAGAAGATGCCATCTAGTACTTTCCTAGTTAGAGAGGAAACGTAAGCACCTGGCTTTATTCAAGGAACAAACTGACTCGCTTGTTAAGGGCTAACGCAGTTTGTAATTTTAGAAGTAAGTGCTTATTTATTAATAACATTCTGAAAATCCTAGGGTTCTGAAGAATTATGATAAATCTACTCTGTCTGTGCTCTATACATGGAACAAGAACCCCTGGATGACAGCACATCTGTTTGCAGCATGGTTTACTGAATATTTTAGCCCATCAGTGAGACCTACTGCTTAGAAAAAGATCACTTTAAAATTATTACTGCTCGACACCTGTCCTGGGGAAGGGGCAATATGGCTGACGAGAAACACCGCCGGCCAGAATGTCTCTGCTAGAAAGATAGATTTAGAAGTGAAAAAAAAAATAAACAGTCAGACAAAGATAGATTGGATGAAGGTCAGAAGGAAGGGTGCCTGAAACCACAGGAAACTCCACGGGAAAAAGTTGCTGAGGAGAACTGGGAGGAAAAAGGCCCCTGAGAGGCTTGGAGACCAGCGACAAGGGTAGGTGGAGCGGTTAAATTTCCCTCGCTTGCGTCTCGGACTGCGGGTGGGCTCCTGAGCGGTTGGAGAGACCTGCTGACACCACCTCAGGGACGGCCACCGCCAGTGAGCAGTCAGCCTCTTGCGGACAGGGCACCAGGCTGCCAGCTCCCCCAGGGCACCTCCCGGCCCTCAGACCCGAGCTGATAGGCAGGCGCCATATTGCTTCATTCTCCCCTTCCCCTTCTCTGCCCGTGGCTGCTGAGAGAGACAATTTAACAACCACCTGGAGGCACCCGCTGGGAACAGGCCCTCTCCTTCTGGGGCCCTACAGTGGACTGAGGGGTACTCGGGCTGTGAGCTCCCTACCCGCCAGCCCTCCCAGGTGCTGCTTGCCCGGTGACTCCAGGAGAGCGGGGCAAATCCTGAGGTGGAGAGACACAGATCCAGCTTGGGCACCCTGTGGGTGACTTGAGGCCAGCACTCTTCTCCCTGGCAGGGTGAGGAATTGATCTCCAGGGCCCAGGGGACAGGTCTGCTGGCCAGATTCTGTACACCCAGGTCTCAATAGCATTGCTCTGGGGCACAGAAGGGATATTTGTGAATGAGCCCACTGAGGTGTGTGTGCCTTCAGGGGCAGATCAGCATGCTTGGGGGCAACTCTCCTCCCACAGGAGAGCCTTGCGCCCAGCTCAGCCTGTGATCCTGGGCAGGGAACCTCCCGGCCCGCATCACAGCCAGGGGAGATCGACTGGCTTGAGGTCCTGGCTGCTGGCAGAGCCCGGGAGAAACCCCGGAATAGGGGAGGGTGGAAAGGAGCGAGGCCTATTCCAGACTGCAGGTCTCAGACAGCCCCGCCCCCACACACAGACTTTTTAGCTGAGTGGGGCCATTTCAGCCCCTCTGTGGCAGCTTTGCCCAGTAGAGAACAGACCTTTGACCCCTGCTAACAGCATTTGTGGAAATTGAGGGCAGGCTCATCCAACCCAGCCCCTGGAAGCCTCACTCCCCCACCTTCCCCCACTGAGGTGGAGAATAAGGACACACCTGGAAGTCCCAGGGCCCCACCCACCACTCCTCTGCAGTGCCTCTCCAGAGGAACAAGAGCTCGTTACAGGACCCCCAAACAACACTGCAGCTTGCTCTCCCAGCAATCACCAGTGTGTCATTCTGCACACCCTTTTACTGCATCTACTGACTCATCATACAAGGTGTGGTCAAATCTCACTCACAAACACCACCTACTGGCCCAGAGAATAAACTGGGTCTATCATTATCTAAATGAAAATCCAAAGGTAAGAAGCAACAGGTGCTCCAGATGGGAAGGAATCAGCAAAAGAACTCTGGAAGTATAAAGAATCAAACTATTGTAACTAAAACAGCATAGTACTGGCCCACAGGAACATAGACATCGACCAATGGTACAGAACTGAGAACCCAGATATAAAACCATCCTCTTATAGCCATCTAATCTTTTAGGAGCAGACAAAACATACCCTGGGGAAAAGAATCTTTATTCAATAAACAGTGTTGGGAAAATTGGATAGCCACGTGTAGAAGACTGAAACAGGATCCACACCTTTCACCTCTCACAAAAATCAACTAACAGTGGAAAACAGACATAAACCCAAAGCATGAAACTATAAGAATTCTAGAAAAAATGTTGGAAAAACTCTTATAGACATTGGCCTAGGCAGAGAATTTATGAAGAAGACCCCAAAGGCAATCACAGTAGTGCTATATCTGACGTAGACTTCTCTGATGGATTCGAGCAAAGTAAATTAAAAAACTTCTGGAAATGATTCAACCTTCTACATCTCAGTAAGAACATTCATGATTCATGGGAGGAGGTCAACATATCAACAGTATCCATTGATTTCAACCCTCTTGGGTAACTTTAAGGTATTCCAGACTTTAATGGAGGAAGTAATGGAAATTATGGTGGAAATAGCAAGAGATCTAGACTTAGAAGTGGAGCCTGAAGATGTGACTGAATTGCCACAATCTCATGGTAAAACTTGAACAGATGAGGAATTGCTTCTTATGGATAAGCAAAGAAAGTGGTTTCTTGAGATGGAATTTACTGCTAGGAAAAATTCTGTGAACATTGTTGAAATTACAACAAAGGGTTTAGACTATTCCATAAACTTAGCTGATAAAGCAGAGGCAGGTTTTGAGAGGATCAATTCCAATTTTGAAAGAAGTTCTCTTGTGGGTAAAGGGCTATTTAATAGCATCACATGGTACGGAGAAATCTTTCATGAGTCAATCAAACGTCATATTTTTTTTTTTTGCTTTAAGAAATTGCCACAGCCACCCTAACCTGTAGCATCCACCACCCTGAGCAGTTAGCAGCCATCAACATAGAGGTAATATTTTCCACCAGCATAAAGATAACAAATGACATTACAAATTATAAATTATTCAGATGATTGTTAGCATTTTTTAACAATAAAGGGTTTTGAATTAAGGGATGTACATTTTTTCCGACATAGTGCTATTGCACACTTAATAAACTATAGTTTAGCATAAACATAATTTTTATATGTACTGGTAAACCAAAAACTTCTTGTGACTCACTTTATTGCAATATTTGACTTATTGTGGTGATCTAGTACCAAACATCTAATATCTCCAAGGTATGCCTATATTGTTAGATTTTCCTCATATTTCATCTCAAAGTCTAATAGTATAAACTGATGATATTGTTCGTAGCTTGTACATAACTGTCTTTTTTATCTTAAATTATAAATTAGATAAAAGAGCATTTCTTTTTCCATAGCATATTTTTTAAATCCTCAAATTCATGTGCACTGGGAAATAGATAAGTAATTGTATCCTTTGTTACAGAGAGGAGTATTCATATGTGTGTGTCATGTATAGGATTTTTAGTGGATAATTGTTCTTTGGTTATTTCAACTATCTATCATGCTTAATACAAGTCTTTTTGTTATTTTCTGTGTAACACATCTTACTTCCTAATTCATCTCTTCTACATGCTATTTTTTCTGTCTTGGGTGCCCATGATCCCTTCACCTAGTTGCATGCTGCTCACCTTTTAAGGCTCAACATTTTATGTCTTTCATGAGTCCATCAACCAAAGATGCTCATTTTGACACTGAGAAAATTCTTATTGATTTTATTTGGCACAATGTGTGATTATTAGTGCATATGTCTCATCTATTGAATCTGAACATACATTGCCTTGGTTAAAAAAATAATAATAAAACCAAACAAGCAAACAAAAAACTTTCTGATATTTATAAATATTTTAAAACCATAACTATTATTACATATTTCCCATATTAGATTTTAATTTTATTTTCAATTTAGACATATATAAATTTCTTTCATAAAATTTCTAAATTTAATATTAAAAGTCAGAATATGTATGCAATAAAGTCATAATGCAAATATTTTTGAATACTGAAGGGATTTGATGAGTATATTCAGTTCTAGTTTGAAATTTTATTTTAAAGTCAAGTAAGTGTACATCTTCTGGTATCTGACTTATGGTCTTCATAATTTTAACTAATACTGAGACTATCCATCAATCTAACAGCAAGTTCTCTCTACTTTTCCTGAAAATTATATAAACTTAGCAAATATAATATGAATCTACAATAAGAAGCAACTACAATTTTAGCATCAGAATGAATGACTTCACACCAAAATATTAAAACCAAAGGAGAGAAGCAACTGTAGATTGCCATTCTGTTGCTTTTTCACATTGCATTTTGAAACAATATATATAGGTGAAAATATTTTAATCAAATTTTACATGTGCTATATGTTAGGCTGCTAATGAATCCAATAACATTTCTTATAAACATAAGAAAATTACTTTCATTTTTCCTGAATCATTGAAACATACTCCTTGCTCAGCCGTACTTAGTATAATAACTTAACCATCCCAACCCCGCATTACCACAACAAATTGCTTGTTTTGCATGCATTCTTTTGGATCTGTCACTTTGTTCATGCCATGTCCTCTGCAAAAAATGTGCCCCTTCCCTTTGCTGTCCAGATAAACTAGTTTTTCTTACAGTCTTGTTTTTCTCCATAGATTTCTTAGTTCCCCACCTTCACACAGCTCCCTTTCACCTGCCAAAGTTAAGGAAGTATGTATGTTTCCCCTGACTGTACTATCTGGATTTGACAAATAATTCCACTCCTGAATGTCACATTTCATTTCATATTTTTGTGTGAATTTGCCTGTCCCTCTACCTGACTGTGAAATTCTTGAGTTCAGTGACTGTTAGGAAGGGTGCTCCCTCTCTTGTTGATACTCTTCTAGCCACTGAGTATATACACCATTTAAAACTGCAAAGTCCCTATGATCCTGGAGCATACATTGTAGTTAGGGAACAGACAATGCCCAAATAAATATATATTGTTCTGGGCAGTGGTACCTTCCATGAAAAACAACTGAAAAGTTAAGATAATTGCGTAAGAATGGGGTACTGTTTTAGATAGAATGGTCAGGGAAGGCCTGGTCAGGGAAGGTAATACTGGATTAGGAAAATGATTTGAATTCCAAGAAGTATTTTAAGTAAAAGATGAGAAGGCTGTGATTAAACTAAGTAAACCTGAAAATTTGCCATTATAGTTTATTGATAATGTATCTATGATACCAAGATTGAGTAGCCTAGTTATACTTCATTATGATTGATAATGTCTCTTATTTTCCAGGCATTTTTATAATTAAATTGCCACCGGCAAAATAGATGTTTCTGAGAAAGTGTGTGTGTGTGTGTGTGTGTGTGTGTGTGTGTGTGTGTGTGTTTGTGTGTGGCTTGGGGGAGAGAAAGACCTTCATATATTTATGGGTATTTATGTGTTTTCTGTGTCAGAATGGTGTAAAAGGAATTTGTTATGGGATTATGGTATGGTGGCTCTACTGAACAGTCTCTTACTCCCAACTTTCATGAATTTACAATCTATATTACTTAATAATTCTAAAAAATATTTTTAAAAACCCTTCAGTATTTTGTGTTTTACCATCTAGCACATGGGAACAAATATATGATGAATGTGAGTATTCTACTACAAATTAGCACTTACTCTACTACTTTTAGTGGTGGAATTTCTCTGAGAAATGAGAGAAGGAAAGAGTTAAGAGAAGGAATGTAAACTAGGCAGCCTGATAAAATTAATAAGATTTACCTCTATGTATATTTGACACAAAATTTATATTTTTATATGCTTTCCATAAATTTAGTTTTCAGTGTTAGGATCTACTGGCCATTATTCATGAGTTTAAAATTACACACTCTTACCTGAGCACTAAAGTATACATGCAGAGGCCGCCTTTGGTGAATGATGACATTAATTTACTTCAGGAATAACTGTAGATGGTGTGGATTGATAGCATGATTACTTCAGCTAGGACACATAACTTTTGGTTACTACAGACTTATTTCTATCTTCTGTTCATTTTTTTAATTTTAAATATTGTTGATTCAGTATGGGCTTTGTTCAGTATGCCAGTAAAACTCCTCTGCACATTCACTTTTCTCAAATCCCACTGTTAGGTAGGGATGAGGGTATGCATGTGACAGGACAGGCGACAGGGGGATGTAGTCAAGGGCTGAGGGTCAGGATCAATAAAAGCAGAGAAAATAAACCACAACAACAAAAACTTGAGGTTAGGGACTTTTCCCGACATGGTGCATGCGCAAAAACTAGGAGCTTGTGACCAAACATAACCTTTCCCTCATTAACATAGTAAAACTCATACTCCTTAATGCCATGACAGTTTTGGAGCCAGACATAAAAAGACAGAAAATGAGAGGGTACGTGATTCTGGTAAGCTCCACCCACTTCCCCCCAAAGACATAAATATTCCATCCCCAACTTAACATATTATTAGAAATTAACATAAAGAACAGGCCATAACTCTGGGATGATGATGTTCCTTATTGGAACAGTACGCTCTCTACTGACCTTAAAAGTGTACTATTCTTTCTTATACTCTGTCTTGAAACTCAAGTTGTCTCCACTCATGGGAACAGAGCTGTTCCTCTCTCTGCGGACTGACTTTCACTTTTCAATAAACACTACTTGTGTGAAAGTGCTTTGTGTCTGTCAGCACTCTGTCACACTGGCCCTGCTTGAAAATCTTCCCAACAAAGAGCCAAAACACCAGGACAACTCTCCCTAACCACACTTGACACCATGAGAGAAATTATTTATTTTCAGCATATGGTCAAGCTAAGCACAGTTTGAATATGCTTCATATATACACTTAAGGCAAAGAAAGATAGCAAATAATAGCAAATAAGTAGTCTATGTTTTCCTGACTTTATAATCTCTCAGCCACCTGTTCAACTAAAAGGAATGCTATGTTTGAGTAGAGGGGGAGCTCTTAGGAATGAAATAACTTTCCAATATTGCTGCAAAGAGATGGAAGAAACCTACACCTACACTTTTGTTTTTATCGTGTCTTGTTTCCAATAATACTTATTTTAATCATGTTAATCATCTAGGTAACGTGGCCTTAGTGCCTGCCTTATATTAATGACCAAATGCAACTTGAGTCACATGTTATTAAAGTACGACAATAGCAACCCAGAAGTTTTTTCCTCATCACTCCCATATTAAAAAGGAAAAGAACTTTGCATTTTACCCACTTGATATCCCTTACTTCCTTCAGTAGTATAGCCAGATTATTTTTATGTATAGTAAAAGAAAGGTTATATATACTTTCTCAAAGTGAGAGAGAATTAGTTTACCTCTTTTGAGGAACAATTAAATTCTGTCTGCACTTGCTTCATTCTTATGTCCCTCTGTGTCAAAGGAAGTCTGTGATATTCTTGTGTTGACCACAGAGCACATGGTCAGTCTCATTAATGTAACATCATATGTATGAACATTTAATTAAAAAGTGTATCCATGAGTATTACGTGTATGGAGTTCATGGCCTCCTCTTAATGTAATATTAGTGTATAGTATGCAAAGGGAGGATATTCATTGATAGTTTGATGTTTATGACCTCAATGCTGTTATGGTGGAGATAATGTACTCAGCATTTAAATGATTTCTTCATTTCCCATGTGCTTCTCAGTGAGAAGGAAGGAACTGGGTAAATGATATTTGAAAATATTGTGGCCAGGCATTAAGTTTTAATTTGATCATAAGACATCTGTTTTCATGGTATAGCCATTATCAAATGTTAATAATTGTCATGCCATAAATCCAAATGCTGGATAAGAAATAGTCTTAATAATATCTCCCAGTGTGGTAACATTCAGCACAATTAAAAGAGTTGCAACCTGGCACCTCGGTGTTATTTGCCAAACTCCAGTTAACTCCAGTTTGCCTAGATGCTTTAGGACCACTACACATCATTTACACAACTACTATGCATCCCAACTTGACTTAATTTTACATTGGTTTAGCTATGCTGCATTTACTATATTGTTTAAAAATGGTTAATTGACTCATGTGTTTCTTCTAAATCCATGCTTCTTCCCAGAGTGCCTTTGCTAATCTTTATCATACTGTCTGCAAGAACTATTAGCCCTTTGCTACCATTGGGCTGGATTTTATGGAGTCTACTTATGTAATTAATATACAGCACTTTGGGATTCTTCCAAGGAATGGTGTAGTACAAAGTAAAACACGAATGGTTTGCTATTATTTAGCTCTCATACATGGCCAAATATTTTTCTTATTTTAAGACAAGATCACTTTATGAGAAAATCTTTGGAAAGAATGTTAAAATTCAGTTATGCCAAGAGATATTAGCATTCTGCTATTATGAAAAAGAACTAAGGTGTTTTAATGTAAGAATGTTTTTTTCAAATGCATCATACAGACAGAATAACAAATCTTTCTGACAATTTATGAGTTCTTACATAATTAAATAATCACAATTACTTCATAACGTTTTCTCATTTTAAAGTTTATATTTTAAACATGAAGTAATTGTTAAAATCAGAAAATATATATTGCTTAGTTGAACAATATAGCATTTTAGACATAGAAGCAAATTGGACCAGTTATTACTTTGAAAATCCTAGATAAGTCTCTACTGAAAGAGGTTTATACATGTTTGACAGTAAATGGAGTAGTGTAACATTAAGTTTCTTTCTCACTTTGCAAGTCTGTCTTCGTTCTTCCCATCCCACTCAATTAATTTGTTTTTTCTAAATTCATGCCTCAAACATTTCCTGCCTATAGAATATATAAGCCAGTTTGTATTGGTAATTTATAATTATTTACAATCATATAGAGAATTGAATTTAAAAAAAAACAAATACGGTCAAATATAATATCAATGTTAAACCCATTCAACTATAATTAAACTAAGGCTAAGATCAGTATCACAAATTTATGATGACAAAACTCAACTAGGATTGCCTCAGTGATACCAAGTTGTATTGTGTGTGATCCTTCCAATCTACTCTTGCAAAAAACAGTACATTTAAAATCTCCTCTATCTTCTCAATTTTCTAACAAACCACTCTACCTCTACCATTCAGCCAATGACCTTTCCTTCTATTACTTCAGTAAAACAAATCATCACAGATTGAACATGTTTAATTCATTGTATTAAACCTACATACCTCCTGCATCTATGACTAAGCCTCCCTGTGCCCACCTGTTACACTACAGGAACTGGTCTTTCTTCTACCTAAATTTGCCCCCTCCTGTGTTCTGCATCACATTCATTCTGTCAATAACCTCGTATAGTCAATCATATCATCTCTCCCTTGTATGTTAATCCTCTCAATCTCTGCTATGTATCTTTTGTTTTAGATTTAGACACTCTCAAATCTCACTGACATAATATTATATTATAAAACAAAATAAAACAAAAAGCCAAATGAACAAAAACAAACACAATACCTCTTTGAACTGTACTCTCCAGCTACACATCATTTCAGACTTTCCTTTTCCACTCATGTTTCTCTCATTCAATTTTTACCACTTCATACTTTTCTTAATCTCCCTCTCCTTCCTTGAATAACTTCAATGGTGCTCCAGAAGAGCACCAAAAACAGTGTCAATAATTCTATCTATGCCAATAAATCTAATGAGCATTTTCTTCAAAATAATTGTATTTGACCTCTCAAAAAAATTCTGTACTATTGAAAATTTCCCTTTTAAATAATATATTCTTGGGGTTCCATTATTCCTTGCTTTCCTGGTTTTTCTCCTATAAGTTTTTATCCTTCCATTTTCTTTTGCTGGCTAATTAAACTTTATATTTTCTTATATATTTTCTAATAATCAGTTCCAGACAATCCAACTGTACTCTATGTTCTCCTGATTCAGAATGATTTACATATAGGCTGGTAATTTCAAAATTTATATGTCTTATTGAAATATCTCCTGTAAGTTTCAGACATTATACATCTGCCTACTTTGCATCCTCAGAATGATAATAAAATAAATTCAAGGTCAACATGTTCAAAAATCAAACCCATGGAAAATTTGAGGTCTATTATCTCTTAAGAGACAGAGTAACAAGGGTGACACTGGGGCTCTGCACAACTAGAAGAATGAAGTTCCTGCTACCTGAGATGAAGATAGTCAAAGAAGTAAGGGAAGATCAGAAATTCAGTTTTGAGTATTAGAAGTATGCTATGTTATTAAATGTCAACATAGTGATGTCAAAAACACAGTTGGACATATAAGTATGAAGTTGAATGGTGAGGTTTGGCTAGATATATAAATCTGGGAGTCCTTAATAATAGGATGGTACTTAAAGCCAGAAGATTAGATAAGATCACAGAAGGAGTGATCTACATGGAAGAAAGATAAGACCTTGGTGCCTGGGAAACTAGTATTTAGGAATTGAGGAGATGAGGAAGAAACATAAAAAGAAACTGAACAGGGGTGGCCAGAGAGCTAGAGGAAAATTCAGTGTGGCTTTGCTAGAAGACAAGTGAAGAAGAGATAATAATGTTTCTTCTTTGACCATCTTCCTCCACTTAGGGATAACTCCATCCTTCTAGTGGCTCAGAACCTTGGAGTCATTCTTGTCCTCTCTGTCTCTCACACCTGTTTAATCTATCAGCAACCCTTGCTCTCACTGGATGTTCCAAATCCATTGCTGCCCCACTGTTCTTTGCCATTGTCACTGTCTTTTTCTGAATAGAACTTATTACCATCTATGTGGTATGTTCCATGAGGATGTGACTTTTTTTTCTATTTTGCTCACCCCTTGTAGACTTATCACTTAGAATAATTCCTGGCAAATAAAAAGTGATCCACACATACTTGGTGAAAGAATGAATGACTGAACAAATGAATGAGTGAATGTTAGAAGAGAGAGAGAGAGATTTTCATTAACAAATACTCCTTTGGAAAACTTAAGCCTGCTGGTCCTGTAATTATGAAAGAATAATGCATTTTTAAAACAAGTAATTTTGTGATTTACATTTAAATTTTAGTTTAAGTAACTGCCAGATATTCTAAATTAAAATAAATCAGAACTGGAAAAATCAATTAACTAACAAAGAGCAGAACAAAATTCAAACACAGAGGTTGGTTGAGTTAGAATGAGAGAAATAAACCACAAAGTCTTAAAGTTTAACAATCATATCATTAATCTGGTTGATTCAATAAATATATATTTGTTGATATGCATTTTATTCTCAAAATCTGAATCTGGGATTAATGTTTACAGCAAAATAAGTTTTCATTGTTTTACCCTCTTTCAAAAATTTATTGGCATTCAAACCATTCTGAAGTTTATTCTCTGTGTTATTGTTATTTTTTATTGGAAACATATTTCAAAATTATTTCACTGTGAGACCCTGAAACTTTTAGACAGAGTAAACTATGCTTGAATATTAATTGAGAAGTGCACAATATCAACTTTAAAACTTGAAAGCAAGCTAATTCTTTTGGGGGTTGCCTGGTAACTAATAAGGAGTATGTCAGATTGAGAGACAAGTCTGAGTGGAGCAGCCTTTGAATAAATAATAGAATTGTTGTCAACTTTAGCCTTAAAGATGTGAGAAGGGGTCCAATTCTAAATTATATTGAATGAAACACAGTTGAAATCTTTTGTGTCTTTTTAGTGGAATTTTCTACTATGTGCCCCTAAACTTGTTCCTTTGCCAACAATTTATGATTAATGCAGAGCCCTTGAAAGTGAATTCTGAAGGCATAATTCAATATCTGTTGGAATTAAATGGAATGGCTTAAGGCATTTGAGAAGCATGACTATTTATTATTCATTAACCATTTGCTTATTTATTTATAAATCCATATTCATATAATTTATTGGTTTCATAGAGAAATACATGATCCACCAAGAGATACTACTACTCTAATAAAATATTTTATATAAGTATTTTTTAAGATAAGAATAGTGTTCCTGGGCATATCTATAAAACACATTTTGACAATTCTTTATAATGATACTTTATGTCAGACTGTTGATCACATATTTACTTACATATTTTGACCTATTTCTGTTTTAATTCCAGCAGGAAAAAAATCAAGAAAGTTCAAGAATCAAAGGTAAGAAATGAATGTTTTTTAGATAATAATTATATAAATTCATAGGAGAAAGAAAAGGGTGTGATGCTACTTTGTAGATAAAGCTAAAAATGAAAAAATGATATTTTTCTTCTTCATATAGTGCTCTTGAAAGTTTCAATACAATTTTTGGTGCATTCCCTCTGTAGTTCTGGTGGAATTCCTCCGCCAAGCCCTGCCCTACAAGTTGGTGTTCTATCAAGTCTATGAATTGGCAGATGGACCTTATCAAAACATATCTCATAGTGAACCACCTATTTAGTCACTGCCAGCTCAGTATATTTTATACAAAAGAGCTGGAAAATAGTTATTTATATTTTAACAGCTAGTAATAGATCTTAGTATGGCATAATCAACACTAGTCAAACATAGGAAGACTCTTTTTACTACAGAGACATTCCCAAGTTTTGAAATTTATTCATTGAGATAATAAATTACTGTAGGTAGATTGTCATCTTTCAATAAAAGGTTTCCCATTAACTTGTGCTCCTGCTGATTGTAAAGATGGAACATCACAGATTTTTCTTGGGTAAATCATTCTGGCCTCTCCATCCATGTGCTGGCCCTTGTTATCTACATTTTGGGCTTCCAGGGCTCACTTTTCCCAAGGGTGTCCCAGCCCCCGCCTGTCCACGGAGTGAAGCACAATTGCCCTAGTTCCTTCCCTCCTTTTTGAATAGAAACATATGTTTATTGGTTTGTTTTTTTTTAAGAGTTCTACAAAAATTTTTAAAAAGTTGTGGGGAAGTTACTAAGCTTACATGTGCTCCTGAGTGGTGAAAGGGTAGTTACACTTCTGAGGGTCCCTAGACTGGCAATATAGTCTTGGTTGTTTATAACAAATCCAAATACAGTCCTCTCTGCACATTTTCACACAACTTACTCGCTGCCACAGTATTTTTTTTCCATGTTTGGTCATCTCATAAAAAAGATATGTATTTTTTATTTTGCTAGATATATTTTGTTCAAATGAATTAGGTAAGACTGCCCTACCAGGAATTCCCGAACTATTTGTGTTCATTTTCAGCAAACTGAAGTATGGCTTGTTATTTTATATGTAAAATTATTACACTTATTTATCCTCAAAACACTCATATTAGCTCAAAGTTATATACTTGTGTGTTGCAAAAGGGAATTTTTACTTCAAGATGTGCTGTATGATGTGCATTTAAATGATATATGCATCTGATGCATACTGAGTGCACATCTTCCTTCTTGCGAAGGGTCCCAGTGTTTCAGGCTAATCTTAAATCACATTTGTAATTCTGTTATAGTAGAAATAAGTTTAATGTAGCTTTCTTCTTGATGCTTTATTGCCTTGGGGTACATAAATCATATCATGTGAAGTAGTAGAAATTATGTTTTTCAAACTACTGTCTAGGAACATATTTTCTTTTATAATGTAATAAAAATTTCAAGATGATCCTCGTCATTCCTTTCACTATTACTAGCGGACATGTGGTTCAGAATGCTGAAGGTGCGTTATGGCTTCCAGCTTCTGATCTGTAAGCAAATTGCAGATACATGATTACATCAGACTTGTTGCTTATCTTTACTTAGAAGGGCTCTACATTTTTCTTGACTATTTATGGGGATGATCTTGAAATGTTATCTTACTAATAACTAGAGTGACCATTTAAAAATGTTTTTAGATGTTAATATTAAAACAAACAAAAAAATCATTTCAAGCCATGAAAGCAATAGCTTATCCATTACCCATTGGTAGATGAGAAAAATTCTGGAAATCAAATATTATACATTTATTGATAGCTAATTATTGAAATATGAGCTGTGTTCTCATTTGATACTAGTAATCCATTGCCAGCTAGTAATTCTCTGGACTTCCTGACTAATGGTTAACCTCATTTAGCAGAACACGTTCATTACATTATTGGAATGTGTCCAGGGGAAGCCTTAATCTTTTTATTTCCTACATTCTGTGCCTATTTCTGTTTATGACAACAATTCCAACTTAATGACACCAGTGCCCTGAACTTGCACTAATATGCAAAGCATTTGTTTAAGATAACCTTCCTTAAAGTCGAATTTGAGGATTATAGCTGGGAAATGAAGACAGTCCTACAGATTTTAGAAAAGGGTCCACAGACAGCCAGTCATATTTAAACACTGTTCTTCAGTAATAGTATGGATTTAACATTTTAAAATATTGCCCATTAAATGTTTAACATCCATTGAGAATTTCATACATTTTATTAGGAAATATTTTCCTTTGAAGAATATTTCTAGAATAAAGAATGCAATAAATTAGTTTACTTCTGCCAATATTTTTGAGGGAAGTATTTAAATTTATGGTTGTTTTATTCATTTATATTTAAGAGCATCTCCCTAGAATTCTCAGTGATGAGAACGATAATTGTTTTTGAGGAAGATTGAAATAATTCTTAGTTTACAAATAGCTTACAAATAGTTTACAAATTCTGTCAACTTAGTAAAGTTTTTAATTTTCCAAATAATTTAAAAGTTTTATTGCCATCAGAAGGATAATATTTGTGGTAAATGTGCCTGTGCTTTGGCATGTTCCTCAATATTAGTTTTACTCTTGCCCTGTAAAGAAAAGAGTGTCCATCCACCAAAAACATATAGTTGCTTTTATCACACAATTTTTCCCTTCTCCCTTTTTAAGTGGACAGTCTTGGTTCTTCCCATTCAAAAGTGATAAAAATAAAGATTATTTCCCTTTCACTGCTAGTTATATTTTGGTTATTTTAAGACCCTACAATTAAGAGACCCTGAGCACTAAAGATATTTCCCTAATGGACATTTCCATGCTTTATTTTTAAATACCTAAATTTTGTTAAATACCTGTTAGTTTCAGGCACTGTGTTGAGTTTTTACATACATCATCTCATGTTAATCCTCAAACACATGCTATTAGATATGATTTAGCATTTGTACATGCCAGCATTTTGAGAAGTCACATCCAAAGTAAATAATTCAGATCAATATTATGATTTTTCTCCTATTTTAAAATGGGCTGTATACATATAAATTGTGTGTGTGTATGTGTGCTATGTTGCCCAGGCTGGCCTTGAACTCCTGGGGTCAAATGATACTCCCACCTCAGTTTCCCAACTAACTGGGACTAGAAGTGCATGCCACCATGCCAGGCTTAAAGTGGGTCATTTTTTTAACCAATTACCAAATGTACATTAAGTAAATTTAGCATACTGTTAGCAGCAATGCCGTTTGCTATTTTTATTGATTTTATAAATATGAATTTTATTATTTGTGCTATTTTCCTTTAATGACATGGTTACAAATATTGTCCTTATTGCCAATTTATTTAAATACTGCTTAGTACTTCATAACTTAATAAAAAATAGACAATGATAAAAGCAACATAGTACTATTCTAAGGGACATATCTAGGATTTGTACTACCTTGTTTACTAAAAACTTGTGATCTTTCCTTAACCTCTCTGGATACCATTTGTCTTTTACGGTAAATATGAGCATAACATATCCATGGTTATAAAAGTGCTTTACATATCTCAAATACTAAGGCTTCTAATTCTATAAGGATATTACATAATGCTCTTATTACAAACATTCTTCAAAACTATAATTCTCAATAAATGTCACATGGCATTAATAAATATTGAGTCATATACATTCATGTACATGAAAAAAGTAAGCCGCATAATTATTCTTCATATGGAGCTTACATTACTACATATATCAAACAATAAACTAAAATAGTATGCTAAGATCACACCTAATCAAATTAAAAGTATGTATTTGAGACAGTAAATGTTATTAAAGAACTATGGAGCCTGCAGTCTTTATACACACACACACACACACACACACACACACACACACACACACACATGCTTATTATGCACATGCACATGCAATAAGCTGTATTTCTTATTTATTTTTACACAACTATGTGTTCAGATTCTTCTTTATTTTCTGTATTTCATATTGGCACCTGAGCAATGATGAAAATCATCCAATCTGTTCAGGGATGTATATGTGTCAACTAGGGTAGAGGGAAAGTTGCTATGAAGACTAGAATGTTTAACTCCTAGTTCGAGATGCCTGAATATTCAGAGCTCTTTCCACTAGAGTTTCTGATGTTGCCTCAGTACTTCAAGGGCAAGTAGCTAGTCAGGAACACTGATTAGACAGGAACAGACCCTCAGATTCTTATTACTGAAAGCCATTGGTTATATTACATCATCTAATGAAAATATCATGTAAAACTAAAAGATGGTAATTCAGTATATGAACTCTTATTGAGACTCTTTTTTTAAATTGTTGAGTGTCTTTATAATTACAAAATACAATATAGCCAGTACCATAAGTAATACCTAAAATGGAGATTATAACAACTATATGAAATGCAGGTTCACTATATTTTAATGGATTATAATATCATACATTATTATGAATGTTATGTTCTTTGGTTTTCAGTCTAGAAGGTTATTTCTGAGGCTAATTACTTATAAGATTTATTAAAACTGTGGTTTTTGTCTATCACATTCAATATTTATAATCCTCAGGAAGCTCAAATACCTAAAAGACAAGAAAAGTCATTCCTAGAAATATCAACCAAGAAATTGATAGTTTATTTGCTTATCTGTTCTTAGAAAACAGTAATACTGGCTAAAGCTCAGACAAATGTATTTATGGCAGACTCCTGATAATAATTCTTAAAAAATAATTGTGTTGTAAAAGAATATGAGGGAACAATAATTGGTTTCTACTATAATTTTTATGGCATAGCAATTGCATTATATCAGAACAATTATATTTTCACTCTGTTTTATTAAAAATTCATTTTCAAAATTAAATGAGGGCAGAATGCATTCTCATGAGTATTGATTACCTTGTAGCAAAATATCAGTTTCCCATATACACAACTTGATAATGTATGATTGACTGGCAACTCTTTAATTACCAATATTAGAATTTGAAATATTTCAATCCTTTTCACTTTACACCTGACTTAACAATATGAATACAAATTGATTTTTGGTAATAAATCAATTAAAAAGGTAATTCTCAATTATTATGAGCATATTGCCAGACTTTTCAGATTTCATTAGCTGACATCTGTTCCATTTATGATCTTTACTATTAAAAAATCATATCTCTTTATGTGAGTTTTATTTCTGTGATAATGTGAGTTTTTGAAATAAAAATAATAATAAATTGAATGAAAATTCTGGAAGCCCTTACATACATAAGTTAATAATTGCTACTTTGACAAACTTTCAAAAACATAATTTCAGTTCTAATATACAATTCTATAAAAAATTCATTTGGAAAATATTCACTATAAATCATCTAAATGATGCCTCCAAATGCTTCACTAAATTACTTTCACGTAGTATAGATTTCAATGTAAGTAATAACTTTCTTCTGGGAATCAAGGTAATATTCACCATCTATCCTTTAAAAAAAATCATTGAAATAAATTGTTACACAGCAAACAGGAAGACAAACATCCTTCTCTATATGATGATCTTATTATCATCAACCAGAAGAGTTTTCAAAAAGTAACTGGTCATGTTTCTTACTTATGCTATGAAGGGCTAAATTTATATTATGCCAAAAATATCACCCTTTCCCCTCCCACATCCATTTTGCGTACTATCTCTAGTGTTCATAAGTTTACCAATAAATCTTTTCATCCAATGGGTCGTTTGTTTGGATTTCAGGGTGATTTATTTTGCAGCTCACTTTGCCCACTAGGAGGCAGTGCCACTTCAAAGATGTCAACACATAACAGGTTTTTTGACGTTGAGGAAAACAACCTAGAATAACTGGATGTTGTTTTTTAAATAAATAATTAATGCTGCGCGTGATATCAAATTAATAGTGTGGAGACATTGAAGTAGGCTTTTCTTTGCATAATTCAATGTATTACTTAGCCTGTACACCAACTTCTCATTGTTCTTCCCTTCAATCATCAAAACAAAATCTCTTTATTCTAGACTTTTAACAGAAAGCTAAATGGTTTCCGACAAAAGTTTTATAAAACATTCCATTAACTGTCTCATGATATACTTTAATGTCATGTTTCAAGAAATATCAAGTAATATTAACCAAAATGTTTTTGATGGCTTCATTTATTTAGCTTCAAGGAATAACTTCAATAACTTCACTTACCTACAATGGTCAGCCTTCATGATAGAGCAGTTCTTGAAATGGTTATATGGACATTATGATTTTTTTTTTTTTTTTGCCAAAAGTGGCTGTTTTAATTGCCAATGAAAAAATTATGTGTATGACTTTTACTTTTTTGCTTTAATCTCTCCAAGCACTTTAAACATGAGATTTTGCTTTATTATAGAAAGAATATTTACTCAGGTTTTTGGAATATGTATTTTTTCCACCTTCCCTGAGAACTTAGCATTTAATGTAATAAGTTGTAAGTTTTTTGTAAGTTATTTGAAATATTTTTGAGATTATAAAGAATATAAATTTTATATAAAAAAGGTTTGCAACTCTCTAAATAATATTTTACTCAGAGACTTCTAGATGCTAAGTAGATATATGCATACTTTTTTCTATGATGGATTAATTGAGAGCCTTACCAGTTATGTCAAAAACTAAGTAATATCATTTCTAAATAATTATAAGATATATTTCACAATATCAGCTCATTATATTAGTAATAATTCCTTCAACTGCGTAAATAAAACGATAATATTGTCATTCTACTAAAATTGACATCATTGTTTCTTAAATTGTTGGTGCATGGAATCCTTATCCATTGGACACTGGAAAATGAATTGGAGTCAAATATGCACCATGGTAGTCTAAAATTTTCACACACTCCTTAATGTTCCTTACCTTTGCTTCACTAAACATTTCCAATGTATTTGACCAAGGATTCCTTTCTCTCCATCACCTACATTTCTGGAAACAGATTTAAGGAGTACAAGTTGAATTCCATTATATATATACATATATTATATGTGTGTGTATATATATATATAATATATGTATGTATGTATGTATATATGTATATATAGCATAGAGTCTGGGCTTTTGGTGTACCCATCACCCAAGTAGTGGACATAATACCCCACAGATAAATTTTCATCTTCCCCCTTCCTACCCTCACCCCTTTTGAGTCTCCAGTGTCCATTATACCACTGTGTGTGCCCTTGTGTAGCCATAGTTTAGCTCCCACTTATAAGTGAGAACATGCAGCATTTTTTTTTCCTGAGGTACTGTGCTTAGAATAACAGCCTCCAGTTCCATTCAAGTTGCTGAAAAAGACTTTATTTCATTGTTTCTTATCAATGAATAGTACTCTAGGGTGTATCTACCGTATGTTCTTAATCCACTCATCAGTTAATGGGCACTTAGGTTGATTCTGTGTATTTGCAATTGTGAATTGTGCTGCAATAAACATATGAATACAGCTATCTTTTTGATAAAATGATTTCTTTTCCTCTGGGTAGATACCCAGTAGTGTGAATGCAGGATTGAATGGCAGATCTATTTTTAATTCATTGAGAAATCTCCATACTGATCTCAATAGATGTTGTACTAATTTATATTCCCACGAACAGTATATAAGTGTTCTCTTCTCACTACATCTGTCCCAACATCTATTTTTTTTGACTTTTTATTAATGGCTATTATAATTGAAGTAAGATGGTATCTCATTGAAGTTTTAATTTGCATTTACCTGATAATTAGTGATGTTGAGCATTTTTTCACATTTCTTACCATTTGTATATCTTTTTTTGAAAAATGTCTGTTATTTGCCCACATTGTAATGGAGTTTGTTTTTTTCTTGTTGGACTGTTTGAGTTCCTTGTAGATTCTGGATATTAGTCCTTTGCTGGACATATAGTTTGTGAATATTTCTCCCATTCTGTAGGTTGTCTATTTACTGGATATGGCCCTCAGGCCCCTGAGCAGTGGTGTGATGGTGTGATGTGGGAGGCTATAGTAATGGTGGAGCTGCCCACCAGGACCAGCACCAAGTGGTCCAGGTTGGTGTTATTGGTAGCTGAGGTGGGTTGGTTAGGTTAGTCCCCAGTCCCTCAGCTGCCTGTAATAGGGTGGAGGGTATTTTCCTAAGTGTGCTTAGGGAAGCTTGGTCTTCCTTGTCCCTTCCTGGCTGTGTGGTGGCTGTATCCATATCCACCTTGAACTCAGCCTGAGGGCACGGTGTGACCCACTATTAAACTCTCAAAACAGAACCTGCTATAGGCTTGCAATCAAGTTGGGGGCAAGGCCCCTTTCAGGCAAGCAACAGTGGCAAAAAACTGTGGGTGAGGAGTCCTCTGCTCCCATTTCAGTCTCATAGGAACCAATAGCAGGGCAGTGGGAATTACCCTAGGTATGTGTAAGACAGTTGTAGAAGAGATTGGGCTTTCCTGTCCCTCCTTAGCTAGGCAGAACTACAGCTTCCTCAGCCCACAGGCAAGTACTGCCCAGCTTTAAACTTCCAAGATGTTACCTTGGGCCTGTGACCAGAGAGGGTGGGCCCTTCTCAGGCAGGCTGTGCTGGCAGGAAACTGTGGGGAGTGCAGTTTGCTGGAGACTTGAACCCACAGCAGCTGGCTGCAGGATGGTGGGCACCATTCCGTATGTGTGCTGAAAAGTCTGATTTCCCTTCCCCTCCCCAGCCAGGCAGAGGCTGCAGCCACATCAGCACAAATTCAGCCCGAGGGTGACTCACCACCATAGCAAATTTGACTAGGGAGGGTGGGGCCCGACCCAGGCAAGCAGCAGGTGAGAAACTGTGGAGAATGCTGTGTGCTCACATCTCAGGCTCAACAGCAGCCTGCAGCTGGGCTGTGGGGACCTTCCAGGGGTCCACGGGAGCATCTGGGCTCCTCTGTCCCTCCTTGAGCTACTCAGAGCTCAAGCTGCTCTAGGAGCTTCCCCGGGGTTTCCACATGGGCTCCCTTCCTGGAGCAAGGACTGCAATTTCCAAGCAGCTCCCTACTTTAGGCCTGAGGCCGGTATGGGTTGGGCGTTCTCTTGTAGCCAAGATCTTAACAGCTTGTCTTACTTAGAGAGTGGAGCTCTGGGGACTTGTCTATTTTTCTGCATCCAGGAACTTCTCCCAGCTGTTAGTCCTGGGCTGAGCAAGTCGCCCTGAAACCTCTTCTTACCTACTTTTGGTGCTTCCTGTTGCTTCTGTGGTGAATCCCAGCATTCCCTCTGAGAAGATCTGTTCAAAATGTGAGAATCTTCTTACTCTTCTGGTTCCTTTCTGTAGAGGAGGCAGATATTACCTGTGTCTTTTTGGCCATCTTGATCCTGTCTCTCTGTGTGTGTGACCCTTTTGAATAAAATGAAAAGCTCTTGGTTTATGTGAGTTCTTATTTCAATATGTTTTGAAATATTTGTAATCATTTTTTGAATACATCATGGTAGAAACATGTTTATAAAAAAGCCTCAATTTCATAAAATATTAAAATTAGAGATCAAGACATGTTTATTTACATGTTGCATCATTATTTTACATAACTGTAAGTTATAATTCATATATTTTCCAAACTTGAGGATATGTGACCTACTGATATCAAATATCCTCTGGGTGTCTTGACATATATATTCTTAGACTAAAACAATTCTTACTGTGTTCCTACCATGATGCATTAAGCACCATAATGGAAATAAAAAAGTAGTATGATGTAGACAATACTTTGAACATAAGCAGTTAGTACTTTAGATGTCAGAATTCAGTTGAAAAAATTATGCTTCATAGCCAATAAAAATGTAAACAGGTCGAATACTGTAAAATGGAAGATAAACTTTTCTCATAATATAAGAAATGTAATTTCTCTGTGATTTAAAGAAATAAAAGATTAATTTTATTTACTTCAATAGCAATTTTAAAAGATTTTAATAATTAAAATGAAGACATGAAAGGACCTTTCATGAGCTGTCTGATAAGGCAATAATTATTTGGTTCAATCAGCACAGGGCACATGATAATTACAGAAAAATCATAATTGTTATTTGAAGTACTTTTACATTTGTTTGTTCTTATTGTTTTCTATTTTTTTTTAATTAAATAAGAAGTAACTTCATTCTCTTTTGCCTGGTTAAGCAGAGTCAAATAATAATGCCATGTGATGAATAGTCCAATGGCCTGGGTTGCAAGCTGGCTTTAATGTTCACTAGCCATGTGACTTTAGGCAAGTTACCCAATTAGTTTGAGACTCAATTTTCTTTTTCTCTAATTGAGGGCCAAACAATAGTTCTATGTATTTGGGCTGTTGTGAAGATTAATTATGATTATATATAAAAGTGTTTGAAACAGTTTCAGTTTCATAGTTAATACTCAATAACTATTAGCTTAAACACTATTGTAATTTACTAAGTTAGCTCCTTATGTAAACTAAGACTTAGGGAATCATTTGAGAAGTATATTATAAGTCCCTGTGGATGGGAACAGACAGGTAACTGTAGTAAGAAGATTGATGCCTTTCAACATGGATATCATTTGTAACACTGAACTTAATCATCTAATATTCTAAATATTAGATATTGGATTTAACTTTAACTAAGCAGAATTACCTTTAATCCATTTTGTTCAACAACTTAAGCAGTTTAGTTTTGTCCACACTGTGATTTTATCCACAAAGCCTGTGTCACATGACATTGGTTAATTAAGAGGTGAATGTGTAGTGCTACTTATTCAAATAAAAAAGAGTGGATAAATCACATATTTTTTCATTTCTTATAAATTTTCTCATTTATAATTCGGTGATAGCTTTGGAAGTTTTTTCTGGTGAGGTTCAAATAAGGTAATGAATGTGATGATGTATGATACATTATTTAGGACATTACCTGGAATCTTGTAGGTACTCAATGAATACTAATTTTGTTTAAATCAAATTGTAGCTTATAAATACAGACATAGATAGGTAGATATTTGTGTATATATATATACATATTTTATATTATATATAATCTATCATATAATTCACAGTTTTGTAAGCTTTTGTAGAAATGAAATATATTACAACTAAATATATTTATATGTATATACATATATACTTAGATATATGTATACTTATATATGTATACACATATACATATATACTTAGACATGTAAAGACATAAAATTCAATCACTTTCTACATTTTGAAAAGCTGCTATGTATTATAGCATAAGCGCACACACACATAGACAATCAGTTTCTTTAAGGTTAAAATCAAGACATCCATTTTTTATATCTTTCTAAACACCCTGGCAAGTGCCTTCTTTATAACAGGTATTCAGAAATACTTGTGAATAAGTGATGAATGAAGTAGTAAAACATGTTTAGGTAGAAAATGTCAGTATACTTGCATATGAAAGTATTTAATGCAACATACCATGAATTATTTAGACTATTTCTAAGTAGAAATGTAATATATTTTTTCTCAAAATTAATTTCTTTTCATAGTGTTCTGTTTAAGCAATAGCAAATATATTCCATTTTCAGTCATCTTTTATAATGTATAATCTATAAAAACAATGTGGCATAGTCTATTGTTAACTTTTTACATTTATTGCCATACAAAACTTTTTCATTTAATTTCAATTTTAATTTTAATTGGAAATCTGGAAGCACACATTTTCTTTTCTTTTTTTTGTAATTATTTTTAATGTAGAGATGGGGTCTTCCTATGTTGGCTGTTTTCAACTCCTAGCCTCAAACAATCCTCCCACCCTGGCTTCCCAAATTGCTGGGAATTTCAAGTGTGAGCCACCATGCCTGGCCATTGAGAATTAAAAATGGATTGGTATCTGGATCATATGTTATGATTAGCTAAATTTTTAATGAATAGTTTATGTATATTGTGATCAGTGCAAACTGCATTTATTTCATAATCTGCTTTAGGGACTATGCATGTATTATCAAAATTTCATTTCCCTTAGTTGAGGAAAAATGTGTGCCATATTGCAAAAACTGCCAAATTTCAGACGCAGGGAGAAAAATATTTCTTCATGGCTGATAGCAAAGTCAAATTATTATAGGCCCAAATAACTTGACTAATATTATCAAAGGGCTATAGAACCAACAATAGTAAGTTGATTAAGTTTTTTATTAGGATAAAGGTACTTAGATATTAATTACTGTAGTCATATAATAAATAATATGTGGGCAATTTAGACTTTTAACAGATTGTTTATTCATTTCTAAGTTTTATACTTAAAAATTATTCAGTATTGATTGATGGGGACAGTTAGTGTGGAAGAAAGGTCTGTCTAGATTGAAATGAAAGAAGGGAAAATATTTAGCTCCTTCGATGTAGAAGTTTAACTGTGGAGTTCCAGAAGAACAGGAATTGGACCTGATCTTATTTGGGGAAGAATATTTTCTCAAGTTTTCTGGAACTTGAGAGCAAATACTGAGTTAGCAGGTAGCAGTCACTTTTTTTTTTTAATTAAAGAAATGTTAAACTATTGGACACAAAACACAAATATTATGTAGTTAGACAAAAAAAATTTATGACAAGTAGATGTTAGTGTCAACAATGATTAAGGGAGAAATAATCTAAACTGCACTTATGGCTTCTATGATGTACTTCAGTATCATCAGCAAGCATTTTATAATCAATAATCACTCTTATCCAATATGCTGCAAAGAAAGAAAATAATTATCCACAAATTCAAATTCTGTGACCGATTAATTACAATGTTAAATATCAATAGCATTTTGGAAATTAAGTGGAAGACAATATTCTAATGATGCAAAACCTATGACGTTGGGCTCAACCTATGTTAACTTGAATAATCTGGCTTAATACATGTTTTTACCAGGCCCAACTCTAAAATTTGTGAAGCCTGGACCAAGAGTACCAATACTGTACTCTGCCTACCTACATACCTGGGTTTGCCCTCCTTCTCTTCTCTTACACATAATCATATTCCCTTTCTACCCTTTGCCCCTGGGAAAATTAAACACAAACAAACAAGCAATATCTGCCCTGGGAAGGGACTTGTGAGGGTCCTGGAAGTAGGCTCTGGGCCATTGTTAGGAAATTTTGGGGGTTGATTACCCTGAGCAAGACCCAGAAGTCCAAACACAGAACTGGACTTACCACCAAGGACTGCTTGCCTTGCGAGGAGGGAATGGCCAAAGCCAGGGGCTTAGGGAAGGAACCTAGCAGCCTACACACAGTTGGCACTGCTTTAGAAGGTATAATGAGTTGGAAAATACATTTTAAGAAGGGTACAGTGATAAGGGAAATTTGCATTAGGGGAAACTTTAGAAAAGGGACTATGTTTGGAAGAACAACAGCTTACATGAGATGAAACCACATTTTGAAAATCTTGAGAGTTTGACAAACTTGCTATCACACATTTATATATTAGGAAAAAATGCTATCCATTTTGCTATCTCATCCTTGAACGTATTTTATAGTTCTGACTCCATCCTCTGCTGATCCTATTATGCTGACTTAGTAAGTGGCCTGCTGGAGGTATGAAAATAAACAAATAACAAAAACACCCAAAATATCACACACCTTCCAGTTGACTGATCTGTGTTGTTGTTCTAAGATGATCCTGTTTTAATCTACTCTTCAAAATGGCAAAGGAAACCCGGCATTGAGTCATAATATCTCTGCTGCAAATCTATTAATCACACAATTTCCCCTTTACATGGTCATCTTGTAGGTACCCGATAACTGTCATAATAATTTCTGCATGATGCCATGGAACTCAGAAATATCAAGTCATTTTGTCAGAGAAAAAAATGCTTTACTTTTATTTTAGGGCTCTGATTATTTACAGAATTTATCTGAAAAAACAGAAACAAGGTCAGGTAGAGCTGTTGCAAAGAGTTTGGCTATTGTCTGGCCCTTCTGCGAACATGCTGGCAGAGAATCTACATGATGCCAGCCTTCAGCCCATCTGTTATATGGTTTGTACACCACAGGTCCTATGATTATAATTACAGCAGGGCAAACCTGCCCAGGGTTACCACAAAGACTGACCTTAAGGGGCAATTATAAAGATTAGAAGCAGAGGGAATTTTCACCTTCTCCATCTAGATTTTTTTAAACTTTACTTTTAAACCATTTAACTAAACTATTAAGCCTATGTCCAATCTTCAGTGTGGTCATTTTCCTTGGAATTTACCAGGACTGTTATAGGACTTTAAATTCACAAATCCAATATCAACCAGGGCTACTGATGTACTGATGGTTAGTGTAGGTATTTGTCCCCCAAAGATGCTAAAATAGGTCAGAAAAAAAATAGCTTTGACTCTAAGACTACTTCCTCCAAATTTGAAAATCCATTCCAATTCTCTTTCACTTCCCAAATTTATGCCCAGCTATGTTGTGAACTATATTTCATCCAAAGTTCTATATTGAGATTATATAACATTATAAATATACTCAGAAAATGCCAAGAACATAGTGATACTCCAAAAATAATTATAAAACTCATTCTTATTTGAAACCTGGGGAAGCCATTAGAGAAACTTAATCAGAAAACTAAATCTCAGTGTAAGTTAAAATCCAAAGACGCTAAAATCCAAAAGAATTAAAATTTTAAAAATATCAATTATCTTTCCCCTTTAAGTTTAAAGAAAACCAAAATTTTCCCATTTCTTATCCTGCTCAGCATCAGCCCTGGGAGTGTCTGAGTGTGGTGGTGGTAATGTTGTTTCCTTCCGCAGCTGCAGCCTGGCCAGCTGTTTTCTACAGGGTTGATCTTGTTCTCTTACAACTTCAGAATTTGAATTAAATGAGTACCAAGTTTGATGTGCCTCTCTTTCAGAAAGTGCAAAGATTATCACAGTCTGTCTTCTTATCAAATGATTTTTGAAAAGAAGCTCATTTTCAGAACCTAGACAAAGTTATCTGACTCAAAATTGTGTTTTCAGAACCCCAAATTTAGTTTTGGCAGAGACCGTAACAGAAACTCAATGCTATCTGAGGAAATGAGGCTAGACAGTGAAAATATGCTTTGTTTCAGCCACTCCAGGAGGCCTGTTAGTGTATACCAGCTGCCCATATTCGTGAGCTTTGACAGTAATTTCAACCAGAAGACTCCCAACAAGAGGTTAATTATGGTGTAGCGTTTACTGTATCTGGGAGAAGAGTAATATGTAGTTTTCTTTTTCATCCAGCATATTAAACACATTTTAATCTCCTGTCTCAACTGAACTTCCCTTAAAAGCAACGCCTTTGGAAAAGCTTATGTGCTAACATTTTATGGTGAGCATAAACCCAGGAATTGGAGGGTAAAGAATAAAGGAAAGAGGAAGAGAATGTTGGAGAGACATAGAGGCTGTGCTTTGCCAACTTGGCCATCATACTTTATGATGGGCTAGTTATTTGGTCTTGCAGTACATCTTTAATGAAAGTTTATGAAGCTGCTTCTTGGACAAGTAGCTCATCCATAGGCAGGAAGGGAAAATAACTTGTCTGAATTTATCCAGCAGCCCCCACATCCCATTAGTCAAAACTTGCCACACAAGTACTAACGGCCCCGCCCCACGCTTCCAGGCTGTGATGTATGCATGCTAAATTGTATCTGTGCCTCTGTGGGCAGTGTGTGGTGTGGCGTGACCTCTTACTGGGACATGCACTTGAACATCAGTGAGTATGAGCATTCCTGAAGGACCATTTTGAAGGCCGCTTTTTTGCTGTGCTTTCTTCTGTGATCTCAGTTCCACAGATTTATCTAACATGTTTTCTCCAAGTCAACTAAATGTAACCACATCACCTAAAAATTACTATATTATTTTTCAAATCTCAGGTGTCTGGATTAACTCCATGAATTCACAGTAAATTCTACCACCATTTCCTCTATAGGCCTGAATGCAAAATGAAATTTGAAGCATCAAATTTAAGTCTGACAATGATAATTTTAAACCAGAACCTCATTAGTATGATGCTGCAAGCCTGAACTCCAGCTGCCTTGCAGTATAAAAGTCATTCCTTATAGTCAAGGCTGAAAAACACAGTGCAAATAGCAAATAACCATTCTGCTCTTTAAAGTCTAAATGGTGGATATATAGGAAGATTATCTTTTCCACACAAATAAACTCTTGCTGCAGGTAAACCTGATGACTACAGCCTCTGCAGCCCCCTGGTGTATTGAGGCTCCCAGCTGCCTCCACAGATATGTCATGGGGGGTACTGGTGAAGCCACCACAGACTGCACTCCGAGAGCCGGCTTTCCCTGGCCTTGAATCCTGCCCCTTTCCTGAGGCCTGTTAGGAGGTCTTTGTTGTATGCTCTGGCATTTACTGCCCACATTCAGTGCATTTTTGTTCCTGAGACCCATGGGGCTCCCCTTTTGCTTAAATCCATGATGCTCAGTACCTTTGCCAGAGTCAGTGCACCTTTGTTAAGGTCTGAGGTTACAGGCATGCCTTTCTATATCTTTTTCAAAAATGCCAGTGGACAAGTCCTTCAAAAGTTTCCATGAGCAGCCAAGGTAAATAAGAAAAATATCATACATGTTTCATTTAAGGCTCTTGGCGACCTAAAAGTCATTTATATAACTTAATATAAACATCTGCAAAAGAAGCAAAATGACTCTTTTTTACTAATGTCTGAAGTCAAGCCATGTACCGTGACCCCAACCTGTAAAACCTAAGTCATTGAGACAAAAAAGAGTCATCTTTAAAAAAAAAGAGGAACAAAACAGAACAAGCCCAGTTTTTTTTTTCCTTCCCAAATTCTACTCTCAAATATTTCCTGCTTTTTTCTCTAAGGAAGACTGTAAAAGAACAGAAAGAAAATAGGAGTGTTATGTATTATACTGTTGTAGTTGCTCCACATGGAAGGAAATATCAGGATAGGAGGAAGGTCCCTCCACATCATCTTCATTTGCTGGTCTTCCACACTGCCATTCCTAAAAGCTCAGGTGCATGAACTATTGCAGTGATCTTGGGAAATGTGTCACCTATAATGGACACTTGTAAAGTTATTCTGAGAGGTTGTATTTTAGTTAACACTATTCATAATGCTCTAAGATTCAAAAATTCCAATGAAATGTAATATATAATGGAAAAGATGAAAAAGATGCTTCTGGAAAAAAAATCTATATTTCTTCTCCAATTTAGTTAAGCACTCAGATGTTTGATTTTCACTTGACTTGCATTTGATATATCTAAATTTCTTCTTATATAATTTAACTAAAATCTATAAAATAAAATCAACCTTTCTGTGAGATTTTCAAGTCTTGACAAAAAGGAATTTTTCTACCAAAATTCATTACCAGGGCAGAATTAAAATTCATATGCTTAGTGCTATACTTTTACTTAAAATTATGCCACAGATTTTCTTTCTTTCTTTTTTTTCTTTCTAGCAGGGTAGCAAACAGCATCACAGATTCTCTTAATTGGAGAAATAATTGGAATGTTTTGAGCACTGATTGAATTAAAATTTGAGTTGTATTATTTCATTTTTAACTGTAATTTTCTGTTTTCACTAATAATCCTTGTTTACTTGAAGAATTTGTATATTTCCCTTAGATATCTAAGATGACATTAAGGCAAAAGAATCAAATTCTGATAACCTAAACAGTTTGAATAAGGATAATTAAAATTCAGTATTTTCACTGCTGGAAAACTGTCACGATTTCTGTGGTGGCATGTTCCTCAGAATAAATCATATTTTTTCCTTGGCCTCACCTGAAAACTGATATTTAACTTTCTCACCTCAGTCTCCTGCACTGTGGAAATATATCCACAGAGGGTTTGCAAAAGTTGTGTTTCCATTTTAAATATAAACCAGATAGTATATTTCTGGCTATTACCCTTGGAACACAGTGTATCGCACTGAGATTTAGAGTTCTACACAGTTATTGAACATCAAGGTAAGTGCAAAGTGCTCGCCTAGGCATACTAAGAATATAAAATTATAAAATATATCACCTGTCCTCTAGAAGCTTGTGATCTGCTAGCTAAGTCAAAAATACACCAAGAGATAAATATAATAACAAACAAGACTCTAAAGAAGAAAAATAATTAGCAGGTTTTAGGAAACATTTTGAAAGAATGAGATTTGATACAGCATTTGAAAATGGGCCAACTGTGGGAAGTGTTAGTAAAGGAGACACACCTTCCAAGCAAATGGTACAACTTAAACTAAGTCTAAGAGTTAGGAGAGTAAAATTGACAAGCACAGGTTCCTTGAGAAGATCGGACAAAAATTAGACTGGAAACAAAGGAAGAGTATGTCTCCAAATTTTTAGGAAAATATGATTTAAAATATTCTGCCCCACTGTTAGCCCATATGTTAAACCATATGCTCTGGGTTTTGCTTGGAAATCTGGTCTCTGGACTATGGGCCAATTTGTGGGGAGCTTTTATTCCAAAATTTCAAGGAATATCTTCTGGAATATAATCTGATCTGAAGCTGGGGATGGAAATCCTGTAGATTTGATGATAGAAGGAGCAATGGCTCAGCATAAGAGTGGCCCTGGACATCTGGCACGAGAGTTCTGCTAAATCCAAACCCCTAACCTTCCAGGAATCACTGTACGCCAGTTTCACTGCCACCACGCACACTTCTCATAATGTGAGAGCCAAGTAAAATGTCAGTAAATAGATGTGTTCTGCCTTCCTGGGGCATCAATAAACAGTTCTGTTGTTCCTGGGTTTTATTTTGTTATGTAGCACTCCTTAAAATATCATTAGCTTAAACACAGAGTTATCATATAGCCCAACAATTCAACCCCTAGATATATATCGGAGAGAAATAAAAACTTACATCTACACAAAAACTTGTACACTAATGTTCCTAGCAGCATTATTCATAATAAGAAAAAAGTGAAAACAATCCAAATGTCCATTAACCAGTGAACAGATGAGGAAATTCAGTATATTAATGCAATGCAATATTTTCAGTAATAAAAAAATGACTTGCTGACACATGCTACAACATAGATGAACCATGAAAACATTAAATTAAGTGGAAGATACCAGACACAAAGCGCCATGTATTGTATGGTTGTATTTATATGAGATGTCCAGAATAGGCAAATCTATAAATACAGAAAATATATTAGTGGTTTACTAAGGCTGGGAGCATGGGATGTGGTGGAGGTTGACTGCTAATCGGTGTAGGATTTCTTTATGGGGTGATGAAAAGGTTCCAAAATTAGGTTGTGGTGATGGTTGCACAATCCTATTATCGTACTGAAAGTCATGAAACTGTACACTCTATGGTATATGAACTGTTTCTTGTATGTTCCTCCATCACTTTTTTCTTTTTAACATGATAATTATTATACAGGACTATACATCCTATTTAACTTCCCTATGATCTTGAAAAATAACGTTATTAATTATATATTAAGATGTATAGTTTTTTATTTCATATGTAAGTATGCATTTTATTTTTCTTTTCTCTGTACTTTTTTATATATCACCACGTCAGAGTGCTTTGACAAATTTATATTTTCCAGGGAGGCCAATGCATTAGAAAATGGAAAAAAAAAAGAATCTGTGATATATTGCCTGATACAACCTTGTTATTTTGAAATAGCGTTGTCTCTTGAACCCCTAAGTTCAGTATGTTGAACTCTATAAAAAGCAAATTAACCTACAAGTAGGAATAAAGCACCAAGAAATTATTCAGAATCTCCACTTATGGTTATATTCTGTACTAGCAAAGGGATAAAAAATTTGTGGAAAGATATAATAGATTCCATTTAGTAAAACAAAACAAACAAAAGCAAAAAAAATAAATCAAGAAACTGGTTAAAATTACACATCAAAACCAAACACCAACAATTGCAACGCTACATTTCATCTTTATAGCCTGCCACTACTACATCTAATTGTAGAAAATTGATCAGGAGTTTATTGAGTTGAAAGATTACTTATATAATGTACACAGGAAGAAACACAAAATACTAAATGATGTTGAAATCTTTATGCAGGCAGAGAATAATGTAGGAATAAAAATAATCTTTATTTTCTGTGTATAACAGTTTTATTATTTTTATTTTATGCCACCTATTAGCCTCGAGTCTATGAGTTAATGCTTTTAAATGTTATTAATTATATATTAAGATGTATTATTTTCTCTTATATTGTCTACTAGTAATTTAAAGGGCAATCAGAGCTCATATAACCTTGAAATATGAATCCAAGGAGTGCTTTTTTTGGTGGCATATTTTATAATTGTAGCCTTTTGCATTATGCAGGTTCTTACTGAAGCAATTATTGTATTCATTTTGTGATTTTGCCTTTTCATAGAACTGCCTCATTTCATTGACAATTAAGGTCATGTTCTGGTTCACTCCAAGTGTACTCCTTTGCCCCTACCCCTGATCATAGCATGCTATTAATAGTGCCAGCTCTGGTTAACATTTATATCACAGTTGAGAAGAGATATTGCAATGAAGTGCAAATTAAGGCCTGCTAAAATGTGTCTGCCAACAATTATACTGGGACAGGAGTACATTTTTCATTTATTTCAATAGGTCAGATTAACAAGGCTGCATGCCACTTGGTCATAGAAGGTGGACAAGGCTGTCAGTTCTGATTATTGTTGAAGGAATGGCATTTTAAAGAAGGCTTTGCTAAAAGAGAACAAATGTATTACTAACTAGTAGTTTAAATGTATGTAATTATTGGACACTTTTTGTAGACGTTAGAAATTTCCGTCAAAAGGTCATTTTTTTTATTTCCCCTCTTGTGTTCATTTTTTTTTCTTTTCAATTGTCTACTAAAAGAAACATATTTATGTAAGCTAAATAAATAGAAGAGAAATATTCTTATATTTCAATAACTTCTTTAGAAACTAAGCCTGTTTAATTTAAAATATCATAAAGCAAATTATTATCCTAGAGGAGGACTATGTAAATTAAGCCCAACTTTATGTAATTCATCTTCCATATTAAATATCAAAAAAGAGAATGACCTAAAGTCATTTATGCTAAAGGAGGTGAGCATTTTCTATCTAGTTCACTGTGTTTCAGGTAATGGTATCTATGTCCTGCAACACAGATGAAAATTATACTTAACAATTTATTGTTTATTCCTGAATAAAATGGGCAAACATTGCAATGATTATGTCATTGTTTATACAGAAAAAGAACATCAAATCAGATTATTCTTTTTTGTAAGCTTCCTCAGGAGAATGGTGTATGAGTTATAGGCCATCTCTAGATTAAACATGAAAATAAAATAATTTTCTTATCAGATCATCTTAATCAAATAAGTATCCTTTATTAAATAGCATTCTTATTGAAATTAAGTGGTCTTAAGTACTCTAAAGTATTAAAAGATACTCTTGGAAAATTAGTACAGTAATGGATCTTAACATTAGATCCTAATTTTTTCACGTTTGCCTGAGCCTCACTATGGCACTATGTTTCTTTGATATGCATTCAGTTATTACTATCATTATGTAGAATACCTGTGTTTTCTTTATTTTATACCACCTTTTAGTTATACAAAGATCAAGATGAACATAAGTTGGTAGGAGCTGTACTCTCATTCATGATCTTTATATTAATCTGGCAATCAGTTCAAATTTCAGAAAGTTTAACAAGACAACAGCAGATTTCCATTTTTATGCAATTTTCACTATATCTTTTAAAAAGAATGCCTTATATAGTAAATTTATAAAATGAAAGAAACAAATTATAAGTATACAATTTGATATATTCCAGATCAGTAAATAGAATATTGCCACCGCCTAAAGCTCTTCTTATACCCACCGAAATATTGGTGGGTAAACTCATTGCCCAGTCACTAGCAACTTCCAGAGTTAACCACTACCATGACTTCTGACAACTAGTTTACTTTTATCAGTTTTTACTGTATATAAATAGAATAATTTAATATATCAATATATAATTTAATATATAAATATAATAATTTAATATAGGTTCCTTTGTGCTTATCATTTCATGCTATTTATATACATGTTGTTTGAAGTTGCAGCTTATTTATTTTTATTGCTATACAGCATCCCATTGGTATGAATATAGCACAATACAATTACCCATTGTACTGCTGTGCAATATTTACCTATTACAGAGCAGAGATTTAAACCCAATTTTGCCTCTCTTTTGGGCCTGTACTTTTCTACTACACTTTAATTTTTTTTAAAGTAAGTTGTATATGGTACAATATTGTGTTCCAGGCATTGTAAAGTTAACAGAAGAAGACATATGTGAGCACAGCACAAAATTTATCAAACCATATAAAATGTTTTAGGGCTAATATTTTTCCTAAAAATCCAAATATTCAGAAAGCTAGTGTTAATACACATTTTATTGTACTTTATATTATGTTTTATTTGAAAAATACATTTTCTTGACTTTAAAATATTGTCGTATATATGATGCACATATATATAGTTATTCTTTATAGCACCCACATGAGAATAACTTCTGAATGTTGAGTGGCACAGTTATCTTATTTCTTTCATTTTTTAAAATAATAACATATATGTTATCAACTACTGAAGAACTCCTGGCAACAGGTAACTGGTAAATTGGGCCACCTCCCTAAATCCCTTGTTGCCCAACTATCTGATAAAATTTTATCTATCAGAAAGTTAGAATATGTCAAGGACTAACACGGAATATTAGCAGATGACTTATATATCTCTTTTCTAACTTAAAAATAGTATTTACTGATCCAAAAATTTAAAGACTTGAGCAGTCCCTGCCCAGAATCATGAGCTTGTTTCATTGTGTTTGCAAATGTGCATTATTTTGAAAAAATCTATCACAAAAATAGTAGATTCAGATTTGAGAATTCCAATTGTCAAAGCAGGAAATACTATTTGTAGAACAACATGAGCATGGCAAAATAAAAGAAATTGTGTTGGCTTATTATTAGGCTATTTAGAGCAATGAATAATACTAGGGACTTAGGAAATATGTTTCTTTCTTGTTACCAAATGAATACAACTTATAATTTTTTAATACTCAACTCAACATAGAAATGTAGGAAAATCATTCATTAATCACAAATTTGTTTTATGAATATAACCACATATAAAATTTTATAAGAAACACAGAGAACAAGTATTTCCTATGTTTTTTGTATAATTTCAATATAATTAATTTCTTTATTCTTATTTCTTAAGTATCAAAATGCTTGCATATTTGCCAGTTCAATTTTCGGAATGAAGGGCAGAAAGTTATTTTTAAAAGTTCTACTATTACATCATTTTCTTCCATTTTCTCCTGAATTTACAAGTGATCTAGATCATTAATTATGCTTTCATAAAATTACATTTATAATAAAAATGCAGGAACCTATGCAAATATAAAGTATATGGAAATATAAGTTTAGCTTACGTATTAGGACATTCAAGGATCTCATTATCTTTTATGTTCCTTATTTACATCATTCCAAAAAAAAAGCCTGTTATTTGATTTATGCAATGAAAGTTGATAACATTTAAGATGTACACATGGCTGCCACTAGTTTAATTGTATATGTGTGTGGGGAGTGTTGTAAATGTGTGAATGCACACTCATAATTTGAGACCAAAACAGGAAAACGTACAATTTGTAGAATTAGAATTTTGTAGAAACATAGTACCTGAAGAAGCAGTACACAAACGAATAAGAGAGTGGGTTGCTGGGTTTAAGTACTATTTCAGCCACTTACTAAAAGTGTTTCCTTGGGAAAGTTACTGAAACTCTCTGTTTTTGGTGGAGGTATAAATAGTACTTATCCCACAGGGTCATACTGAGGGTGGAATGTGATACTATATAGAAAGACTGAGAATTATGCCTGACATGTATTACTAGCATCAATGCACCTTAACTTATCAAACAGATGAAATGAAGGAAACAAAAGAGGAAAGAGTGTGGGACTTGTAATATTCTCCTCCCCTAATTCTTTTCTTTGTCTACTTCTCCCTTATCTATTTCACTGTGAAGTTTCTTGGGATCCCATTCCCATCTCACTAGTCTCATTTATCTCACTCTCTGTAATTCTTATTCAACTTCTTGATTTGATTCACCACCCATCTATTCAATAATACATGAAAAAATGTAATAATACATGGTAGGGCGACTACAAAGGAATTAGTAGTAGACAGAATATAACTCAGTGAAGTTATGGTTTAGTAATAAAGACAGAAAATTCACACACTAGCAGAGGGTGGTATGGGAACATGACTCAGATGGGTCTAATCTAGTCAGAGAATGGAAGGCTGCCATCTGAAATTTGTATTTAAAGTTGTGTCCCAAAAGAGGAGCAAAAGATTGCCTAATGGAGCCAGAGCTGGGAGTTCGAAATAATTTTCTAGGAAGAAGGAACGACACCATGTGAAAACCTAGAAGTGGGAAAAATGGGACACATTGGAGCAACAGAAATAGGTCGAGGCAATGGAAGGGGGATGACTAGCAGGGATATATTACACTATCTTAGAGAGACAGGCACAAGGTCCTGCAGGCTAATTTTAGGGAATTACAAAAATATTGTAAGTATAATAGAAAATACGTTAACAATATTAAGAAGAAGAGTTGAATGTAGTTTGAAAAACAACCGCTGGTGTGTGGATTGGAGTGGTACAGGAATAGGATCCAGGAGACCAGGCTGGAGTGAAGCCTGGAGGTTAGTATAGAAATCAGTCAGTATTTATTGGATGCCTACTGTGCACCAGCCACTGAAGTTACATAGTGATCATTATTACTACTATAAACCTTATTTCATAATGTAATGAAACTGAAATCCATAAATAAATATCCAGATAAACAAGTTTACTTTAAATACTGATGTATCCCACAAAGATATTAAAAATAATTTTATGGAATAAAAAGTGTTGGGAAAGAAGAAGAAGATGTGTGATATTTTAAGGAATGTGTTCTGGTGATGCCCACCTGACAGGACAATATTTGAGTAGATCTACATGATAAACACCTAGAAGGTGCTGCCAGATGCAGTGGCCACAGCAAAAACTCTGAGGCAAAAATGAACTTAAAATATTCAAAAAAAAAATGGAAAGAGGACACATGTGATTGGATTGTTGTGAATGAAGTGTAGGTTGGCATGAGGTCTAAGAAGTAGGCAGGGATGATTATGCTTCAGTTGTGGCAGTAGTTATGGCAGTAGGGTTCAGTGTGCAGATCTGAGAGAATTTTGAAAGCAGAGATAATGGGATTTAGTAATGACTAGTTGTAATGGATGAATGAAAAATGTCAAGAATAATTCTTATGTTTTTGGCTAGACAAATTTCTGTGGTGGGCACACAAAAGAAGGAAAGTGTCTAAAGGGAACAGCACAACTGGCAATATCTGAAGTTGTGCTGCATGCTATCCATGTGAATAAATATACAGAAAAGGGAAATTTGATACCTGGGTCTAGAGTTTAGGGGAAAAATGTGATATGCATTCTGATTAAGATGAAGAAAGCAGAACTTGGAGAGGTTACTTAACTTGCCCAATAATGCAGCTATTAAGTGGTAGAAAAAGGAAAAGCAATATTTTCTTAACTTTTGAATTAGGTCTAATGCTACTAGTCTTGATTCTGCTACCTAGCTGTTTTTGGAAGTCTCACTTCATTTATTCAAGAGTATCTCATTTGTTGGATAATCATAATAATGTATGAACTACCTGTATCTATAAAATTTGTGAGGGAAAAGGGAGTGGTAAAAAATGAAGCAATATGTGAAAAAGCTCTTTATTTACATAATGTGTTAAATGAATAAAATATATGACTTGCATATATATCATTTCATTCACTATTTTATTATTTTCATGCTTAAAATATATTTGTGCCACCTCTTACATATACATATTTAATATATATTTACACACAAAAATAGTATTAAGTCACTCATTCCCATGGGTGATAATTATACCATTTTTTCTATTTTCATCATTCATTCACTGTAGGCAAAACACCAACCTTTCCTCTCTACCTTTCTTTCTTCCTGACTGCCTTGCTGTCTTGTTTCTTTCCTTCATTTCTCATTTTATTCTTTCCTTTCTGTCCTCTCTTCTATTATTCATTTAAGCATTTATTTATTTAGTACCAACTGTGCTGAGACACCAAAACAGTATGATTGAGAGGCCCAATTTCAAAGCCCAGAATAAATTATGAATGGCTTTGGTGACTACGTCTCGGTTACCCATCTCTTCAGTGGGATTGACAATACCAGTCTCACAGCACCGCTGGGTAATGGAACGGGTGAAGCATGCAGAACAGCGTCTGGCAATGTAAGTGTAACGCATTACTATTCCTTGCCAGAAACTGTAATGGATATGAATAAGTTGAGATGAATAAAATTATTAGTGCCCCCTGATAATAACATCTAATAACCCAAGGTCTGCAGAAACAAAATCATAGTCAGACATGAAAAACAAATAACAATAATAATAAATGTGGTGTTTCATTACCAATATAGCTAAATACTGCAGTAACATAGAAGAGAGGCTGTCTGATATAATAGTAAAAATCTTCACACAAAATAAATATTTTTATGAAGTAGCTATTGTTTTATCTGATTTCATGAGAGGCTCTTGTAAGTATAGAACTAGACACTGATATTCCCCTGTCAGATTACCATGGAACATATCCTGAAGCAAGCTAGAAATGCATTCAATTCTGCATCTGTAGACGTTTGTTCTGTCAGTAGGATTGCCAACAAGGTATATATAATCCCATAGTTAAACTAACAATAATAACTGTAATGAAACAATTGGTAGGACAAGACAAGATGTTAGGGACACAGCTAGCAGGAGAGCCTATCTTATGGAGCCCCTATGCAGTGTACGGACTCAGTTTGGGAAGGGCTTAGATAGAAAGTAAGGTTAATCTGATACCTGAAATATAAGCAGGAGTTAACCATCAGATGTGAGGCTGGTTTAGGGGGAAGAATGCTACTGATATTAAAGTGAATCTCTTTCTCTAAAATTATTTTGAAACTTAGTATTTCTGTGTTAGTGCGTTAGTTACAACTATGTAATGGAATGGATATTTTCATTAGTTATAAAGGTTGTACATGAAATCATAAAATATCAATGTCTTTGAGTTTATAGTAGAGCCCATATTTGTGTCGTAGGTCCATATTTGGAAATTTCCCATATAATAATTAGGTACAATGTTCCTATATAAAATGCTAAACTTCCAATTCAGTTAATCAAACTAAATAATGATATTTTTTTCAAAAAAATAGTAAGCATATTCAAAGGCTATCTTGCAACTTTATAAAATTTGGGAGTACCTTTGTAACCTAAAAAAATTTTTCTAGGAAACAAGAAATTCTTCTGTATACTTCTTTGAATGACCGCAGTGTCTGTAGTCATATCCTAAATAAACATATAATTTTATAGAAAAATGAAAGAAAAAGGAGGATAAATCATTTTTCTTAATTTGCATCAAAGCAGTAAGAGAATGAGAAGCACGTGGCTTTGGCACTCATACAGTGAGAGGTCTGGCTTCAGTGTAAAGAAAAAAACAAACCTGGGCAATATTTTGTAATAAGATTATCATTTTTTGAAGTATTAAGCAGATTAAACAATATTAAACAGTATTATTAAAGTATTAAACAGATTATTAAACTGTGTAAACCCACATTTGTTGAATGTTATACACATATACTCAATGTATATATGCTTATCAGAATGAGCTTTATGTATGTTATTCAATTGACAGTTGAAAACATAAATATGCTTACTATGAGACCTTCATGTACACTGAGGAAAACTAGAACTCATAGAATGAATGTGATTTGTCTAAGGTCTAATGGCTAGCAAAAGATTAAGTTGTGATTCAAATTCATGACTGTATGACTCTTAATTATGATTCAACCATGTCCCCTTTCCACAGCCTTTACTAATTGCTAAATATCTTCCCAGTTTTACTACATATATGTGATGTTCCTTTGTCTACACAACAGGGAGTAATACCAATTGCCTTATAAGAATGTGAAAATGGAATGTGATAAAGATATAAAATACAGTATTCAGTTACTGGCACATAGCATGTAGCTGCTAATTCATGTTTGTTATGAAACTAAATTAAATGGCATTAAAATGAGAAAAATCTCAAGGCTTCTTTTCTTTTCATTTTTTTGAAAGTAAATTAAAACTGTGGGTGTTGGTCCACTTAGTTTATAATGAATAGTTTTTAATAGATGTAGATCAATGAGATATCAAATTTCATTCTTTATACATAATTATATGCCACTTTTAGTAATTCATTTCCAACACTTGCAGTTCTAATACCTTGGCAAGTATTGACAGACATTCCTTTTTTCTCTCTCTCCCTCCATCTCTCCCTCTCTCTCTCTCAGTTGCTATTTCCTTATTTTATGCCAAGAACTGTAATTTTTGTTACATCTACTTCCTCAACCCATGTATGATAGTTTATAATTATGATCTTCTTGTAGAACATAATAGCATTTCTTTTAATAGCACAACCATCAGTCCCCCCATTAGATTAGAGAAGTCATTGTACAGAAGTGACTTTGCACAATTATCCAAGAATACTACCCTAGCTTTGTTATTTTATTTCACAGAAGTTTAAATAATCATATACCTAGGAAGTATAGAATTTTAAGTACTTTTTAAGTCTGTAAGTGGTTCAGTAAAAAAATAAAAATATTCAGTCTTCAGTTTTAAAGCATGGACTACTCAACCTTATGGATACCTGCATCTTTGTGCCTGAGAGGCATGAGTGTAAGCATGGAGATTTTGACTGATGTTGCCAGAAGTCAAACTTATTGAAATCTGTTCTCCTGATAGCTCTTGAGCAAAACAACTTCAAATCTAATATATCAGATCAGGTCATCAAAATTAATTTCAATCTTCAATCATTTAGTACAGGTTGACCTTATGATGCCTATAGAATTCAACAAAATCTGTTACTTGTGTTTAAAAATCTACTTGTGTTTTACTTGGGAAATCAGAGCTGAATTTGACCTCTGAAATCTTTTCTAACTTTTGACTAGACTGGAAATTACTTTGATGGTTTTCATGTGAATTGTTCAAGGAAGCATAGTGGGGAGTGTGCATTTTAAATCATAATTTCACATAGGCTATAAAATTTATACAATTCATGAATTAAATTTGAATTTTTCATTTCTAAAATTAAGATATAATTGGAGCATAAGTGAAATTTATTGGCTATCATGATAGTCATTTAGCCACATCAAAGCATCTTATCCAAATGATCATTTGTACATATATAATGCATTGTAATTTTTCCAGAAGAGGGTGATTCTCTTATTAGATGTTTTTAGAAAATATGTTTACTGATGAGTACAAATATGTTAATCACACCATGAACTGTTTGCTATACAGAGTTAATTAGAAAGATATTTTCTATACACAAAAAGATAATTTCAATATGAATTTGTTTTCTGAGCAACATAAATTTATGTTACTGGATTAAACTTAATAGTTCATTCTCAAGGTTCAATCTCCTTTACTTTCAGGCCATTATTTATTTTCTTCAGTAGTTTACATAGACCAGATATTTTATAATGTTTGGTCCACAGGGCATAGTATTTATCCATATAATCAGATAATATATTCTTTATAGCAGTATATAAAATTCCTTTTAAATGAAATAATAGTTTTACATTTCTTTCAATGTGGAAGTAAAATAAATTAAGATCTTTATAAGTAATCTTTATTAAAACTAGAACAGATCCAAGGGCTTGAAATATAACAACAATTTGTTATTGATTACTTGGCTATTAGACATAATTTTAATAGAACTTTCATAATTCATTTGATCGATATGTATCTATTGTTTTTGAAAATAATATCAAAAACACATACAAACTCACTTTTAACACACTTTATATTAATTCTTTTTTTTACTATCATTGCATTTATTTCATTTATTTTTTTCAGCATCTTATGAGGGTACAAATGTTTAGGTTACATATATTGCCTTTGCCCCGACTGAGTCAGAGCTTCGAACGTGTCCATCCCCTAGACAATGTGCACTGCACCCATTAGGTGTGAATATACCCATCCCCTTCTCCCCCTTCCCACTTGCCCGACACCCAATGAATGCTACTACTATATGTGCACATAGGTGTTGATCAGTTTAATAACAATTTGATGGTGAGTACATGCAGTGCTTATTTTTCCATTCTTGGGATACTTCACTTAGTAGAGTGGGCTCCAGCTCTATCCATGATAATACAAGAGGTGCTATTGTTTTTTGTGGCTGAGAAGAACCCCATGGTATCCATATACCACATTTTATTAATCCACTCATGGATTGATGGGCACTTGGGTTGTTTCCACATCTTTGCAATTGTGAATTGTGCTGCTATAAACATTCGAGTGCAGATGTCTTTTTTTTTTTATTTCAGCTTATTATGGGGGTACAAAAGTTCAAGTTATTATATTAATTATTTATTTCTTATCTTAGCACCATAATGAATTCAAGAATCGGGCCTTTTTGCCATCCTCAGTATGATCCCAGACATCTCTGGAAATATCCATGTTTTTAATATAACCAATGTTTTCATCCCATGTTTACTTTTTCCACCAGGATCTAGAATAGTTTACTCAGGCAAGAGGCCTGATTTCTTTAGTAAAGGCAGTGTGTGGTAGCAATCATCACAGGTTTTGTTATCCCATATGGTTACTGGTTCTTGACAAGGCAATACCATAAGTAACTTGGATTATTTCAGAAACTAAGCAGAAAAATTTCAAGCATGAGTGCTTGCCAATGTTTTCAATTTAACTGTATCCTCATTTATTTTATGTTGCTTTCAAACAATGTTTCTCCTTTGCTTTGCATTTGAGCTCTCAGGTGATATTTTATTCTCATCCCTATGTTTTCAATATTTTTTTTCCCTGCATAAAATGAGACTGGCCAAAAGAAATAGAATATTTTTAAACACATTTTACATTTAGATGATTTTAATGCCCATTCTGGATTATATAACCTGTTGGAAATTTCATCTAGTTGTATGACTTTGCAGTAATAAATTTATATACCAGATTAGAGGTCACAAAATCTTATCACTTACAGAATACTTAAAAACAACATAACTCTCAGAAAACTATCCATTGGAGATATTTTACCTAAGAAAAAACACAAACTATGCGTAGAGTTAGGATAAGGATCCAAAAAGCCATAGATCTTCCACTACCATATCTAGATAATTATTTTAGATAATGTACTTGAGACTGGAGGTTGGAAATATTTTAAAGTCTACATGAAAGGCAAATTTCCTAAAAAATAACACAATCAATACAAAATTTATTTTAAAGTACATTTGTAGAACAACAGCAATGTAAATATAAATTGTCTAATATTTTATTATAGATATTTCTTCTTAATGGACTATTTAATATAATGTACTAATTAATTGATACATTATAATAAATAAAATTTATTTTATTTAAATATACTACACCTAGAAAGTATTTACTTCTCTTATATTGGTAAATTTGAATTAAAAATTATTTTCTAGTATGGCACTGCTTTTTGTAATGCAGGCTTATTTATCCACATATTTCTTCTTAGCTGAAAACAAATTTGCTAATTTTAGAAAAAATAAGTCTTGAGCTTTGAAAACAATGGAATCATATTGCTCTATAGCAATTTCGTTGAGGTTTTATCACCTCAACATTTGACAAATTTAAAATATTTGACAAATTTAAAAAATATGTATTTTTAATATATAAATACAATAGTGTTTATTTTATCCAAGATATATGTATGTATATATGTGCATGTGTGTGTGTGTGTGTGTGTGCGTGTATATATATATATATATATATCTCACCAGGCGAAGGCAAATATATTATTAAATCTCTCTTTGCAATTCCTTTTGTATAGTAAAAGCTAGTGATCTAACTATGTAAGGCTCCATTTGCATGAATGAATATCTTAACTGAATTGGCTGATTACTGAACCAAAAGCAATTCAATCATTCTCTTTCAGCTACATATGTTGAATACCTACTATAAAAGAAAAATTCCATTAGATGCTTATTAAAAACAGCAAGGAAGACTTTATTCAAGATTATTGCAGTAGGAGTGAAGAATATTGAAATAGGGGAGAGAATGAACTCAACTTAGGTTGAAACAAAAAGTGAGAGGATTTTAAATGCTGAGGTCAGTTTGCAGGAGGATCTTCCTTAAGGAGGAGGTTGGTCTATGTGTTCAGACCATCAACGTTTGCCAATTGCAGCTTATTGAAGTTAGACTCCTACCTTCCCATGGGGAGCCCTGGAGATGGGGGACTGTCTTTCTTGATGGTTACATTTGAAAGGGATAGTTGTCAGGTACTTGCTAAAGACATCCCTCCTCTGGGGAAGATTCACATCTCAAAGAAGAGAAAGAATTTACCACAAAAAGTTTTCCAAGGTAAATGCTGTAAAAAAAGGAGGTCAAGGGCCTATAGTCAGGAAAATGCCTGTCTGAAGTTCAGACAAGTTGAAGGAAACCTTAAGGCTTTCTTGGTTACTCAGACACGTAAAACCTTGTGAAAATTCTAAAGCAAAGAGCAGACAGAGTCTCATTCTTGGAGTAGCTTTAGATGAAATATTGTTATAGGCATCAAACTCTGTTTCTTATATGATCCTAACTGGCATTGGAAGCCATCGTTGCTTTCGTCTCTGCTGTTGGAGGATGGTGCAAACACAATAATCTACACTCGCATACATACACATCCATGTATTCTCTCTCTCTCTCTCTCTCTCTCACACACACACAGTTATATGTGTTACATAAAAATATTTTGTCGTTTGTAGTAAGGTCTTCAGTTGAAAGGAATGTCTAATTGTAAGAAGAATGTACACAATAAATCTATTATATACAGCACTACCACATATGCAGAAGATATTCAAGGATTATGCAGCAGTTGTCTGGGTTCTTTAGGGTTTGGTATTAGTTATGTGTGCATCCTACATTTTCTCCTCAATGCTTCATATATGTTCTTTTGTCAGTTGTATCTATTTAGGCTATATATCTTAAGACATATTCTGAAGACAATAAGGAAAAATTTACTAAAACATAATAGTATAGGAAAAATTAAATTGTGCTTAATTAATCATATAAGTTCTAGAAACATATAATGATGTTTCTAGATATATTTATTTTCCTAATCTCTAAGGACCTTATTAGTTTAAAATGTTTTTAAAAATTTAATTTAGCTACTTCATTTGCTTTTCACCAGGTAATAATAAAGTTAAATAAAACATTTTAAAATTATAAAATAAAAACACAGTATACATCTGTCTGACTCACCCCATGAAAGATCTAATTAGTATGTGTTTTGACTGTAGTCACATAAATTTCATTGAAGTGGTGATTTTACACTTTAAATATAATTACTCACTCAATTGCAGTATATATTTTTAACTATAAAAGTAAGATTTCCCTGTCATAACATCTATCCCAAGAGAGTGATTTTACAGCTTTAAAAATATTTTCTAATTAGCAAAAGATATTATTCTTAAAGTACAGTTGGACTCCTTATTTATAACCAAACACTCAAGACATGCAAAAATATGGCCATATAGTACAATAACTGTGGGAAGCAAAGAAAGTTGGCAGATTTATCAAACAATCATCTGGTTCCAAAATGGGGAAGATGAACACCAGGTGGTGCAAAATAGGACACATTTGAAGGCAGGAAAAATAATATGCTGTAGGCAAAGGCTACTGAATGACTTTAAATATGATCAGTTTTATATCTTAGAAGGATAATATTTTGGCAGTGATGTGGAGCATGGATTAACAGAGGGAGACAGAGGAGACAGGCAAGAGGGACTTATGAGAAACACAGTTGCCTAAATTATGGCAGTAGCAATGAAGTTTGAGCAATGGGGAAGGACTTTAAGATATATGAAAGAGTTAGGATTGACAGTGAACATTTGGATGTGAGAGGATGCGATGCTATAGAGATAACTTACAAGGGCTTGAATATTTCCCACGTGCTGTGAGTATGAATTCTGAAACAAAGCAAGTTGTGAACAGTAAAGTGGTTCACTGGTGTGCAACCTCTATTTAAGGTTCCTGCAGTCATCCACTGAAATAATTTTATGGTTAAAATGTGGCTTTGCCATGTGCAGGATGCATTACCTTGGGCAATTTACTTAATGTCTTTGAATCTCAGTTCTCTCATTGTAGAATGGAGATTGTAATAGCTAATTCACACAATTATTTTCCAGATTGGATCCATTAGCGAAAGCTATCTTTTCCTAGGCACTAGGTTTTACCACTCCGGCTTTTCTGGGCCTTAGTCAGTAAATAGTTGTGTTACTGAATTAACTCCAGTGTACTTCTCTCTTGCTAATAAAGTGGTTTAGATGCATGTGAAATGATTGCTGTTTAAGAATATGGTCCTTTCAGGAGAGCAATCATACTTTGAGGAGAGTAACAGGCCTTGAGGTTCTCACGGGTGATCTGAGAGTGGTGTGGGTCCCTCGAGAGTTCTTTTGGTTAACTCAGAGAAGCAGTGTGTTTTCATTAGACTTTAAAGGGAGTATAAATCCAACCATTAAAAAAAAAAGCTCATTATGTGTTAATAGATACTTTGGGAAATTGTCAATTTATTTAGGGATGTATTTAGAGAACAGAAATTCATTATGTATTAATTAACAACTGAGTGGTCTGTATCCTAATTTATACTTCTGATGTGACAAAGTATCTTTCCTAGGAAAGTACTGATGCTGAGTGCTGAGTACTGCGTTCCTAGGTGCTGACAAATGAATAACCCTGGTTCATCTGTTTAATGCTAATAAGAACAATCTTCTTTTTATGTACTAAGAGAGCATTTGTTTAGAGAAGGTCAGTCACCAAAGGATGTAGGTGATACTCAGAAATTTGATATATTAATACCTAGCCAAGTTGCGCTCTCTAGACTGTCTGGTCTGGAATCCTGATTCCATTGCTTCCTCACTATAAGAGGTAGGAAAGGTCGCTGCATTTCTTACTTTTCTTATTTGTAAAAGGGTATAATTCCATATTATCCAATAGAGTGGTTATAAATAACTAGTGTTGTACATGTGAAAGTATGTATAACCTTATGCAATTTGCCTAATATATGGCATATAAAATATCATTATTCTTTTATCACCATCATTGTTTTTAACTACAGAATGAGTTTTGATTGTCCTCCTTATATTTATATTCTATCAGAGTAGACCTCTTTTCATAACTTGAAATGTTATTGTGAAAATTATATTTTGAATCAATCACATATTCCAAATTATATTATACAAGTATCTATACAAACAGGCACAGACACATTTGACAAAAACTGAAAATCAGGTAAAAGTAACATTGGTGTTAGTGTTATTCACCTTCAATTTCCTCTTCCCTATTCTATATAGCAAGCATGCCAGTAAGGTATCTTTAATTCAAAAGCCAAGTTCTTTAAAAGTCTTTGTGAGCCTAATAACAAGGTGTTATAAGTCCTATATTCATAGTTTTAAAATCTTTGATTTCAGTGTACACCCAAAATACAAAAATGTATTATATGCTTATATCCAAATAACCCATAATTAAGTGCAATTATTATGAATTAATTAAAACAATATATAGTGTTTTCCATTTACTTTTGAGTGATTTACAGTATGGTTAAAAATAATACAAAAGTAAAATAATTTATACTTTTGAGAAGGACATGAATTTCCAGTTAAAGATTATATCCTAATTTTTCAAAGATTATATGACATTATTATATGCTTCATAATTATTTAAAATATTTTATCCTTCTGTTTTAGTTGGTCTTGTTGCTATTCAGTTATAATGTTAATTTATAAGCCTTGTAATTTTTTAAATGAAGCACTATACATCAAGAGCCTTTGGAAATGAGTTCAGTTATATGACAGTATCATGATGTTTTTGATTTGTACATGCTGTATCAATGAATTATTGAAAAGGTAAATAATTATTGACACATAAATAATTTTTAAAATCCTTGTTTACATTTGACATTGAAAGCCATGAAGTGACCATTCAATGTCAAATAAGGTACTATATGTTAATAAAACAAAAGGTGGCTCATACCTGTAATCCCAGCGACTAGGGAGGCTGAGGCAGGAAGATCACTGAGGCCAGAAGTTCAAGACCAGCCTGTGCAACATAGTGAGACCTTGTCTCTAAAAAAATATGAAAAATTAGCCTGGTGTGGTGGTGTGCACCTGTAGTCCCAGCTGCTAGGGAGGCTAAGGCAGGAGGATCACTTGAGCATATGAGTTTGAGGCTACAGTGAGCTATGAACACACCACTGCACTCCAACCTGGGCAACAGAGTCAGACCCTGTCTCAAAAAAACAAAACAAAAACAAAAAACAAGCACAGAACAACACATACATACACACTACTTGACCACTTGTGCAAACCTATTGGCACATACTTCTACTTGGATATCTAAAAACATCTCAAACTGAACCTTCTAAGGGTGCCATAATAAACAGAGTACTTCCTCTTCCTCCTCTTCTTGTGTCTCTTTCCCTTCTCGTTTAATGGCTGCTCCTTCCTTCCTTGTGCTCAGCCAATTCTTGCCATCAGCTTAGACTCCGCTCTTACACTCATCACACTCCCAGGAAATCTTAGTCTCTACTTTCAAATATAGTCAAAGCTCTAGGTTGTCCCACAGCTTCTGCTTCTCCAGCTTGTGTCCAGGCCACTATTACCTCTGCCTGGAAGATTATGCCAACAGTCTTCTTGCTCCTGCGCTTTCCTCCCTCGAGACTCCTCCCGGGAGCCAGAGCCATTCAGATAGAGCCACTCCTCTGCTCAAACCACTCTCTTTCATGGTTCCTACCCCACCCTGAGTGAAGGCTAAAGACGTAAAAATCACTAGCAAGGTCCTGCTGGACACGTTTCTGCCTTTTATGTCTCTGATCTCAACCAGTATCACTTTGTCTTCTTTCGCTTTGTCCCTGCCATGCCACCTGCTGGCTGCTCCTCTAACAAGAGCGCCTCAGGTGGCCTCTTCTGCTTCTTGCGCTTGATGCTCCCCTGCCTGAAAGGCTCCTTTGCTAGTTGTCGGAATGGTTTATTCCCACATATCTTTCAGGTCCGTGCTTAAAGACCATCTTCTCTGTGAGCTCTACCCTCCTACTTAAAACTTCAGCCTGCAGTTCACCTAGGACTCCCTGTCCTCTGCCCCTGCTTTCTCTTTCTTCATAGCCTTACCACCTTCTAACAAACTACACGCAGTGGTCCCTCAGAATACCGGGGGTTGGTTCCAGGACCCCGGGCATATACTCAAACCCACACATACTTGAGTCCCCAGTTAACTCTGTGGAACCCGCCTGTTGGAAAAGTTGCCCCTTTGTATATGCAGGCTTCAGGGCCCGGGGACACTGTGCTTCTGATCCGTGTTTGATTGAAAAGAATCTTTGTATAAGTGGCCCTCGCAGTCAAACCTGTGGGGCTTAAACCCTGTCCCTAGAATACTTTTTGGCACATAATAGATCGTTGATGAGTATTTTTAGATAAGTTAAAATATGGAGGTTTGATTTGAGTTTATATCTTAAAATGTTATGTAGAATACACGAGGAAATTCCTCCAAATCATTATCTTCCAGCAGAAATATTGAACTAACCAAGTGAAAGACAGGAGACACAGAGTTGAAGGTAGTTGGTGCTGCAGGGACCAAAATAGTTTCATGATTTTGATTGTTTCCTAATTCTCTAGGTGCTTAATTTTTTTCCTTTTCTTTTTTCTTTTTCTCTTTTTGCTTTCTGAAAGTTCAATCATCCCAGGTATAAAATTGGATGCAGATTATGAAATGACAATTATTCAGCAGGTTTTAGATAAACCAATGAGTTATGTGAACTAATTTACATTAAAATGAAATGCGAAATTATATGAAATTAAAACATAGTATTTCCAGTTTGAATATCTTAATAGCCCTTTCATTTTTATGTCTTGATGATTTTTCTGAATCAATAGCAGTATGATAATTTTTTTTAAGAAATTAGTGTTGGGATTTGGTTCATATCTAGAGAATTTTTTTAATCCGAGTCTATTTCCATTCGCTTACTTCTGGGATCCCATTGTTAACATTCTGCTGCGAGCTGCTCTATTTTGATCTCTAGGTGAGTGGAGACAGCAAGTTTGGACATGCACACTCAACACCTAACTGGAGAGAGAAATCACTGGGCAGCCATTCTTCAACTTAAAACTTTGTGTGTTGCATCTCACATATTTCATTTACTGCAAAGAGTTCAGGAGTGAGTTGTTGTTTCAGTTCATTTGTAACTGAAGTCATGATGTTTCACAGGCTATTAAGCTGAAAATGTCTACACAAAAAAGAATAAGATTGTACCTTAAAATAAGCCGCAATAGTCTTTCAGTGTAGCATCTCTGTTCTTATCAACCTATGAATTTGCATATCTAATTGTATATACAGTTTTATCTTGTTCATGGGTTATAAAGAAAAGAAATTTATACAATGGTGATATAATTTGTGCAGATAAGTTAATGTTAAGTTCATGACAGAAGCATAACTGATATATTTTATTATATTTTCAGTTATGCTATTACCATAATTTTATAATGATACATATTATTTAAAAGTTAGTATTGTTTAATAATTCATTCATATTTAAAAATACTTAAATTAAATTAAATTTCTTATTCATCAGATTATAACATTTAATATTTTAGTTGAAGATACAACAAATAAAAAAAATCAAGCAAAATTCAGGAGCTTTTGTTTCAAGGGTGTTTAGATGAAGAAGAAATTTTGTATTCAGTCTAATATATTTTTCCAGTGTACTTTCTTGACTTATTATGATATGAGGAAAATCACATAGAAATTTCTTTAAGATTGATTACATAGTTTAATTAAATCATAGGTGTTATATAGTATTATATAGGTGTTATATAGTTTTGGCAATGTATTCGCAAATTCCACCACCACCAACATAAGAGATATAAGCAGATATATCTATCCATCTACACACATGCAAACACATATATGTTAAATACTAAATTTTCTATTATAGTTCTATAAATTTAAGACCTGTTTAGCATCCTGTAATCACCACTACAATCAGGATACTTAATAGATCTTTCACCCCGAAATACTCCTTAATTCTAGTTCTTTGTAGTCAAACCTCCTCCACTCAACCTCTGCCAGTCACTCATCTGTTCTCTGCCATTATAGTTTTGCAGAGTTTCACGAGTAGAACCATGTAGGATGTAACCTTCTGAAACAGAACTGGCTCTTTTCATTCTATCTAATGCATTTGATACTTCAATAAAGCAGTATTTGTTTTTAATGTACTAGTGCACATGTACAAAAGTCAATTAATAGTCAGCCACCTTTTTATTTAGCTTTGATTCCATAGGTATGCTTTGGCTGGTATTTGAAGCATGGTAAGTCTATGTTCTTGAAATGTAAAACATGCTGTAATATTTTTAATGAGACCTCAGTTGAAAGTACTAAGATATTTTCCTCTTTAAAACATTATATAATTAAATCTTAATTGAGTGTAATATTCCCGGAGCATATTGATTACTTAGTGTACAATTGGCTGACCTTTCCTATTCTCTCAGCTTACTCAGAGGGAAGTTTTTCATGTGCTAGTTTGTCTTTTTGAGAAGTCAGTTGCAACCTGAGGCTTTCTTGCCTTGGATCTCCTGAGAAACATTATGAGAATTGAAGCCTGTTTATTTCTTCCAAGCCTTTATTGTAGTGGCAGAGACTGCCCTTTTCCAGATGTCTATTTTACTTCTCAAGTTGTGGAAACTGTTTAAAGGTTAGTGGAATCAAAGATTTAAGTAGAATACACCCTTGGCATAGAGGGTGTGAAGGTCATTGCCACATTCCACGAAATAATTATAGTTTCCCATCAGACACTTTTTCAATCTGATCCACTTGCTATCAGAAAAGTCAATATTTGCATTCTGTTGAATATGCATGACCACTAGTGTTTGAAGAAAGGGCTACTTGATATATGCACTTCTATGATTATCTTGTTTGCATTCACAAGAAATTATCTGAAAATCCTTTAATGATTCAAAGACTTTCTGTAAGGGGTTATTTCATTATTAGAATTCGTTCTACTGCAACTTTAAATTAAACTGACTTAGCATTTTATATTTCTTAATTTAAAATAAATCACCAGAAATGGGGACAAATTAAAATATCTAAGAAATAAATTCTTTTCCCATAAAATGTTGGATTATGTGTGTAAATAAATTTTTAAGTTTTTTCATATTTCTAATTCATTTAATCTCTGAAGTATATGCATTGAAGAAGTTCATCTTCCCTGGGGGTTTCTGGATTTCTAATCACATCCAACTAGCTTCAGTTGAAAATTATAATGTGGAAGTTTTTAACTGATAAGCAATTTCCAAGGTTTACTTTCTACAGAATTTCCTTCTCTTTGAGATTTTAGCATTTCCTTGAGAAATATTGACTGTTGCTATAATTCCTTTACACATATTCTATTTTGTTGTTGTTTTTCCTGTATTGACTTTTTAAATAATCCATCTTCTGTTTTTAATTATTCTGTTAACTTAAATACAATGAAGATAACTTTGCCTGTCTATCTGTGACTTTTCCATTTTAACCATCATGTTTTGTGGTTTCAAAGGTATGAAAACAATAAATCTCGCTAAATACCACAGGAGACAGATCTAGATCTTATTTAGCTTTCCAATTTTGCAAAGTAAAAAAGAAATTGCTGCAGCTTACATAGTCCTAGGGACAATTTTAACTTCTCATTAGTTTTATCTGTTGTTTTCTTAGTGTTTGAGTCTAATCATTTCTTCTTTCAACTATAAAATTTGCATTACTCTCTTTGTATTTTCAGTTTGAAATTTCAAACTGAAATACAGTAAGGTTCTTCACCTCTTTTACAAGTTTGTAAAATGGAAAAGTTGGACTAGGTAAAAACCTGTTTTATTATGATTTGGTAGTATGTGCCTTAGCTATATCTCAAAGTCAAGCTAAATGTGGCAAATCTCTAAGTCAAAGGACATTTTAATTGGAGATATGCTCAGGTATGGTGTTCTGCACTGGGAACCTTCAGCTTACAAGTTAGAATTTGTTAGAGCTACTGAGTTAGGAATACTTTTCATGATTCTGATTTCCTCTATGAGGCTGGGTAAGCTCACTGGACTTTTTTTTTCATACTGTAAGTTATTAACTTAAAAGAGTTATGAGCCTACTTTGGAGCCAAAATTTTCCTCTCCTTTTTTCACCATGCTAACGTACCTTCCCTTACTGCTTCATTACCTGCTTCTGAAAACCTACTAAATCAGGTACATTTGTTTAGGTTACAGAAATGCTTTTGCTGAAAATAACCAAATAAAAATAACCATCAGTACAACAAAATCTCAGTAGCCAGAAGGGAGTAAGAGATCATAAGTGATAAAGAAGAAAGAATGATTTTTAAAATCAGATTTCTGTATAAAAGTGAGTAGATAGGTTTTGATAAGCCAAAACTAGAGATAGAAAAGGGATTAGTTAGATTGGGACAGGAGGAGGAAATTCAGGGAATGTGTATCTATCTTGGAAGTGGCGCAGATTTAGAGAAGAGCATTGCTTTGTTTCTGTTTCAGAACACAATGTGAAAATTATGGATGCCAGCAATAGCTTCCTCCTTCCATAATGTATCAAAGTCAATTTCACAACTTCAGGTTTTAGAATATTAATATCATATTTTTAAGATTCATTTTTCAATGTTTATGATCCATCTGTGGTAGTTTTCCCCAGACCTCAAAGGTTAAGACTGATCCTAGTCTTCAGAAGTTATCTGAACAGGAATCACTTGAAGGCAGACTGGAGCCCTAATATCAAACATGGTGATCTGTGGTCAGTCGTTCAGTCACCCTCCTTCACAGCTTCTCTGTCTCCAGCTCCTCACACCCTCTACTTTTCAGAAAGCTTTTAATTCATGAGGTGAAAAAAAATGACCTCCATTCTCATTCAGCTATCTCATTCTGTAAAGTAACATATAAACAGTGATGTTCCTGTATTTGAAATAACTGTGAATTCTCTCAATTATGAATTTTCGAAATATATTTGATCTTTGTATTTATTCCTCTACTTTTTTAAAATCATTCATTCTTTAAACAAGTATTTATTGTTTATTACATGCCATATTCTTTAGTAAATACTGAGATTACAATTGTCAAAAAGTCCTTTTCCCTACCCTCAAAGACCTTAGATTCTAGGAGACTGAGGTGTAGAAATAACAATGCAATTTAATTATTTTAGGTACAAGGGTCTGTGGGACCATAGGAGGAACATAGTCACATTTCCCAGGGAAAAACATGAAAAGCTTTATAGAGAGATGTGTAGCTTAAATAAATTTTGACAGTTACACATGAATATGCTAGGTAGGAAAAGTAGTTTCATGGAGGACACTACATCTCAGGGATGCATATTAAAACAATACTTGTTTTATATGAACAAGCACACATTATTCAAATTATTAGATATACATGGAATGTAGGTATGTAAGTAATGATATTTATTTCATATCTATGTATGCAAATATTCATAAAATTATCTGAGGAAGAATAAATTACTCTTCCTCAGATAATTTTAATCAGTTCTTCAACTTATAGAATGTAAAATATAATGTGCCATTGAAAACTAAGTAGGATTTAGTGTTTGCATATTATTGTATGAATATTTAAAAGTGTAAGCATATTCAAACCTAAATTCACCTATATACATTGGGCTTGTCCTTATTTCAGTGAAACTTTCAGCCAATAATATTTTTAAGAAAGTTGTTTTATTCAGTAACAAATTTGTTTATTTCAAGAATTTAAATTTGTAGTGAAACTTTGCAATATTAATAGATAGAGTGATTGGGTAAACTTTAAATTTATCTTATGACCAACATAAACATTTAAAGGAATGCACCCTACTTTTTTGAAGAGACTTATAACTAATATTATTTTAATAAAATTTTTCATCAAATTTTCAGAATGTTAATGTCCTTAATAGTGAGAATGAAGAATCTTAAACTACTCTTTATTTTGTAATAAGATATAAAAACAACAAAACCAATCTTGATGGTATTTTTGACTCACTAGTATTAATGATCTTGGGTAAACATTAGAAACGCTCAGAGAACATGTTCAAAAGAGATAGAGAAAATAAAGATTTTTTATCCCCATTATTAGAGATTTTGATTTCATAGTTCTGAGTGGGCCCAAGAAATCTGAATTTTAAGAGTTCTCATTGCCATTCTGATATATATAGCTAAATTTGCAGAATGACTGCTATAATAGGAAACACAGTACAAATATTTTTACCTTTTCTTAAATGTTAAAAGAAGTACAGATTGATTATTGCTAGTATTATTGTAATTCTTTGGAAATGACTGAGGTTATAGGAGCTAAATGAACTAAAAATAATGAAGCAGCATTATAGAAGCTTGATTCTAAAGTGAATGAGATTACCTTTAAGTATACTTTTTTATTCCTTCTTATCAAGCTTTATCTGCAAAAATTTGGTAAAATAAAATAAATAAATATATAACATTTATACAGTAAGTGCTGATAAAGTATCTGTAACATGATCAAAATATACAATGTATAAAATGTCCACAAACTTGATCTTAAATATAGTGCAGAAAATTTATAGCAAAAAAAGCAAAGATCTATAGCAGATGAGCTTGAAAGAATATAATTCTAATTAATCACTAACTGATTTCACTTTACACATTACTCTGTTAGAAAAAGATTTTTGGTAATTTTAACTATAAATGTTTTAAAAATATATAGAGAAACCAGAATTTTCAAATAGCAAAATATAGAATATAAAATAGAAATCCCTTTTGCAATGGTTAGAATATTGTATTTAGTAATTATTTTAATTATAAAAGCATTAAGAGAAATGTGTTTATCAGTTCAAATATTAAAAAGAATCAGGGCTTAGATATTATATTGAATAAAAGTAAAATAGAATAGATCAGTTTTATACAAAATCATTTTGTAGAGAAGTTTTCTAAAAATATTTGTCAATTGCATGAAATACTATGAGCAGACATGTAATGTTTTTTGGTACATAAAATTTCAATGTAGACCTTATTGGAAACAAAGAACTACAATGACCATTTTTATAGGGCCCCAGACAATGATAGTTTAATTTAATATAAATCATATAATTTTGTGCTATCTGGTTTTAAGAAGTTTGATTTGCATGACTCAAGGCTATCTTGGTGAACGATATAATACTAGAAAACATATATATGAATAAGATGTGGCTCATAGTTTTGATGTATAAATGATTGTCTTGGGTTCTATTTTAATTCTCACTTTGTCATTTTCATGAAATGCATAGATCTTTAAAACTCTCTAAGAAAAGACACATATTTCACATTAAGGCTAAAATAGCAAGTATAAATCTCAAACCACAGACACAAGCTTTCAAAAATTTGTTCTCATAATTTATAGTTCCAAGTCACTATTGTATTGGGTTAGCAGGAAATACCACAAGTCATTTTTGGTTTCTCTCATGGGTCCTTATTTCCTCTCTTGTACTCTGTACACTTTCAATGGTTTCAACCTTTGAAACCAAAAGCCAGGAAAGGAAGGATTTTGCAGACAGACTTTGCTCTCTTGCCTGCCTCAAAAATCTCCTGGGGCAAGTAGGCTGAGTTTACTATCTGCTTGAATGAAAGTCATAAAAAATGGAAAGGACAGATTTCACACACACACATCCCTGACGTGGCAGAAAATTATTTCACTTTCTGATATACCACTTATAATTGATATGAATGATGATGGTTTCCTTAAGAGTTTGTTTTTCTCCATGCTGTAATGCTTCTTGAATGTGTTTTTTCTCCTGTTTTGTCTTGATTTGTCAGGGCAATACATACAAACAAGAAACTGGAATGTTTCTGAATTTCTTTGATTATCACATGCTCTGATAATACTTTCTTTTTTCTTTTTTTTGAAGATTAAAATACCAAAGTATAGTATTTGAATTGGGTTTGAATAACATAACATTGTAGAAGCTTCCAAAATCTAGGAAATGCATTGTATATTTTGATGGTAACTAAATTAATCTTATTATCTTATCCATTGTTATAGTTAATGCATTTTAAGCATGATAAAAATCTTAAGAAGTTCAAAAGAATATTACATAGACCTAACAAGTAGTCCATGAATATTGTTAATGAATCAATGAGTGAAGAAAGGGGCAGCTTTTTTTGGTAACTTTTCTTAATTTATTATCAAAATGGACCACAGGAGACTACAAAAGGACATAATCCTGTGCATATAAATAAACATTATCCTTCCATGTCACAAACATTAAGTCAAATATTGTTCAAATACTATTCATGTATTCCAAATCTATGTGAGAGAGGTAGTCTTTTACAGGTATATTAATAGGTATTTTTTCCCTAAACAAAGAAATATATAATGCAAACATGGCCAGGAATATACAAGGAGGTTAGTAGAAAATTAGCAGAAACACAGGAGTAGGAGAGCATTCATTTTTCTAAGCACAACTTTGTTTCCCTTTTCAGTAACTATGTGTTGCAGAAAAATGGCAGTTGTAACATTCAATTTTCTAATTGCCAAGTGCCTTTTTATCCTTACAACAGACATTTTTACCATTTTGGTTTCAACATTTTGTGAATACTGTGAGCAGGAGGAGAGCCCACAGAAGTTCTCAGAAACAAGTCTTAATCCCAAATAAACAATCAGTTGGGCAGATGCCTTCTGTGCAGCTCATTCTCACAAGGTGACTTCCTAACCCAGCCTGTCTTTACAGAAACTATGTCTCCACAAGCTGTTGTTGTTTCTGTTGTTATTTATGAAGGCATGGGTAATGTTTGAAAATCCTACGTTAACCTTCAACTAAATTGCTATAACTCAAATTTGATCTCTAGGAACCACTAGAACGATAAGCATAAAAAATTGGGCTCTAAAATTCTATGAATTAAAGAAAAATGAATTAGAATTAATGAACTAGGTTTGTTGAGTATTTTATAATAGTAAACATAACTTATTCTAAAATATATCTATTTCTTACTGAAGAAAACTAGGAAGAACTTTAAGGTAACTATGGTTTTTTATATAGATCAATAATGTTCATAATTACTATATGTACAATTTAAACATGTAAAGGAAATATGAATTTCAGTTTATTATAATGTCAATATTTAAAATGTATATGCTGGAATAAAGAAAGGAAAGAGTGTGCCTAAATACTAAAATATCCAGTTGAAGACCAAGTCTGAGAAACAAAGAGGCAAAATTCAAACCTATATTTGCTGCAAAGTATCTTTAAGGATGAGCTAGTCATGTGCTGTGAGGTAAGAATGTAATCATAAATCATTATGGAAAGAAAAGAAAGTATAATGGCATTATCACTAGGGTAAAAAGAGGAAAATATGGGAGAAATGTTGTCAATATGCATGCATGTAAAAATTCAGAAGTGCAAGTGGTATTTTATACCAGTTACCTGTATCTTCAGAATTAAGTAAATAATCCCGAATTAACCAATGTCATGAGACTGAGAAAGTTTTACCTTTGGTTGCAGCATGTCAAAAGGCAAAGAGCTTTGCTAGATAATCCCTGGAAGTCTTTCCATTCATTATTCTGCTTTCTTCTTAGAAAGTTAGTATAAAATGCATGATCGTCATTATAATGGCAAAGCATTTTCTTTATCATTTAACAGATCTAACTTCTGGCAGAGAATGTATGTTGTGCATGATAGTGAATTCCAATTGTGGAAGCTAGGATTTTGTATCTGTATTTCAGCAAGGAGGGAGCACATGGGATTTAGTTGGTTGTCTCATCAAATCTTTTCCGGTACTGACTTTTCAGAAAATATGTATCTTAGAACTAACTATAAAGCATTCTTTTGCTTTTGGCACAAAAAAGAGTGAAGGTCTATATATGCTAAGTTTTTCAAAAATTACTTAAAGTACAACTAAGTTATGCTTATTATTAAATTCTGTTTATGTTTCAGGGGTTTTTTTTAGAGAAGATATTAGTGTCTTTAGTAAATAAATTTAGAGATCAAGTTGGAAATTAAAAGAACCACTCACTTCTCTATAATTTCCACATGGTACAGATAACAAATGAGAGAGAAAAGACTAAATTGAGGATTATATAAGAAACAAACAAGGAAGACAGAAATGTGGAAAATATAGAAAGGGAATTACAATGAGCAAAGACAGAGACAACTGGGAGAAAAAAATGCAAACTGCAGTGTTTAGAAATAAGGGAAACAAAAGAACAGGTGCCATAGATGTTCTTTGGTCCTAAGCAGCTGCTTCTTTCCCAATGTTTCTCTTCAAATCCATCTGTCTCTTATAATTTATTCAGTTCCTTAGACTATCTTTTTATCTTCTTTGTTTTCTTTTTTTTGGTGGGAAATGATTCAAGTGTATTCGCTAGAAAATGTTTTGGCCTTTAGATAGAAAAGATGCATAATGTTGGCTTTGCATTGGTGGCATCTGAATTAAATCATGAATTAAATACAATATGTATTATACATATTTTCTATATATTTATATTCTTTAGATATGTCCTACACTAGGACCTAGAAACAGTCATCCAGTATAGGATTGAACATGCACAGAACCCATATCTTGATTTTAAGGACCATTCCCCACTGAAATGGCTCAAAGATCCTTGGGAAAATGGATGACTCTAGATCTGGACGAGCAGTGAATACACTGTTATCACAGAAAGCAAAGAAATGCTCAGAGATAATAGCATCACGTCAAGAGAACACAATAATCAGTATTACGGATATCATGGATATCTTCCTGTACAATTTGATATGATTTCTGTTTCAAAAAGAAAAATGATGGAAATAGATTATAACAGGTTGACAAAATATCCATAAATCCATAGCGACTCACAGAAACTGAAGAGTGTATATGTCTGTGTGTGTGTGTGTGTGTGTGTATGTGTGTGTGTGTGTGTGTGTGTGTGTGAAAGAGAGACAGAGAGATAGAGAGGGGGAGAGAAACTTTTTAAGGCAAGCTAATAAGTGTAAAGGGAAAGAAAAATTAGAAAATTATTACTTTGGAAGCCCCAAAGTAATAACTAAATCGAGTAAAATATCATCAGTATATATTACATTTCAGTCTTATGCAATCCTATGTTGTGGCATATACAAAGAACATTTCTTTCTCCCTCACATATCTGATGTGTCTGGGTCAGCTGGGATTGTGATTTACTCCAGGCAGTAAATTGGGTTCATTCTATCTCACGTGTTTCTCATTCTTCATGGACCGGTAGTTATCCAAGTCACATTGTTTTCATGGTGAAAGCAAGAGTGCAAAAGAATAAGCCCAACTGGACAAGGCATTTCAAGCCTCTGTTTTCATGACACTCACTGATATCCTGTTGGACAAAGCAAGCCACATGGCCAAGTCCAGATCCAAGAATCAGAAAGGAATAATTTCCCCATGATTTAATCTATCACAAATTAGCTAGATCTAATCTATCTAATTAAATCATCAGGATATTCAAATCTAAATATTATCCTATGGGTTATATATTTGGTTCAGAGAGAGAGGAAAGAGATCTCACAGCTACTTCTTAAATTAAATGACAAAAATTAGAATAATCAGTAATGAAATAATCTGATATTATATATCTCCTGGTTTGATACAATAATATCACTTACATAATAATCTTTCCTGAAAAAGTAATTAACTTTAACTTAAATTTAATTCTGAGAAAACGATAGGCAAAGCTAGAATGTAGAATACTCTAAAAGACAAATAGCTTTATACTTTTCAAAACACATTCTAAGACAAAAGTATTATTCTACAGAAACTAAGGACAAATAACAGCAAAATGTAATGTGTGAAGCTAGATTGGATCCTAGATTTAAAAAAATATATCATTGATAAATTGGAAAACTTAAGTACAGACTATATATTAGGCATTATTAAATCATTATGATTTATTTTTTTATTTCAGGAAATTATGGGGGTATAGACATTTTGGTTATGTGTTATGACTTTGCCATATCCCAACCATGATTTGAGACATGCCTTTCCCCCCCTACAACACTCACTACATCCATTAGTTGTGAGTTTACCCACCCTCAAACCCTCTACCCCCAAAGAATATTACTACTGTGTGAACACCTTAGTGTGGATCAGTCAGCGCCAATTTGATGGCAAGTACATGTGGCGCCCATTCTTCCATTCTTGTGATACCTCACTTCAGAGGATGGGCTTAAGCTCTATCCAGGAAAATAAAAGAGGTGCTAGATCACCGTCATTTTTTTATAATTGAGTGGTATTCCATTGTATACATATACTGTATTTTATTAATCCACTCATGGATTGAGGGGCACTTGGGTTGTTTCCATATCCTTGCTATAGTGAATTGCGCTGCCATAAACATTCAATTGCAGATGTCTTTATTATAGAAAGACTTTTGTTCCTTTGGGTAGATGCCTAACAGTGCTATTGCTGGATCAAATGGTAGTTCTTGCTTGTAGCTCTTTGACGTATCTCCAAATTCTTTTCCACAGAGGTTGTGCTAATTTGCAGTCCCACCAGCAGTATAGGAGTGCTCCAATCTCTCCACATCCTCACCAGCATTTGTTGCTTTGGGATTTTTTGATAAAGGCCAATCTCACTGGAGTTAGGTGATATCTCATTGTGGTTTTGATCTGCATTTACCTAATGATTAGAGATGCTGAGCATTTTTTTATGTTTGTTGGCCATTATTCTGTCTTCTTTTAAAAGTTTCTGTTCATGTCCTTTGCCCATTTATTGACAGGGTTGTTTGATTTTTTCTTGTTGATTTTTTTAAGTTCTAGATAGATTCTTGTTATCAGCCCTTTATCGGATGTGTAACATGCAAATATTTTCTTCCATTCTGTAGGCTGTCTATTCGCTCTAATGATAGTTTCCCTGGCTGTACAAAAGCTTTATAATTTGATCAGGTCCCATTTATTTATTTTTGTACCTGCTGTGATTGCTTTGGGGTTCTTGTTCATAAATTCTTGGCTAGGCCGAGTCTGAAAGAGTCTTCCGTACATTTTTAGGATTCTTAAGGTTTCTTGCCTTAGGCTTAAGTCTGTTATCCATCTTGTATTGCTTTTTGTAAGAGGTGAGACGTAGGGATCCAGTTTCAATCTTCTGCATGTAGCTGAAAATATGAATTTTATACAATGTTATAATAATACTGTATGTAGAAGACCATCTTTGTTCTTAGGAGATGCATGCTGAAATATTTAAGGGTGAAGTTCATGACATTTGCAACTTACTTTCAAATGGATAGATTGATAGATAAATAGATGGTAGATTATAGAAAAAACATAAAATTTAAAACTGTTGTTAGATTGTGCATAATAAATAAAACAGTATGACTTGTTGCATGAAAATAAAGCATATCAATCAGCTTAATGTGAATATTTCAACAAGACAAAAAGTGTATCTAAATGGCCATAAGTACCCAGTAAAAGGTTTTTTTTTTCTTTAAAGGTTATCTTAACATTTTAGAAAACATTAACATTTTATAATCAATAAGTTCACAAGAAATTTATAAAGTATATGCACATAAATATACATTTGAATATTCTATACTCAAATTAGGCATAAATATTATTTTATGACTTGAAAATTATCATTATTTATGTATAATTAATAAGTACTCTTATTAGCCATTATTTTCATGGCTGTTATATACAAACTGCATTAAACAGACACAATAGGATGAGTTACCTCTGGATGTTTACAATTTAAATGAAGGTGGAAAGGCCAATACTATTAGTATCATTTTGATACTGTCAGTACAATGACATGAATAATAAATGGATTCTAATTGTTATGACAGCATTAAGATGAATTACATATTTTATATGGTAATTCCTTGTGGTAATGTAAACATCTACATAAGCATTATGAATTCCCAGTCCCTAGATTGACATATAGATTAATATAGAATATTGCATCAATGGAACCTTCTGGTCAGTCCAATTCTGCTTTGATGAATTATGGCTGATTATAAAGGAATGATGGGTCCACTTATAATTGAATTAGAATTCCAATTTCCTGTTATCAATCCAAAGATGGTCTCAAAATACCTTGATAAAACTAATCATTTTCAGTTAAAATTTCATTAAAATATTATTTTTTAATTGTAGTACAATATACATAATATAAAATTAACTACAGAAGTCATTTTTAACTGTAGAATTCCATAGTATTAAGTATATTTATCATTTTTCTTTCTAAAATTTATAAGCATGATACATTAAATTTCCAATTACAAACTTTTGTAATAATTTTATAATTTTGATTTAGCATATCTTATTTTTACTAGAATATTATTTCTTCTCAGTTTTTAATAATAACATATCATGAAATGTTTGTGTCATATCAATGAATTACCTTCTCATTACTTTTTATAACTGACCTTTCTCTGAATGAATAAAATGAAGCTAACCATAATACTCATGATGGACAATTGAAAAGACAATGTTCAGTTCCAGAGAAAATTGGTTATTTTGATAATAATAAAGTGTTAATCATGGCAACTTACTCTTGGATGAATCTGTAATCCTCATTATACTCATATATCTAGAAAATTTTCCTCTTCTGTTTCTGGGGTTGGCTAGACTCCTACAGTTTTAAAACCTAATTTCACCTTAAAATCACCTGACAAAAAACTAGTCATGCCTTCTTTCCACACTGAGACATTTTTGTGCTTATTAGTTGGAAGAAAGTTTATCCCACTGTTTTTTATAACCCCTTCTGCATATTTTTAATTAATCACTTTAATACAAAAATCATTAAGGAGAGGTATTCCTGATTTCATGTTCCAAACAAAGTAAGAAGTAGCAACACTAATTCCCCATCTCCATAATCTGCCATGTATCCCCAAGAAGAACATGCTCATAGTCTGAGGTTTCCCATTTTAGGTGAATGTGGGTGGAGATGAAATACTTAGAACCAATCGTTAAGTGACTCTGACTTAGCTCCTGTCTTTATTTGATCATTCAGTGGTAGAAGTTGGGTCTCATAGCACACATAGCTAAGATTTTTACATACTCTTGCCATCAAAATTGTCTCTCTATAGTGATCTATAGTAACTTCCCTAACATTACCACAATAGAAGAATTTCTCTTTGGACTGAATTACATTTTTAAACACATAATTTTAGCACTTACTCTGTAATAGGCATAAAACTGAGTGCTTTCCATGCATTGGCTTATTTAATTTTTCTTATGAGCTTATGGGGTTATATGTAAACACAACATAAAGTATTGTCTATTTCACTAATGAAGAATTGTTCACTAATATTGAGAAAACTGAAACACAGTTTTGCTGATTCCAATTTTCAATATTTTGAAATACTTTATTCTTTCTTGTATTAACTATCCTTCTTAATGTTGTGTTATCTGCAAATTAAATGTGTATTATTTCTAGTTTCTCTTACACCTAAGGTCAAAATATTTGGTTGTCATAGAGCCCAGTAATAGTAATATCTTTACAGACACCATGGCCTCATTTGACACTATTTAAATGTATCAAAATCACCTTTCTTTGTTGGGTTATACCTGTGCAATTAAAACTGTCTTGAAATATAACTTTCACTAAGTTATATGAAAGATAGGAAACACTTTACCAAACCATTTCCTGACTTTAACTGCATGGATAATAAGAGGATCTGAAAAAAAAAAAAAATACCACCTAAGGAGAATAATGGGAGGCTGGATAAATAGGTAAGGCTCATGCATACATCATATTCAGGTCATAATAAGAAAATATCAGTTTCTTAGAATCAATGAGAAATCATTCAAGGAAGGATTTTAAGCATAGCTGAAAGAAAGAAAGTGATATGATTAAGGTTCCATTTTGTATGAGCAACTGTGGCTAAGTTGTGAAGAATGTTTCTGATGGAGCCAAAGGAGATGCTATTAAAACAGTAGTACTCCGTGTGAGAGCGATGGTAACTGTATTTTCTATTTCCAGTAATAAATTACTACAAACTTAGACACTTAAAACACATTTATATGCAACAGTTTCTGTGAGTCAAGAAAACAGGCAAAGTTTAACCGGGCTCTTTGCTGTGGATTTCTCACATGCAAGATGTCAACCATGGCTGGAGTCTTATCTGAAACTATGACTGGGGAAGGATCCATTTTCATGCTTACTTGGTGGTGGTTGGCAGAATTCGATTTCCTGACAGCTCTGATGCCCATTTCACTGAGGGCCTTGGTTCCTTGCTCACTATTGGCCAAAAGTCATCCTCAGTTCCTTGTTACATGGACCTCTTTCTACACATCAGCTCACAGCATGGGAGCTTGCTTCCGCAAAGCCAGCAAGAGAAAGAGTCTCCTAGCAAGACAGATGTCACAATATTATGGCATCCCATTGTATTTTTTATATTGTATTGTTAAGAAACGGGCCACAGTTTATTCCTGAAATTAATCAGAGCAATAGAGGAGCAGGCAGGAGGAGTCATGCAAGTGACTCAATACCAGCAGTCAGGGTCTGAGGACAGTCTTCTCATCTGTGCACCACAGGAAGTTTGACTTGGTAGAGTCATGGATGACGGAAAGAAGTGGGTGGACTTTTGAGATAATTAGAAAGCATTATCAACATGGTAACAGATTGGATAAGTAAGAGTGAGAGAATGATTTCAAAAATATCCAACCATCAATTGGAGAAAAGATGTTGGCATCTACTGATATAAAATCAGTATATGTTTATATTATTGTTTGGATTTTTTGGAATATGCTGAAAATATGTTAGCACAGCCTATAACTAGGGTCTTTTGCATCATGTCAGTTGATAGACTGTGACTGATGCCCTTTATGTTCTGACATTTAAGCACAGGAAATTTGTAGTTTTCAAAGAATTAGCACATATTATTTATTTAAATATTTTACCCAGGAATCTTGAGGTAATCACACTCCTTAGTCCATGTTCCTGGTTACCTCTTGGTAGTGATGCCTTCTAGTAGATCTGCTTCTTCAGAGGGTGAGGGAGAGAGAGATCTGCTGCTTCAGCTGTGAGGATGAGTTTGTTAGAGAATTTATGAAAATAATTCATAGGTACATCTTTTATTATTACATGATATTTGTTTTAATCTTTTAAAAATGTTCTGGAAGTTATTTAATATGAAATTTATAAAATTAATTTCTGATATTTTAAAATAGAACTATATAAAATTTCTAATATATTACAGTTTCTGACCTATTAAAAAGGGCAGTTTCATATGGTTTAATGTGATACTACATTATCAGAGATGACTGACAATCTGCTATCAGAAGTCTAATTTGAGAACTCTTTCCATATATCTCATGAAATCTCCAATCTGACATCATTTTATTTGAATGAAATATAAAATAAAGTGTTGAATATTTATCATGACTATTATGATATGGTAGTAACTGTCATATGTGTTAGTAGGAAATCATTATTGTTTCCTAATAAGACAATTCATAGACCCAAATGGAAAAGTCATTTCTTAATGATGAATCTACTCTCCTTTTAGGTAACTATATCACGTACAGAAAGTACACAAATGAAATGGAATCCATATCAGTTATTAACTTTAATTTCTGCATGATTCACTTGAATTTCATTGTTCAAATATAACTGATACAGTTACAATTGCTTAGAATACAAATTAATTTCCAATTATCTATTGAAATCATATTATTCCTTTTGCATTTCAGAGATTATATTCTGAATACTTGTGTGCTTTACTATAGGGATTTTATTTCTAATCTTCTGTTTTTAATAGCCTTTTCCTTAAACCAGGATTAAAGTTTTGTACCTTTTAGGAAACTTTCTGTTTAATATTCTAACCCCAGAGAGTCTTGTGCAGGATGGAAAATCTCTGCTTCCCACTGCACAGATGCCTTCTCCATAAGGCAATATTTTGCTTTTTTCTCTTAGTTCAATCTGAACACCAGATTCCTGAAAATTTATAATATAATTTAAATGAAATAAGTCTTATTTTAATTTTATTTTTTCAGTGAGATATAATCTGCCCTAATAACACTCCTTGTTGCATTTCAAAACATTAAGTATAATTCACAGATATGTATTCTTCCCATTGTCTTTTCCTCTAAGATCCAAACTCTCATTGATATTCACAATCAATTAAGATGTTTCCATACTGCAATGAGTCCCTTACAATCCTGGAAAATATTATTACTGACATATCCAAGATAAACTTCCTAATTATAGAATAATTTTTGTAATTTTTTAATATTAATGTTTTTTAAAATCTATCCCTACCTTTTTATTTCTACTACCATGATCTTGCTTCAGGTTCTCATTATCTTCATCTGGACTATTTTAATAGTGGAAATCAGTCTTTGATTTTAATCCTTCTCCCTGAAAAACATCTTCTGTATTATTGCATGTATGCTTAAAAAAAAAACAAACCAAAAAGTATATTATTTCCCTTAATGAGAAACTTAGTGACTCCCCATCCAATCAAATTCAACTGTTTTAGCCCAGAACACAGGACGAATTTGGTCTACACCAGCCTCTTCAGCTCACACTCTCACTCTTTGCATTGATTCCTATACTATAGTAATACTTAATAATTGTTTTATTTCAAACACACACCATACCCTGTATCTCCTCTAATCTTCTCTCATTTCCTCTGCCTATATTATTATCACCTCCCATTTCTTATTCATGTTTTCTATTCATTTTTTTAAAATCATGGTCATAAATCAGTTTGTCCAAAAAGTGTTCCCACTCATCTTGAGACCTAGTTCCATCTCTTCTATTTCCCTACAGCATGCTTCAATACACCTGTATTAGCAGGTGTTATCTTTCTTAGTTGCACAGGAAAAAAAGTGTATCATGCAATCAGTTGTATATTCAGTGAAATACAAGATGAGGTTATTTTAGTATTTTTAGAAGTATTTTATGTCACTCTATTTCCTCCTTCTCGTAACTTCCCAGTCAGTGGGAAGTATAATAACTTGATTTCTTACAAAATAAAACATCTACATTGATATTTTGATTTCTATATCCTCCCTAATAAATTCTGCTATTTTTATACACCTAATTCATTTACATGATTCCATTGACAGATTGCTGTCTATATTGTCTTAATTTTCACTTTTTACTTCCCCAAAATGCTGACGATCTTAAGCAAGTGGTGTTGGTTACTTTTTCATTGTTTGTCTGTTCATTGTTTTTGGTATGGAGATCTATCATTTTGGTTCTATCCTCTGCCTTTTTGATTATTTTGTCCCACAAATTGTAAACATAATATTAATTATTATCATTTCACTCCATATCCCAGCTGGTTGACTCACCACTGCTGTAAGGCAAGCTTTGCTAGAAGAGAGAAGATATTCATATAATGTGTTGATCATGTTCTCAAATTTTCAGTGCCTGCCTCACGTCACCACCATTATTGTCAGCAGTGCCCCCATGTCAAGTTGTCCCTTTTTTATGTTGTTGACCATTTTTCTTTGCTGCTGTTGTTTTAAAATATGTCCTCTCTGTATACATTATTCTTTTACCTATTACAGGCTGAGTTTATTAATATAACTGACTGTGATTTTCAATTATACATGGTCTGTATTCATGCCTTTAGCCTATGTCTCCCGATGATAAATATGGCCCAAGTACATTAGCATGTTTTCTTATACAAATATATGCCTTTCAAAGTAAAAGCAAAATGTGGGCATTTGGACATTTTTTACTCTGTGTTGTTGTATCTTTTTAGATTACAGAGGAAATTCTTGTCAAATTTGTATATATCATGAAACTCTAATCGATAGATATCTCAGTTTATTTGGGATATTATAAGAAAATTCCATGAACTAGGTAGCTTATAAACAACAGAATTTATTTCTCAAATTTTGGAAACTTAGACATCCAAGATCAAGGTGCTAGCAGATTTGGTGTCTCACCTGGGCCCACTTCCTGTTTCATAGACAGAGTCTTCTCGCTGTGTCCTCACATAGTGGAAGGAGCAGCTCTCTGAGGCCTTTTTTTTTTTTTTTATAAGAGCACTAATCCCAGTCACGAAAGCTCTGCCTTCATGACCTTATTACCTCCCAAAGGCCCCACTTCCTAATACCATATCATTGGTGATTAGGCTCCATCATATAAATTTGGGGTAAACACAAACATTCAAGCCATAGCAATAAATAATAAACTAGATGAATATTTTGTAACCTTAAGTATATCAATATCTTGGTAGAGTAGTGTTACTATAACCAGGTAACATATGTTATTTCTAACATTTGGGTGAATAAAATAATTTGAGAGATGTAGGGAAAGGAAATAGTAAAGTAGTAAAAGAAAGTATGAATTAAAATGACTTGTCCATACTTGGTAAGTCCTATGACAGAATAGAGAGATGAACTGATATCTTCACTGTCTACCAAACCAAATATGAAAGGGATTTTTTACATATAGGTGGGGACCATAATCACAAAAAATAAAGTGTCCCCAACATGTACAGAGGAATCTAGTTAATATGGTACAAAGTTTTATGGCCAGGTGATAGGTTCATGGCCCTTAGAAATTTCTCTGAAAGGGAAGGCCCTGTGTATGTGTCTATATGTGTGGGTGTATGTATGTGCATGTGTGTGTTATGGCTGGTAGTAAGAGGCATAATAATCATCTTTGTTTATTTAAAGCCTTTCATGACAAGAGGGATTTTCCTCTCTTTTAATGTCCAAAAGTATTAATAAATAGAGGCGAAAGTGAGTATATTTGGTTCTCTATAAACCAAATATTAGCTTTGAATAATGAAGATGCTTGAGACCATCTTGGCAGGCAATATGTGGTGTTGCTTGTGACAACAGGTGTTCAAACATAGACGGAATGATTGCTTGGCTAGAATACTGCTGAAGAGATTAAAATATCAAATGAATGGTTGTTTTAGAATGTCTCTGGGGTCCCTTCTAAGCCCCAGGTTACCTAATTTTTAAAAATATCTTCTCCCCCAATGTCTAGTTTAAATACTAAGTGGAAGATTTCTGTCCTAAATTTCTGCTATGAAAAAAATAACATCTCATATTTTTCCGTGTAAGAATGTGCAGTACTGCATATATAAAATAATGTACTTATTTGATTTATAAATAGACTGCTTTTAAACTCCATGTGTTTTGTCTCTTTTATAGACATATCATTTATCTCAAAAATAAGGATGACACTTTTTTCAAAGAGATTGCATTTACATGTACATGTGTTTATTTAATTTTACCCACTTATTTAACTAATGATGAAAGCATATTTTTCCTTCAACCAATTTTTTCCTAACATTTTTTTTTTGCCAGACACTGAACTTTCCTTCTATCATATCATTTAACTTTCAGAACAATACATTTTATAGATGAGGAAATTGATGTGCAACATAATAAACTAATTACCCATAGCTGCATAGCTGACAGGGGAAGGATCAAGGCATTTGAGAAAATTAGAAATACACCAAATCCATTGTCTTTAACAACTACATTTTATTTAAAACAAACAAATAAACCAAAACAAAGAAACAAGCATTTATTTTCTTCCTGAAACATCCATAAACACAGAAAATATTAAAGGTAAACTCTTGAGGGAAATTCTCTAGTTTATTTCTAGCATAAAATATTCTCACTTATAAGATTTGTCTGGAAGATATATTAAGATATTTCTTTAAATATGAAGGTTTTAGATTCCACAATCTATACTTTTAATTACTTTTATTAGCTTGAAAATATAGAAAATATTAGTTATTTTTTTAAAATAGATACTTAAGACTGAACCAATTGCTTCCAATTATTAATGATTTAAGAAAAAAGAAAAGTCAACTTAATCTACACAAAACTATGACTCCAAATTAATAGTTTTAGAGGATGTTTTTGTTTGGTCTTAATTTTTAAATACTTTTCAATATAATGCAAAAAGTGATCTTATCTTTAGTTTATTTATATCCTCATATTAATTTAACAGATCAACACCTTACAAGGTTACTTTATAGAATTGAATATTTTTCTTTTTTCCTTAGATGTAGACACCATCCTGTTTTTAAATGTACTCTTCTTCCAGGTTTTTTTCTTCTTTTTCTTTTCTTCCTTTTTTTTCTGTTTTTATTTTTTCCTTCTATTCTCTCCCTCTCTTTCTTCATTGTTTTTCTGCTTTTTTGTTTATGTTTTATTTCTGTTTTTTGTTGAGGAAAATACTGGTTCTATTGAGGGTATATGGAGGCAGGCTACTGTCTTGTTTCTTGATCAGTGAACCTTCCAGATGAGTCAAAAAAAAATGCGTAAGGTGGAGTTTCTCAAGAATACACCACAGGGATGTGTCTGATTGCCTTCAATAGCTATGACTCTAGCCTAGAAAATTTTAAGATGGATTTAACAAGGTGACTATCTAAGCTAAACTGAACTAAAACTAAAGTTTTCATCAAATTCCTATATTTAAGTAATGCTATATGACATTGTACACCTATGAGATAAACTTTGTGTGTATGAAGTATAAACTCCAAACCATTAAATTAGTCAACTTTTTATGAACTTGTTTAAAAATTAAAAATTGTGTAATAATTGCCTAAAGCAATGACTTTAGCTTTAAAATAGCTTAACTATAGCACTTACAGAAAAGTCAATATTCTGTTTAGAAACTTGCAAATTCAAATAAAAGACAAGAATGTGCATAAAATAATATTTTTTTCATTAAGTAATTTTAGTTCACTCAAGAGTGATTATCAGATTCTTTGAAAATAAGTCAAAAGAGGGAGCACTAGAATACACTCTATTTTACTGTGTTTGAATGACATTGCTGATTCTTAGGGAACAGTTTCCATTTGTTCAACAATGACATTTTGGACTCCTGAGGTTTAGCTGGTACCTGATTCTGTATGCAGAGTAAAGAGCTAGAAGGAAATAGGAAACAAGTCAGCCAATCTTATATTAACTTTATGTAGAGAGGTTTAGCAAGTTTTGTACATCTAAGTTAGTTGTGACTAAGTCCATCTTGTGTAAAATATTTCCACTGAAAGATCTAGATTATTTGCATGTCAAGCAAATAGTTGGTCATTAGTTTGAGTTAATTAAAGCATTATTTTAGAAAGATGGAATAGAGGTACCCAAGCAGAATCATGAGGACAAGATTAAGGAAGAGTGTCTGTGTTTTCTTGTGTGTGTGTTTTCTTTTATTTGTTTTTTGTTCATTTGTTTTCTGGGGATGTCATAACAAAATTCCAGCACCTGGGTGGCTTAAACAACAGAAATTTATCTTCTCACATTTCTGGAGGCTGGAAGTCCAAGACCAAGGTGTCAACAGGGTTTGTTCCATCTGAAAAGGCAGTGAGAGAAGGATCTATTTCAGACCTCTCTCCTTGGCTTACAGATGGCCATGCTATCCCTGTGTCTTCACATCATCTTTCCTCTTAACATTACTGTGTTCAAATTTCCTCTCATAGGGACACCAGTCATATATGATTAGAGCCCACCCTAATAACCTCATTTAACTTAATCCCCTCTGTAAAGACCCTATCTCCATTTATAATTAAATTCTGAAGTACTGGAGATTTTTGAGGGGACACAATTCAGTAAATCATAGGCTCCTTTCAGAAATTGCCTTAAGAGTAGATTTCCTGAGTAATATATTTAGCGTTGCTTTTTATAGTTGGCTGTACAAGTGAAGGATTTAGTGAAATTTAGAATAGAAGCTAGAGATCAACAAAATTAGTATGGAAGGTCTCAAATTGTAGAGCTGTAAGCCAAGTTTCAGTATGAATTGAAACTTAAGCTTTCGCAATCTCACTTACTTGCCATACCTACATATGAAACCTTAGTATGAATCAAAGACAATACATTATATTTTCTTATTATAGTTCTATATTTCTTACCACAATATTTCATTGCAGCCATGTTGTATTTGGGATAATAAGAAAATTACACACACACACACACACATGTTCTCACACAAAATTAGAAATTTGCACATATACTATTATGTACTAAGTCCCAGTTAAGTTGCATATCATCTGTTTTTACCTGGCTAATCAATAGTCCTTAAGCTAATAAGCTAAGTATGTGGGAACATAAACTGGGACAGATTATTCATGGTTTAGTGATAAATGGTGAAAAGAGAAACATTTTTATAAAGCATCTAATTCTAATTTCTTACCATGGACCACCAGTAGAAAATTATAATCCCTGTCATTTTCTCACCAATTAAGCGCCTCAGCTCCGTGTAGCATGAACAATAGCCCCATGAACGCTAGGCTCAGCATTAAGTACATTGTAAATTATCATTTTCTGATGGATTTAAATATCTTCTTAAGGAGAATAGGGAGCAAAGCAACACAAAACGATGGCCCCCAGAGTAGATATGTAGTTTGCATATTCCAGGTTCCAGGAATCGTGCATGTCTACTGGGCATGGCATCCATGCATTAAGACAAATGGCATCTACTTTCTGTGGAAACTGTGCCCTCACATACTTTGCCAATAATAAATATTTTAAATGAATAAGTAATTACAGAAAAATAAAAGATAATAGACTCAGATTAATAGTCACTCTTTCTATAGCCTAGAAAAAATTACATGTACTATTCCAAGGTGAAGACACAAAAACTCTTTGAGCCTCTTTGGGCTTATTCCAAAATGGGGCTTTGAGATGATCTAAGTCACTAAGATTTATAAGGAGTCTAAACATTCTCTGTTTCTATGAATTGGGGACACTTAGAGAAGTGTCTAGAGTGGGATCATGTGCCTGAGATACTGAAAATAATTTTACAAGAGATCACAGATATTGAATGGAAGTTAAATGAAGTAACAATGGCAATGGGCCCATTAGATATACAAAAGATATATAGAGATATAAGGATAAAATAAAAATTCAGTATTCATATAAATAAATATGAACTTTAGAAAAAAGTATTCAAAACAATTAATGTAGGCTTACTAAAATCAGTTCTCTTTTAGATGTAATTATGCTTTAGGGAAAATCTTAATAGTTTTGTATCAACTCTGAATTTTTTTTGTTAATTAGGTGAGCATTATCTTTCTCTAGAATAAAATAAAGCAATGGAATGATGAACGAACAATTATTGAGTGTCTCATGTGTTACAAAGAAATTATTATACTTTTCTGGAAGTTCAGGAAAAAAAATTCTAAGAAATTGTGACCATACGTGTTGTAAAATTAGAAAGTGGTTTATTCTGAAATGTAACTGTTACAAACAGAAGCCAAAAATCATGTTTTATAAATTTTTATTACTATCATGCTGTATCCTAGAAGACAAACATGGGAAGCTATTAATATTTATAGACTAAGAATGAAGAAAACATTATAAATTAAATATTACATGTTTCCATGGAAGAGCATGGGAAACTAACCAAAAATCTGACAGAATATTTTGTATGCTAACAGAAAAAGAAAAGCCACAGAAAGTCTTTAAAGTAGTTAACCTTTGGTATTAAGTCTCCTACTTTACTACATGCAAGAGCCTGAGATTTCTCGAGGTAAATAATAAACATCTACTCCCTAGTATTTTAGGTAAAACTTTGTATGCTTCAATATAATGTAGCTTCATTGTACTATGTGATTTTGAAAGGAAAACCTTAACAATCTGTATTTAATGTGTAAACCGTGTGTAAGAAGCTGCTGCACAACTCTGTAGAATCTAATGGAGAATATGACAAACTGCTTGTCAATTAAATGATCAAAAACCAGTATCAGTGAGCTGATGTGTGATGTCATTTTTGGCTGGAAGTTAAATCTGACTTGAAATTTTCCATCTCAAGCAGATGACTGCCGGTCCAGAACACACAGTCAGAGACATTCTTCAAATTACAATACAAGCCACTTTCAATTTAGTGTCTTTATTTATTATCCATCATACTTCAGGGTTATATCAGAATTCTGATTCATAAAGTCTAAATAAAACTAGAGAAAAAGAAAATTACTTAAAATTATTCTTATTATCTTTTCCAGAATCCTTTGTCCCAGTAATTCAAATCTATACATAATTCAGAATTCATTGAAATATATTACTAAATGCAATATTATCATAAGATTACTATTACAAGCAATTTCCACAGTGTTTTAATTGGTTCAGGAATTACTTCAATCACCACTCAGAAGTATTTTGCAATTACATGTGTCAAGCATGAGCAGAAAAAATGCTTTCTGAATTTGTTCAGAAAAGCATAGTATCATATTTATACTTAGCCAACACCATTAAGTGGTAATTATAAGTATGTACACTATGTTGAAATCAAGAATAGTTGGGCACATTTTTTGTAGAAAAGTAAAATTTAAGAACTCTTTCTTCTGAATTGCATCAATTTCTCATAAAAGGTCAGACACTAAAAATGGGGAGTTCATGTAATGGGTGTGGTGTGCACTGTCTGGGGGATGGACAGGCTTGAAGCTCTGACTCAGGTGGGCCAAAGACAATATATGTAACCTAAACATTTGTACCCCTGTAATATGCTAAAATAAAAAAAATTGATAAAAAATAGGGAGTTCATAGAAGCATACAGTTTATAGAAATCACATATTTATGTTATGATTTTCTTTATTTATATGACTGTTCAAGCACATATCCTAATTTAGCTGTCTTTCTTTCATATGGTGTTTGGGTCTCCTTAAATCAGAAATTTATTAGTGGGAAATTAAATCATCTGAGGAGGAGCCAAGGTTGCTGTAGTATTTCGGTTGCAGCAAACATGCACAATAAATAACCTTGCAATTGAGAAAACTAGCTGAGAATTCTTTAATAGCTTTGATGTATTTTTAAAAGTTCAAAATCAACTTCTTAAAAATACTCTTGTAAGTATATATAATATATGAGGAATATCAAAAATGTAGCCTTTTAATAAAGAACATCTTTGTGTCTTGAAGGTGAGTCTACATAAACTTTCTAGAACAAAGGGAAACTATTTCAAAGATATTTTCAATTCAATTACAAGAAAGTAAAGAAAAATCCAATAGCTATTATGCATTGCATTCTTATTTTGTCAGGTGTTTTGCATGATTACTTTACTTAAGTAATTTCATTTTAATTTAGAGCAAATCTGTATGATAGTTATTGTATTCCCTCTATATTGATAGTAAGTTGGAGATAAACAAAATGCAGCTAGCAAGTGGCATAGCTGGAATTCAAAGCTAGTTCTAACCCCAAAGCATGCAATACCTGTTTCATAACAAGACCTACCTAAAATATACCACCAACACATGCACAGAAACACTCTCACACACCTACATACCCTTTTTTTCTTTCCTTGAGATATCTGTTTAAATGAAAATCTTCCTTCCCTTGGTCCTAAACATTTTTTATAGCTTTTTGATAGCAAAATTTACATATATACCTAGCATTTCAGATAATTACTGGTATATAATAAACCAATGTTTATTAATTATATATATCTGCTTATGAAAATATATATCACTTTTATTGATAAAATTCAGCTTTTAGAGAAATAGGTACTTTTTTCATAATGCTTGGTTAAATGAGAAAAATGAATCTCACCAAAATATTAAGTAGGTTGTATATTTTTCATTGTTTTCAAAAATTTAAAAAATTTTAATCATATGGATGATATTCTAATGTAGAACAAATTATAATTTCAAAATCACATATCTAACATAAATTTTTTATATAATTTTCCTCATCTGGAAAATGAATGTATTTAAATGAATCTTTAAAGTGCCTTCAGAAATAAAATTTCTTTATTTCTATAAACATGCCTGAAACTTAAATTAGTGATTTTCTAAATTGTGTTTTAAAAAGCATTAAGAGCTAAGTAAATAAGCTGTCTCTGTGATAAAATTAAATTTAATTCATGATGCCTGCCCTAGAGGAACTTAAAAGATAGGGCATCAACTGATGAAAAGTAAATGACTGATAAACACTAAAGGAAATAATAGAAGATGCTACTATGCCATAATTCCATTTTCAAGGGAGCAGTGTGGGTAATTATTCTTTGGAGTTCATAGTAAAGTATAAATTACAGTGTTCTAAATGGTCACAATACAATAAAATAAATTTATTAGATGTCAAATAGGGAACAATCTGGGCTAAAATAACAAGCAGGGAAGATTTTTACATTTAGATAAAAATAATTAAACATTGAGAACCAATTAAATATTTAAAACAGTAACCAGTACTATACTCTCATGGAGCTAGCAGTCTATTTAGGAATGTTTATATAAATAGTCAAATTTTATCCTGTACCTTTGTAATATTAACATATTGAATAAAATTGTAAAAAGTTATTAAATTTGAGAATAGGGTACAAAAACACTTAAATACTATAGCAGATTTTACTCATCGTTGACTTTTTCTGTGAGTGTTTGGGACTCAATTTTCATGGAATACAGAAAAAGATTCTATTGCAATAAATATGTATTATGTGATATTAACATAATATAATAATGTAGTCATAACAATATATTTAGCATAAGTAAAATACATGTCAAATCAGTTGGTACAGATTTAGTTAATCTGTTTAAAATTATGTAGATTTTCCAGTTTGGGGCAATCAAACACATTTCATATTTTCAGTATCTGCTTTATAATTTTATTTATAATCATAGATTAGGTCATGCAATAAAGAAAAGGACAATGATATAATTTTTAATTGAAGTTGTCAGAAATGAGAACTTTTTGATGATTATTCAGATATTAACTGGGTTTTACAATTTAAAAAAGCTAGTTAACACCAATTTTTTAACTTTGGAGCATTTGATATTGTCCTATTCTTCTACAGAAGTCTTTTGCTAACAGATTTTGCAATGAAAGAAGAGTGTCTAAATTTAAGAGATTTGAATTTAATATGAAGTGATGTCTATTATATAAATAGAGAATTCTCTTCAGAACTCAATTTTATACACACATATACAAACATACACGTATTTCCTTTCTAGAGTAACATGAAGTATATATGATCTGATTACTGATTACCTCTTTGGGACCAAGTATACCAATTAAGTTAGCCACTATGAAATGACATAATTTAAAATTTTATGATATGTTATAACTAAAGTCATCTATTCAAGTTTTCTGTCCTTTTGATAATAAAGAGTAAAATAAAACAAATTAACATCATATATAATCAAAAAAGAATAAATTAAAATCCTTCACCAAGTGGTTATATTTAATGAAATATACATTTAGAACAAGAATTTAAATTTAAAAGTTTTCACATTCACTTATAATTGAATTCACTGTATTCCCTGATTTATTTACATTGTGGCTCTTGACTCTTCTCAATCTTGAAATGTAAATTTAGTTTTCCCATTCCTATCTGATACTTCCGAAATTATTTTTCTTTGAAGTGTCTTCTATGGGTCTCTCATTACTATTTTAATGGTATCAGGATTGTGTTTCATGGAAAGCAGATAGGCTAATAGAAGTTTCACTTCTTTCTTGAAATTAATAGCAAATATAAACATAAGTACAGAACCATAGTTAAACAATTTGAAAGACATTATTTTAAAACAAGTGTAAAATATATCAAAGTTAACAAGTCATAAGCTATTTTTAGCCAGTTATGTAATATAAATATGTCCATATTAGCAAACATATTTCATATCAACTAGACGTATCTTAGTACTCATTAGTTTTAGAAGATTTAAAAATATATTTGTGTGTAAATATACATATATTAATAATGTCATTTGTTGGAATTATATTAAAAATCTATATTTCTCAATCTATTTTTTAGCAAGGAAATAAATATTGAAAAAGCAAATAAGCTAAGTAAACATTTAAGTACTGAACTTAGTTTTATTTAATGACATTGTAGATACTCAATAAGTGTATGTCTACCTTATTTTGTTTGAATTTGTGTTTTAACATGGTTTTACTTTGAGATATGGGAATATTTTGCAATGCTAGCTATGTCACAATGAGCATATCAAAAACCAGAATTGGTCTTCTCTGTAAACTGCTCTCTGGATGTAAATTTAAAGAATAGTTCATTCTTCTAGCTTACCAAGACACCACTTAGTGAATTACTGTTTGTGTTAAAGAGTAATTCAATAGCACACCTCTGAATTAGTTTTCTCAGACAGCCAATCCTCACCCAATAAATTGTAAAACACAGAACAGAACTCTAGAGGGCAGAAACATTATTATAAATAATGTCTAAAACCATCTGTATACCAAGAAACTTCTCTAGTCTAAAGGCATGGTATTTTCCATGCATATATATATATATATTACTTCTTATTAATGTAGCTAAAATTGACTGATATTATTAAAATATATTAATTTAAAAGCATAACTGAATTTCTTGCCATTGTTATTATCTCAATCAACTGCTATTAAAACTTGTCTTATGTATGAGGTCTACATTTCTTTAACACAAAACTGTAGTCATTATATATTGTTAATATAAACTATTTACTGAAAGCATATGTAACTCTCTGAGGTAACAATTTATACTGAATGTAGAATAACATTACTTGTAAGACTTTATTTTGGTACTATAAAAGTGAAAAATAAAATCCTGAAAAATTACAATATTACATTTATGTTAAATGTATGTCTTACAATCAATGAAATGAATATATTTCTTTTAGAGTTATAAAGATTTGCCTACCATAATACAGTAAATGTTCTTGTCACTTGTCATAAAATAATAGCTTTACAATCATTCAAATTCTATTGCAAGACTTTTGCTTCCAGCTGAGATGAAAGAACAGGGAAAGGATTTTTCCTTCTACTTGAAACAACTAAAAAATCAGGATGAAGAATATGAAACAATGTTTTAAGACATTGGGTATCAAGAAACAAAGGACCCTGATACCTGAGAATCAGATAATCATCAGTGTAAGACTTGTGCTTGCCCCAGGTCATTGGCTGGGAAATCTTCAGACTATCACTCAGGAAGAGGGATCTTAGTAAGAGCCAGGAGTCCCCTGAACTGAAGAGATAGAACTGAAAGTCTAGGGAGGCTAAGATACCTAGAGTTTAAAGGACAAAATACTGGAAAGGAGATTACTGCACAGGGAAAAATTCTAGACCCTGCAGAAGTGCTTTCTCAAGTCTTCAATTCTTTAATGTCAGCAATCTTTTCTTCTACAGTATCTGATTAGCTCTTAATTCCTCCGTTGTATCTCACAGCACCAGCAGATGAGAAAATGATCAGTGGTGGGAGAAAGAAAAACCTGAAAGATTTGTGATAACAATTCCTGTGGCAGAAATAGGGCTAGGAATAGTTTTCCTACCATCCACAGTAGAATACTTCACTATTCAAGAACTAAAACATTGGATAGAATACCCAAAAGGGTTTTCCTTCAGTAATGGGTCAAATTTAGCACTAAAATAAAATATTATTCCAGTTCCCATTAACAAAGCTCTAAAGAAATATACAGAAGGGTCAAATTGTGTCTAAGTAACTTAATTTCATCCAAGAAAAAAAAAAATCTCAATAATATTTATACAAATAAAAAAATATGAAGCACTAAAGAAGGTAAAATTTAAAAAGCATATTATCTGATCATAATTCACCATATTTGCAAAGAATTAGCAAAGTATGCCACACAATGAGAAGAATACCAATTAATTAAAATGAACCCAAACATGATAGAGATGTACACATGGACATTAAAGAAATATTATAACTTATTCCACATGTTCAAGAACCTAGAGGAAATATTTAATGTATTAATTAGAAATATAGAAGATATAATTGAAAACTCAACTTGAACTTCTAAATTTGAAAACAACAATGTTTGATATGAAAGATACAACAGAAGAATTAACAGCAGACCAGACACTACAGATGAAAAGATTGTTAACACTGAAGACATACTAATAGAAGCTAACTAAAATGAAACAAAGGCAGAAATAAGAGTGAAAAAAATAAAAGGGTATCATTGAGCTATGGAAACCACTGATACCACAGAAATACAAAAGATCATCAAAGACTGTGATGAGCAAATATATGCTGACAAACTAGAAAACCTGGAGGAAATGGACAAATTTCTGAAAATATGCAACCTAAGATTGAATCCAGAAGAAAGAGGAATCCTGAACAGACCAATAATGAGCAGTGAGGTTGAATCAGTAATAAAAATATCTCAACAGCAAAAGCAAGCCCAGAACCAGATGGGACTCACAGCTAGCTGAATTCTACCAAAGATACTAAGAAAAACTGGTACTAATCCTCCTGAAACTTGCAAAAATTTGAGGAGGAGTGAATTATCCTTGACTCATACTGTGAAGTCAGTATCACTCTGATAACAAAAACAGACAAGGATACAGCCAAAAATGAAAACTACAAACCAATATCCCTGATGAACATAGATGCAAAATCCTCAACAAAATACTAGCAACCCAATCCAACAACGTGTCAAAAAGTTAATACAACATGATCAAATGACTTTTTTTCCAGGGATGCAAGGATGGTTTAACATATGCAAATCTATAAATGTGATTCATCATATAAACAGAATTAAGGACAAAACCCATATGATCATCTCAATAAAAATTAACTTATTTTCATTAACACTTGCATAGTTTACATAACCAGCCTTTTTTCATGGGTATTTTTTACTATTAAAAACCACACTGTAATAAATATCCTGGGCTATGCTAATATAGCTGAGGTATTTTTTTTTCTGTCAATAGATTTTTAAAAGGATACCTAGTAATAGATTTCATATATGTAAAATTTTTAGTAGGTAGTACCACATCACTCTAGTAGATAGTAGCAACTTAAATGTGCATTATTAGTTTTTAAACTTCTCATTTTAAATACATTTTTTTCCACATTTAGTGTCATAACTTTTTGAAATTTTAGCCAATCTGATAGGTAAAAAGGCAGTTTGCATTATTTTGTATGCCTGTATTAGAATTTCAACCTTTTTTTACATTAAATTGCATTTTTTCTTCTGTGACATGCTTTCTCAATATCACTTGCATATTTTTCCACTAAATTATAAGCTGTCGTATGTCTGTAGGAAGGATTGATATATTATAGATACTAATAGTGTGTTTCATGTGCTACAAATATTTTCTCTCTGTGCATTTTTGGAAGTACAGAAATAACCAAATTTTATGTAGTCATATCTGTCAAATTCTTTCTTTTAATGTGCAGGCTTTGGATAAGCCTTACATACAGTTAAAAATTGCTTTTTAGTATTTTTATGTAATAAATTTAAAGTTCATTTTATATTTCATACATAAATTTTTCCATAATTTATTTTTATATATTTCCTTTTAGTCTTAGTTTTAAATTAGGCAATCAATTTATTTACATTTTTAAAGAATTAGACTTTGTTGTATTAATTGCACTTACTTTTGAAATTCATTTAATTTTATGTCAATATTCATTCCTTCCTTACTTCTCCTTTTGTAATTGGCGATTTATAGCTGAAATCCTGAACAAACTTAAATAGGGGGGTTTTATTTTTATTTTTTCAGCATAAGAAGCAAAGCAGGTAACTCATACAGTAGCTTCACTGTGATAGTCAATCTCCTATGTTCTTCCTTTCTTTCTCTAGCAACAGAAGCCTGTGATTCTCATTCTTACAATCTTAAGACTCTTGCACATCCAGGTATCTCTCAGTGTTCCAAGCATGAAGAAGGGTAAATTATAGGAGTCAAAAAAAAAAAAAAACACAAACTTCCTAAAAACCACCACCAACAACAACAAAAACAGCAGCAAAGAAAAAACTCTTTCCTTGAAAAACCTTTCCCTTAATTTTATTTTTGGTCCATGAATTTTTATGAAAATTTTAAAATAATCACTTTAAAAATGTCTTCACGATTCTACTTGTATTTTATTCTTAGTGTATAAATGTCTTTACTTTCACTTGAAAGATTTATTTACTAAAAATAACTGTATTAAGAAAAATACCACTAATTTTACTCTGTTCAGAATCTGAGATTACACATTTACTATTTATGTAATATTGTGGCTCTGACCATTAGTGATTCAAATTCTGTAAAATATTCATTTTATACATCCTCATTTTTCATGTTTTAAATGTTACTGTAACGTTTATCTATAATTACATTTTAATTTTGTAATATATTGGTTTGACACTATAATTCTCCAACATATAGCACTTAGTTGAATAATGAACATTGTCATACAATGGATCATCTAGCATATACTGTTTCAGTGTATTATGTTGTATAGTCAATCAAAAATTATTTCAGTTGTGTTTGTGTTTTTGAACAATGGATATAAATTACTTACTCTTTGGCAAAAGCAACCTCATATTTAAATGCACTTTTTGGAGCTTGTTACCAGAATCTTCCAAGTTATCTATCTTGTAATTATATAGAAAGCATTTGAAAGTCATTGAAAAGAAAATACTTTGTGGGATAATTGCAGGGTTTGAGATACACAAAGTGAAGTTATTTTGTTGTTTTTGTTCCTTCTAAATTTAAAGTATTTCTTCACATTTGAAAAAATATATATGCTTGCTAATTCTGTGGTGATCTAAAATTGTGCAATTTTATTAAAATAATATAAAATGATTGTTATATGACTTTATTAAAGCAAAGACAGCCTACCTACTTTAAAAAAGTATATATATTCTATGAAACATATGCCTAATCTGTGAATTATAGTTACATTTGGACACATACAATTTATAAAGTAGTAGTCTCTATTATGTATCTTCTACATGTATAGAACAAATTTCTTGCCCATAATCTTTCCCATATTTCACAATATTTTAAAAATTATTTAAGTATAACTCATCACAACTTAAAAAATGTAGCACAAAATTTTAAAGATGCAAAATTTAAATTTTAATAATGTCTATAATATTTTATAGTTATCTCCTCTTACTAAGATTTAGATGAATTAATTGTAAGTGAAGAAGCCAACTACAGAACTATTCTTGAAGCTGTGTACTTGAACTGAATCTACAGACTCACATAGTATATTGCAGATTAGAGCACAAATCTTATAGAGAGCAAACAGCCATATTTTTAAAATATGCTCTAAAGCAGTGGCCCCCAGCCTTTTTGGCACCAGGGACTGGTTTCATGGAAGACAATTTTTCCACGGACTGGGGGGCATGGGAGGGGATGGTTTCAGGATGATTCAAGCTCATTACATTTATTGTGCACTTTATTTCTATTGTTCTTACATTGTAATATGTAACAAAATAATTATACAACTCGCCATAATGCAGAATCTAATGCTGCTGATCTGATAGGAGGTGGAGCTCAGGTGGTGATGTGATGGGTAATGGCTGTAAATACAGGTGAGGCTGCTCACCTGCCTGCTCACCTCCTACTGTGCAGCCCAATTCCTAACAGGCCACAGACCAGTACCAGTCTGCGGCCTGGGGCTTGGGGACCACAGCTCTAAAGGACCTACTCAGATTTCCTGAGATAACTATTAAGGGGAGAAAGGGAACGTAAATAATCCTTTGATCCAGCCGCCAATTTTCAGGGCCTTCAGGCACATACAGGCCTAAAACATTTCTAAGAATTGTGTCTTGTCTTCAGGAAGATAAGGAACCTTGCCTTGAGACAAGAGTAAACGCTCCCATAATTTAATCTATGCTTAGTTCTCTACAAACCCACACTATTTTTGTACCTTCAGAATGTTTTTAATAATAACTTTTGTTTTAAGAATAAAATATTTCTTAAATTTATGACTGTGAGGGCTAAATTTGAGTTACATAATGATATATTTAGAAGCAATTAACAGTCAGATTTTATTTACCTGGCCTGAGAGAAACAAAAAAAATATCAATTAATACTTCAATCATTATTTTATTTCTCAGCCTAGTACCATGCTTAGGCTTTCCCGTACATATGTGTTAAATAAATGAGTGAATTTAATTAAGGTACTGAATTTAAAAATTAAGATAAGATACTCACCATGTTATTTTCAAAGCCAGGTGGCATCTGTTCACTACGTAACAATGTTGTAAATCCAAAGACATAATTTCTTCTACTTTTAAACCAGCTGTCTGTTACCTAAACCAAGCCTGCACTATACGTTTCATACAGATCTTGAGGCTTTGGCCAAAAGTACTATGCAGTATTTTTTTCTCATTATTATCTGATGCATTAAACTATTTTCTGCTGACTTCAAATCAGTCTGTAATGATCACTTCAAAACCACTGAATCACAGTCCACCTTCTTTCCTTCCCTGTACAGATTTTTATCTTCTCTCTCGCTTTCCATCCCTAGTTCCCCTGAGGCATATTTTTCAATAAGGTCAAAAATAGAACTATTGATTGTGTCTGACAAGTGTCAAAAGTCTTTTCTATCAAAAAGAGAGAGAAGAGAACACCTAAGAGTCTGATCAAAGTTAGTGAGATAGATGGTGTCACATTAAAAAGGAAGATACATTATTTGACCACTTATAACCCTTAAACTCCATAAGTGATTTGTCAAGTTATATTTCTGTGAAACTTTCTCTTTTTGGAGATTATTTTTGACTCATGTTATATCAAGGGACTTATATTTTTAATATCATCAATGAGTAAATACACAATACCTTGAAGTCTATTTCAAGTGAGTAAGGAATCAGTGAATTTGGTTGTAGATACATCTAAATCTTTCTTATAAAATGTGAGGCTTTTTTTTTTTTTTTTTTTTGGACAGAGTCTCACTCTGTCACCTGGGCTAGAGTGCAGTGGCATCATTATAGCTCACAGTAACCTCCAGCTCCTGGGCTCAAGTGATCCTCCTGCCTCAGCCTCCCAAGTAGCTGGGACTGCAGGTGCTTGCCACATCACCTAGCTATTTTTTCTATGTTTAATAGAAACAGGGGCTCGCTCTTGCTCAGGCTGGTCTTGAACTCTTAACCTCGAGCAATCCTCCTGCCTCCACCTCAAAATATGAAGCTCTTTAATCCATATAATTGAGTTGAGAATTATGTTAGGACATTATTATGGACATTTATTATTTTACCACTGCTATTATTCTAAAAAAATCCTATTTTTAAAATACAATTACACCCCATGTAAAGACATAATAATATATGAAAATTCATATATACAAAATATGTACATTTAAAATCTAAAATATATGTCAATATTTTTGCAGCAAAGTTTTCTGTAAGATTCTTTAGTTAAAAGGTATAGATCCTAATATATTGTGGTATTTGGCATTTAAAATTTAGTTGAAAAACTATTTTCAATATCTTTAATGGATCAAATGTTTATTAATAACTAGTCTGATTTTCAATATATACCTTTTGCTCAGGATTAGTTAGTATACATTTAACATCAAATATTGCAGACTGCTTTTGAGCATGAGGTAGAATGTTGCAAGACAATATTACTTTCACTCTAATAATTAGAAAAAGCCAGATAACCAACAATATCATGGTTTTATAAACCCATCAGGGATTTGAGGATGTGAAAAAATCCTAATGAGCTGAAACCCTTGAAGTGACAAGCCCTTTCTAGTAGAGAATAGACCTATGGCTGCTTTCAATCTTGGTAGAGTGGATGAAGGAGGAGGAATTCACCAGAGAACAGGGCTTAAGGAGAAACAAGTTGAAACTAAAATAATAGTAGTACTAATAATAATACCAATGATAATAATAATGCCCAAGTGTTGTCTGGCATGATGGTTTAGAATGCTGAAAGCCCCTAGTCTCCTAGAAAGTGTGCATCTACCGGACAGCCCTTTGCAAAGACTTGCCTGAAAGACCAGAGCTATGGAACATAGCAGGAGAGTAGAGAGAGAGAACTCCCCTGAGGCACTTGAAATCCACTAGAGACTAAGAATGGGAAGGATGTTTGAGAGGAACGAAACTGAGGCATTCTGGGCTTCAGTAACTTGAAGGCCCCACCTGCTGACTGTTGAACACTGGAAGGAGGGCAGGCAGAGCAATGATGATAAACCCATTACAGGTAAGCATTCTGATCCCAAACAGGAAGCATGGTTGTTACTGGCTGTGCCAGAGCAGATGAACTGAGAAAGATGTCCCTAAGGGACATGATGATTTTCCAGAGTATGAAGCACTGCAGCCTGAAGATGGGGACAGGATGAGAAAGTTGGGAAGGATTTTCCTAAGACTTCTTAGGCTTTCATTAAACCCTGGACTGCAACCCATCAAAGGGTAGGCTCAAGGCAGCAGGACAGAAAGAGAATACCTGAATGTCATCAGTCGAGGATCAGGAGTTGACAACAAATAGAATTCCTCAGGATCCCAAATAGCTAAGAACTAGATCACCGATGGTTTAGAGTGTTGGCAACTGATCTGAAAAGCAAAAAGAGATTCTTTGAGTGTCCTTTTTACCAAGATCCAGACCTAAGTCTTCCTGAAGAGAATGTTCCTCAACAGTACTAAATTCATTCTAACCAAAGCAATAGGCAATCTCAGAACTATCTCAACAACAGATGTATTGATTCAAGATTCACATTATTGCACTGTTAAGAAGAATAAATTTGCCATTTTCTGAAGTGAATATTATTTATCTCATTCTCTCATTAATATTATTTTAATTATGAGACATGCAAAAAAATCATAAAATGTAACTTATCAAGAGACAAAACAACTAATAGAAGCAAATGTCAAAATGGCTTAGATATTATATTTATCAGATAGAGAATTTAAAATACTTATAATAAGTGTTCAAAGATATAGCAGAAAAAGAAACAAGTGGACAAATGAAGAATTAAAGCACAGAACGCCAACTACTTTTTAAAAATACAAATGTAAATGTTATAAAAAACATTTCAGTTTGCAATTATCAGAAACATGGGCATAGGAAAGACAGAATCAATGAAATTAAATCTTGATAAATAATAATCACATAAACAAATACATGGAGAAAATATAGAATACTAATAACCATAAACAATGTATGTGAAAGCTGTGGGACAATAAGAAATGTTCTAACAGGTCTAAAATGAAGTCCAGGAAAGAGGAAAAAAAGAGATTAAGCAAGAAAAAGATTGAAGACATAATTGCCAAGATTTTCAAAGTTTGGTAAAATACATTTACCGATAGAATCAAGAAGCTCACCAAACCTTATGTAGAGAAAAAAAGACTCCACTCTCAGATATGTTAAAATAAAACTAAAGAACATCAAAGACAAAGACTTTGTAAAAATTGTGTGGTAGACTGAGTACTAGCTCGCCAAAGGTGTCCCTTTCTGAGTCACTATATGGCACAAGGAACTTTGCAGATTTGCTTAAGTGGAGGATATGAAATGGGAAGATTCTTCTGGATTAGCCAAGTGGGCCCAACATAATCACAAAGGCCCTTCTGAGGGAAAAAGGGATAGAAAAGAGTGACAACCATTCAGCAAACCCGAGGTCTTTTGATGGTTTAATCCATTTACATTTAAACTGTTATGTTAGTGATAAGAAAGGATATGCTTCCTTATTTTCCTATTGTTTTCTGTATTATATTTTTTGTTCCCCAATTTCTTTCATTATTGTCTTATTTTGTGTTCTGCTGATGTTTATAGTGTACTATGTTGATTTCTGTCTCAGTTTCTTTTATGTATATTTTTAGATATTTTCTTGGTGGTTCTCCTGATAATTATAATTAACCTCTTAAATGTATAATAATCCATTTGAATTAATATTACCATAGCCTTAATTGTATAAGAAACATTATCCTCACAACTTCATTCCTCCCCTTTTATGTTGTTGTTTTGACAAATTACATCTTTATACGTTATTTGAATATTAATATAGGTTTAAAATATGGGATTTTGCTTCCTCTTAAATCATATAGAGAAATAAAAGAACTACTATCTCCAAATGCAATAATTCTGGGTTTGTATTTACCTATGTAGTTACCTTTACAAGTGGTTTTATTTCATATGGTTTTTCTTAATTATCCAATGTCCTTTCATTTTCTTTTTTATTTTTAAATTTTAATTATTATGGGCATGCAATAGGTGTATATATTTATGGTTACATGTGATGTTTTGATACAGGCATACACTGTGTAATTATTAAATCAGGGCAATTGGAATACCTGAAACTTCAAGAATTTATCATTTCTCTCTGTTAGGAACATTCCAATTCCACTTTTTTAGTTATTTTAAGTATACCACAACTTATTGTTGATAATAATCACTCCGTTGTGCAATTTTATATTGTTCATTCTATCGAATTATCTATATTTTGGGCCCACTAGCCATCCCTACTTTATCCTGCTCCCCTCCCTGCTAGCCTTTCCAGCTTCTGATAACCATTATTCTACTCTCTGTCTTTATGAGTTCAATTGTTTTAATTTTTAGCTTTTACATATGAGTGAGAATATGTAAAATTTGTCTTTCTATTGCTGGTTTATTTCACTGAACATAATCTCCTCCAGTTCCATCCATGTTGTTGCATATGATGGATTTCATACTTTTTTCCATTATCTATATATATAACATTTTCTTTATCCATTCATCCACTGATGGACACTTAGGTTGATTCCATATCTTGACTATTGTGAAGTGTTATAATAAGTATAGAAGTGCAGATATCTCTTCAGAACACAGATTTCCTTATTTTGAATACATGCCTAGTGGTAGAATTGCTGGATTACGTGGTAGTACTATTTTTGGATTTTTGAGTAACATTCATACTGTTCTCCATATTAGCTGTACTAGTTTATACCCCCACCCATAGTGTACAAGGGTTCTGCTTTCTCCACATTCTCACCAGCATTCATTATAGCTTGCATTTTTGATAAAAGCCATTTTAACTGGGATGAGATAATATTTCATAGCACTTTTGATTCACATTCTCCGATGATTAGTGATGTTGACCATTTTTAATATACCTGTTGGCCATTTGTATGTCTTCTTTTAAGAAATGTTTATTCAGATCTTTTGCCAGTTTTTAATCAGATCATTTGATTTTTTCCTATTGAGTTCTGTGAACCCTTTAGATATTCTGCTTTTTAATTCCATGTCAGATGGGTAGTTTGCAAATATTTTATGTCATTCTGCTGGTTGTCTTTTCACTTTTTTGGTTGTTTTCCCCTTGCTGTGTGGAAGTTTTTTTGCTTGATGGGATCCCATTTGTCCATCTTTGCTTTGGTGGTCTATGCTTTGGGAGTATTACTTAAGAAGTTCTTGCCCAGATCAATATCCTGAGAGTTTCCCCAGTGTTTTCTTTAAGTAGTTTCATAGTTTCAGGTCTTATATTTAATCCATTTTGATTTGATTTTTGTATGTGGTGAAAGATGAGAGTCTAGTTTCTTTCTTATGCATATGGATATCCACTTTTCCCAGCACCATTTATTGAAATGACTGTCTTTTCTACAAGGTATGTTCTTGGCACCTTGTCAAAAATGAGTTTACTATAAATGTGTGGATTTATTTCTGAGTTCTCTCCTATGTTCCTTTGGTCTATGTGTCTGTTTTGATGCCAGTACCACACTGTTTGGTTACTATAGCTCTGTAGTATAATTTGAGGTCAGGTGATGTGATTCTTCCAACTTTGTTCTTTATGATCAGGATGGCTTTGGCTATTCTGGGTCTATTGTGATTCCATATAAATTTTAAGATTATTTTTTCTGTTTCTGTGCATAATGTCATTGGTATTTTGATAGGGATTGCATTGACTCTGTAGGCTGCTTTGGGTAACATGGACATTTGTAACAATATTGATGCTTTCAAACTATGATCATAGAATATCTTTCTACTTTTTGGTGTCCTCTTCAATTTATGTCATCAGTGTTTTACAGCTTTCCTTATAAAGATCTTTCACATATTTAGTTATGTTTATTCCAAGGTATTTTATTTTATTTATAGTTATTGTAAATGGAATTACTTTATTGATTTCTTTTTTAACATTGTTTACTATTGATATATAGAAATGCTACTGATTCTTCTATGTTGATTTTGTATCCTGCAACTTTACCTAATTTGTTTATCAATTCTAATAGTTTTTCAGTGGACTCTTTATGTTAATTCCCAATATAAAGTCCTATTGTCTGCAAACAAGGATAATTTGACTTCTCTCTCTCCAATCTGGATGCCCTTTATTTCTTTCTCTTATCTAATTGCTCTAGCTAGGACTTCCAGTACTATGTTACTAACAGTGGTGAAAGTGGGAATTTTTGTCTTGTTCCAGATCTTAGAGAAAAGGCTTTCAGTGTTTCTCTTTCAATATGATACTAGCTGTGGTTCTGTCATATATGTCTTTCATTGTGTTCAAGTGCGTTCCTTTTATATCTTTTGATAGATTTTATCATTAACTGATATTGAATTTTATCAAATTATTTTTTAGCATCAATTGAATATATCATATGGATTTTATCCTTCATGATGTATCACATTTATTTATTTCTGTATGTGGACCCATCCTTGAATCCCTGTAATGAGCCCCACTTGTTCATGATGAGTGATCTTTTTAATGCATTGTTGAATTTGGTTTCCTAGTATTTTGTTTAAGTTTTTTGCATGTATGTACATCAGACATATTGGCCTGTAGTTTTCTTTTTGTGATTGTTGCTGTTGTTGTTTTTGTTGTTTTCAGAGTTTTTAAATTTCTGTCACAAATATCCCTTTACTGCTTCTTGGAGGGTTGGACTATCAGCATCAGACTCTCACAGCTTTTATCTGGGAATGTCTTTAATTTCTCTTTCATCTTCAAAAGATAGGTTTAGCTGATATAAAATTCTTGGGTAACATTATTTCTGTTTCAGCACTTTAAATTTATCATTCCACTGCCTTCTGGTCTCTATGGTTTCTGCTTAGAAATTAGCTGTTATTCTTATGGAAAGTTTCTTTTACAGGACAAGTCCTTTCTCTCTTACGGGTTTCAAAATTCATCCCTCAACTGTCAAAAGCTTGATTTTAATATGGATCAGTGCAGATATCTTTGTGTCCTTCTTGGAGTTCATTGAATGCATACCTGCATGTATTTTATCAAATGTGGAAAGAGTTTGCTTATTTTTTTAATCAAATATTGTCTTTTCTTTTTCTCTCCTGTCTCTTCTGGGACTACCATTATACATGTATGTATGGGTGATGGTGTTTCACAGGTCTAATGAGCTGTTTTCATTTTTCCTCATTTCTTTGTAATTTTGCTCATCATACTGAATAGTTCCATTGACATCTTCATATTTTCTGATTCTTTCTTCTGATTGCTAAACTATGCTATTAGAGGCCTCTGGTAATTTTTAAAATTTCATTTATTGTACTTTTCAGAACTACAGTTTCTGGAAACGTCAGCTCACATCTTCAATACCACTGTGAAGCTGAGGGAGGGGGAGAGGGTAAGGGGAAGTAAAAATACAGCAATATTTTCCTACCATTTTAAAGTTGCCCTTTTCATGATTAAGCATTCTCTTGGCTTGTATAAATATTTGACTATTTTCTGTACCTATTCCAAAGCTGATTCTTATAGTTTATGCTTGATTTTTTTGTTATCCCTGTAAAGGCACAGTCCCATGTAGCCACCTACCACTCTGTTATTGCTGAAATTATTTTGTACATAGCTTTAAAATGAACCTTTCTGATTTACTATTTTCCTCATGTTAGTGCTTGTCCAATAACTCAGAATGACACCTTATTTCCTGCTAAATGGAGCTAAATTCTCTGAACTTGCAATACAAATTGCTGTACTTTGCCCTTATATAAATAACAAAAATAAACTCTTCTTGTAGAGTCCTTCTCATTACACAATCATTTTCATGCCTGAGTTATGAAGTGTGTCAGCCAGCTTAATGAGCCTGAGTTCAAACTAGATGAGAATCAGCTAAAGGTTATCAAGAAGAAAACTTGCTAAAACCATTGGCTGAAAACCTTAAAACAAAATTGAATCTTGTCTTTATTATTAGGAATTTAAATAAAGAAAAAGTATTCTAAAGAAATAATATATCTATGTTAAAAAGAAAGCTTCTTATATTTACAAATATTTCCAATATGATTTCAAGATTTAAATACTATAATAAGAATATATATTTTAATAATTCAATGTAATTTCTGCTCCCTTTTTCAACTTAATATATAGAAATATACTTTTTATATTTATTCTAAGTAGATAAAAATTTATTTTTTAAATGAATCCTCTTTATTTTTGAATGTTTACAAACTTTATATGTGCCAATATATAAAATGGTAGCACTTAGTACAATATAGTAATTAAATTATGTCATAGTTACCTTTTACATTTCTTAAGTGATGTAACTAATGGTACTGGTTAAAACTAAGAAAGTGGTATACCGTGCTTGTTGTCATTCTGTTTTCTTGTAACTACATCTTCTAAATATATTTTTCTGTTACTAATTGCTCCCTTAGTTGAGGACTGAAGCAACAAATAGACATTTTAAATTATCAATTAATAAGCTGATTAAAATTAGGCACTGGATATCTGTTCCATGACTTATATCACCAGTAAAAAGAACCTTAAGGTAAAGGATAACCTATTCCCTATAGAGAAGAGTTTCAAATAAAGATAGTGCTTATTCATAAGAATGCAGCCATTAAATTATTAAAAGGATTTTATAACCAAATTAATCAGACAAAGTGGAAATCAAAGACAATTACTTTGATATGTAATACATATTGCAATTTTCCTTTAGGATACCACATTTTTCTAAGCTATATATTATTTAATAATTTATTATTTTTCATCATTGGAAATTTTACTTTTCCAAATTCCCAATATTTTAATCAACCATTATACACAAAACATGAAGATGTACACCAGTATTTCTTATGACATGTTATCTCATGTAATATTTCTCATAGGAAAATGTTTTTATCTAATTTATGAAATTTTAAAAGAATTATTTTTTCCATATATATTTTTATATATTTATGTATAATTTTAAAATGGTATATATACATATATATCTTTTAAAAATATTTTACAACATGTGTGAGTTGATGATGCATTTTGATCATCTTCATGTATAATATCAACTAGTGTATCAAACAGTTCACTTATTCACTTATCAAGACTCATTAGAGACTCCTAGTTCCTGAGAATAAAGTTTTTGAACAAAACGACAACACCTTTGCTCTCTTGAAACACATGTTTATTGAACATAGATATTAGCTAAATATTCAAAATATTAATAGTTCTATAGTAAAAATTTTGTTTAGGTGTTATGCAGGAAAACAGAATATTACAAAGTGCATTGATATTGATCAGTGGTGGTGGTGAAGGAGACCTAATTTAGTAGGTGTAAGGAGGGGTAAAAAGGAAAGGTGTAAAGGAAGGTCTCTTAGATGAAAAGACATACAAGGTGAGATCTCTATGATGAGTGAGAGATGAAGAAACTGGGCTTGTTGGTAGAAAGGTGAGCCAATTTCAGAGGAATCACCATATTAGAATATTTCAAAGTTCAGGAATTTTGCAATAGGTAGGGCAACTGGCAGGGTTGAAGTGTGGACCAGGCACCCAAATGTACAGCAGACATATGAACAGAAGGGGAGATCTGATTTTTTTTCTTCTAAATTTACCCTTGCCTACTTCCAGTACTTAAGCATATGTCAAAGCAGAAATACCTCCATGGAGAGAAAGAAAAATCCTTAGCTCACGTGGGATAAGGGGATGAAGGGGAGAGCAGGGTCAGGGACATTGTTAGCACAAGGTCCTTTTCCTTCAGAATTTTGTAGTGCGTTATAGCCTTCTTGTTTTACCTGATGCTGTTAAGAAGTCAAAAGCAATTTTAATTCCTAATCCAGTTTGTGTGAATGAACATTTTATTTTCCTTTCTGGAAACTTCTAGAAAATTATCTTTGTCTTCAATATTTTTAAATTTCACAATGTGTCATACTATATATCTATTCTAATTCATTTTACTGGGCAGTAAGTGAACTTTCTCAGTTTGGCAATTCGTATCCTTCAGTTCTTGGAAATATTTTAATAATTTTATTAATTATTTCCTACCATCTGTTTTTCTCCCCTCTCCATCTGGACCTTCTATTATTTGGACTTTGGAATTCTGGAAGTGATTATCTATGTTGTTTAATTAATTAATATATATTTTCTCCCGTGTGTTATCATTCTTTTCTATTTACTTATTTTCTGTACGACTTTCTTAACTTTATTATCTGGGCTTCTTACTGAAGTTTTTGTTTTACTATCAGGCCTTTAGATTCCCAATAGCTCTTATTGGTTTTTATAAAGTTGCTTCTTGTTTTTATTTCATAGATTGGCTATTATATCTTATTTCTGTGATGATATAAATTACAGGTTTGGGTTTATTGCTACAGTATTTTTCCTCAGGGATAATCTCATTTCACATTATTTTTTATCTGTTTATTTTGGTCTTATCTTTCAATTCAGAGAGTTTACTCACATGTACAGTTAATGTTGGCTTTTTGTTGTTGCTTAAGAGAGACATACCAAAAGTACCAAAAATCTCAGTTGGAATTTCTGAGCACTGGGTAAGGATTTTCAACTATAATCTTCTCTGTGGGTGATCTGGGTGAAGCATTTTTAGGCAACTCCCAATTTCCCATTAAACATTCTTTAGAAAGGGAAGAGTCTTTGAATCATCTGCCTAGAGGCTATGACTGTGGCTTTCACCATTCTTCTTGGGTGCTAAGGTGGAGCAGTCTGCAGGAGAGAGCTGCTCTTCATTGTTTTCATTCAGAATTCAGTATTTTTTGGATGCTGTATGGTCCGAGTCCCGAGTGAATAAAATTTCCAGACTCCTACTAGGGTTGCACAGGCAAGGAGATCAGGTAATTTATTGACTTCTCAAATAATTTTCAGCAGGCTCCCATATTTCAGTAACCACTGTCATTTTCATATCCTGAGATACTTAGTATTGCTAATTTATGTGCTTTCTTGAGGGATCTGTGAATAAATAAGATTTTCTGCTTTACCCACCAGGCAACTAAGTCAGTCCTCATCTATCCATATGCTTACAGGCTTCCAATATTGTGTTGTTATCTCTACTCTACTTCTCTTCATCCTTGTAGATAACTTTTAAAATATTTTAATGGTTTTGAGGGTTTAAGATGATATTTAAGTCTTCAATATACCTAGGAGTTCATTTAAGAGGAAAATGTATCATTGGTAGTACATATGCACACATACACATACTAAGGCTATGTATTATGTGTACATGTAAATATATGTAAAATAATCTTCATTGTTTTCCAAATTTCACAATTTCCAAAAGTCATAACTATTAGGAAATTCATCTGCATTTCAATAAAAGAAGATATGTGTTGGGTAAAAGTGGTTCCCTTTTGGTTTGTTTGCTTTTTGGTTTGTCTTTAATAAAAGGATCAGGGGAGAGTCTTTAAGTCTACACATTTCTCATAAAACTATTTGTAAAGGATGTGTAGATTCATTGTACTGATTACCATTGGAAACATTGAGAGACCTCTGAAGAAAATCTATTAATTGGGGCTGAATGTATAAAAGTTTATAATGGGGAAAGTAAAAAAAAAATTAAGTCAGAAGTAATGGAGACAGTTGAAGAACAAGAGGCAGAATTTGATATACAGCAGCTTAAAATAAGTCCTCACCTTTTCTAGAAGAGTTTCACGAACCATCCTTCCCAATCTTTAGTTACCTCTGTCTGGTGATTAAAGAGATGTCTCTGGTTATGTAGCCCTATAGGCCCATCAGAATGTTTATTTTGATATGAATAGTAGAGAAAAGGCAAAGAGTTCTGCCCCCAATACAGAGAATAAATTGGAAATGAGATCCTCTGTGAAGGATCTCATTATTGAAAGTAATAACTGGTCTCCAAAGCTTTTTTTCTTTTTTTTTTTATTTGTATACAATTGTATAAATTTTTAATTGTATAAATAAATTTATTTATATAAATTTGCATAAATATGTATGAATTTAAGTGTAATTTTGTTACACTGATATACTGCATCATGGTGGAGTCAGGGTTTTTAGTGTCTCTACTACCTTGGAATCCTTCTCTTTACTGACCCTTTGCAAATGCCCTTGCAAAACCAGAGCTGTTGTGCCAAAGAGAATCATTAAGCAGAAACTGAAAGAATTCTCACTTTCATTACTTTACAAGTTTACAATGTAGGCATGGAATAGAGTCATGAGATCCAAAACTAAATTGCTAGTCATATTTTGTTTAAAAGTGTTTTATACATAATGATTATTTTCTGTAATATCATCAATATGCACCATACTGTTGAATTATCAATGAGTAAGTAGAGTTTGTTGGCTAACCTGGGAACCTATCATTTTTAGCTCTGTTTCCATGAGCACTAAATAATATGCAAACTTTGGATTATAACTTCTTCGCCAATTGCCTACTTTTTTGTTGTTTATTAGAATGAAATAAAATAATAATAACAGCAGCAATGATATTGATGTTAATAATAGCTGACATTAATGTTGCACTTATTGTCTGACAGGCAGTATTTTAATTTCTTTGCATGAATTAATTTACAACTGTGATATAAGTTCAATTGCTATCTCCATTTTACAGATGAGAAAATTAGAGGAAACAGAAAGCAAAAAAACAAATTCTAAGATTACGCAGCTAGTGACTAATGGAATCCAGTTTCATTCAGGCAGTAGGACACCAGGTCCAATTTTCCTAACCATGAGTGATCATATGAGTTTTTTAAAAAGTTGCCAGTTCTTTAATGACCAACAGTAAAGGCATTCGTATTTCCCTTGAAAAACTTTTCCAAAATCCAAGTTACTATATTTCCAACTCTCCTTTCTATACATTATTTCTTGTCTTCCATTGCATTCATTCATATCTTTACCTATAATTTTATATACATGAGTGTCAAGTTAGGATTTCTAGACCTTCTACTAAGCTCAACTTTTATGTTTCCAATCACCTGTAATACATAATTCCTATATATTCCACCAGAACCATAAAAATTGATTGGAGCAAAACTCAGGTAGAATAATGTAAATGTTAATTGTTCAAATAGATATAAGTCTAAAGGTTTGAAGCCTAGCTCCATCACTCACCAACTGTGTGACCTAGGGCATGTTAAGTAACCATTTGGAGCTAATTTCTTTTTTACGTGTAAAACAGGAAACAAATAGGACTTATAGAACTGTTACGAAAATCAAATGCAGTAAAATGCTTAGGAAAATGCTTTAGTTGGAATGTCTAAGCGATATTTATCAATATTACAAGGGAAACATGGTTTGGAGGTTTGTTTTCTTACTCTTTCTACTTCAGAGGTACCTCCAAGACCCAACTACATAGAAAGAACGATTTTGGTGCTTTTTATGTAATTTTAAATATATGTAGTAAGCAATAATTGAAAAATAAACTAAGAAGAGATATAGTACGTTCTTCAAGTGTTCCTTTATTGGGTCAATTGTAAGGACTGGCTTAGCAATTTAGGGAATTATCACTGTGAAACCACGTGTGAGGGCAAAATAAAAATGATAAAAGAGTTGAGATTTAGGGGACAAAATATTGCTTTTCTGTCTTCCTATGCTCTTCTTTTTTAACCCATTTACAACTGTCAAAATACTAACCATTTTTTTTAAATCTCTGATAAAATCTGACTTCTATTAGGAAGCTTCATTACATTCTCTCAAAAATAAATGTTTCACTCCTCCAAAATTTCGTATCATTCTGTCTCTCTCCTGTGAAGACTTTTTTAATTTATGAAATATTTATATTTTAATTATCTTATATAATTATTAAAATATAAGGCTCTTTCGGGCCTAAGCACATGACATGTATCTTAGTGTCTTTTTCAGTGCTTAGGCCGAGTACCTTTTAGAAGAGACGTCTATGGCATACACTGTACACACTCCACAAGGAGAAGGTAGGCAGAGGAAAGACACAAGGGCACTCACCAAGTCAGAAACCCATAAAACAGCCATCCAATGTGATCCTGTGGTTCTGCAGCCTGAAAGGGATAATAAGAGAAATCTCTGGCAAAGAGCAACAATGCAAGATACGCTGGCAGGGTAGGGACAGAAAGGCGCCAGACCACGTCATGCTAAGTATACACCTAACCTGCCAACAGTGTAAAATAGATAACAAAATAATAATGTTAGTATCTAATCAAATTATACAGGACATAAAAATATGTATAGAGAAGATTATCGCATGCAAACTAGTTATGAAATGTAATTTCTTAATGAATGGCATTATTGTATAATGTGTAGAGAATTTATCAATGGTTTAAATGTGACCAAAAGCCAGAGATAGGAAGAAATCCACAATCCAAATATCCAAAAGTCTAAGAAAACAACTTAGTTAACCAATAAAATTAACAAAACAATCTTTGAAAATAACGTTAAAGCCTTTAGCTTTGTTTAAGCGATAAGTTCAAAATATTGACTTTATTTTGTGGGTGAGTAAAGATTCCAAACATGCAGAATTCATAAATATGGAACAACTTAAAAAATAAAATTAGTTCTTATAAAAAGAAAAAATAATTACCATAGAGATGGAGGCAAAGACAAAATAGTTATAGAGCTGCAGAATAGAGATAAATCGGTAGTACCTAAAGACCCAGAGACCATAATGGGCTATGAGCTAAATGGGATTTTTAAATACGTGTTACACATCTATACAAAAATTCTAATATGATAATCATTATCATTATTGTTATAATTAGTTTTCAGATATTTTAATTATATTTCCACTAATTTTACAGCTTAATTTTCAGACATATGAGAAAGGCAGGTAACTATCAAAGCTTATGAATAAAAGGATGATACTTTTGAGATGGTATCCTATTATATCCCCCTTGGCTTTTGTCCAATTCAAGCAGCAGATTAACTCCGTGTCTTTAGCCCCAGGAAAAGGATATAAGCACAGGAAAGCTGAAAAGCCTTTAATTGTTCCAAACAGCTAAAGCAGGGCAATTGAAAGAATTCAGTTGTTAAATTTTTGGAGTAATTAGTTATGAAATGGATTTAAACCACAGCTGTTGGAGGGGAGAGGTGAGGGGTTGAAGGAAATGAGTTTATAAGAGTAGAGAAAGTACTTTGCATTCTAAGTTTTGTTTTAAACATCCGAGGAACTGAAGTGGTCATGTGACTTGGAACCACTGTTGTATCAATAATGAGCCCAGAATTCTGAACCTGAGGACAACACATTCACCTCTCATGCCTTGCTAGTACACAAAACTCTACCATTGGCCTAAGCCTTCAAAAGGGGGGAAAAGCCTCAAAAATAACTGAGATTAAATTAAATTCTAAAGAGATATAGTACTAAGTTAATTCTTAGAAAATAAAGTCTTTTTTTTTTTTTTTTGCAAATACTAAATGTTCAAGATTTTCCAATGAAATTAATGAACTGATCAGTACTTTAAGTCAACCACAGAGGTTTCTTGTGGGAGAAGGGGAGAATTTGTAATCATTGACTCTGTTTAGATTTTTGCCAAAGCTAAGAAATCAGTTTTGCTGGAGCTGACTTGTACTGGTTTATGAGAGCTGACTATTTGACTATTCATATCTCTTCTTAAATTCAGGCTTTGTAATGTCTTATTTGTAGCTTCAGATCACTCATGTTGGGGGTATTTTACACCACAGAAACTGGAAAATGCTACAAACAGTGCCTTTCATCACACATTGATCTCCACATTATCGGTTATGAAGAGCTCAGACATTTTAAGGACCTTTCCAATAATCTGATGTTATAACAACGATTAAAAATATGGCTCTTACACAACCCTGAGGTTGTTTCTAATGCAACAGGTGTAAAGAAAAGGTGGGGCAAACATAACTAGCCACATTTCAAAAAAGTATAAATTTGAAGGGAAAAATGAGACAACCTTTAATCCAGTTCTGTGGAAATCTTGAGTCCTTCTCATTTCCCTTAATGGATGCCAGGGGGACTAGAGATGGTGCTCCCATCCCTGCTTTAACCTGAATGGTGACGCTTTGATTTACTATATATTGGGCTTTTGCATTAGATTTCCTCTAAATAATAATTTCTCAGTTTAAACGATGTATACGCACACACACCCACATACACCCACACACTCCTACCTACATCATCTATAGTAGTATTTAGAATTGTGACTGAGAGGTGTATTTTCCATTAATTAAGTATATGCCAACTTTAAAGTCATTTCAAAACCAGGCACAGAAGCATGCACCTACAGTCCCAGCTAGTCAGGAGGCTGAGGCAGGAGGATCACTTGGTCCCAACAGTTTGAGAACTGCAAGGTCAATGTAGTGAGACCCCATTTCTAAAATAAATAAATAAATAAATAAATAAATAAATAAAGTCCTTTTCAGTTATCTACATTCTACATCAAATTTTATGAAAGTAAATCGTTTCCAATCAAAAATCTCAACAAACTGTTTTGTGGATATTGACAAACTGATTCTAAAGTTTATGTGTAGGGTCAAAAGACCCAGAATAGTCAACACAAAACTGAAGAAGAACAAAGTTGGAAGACTGGAATTACTTGACTTTAAGATTTACTATAAAGCTACAGTGATCAAGACAGCGTTGTACTGCAAAAAGAGAAAAAAGACTGACAGAACAGAGTGGAGAGCCCAGATGGAAACAGACCCACACAATCATGGTCAATTGATTTCTGACAAAAAAGCAAAGGGAATTTAATGGAGAAAGGATATTCTTTTCAATACATGGTCCCAAAACACCATGCAAAAAAAAAAAGAATAGAAAAGAAAATGAATCTAGACATAACCCTTGTATCCATCACAGACATTAACTCAAAATGGATAACAGACCTAAATATAAAATGCAAAACTATAAAACTCCTAGAATATAGCATAGGAGAACATCTCAATGACCTTGGGTTTGGTCATGAAATTTTAGTTACAACACCAAGCACAATATATGAAAGGAAAAATTGATTAGTTGGACTTCATTAAAATTAAAAACTTCTCTGTAGAAGACACTGTCAGGAGATTGAGAACACAAGCTATAGAATGGGAGAAAATATTTGCAAAAGGCATATCTGATAAAGGACTGATACACAATCATACAAACTCTTAAAATTTTACAAAGAGAAAACAATGGGAAAAGGTCTGAACAGACACCTCACCAAAGATGATATACAAATAACAAATAAGCGTCTAAAAATATGCTCAACATCATATGTCATTCGGAAATTCCAAATTAAAACACCAAAATAGCATTACTACTTACTTGAGTAGTAAAAGTCTAAAACATTGCTGACATTAAAAGGTGGTTAGGATGTACAGCAACACAAACTCTCGTTCATTTTAGGAAATTGCAATTAAAACACCAAAATACCACTACTATTTAATTGAATAGTAAAAGTCAAAAACACTGCTGACACTAAAAGCTGGTTAGGATGTGCAGCAATGAGAGCTCTCATTCATCACTTGTAGGAATGCAAAATGGTACAGCCACTTTGAAAGACAGTTTGGCAGTTTTTTACAAAACTAAATATTCTCTTACCATCCGATTTAACAACAGTACTCTTTGATATTTATGAATACCTAAATGAGTTGAATACTTATTTCTCCACAAAAACCTGTACATGAGCTTTATTTTTCATGCCCAAACTTGGAAGCAGCCAAGATGTTCTTCAGTAGGTAAATAAATAAATAAACTTGTTATCCATACAATGGGGTATTATTCAGCAATAAAAAGAAATAAGCTATGAAGCCACAGATAGACATAAAAGAATTTTAAATGCTTATTGCTACATAAAAGAAGTCAATTTAAAAGGTTACATATTATATAATCCCAACTTTGTAATAGTCTGGAAAACGCAAAACTAAGGAAATATTAAAAGGGTAAGTGGTTACCAGGGGCTCAGGGGAACAGAAGGAATGATGAGTAGGATGAACAGAGTGAGCCCCGATGTAAACTAGTTACTTGGGCTCACAAGGCTGTGGCAGAGTTGATTCACGGACTGTCACAAAGGAACCGCACAGCAAAGGAGCAGGATGTTGGTGGTGGGGAAAACTGTGCATTTGTGGGGGAGCGAATATATGAAAACTCTATTTTCTATTCAATTTGTCTGTGAACATAAAATTGCTCTAAAAATAGTCCATGAATTTGAAAAGGTAAATATCAATGCATTAAAAGCACATTCTCATAAAGAAAAAAACAATTTTTCAAAACAAATTAAGTGTATTTTTCTACTTTTATGCTTAGTTTTTAAATCTTATATTTCTTTATGAAAAAAACAATAGTTTTCTTGCTTTATTTTTACTTTTTTAGTTAATAGACTATTTGGGGTCAATTTTACTCCAAAAAATCTGGAAAAAATGTATATTTTTAAGAAATGTATATTTAAGAAATGCATATTTTTAAGAAATAATTTACTAAAGTTGATTTTATAATTAAATAATTAAAACTTAAAAATATAAAGCAGTCATTTATCTCTGTAATTATAACAGAAATTACTATGTCTTCATTTTTCAGTCAATTTTATATTAGCCATATGACAGTCTTGATTCTAACAATCAGCATAATAATTTAAAGGCTTAACTGGCCAAATCTAACCTTCTTTTATAATGTTTGACCTTCACTTAAAGATTTTTTAATATGCTGTTTAATAAAAATGTCTAACTTATCTGAGGATAATCTATTTACTAGTTTAAATTTTAATAAGAAATAAGATGTTTTTAAAGACTTTATTCCAAAGCCTAAAATATTTTAAGTCTCAGATATGATTCAGCATATGCTTTTAATCTCATTGCATACATTCATATAAAATAAAATGCTATTTTTATTTATGCTAATTGATCTATTTTCTTATTAATTATATGGATCAACATGGTTTATAGAGGGAGTAACAGCTAATTATTGAGCAAAAAAAATACCTCTTTTCATAATTTCACTCAAGTATCTTACTAATTAAAACACTTGAGAACAAATATTTTGCTTCTACTAATGACAAATCTTCGTTATCTAATAAAAGGCCTTAAATACCATATATTCACATATGGTGTCTCTCTGTCTTTCTATCTACTGACATATCTATAATGTCAAGATATTCAATAGCTACCAAGGGAAACTATATAGAGTAAGATTTTTATGACTTTTAACCAATTTCTATCATAAATAAAACATTTTTACTATTAGGAAAGTATGTGACCGTAATTACTACTGTAAGTAAATTCTCAGTGGGATAGAGATGTTAAGGTAATATGAGAATTCATGGCTTACAACTGGGACTTGGAAAGGGTAAAATAAATGATGAAGAAAATCTTTGTGTACTTCACTGTCAAGGTCACAAGTTTAGGTTAAGAAGAGTTTTGAAATTTTAACTTAGACTCTTTCTGTGTTCTACTGTAAAGACTATCGTAATTCTGTTGAGAACATCATATAAAAAATAATTGTTCGAGACTAGCCTGAACAAGAGCAAGACCCCATCTCTACTAAAAAAAATAGAAAGAAATTAGCTGGACAACAAAAAATATATAGGAAAAAAAAAATTATCCGGGCATGGTGGCACATGACTCTAGTCCCAGCTACTTGGGAGGTTGAGGCAGTAGGATTGCTTGAGCCCAGGAGTTTGAGGTTGCTGTGAGCTAGGCTGATGCCACAGCACTCTAGTCCAGGCAATAGAGTGAGACTCTGTCTTAAAAAAAAAAAAAAAAAAAGTAAAAAAATAATTGTTGTCATTTTAGTTACTGATCTCAAATTATCTAACTTCTGGAAATGACACATCAAAAATCATCTCCACTGGCAAACATTCATTAGCATTAAACAGAAACTATAATTTGGATGGATGCAATTTACCTGGATCCCTGGCTATTTTTGTACTTATCTTTTTCATATTTACCTATTCTTAAAATGAAAAAAAAAATCCTATTGCAAAATTACATGAAGGTGCTTGCAGAAGTCCAATGGATTGTCTAAAATAAGATAGAAAAGAAGGTTCCAAATTCACTGAACTACAGATTATGTGACCATTCAAAAGGATTGTCGTTCAATAGTGGCACACTGGCAAACTTTTCATTGGGCATCCTTGTTTTGACTGACTTCTCAAAGTAACAGCAGAAAACACACATCCCAATCATTAAAGGTCATGAAAAGATCATACTGTGCTCAATCTTCTGTGGGCATTCCTGTATTTACTTGAAATGCCCCTTGCCATGAATTTTGTGAGGTCTGAATCCATTTTGTTACAGTTTACAGTGTGCAACAGGAAATTGTATTTTGGATTTACTGAAGAGTTTCACAATTTTTCAATGTGTGGGTAGGAAAATGTCACCAAAATATTATACTTAATTCTAAATCAAAATATATAATTATATAATTGTGAGCCTTTACTTTCTTTTTTGTTTTTTTTGTTGCTGAGAGAAATGTTCTTGAAAATTTTAGGAGTATTATTAGAGAACACAGGTTTCGTCAGTTCTCTAAAGTCATTTCAAATGAATATAATAGAAACTAGAATTGTCAAAGGCAGTTTTATTTGTTCCAGTGACTTTAAGTCAATATATTCTATGCGCCAAATCTGTAGTAAATGATAATTCTTAATAATAATAATAATCACTACATTTTTTAAGCACATATTTTGTGCCAGGCACTTTCAGTGCACCATCCCTTATAATCCTCTCAACAGCAATATGGTATTATAATTATTATTATTATTTTTACTTCCATTTTATTTATTCATAGAATTAATACTTATTGAGTTCCTACTATGTTCTAGTTTAGATGGGAAAACTCCAAAGCTCAGTCATTTTAAATTGCACTTGTAGTAGGAATAGAGATAAAAGATTCTTATTTTAAAGACCACATTGTAACTATTAGCATAAAACAAAAACAAATAATATCAAAGTCTTAGAAAAAAAGAGCCATATGAATAATCTAAGTTAAAATTCTGTTGCACTTTGTATAGTTAAGGGTATTTCTACAGTATGTAAATATTATTCAAATTAGAGAATTATGAGTATATGATTATTTAATGCAAGTGAACTATAAATATTAGACATTCTAGAGTAAGCTTACTAAATATAATTACCAGACATTAATTTTCATTAGAACTGTGTTTTGCCAAGCATTATTAAATTAAAGTATTATTTATATGAGAGCAAATCTAAAGATAATTTGTTAGTTACCTCTTATTTAGCCACTAGAATAGCAGGCCCAAAGATATTGCGGCCTCACCAAGGTCAGACAAGCATATAATGAAAAAGCCAAGACTTAATCCTGTTCTATACCAAAAATCTCTTGTTCTTTTTTAAAAAATCAAAGTGAATATAATCCTTATATTTTGTACTTTGACATAATACATTTTCATAAGATAGCACCTCAAATAACTTGACACTCTAAATACAATGATATGTTTATGTTCCGTAATAAAAATTAAAAGTAGTTAGCTCATCAAAATCTGGCTCTTCCCTCCCCCTGCTATTATGGGTTAAAAATCCAGCGTCTGTCTTTATTCCATGCTGCTCCTATCAGCCATCTGAACTCCTACCCTCTCTTCAAACACAACCTCAACTGTTACACGCTACCTTGTCTGTAAGGTCTGACCTGACCTCAGTCTCCTTTGTGCCCTTAAGTGTGCCCCTAAATCTTAGCCCGTCTACTTGAGCATGTTCAAGTCCTATCTTAGGCCCTTTCTAAGCCACTTGAAGAAAGTGTCATTGACTGTTTTTTTTATGTATCCTATAGCAACTAATATGACACCTTGCATAGAAAAATAATTGCATATTACTAAAGTTTATTTCAATTTAGATCCACTGTATGTTAAGTACCTGTCTGATATGTTAGATATGCATATATAGATATAAATATAAACATAGATATATATTCCTTGAAGAGAATTTCATTCACGATTGAGAATCTGGAAAGAACCATCTTTAGAATTAATGTAGAATTGTTTTATGACTTGGTGTCTTTAATCTTTTAATGTTTTATCTTTATGGCAAATCTGAGGAATTTTTGAAATTCTCTGCAGGAATAGAAATTATAAAATGATATACTTGTTAAATATGTATCCCTTTTTTGGAAAAATATTATATTTTGTAAAGCTATTAGATACCAGGATATAAATTCTAGATTAAAATGCATTTAGTGTATTATCTGACTGAATGTACTTAAAAGAAATCTTTGACATGTTGATCAGATTAAATTGATTTAATCTCAGCTGAAACTTAAGTTCAGCATTAGTCATGGATAATTACTGTCAGAAAGGGTATGTTCTAGCTATTCATTTACATAATATGAGCTTTTTTTTGGATTGCATATGAATTAATTAAATTTCCTTTAATTATAGCAGCTACATGCAACACACAGCTTCTAGCTAGTGTAAAGTAGTTCATTAACTTCTAGAAAATGGCCAGTATCCTAATACAAATCTCTGAACACAAGTAGAGGCTCTAAGAAGAAGAATTTAAGAGGAGAAAATCTGGGAAATAAATAGTCACCAAGCAAGATATGCTACATATGACCACATATTATAGTGAAGCATTTCCCCCCAAGAAGGAAAATTACACTGATTCAGAAAGCTACTTCAATTTGTAACCAAACTTAAAATGATCAGGTACTCTTAATAAACTTTAGCTCATTTTTTGATAATAAAAAAATAAAACATTCTGTTGATAAATTTAACTTATCATTTGATAGTAAGAAAATGTATAAAATTAACAAAGTATAACTATATTAGTGAAATTTTTGTGTTATAATGGCAGCCCCATATTGGACTCTATAAACATTAGATCAATAATTTGCCTAAGTATTGGTATAAGGATGGGGAAATATTTTTCCACTTTGAAATGAGTATTTTATAGTCATAAGTGACATAATTTTGGACTTTCTTTTAGCGTATTTGTTAAAATGAAAACTTTAGACAAATTAAATTTAACAATTTATTTGACCAAAGAACAATTCATGAATCTGTAATAGTCAGACCTAGAAGAGATACAGAGAGCTCTGTCCAGCAGTGTGAGCAGTGAGCTTCAAAAGGCCAAACACAAAAGCAAAGTAAAGAAATGACAAGATTGGTGACAGCTATGGCACTACCTTATTTTGGCCTGATGTAATGAAGTATTTGCCTTATTTGGGCATAGTCTGATCAGTCCGCTAAAACTCAGCTGTTTACAGTTGGTTGAAACCTGGCTTTGTTACAAAAAATATACTCCTAAATTTAGTTTTGGTTTGTTACATACTAAGTTCAGTTGCAGTTTGTCCCTTAGGAACTCAAAGTACTGAAACAATCTCCAGCTAATGGACTTCTCCTTATTTAATTTAACATATTGAACATTAAAAAGCAATAATATAAAAGTGTAAAAACTTGCCAAATATCATATCAATCTAGCTAATTAATTATGTTCATTTTTCCATTTCTTTTCCTTGCATCTTCCAAAAATTTGCAATATTTTATATGGTTTTGATTATAGCATTAACTTCTCAACTTTTCTACTTCAGAGCATTTCATAATCACTTACCTAGTCCTTCTCTTAGTATTATATCTATTTTAACTATAAAGTAGGGTTTCATTAAGTCAGAGGCCCTGAAGTGTGATCCTGGAAGCAGCAGTTATCACTATCACCTAGGAACTTGTTAGACATAAATTTTGGACTGTACTGCAGATTTACTGAATGAGAAATTCTGGGGTGAGATGGAGGAAGAATTTTTGTTTTAACAACTTCTCTAGGCTATTTTTATGCATGCCAAAGTTCAAGAACTATTGCATTAAATAAATATTCCAAAATTTATTAAAATATTTGAATGGGTTATCAATATTTAAATAATACTACATTGGAAAGCGCTGTTCAATAAATTATTTTTTTCACTTTTTTGTTGCTTTCTTAACAATTGGAATATAGCATTCAAATAGTGCAAATATTTTAAAATTGCTTTCTAGTAGATTTGTTCTAACTTCCACTGCTATCAGAACATGTAAATTAATTTTTTGAAAAAATCATGCTATTGAAAGTGTTGGTCTTTTCTGTGTAATTTTAATTTTAATTTTAATTTTGCCTATTTAAGTTCTATTTGGAAATACATGCATAAATACAACAATAAAATTAATGTATGAACTTCATTTAAAAATCTTAATTGATTATTTAAATGTTTTTATTCACATCTTTATGTCCTATGAAAACTAGTTTTTGAAGAAATAATAACTAACACTTAAAAGTAACACTTTTAACAGTTAAAACTAACTAGCTTTACATATACCAAGCCCTTTAATCTCGATGAGCCTATGAGAATATACTGCTGTTATTCCTATCTTACATATGAAGAAACTGAGTTACAAATGGGTTAGGTACACACTCTCGGTGCTGAAGCTTACAACTGGTAGAGCTGTGATTTAAACTCAGGGTAAGATTCCATGTTCTTAATCATTTTGATGCCATGATGTAGAGAGATGACCTAAAACAAACAAGCTGAAAATATACACTAAGTATCCAAGAAAATTACTATAATTTAAGCTTAAAACTTCTCAAATCTTTACTTTCCTTTTTGCAATACAAAAGTGTCATTGATGTTAATTATGTACACACATATATGTATGTGTAATATATCTCATTCATGTTTGTATATGTACATGTGTATATGCTTATGCATATATGCATATATTTGTGTATATGTATATACTTATATTCAGTTTATTACCATTTTTGATTTTTTCAGAGGTCTCAAAAGAGAAAAGCCAGCTCTATCTAGAAAATCATAATAATTTCAGCCTTAGTACAAGACTGCTGGATCCACCTATACTTTTCTGATATCAGTGGAGATTGTTAGACTGAATAAGTAACAAGAAAATTGATTTCTTCATGCCTTGTTCATTTAATCATGAAATGCATCAGTGATTTCAAGTGTCAAAGATCAAAATAAGAAAGGGTCAGCTATCAGAAGCTACTAAGAAGTTTCAAGATGCCATTATTTTTCACTCTAATTTCCTCTCATTTTCTGCCTTAAATGCATGTATTTCCTTCCTTTCTCCTGTCCAGAAGTCTGTTACTGTAAAAGTTAATATTTATTATGTGCCAGGGATGTGTTTTCTGTGGATTATTGCATGTAATATTTTGTACAACTCTAGGAGATGGTCCATACTTTTATCCCCATATGACAGATGGGACAACTTGCCACAGGGAAGGAATTTATCCAAGAACATCAAGCTGATAGAAGGAATTTATCCAGGACATAAATCCTGGTAGAGTCAACATTTGAACACAGGCAGTTTAGCTTTAGAGACCGTTCGTGAACGAAGCACTATATTACCCTGGGGATGGAGAGGAGGGAAAGAGGAGAGGAGGAAAAGAGGAGAAGAATGTTGAAAGCATTTTGAAAAAGCTCATCTGTGGGTTCTGATACAAGCATCTTCTCCCCTGAAAACAACTGAATTCTGAATATAGTATTCTATAATTGTCTTAGAACATTTTGTTTCATTTGCTACTTAGAAATGTCCATATTATTTGGACATTTTAACCAAATGATTTTCTTTTCTTTTTTTTTCTTTATCCTCAGGATTTCTGACTCAGGATGGCCCTTTTGGATCTTGTGAAAATAAGTACTGTGGTTTGGGGAGGCACTGTGTTATCAGCAGGGGGACAGGGCAGGCTGAATGTGCCTGCATGGAACTTTGCAAACGGCACTACAAACCTGTGTGTGGATCCGATGGAGAATTCTATGAAAACCATTGTGAAGTGCACAGAGCTGCTTGCCTGAAAAAACAAAAGATCACCATTGTTCACAACGAAGACTGCTTCTTCAAAGGTAAATGCAGGGTGAACCTAAAGTGTCACTCTGTTTCTTTCCTATTCTCAGCTAGTGCCTTTAAATATAAATGCTAGCACAATTTTATATTAACAAGGAAGAAAAGAAAGGAAGAAGAAATAAACTTAGCTTAATTAAACCAATAAGCAGTAGTGTGCGGAAATTTACAAGGATACAATTCTGATATTCAGTTATGAGAATAAAGCTGGCCAAAATATGACTCAAAATTTAATATAGCTTCCAGCATTGCACCATATGGCTTCCCAATCAGGGATTATCTTAGGGACACAGGGTGGCCAATTCACTCTACAGGCCAAATCCACCCAGTGCAAAGCACCTGGAGTGAAATTGAGGGAAGAATGAATGCCAAGCCATGCTGTGATAACATTTCATTACTTCCTGATGAAAAACAATGGTTTCAGTTTGCACCACATAATTCACATTATATGGAACTGGTAATTACCCACTGAAATAAATATGAAGAAATGATGCTAAACTTAATTAGTGAATCTGAGATGACAGTAGTTTAAAATTTTAAAGTGTTGGTATTTACTTTCATGTACTTGAAAATCATTAGCTTATGGAAAATTAGTAATTTGATATGTTATTTTAACATGTGATATAACTAAATCAGTGAACAGCTTTAATATCATTTATTTATTAATTTGTTATTTGTTTATGCCTTTGGGAATATTTTCTGGTTCACAGTCATGACTTAGATTGAAATTAGTGACTTAAATATATAGATGTTCCGTCATTCTAATAGGTGAGTGATCAATCTCATTTCTAATCTTAGGTTGGTTCCGAGTCCCAGTTTCTCAGAAGGTCTCTGAAGTGGGATTACGCTTACAAACATGTTTGCTTTATTCCTAGCTTAAATTTTTGACTGAAATTTAATGTTACAATATTTCATTCATCTACTTATTAAGGAAAATTGAAGATTTAAATTTTTTTAAACTTAATAGGACAAAGTATTATTTTCAAGGTATTAAAAAAAAAAAAGAATACACCGAGCTTTTCAAATTATACAAAATGTAGCCATTGTGGCTACTAGAAGCTCTTTGACATAATTGAAGTAAAATTATATGCATAGTTTACTTACCATAGTGCACTATCTGCATCTTAAATACATGTGCAGAGAATTTTATGATGCTAGATTCTCTTCTTTTACAAGAAGAATAAGAGATGGCTTTGGTTTCAAATTCAATTTATTTCCCTTTTCAATCAAATCTATTTTACAAGTAGTTAGAGTTGGTTCTATGAACATTGTGCTTTGATACTCATACACTATTGTTTCTGTCATTTTTACCTGAGATGGTACAGTGGAAATTATACTATTGAACTAATGCATAACATTATAAAATTATGTAAATCATATGCAATATGTAACCATGTAAATATTTTAAATTAGAATCATATTCTCAAGCTGAGGTTTTGTTCACCTGACACCCAGTGATTGATTATGTGGAAGCACATGATATTAAATACCGTGTGAGAAAGTAATCTGTTATATTTAAAGTCCTGCTTTATAGCCAGATGCTTAGACATAATGCCATGCAATATATAAATCAGTATGACATAGATGAACAAGGACATATATTACCTTCCTTATAAGTTTACTTCATAAAGCAATGCTTTGAAAAACTTTTGTCCTCCAGACTTATATTAAGCATATTTATCAGATCTATAGTTGCTTCAAAATACTTTCTCATCATACATAGTATTAAAATTCCATTTATATTATCTGGGTTATTTACCAAGGGTTGGCGTGTTTTCCAGGTCTCAGAAATTGTGGGTCTTCTGTTTGCTTGTTTATTTGTTTTGGTGTTTGTTAACATACAGCTTACTCATAAAATGACTTTATTTCAGCAGAAAAGTAGTAAACAATGTAGAACAAACTAATAAATTTCCTATCTTATTAGTGTGTATTTGGCCAAATTTGGGATGTAAAAGCAGATTCCATAAAGCTGAAGGACTGATGCTGTTATAGCTAAAGTTAATTCTGTGATTGTGAATTATATTTTCTGTGGAATTTCAGCAGGTTATATAGCTTCCTATAATGGCCCAATGGAAAAAACAAATCAAAGTATTAAGTTCAAGAACTGCAAAATCTTATATTTAATTAGATATTTGCAAATAGAATATTGAAACAAGTCAAAACAAATGAAATAGAAAACACATTTGCTACTTTTAGACTAACAAAAGTTGATTTTGAAACCTTAGAATGTGGGTTAACAAACATGAGCCTATTGGCAAAATCCAGGTCAGGACCTATTTTTTTAACTTGAGTTTTATTGGAACAAAGCTACATTCATTTCTTTAGTGCTTCTGGACTAAAAAGGGAGAGCTGAGTAGCAGTGGGAACAGAGATCTTATGGCCCCCAAAGTCTGGACAATTTTTATCTGGATTTTTCCAGGAAAATTTTTTGACCCCTGCTTTAAAAGATTACTGGGATCTTAAAATTCATTTTTAAAAATATTAGATTTTTACTCTTCTTTATGTTCTTGACTATCTTGATGAATATAGAGATTTACATATGTGGTAAAAATTTAATAAAATTAAACACACATACACAAATGGGTGCAAATAAAATAGGAAATCTGAGTAAGATCCATGGATAGTATCAAAGTCAATATCTTGGTTATGACATTGTACTATAATAATTTTGCAAAATGTTATCATTGGGAGGAAATGGGTAAAGGGTACATGGGATTTCTCTGTATTATTTCTGCCAATTATGCAAATCTACAATTATTACAAAATAAAAAAACTTTAACAAAAAATAAGTACTGGAAAAATATTAGAAAATACTTGAAAGTTTTTAAAGAAAGTAGGATTTGCATTTTTCCTTACTGATTTGCACTTCAGGTAAGTCCCATTTCTTTCACATATTTAATTTATCAGATTTGTTTGGCATTTACATTTAAACTTATTAAAATAAATTATATTTGTACAATCATATATATTGATGCATTGTTTTAAACTTAACATTAAAATTCAGGTTAAAAATTATGTATCTATATCAAAATATTTTTATATATAACTATATATATAATATTTTTTCTGTTATTTGTGTTAAATATTGAAATGCCTCTGTAGTAATCTCAGCATTTACTATTATTGACTCTTAAATGTACACATGAATTTACCAAGAATTTTCATTAGTGATTTATGATTTGTGGAACTATCTAAAACAAACAATATCCCTATGAATATAATATTTTTCTAGTTTATTTTTATTCATATTTATTTGATCATGAAATAATAGGCTATAATAAGATGTAGAATATTGCAGCATTTGTTTAGTGCCATTAAATACTTCGTGATGACACTCAATATAACATAAAACCTTCTCTGTATATAATGTCTAGCTATTCGTTTTTTTTTGATAAAATGGTTCTGCCTTAAAGTCGTTTCCCCTACAAAGGGCTTTCTAACTGCTGCAATTCACATCATCCTTATAGCAAGTACAATGTCCTCTCACCCTGACACCAGGGCAGTCGTCACACAAAACATCTATACTACTCAGAGGGTAGACGTAAGCTGGAGTAAGAAACTCAAGATATAACCTATGTCAAAATGAATAGAGAACTAAAACTTTTATGAGAAAGTCAATTGAACAGAAACCCTTTTGCCTTTTACTATGCTGAGAATAAAACTGCTGGAAAGGCAAATGTTCTGTGCACTTAAATGTGCATCACAAACGATAACAACTTAAGAAATATAGTTGTTACAGCTATCTGTGTGCTATTTGAATGAGATCCGACGTTGTTTTCTTTTTCTTTGGCATAATCTGAAGAGACTTCTGTATTTTGTGTTTTAATTGAGTCTTTTACCTGATTCTTTTCTTCTTCTTTTTTTTTTTTTTTTAAGAAGGGACTTGTAGAACTTAGACCTGAAAACTGGGCTGCCAAGAATATTTTAAAATGTATCAGTGAATGGCATGTGCTTATGTCCTTTAGTTGTTTTTTTTTTTTTTATTTGGAAAGGATACCTTTGTAAAGTTTCTATTTTATATTTACAGCCTTTATACCACTTCAAGAAAAATAGCAATCCAAATATATATTGTATATAATAATGTATATACTATCTATGTATTTTATATGTATGCACTCTGAAAGCTGATATCCAGATTTTTATTTGCATGTTTGATTTGTTTTTTTAGTCAGTATTGTCCAATTGGAACTGAATATTGATGGTGAAATTAATAACTTGTATTATTACATTAATAATGATAAATTTAGATGAACTCTTTTGAAGCCAGAATACAGACACTTAGAAACTTTAGTTTCTCTGAATTCATTTAGTACCCATAGCATCAAAACCAATTTGATTAATCCCTTAAGTTTTGGTAGATTTATGTTAAAATTTTTTTAATTCAGTGATGTGAATTTTACATATTTTACACACTTTACATATTTTATATGTTTACCTGCCATTTATAGATAAGTAGTAGCTAGACAGTAGATATTATATCTAATATAAAAATGATCTAAAAGAAGTGATTAATAGGGTGACCAATCACTTTTTTCTGGGATTTAAAAATTAGGACTACTAAACAAATGTTTTTAAAAAACATATTACCAGTCTGGCATTGTGGCTCATGCCTGTATTCTAGCATTTTGAGAGGCTGAGAGGGGAGGATCACTTGAGCCCAGGAGTTTGAGGTTACAGTGAGCCATCATGGTAACACTGCTGTCAAGGCTGGGCAACAGAGTGAGAACCTGTCTCAAACAAAGAAAATATTACTGGAGACTGAAAAGGTTGGAGAGAGAGGGAGAGGGGGGAGGAAAAGAGAGAAAGAGAGGGAGAGGAAGATGGTGAGAGAATGCCAGTACTAGTGATAATAATATTAATGATAAATTGGGTATTATTTATTTCAAAACTTTTGCAATATTATATTATTAATTCATCATAATAACAAGCCAATGTACATAATGAATACAAGCTTAGTGCTTTAAAATGGCTTGCCAACATTTATCAGTAAGTTAATGCTAAACTAGGACAGGAACCAAGGAATTCTGGCTTCTCATTTACTGTATGTATGTTCTAAATATCTCTGCTTAAGGTTACAATGTAATATCTTACTTGCCCGTGTGCCTGCTTTTTTAAATAAATTTTACTTCTAATAGTGATTTTCATGTTAATATTTGACATCATTTAGAAACAATCTCTCTATAGTATTCATGAAGATTAAATCATGCATTTAGCATAGTTCTTGGCCACTAGAACACAACGTTAGTGGGTTTAAGACTGGAACTTCAATAAATGTGGACATTTGATTGTAATAAATTTTCAGACTTCAGTCTGTGAAGTCACACATTTTCTTTTAGCTTTATATTTAGTTGTAGCCTTGCATCTGGTCAAATTATAGAACTCAGTTTGCCAGATCATTATAGGCTAATTGATGGTAGTAAATTTTCTGATTTTAGATAAGTATATTTAAAAAACATAACTAAACTGAGTTGGGAAATATATTTGTTATTGATGGACATTTGAAAAACTTTGACTCATCATCACTTTTCTCATTGATTTAGTTTAGGTTAATTTTATCTTGTACCATAAATAGTATACCTATTAGATCTATAACTTAATACCATTTCACCACCCAACCACTCCTCCCCACCACCACACACACAAAAAAATATCTTTAGGGATTATGAAGTGGGTTTTTTTATTGCATTTAATTTCTGTCAAATTGTCCTCAATGACATATAGGACCTAAGTTTAATTTTCAAATATTTTGATAGTCTTATCTCATTTTGCTCATTTTCAGGCTATATCATTTTATTTTAGTTTCCAGTTATAAAATAAGTATTTTAGCTTACTATTTTATTTTGTATTTTCTATGTATGCATGAATATTCCATTCATAGTTATAAGCACAATATTCATAAGTGACAGGAAAAAAACAAGAACATTTTATTAGTTCAAATAATTTTTCTTCCACCTTAAGGAAGTTTAAATATTGTTTCAGTAGTTACCTTCCACTTAACACTTTTGCTTATCATGTTCATTTTCTCAGTATCCTCTTTTCAAATGCTGAATGTGACATTTTTATTACTTACAAAATATTGAACAGTGAAGAACTTATTTTACCATGGTTAGTTTTCGATATAGTTGATTTTTCTTCTATTTTTTTGCAAAGTAGAATGATGAAAACTTTCCATTGAGTACACCCAATATATATGAAATTGAGGATAAAATATTCTAGAAAATGCAGTTGAAAATTATTCTCTATTAGCATGATTTATATTTCACTTTCAAAATTGTTTCTGAAGAGCAACCACAGATATTTCAGAGAACATCTGAAAACTTAATATTGATAAAAAATTTAAAATCAAATGAAAAAAGTGAAAAGCTTTGCATGTTATCATTCAGGTAGTTATGTGAAAAAAATTTGGATGGAATCACATTAAATAAAGGAAATTTGGCACTTTCCAGCATAATGAAAAAAGCATAGGTAATTAGCAATGTTACTTGTTTGATACACGTTAAGCAAAATTTAAGGAATGTCTTTGAATCTATCAATAAACACTAATTTAAATCAGTGGTATGCAACTAGTTAGTTTTCAAGATATCATCTAATCTAGCTATAAATTATTTATCAGTCCCATGGTTACAATGGAGCTTCAATCTATTGGTTACTGTGTATTTAGGCAGACATTCTACATTTCATATCTTACTTTATGTCACAATCACTTTAAGCACTTGTTTCCATAAGTTCCTCTTATCAATGTATAAATTTTCTAGTAATTTGGGTGAGGTTTTTCTAAAGGTACCTCCTGAAGTCTGGACATGAGTTGTAATTAAATTTTTTTTGAGACTTTTTGTTCTTGGTCATACCTAAAGAGCACACAAATGATTGCCAAAGGTCTTGAATAGATTCGTTCTTCAGACTATGATGAACTAAAGTCCACAATATGTAGAAAGAGTATTGAACCACAATTAAATTATAGCTTGAATAATATGTACCATAAATAAGATATTTAGCTCCATTTTTCATCAGAATTACAAACATACAAAATAACTTATAAAGAAAAGACAGTTACAAATTGGTCTAGGTAAAACTTTGTGGTAAGGGTGGAGATTCCTGAATAGAAATTTCCACTTTCTTTATTTCTAACATGAATCCATAATGACTTTCAAATATCTGTAACAATTTTATATAGAGATATAAAAAGTGGATTTATGGTCAATTCAAACAACTGATACTTGTTTCCAAAGGTTCCTTTTCAATTATTCAGAATAACTTAAGTCCCAGATACATCTTCCTTGTTGACTGTCATTTATTTTAATTGTAATATTGTGATTTGAAGTCCATAGGCAAAAGTGTGGAAGTATATCTGTATATAACATTTCAAGGTCAAGGATAACAACTTGGTTCCCTTTAGGTGACAGAGTAGAAAGAAGACGAAATATGACAGGAAGCCAAATCATAATTTACATTTGAAGTTAGAATAATAAGAATCTTGGCAGACTTGTCAAAAAAGAAATAAAATGGTTTCCCTAGTAGACCAGATAAGTAGAAAAAATGTTCAATGCTTGACATAAAATATGTCAGTGTTTAGATTAGATTAAAATACTTTAGTATGACGAAGCAAGGTTGAAGCAGAAAGATCAATTAGGACCTTTTTGTACTTGTCCAAAAGAGATGGAGATTATGGTGGTTTCAACCAAGATGGCATAAGTGCTGCTGGTAAAATGTCACATTACCTAATATGATCAGCCATGGATTGAATATTGAGTTAATGGTAATTAAAGAAACTAGCTAAGCAAACAAGGTTTGGGGATCCATTTATTGAAGCAGAAAACATTGGTACTTTCTACATTTGTAAATGTCTGTGAGGAGAATATGCATGTATATACTCATTTAAGATTAAATTTGAGTGTCTTTTAGACCAGCAAAAGAAAATGCCATATGTGCAATTGGATATGAGTGTGGAAATCAAGGGAGAGCTCAGGGCAGGTGATCACATTTATGATTGATTATATTGATAAAGGGGCAAGGCCAAGGGACTCTATAGTTAAGATGAAGTAGAGAATGAGTGAAGATTGTGAAGAACAGAAAGCTGAGGACATAACTGTGGGACAATTCCATTTCAGAGGTCATGAAGAGGAGGCAAAGCAAACAAAGCAGACGAGTAGGTAGTCACCAGAGATGGAGGAGGAAAACCAGAGAATGAAAATACATAGAAGCTAAGGAAGAAAGTCGTAGGGAGGACAGAGTGATGGGCTGAATTGACTGTTGCTGAAATCAAGTATGATGAGGATTTGGGAAATGAACATTGATTTGAAAGGTTAAGGTCACAGTTGACTTTGGTAAGAGATGGTAAAAGAGAAAATAGGAGCTGAGGAAATGAGATAGTGAGCATACATAGTTCCTTAGACATGTTTTACTCTAAAAAAGGATTAGATATATGTGTATTTATTTGGAAGGAGATGCAGCTGGGAATAAGGAAACAAAGAAAAAATTATGGTGTAAGAGAAACAGGAGGTAATTGTAGGAGTAGAGCCATTGGATATGCTCAGGAGGATGGGAGTCAATGCACAAGTGGCAGATTTAGTTTTAGGTGAGAGTGTGGATGATTCTTCCATTAAACTGAAGGACAGGAAAAATAAGTATTTTCAGGTGCAGGTTTCCTATCCAGGCATATTTTGTGGTATAAAAATGTGCCATCTCATCAGATTGCTTATATTTTTCAATGGAATAAGAAATGAAGCATCAGTTGCAAGTAACAGATGTGAAGGCTTTGGAGATTTGAGGAAGGGAAAATTTGTGAAATAATAAACAAAAAGAGAGAGAGAAAAGACTAGGGGAACATAATAAGAATTCTAGCAGTGCTGAAGGACCATGTGACACCACTGCTCACAAATTTAAAGTGAGAATAGTCTTTCATGGCTGTGTATTTTTCTCAAAATGGCATTAGCTGCATAGATTAAGGCATTGAGTAGTTGAAGAATTGAGTTTAACCAGGATTTATTATTTTTCCAGAAAAACTGTAACTGAAGAAATGATCCAAAGCCTATTTCTTATCTCTCTTCAGGGGCAGTATTTTTCTTGACAACGGCATTCAGTTTACATCTATGCCTTTTAGTTAAAATCATTAGTCATGGAATCAGTTTAGACTAGTAAGCCAGGCCACATGTTTCCTAGGCATCTAGAAAGTAATATAAGGTTACAGTAGCTGCTTAATTTCAATGGAGTTTCCATCTCTGGTCAATAAGCAGTTACTAAGCTGGGCATAGTGACAAATTACATACATTTTTTTTTTATTTTGGACAAAAAAAGACTATTGACAAATAACTCTCTAAAACAGGGTATGGATGGGCAATTATTTTGAAACATATCTACGACAATATCACTTTGTTATTAATTCTGTAGGCAAACTGTAAGTCAACATTACTAAGAATAGCTGTTATGCTGAGGTTGCACTTTGACAAATGAAACTGCTTTATTGCATGTTATTTAAAGTTTGAGACAGCTAAAACATTTGCTACCTAATATTTCTATAAGTGAAACATTTCATTTTGTGTTTGTTTTAATTAATCAGCTTCCAAACATGTTGGAATATAGATTGATTTAATTAATGTGAGTGTGTGCCAAGTTGTTGACATTGAATTCATTTTTTTAAGTAATTTTTCCTAAAAAGGAAGAAAGTACTATTGAAAAATTGAGCAAAATGCATGAGCATTTGATGAATTTAATAGAACTTTGGTATAATTAATTGAAAGGAACAATATTACACATTAATTTTATAAACTGATTAATTTTATAAATTCTCAAAATGCTATATGCTTGTCAAAAAGATTTCAGGTAATAATTCATATAGCATATCTACCGAAATAAAATACATGCATATTGCATATAATAGATATGTATGAGCAAATGTGATTTTTTCTGACTGTTACTGATAATCATCTATTGACACCAAACTGTGTGGCAGACCCATTCTTGAGACTCTCTCCAAGATGGAGATATGACACAGTTCTCACTCGGTGGAGATGAGTGGGTAGATGAAGCAATTCATGGCCAATGATTTTTTTCCCCATTGCAGGAAAATCTCATTCTTTCAGATTATATTAACATCTATCCCTGATATTCAGTGACATCAAAATCATTCTATGTTGAAATAAAACTTTTGTGGAAGTAAAACATTTTTCCTATATGTGTGTCTTGTTATAGCCAATCATTATTCATGGACACTCAGTTTATTCTCTTGACAGTGTATTAACACTGAATATAAGGTCCAAATCAAAAGAGAAGCAGGGATCCATGAGAACCATACATAGGAGCACATGATTTAATTAAATTAGGGCAACAGCAGCATAGAAGTTGGAAATCAAAAACAATATGTGGAGAATTAATTGCACCTTTCGTCACATATGTTAACATGCTGCAGCTTTGAAAGATACTGTATATTGTTTTAATAATTAGGCAATGTTACTTAATGAGAACTCTTATCTTGAAACATACTGAGTTTACTCTAACAACCTAGAGAGATACTGATCATTCACCTTGACTTTCGGATAAGTAAGTGAAGTATCAGCAACAGTGTTCATATATGCAGAAGTTCATTCTCCTATTTAAACACCTAAAGAACTTAGCATGGTGTATGTCAGATTGTGACTAAATTGTAAGGAGGAGAAAAACTTTGGAACTGCTCATTTGCACTGTATCTATGTGGTGCCTTCATCTATGAATACTTCCAAACAAGCACAGAATATTAACCATAGAGCTCTAGCTTGAGGTGTTTTTATGCCATATCTAAATTCATATTTTTTTTGCATTTCCTCACATTTACTTATTTTTAAAACAGACTCATGTATGTAAATTATGTATATAAGGCAATAAAGCTTATTATTTAACTTTTTCTTGAAAAATGTACATAGGCCCGTATCAATTCTATTTTTAATGAAATATGAAAGAACATGTAGGTTTGGATAGAGTGTGTTTTCCAGTATTCAGAAGAATAAGTATGGCATTTAGCTGCGACAGTAGTCTACAAAACATAAGAGTGGGATTTGGGGGTTTAATTAAATTTATGTCAAAATTGCTTTCAAATCTGGGGAAAAATATGCCTGACTAACATAGCACATGTTTTGGTCTTTAAAGATTTTAACAAGTGGAAACATTTACATGACACATTGGCACAGTCTCTACAGCTCAAAAATAGCTAGTATATGGCATAGCAACAGCTTTGTTCATTAATTCCATAGTAAACATGCACAACAACTCCTGTGTAAATTTGTCACTGCTGTGTCTACATCTACTGGAAGCCACAGGTATGGAAGCAAATTCCATTTAAATATATCTATAAATATATGAAAAAAAGATTACTATGCCCTTTCCTAATGATTTGCATATCAGAATACTACACAAAATAAATACAGAAATATAAATCTTATCTAGACATATAGACATTATCTTATAAACAATATTTGCTGTATTTGACTCCAGATCATTGTAAATATTTATAAAATTTACCTCTAGATACTTGACTTTGTTATCCAGAGGCAGATCCTTCTTCCAACTCTGCTCCCTCGCCACTAACAGGGACCATTTCATTGCTCTCTGAGACCTGATAGCAGTTAACCCCGACAGAGATACAAACTTACAGTGTGGCTCATGGAAGAGGCTGAGGCATGGTCCCCATTTACAATCCAATTTCCTAACTTTGTTTCTGTAGAAAAGTTCAAGAGGCCCAACCTGTTAAGTGCATAAAAAACAGCCTTTCTTCCAACTTTATTTCCAATTAAATTAGAGTGAATGGAAAAATTTGCCCCAGCCTCTAGCTATTTCAAAATCTTGTCTTCTTTTTACCAAACTACTTCACCTGAATTCCCTTGTCTTTGTGATTGCACTGCTGCCATTTGTCTTCCTTCTGGAGATGAGTGCAATTTCTTTACTTCCTCTCACTACTGAGAGGAAGTACTAGTACTAAAGAAGGAAAGCATGTGTCTATTCGTAATATCAGTGATGATTTGCAAGATTTGACTCTGGTTCATTTCTTATAACTTTCTGGGGTGGGTTAGATATGTGTTTTCCTCAGGGAACTCAAGACTCTTCATTTATCATAAAATTTCTGCCTTTTATAAGGATTCAAGGGTTTAGAAGTTTTGATTCGGATCACTTATCATAAGTTGAAACATGTTGGGCTCTGTCTTCAGAGTTCATATGTGAAGATGACAGGTTAAAACAGTGTTATCCAAAGGTGAAGCCCCAAGAAGCATCCAGGCTCAGCCACATGCTGGGCCAAAGGAAACCCTTCTCACAAACCCACCTTCTCCTCCTTCTCTTCTACACAGTTGCACTTTGAATGCTCAGTGTTCTTTTCTTAATTTTTATTTCAAAATATTAAGGGAGTACAAATGTTTTAGGTTACATGGATCATTTTTGTAATGCTTGAGTCCTGGCTATAGGTGTGCCCATCACCCAAATAGTGTTCATAGTACCCATTGGATTGGTTTATTCGCCTTCCCCTCTCCCCCAATCCCTGCTTGCTCTCCATTGAGTTTTACTTCCCTCTGTGTACTTACGTGCTCTTCAGTTAGTTCCAATTTAATAGTGAGTACATGAGGTGTTTGTTTTTCCATTATTATATGCAAACTCCATTTTATATATTATAATCATTGTTATTTATTGAGGAATGGAAACCAATTCCTAATATTATATAAAACAAAATTGAAAGCATGAACTTTTCTCAGTTGTATTAAGTTACTTTAATATTGTCTAATTTAGGTTTGGGGGAGGAACAACATTTCTCTAGAATTTTAATTAAAATTTTCATCTAAAGCATTAATATATTGCTTGAAGTCAATTAAGAAAAGGACAGCCTGATAACCAAGGGTAGCATGAACATTTCTAGAGATAAGACTATTAGTTCTCTAGAGAATAAGAAATTTCTAAAATTCATCCATATCTACTGTTAACTAAAAAAAATTAATGAGCTTTATACTTTGGGAAAAGGAGCACTTTATTTTTCATAGAGGGTAGCAACTTATTGGGTAGCCCTTCTAACAGATTGGAAAGCAGAGGCCCAGCCAAAAGCCAGGCATGTATGCTTGAAAGAAGAGACAAAAAGTGAACAGGATTTTATACCTAGAGGGTGGTCAAATATACATATTCAACAAGCTGTAGGAAGAGTAATGAGTATTTATGAAGTAAAAATCATTTGCATGTAATGATGCCTTATCTTTCCCATCTTATCATGACTGGGAACTCAGTTTTAAGGTGTTTCTGGGGTTCCCTTGGCTGAGAGGGGTCCATTCAGTTTGCAGAGGGTTTAGGATTTTACTTTTAGTTCACACTACCTATAAAATTAACTTTGTATATTTCACTTTAATATCTAATCTATCTTTACTGTTAATTAAGGAATGAAATAGTTCAGGTGACAAAAGTATGAAGATACAATAAATGTTTATGTAATCATCAGCGGTAGTTTTGAGAGTTTTAGAAACATTATGGAATTCAGAAGTAATGACAACATTTCAAAAATGTTAAAGCTAAACTAAGATTTGATAAATTATCTAGACATGTACTGTTCCCATGTATCAAATGTATATTTCCATGACCATGTAAGTGCAGGAGGAAACTACATTATATTATTCTTTTTTCCTGTGCCATTGATAAAGCCCAATATCATCAGGTATTAAATATTTAAGGGAAAATAATATAGGAAGAAAAGCTGTAGATATTTTTGTTTGTGTTGAAAGAGAAAAGGCAAGCTCTGGAATCTGGGATACTGGTTCTGAATCTCACCACTGCCACTTAGAAACCCGTGGTCCTCTGGTCAGTCACTAGTACATGCAAAAGAAATTGTGACATGTAAAATACAATCCTAATCGTCTTTTGTGAGGATTAAACACCATATGTATAAATGTCTTTATCCAAGTAGCTGGCATAGAGTTAAGTGCACTTTAAAGTAAATTACAAACATTGGCATTATTATTTTGTTTTCTGCTGCTTGCTATGGTATTTCTGCCCTGACATATTATGAATAGCATCACAGTTACGACTGCTGTGGATAGAGCCTCAGCTTCATTTTCTCTAGTTAAATTAGCTCTGGACTTAAAAATCACAGATTGGGCTTAATTTCTGTTCTTGCTACTTACTAACAGTGTGGTAAGTCTTGCAATTTGATTGAGCTTAGTTACAGGTGAATCCTAAATCTAATTTAAAAGATGGTTCCAATAAGAAAAAGGAATTGACACAATAGTTTCATTTTTTTTTAATTAATGTTTCTTTGAAAGGTAGAAAGAACTGGAACACTCTACTATTTTTCGTATTCATACAGAAGAAAGGGCATTTGTAATATAATTTTGAAATATAATAATGGAAAGCAGTGTAGCTAAATGGTTAAGATGATGGACCTTGGAGTCAGTTTAAATCTACCTATTGTGCTCCTGCTACTTATTAGCTGTGAGACCTTGGGCAAATTTTCCAAATATTCAATTCTGAATTTTCTTATCTGAAAAATGGAGATAATAACAATACCGACCCCTCAGGGTGGTTGTGTTGATTGAAAGCTCTAAAGAATGTACCTCACAAAGCACAATGCTTGTGACATAATAAGTACCCTGTGTATGTAAGCTGTTATTATGATTGATTTCTCTAAGCATTGATTCGCTTTTGACAAATACTGATATAGCTGAGAGAACTTTACTAAATAATGTGCACATTCTTGAACAAAATAATTTTGTTTTATAGAAGCTTCGGGTACAATATGGGGTATGTTATAAACATGCACCACATAAAGTAGCATGTGTATATGCATGTGTGTCCACATAAGTACATTTTGAAAGAAACATCTGTTATTTGTCCACAGGTAGACATATACAAATGACCAATAAATGTTTTTTATTTGTTTTTAACTTTTCAAATACTCCACAAAAATGGGCATTGGTGGTGATCTTGTAGTTATGTGAGCATGAACTAGAAAGAATTACAAAATATTCAACTTACAAACTTTTGTTCTTGTTTATTCTGATGACAGGCCTAATAGCACTACAATGTAATGGAAAAGAAATGGAACTCTGGAGTTAGAGAGGCCTGACATTAATCTAGGCTCCACCTCTTACTGTGGGACTTTTTCCAAACATTCATCCCAGACTTGCATTTCCTCATCCATGAACATACTATCGAATTAAACGAATGGTAATAGCCTCTAACATTTAAAATTCTAAACTGAGAATTGCATACCATCCCCTAAACCCAACCATTTTATAATACAGCCCATAGAAAGAGGATAAAAAACACACCTATGTTTTTCTGCAATGGATAGAACTCAAACTCTTCAGACATTCCCTTGAAATCCTGACTAATATTAAGTTTGCAGAAGTAAAAGTCTGGACATGATTAAAAATATTTAGGTACCAGGATTATTGAATCTTTAGAAAAAGTGGGGAAAGCTGTTAATAAAAACTGCTGATGTCAATTTGGAGCACTGAAAATTCTTAAGGGTGATTTTTTAACGGATTACTGCTGATACTGCAAATCAGTCAGCAGTATGCAGTGATCATTTGTTCTGTTTTAATAGACCTTATATAGCTACTTAGGAATTACCCTGTTAGCAGAGTGCAATAAATATCCAATGTTCAGAAACCATTTTGAATTACCTGATGAGAAAATACAAGTGCATGGCTGCTTATTTTTTCCTAGGCAAAAGACATTAAGGGATTTTTTTTTCTGTTGCTCTATTTGATTGGAAACAGTATGAAGCATTCTAAATAATCCCTGTGGTTTAACTGTTAAGGATGATGTGATGGCTTTAGTTTACATTGATGACAACATTAGAAAAATGAAGCGAAACCACAATCAAAGAATTATGGTAAGATGACAAGTTTTACAATATTAGAATGGAATATAGAACTTGAAAACAATCTTTCTAGTGTTAAAAGCTAATTATGACTTAGAAGTTACATTATCTGTCTTAAATTTAAAACAACGGCTAAATGGATCATTTCCTTGGTTATTTAGCCATTTGAGCTTCTCTTTGATAAAGGTCCTTGCCATCCAAATGGAACATAAAGATTTTATTGGTCCCTAATGATGCCAACTACAGCTGTACAATCATCATTTTGGAGTCCAGGCTCTGTCTGCTCTTAGATCTGTTGTCACTTGATCACAATTGTAGAAGTATCTTTAAGTGTATTTGCTTAACCAGATGGTAAATGGCTGTACAGGGAATACATTCATCTTTTTTACTGTATGACTAAGTGTTAAAATAGAAATTTTAGCTATGGTGGGAAAACACAGACTTGTATCATTCTAAAATTAGTGTTTTTTTTCATTTATTGGAAGGAACAGATATGAACATATGAACCAAGAGAATACAACATTATGGCAGAAATTTTTTGAATGTGCACTTAAATATTTGAATAATACTTTATTAATAAAGTAATTAAAAGTTATATAAAATATAAAATAATGGTATAAAATATATAATTTTTGAAATTTTTTCAAAAGAAACCTAAAGACTATTTGCTACATTGTTCTTCAACTATTAATTTAATTCTTAGAATAACAGAGCTAGAGATCATAATATTCAAAGGTATTTTAATTTTCTATTAAAATAATAGTAAATATATATAATTAGATATATTTATTTGCTATTTTTTAAATAAAAGATCATTGTATTTTATATACGAAAATAAAATTAGTATATTTTTATATATCATACTTGATATTTTTATATAATTAATATATAACTGTTTACATTTATATATAATATATAATTAATCATATTTTACATTTGTAAAAGTATATCAGATTATTGTGTGATGTAAAAATTATTGATTTTATGTCAAACACTATGAGTTAATGATGGGGTTAATTCTTCAAATTTGAAAAGTTGTAAGGAATATGTGGTAGATATATTTGAACCTATAGACTTCTATAAGGTTTACATATTTAGAGACAGCTGAGATTAAAATTCCTTTTGCAAATGAAGAACTTTGGTGGTGTTTCTACAGTAGTGAATATGAACTAAGAAGAACTATAGAATATAAAACAAAATTACAAACTTTATGTTCCTGTTTTTTGAAAGTAGGACTAATGAAGTATAGTGTATTTGGCAAAAATAAATTCATCTTGAATTATTTTAATAGCTAAAATAATATGGCAATTGATTTTTAATCCTGCACAGAAGAAAATCAACATTCTGTTTATCTGAGACTGTGACTAGACAGGGAGAGAAATGAAAGCAGGATTAAGTCGAAAAGTTACTAGAAAATTAGAAAGTTATTGGTGGTCATATTAAGATCATACCTGGTAGTTATTCAAATGATGACATAATTGATATGAAAGCACAATGATTTATAATCAGAAGATACTGGAGTGTAAGATATTTGAAACAAATACAACATCAGGAAAACAAAATCCTAAATGCATCCATGAACATGGATAGCTATTATGGATTAAAAAAAAACTTTTCATATATGATAAAGTCAAAGTTAGTCTATCAAAGTTAGTCATCCACAGGGACTCCTATGATGGCAGAAAATTGTTTTGAAGAGAAAAACTCATCCATCAGCCTCAAGAGTTGCGAAGGAAGTAGGCCAGTAGGAAAATAGAAGAGCTAAGTCCCTATTTTCTCCTTGATGAGCATAAAAAGGTCCGTAATAATCAGGACGATCACATTTGCATTTCTCTAATATTACCTAAAGAGATGCTTTAAAAGTTGGACATAATGAAATCCCAAGCTGGATAACTTGTGTGACATGAGCATACTATGCAACCGTAGTGCACTACTAATTCTATGGTAATTATGAGTAGTATAAAGAGAGAATATTTTTTTCAAAATTTTCCCCCAAAGAATTGATATTACATCTATCACTTACTGATTTCTGAGTATACACCAGTAAATGTAATTTAGCCTAAAATTCAAAATATCATAATAGGGTAGGTATTACTTTGCACATTTTATTTATGAGTGATTATTTTGTTTATAATCCAAGACAAGTTCACCAGCCAATAACTGGAGAAATGGAGGTTTTAAACCAAATGTGTAAGCCATCTTTTTTTTTTTTTTTCACTCTACCAGACTACTTCTCTTACCAAGTAAATTGTCTTTTCTGATCATCCAGATATTCTTGCAAATAGAATAACATTTGTCTTTAAAAAAGAGAACAAAGAACAGAGCCTTCTAAATTTTCTTAATTCTATTCTGGGTATGTAAAAGAACAATAGCAAAATTAGAGAAAAACAATTCTAAAATAAGAGTAAATTCCTCAGGAATGGCATGAATAGACAATGAGTTGAAAGAGGAGATTTTTTGACCAGATAAAATAAACAAGGATCAAAATAGAGAAAAATGAGAGAATAAATATAATAATACCAGAAATAGCAAGATACAGAATTGATAGCTAGAAATCAAGTCATGACATATTTATTTAATTTGGTTAATGTAGGTGATAAAATCAAATTGATTAACAACAACAGAAAGCTATAGAATTTTGGACTGACAAGAACATAGACTGCTAGGGGAGGAAGATCAGGCAGCACCAGCTAGTTTTTCTGTGAACTCAGTGTTGTCAGAGCCCCTACGTGATACTATTTGCTTTTGAGTTAGAGACACAGCATATAATTTTAAGGTTCAATCAAAGGAGAGAGACATGGACAGAAAGTGACAAAGGGACATAGTGTGAATATTATTATTTTTTTCTGACTTGAATCTTCTTATGGTTTTCAATAGCTAAATGTTTTAAATAATTTTACTGGTTACAAAGTATTTCCACATTTTTTTTTTCATTTTACACAAAATAACACTGGAGATAAAAGAATAGATAAATTATTTTTGAGATGTTTTGTTTTACACTATAGTTAATAGAGATATAGGGACCTATACTATGGTCCATTCAAATTTAAATCTGTGATAATCTGACATGGATAATTTGATAACATCTTGCATCCAAAATTTGTACCTTCAAGCCAGCACTTAATCAAGTGTACCCATTAGGTGCCAACCAGGCAAATATGTGAACTTTCTTAGTTTTATACATAATGTAGTTTATGAAAACTAATTTTAAAGATGTTATATAGATTGATACATTTACATTCATTAACACAGAAAGAAGTCTAAGAATCATTTAAAATTTGGCAAGTAGAGACCCAGTAGTATAGATATGATACATAGATGAGAGAGAGAAAGGGAGAGAAAGAGAAAGAGGTAACACAGAGGCTCATAAACAGAAGAAATGTTTCTATTTCATAAATAGTCGTAAAGATATACCTGATTTTTAATGTGAAAAGTTTAACAGTGGTAAATAAATTAACATTAGTTTTTTGTTGTTGTTTCTGCTGTTATTACTCTTTTTCCTTTCCTGGTCAAAGGTCTCAATGTTTAATTTATGTTATTTGTGCTTAAATAATTGTCTGATACCCTTGAAACATGTAACATTAATTTAAGTTAAAATACTATCAGTCTTATTTCTAATGCTGTAGTGGGATTTAGGATTTGAGAATTTGTTACACAGAATTTCTTCAAAACCAGTAAATATTGCCTTGCCTGTGAATTACCAAACCAATGAAATGTTAATGGTCATAAATTAAGCTATTTTAAAGCTTAAAATGACCAAACTTGAAAAATATAGTTAAACATTAAAGTTTTTAATTGAGGCTTATAATCATTTGTAGAGGATAACTCATATCAGAGTTGTTATGTGGACAATGCAGGGATTCTTGAGCTGCTATAGAAATATTTATGATGTGTTTCAATGGCAAGTTTAGCATGTGAATTTCCTAAAACAAAGGGTGTGCTCTTTCTTCTTCTGTATTAGGAATATAACAGCAGAATACATTACAAATGTGGTGGACCTTTCAAAATATACTAAGCTTCCTGATGAATGAATTATTAATGTTTACTTTCTGATACAGATAAGGTAATGATTATATGAAAATGTACTCTTTTGTTGTCTACTTTGCAGTCTATTCACAGATTTTAATGTACTGGCTCTTTTGTATCCACATATGATTGAAGAATATGGAAGATATTTATCTTAATACCTCTTATTTATTGAAATAAAATACATTTCTTTTAAGATGGAGCTCTTTCCATCAGCTGCTCATGAATATGAATTAGTGTGGGTAATGCTGCACTTCTGCTTTTTGCAAATTTCAGTGGTTTACTGAAAAAGACTCTAGTTGCTATCACCTTTTAGAGAATTATGTTATGTCAAACTTTATTCTAAACTCCACACATTGCAACTTGATCTCCTGGTCTCTTGGTCTACTAGCAGCTTTTCCCATGCAATTCCATTCATTTCACTTGAGATGTCCATTCATCCGGGAAGGCTTCACGACCTTCTAGGTTAGAGTTAACTGATCCTTCTATGCACTGTAATGACACAGGATGCTGCTGTCTAGGACATTTTCAAATTATAAGAACCTATTTGCTTGTCTCTCTCCCCAGATCAGATAGTAATCTTCTTATAGGAATTGCATAGTATTACTTATTGCTTCAAGAGTGTCCAAGAACTAGTATAAAATATGATTTTAGAAATAATTAAAGGAAAAAGTAGGAGTTAAGTCTACAAGTTAATGTTATATTACTTTTAATTCCTTTAAATAAATTTTCATATCATTCCTCTGATATCCCTCATTTTGTTATGACAGTTGTCTACCTAACTACTCCAAACCTTAGTGTTCTTGCCAAACATAAAACATACATACATATAATACCAACTCCCAACACACACACACACACCCAAAGAAATAAATAAGAATAAAATCAATATCCATATTTTTTTTTATTTTTGCCATTGTATGTATACAACTTCTTTAGGGGATTAACTCATTGTTAGAATCCAAAACGCAAAGTTAGACTTTTAAAACACAGTATGCCATCAAAAATGTATTGAGGAAAAAAATGTCTAAGTATCTTACCTTTGATTACTTTTACTCATTCTCCAGTTTATATAAATATAAATGACATACAATTTCATGTGTATGTAATTTTTCTAATTTCCAGGTCAGGACAATTTAAATGGCAAATTTTATAAAAACTTCGTGTGTTTAAATATGTTATTTTTAGACTACACACTTGGAGTTCTAGTTGCCAATAAACCTTTTGATAATATCTATTTTTATACTTTGAACATTTTGAGGATTAGCTGCCAGTCAAGAGATGTCCATTTAAATAACACGTGCTGATGGTTCTCTTTTAATCATAGAAATTAGTCAAATATTTAAAATTGATGAGTGGCAATTACTACCACTGAAATAATTCATCTAAATTTTCCTGATATCTTTCAATTTTTAATTGCAAAAACTGAATTTCGACCATATTTGGGATCTCAGAGCAAGAAAAACACTAGTTTCAGATTTTTTAAAAGTGGAAAATCCCTTTTAACTGAAATAAAGACTTTTCATTCTTTATTACTATTTTTGATGGAAATACCTACCTTAATCTTAAATTCATCTATTAGTTGTTAACCTACAGCTTTTCATCAATAGTAGGTTTCTCCACACTCATCTCTAAAGCATAAAGGTATTATAAGAATTTAGAAACAAAAGGGAATATAAACCCAAATTTTAGTTTCAGTTTATACCTGAGATTCTGTAGATAACTAAGTATAGAAAGGCAAATCATGTATCTTTTCATTTTGTTGTTTTGTGGGATTATCTTTTAGTATTTGGTTTTCAGATCATATACTTTCTCTTTCAAAGAAAAAGTGCTTAGTAACCTGAAGCAAGATACAGAGGAATACCTTGGTTAACATTTCAATATTTTCAAAATTCTGATATCATAGATACAGTAATTCCTTACTTGTGTATCATGCAGGAGATAAAGTTGATAAGGACCCAAGGCAGAGGTGTAATCAACACTCTAGAATTTTTTAATTGAGATAGAAAAATAGGTTTAGAAAAATGCAATATTATCAATGTATCTTTTAAAAGTGATTATTTTATTGCAAGTATCTTTCATTTATAGGTTTGCCTCATTCTTAAAGCACTAGCTTTTATATAAGAAATATCTCACATAAATGAAAGCCCAGTTTAATTAAATGGAATTTTGTAAGCTTAAGAAATACAAATGTTCAAATTACATTGTTTAAATTGTTTCTACCTTCTTTTACTTCAGTAGAATGTGAGCTTCATTTTATTTTGCATTTCATTCCATTGTGCATTAAAATTTGTTTCTCGGGAAAGATAGAATAGTGGAAGACGATGGAAAAAGGATACTGTTCTTAGATTGATACCAGATTCATAGTATGTGTGTCTTGCCTTTCTTTCACATCAGGTAAAGCATATAATCTTCAAAACATATCTCCCAGTGTACATATGATAGATGGGGATGATGAGATCAAACTTTGTCCTAAGTTCCTCATCTATAAAGTGTCAACTGTGAACAAGAACCCTCACCTGTCGTCTCTAATTCAGTATTCTTTCCTTCTGTCTTTCCTTTGTATTATAACAACCTATTCTAATGGGCATAGAATTATTCCTGTAAGAGCAACTAAGATAGATTTAAGCAATCAAAAATTCAAGGAATTAATAATATATTCACCTCAAAATATAATTTCACAGGAAAAAATGCTGAATACATTCTCAAATATGTAAAGTGTTCTTTAAAAAACATTAAGTTTCACAGAAAATATTCAAAATATTGAGGAAAAAATTTGATAAAGAACATAAAATAATGCATCCCAGACTGTGAGAAAGCTGTCAGGCTTTGGGAGTCACCTGCTGTACTTCAGGGACAATCTCAGACACATGAAGCTCTCCTTTCTGACCTGAGAGCTTCATATCTTCCTTTACTTGCCTGCACCAATTTTCAACCTATAAATTAATGTTTCTATCTGTTTATTTCAGTTATTAGAAATAAGTTCCTGATAAAATTTGATTTAAATAAAATGGTAATATGGCACATGATTATTAAATCTGAGATTAGTCATATTGAAACACTTTCATTATCCCAGAGGGCTGATCTTGCTTCCCCAACTTATTACAGTAAATATCAAGGGAGACCTTTATTTCATTTGAATTTTAAATTACTTAGCAAACAACTGCATGAGACTGATATAGGAATAAAAACAACGACAGAGTTAATGTGACGTTGAGAAATGTGATGGAAACAGGAATTAATTTATACATCCTTATTATAACAGAATAAATTATTGATAAGTTAGGCACCTAGAGGATGTTTTCTTACTGACTGTTGTTAAGTGAATGGGGCTTGTTCAGCTGAATGTCCTTGATTCTGCTCAGATCAAAACAAACCCTTACTGATGGTCTCAACAGGAGTTGAAGAGTCTATGGATTAGAGATTAAAGTATTACAGGTTGTGTACACTTATGCTGTTTAAGAGTTTATCTTTTAACTCTTGTTTTCAGACAGTAATCTTGTGGCCTAGGAAGGAAGAAAAATCGTACTCCCTTGAGTATTATATGCTTTCCAAACATCCAAAACATATCTTTAATTGAACTTTACACACAATTAGATGAACTACATATTCTTCAGCAGTGATCTCACTAAAAATCATTAATTCACTACTGACCCAAATGAGATAATATATGAACATATGGGAGGAATGTTTTTTTTCTTTTTTTCTCAGAAGAAAACAAACATCTTTATGAACTTGGGTCAAGCAAAAACTTGTTACGTACGTCAAAGGCAAAAGTAACAAAGGAAAAATTAGACAAAGTAGGTTTCATCAAAATTAAAAATGTTTCTGCTTTGAATTGTACCATAAAGAAAAGTGAAGAAGACAACACACAAAATTGGACAAAAATTTTGTAAATCATGGATCTGATATGGAACCAAGTAATCAAAAGACAAGCCAACTAAAAATGTGCAAAAGATCTAAATACTTTCTCTAAAGAAAGCATACAAATGGCCAGGAAGCACATGAAAGGATGCTCAAAAGTATTAGCCATTTAGAAAATGCAAATCTAAACCACAGTTAGATACCACTTCACACCCTCTGGGAAGGCTATAATATCGAGAAGGATGGAATTCTCCCCAACACATTTTACCAAGCCAACATAATTTTAATACCAAAACCAGGAAAGGATGCAACAAAAAAAGAAAACTACAGACCAATATCCCTTATGAATATAGATGCAAAAATTCTCAATAAAATCTTAGCAAATCGAATCCAAGTGCTTATCAAAAAAATAATCCATCACAACCAAGTGGGCTTCATCCCAGAGATGCAGGGATGGTTTAACATACGCACATCTATAAATGTAATTCACCACATAAATAGAAGCAAAAATAAAGATCATATGATCCTCTCAATAGATGCAGAAAAAGCATTTGACAAAATTCAACACCCTTTTATGATAAGAACACTTAACAAAATAGGCATAGACGGGGCCTATCTAAAAATGATACAAGCCGTATATGACAAACCCACAGCCACCATCATACTGAATGGGGAAAAATTGAAAGCATTCCCACTTCGAACTGGAACCAGGCAAGGCTGCCCACTGTCCCCATTACTTTTCAACATAGTATTGGAAGTCCTTGCGAGAGCTATCAGGCAAGAGAGCAGAATCAAGGGAGTCCAAATAGGAAAAGAAGAGATCAAACTCTCACTCTTTGCTGATGATATGATGTTATATCTAGAAAACCCCAAGGATTCAACCAAGAGACTCCTGGAATTGATCAATGAATTCAGTAAAGTCTCGGGATACAAAATCAATACACACAAATCAGAGGCATTCATATATGCCAGTAACAGTCAAACGGAGAACCAAATTAAGGAATCAATACCCTTCAAAATAGCAACAAAAAAAATAAAATACCTAGGAATATATTTAACTAAGGAGGTAAAGGACCTCTATAGGAAGAACTACGAAACACTGAGGAAGGAAATCGCAGAACATGTAAATAGGTGGAAAACCATACCCTGCTCGTGGATCGGAAGAATCAACATTGTTAAAATGACTGTACTGCCCAAAGTTATCTACAGATTCAATACAATCCCTATTAAATTACCAACATCATTTTTCACAGATATAGAAGGAATAATTTTACCCTTTGTGTGGAACCAGAGAAGACCTCGGCTATCAAAAGCAATTTTAAGCAACAAAAACAAAATGGGAGGTATTAATTTGCCAGACTTCAAACTATACTACAAAGCTGTGATTATTAAAACTGCTTGGTATTGGCACAAGTGCAGGGACACAGACCAATGGAACAGAACAGAAAATCCAAACATAAAACCATCCTCATATAGCCATCTAATCTTTGACAAAGCAGACAAAAACATACTCTGGGGAAAAGATTCCTTATTTAATAAATGGTGCTGGAAAAACTGGATAGCCACATGTAGAAGACTAAAACAGGACCCACAGCTTTCACCTCTCACAAAAATCAAATCACGGTGGATAACAGATTTAAATCTTAGGGGGGAAACTATTAGAATTCTAGAAGAAAATATAGGAAAGACTCTTACAGACATTGATCTAGGCAAAGAATTTATGAAGAAAACCCCTAAGGCAATCACAGCAACAACAAAAATAAATAAATGGGACCTGATCAAATTAAAAAGCTTGTGCACAGCCAAAGAAACAGTCATGAAAATAAACAGACAGCCTACAGAATGAGAAAAAATTTTCACATACTACACATCAGATAAAAGACTGATAACAAGAATCTATTTAGAACTCAGGAAAATCAGCAAGAAAAAAATCAAACAATCCTATCAAAAAGTGGGCAAATGACATGAATAGAAATTTTTCAAAAGAAGATATAAGAATGGCTACCAAACATATGAAAAAATGTTCAACATCCCTAATCATCAGGGAAATGCAAATCAAAACCACAATGAGATACCACTTAACTACGGTGAGAATGGCCTTTATCAAAAAATCCCAAAACAACAGATGTTGGCATGGATGCGGAGAGACAGGAACCCTCATACACTGCTGGTGGGAATGCAAACTAATGCAACCCCTGTGGAAAGCATTATGGAGATACCTTGAACAGATTCAAGTAGACCTACCATTTGATCCAGCAATCCCATTATTGGGCATCTACCCAGAAGAACAAAAGTCATTCTTTAACAAAGACACCTGTACCCGAATGTTTATAGCAGCACAATTCGCAATCGCAAAGATGTGGAAACAACCCAAGTGCCCATCAATCCACGAATGGATTAGTAAACTGTGGTATATGTATACCATGGAGTATTACTCAGCTATAAGAAATAACGATGATAAGACATCTCTTTGGTTCTCCTGGAGAGAGTTGGAACCCATTATATTAAATGAAGTATCCAAAGAATGGAAAAACAAGCATCACATGTACTCACCAGAAAATTGGTTTCCCTGATCATCACCTAAATGCACAATCAGGGAAGGAAACCAACTGGATATCAGACTGAGACGGGGGGTAGGGGGAGGGGATGGATGTATGCCTGCATGATGAGTGCGTTGCACACCGTCTGGGGAATGGTCATGCTTGAAGGTGCTAACTCGGGGAGGTGGGGGGGGAGGGGATGGAGGTATGACTGCATGGTGTGTGCCAGGCACACTGTCTTCAGAGTGGACGCGGCTGGGGCTCTGACTCAGGGCGCTGGGCGGGACACAGACAATGTATGTAACCTGAGGTTTTGTACCCCCATGAAGAGCTGAAATAAAAAAAAAAAAGACAAATAATAACAAATTCATGAGGATCTGAAGAAATTGGGTCTCTCATATATTGCTGGAGGGAACATGCAATGCTGCAGCCATTTTGGAAAACACTTGGAAGTGACTGAAAACATTAAACATACTGTTGTCATATAATTCAGAAATTTTCTTCTGTTTACCTATTCAAGAGAAGTAAAAACATTTTCACACAAAAATTTGTATGCAGATGTTCATAGTAGCAGTATTCACAATAGCAAAAATGTGGAAACAACCCAAATGTACAACTGAAAACAAACAAAATATGATATATCTGTGTGATGAAACATTATTCAGCCATAAAAAGAATGAATTATTGACATAATACAATATGGATGAACCTTGAAAACATTATATTAAAGTGAAAAAAGTCAATGACAAAAGATCACATAGTATGATTAATAGACATGGTATGATAAATAGACATTTAGGGCTGATAAAAATGTTCTAAGTTGAGAATGTGATGGCTGGAAAATTCTGAATATATGAAAAATTTTTAATTCTATACCTTAAATGGATGCATTTGTATGGCATATCAATTATATCTCAATAAAGCTGTGAAAAAGTACACATAAGTAAAAATATTAGCATTCTGTTTCTCTCACACTCCAGTGATGTGTAGAAGTTAGAAAAGAGAGGTCCAGGAAGGCATTGATTCTGCTCTTATCTGTGTACTTTTTTCCTTCTGTAGTTAAAACTAAAATGAAAGTAAGGTCTTGGGTTGTTTCTATAAAATCCACCCCCTTTCTAGTGAAGAGTGTCTTTTGGAGGTAAAGTAAAAACAAACTATTAGTACATTTCAATCAATCTTTTAGCAATAATCCTAATACATGCATGACTGCAGAATTCTACTGATAATGCAGCCTACTCTACTAGGTGAGGGGTCTGTGGCTCTTGCCTCAAATGGAAAGATAACTTGAGTTCTGTAAAAATGATTATTACGCTGGAAATGGAAATGTAGTGAAGAAGAAAATGAAGATAAAACATGTTCTAAAAATCATTTTTGTTTTTAGGTCTTATAAATCTGTTTAAATTGGAAATATTTTAGACATATTATTCTTACTCATTATTTAAAGTTTTTATTTTTCCTTAATAAAGAACTTGCCATGGTTATTTTGGACTAATGGATAATACATTGGGTTGAAATGTTTACAGTGAATTTCAAAAAATATTACCAGTAGAACAATCAAGTGTAAAATAGCAAAGAGATAAGAACAGAAAATCTTTTCATTAAGAGAGGTGCCAAAAGGAGTTGGAACATTTTCAATTTTCCAAGTATTACCAGATTGCTTTGGTACAATAGATGAAGTTTCCAAATAATCTGCTGTGTCAGGAATTAGTTGAGGATTTGTGGTTTTCAAGTAGTAGGTCAGTAATGATTTGAGAAAATCCTGAATTAAAGAGAAACAATTTGAGATAAGACAGTTGATCAGCTTAAAGTCCATTACTGCTGGCTTAGGTCTTATAAGAGGAAAAAAAATATATTACTAGTGCTCACAGAATCTGGAAAAAGTTGACCAGAGGATGGGAGGAAAGAGGAAATGGGGAAGAAGGATTTTAATATGATTAAATATTATTTCAGCAAATACAGTAAATATTAAAATGATATTTTGATCAGTTATAAGGCCATTGTATATCCTGTCTTAGAAGTGTCACATCACATAGGAATTTTAAGTGATCAGAAGGAATGAGTCTGACCTACTTAAGAGCTAACATCAAATACCAGTTTGAGGCCATTTTATAAAATCCACTGGATGTCTCCTGACATGGTTAATAAATAATCTTTGAGGGTTAATGCATATTAACATTTAAGAAATTGCTGTATTCGTCATCAGGGAATAAGGCAAGAGAAACAAATCAAAGAGAGGAAAAAAAGTCTTTTAAAGCCCAGGCTCTAAGAGATCACACAGTATTATGCTGTACATGCAGTCCGTCTCATGACTGTAATGGAGCCAGATGGCCTAAAATAAGCCTATGTGAAGGAAGGTAGTTTTATTCCATAAAAGCAAAACAAAACGAGAGTGCAGTGACCTAAGTACTTTCTTGGTATTCATAGAATGCCAGGGCCTGTGCCCCTTTTTCACGAAAACAGTTAAAGCATCAGGACAATGGTGACTGTCAGAAGAAAAAAATAATAATCAGCAAGAATGTGCTGGAGTTCAAATGTCAGGATAAAAAATATCAGTATTAGTTTAAACAGTGATTTCTAAAATTTAAATATGAATGGGAGGTTGTTGTTTGTATCACTATTTGATTTTCATTTATTATTTATTGTATTACATGATGTCGTAGGTAATTAGTATAATATGTTCTTAAAAATATATCCCCAGGTCCTGAAGTTCACTGGTACAACTATAGTTTCTAAATTAATCCCACCTTAAAAAAGAAAAAAGTAAAAAAAGTATGTGTGTGTTGAGTAAAACAACAAAATGTTGAATTGTAATCCTGTTATCAAATAGATATACTAAAATATTAAATATATTAATATTAAAATTTTAAACACCATAAGCCAAATCATTTACTTTCACAAATGAAATTTTGTAGAATAAAGTTTCATTTCTCAAAATATCACAAATTACTATATCATGCAACACCTGAAAGTTAATATTCTTTTTTAATTTACATATAGTAAAACTTACCTTTATCATCCCTCCAATATACATTTCTATGAGTCTTAACATATGTATAGATTTGTGTAACTACCATTATAATCAGGATACAGAGCAGTCCCCTCACTCCCCCAAAATTCTTTTTACTGACTCTTTGTAGTTACACCCTCTCCCTACCCTACCCCTACCAGATGGCAACCACTGATCTGATCTCCGTTCCTATAGTTTTGCCTTTTCCAGAAAGTCACATGAATGGAATCATAAAGTATGGGACCATTTGAAAATGACTTCTGTCAGCAGCATAATCCCTTTGAGATTAATGTGTATTGTGTGTATATCAATAGTTTATTTCTGTTCATTGCTGAGTGATATTCTATCATATGGATATTGTGCAAGTCCATTCACCCTTTGAAGGACAGTTAGGTTGTTTTTAATTTTTGGCAATTAGGAATAAAATAGCTATAAACATTCATGCACAGGGTTTTGTGTGGACATAAATGTTTATTTCTCCAAGGTAAATATCTAGAAATGCTTATGCTGGATCAAGTAAGTGTGTGTTAAGGCATGGTAAGTGTATGTTCAATTTTTTAAAGAACTTCCAAACTGTTTTTCAGAGTGGCTGTACTATTTTACAGTTCAGCAATATAGGAGAGTTAATTTTTTTGTTAAAAAAAAAATGTTACATAGACAAGAGTCAGAGTTCTGTTACATTGAATATTTATGGTTTGTGTTTAATCAGCCTGGTAGACTGAATAATGCCCACCCCCACCACCCAGATATCTAGGACTTAATCCATGGAAAGTGTGAATGTTACCATATATGGATAAAGGGTCTTTGCTGATGTGATTAAGGTTTTGAGACAGATGCCTGCTGACAGGGTTAATAAATCACCCTTAAGGATTAATACAAATTAACATTTAAGAATTTGCTGTATTCAAATTTAGGGAATAAGGTGGCAGAAACAATTCTCTTGCTTTCACAGAGCTAACATTCTAGTGGGAGAGAGCAGACTTAGAGAAATAGATAAGTGCAAGCGAGAGGAAAGGATAGGGGTGTGTCCCAGGACTGGAGGAGGAATACAGTTTTTTAGAAGTTCTTGGATGGTCCCCTCATATAAGATGACATCTGAGGCAGAGAATTGAAGTGAGGTATGTTAGACATGTGACATACAGGAAAAGAAAGTTCAAGGCAGAAGGCAAAGGGATTGAAAAGGTTCCAAGGCAGAAGCATATTGCATGTATTTGGGCAATAACTGTGTTGTCCGAGTGGCTAGAGAAGAGTGAGGAAGGAGACACTTAATGGAGATGAAGTTTGAGAGCCCACAGAGATGAGCTCTTGAAGAGAGTTACAAATTTCGGTAAGCAATGGATTTCAACCGTTTTCTTTCTTTTTTTTTTTATTTATTTCAGCTTATTATGGGGGTACAAAAGTTCAGGTAACCATTTTCTTTTCATAAAAGAAAGTTACTGAAATATTTTGCCTGGGGAAGTACCATGAACAGATTTTTTGTTTTAAAACAATTGTTTGCATCTACCAGCTGATAGATGTAGTCTTTGTAAATTTACACACATGGAATCTTACAGACTATTTTGCACCTTACTTGTTTTCCTTTTAATATATCATGGAAATCATTCTATATGCATACAGCATTTTCTAGAAGAAATTATTAACAGAGGTTACCTGTGGGGAGATTGATGAGGCTCTATGGAGAAAGGCATTTTTAATTTCCTTTTATACATTTCTGTACTGTTTGAATTATTTTACTAAATTCATATGCCATTTTTAATTTAATAAAAATACATTTTTTTGATAAGAAAATAAAATGAATGGTTTCTGTATGATGAATAATTTATGTATTGAGAAAAATGAAAGACAGGCCCAGGTAGGAAGCTGTCAGCAGTCTAGACATTGAGAGATGATGATGGCTTAAATCAATCTTACAGTAGTGGAAGTGTGGAAGATTTCTTGGATTCTGGATATAATATGAAGGTAGATCCAATGGGATTTGCTGCTGGTCTAAAGGGGCAGGGAATGAGACAAAGAGAGATGTCAATGATAACACCAAGATTCCAGATCTCAGAAACTAGCCATTTATTGACCTAGGAAAAACTGATGATGAGAAAGTACAAGAGAGGGAGGAAGCCATAGTTTGCTTTCAGGGGTGAATATGAAATATTTAAGTGGAGATTTTTAAGTGGGAAAGATAAAACACAAATCTGATATTTAGGAGAGATGGAATAATTGCAGAAAAAAAAGAGACTTGCCAGAAAATAAAAATTTCTGAGCCAAGTAGTATCATCTGTAAGCGTGGGATGATAATATCCATGTTAAAGAACGGATGAAAAACTTAACTGTGATTATATACAAAGAGAAAGTTTATAATATTTGCTATTATTATCATTCATTTTATTTAAGTTTAATCTCCACAGAAATGAGCATTTAAGTTGATTAAAATGTGATCTTTTGAGAAAACTACTATATCAGTAGGACCATATAGTAAATGGAATTATAAACCCTTTGAATGTAGATGCTCCCTTTTTCTCTATATTTCTTTTACACCAAGTCATTTTTTTCTCAAGTAAATTATTTGGAAGAGTGTTGACAAAACCAGAAGGCAGAACAAAAGTAGGGAAGAATAAATAAAGGGAAGGAAAAGAAGAAGGGAGGTAAATATGAAAGGTAAATAAAAAGGAAAGAAAGGAAAGAGAGGGAAGGAGAAATGAAGAAAGGATTTTTGCAAAAATTCCATATTTGAGCTGGTAACTTAATAAATCTCTCTTGCTCATGTCTTTTTTGTTCTTTTTTACTCTTAACCCTAAAGGACACACTGATAGTAGGTTCCTTGGAGTCTTCTATATGATGTGTTTACTAATGTTACTTATCATTGTGGGATCTGCTCACAGCCATTAACAAGGGCACCAAGCAACTATTTTATCATTTTTCCAAAGAGGTTGTATTACGTGTCTAGGATCCCAGCTGACCGGGCCAGTGGGGAGGGTACCTGACCTAAGTGTAAGTAGGCTACGCTCCTGGCTTCTAAGGATGAGTGTGGCTACTGTTTTTATCTTACAACTAGACTCTCAGAAAAATTTATAAACCTGCAAAAATATTCTGGTGAAACTCAAGTTTCTATCTCCAGTCCCAACATTTATTATATCTGAAGTTCTAGGTTCCTCTTTTTGTCTTTTCAATGTCTCCATATATATTTCTAACACATATTCCAAATATAGTATGTCCAAAATAGAGTTCTTTTCCTCCCCTTCCATTCAAATCTATCCCACCCTTCTCAGTCTTGCCTGTATCAATAAAATAGAATCATCAAAAATTATATGTATACACAATTATAAAATATTTATAACATTTGTCTTTCAATTTCTCTCAAACTCCAAGTCTTTTATTGAATTCTACATGCAAAAAGTAGCAGAATCTATTCTCCCTATTTCCATGGTTACGACGCTGGTCTCAGCCCTTCATCTCTCACCTAACTTCAATATGAGTCTGTCGTTGGCTGTCACTCTTGCTACTCCACGATACATTTTGTCTGTCTTATTCACCACTACTGTCACCAGTGCTGAGAATAGTGCCTGGCACATAGTAAATGTTCTGTAATATTTTCTGAGTTATGAATGAACCAAGACATCGAATAGCATAGATACAGCCTTGTCTAGCACTTGCTGGATCAAAATCTTTTGGAAAGGAGATCAAGAATGTAAAATTTTGTGAAGGTCTTTACACGACCCTTCAGGATTCCTAAAGCCACTGCAGTAGGGTGTGAAAGGCCCTTCTGAAATTCAATAAACATTATTTTTCAACTAAGCAATATATTTTGGTGTGAATAAAATTTGTAGTTGTGAAATGTGCAAACAAGACCAAAAAAGTTAATTTTATTATGTTCTTGAAATAATTATAATAATAATAGCTTTCATGACTACGAATTTGTGACATGGCAAATGCTTTCCTGTGTGCTTTCCAAGAATCCATCGATGGTTTCATGCACCTTGTGAGACAGACACTATAATTATATATAACTGGGAGAATGGAGGTATGGTGACATTTATTTCCTGCTCAAAGTCATACAATTAATAGAAGCAGAAGCCATGAATCAAACCTGTTGCATAATCATAACTTCAATATATATATACATATATATATGTGTGTTTAGTATATTAACAAATAAATCAGTTTGGAAAATGAATAATCTCCCTGAAGATGGTCAAATAAGGCTTTAACAAGCATTTGTTCAACATTCCATCGCTGGTCCCTTTCCTTGAAAATGGAGAATATTAATTGATGTGTCCCCTATAATATGTTGTTAAACCCATGAATATTATATGTGGAAATATATGTAGGTTTATGTTATATACAACATGATATTAGGTAACTCTTAGTTTTACTGTATGTCTTTTTCAAAAGTCTTGACAAATTAGCAATCTTGATTTCAGCAATTCTTCTCATAAAATAGGATCACAAATAAAAATGTAAAATTCTGAAATTTCTAATAATTAAGAATTTATCAATAAAATAAACTAAAAAACCATTCTTGGTTTTAAAAATTCTCACTACATAAATCAGTCTATGGAACATTTTTATTACTAAGAATGCAAATATGTACAGACTTGTTAGCTAACATCTGTTATGGTCTATGTTAATTATGTAAGGTAAAACTGTATTGGCTTCTGTGGTCTGTGCTAATGAATGTCATAATGCAGATTCTTTATAAAACCAAAAAACTAAGATATATTTTTAAAGTATTTGGTTTTTATGAATTGGACAGTTTTGCATTACTTATTTAAAAGATTGATCCACTATTGGACAACATGTTCTGAAGGTGGTGTTTATATACTAAGTCTATGGTTTTCAAAGAAGCAGCTATATTTTTAAAAACAAAAATTAAATTATAATTTATTTTTAAATAAAAGTACTGATTTAAAAGGTACCAGCATATTATTGAGGCATCTTTATGCATCAACAAACTTTATTCTCTCTTGTGTCTGTCATTCCTTTTGGGCTTGTTTTTATTATGTAGAGAATTTGCCCTATTTAGTACACTTGATTAGTATCCAGCTGTCTGAGATGTTTCTCAAGCAGAAAAGTGTTTGGAAAAATAAAGACAGAAAGGGAATTAATATGTATTAAACATCTGTAATGCATCCAACACTTAGCTTACTTAGTTTAATTGAATCCTAATAAAACCTTAAGGTGTTATTAACCCTTATTCACAGCAACAATTGTGGCTCGGAAAGGTTAAGTCATATTTATTCATTCATTAAGAATTTGTTAGTGTCATTAAGAATTTATTGAGTGCCAAGTATATGCCAGACATTCCTTATTCTAAACACTTCGAAAATATTGCTAAAAAGAAAAAAATTCCTGCATGCATGCAGGACACTATAATGTGATATATATAAAATAGACAAGGTCAAGATTAGAAATCAAAATCGGTTAGGGTATTTTGAACTTCTATACCATGATTCATTCTTTCTCTCTCTGTCTCTCTCTCTTTGTGTGTATATGTACATATACTTACACACACACACACACACACACACACACACACACATGATTCAACAAATAATATTTAATCTTTGTGTCTTTGTGATGAAAAAAGGAAAATTCTTAAGCAACTTACTCTTTAGTGAAAAAGACATAAAAACAAAGCAAGAGAAAAATTAATTATCGTGTATATATCCCCTAATATGTGCCAGATACTGCGCTTTGCACTGGATGGTGAACAAATTATACATGACTTGTCTTAGGGAGTTTACAGTCTAGTAAGGGAGATAGTGCAAAAAGAAGTAAACATGGTCATCGAAATCCAAGACTCATTCTATGACTTTTCTCTGTTGCATCTACTATATTTCCTTTGCAGTCTGAAAATGATTGTTGATATTGATCAGAGCTATAAGCTTTCTTCTTCACTTTCTATGGGAGAATAGAAAAAGGGGAAAGAGAAATGGGAGGAGGAGGAAAGGAGAGGGACAGAGATTGAAGGTGAGAGGAGAGAAGTGAAGAAAATGAGAGAAAGAATTTACTCCTTAAGAGAAGCTGTATGAGAGGGGAAAAGAAAAAAGATAGACTCTACTCTTAAATATGATTTCTGCAGTAAGTCAAACTATATCAACAAGCCACATATACCCTGGCAAATACCTATCTAGAGGAAATGCCATGTGCTGATGTTTTAAGACTAACACAGTGCTTGGGACATCCATAGTTGGTTATTAGATAGAGGTTTCTCAACATTGACACAATTGGTATTTTGGGTCAGATACTTCTTTGGAATGGAGGACTTTCCTACATATTGTAGAATGTTTATCAGCATCTGAAGGTGACCTCTACCTATTAGATACCAGTAACATGCCCGAGTTGTAATAACCAAAATGGTCTTCAGATATTGCTGACTGTTCTCTGGAGGGCAAAACCACCCTTGCTTGAAAACCAGTGAAATCAGCATAATCCCTACCTAGAGGTGGGGAGGTGGGATGGATGGAGAAGTCAGCTATCATGTCAACAACAGTGGTATTATTCTCATTTTGCTGAATAAGGAACTGATAAAGATTAAGAACCTTATTTGTGATCAAGCAACTGGTAATCTGGATCTATCTGAAAGTGAAACCAAGAGTCTAACACCTTCTCTATAATATATTTTTACTCCTGAATAGTTATCATCACCCACGGAGTATATTTTTTGTTTCAAAACATTTCCACATATTACCACATTTTCCCTTATACCTGCCCACTGATTTAAGCATTATTCATTATCTTTTCACAAAGTGAGATCATTGCTGTATGAAATGACTTAGAATACAAGGGTAAGGCTTTCAAACTCTGCTAGAAGACTCAAAGAAGATGGTTAAAGGAGATAGTTTGTGAGGTTGGAGGAATAAGTACAGCCTGGAACATATGCAAGGAGAACACATCAAGGAGAGGGTCTACCATTTACAAATGAAGAAAACTATGAAAGTGTGTGGTGTTAAGAAATTACAATGGTTTTGGTGTCATTGTGGATAAAGTGTCTGAAAGTAGCAGGATGTACACTTATGAGAATAAGCTCAGATACTGTCCAGTTCATGATAACGAGTCACTGAAAAACTGTGACTAAAAAATTAATAACAGTACTAAGTTTGAAAAAAAATTACTCTGGCAATATTGTGGAAATTAGTTTGGTGGAGAGGAAGGAGATTACTTGAAACAGAGAAGAGTCAAGTGGTTCAGGCAAGACTGAGTGAAAGATGATGGGCACCTAAACTAAAACAATGGTTTTGAAGAGAAAGTCAAGTTCCACAGAGATTTAGAAAATTAAATTTACAAGAGACACTCGTTGATTTGAAACAATAAAAGAAAGGGAATGTGACACCCACATTTTTGTCATGGCCACTTGATTGGTGTAATAGACTGATAAATGGAAGACCAGGAAAAAAATAAGATGGAGGAGGAGGGAAGGTTCAAGAAGGCACAAGGATCACAGATGATGAACAGAACAGAAGTGATAGACTAACCTAAAGATGTTATTTCTGTTTCACTTCAAAAACCACAATTATTTAACTGTTTCTCTAATTTTACAGAAACCTGTTTTAGTTAAAGTTATGCTGTTCTACAAATATTTATATATTTGATTAAATTTCAAATAGGTTATCTTCAATTTTTGATGCTTTTTTCTATATAATGTAGTTGAGAGCATACTATAGATAGAAATTTGTGTCATGTTTCTCTCAGTTTGAATTATTTTATATGAATATCTATGTTCTTTTTACAGATATTGCTGAGACATTATTTAATGTCTCCATATTTCATTAAATTGATTGAATTAAATGCCAATTGTTCAATAGTTATTTCTAATCTTTGCATTAAAATACCCTGAAATGACCATCTTATGGAGTAATATTTTTTCTCTGTATATTGAATTCTTTCATAAGAATAAGGTTTCAGTAGTTAGTTTACAGAATCAAAGTTTGGGAATATTTAATGTTTCTATTATATGTTGCTTCCTTTCTTTTCTAAAGCACTTTACTAAAGTATTTTCACTCAAGTAATATTTAATTATGCTAATTTACTTTGGATTCTGTCAAACCTAATGCAATTATTATTCATTGTTCATATAATATGCAAATGATTATATATGTAACCTTTATATAATTTTGACTATTTTATTCTAAAGTTAAACATAATTTCCATATATATTTAAAATATTTGTATTTCTTCATTTCTACATTGCCTGTTTATGCCTTTACTCAAATATTAAAGTTACAATATGATTAATACATGAGAAAAATAATATATGCCTTTATGGGCATCATTGATTGCCTGCTTTTGCTTATTTTCATATGTCACCCATAGTGTTGTTCTTTAACCTATCATTTGGTTCAGATAATTTTACAGATGATTATAAACTGTCTAATAATCTTTGGAACAATAATTAATTTTTTTATTTTACTTTTAATTTTATTTTTATTTAAATTTTTAATTTTTAATTACTATGAGTACATAATAGTTGTATATACTTATAGGACACTTGTAATGTTTTGCTATAGGCATATGATTAATTTTAAACTCAATAAAATATATGTAAACTTTTCCCCATAGTGCTTACCATGACGCCTTTGTGGAAGTATTTAAAACTCTTAACTGTCTTTTTATCTCTTGACATTCTCTCATCTTGTTTTCTACATGACATTCTGTGGTTCTCTTCTAATCTCTGTGTATTCTATTGGCGTCTCTTTCTCTCTTTCCACTTGCTACCTGTAGGTGTTCTCTAAGGGGAAAAAATTGACGCTCTTCTCATGTTATGCTGTATTCCTTGGCCTATTTATGTGAATCAATAGATTTTATTCCTATCACTTGCTTCTATATGTATCTTCAGGTATCTATGGTTACTGTAACTTCAATCCTTTACCTTATATGTCATTGCTGGGCATCTATTCCAAAAGAGTTCACTAGCAGTGCAAAAATATAAAGTGAAGTTGTTATTCATGCTCATTAAGACTTTTAAAATAATTTCATTCTAATATTATAGTAGCTTCCTACCTTTTCTCTATATTCTGCTTGGTTCCTTCCATGCATTAATAGTAACTGCCTTTAATTTCATCTGTGTCCAGCTCTGGACTAAGTGCTACACTTATGTTATGCCATTTAATCCTCACAGCAACCTGTGAGGTTAGTCATACTATCTCTTGGATACAGATGTACAAAGTGAGTTTCCCATGACACAGATGACTGTCTATAGCCACACAGTTAGAGTCAGGGATGGGATTTGAGGCCTGATCCACCTGACTCCAAAGCCAGGGAATGATATAAACTTCGCCACCACCACACATTGCTGTGAGAATGAACTTGAAATGCACTATGCTACTCTCTTTCATAACATCCTTTCAGGGGTCACCTCAGGATTCTATTTTAACTCCTTGGATTAAAATATTTCAGGATCTAGCTTGACATAATTTGTTTCTAAAGGATGAAAGTATAATGTGTTCAATATCAAGCTAACCCAGGGGAAAAATAAAAGTCGACATTACTCTTGAAGTCTTCAGAAAGGTCCAATTGAATATTAATAGAACCTCTTGAATTTTAAACAAATTTTAAAACAACAATAAACAACAAAAACAGATACTATTTTTTCCCCACTGATAATACCATGATTGGAAGACATGGCTTTAGATTTATTAGCCTAATGGTCTTACAAATTGTGATCCCAGAAATGGCCAGACCCATCCCAGCAGTGCTAAAGTCCTTCCCCAGCAAAACAAAGCTCCTGGGGGAACAGATGAGTAAGCTCACTGCTGGCAGGTGGGCAATCCTCAAGGGAAATGGGGTAGAGCTGTGCCAAGGTTGCCAAATTATACTTTGTAAATTTTTAAACAATTAAAGGACTCTGTTTCTCTAGCATGGACCCAGTACAAGTGAGAGAGCGTGAGGTAAAATGCTTCTCATGAAAACCAGGAACAGAAAAGGTAAAAGCCTCTTATCCCACTTACAGAAAAGCTGGATTTTTCACACAGATACTCTCTTTTCTTTGCCTGTGTCATATCCAGCCTGTCAGTCCTGCTACCATCAAGCCTGTCACATCTCATTCAGCCTCTCAATGTTCTCTATTTCTGTTGTTGTAACTATTGCAACAAATTGATTCCCTTGCTTCTTTATTTTCTTTTTGTGTTGACACCCGCCATGACCGGAATACAAACATTCATCCTCCTGCGCAGCATTGATGATAAAACCCCGTTGCCTGAAATGAAACAAAACTTATCTGTTACTGCATATGGTAAGAAGCAGTCTGCGACACTAGGTCTTCTGTCTTCTGACGTAAACCTACCCTTTCCATCATTATTGTCTACTGTTTACATCTAACAAGATCATTTGCCTATTCCTAACACAGCCATCCATTTCCCAGCACTGCACCCTTTTATTATTCTTCCTTTATACCTATAACAAAGATAGCTATGACAGAATTTATATTTCCATTGAAAATAAATGTTTAAATGCTCTAAGTGATAGAAAAATGAAAAGTCTATTTTGATACAAATGAGTAGAAACTTCTGTAAAAAATGGGCTTTACATGTATGTAAGTATTATTACGTATGACAGCCAATTTAATCAAATTAAATTTTAATGTTATCACTGACATTTGATAGGGGGAATATTTTGTACTTAATGGAGAATTAATGATACACAGTTTCCGTATTCATCCATAGCCTTATTACTTGTATTCTTCAGATAGTTTGAATTATAACAAAAGTGCATTTGTAAATTCTCCACTTTCTTTCAGAAAAGAGGGACAACTACTCAGGATTTCCAGGTTTTTTACAATTTATTTTTCTCTTATAGTGACTTCTTGTAGATCATTCCTGCATACATTGAATATGACATCCTTTCCAATATCAATACATTGCACACCTGATTTTGGTAGTGATGTTATTACTGCCTTAAAATTGAAATTGTAATATAAAATATTGAACTTCTTTTACTATACAAAAACTATTAATTGCCCAATAATTATTGGTTCATATTTTATCTTTCATATTATTCATAAATGAAATAATTAGCTATTGTCCTGTTTATTGTATTCCATTTTTAACAATTAAATGCAACAGTGAAATATCACTACTTTAAAAAAGAATATATTTCATAACATTATCAAAGAATCTTTATATATAATTAAATGAGTCATTTAAAATGTGTTTTTACAGTTTATTTATTAAGTTGGAAGTATTTGCATAAAGAATCCATTTCTATTGAGAGTTAATTTGATCTCAATGTTAGAGTTTTTACCAAAGAAAAAACTGAATTCTCTTGAGCACGCTATGTCAGTTTTACCAGGTGAGAAAAGACTAATGATGTTACATTACTTTTCAGTGAGACGGAATGAACTAAATTTGCATCAAGGGAGAAATGATTTCTTAGCCACAGACATATGCATTGATCAGATTGTCTGGGAGTAGTTTATTCTATGTATTTATATATTTTCTTTCTATCTTACTGTCAACTATTATTATGGCACATTTATCATCAGAGAATTACAGTAAGGAAGCAAGTTCCAAAGACTGTTTGAAATGAGTTGAAGTTTGCTTACTAAATTCATTAGCTTCTTCTTTAGTAAGAATCCAAAAGGAAATCAACCTCTACCTATCAAAAAATATAATGCTACCTGAATTTTTTTTTACCAAAAATTACTCTGCTATATTTTTGTACCATGTTTGAATGAGGATCAATGTCAGAATAATTTTTCTTCTAATTTGGGTGATGTCACTCACCTAGCATTTAGGATTTCTGACAAGAAAAGAGGATGTAATACATTCTAGTAGGGATAATACCATAAAAAGGATAATATCAACGCATTTACAAAATACAACACACAATGCACCAAACACAAATATGTAAATCAGCAGTCCTTTTTGGCATAGGGACCAGTTTCACAAAAGACAATTTTTCCACGGCTGGTGGAGGGTGGGGATGGTTTCAGGATGATTTGAGGGCATTACATTTATTGTGCATTTTATTTCTATTTCTATTATTACATTGTAATATATAACGAAATAATTATGCAACTCACCATAATGCAGAATCAGTGGGATCCCTGAGCTGGTTTTCCTGCCACTAGACGGTCGTCCCATCTGGGGGTGATGGGAGAAAGTGACGTCGAAGTGTGTTGCTTCTGTCCAATCTACTCTGTAATCTCATTTTGGTTGCTGTCACTGCAAAAAACTGCTGTCCTGCTTCACAAAGATAGGATGTTAGAAATGGAAGCAGGATTTTCAGAGCTTTTGTGGCAACCTCAGGATATTCCACCTTGACTTTAGTCCAGAACATATGGAGATTTGAAGTTGTCTCAAATATACTTTTAAGGCCACCGTCACTTGCAATTTCAAGCAGTTGATCCTCTTCTAGCACAAAATGGAGTCACTTGGCTTATTCACATTGGGTCACAGATCCCTTCCTTCCCAGTTCAGGAGTCCTTTCTGGTTGGAAAGGACTGCTCAAACTCTTTTGAAAGCTAAGGTAGGTGATCATGCACCAGCTGGGAGAAAGAAGGCCGTGGTTCAGTCTCTTTCAAAATCTCTGCTAATGTGTGAAACATGTCAAAAATCCCAGTGTTCACTCATCATTCCCATAATTCCAGGTTAGCTGTGAATGTAGCCACTTTATCTGCTGACTTGAACACAGTTTTCATTCTCCCCTGAAATGACAGATTGAGTTTGTTGAGCAGGTTGAATATGTCATACAAGTAAGCAAGTTTTGCAACCCCATTCTTTGTCACTGAAATGTACTGCCAGTGGTGACTGTTTTTCTAAAAGAAATCTCTGGAGTGGCTCTCCTAACTCAAAAACTCTGGCCAGTGATCTACCTGTAGAAAGCCATCTCGCTTCTGTGTATAAGAGAAGACGTGTGTGCTGTGTGTCCATCTCCTCACAGAGCTGGGCAAACAGACATGAGTTAAAGGCATGTGCTTTAATGTGGCTGATAATTTTAATCACATCCTACAAAACATTATTTAGTTCAGGTGACGTTTTTTGGCTAGCCAGCATTTCTCTATAGATGACACGGTGCATAGAATCACATTCAGAAGTGACCTCCTTGACCTGAGTAGTCAAACCAGAAAGCCGTCCAGTCATGGCAGCTGCTCCATCCATGCATATACCGACACAAAATGACCAATTCAGTTTTCCTGATATGTAATCACTCAAAGACTTGAATAGTTCTGCAGCTGTGGTGTTGGCTGGCAACAAAGGTGCACATAACATATCCTCATGTACATTCTCCTAGTACCACAAAAACAAGCATTATTGCCTTGTTGTCAACATTGGTAGACTCGTCAACTTAGATTGCATACCATGGTGACTCATTAATCCTCTCTAACAATTATGTCTCAATATCCTCTGCTATTTCATCAATTTGCCTAGCTATGGTGTTAGCCGAAAGAGGAACACATGCCACCTTTGGAACTGCAGCTTCTCCTAAAAGTTTGCAGCAGATGTCCTTAGCGGCAGGCAGGATCAATTCTTCACCAATAATAAAGAGTTTCTTAGCTTTAGCAATGCGATTAGCCATTAAGAATGATGCTCTCAGTGCAGACACATTTGATCAAGTGGTGGCCTTCAATAATTGCTTCTGTTCTTTGTGTTCATGTTTTGTTTTGTTTTTTTTTCTTTTGAAAAACTCCAAAGGTTTGTCTTTTAATGCAGGGTGCTTGGTCTCTGTGTAGGGAAGCTTTTCTGAAGGTTTCATGGCTTTTCTGGATAGCTAGCTGGTCACAACATATTATTCTAAGCAGGCTTGGAGAATGTGGATCACCTGCCACAATGAACCTGTAATTTAAGTAGGACTCTTGGTATTTTCTTAAATGCAGCTTTCATTTTGTTGGCAGTCTTAGAGTCTTCTGCTGTCTTATCATTGGGTCTTTACCCCTTTTCAAAGAAGCTCTCCAGTGACTTTTGTTTTTTACTCATTTTTGCTATGGTTAGCTTGTGGCTTACCAAAACTGTGACTGACACAAGTGCATAATGCGGGAAAGAGGTGCAGATGCAAGTGGTAAATAAAATAATGGGTGGGCCACATGGACTAAAATAAATGTTGGATTCTAACTTAAATCTTGCCACCAGATGCAGCTGTACAACTGAAGTAAGATGCTTCCTTGCCACTAGAAAGCCTGCCACCAGAGGCAGTTTAATTGTCACTTGCCACTCACTGAGAGGGTTTTGATATGACTCTGTAAGCAATTGATTTATGATGGTCTCTGTGCAGTCAAACCTCTCCGCTAATGATAATCTGTATTTGCAGCTGCTCCCCAGGACTAGCATCACAGCCTCAGCTCCACCTCGGATCATCAGGCATTAGATTCTCACGAGGAGCCTGCAACCTAGATGCTTTGCTGTAGTGGTTTAAAGTAGGATTCGGTTCACACTCCTATGAGAATCTAATGCTGCCGCTGATCTGACAGGAGGCGGAGCTCAAATGGTGACTGGAGCAAAGGGGAACATCTGTAAATACAGTTGAAGCTTTAGTTTCTTGCCTGCCCCTCACCTCCTGCTGTGTAGTCTGGTTCCTAACAGGCCTTGGACTGGTACTGGAGCAGCCCAGGGGTTGGGGACCACAGATGTAAATGATATTTTAACATATTTGCTTATAATATTGACTTAGGTATTATATTTTTGTGAAATATCATATGAGCTTTCTAGGTGTGTTTCTGGGAGTAATAAATGTAGAATATTCTTCGAAGATCTCTTGGGCTATGGAGTTAGTACTTGTATTGTAAGGTGCACACCAGGCATTTATCCATTGCTAGACAACCCTTTGTTCAGCATTTCTTATAATGTGGGCCACATAAATATAGTGTTATGAGATAACCTATGAAAAATAAATAAAGGCAAACATGTATAAGAAAGGTGACATATTTTATTCCCTTCTTAGAGATTCCCCAGACAGAATATAAATGCACAAACCTAGGAGAATGATTAAATTAATTTTCAGACATCTATAGAATAGAGTATTGTCCCCAGTGCCCGTACCTAGATGTAAGCTACCATCCCCTGCAGCACAGCTGCCTCCTAATTTAGCAGCTTGCCTCCAATTTTAAGCCTCTGGAAACTTTCTCTACCCTGGAGCCAGACTGACTGATATAAAAAGTTTAAATCTTGACCCTCTGACCTCTGAATTTTTCAAAACCTCCCCATGCTTTTGTTATAACACCCAAGCTCCCTAATACAGTATACAATAACATTATTACCTGTTAGCTTTATCTCTCACTCATCTTCACCTTTAGCTCTGCATTTCAGCCAAAGGAGGTTTGAAATTCCATGCTCTTTTACTTCTCAGAAAAGGACTGCACACATTGTTGTCTCCTCCCTGCCATGCCTTTTCCCATTTAATACATTTTTCTCATGCCGTAGTCCTTACTGAACTTCAAAGCCTTCCTGGACACCCCACCTTAACCCTTCTCTCTGGCTTCTGCTTCCTTCCAACATGTTTCAGTAGCCCTCTGCACCTGAATACAATAGCATTTAATCCAGGGTATGTAAGCATCTGCTCTTTCACAGGGGTTGTAAGCCTGGTGATGGTAAGAAACATGCCTGCTTTGATCATTACTTTGTTTCTAGCAATTTGTGCTATAGTTCTTACATAGCTGACATCTTGATCTGAATTCATTTCCAAAATTTTGAAAACTGAACAAGTATAATTTTTAAAATAATAAAAGATACAAAATGTTGGGGAAAATAAAGGATCTATGAAGTGTGAGTCCATATTTAAGAGTTAAAGTTGTTACCATTGACTTATGTTACAGAGAGTTTTTAGATAATCAAATGAAGAAATTAGGAAATATACTAAAGGCTTAAAGAAATTTTTGGAGGTTTTGGACATGGATGTAACCCAGAGAAACGTGTTTTTACTAAGGCTAATCTGGTGGGGAAAATGTATGATGAATCAAAGAGAAGAGATCAAGAACTGAGAGACCATTTGTGAGGCTTGTAAATTAACATCAGTTTAAACCATAAGACAGTGCAAGAGAGGAGATGTTTCCTTCTATTTCTCTAAGATAGAAATAAAGGCAGTTGGGAAGTTTGTGACAGTAGATAACTTTGCAGGCACCAGAGTAGTAAGTTAAGGATTTCATTTTTTATGACCAAATATTCCAAAAAGTGGAAGCACTGTCATCTGCTAAGTAACAAGGAAGCCCTGTTAAAAGAGCCATCTGGGGAAAATGGAACTGGGAGAGGGATCTGCTCAGGAACACATAAAAAGTCTACTGAAGATCAATCCTAAAGAGGATAGGACACTAAAAATTTGCAAAGCCACTAACTGAGACTTTTATGGGATTTTTTTCCCCAGCAATATCCAACTGTTGCCATAGGCATAAAGAAAGAAAGATACTTTAAGTAGTGCAAAATGGGATTTAACAAGAATTTGTGGCTGGGAGGAGAGTTAAAGGAGGTAAAGCTCTAGGTAAAAGGGGGTAAAGCTCCATGGGATGTCAAGGGAAGAGACAGGAGGGAGTACAGGCAGCAGCAAGACACACATCTGGAAGTACAAGATGTAATCATGTCCTGGCTGTCTCAATATATTCACAGTGCAGAACTCATAGGACAAAAGTAGTGCAAAAGTCAGATTCGTGGTCAGAAAATGAGAATTAGAATTACCATTTCAAAGGTGGAGAAATTCAAAGTAGTATCTATAGAAGAGGGTAGGTAAAGTGGACTGAAGAGTATTTTATGAGATTGCTTAGTATCTGTCTTCTCCATTAGAACTTGATTTGTATAATGGCAGGAGTCACATCTGCTTTAGCTCACTATGTTGTCTTTAGTGCCTATCATAGTGCCTAGATATAGAAAGAACTCCTGAAATATACTTTATGAGGTTAATGATGCAAATAAGTCAAGGACTTTCAGGGCAGATGTCCTAGTTTATTCAGGCTACTATAACAAAATGCCATAGACTGGGTGGTTAATAAACAATAGAAATTTATTTCTTACAGTTCTGGAGGCTGGAAGTCCACCATCAGGGTCCTGGGATGGTCTGGTTCCAGTGAAGTCCCTCTTCTCTATTGCAGATTGCCAACTTCTGGTTGTATCCTCATGTGGTTGAAATATTAGATGTCTTTCTCAGACCTCTTTCATACGGGCACTAATCTCATTAATAAGGGCAGAGCCCTGATGACCTAATCACTTCCCAAAGGCCCTACCTTCTAATACCATCACCTTTGGGGTTAGGGTAACACAGACACTCAGATCTTAGGAGTAGGGTATTTGAATTGTTGCCCAGAAGAACTTTGAGTTTGGTGGTTTGCCGGACATTAGGCTAAAAACTTCTTCCAACACTTAACTGATTGGTAATTGACAGAAATATGAAAAGGCATAAGGTGATAGAAGCAGATGACATAAGCCTTCATATAAAGATTGGGAAAAAAAAGAGAAGAGATAAAAAGAGAGAATTACTTATTCACTCAATAAATATTTATTGACTTTCCACAGTCTGCAAGGTCCTAGTATTGGGAATAATCTGTGAATATAACAGATATAGGCTCTTCTCTTCTGGAGCTTTCAAAAAGGGGATGCAAAAATTAAATTAATAAATTAAAAAGCAAATGATTAAAATTTGGATAAATATGTTAACATATGCTCGTGTGGGCTTGTTTTCAATAGAAAGCTGTATTTATTCTGAATAATGAAGAGTGAGTAGCAGTGAGCTCAATGACAGAAATGGAGGATGGTCTGGGAGGGGGTAGCATTCTAGGCAGGTAAATATAATGTAGCAAGTGACAATGGTACAAATAATTGCTCCCCAAGAATTGTCTTTTGGAGATATTAGAAAAATATTTCTAAATGTGTTGAAATATATTTTCACTTAGGTACTCAGACCAAACCACAGAAAATATTATTTTCTCCATTCTTTCCCTCCCATCTCACATTCAATCCACCAGCACGTACTGTAGCCAGTACCTTCAAGATACATATCTAGTTAGAGAATCTGATCAAGTCTCATCACTTTCACCATTGCCACTTAGAACAAGCCACTTTTCACTCTGGGAGGCCGAGGCAGGTGGATCGCTCGAGGTCAGGAGTTCGAGACCAGCCTGAGCAAGAGTGAGACCCCGTCTCTACTAAAAATAGAAAGAAATTATCTGGCCAACTAAAAAAATATATATAGAAAAAATTAGCCGGGCATGGTGGCGCATGCCTGTAGTCCCAGCTACTCGGGAGGCTGAGGCAGGAGGATCGCTTAAGCCCAGGAGTTTGAGGTTGCTGTGAGCTAGGCTGATGCCACGGCACTCACTCTAGCCTGGGCAACAGAGTGAGACTCTGTCTCAAAAAAAAAGAAAAAAAAGAACAAGCCACTTTCATCTCTCACCTGTACTGTAGCCATGTCTTTTAATACCGCTTGTCTGATGCAAATTTGTAATCAGAATAAAAAGTCAAGTCAGATCCTGCCACTGCTACTTTTGAACATTCCACCCAACCAATGGCTTTCCAGTTGCAATTAGAATAAATTCCAAACTCCACACAATAATCTACAAAGACTATATATCTGGCTTTTATATCTACCTTGATCCTCATCATTACGAATTTACTGTGCTTTAATCAAACTGCCCTGTTTTTCCTTTTCTTCAGCACGCTAAACTCAGTCTGTCCTCAGAGCCTTGAGTACGCTACTTAAACTTCTTCACCCATGCCTTTGCAGTGCTCATTTCCTTAAATTATTCAGGTTTCAAACTCATTTATGGCTTGCCTCTTTGTCTCCTACTCAAACCTACTCTCCCCCTTCTTGGTTTGATTTCTCTAGGATACTCAGTATTTTTTATATTTATGTTATTTGTTTACTTGCTTACCTGGGTTGGTGAATATACATATACATGCATGCATATACAAGTATGCAAATAAATATTAATAATAGATGTACAGATAGAAATGAAAATAGTCTATCCTCCCCATTAGAATATAAATTCCATAAAGAGAGATAAGCATTTGGCTTTGTTCACTCTTGTATCTCCAGGTTGAGAAGAGTATCTAGCCTATTATATGCCCAATAAATGTTTGAAGATTCATAAAAGTAAACCACGGGATTGCTTCAAAATGGCTTTTTAAATACGACTACACTTTGATGCTATGTAGACCTTCCTAAAAATAATAATTTTATTAATTTTATAGTTAAATATATCATTGATATTTCCCTTGAAAAATATCTTTTCAAACTACAAGCTATTTGATTATGGTATTTTCCATCCTTTTATGCAAACACATTTGCCCACCTCTTTGCTTTTTCATGTGCTGTTTCGTCAATATTCAATACTAACAAATTAGGCCTGAGTTCTCTTTTAAAGGAAATACTTATTTGATATGGTAAACAAGAATTGTTCATTCTTCCAAATTTAACTAAGCTCACTGTTCCCTCAGCTTCAAAATATTTTGCCCATGGTTTCATTAATAATTAATATTCGATATTACAGATTTTTTGCTCATTGTAGTTCATATTTTGTCCCTATATGACTCTAAGCTCCTTTACAGCATGATGCATATAGACATTTAAAAACAAAACAAAAGAAACAAACACCGAATAGCAAGGTTTTAAATATCGTGGTTTTTGTTTATCTTTTGAGCCTTACTGCTCTTTCAAGTATAGATGCTGTTTCCTTAGCACTTTTTCTTCCCTCTGTTGAACCACTTTTTTCAACTCTACCAAAATTATATACACCTTTATAGTACAAATTGGAAAAATATCCATTAACAGGGATTCCATTTAATTTTGAGGTGTGTATTTTACCAATCTAAATGAGAAAATTAAATTTCATTAAATTAACTTCAGGGCAATATGATTTGTGTCTCTAGTTACACTATATTAAATTCCCTATAAAGTGACTGAGTTACTATATGAACAGGAAAAAAAAAGCATATACTTAAACACTATTCAGAGAAGTCAGACATTTTTACCTGTTGCACAAGTTTCAAATACAGTCCTAGGACCAAATATTGTACCTACTTATTTTTTTTCCTGCATCCCTATATTTTTTTAGCATTGATATAACAAATAATTAGGAGCAGATTTCTGTGTTTCAGTGAATTTCCAATTTAACTCCAAATGCTATGACAAATTGTGATTCAGTATTCTGATTGCAAACAAGCAGACTGACATTATATTGAAAGAAATGTGTCTGTTTTATGCTCAGAGAAGTTTGTTTTGCTTGCATGTACGCCTTATGGACCTGAATATATAATTTTCTTCTATTGTGAAATTTCAAGGGAATGCAGATTAGCTCTGAATGTGCCAGTTAGAAAGCCCTCCAAAGATACCTTATGGCAATGTTGCCCTATGTTTACATAGCCAAAAGCATAAAACTTTGCTAATCTTAATTATTATATTTATTGCAATATAATTAATTTACCTCAAATAGCACAATTAGAGTTTAATCAGACTCTCTTCTCTTTAATATTATCACCTTGAGTCACATTTTTGAGAACATTCTCAATCTTTGTTTCCAAACTGTACACCTTAGTGGCTACAAGGCTAGAAAGAAAAAACAAAACAAAACTCTAAACTGTATTCCTCAGAAGAGATGTGAAGATTGGTTTAACTAATATTGTTATTTACATGTCCATTACTATCAGGGTTAATTTTTAAAAAGAATTTTAATATTATTAAAATAACCTTCTGAGTTGTTGGTAATATGCTTGTATGAATACCTATATGGCAAATATATGTCTATTTGTTTTAAATAAACACATATAGCACATACTGCATTTTGTGCATTGTAGTTAATGTACTTAATTATTATTATATATTTTATAAAACATTTTTCATGACTCCTCTATTGTCATGAAAGCCAGCTACTGTTTTGCATAGCAGTGTATTTATTTATTCTTAATATTTCTCATTTGAGGCCGGGCGCGGTGGCTCACGCCTGTAATCCTAGCTCTGGGAGGCCGAGGCGGGTGGATCGCTCGAGGTCAGGAGTTCGAGACCAGCCTGAGCAAGAGTGAGACCCCGTCTCTACTAAAAATAGAAAGAAATTATCTGGCCAACTAAAAATATATATACAAAAAAATTAGCCGGGCATGGTGGCTCATGCCTGTAGTCCCAGCTACTCGGGAGGCTGAGGCAGTAGGATCGCTTAAGCCCAGGAGTCTGAGGTTGCTGTGAGCTAGGCTGATGCCACGGCACTCACTCTAGCCCGGGCAACAAAGTGAGACTCTGTCTCAAAAAAAAAAAAAAAAAAAAAAAAAATATTTCTCATTTGAGTCAGGCTCTCAGACTGAAGAAGTGCATCCTTATCTACAAAATTGGTGTTTTTGTTGGGATAACAGCTGCAATCCCCATGGAGAATTAAAATCCTATCTCTGGCTGTGTAATAGCATGTCTTTTGTTCTCTGAGGCCGGTGAAGAGGCATGCAGTCATTCCCAATGAATGTGAATGCTTACCACCAAAGCCCCTGTCAAGAGGAATTATCATGCAGGGACTTCCTGGTAGTCTGCATTACTCATCCAGAGACCAATACTGCTCTTTCCTGTGCAAGCAGCCTCTGTGCCAAGTGCCAAGATTGTCTCATGAAGACTCATTCCATAGCATAAGCCCCTTCTGAGGACTGAATTTACTTTATTGATCAAGGGTTCTTCTCAGCTGAGAGTGAATGTTAGTCATATTTTTCTTTTCATAATGCAAACTACTAATTAACTGCCCAACTCAACACCTATCTCCACCAGTACTTCCTAAGATTCTAGTGACAGCCTTTCCCACCTACCTCCTGGCCAGCCCCACCCTCCCCCACTTTTGAGTTCTAGGGTAAGCTTGCATTTAATTCCAAGTTATTAATGAAAAGAAATATACATAGATTATAATCTATATGTATAAATATATCATGTTATGATAGTTAATATTATTATATACTGTCTTAGTAGATGGATTATTTTATTCAACCCTCAACTTGAACCTGTAAAATAGAGATTATTACCTTTATGGTGTCAGTAAGTAAAGTAAGTCTCAAAGTCATAACTTACCTAATTTTACATAGCAAGTGAATGGTAGAACCCAGATGGTTTTATGAAATTCAAGAATCCAATGTTCCCCTGTTTTCTGTCAGAACCTAGCTAAACCATTTTAAAATGTATAAGAACATTTGAAATCAGTTTTACTGTATTTCTCTGACCAGAATAAAGAGGAGTAAATACCTCCTGAAGAAGAATTAACTTTGTTAACTTGACCATGTCAATAGTATCAAACCATTCAAAATTTGAAAATGCTACCAAAAGTGAACATGTATATACCCAGACAAAAAGTAACAAATAAGTATTAATAATTCACTTTTAGGAAAGTGACTTTCCTTTTTCAAAGTGAAATGTACATTTAAAAAAAGAATAAGTCACTTAACACTTATTCATCTATGTGTTGAAGAATTATATTATACCGATATTGTAGTTAGAAAATGGGTAGGTTCGACAAAATGAAACCTAAGTGTTTTTATGTAATTCTTTAGGGGAGCTATTAGGAAAACATTTTTTCTCAGTTAAATGATACAATAATACATAAATGATGCAAAACGTGAGTAAAGGTAAGGCAAGAAATTCTTAATTTCACCTTTGTCTGTTCTACATGGAAGGATGCATGCCTTTTTTGTTTCTTGAGATATTGTTATTTGTTTTTCAAGTAAATTCATTATCTTCAAATATGTTATTTTAGGTCCTTTGTTGGCAGTCATTTTCCTTTAGAATTTGTATGTATAATTTTAAATACATGCATATATTTTATATCTTCCTACGTTGAAAGAATGTATTCAATGTACACTTTAAGGTTAGTGTTACTAACCTCATTTAATAAGATGAAAAACTATGGTGGTCCTTAAGCAATACTGTTCTGGAAGATAAGACAAATTAACTAAGTTACAATGTATTTTTGATAAGATTATGACTTACCAAAGTGGCCAAACCCTCAAGAATAATACTAGTGAAATCAAAATACATTTAAGTTAAATTAAATGTATTAAAAATCATATTTTCTTGTGTGTATATGTGTGTGAGTGTGAGAAAAACTGTATTTTTAAAAACACTATTTTCCTTTAACACATGAGACAGTTGTAAAATAAAATGAAAGTATTCTCAACTTGGGTAACTTCAAGAAAAGCCAAAGTTATAACTAACACAAAAATATATATATGTACTTCTCAAATAATAGAGGGAATACCTAAGACTCTAGCATCCAATTTATTTTCTGAGTTACTGTAAAATTTTTGCTAAAATTTAAATATTCTAATACCATTTACATGTAGAATTAAAATATTTCTATCATAGGAAACTAGTATAAAAACATAATAATGTTATAAATTATGTATGCACATATTGCATGCATATATGCACATGCATATATATGCATGTATTTATGTATATATGTACATATAACTTTCATTTTGGTAGTTTATCATTAGGAAAGACACTTGCAATGGTTTCCCAAATTAATTATGATTAGGTACACCTGTGTCTGTGTAGCCAGGTAGGTAACCAGACACAATTGAAGATTCTCTACCTCAAACACATAAGTTTAACAGTGACACTGTAACAACGCAGAATCTGGGAGAAACTCATGTTTTGATTTATGTTGTAAAAATTTTCTAAGAAAGTGGCTTCTGTATTTCTATATATTTCATTTAAAAGAGAACTATGGTGTTAGCATGATGAACACCCAAATCCTGGCTCAAATTAATTATTAGCTAATGATTATGAGCAGGGGATCTAAGTTTTTAAGCTTTAACTTTGTCACATGTAATTATGGGAATAACAATTTCTACAAGAAGACTACATTTGACTTGAATCATTGTTGTCCTTGGAGATATGAGTAAACAAATCAATCCTCTAAATTCATATCCTGGCTCCTCTCCAAATTTATACAAATTTCTGACTTTATTTGCTTACAGTCATTTTTGTCTCCTTTTACATAAGCACACCTGTCACAGCTTTCCTTTTGCTGGTTAACCCTTGAAGGTCTGTGGGTTAATGAGGAGGAAAGTTGCTTTTTGGGATGCACAGTCAGCCCCCTATCAGGGTGAGACACCACTTCGTTTTGTCATCTGCTGATAGTTGCCTCATGCTCCATAGTCTTCCAAATGTCTTTGGGCCAGAAACATGACTCTCCTCCACTGGGAAGAGCATTGCTAAATCACCCTTTCTGTCCTCACCAGCATATGTGCACATGCACACATATACACACACACACCCTCTTTGCCTGAGACAATTCAACTGTGTTAAAAAACAATTTTCACAACTTTGTTTCATGACATTGAATGGTTATTCCAATAATTAAGTGGGTGAATGTTTTAAAGATCAATAATGTTACACAGTAATACAATCAATGCACTTTAGTTTCCCTTCACTTTAGACATTGCAATTTTTATTCAGTAGTGCTGGTTCTAAAAACACACTATTAATCTGTATAATTACTAACTTCTACCACTTTCTGGCTAAAATCCCCTGAAACCCTATGATCTCTTTCCCTAAGTTAGAAGTTACTTTTTAACTCTCTGTTTGAAGCCAGTGATAAAATGTATAGAGGTGGTGTTGGAACTAAAAGTTTACATGCTCAAAGATACTGATAATTGCAACCTTAATTTTTTGTGATACATATTGCAGGAAAATATCAAATAGAATTTGGGAAGTCTATGTTTGTGTTCATGTGTGTGTGTGTACATGTGTATTATGGGGTTGAAGGCAATGATAAAACCTTGGGAGTACTTCTGGTCCTTTGACAGCCATGCTTACAGTATCCCTCAACCACAGATACTGCTAACGCAGAGGACATAACAAAGCTTTAGAGACTATTTTTTTTGCTTATAGTTTTAACCAGTGTGATAGCCTCAATGCTGTGTTGTGGGTAGTTAAGGAATAATAATCCATGTATAGCTAAGCAGTCACATAGGTCAGACCTATCCCTGCTGAAGAGCAAGGACGCACAGTATGGAGAAATACAATCATGCTACTTTTTTCTGGTGAAATATACAGGTTTTTTCCTAGTTTCCTCAGATCTAAAGGTGAATGAGCACTTTTTTAAAGGTCTGCCCAAGAAAATGTCTTTAATGTAGAAGTAATTATAGATTATTTAACGTTTATTCAAAAATATCTGTTTAGCAACTGCTATGTTCAGTAAGGTACATATTTGGCATGAATCCCTTAATAGAGGCCAGGGTAGCTTGTAATACTTTTCCCATTTGTTTCATCTCTTCTCTAAGGGAGCAATAGTCAGCTCTGGACACTGATGGCAGTTTTTACCACATGATGTGAGAAAACCCTTAATGAAGTCAGAGTGGCTATATGACTGACTTTGGTCAATTGAATGCAAGCAAAAATGAGATATGTGTTACTTTGAAGTAGGTGTAGAACTGGCTCTTGGCTTGTCAAAATTCTCTTTTCCCTCTTCCATGAGGATCAGAAAATTTCCAGGTAGAGGCAGCACCAACAGGTTGAGTCCCAAAATGGTGATAATATAGAGCAGAGTTTCAACCAGTACATTGTGAATATATAGCTAGGGCTTTTCTGATTGTTCACACTGAAGAAAAATGTATCCTTTCTTGACTATTTCATGAAGAAATAAGGTCACATTTAATATGCAAATATGTAGCATATTATATTAATTTCTTAAAATTTTACAAGGCATGCTAGCATATTAAACATTGAGAATTTTCAGGCACTGTGTATTCCAGTATTTTTAGAAAGGATGATGGTGCTCTACTTCTTATTTTGTAGTTCCCATTACAGAAAATGATTTTAGGGTAGTATTAGTTTAGAAGAATGATAAAAGACTTAAACAGGGAAAATACAATTTCAAAAGTAGTAACTCTCTATCTCCTAAATCAAAGCTAAAATAATCAAGAAATCAGGATCCTGAAAATTATAAGGCTGATGATCCTTTCATTGTAACCATTATATTTATGAAAAGCCTAATTATGCCTGAAATCATTTTTATGGATTATTCTTAGAAAATGGTACATTTCTGATAAATAGTATGTCATCTTAGTGTCCTAAAATTACTGTAATTGTATAATACTGCAAACTATTACCTTTTCTTAAAACAAAACATCTAGAAAAACAATTGTATGTGCTTTTGGATATTTCTTGGAGTTTTAAAAGTAGAAAATGATTATATATTACATTGAAATGAAAATGTTAAGGTTATATCTACAAATACTGAAGTAAACCTGGAAGTTACTTTATTGTGTAATAGAATTTCATGAAAGAGAGAAAGAGAGTAAAAAAAAAACCTTAAAAAAAAAAAAGAAAAAAAAGACTTTCAAACCTGGTTTCTGAAAAAGCAACTACAAGTGATCCTTAAGGTGCCTTTGCTCCTTTATATATATGCCTGGGAGAGTCAGCTCTGTAGCCACGTTGACTGGCATTAAATCTCAGCACTGCCATTTTAATATCTGTGTGACCTTGAGCAAAGTGACTTACCAAATTATATGTTTTCTCATGGGCATAATAATGGTAGCTGTCTCGTAAAATTGTTGTATCAATTGAGTTAATCCATTAAAAATGTTTAGAACATGTTTGTACATTAAAAACACTCAACAAAATTATTTATTATACTCATAGAATTACCAATTCATCATTCTCTTTATAATGATCCTTTGCTAAAACTTTGGACTAAACTTTATATGGGACATTTTGGGGATTTTTTGGACCCTGATATGGATATTTTCTAAAAATTATATTTGATACATATATTTTGTGACTTGAACACCAAAAAAGTAGTATTCTTATTCTAACATTCAATATTATTCATTTTTCCCAGTTTTAAAGACTGTATTATTTGATGGAGACAATTCTATAACACTGTCCAGTAGCTGACATTTGAAATAACAGCAAAGTCTAATATAGGTTATTAGAACATTCGGGCATTGCATGTAATCTAGGCCTTGGGGTGAAATATATGCATCCAGTTATATTCAAATGAGATAGATGTATTTATTTACTTACATTTATCAAAAATATTTTATGTTTTCCTAATCAGGTACAAAAACTATTCAGGTAGACTCCTAGGTCAGTGCTGCTTGACTGCGTGGTTGTACAGTGAGTGATGTTGGGAGTGGAGCATGGACTGCTTAGGTTCTATCCTCCACTTAACTTTCACTAGCCTGTGCACCTAGGTAAATACTCAAACTTTCAGTGTCTTAGGTCCCTTATCCATAAAATGTCAACAATACAAAACCTACTTGATATTGTGATTTTTAAGAAAAAATGAAATAATGAAAATAAAATTATTGGCAGAATGGATTATGATTGGTTAACCATTGCATATTCTCTTCATAGAAATCTATGCAGTGACTTCATATCCATAGTGTTTTCTAGTGTAACTACATAATGTTTGAAATAATTATTACTAGGATGTAGGTGCTAATAAAAACCTATAAATGCCTTAACAAGTTATGTTAACTAGTAACTTAATACTCAAGAGCTATTAAGCCATTGGTATATTGTCTATGATGTAATCAATTACAAAAATTGATACCACAAATCTATGTACTAAATTGATGATTATTTGATTATAGAATTTTAACATATGATAAATATATGATAAAATTTAATAATTTTAAACAAGATACTTTGGAAATATAGATATCTAAAATATATTTATTTCATAGTTTACTTCATTACAGAAAATAATTTATAGATTACTCCAAAAATAATAACATTGTGAATCACAAATTACTTTCCTTTGGTTCACAACACACACAGACACAACTCACTGTTCTTGACTTCAGATAAAACACTTAAAGTCACATGCTTTGAATACCTCCAGCCTCTAGAAGTCCAATGTGCTTATCCATTGTGCCACAGAGACACCTAAATAAATAAATATTTTTTAAAAATGAAAAAAAAAATAAAAAGAAAAATGTATAATGACATGTACCTACCATTATAGTTTCATACAGAATAGTTTCACTGCCCTAAAAATCTTTGGTACTCTGCTTGTTCATCTCTCCCTCCCCTCTAACTCCTGACAACCACTGATTCTTTTATTGTCTTGATAGTTTGTCTTTTCCAGAATGTCATGTAGTTGGAATCACACACCATGTAATCTTTTCAGATTGTCTTCTTCTACTTAGTAATATGCATCAAATGTTCTGTCATAATCTCAAAAGAAAGTACATGCTAAAAATAACATTATAAATTGTGGAATAATTAAATAATGAGCTATATTACAAACTAAGACACCTCAACTATCAAAGGAAATTTTAAAATGTTGGCATTTCTGAACACATCATGAGTTTCTCCTTTGCAATTGCATTTGGATCCTAAGGCACAAATTTCTACTATATTCAGTGGTGGTAAATATGCTGTCTTTCAAGGTAGAACTCTTTTTCATGCCTGGTGAACAACATGAGTAATCAAACTTGATAATATCACTTGCAGTCACAAATTCAATTGTCTATTGAAGAATGACAAGTGTGACTTGTAAACTGGTTCTGAAGACAGCTCCTAAGTACTCTGAAGCCTGAAAAAACAATATTCATGCTTGTTTTGGGAGTGCATTACATTCCTACAGCAGGAGAGACAGTACAAGTAGAGAAAAGCAACAACTTCAGTTCAAATAAAACTCAAAAAAAAAAAAAACCAGGAAAACCGACACTTTTACTTGGTTTTAAAGATATTTAGCAATCAATTACTATAACTGAAGGGTATATTAGTCTCATAGTCAGTACTACTAAAGTACAGTAAATATGTTTGTCAGACATGCAATTTGAAGATCTGGATACAAACGCAGGAAAGAAATAAATAGTCCCAGCATGGTTGAACTCATAAGAACTGTTTTTGTTGTTTTATGTTCTGGGTTTTTTTTTTTTCTTTTTCAATTATATTCTTCAATACAAAATTGAGCAACAGCTTTCCACGTACATTATTTTCATCTAATTCTTAAGAACCTGTGACAAAGAGAGTAAGTAGCGTAACAGAGTTTACTTGAATAATATAGCTATTCAGTCCTGTAAGTGAATATTCACAAAGTGTATAAAGAAGATCTCTGGAAAAATGGTACTGCTCAGCAAACAATAAAGAATAGGGCTTATATTACAATAGCTTAATTAAAAAAAAATACTAAATCATGTTGAAATAATTAACAAATGTTAAAAAATACAATGGAGTAAACACAATCAAGTTAGCAAATATGTATTCAAATTATTCTGATTTCCTTATGGTAATAAATAATTATTGAGAGGATTAATGATTCTGTTAGAGAATTCAACTTATGATTAAGGTCTCAAAGGATTCTCATGTCTTATGATATATGTCTATGTTTTATATTAATGATACTTGAACTTCAGAGGAGGGAAACTTATTAGAAGAATTAATGAAATGACTACTTGTAATTTCTTAGTGAAAGAAGAAATAATATTTAGCTGCTTGGATTTGGCAAAAATCAGTAATAGCAGATTGCATATTTTTTTTGATAGGATAACATTTTGGTAGAGAAGAAAAATCGGTTGTTTTTTAAAGATTTGGGGGACAGGAAATTGTTAAAAGAACTTATAATTGTTCAATTTAGTGACATCAATTATGGTAAGTTTATAGTTAGATTAAAAACATAATAGACTTGAATAAAGTAGGTGTTATAAACAGTATATTATTAAATAACACATTCATCATATATAGACACAAATTTTATATCAGGTGAAGGTATTTGTGTTTTATTTTGGAACATTTGTAGCTTGAGAAATAATCTGAAAGAATGTTTATACTGGTGTTCATTTTTAGAAGACCGTTTTTAGGTTCATAGTTGGTTCTTAATAACTGTATAAACAAACTGTATAGAAGAACAGATGTTTGAAATTATGTAAGCAAACGTGAAAGCCAACTTGGTAAAGTTGTAGATATTGGTTGGAACAAGCCTATAGCATTTATAATGCAAACAACCTTCCTGATTGCATGCAGGAAGGTTCACAGACTGTACCTTCAAAATACAATAATCATCATCACATTTCAGCTCAAATTTAGCCACCTGTTTTTGATTACATGGTACCAGCTGTGAATTTGCAGCTATTTATATTGATGTCACAAGGTGTCCCAGCTCTGCTGGAGTCCTTCAGCTGACACCCTGCGGAAGCCCCGCAGTGTTTTCCCTGGAGCTCACTCTAAAGACAGCCTCATATCGTCCAATGCCAACACACACTCAAATCTGAACAGACAGGGAGCCCAGCTGGGAGCAGATCTTAAGGCCCACAAAGTGGATGCCAAAGCCTCATCAGCATCAAAAACAGTTATTGAATAGACAACTAGCATAATAAACAATAAAATATTAATTATGCTCTCATTCACTGCACATGTACTGCACTGGCCACCTTTCTGCTCCTAAAATAACTTCCTTAAAGACTTAGGATCAGGGATTAACACTGCCTAATTAGACACTTAACACTACCCAAGATTTTTATATATTTATTTATCTATTTGTTGCCTGTCATCAGTGGTCTTATCTGTTGTGTTTAGCAATATATCTCTGTCTCCTAGAAAACTGCTCAATAAATATTTGTTGAGTAAGTTAAAAGCACCCCACATGTTCATCTATGGGATTTTGTTCCCAAATATTATATAGGAATGTCTTGGAGCATATTTTGTATATAAACAATGGAACTAAAGAGTTATTTTAATATCCTCTGGTGAAGATGCATACATTCTATTTCCTATGGCCTTACAAACATTAATATATATTATCAATACATTTGGACGATACTTTTTTATGAGACATGGCTAAGAAATGACAATATTAGTGTATCATTTTCTTTTCCCCTTTAATTTAGAATATTTTTATCAAGGAAAGAGGTGATTAAATCTGAGTCTGGCAGGAAAAATATATGATGCATGCACTTTGGGCAATTTAATGAGAATTTAATTAAGGAACTGTTTATAGAAGTGTGGACTGGGCCTATGAAGAGTAAGGTCCCATTTCCAATTGTGGGTTTGAAGAAGCAAAAGAAAACAGCTGTTATAAGGATACTGAGAAAGACAGACATGTGTAGAGCACCTTTGACAGGAAATGTAATGTTAGTTCATGAATGCAACTGACACCCCGGAACCTGCAAGTGATAGGGAGAAGATATCCCTATCTCTTTATCTCTATCTCTAATTTATATTCCATCTATCTATCTACCTGCCTATCTATCTCCACTCTCACTCTCCCTTCTCCTTTGATTTCTTGCAATTGTCCTCCATATGCTGAAGTCTACCAGAAACTAAAAGGTAAAGCAGTTCCTTGAAATCATCAATACAAGTTAAGAGAAAATCTGAAAGGGGGGCCAATATGGGAGATAAATGCATTCGTTGCCCAGTTTATCCTGCACAATAATTTTAGCAATATGTTGGGGGTAGTTTGTAAAATTTGGTTTGCCAGATAACACGAATTAGGTTGGAGTGAGATTATTTGAAAAGAAATATCCAAGAAGACATAGAGTGGCTAAAGTTAAAGGGTTACCGAAACAGTTCTCACTTTTACTACTGTTCACTTCTGTTATCAACAGGGTTTGGGACTACTAGTTGGTGTTTAGTCTTGAAAATGAAGACCGTGCTACTTGTGTTTTTCCACCTTTTTAATCCAAATAAAACCTTGTTATAGACTGAGAAATAAGCACTATAACATAACCTCTAAACAGAATACAACAGTTACTTTGGATATGTTGATATAGGATCTAGTCCAATTTCTTCAAGAGTTTTTTGAAGTCTTTACGTGTTACTTTTAAATTTTTTTCTGTCCTCCTCATTTTAACCAAGTATCTTGAAAATAAAATTTCTGCTTATTGTCCTCACCTCTCATTTCCCGTCACACCTCAATTCTCTGTTATTTGATTTGTACTCCCGAGAGTTCATGGAAGTCACTTTCTCTCACTTCAGCGGCTGCTGCCAAATACAGTGGGCACTTTTCAGTCATTACCTAAAGAAGCTTCCACAAACAGCACTGTAAAACAATCAAAAACACCAACATTATCAACAATATTAAAACTCTGTATTTTCTTGGCTTTTTTAACACCATACTTGTAAGTACATTCTGAATTCTCAAAAGTCCTTAAGTCTGCTTGATCCTCAATTTGCTCAGTGCTTTTCTTTGTACATGCTCTCCTGAGGCAAGCTCATTCAAAGTTTTCCTTTAAATGTTTTTTTAATTTATATAAACTTAAATACAATGACACACACTAGCTTTGTGTTTAGTTTCTTGAGTTTTGACAAATGCATACACTATATAATCACCACTCCAATCAAGATATATATTGTGCCCGTCACTCCAGAAAAGTCATTCATTCCCCTTTTCAGTTAAACCCCCTTTCTCAGCGAAAGTTACCACCATTATTCTGATTTTGACCATTTATGGGAGGTTACTTTTTCCTGTACCTGATTTACATGAATAGAAGCAAGGGTAAACACAATTTTAGTCAGGGCTATTTTATTCGCTGTGTTGTCTGTGAGATTTATGTATGTTGTTGAGTGAGTCACTAGGTTTCCCCCTTTTTATTGTGGAGCATTAGCATGTTGTATTATTATTCCACATTTGTTTGCACATTCACCTGTTCATATTGGGTTGTTTCCCATTTCAGACAATTATAACTATATTTTTGGCAAAATGTGATTCATAATACCTTATTATCCTGAAAGTCTGTATAATTGGTATAATCACGTCCTCTTTCATTCCTAACATATTTAATTTGTATTGCACTCATTCTCTCTGTCTCTCTTTCTTTTTCATTAATATTGTTTAAAAAAATAACCATTTTATTAATGTTTTCAAAGAAATAACTTCTGGCTTCTAAATTTTATTGAATGATTTTTGTTTTTTATTTTTTCAATATTTTCTTTTATCATTATTTTGCTTCTTTATACTTTAGGTTATAGTTTTCTTTTTATTTCTAGCTTCTTAGGATAGAATTATATTATTTAATTAAAACTTCTCTTTTTTCCTCATATAAACATTTAAATATCCAGTTTTCCCTATAATTCTGCTTTAGCTGCATCCTACAAATTCTGTCTTCATTACCTTATAGTTTGAAGTTTTTCTAATTTTTCTTTATTTTTGACCTTTGCTTTACATAAAAATGTGTTTAATTTCCAATTACTTGAGGATCTTCCTAAGTATTTTATTTTTAATGCTATCCAATTTAACTCCATTGTAATCAGAGTAAATACTCATTATGATTTCTGGCTTTTAAAATTGACAGATTTAGCCCAACATGGTTTATCTTGATGAAAAATCCATGTGCTGATGAAAATAATCTTATTATATAAAACATTCTAAAGATGTCTTTTAGGTCAGGGATCATATCATTTTTTTACTTCATATATCTTAGCATTTTTTGACTTTCTTATTTTAAAAATAATTGTATAACTAAAATTTGCTAAATTTAGTCATTTCACAATGTATATTTACTTCACATATATTTTTCATATCTCTTATGTCATTACTCAATAATTATTTTTATTTTGACTACCTGTGTTATCAGGTTTTGAGAGAGGTGTTAAAACATCCAACTACGATTGTTGTTATCTATATTTACCTTTATTTTTGTCAGTTTTTGCTTTAGGTATTTTTAAATGGTTGTTGATAAAATACACATTAAGTAGTGCTATGCCTTGTCTTCTTAATGTTGTAATATTCTTTGTCCTGAAATCTACTTTTCTGAATTACATAAAAATTCACCAGTTCTTTTGTGCATACACCTTCCATGTTTTATTTTTCTATATTTTTACTTTCACACTAACTTTTCTTTACATCTAAAGTTTTTTCTCTGGTAGGTAGCAAGTTTGTGGTTTTGCTTTTTATCAATCTGACAATCTTTTTTGTTTCATTTTTAATTGGAGTGCTTAGTCCATTTATATTTAATATAATGATTTACATGTTTGTGTTTAAGTCTAACATTTTGCTTTTTGTTTTATAGTTTCTAATCTATTTTTTCTTCTGCCATCTTTTTCCGCCTTTCTTTTAGTATTTCATTTTATTTCCTCTATTAGATGTTTCACTACACCTTTATTTTCTGCTTTCCCTAGAAATTTTAAAATACATTTTTAATTTATCACAGTATACTTAAAAATAAGATACTACTATGTATAAATGTAAGAATTGTTCAACAGTAATATTTTACTCCTCTCATTTATATTATTATTGTATTTAGATTTTTCAGATTTAGCAAATGAAAATACAGCAAATATACACATAATGTATGTTTATATGCAAATGCATAAGACTCACACTACAAAATTATGTATTGATTGTCTAAAATTCAAATTTAAATGACTATCCTTGTTTTATCTGGCAACCATATGTGTACTTTATGTTTATTTATAACCCATAATATTTTGCTTTAAACAGTTGTTTTTAATTCAAAAATATTAAGATAAAAAAAGGTAGGCAAGGATTTTAATAAAGAAGTCATTAAAATGTTACAGAAATCAAAATACATTATAAAGCACTACTTTCTAGTCCTTTAATCATCACTCTCATTAAATCTGTAATACCTTCCAATTTTTATATTAGCATTTCCTCAACACCTTTATGTCACTAAAAATCTATTTTATTTATAATTTGCTGACAATTTAAATGTATCTGATATTTCCAATAAAATTTTCATGTGCTTATGTTTAATCTTTTAACTAGCCTACAAGGTATTTTAGAGGAAATGCTATGCTTTATATTTCATACTCATATTTGTGTTTTGACACCAACTGACTCTATTGTTTGATATAGGTAACACTAGTTAGTTACAAAGAAAGATCATAATGTTCTCTCAAGCCTTCTTTTGATATTCTTTTCTTACATTGATTAAATTTAGGAATAAGGAAAAATTTCAATATAAATCAAAATCTTTATTTTTCATACATAAGGTTATAGATGTAAAAACACACAAACAGGTACAATTTCCTGTCTTTATCATTACTTAGTAATATCAGAGAGGCAGTATTTTATTATTTTTCTTTGCTGTTTTATTTTGCCTTAGTTTTAGTTTGAAATTTTCCTTAAATAATTAGCTACAATTATTATTTATTTTTTCATGTGTAAATTCTGTATATATTTTGTTCAATTCCCCTACTTGTCAAAATTTAAAAATACATATAACATTAAATAACTTAATAAAAATGGCTCTTTTAAGCTTAGAAAACCATCAAGTCAAGCAGTTAACATTATATGACTTCCATAGTGATATATTAGCATTTATTATTGACCCTGAAAGTCAAATATATGTATTTTATAAATGAAAATGTACTTGTAATTTCAAATGAATCAGCATTGCTTCTATGATTAGATAAAAGGGTATTAAATGCATAATGAAGAAGATGTATCCACATCATAGGCCATAAAGTGGATTTTTTGACCTTATCCAAAGCCTCAGTAAAAGTTAACCTTTATAAAGTGCTTTGTTTTTCTTTATGGTATTTCAAATATTAGGGTTTGTTGTGTAATTGGATTCCTTTCTTCATGAATCATAGACAAAGACCGAAGCAATCTCACAGATTCAGTAGTGCAATCCTTTTAGTTATTAATGATATTAAAGTGCTTTACCTATGTTAAATGCCTTCTTTAATTTCATTATTTCAAATTTCTTGCTGTCTATTAACCTCAAACTAATGGAATGCCAACTTTTCCCAAAAATCCACTGAACTTTTTTTTCCCTAACATCAATAGCACCCTATTTATTTTATTTACTATGTATAATAGGCACTTATCAGGATTGGTTTAACTTTTACAGTATTGGAAATTTTTGAGCTCTTCTTGCATATTAAAATTCTTTTTTTTTTTTTGAGACAGAGTCTCACTCTGTTGCCCAGGCTAGAGTGCCATGGCTTCAGCCTAGCTCACAGCAACCTCAAACTCCTGGGCTCAAGCAATCCTACTGCCTCAGCCTCCCAAGTAGCTGGGACTACAGGCATGCGCCACCATGCCTGGCTAATTTTTTCTATATATTTTTAGTTGTTTTGCTAATTTCTTTCTATCTTTTTAGTAGAGAAGGGGTCTCACTCTTGCTCAGGCTGGTCTCGAACTCCTGAGCACAAATGATCCACCCACCTCGGCCTCCCAGAGTGCTAGGATTACAGGCATGAGCCACTGCGCCCGGCCTAAAATTCTTAATGTTATTATTTTCTAAATTTCCCTCCACACTTCTTTGATAACATCTTCTTGGACCCTTTCAGGGGCTCCCATTTCTCCTTTGTTAGACTTAAGAAGGTATCTTTCTCAGAGCCCACATTTTGTGTACTTCTTTTTCACAATATACTCTCTCTTTGGATGGCCTCAACATCACTTCTGTGGATGTTCCAAAGAAATTTCTACTCATTTGATGACCCATTTTCAATAAAAAATATTCTTCTCTATGGATTCAAATACTACTACATTTTAATTAACTTTTAAGTTGAAAATCTGTCTTGAACATCCAGAGTCATAGGTCCAACTACATATTTAGTGCCTATGATGAGATGTCACACAGATGTCTCAAGCTCAATAGATCCAGACCTAACTCTCTATCTTTTCATAAACACTGTTCTTCTTCTTGTTTCCTACATCAAAGATTGGAATCAATATCCTCTCAATTATTCAAATCATAAAATAGGAAAATTTTCCAGATTCTTAAAATATCTTTTTGCATTCTTAAATACCTCTTCATATGTCTCCTTTTTTTTTACATCTCCATTCTCCCTCTCTATTTTGAGTTGAAAAATATTTTTTAAAAGTCCAAATTTTCACAATATCTTAAATATTTCTCCTCAACAGCCTATTCTCAATGTTGTTTCCAAAGTTCTCTTCCTAATACCTAAATTTGGTTATATAATAATCTTGCTTAAAATAGTTTCCTTGATTTGATTACATAATAGCCTTGCATAAAATAGCTTCACTGATATATTCCAAACTCCTTAAAAGAGCATACAAGAGAGTCCGTGAGCCGTTTGTCATCCACTGGACCCCCTTAGCAGCCTTTCCCCCTGAGGAATGCTGCACTATGTGCAGATGCAGGAACACGTATTACTGGTAATCAACTCCACGAATTTCTTGCAATTCTTGCTGTCTGGAATGATCATCTTACCTCACAAAAATCATCACTTTATTATCCTCTTGTACAGCTCATTCATTTAGTTTGGTTGGCATAGAGTCTATGAATTCTTCTGTTCTTGCTCTGGGAGCTTCGTTAGTTACCCCTCATCTGAAGTGTCCTCAAGCCTTGTAAATGTACACCACATACAACAGTATAATAACATTTACCATGCTATATGACAATGGTTTGTTTATATGTAGGAATTTTTCATAGCCTTCTATCAAGCCTCTTTCATCTCCAAACTATTGTCCCTAGTGCATAGTTAGAATCTGTTGAATGAGTTAAGGATTTTAATTGGACAATGTCCCTTACAACTATTCAAATCATTTAATAAGATTAATAAAATCACAAATCACTACTTTCAACATTATTTTAAAATATGGTTTTCAGCAAATTATCTCTAAAACCCTAAGAATGATTGATTTTTTTAAAATTTTCCAGAATGGCATGTTTATTTATATATTTTTATATATATGTGCTATTATATTATGGATTACGGTACTATTAAGAAGTATAATGTATTACAAATAAAATAGAAGTTATTTAATGAGTGCTATTACTTTGAGAGTTTTCCTAAATAGCTCTTAATTTTTAAAACTAAAATCTTGTGGAAGAACCTACTAGAATAAAACACTCTATTAAATTTGAATATAAAGAAATTGAAATTTATTTGTGTTTTAATCTCAAATATACTATCATGTAACTCTTTGAAACTAGGAATTTAAATCAACATAAAACGATACCATTTTATGTTTTTATATGATTTTTCTATAACAGAACAGAGAGTAACCTTGAAGAGTTAAACCTTTCAATTTTATTTCCAAATTTTGTATTCTCAAAATACCACAAAAAATGCATTCCGGTAATGAAAATGTCAATTTAATAACCAAGCAGATGGTGCTTGCTTTTTGATCAATTGCATAGTATAAAGTAGGTTTCAAAGTAGGAAAAAAATACAATTTAAATATCTAAAAAAAAATTTGCAATATGTCCATTGATTCAATTTTTTAGAATAACTAAAAAGACTCAAAAATGTTTCTTTTTAAAAAATAAAATATATTGTTTATATTTAAGGTATATAACATAATATCATAAAATACGTACTTATGGTAAAATGATCACTATAGTGGAATAATTTGACATATCCATCATCTCACAAATTACCGAACCACCACCCCCATGGCAAGAGCAGCCATAATCTACTCTGCAAAAATTCTGTATACAAAAATCTTTTTTAATGTTACGACATGAAAGTTTCATTTCAACTTCTAGGAAAATATATAAAGTTGTGATTTTCAAATATTCTAAGCATCCCAGCAATTTATTGCTGATAGGGATCCATATATGTGTCATGTAATATCACCCTTGGGGACACAGGCAATATATGTAACCTTAACATTTGTACCCCCATAAGATGCTGAAATTAAAAAAAAAATAACAATGCAGAATCCTAGAAGTCAAAGAGATGTTAATACATTCTGACCCTATCACCCTCACCCCAATTTTTTTAAGTACTCTCGTCAAACAATCTGAGGAAACGCCAGTTTATTTATTTATTTTTATGTTTTTAGTTTTGCTGAAAAATTTGTGAAGTCCTTAATATTCTGGAGTTCATGATGTCTGTCTTTTTTGAGAAGCTATAGAACAACTATTTCACAAACATATCTTCAAAGGATAATTTTCACTTAATCTTATGTTTTATGAAACAAATAGTAGCATCTTCAGTTTGCAATACTGCTATTATTAATACCTTCATTTTTCCAAGAATCTCTAGTCCAGAGATGTTAAGTACCTCTCCTAGATCACAAAACAGAGAGAAACTAGGATGCTCCTCACAAAGTAGTGGTGCATGTCAGTAGTCCCAGCTACTCAGAAGGCTGAGGCAGGAGGATTGCTGGAGCCCAGGAGTTTGAGGTTGCAGTGGGCTGTGATGATGCCACTGCACTCCAGACTGGATGACGCAGCGAGACCCTGTCTCAAAAAAAAAAAAAGAAAAATGTATTCCTGCAAACACAATTTCATTTTTAATCAAAATCATTAATTTAAGCATACAATGTAAGTTTGGGTAAGTTAAATGTTAAAAATAACAATAAACACTTATTTTCTTATAAATCCAATTATAAATATCTTTACTATTAATCTTGAATATCCACTTAAGAACTTGGAAATTACATCATTACAGGCAACAAAATCTCTGGAATTAGCAGGATGTTCATTTACTGTGGAAGTGTACCGTCTTTGAAATATGCTAGGTGCCCCAGAAGCACAAAAAAGTGTGTGAAAGTGATTGGCCAATTGTTTTGTATAATAACTGAAGACCTTAAGTAACCATAAAAAGATTTTATTTGCACAATATCAAATATTTTTGCCTAAATTCCCTATGAATTCCATTACATCAGCCAAAAGGTCTATAGATATTTGTTTTTTTCTTTTATCAGTTATGCATACAATATATTTTTGTAAAATCTTTAAATCAATAAGATGATTCTGAAATTGTACTGTATCTTTGCATTCTAGTCTTTTTATACATTTCAAAAAAGGCTTCTGATTCTAGCCTTTCGCTGTTATAAACCTAAGTATTGCTCTTTCTTTGCAAACAAAAATTGTAAAATGTGTTTGTTCCTTGTCATTGATGCATATAATCATTTAAGGGAAATTGGCAGGATGTATCTGAGATTTTGGCTCTGTGATTTGAAGACATTCTGTATATGCTTGTGTAAAGGCAGGTGGCAAAATGTGAATCCAAAACTATATCCATTATGTTCATTTACTTTACCATTTAGAAAGCACAGATGTTAACTATATAACAAGGTGGTTTTTATTGTAATCACCTGCTGTTAGGGTCCCTCCTGGCACAGTAGCCAAATAGATTCTTGTTTTCTTCTCATTTACAAGGTGTTTGCTATTTTGATGACTCAAAACGAAACTGGAAATTATTTTTCATTCATAGGAAATACTTAAAACAAGATAATTTTAAAGAGAAATCGTTATGAATTTGAATTGCATACTATCATAGGTAATTGTATACATTAATTATAATGTAATTTGTGTTGATTTTTAGCTTAAAAATCTAGTTCTCCCACGGCTTATTTTTTGATTTGCTATTGTTTAGGCAGAATTTCTTCCATTCACTCACAATCCTGAAAAATATTATTTGATTCTTTTTTCTTCTAGCTTTTACCCACAAAATGAAAAAATTTAATATTTCTTATTTTTGCTAATTAAAATTAATATTTTAAAAAGCTTTTGCTCTTAAATATCATATCAGATATATAAGTATCCATTGATATGCATGTATTCATATATCTTATATGTAATATATGTAACATGTATGTTACATATTTATGTATTATGTGCAACATGTTATATATTTATATATAATATAAAGATATAAGAAATGTTTCATTAATATACCAACTAGAAGCTATATCATCAGATAAATAATTACCCTACAATCCACAAAGAATCAGTTCCTGGAGGTAGATTCCATCTGCATCCTACTTCTTCTTATGTCTAGTATGACTGAAGCTCTATTAAATCTTTGTCCAGTTTTTTCTCTTTGGAAGAAATCTGTTTTCAAGTATCCTAAATTCACTACCATTGACACCAATAAAACACTGAGTCGTAAAAGTTCACTCCTCTTATAACTTGGTTCTTAACCTGAGACTTGGTCAAAGACAAAGCTTCATATTTGCTCTACTACCACAGCCTTTGACAAAAACTTGAGTTTACTGGAATTAGCCCCTGTCCATAGCTAGACCAAATCAGAAATTTGTATCTATATCTCTCTTGTTCCCTCTCTTAGCATGCGTATTACACTTATAAAACACTATAAAAACTAATAAATGTGTGTTGTAATAATAATGTAAAATAAAAACCATAATTTTAAAGTAAAATTGGATGCAAAATACATACATTTATTTAATCATTCAATTAAAGTATAATGACCATCTTATTATTTGTTAAAAATAATCAAATTCTAGCCTAGAAAGATTAATGATATATGAGTACTGTCCCCAAAGAAAAAACAATCTAGTAAAAGAAATCAGAGATTCTAAAATTTTCAGGTAACTTTCCTAAAAAAAATCAATGCCTTTGTTGTATAATTAAATAATACCCACTCCCAAATTAAACACTTTAAAAATATGAATCTTAATATGTTTCAAAAGAACCTGTCAAAATCTCCAAGTCTTCATTGTCCTTTACTCAACCCTGTTTTTAATTAAATATCATTTTTTCAAAAAAGTTTATAAATATATACATTTTCCATTTGTAAAGTTTTATGGTTTTTGAAAATCACCCTTTGAACTCTAATTAAGAATCTTTGAAGTATTGCAAGAATGGAAAAACAAACACCACATGCATTCAATACTACATTGGAACTAATTGATCAACACTTATCTGCACATATGGAAGTAAAACTCAAGGGAAAACAAGTGGGTGGGAGGGGGGAATAGGTGATGGGTAAATTCATACGTGGGTACAATGCACACTAACTGGCTGAAAGGCACACGTATAACTTTGACTCAAACTGTACAAAGGCAAATTATGTCAACAAAATGTACCCCTGTAAAAATCTGAAATTAAAAAACAATCTTTGAAATATTACTGTATTAATCAAAAAATGCTAAGTATTCTAACAAATAAACAAAAATATTATGGTGGATCAAATATGACAGGCTTTTTTATTGCTTATATAAAATCCAAATTTTATTTCTGAAGTATTTCTGAAGGGCTGGTAGTTCTCAAGTAGTAACACAGCGAATGACTCAGATTTTTCCATCGTAGTGCTCCCTCATCTTCAACGCATGATTTTAAAGTCTCCCCTGCTCATTTGCATCAGGTTCATTAAGGAAATGAGCACTGGGAATCACCCACGGAAAGTTCTCCTGGTCCAGGCCTAGAATTGTCGCATGTCACTTCTCATTTTCCATTGGCTAAATCTCTGTCACTCAACTATACCCTACTACAAGAAACACTGAAAAATGTACACACCTGTGAATGTAGAAGGAAAAAGAAATGAATTTGGAGAACAGCTATTCATTATATGTTTCAGTAACCTATTTGTCAAATAAAATTAGTATATGTGCACGTATGTGTGTGTTCATGGACATGTAGCATTAGATTGCCTATATACTGCTTATCCTTAAAATACACCTATTTGAATCCAGAGGATCATCAGAAGTTCTTACTGGGAATTTTGAATTCTTTTATTTTTCTCCCCTCATTGTTTCTATTTGCGTTCTACCTTGAAATACGGAAAAAATATATAATGAATCACCTCCTGTAATCTTTATTTTCCAATAATATTTCTAGATTTATTTTTAGATTAGAAATATTTCTGTCAATTGATATTACTTGAAGTAATAGTAAATGTAAAAAGAAAATTCTGGTAAATTTTTGTAAATAGTTTGCTACTCTGTCTTATTGGAAAAAAATTGGAAAGCATCATGAGACAAATATTTTCCACTTAAAAAATCTTATAACAGAGTAAACGTTTAAACATGCCAGAACTTTAATGGAACTAAACTCTTCAATGTCTTTTGGAGACAATTATTGAATAAGTTTAGAAAGTACTTAAATGATTTTGTTACTTTTTCCATTATATTATGATAGCAAACAAACAAAATATCATCAGTTTTTGATGCAGGCATAATAATTTGAAAAAAATAGTTGACCCAGATGATGTGAACTAAATTTTCTTTGGAATTAGTGTTTCTGAAGAAGATGAGTTAATCATATTTTTCATGTCAATTTTATTAGAATATGCTGTTTACACTTAAATTTCAAAAGAGTTTACAAAGAAGATCATTTTAAAATGATAAAGCTGATATTAGGTTTCACTCATGAATTTAGAATTGGATTGTCTATTGAAGTCCAAAATTTCCTTCACTAAACTAAAAGAACCATCTAATACGATGGCTTGAAAATAAACTACTATATATCTGATTGATGCACTTTTTAAAAAAAGATCACACTGTCTATATCAAAATGCTAATATTGCATTTTAGGACTTTTAAATCTACAGAGAGAGACAGGTAGAGGATGAGAACTGGAAACTGAAGATTAATTTTGCAAAACTGTAAGCCTTCTACTTTATTTCTGTAAGCTATATGAAATAAAATCTCAGGGAAGTGTTTTGACTATTAATGCATAAAATGGAAAGAACCAACTCAGTAAACAAATTGCCTGTTGTTTGCTGTTATTTGACAAAGAGAGCTGTTGCTTATTTCCAATAGAAATTTTTGGCTTTCCCTGAATGCTGAAAAATTCTAGTCTTTAAGTTCCACTAATGAAAAACAAATTTCTTTTACTCCAAACACTATCAATTTAATAATTATTATTATGTAAACATATAACTTCATATGTTAAGATAGTAGAAAAGTAAGGTTAGTAGTATATTTTATTACATTAGGCAACTGAATGCATACATGTGATAGGCATTAATATTTATAATGCTTAAATAGTACTACTTTAAATTTTTTCCTTATTTCTGCTTATGCATTTCTTTTCACTTCCATCTCTAAATTAAGAATTTATTAAGCCTCAAGAGAGTGCAGATCAAAGTAACTACTCAAGATGGTTAAAAGGCAAATAAAATCCCAGAATTTTAGGAAGTCACAATTTTTCTAGAAAACCAGGAAAAATAATGCATAAATGCATTGAAAAAGCACCTATTAGTAGATCCAAAATCATACAGTAAAGGTTGTTGTAATTACTGACCAGAGGTTTTTTAGTATCAGAATATTTCCCATATATTGAAATTTTAGAAGAACTTCAAAAAAAGGGGGATCATTCCTTGAATATTAATTAAATGTTACTATAAGATTTACAATGCAAATTAAGATTCAGTTTTTTGAAAGAATTGAAATAATCTAAAAACATTTATGATCCCAGATACTTCCAGCTGAAAATGAACACACACATGCACACACACTTCACAGTCAATTCTCAGATACATGACCTAAAATATCTGTAAAACATAAAAACTGTTGCGTAAAATAGTGCTAATTTACACGATAGTATTTATTTCTCAAAGAAGAAATAAAATTGATAAGAAGTGTTGTTGAGGGTATTTTGGAAAAATGAGAATACAAATAATCATCCTGTTTAGAAACCTCACCCAATTTCCTCATTTCATCATTGCAGAACTAAGATATGGGTCAATCTCAGTCCATAATTAAATGGCTGCTGCTCTATAGCTCTTGCTCTTTGCTGGCTTACCCTTGTTGCCAAGTCGAATGTTATGCTAAATTTTCTCCCCAGAGGTCTCCTTTCTAAAAAGCATTTTGTTTTTCATATAAGCAATATTTCTACATAAGTATTTTTTATCTCAAGTCTAGATATTAAGCAGGCCTTCTCATTGACCCTGATAAGCTATTAAATTCCCTTTTCTGCAATTTACAACACATTTTAACTTTTATGTGGCCTCTCCCCCAATACATTGAGAGCCTTTGAAAGAACAGCTCAGGAAATACCTTTTCTAATTAGCTTATGGATTTCAAATTTGTTCTTGGCTTTGCATTTCACGGTCCACATTTTTTCCCAGCTTCAACATTGCATATATCTTGTCTTCCTCATTATGACCTAAGCCTTTGATTTAATTCTTCAATTTCTTCCATGTATCTGACTTTTAAACTCTTGATTATAACAATGACACACCCTTATTTCAGCTCTGATTACTCCACTAATAAAATATTTATAATTTTGGCCTGTCTTTTTATAGGATTACTCAGATTTGGATATCAACAAAGTTATAGTATCTTCTTGAATAGTTAAGAGCCTTTAAAATTAATCATTGCTAGTACATGTGATATGTCAAATGACTTATTTGATATTGTGATATACTTGGTAAGTAAAATTGTGATGGCAGTATTGTTCGGCTCTATGAGAAGTCAATCAGTCAAGTCAAAATGTATTTACCGTGCTCATCACTGTAAGAGGTACTAGGAGGTAAAGCAAGGGCAGGGGCATAGACACAGATTAATGACGTGAAACATAAGAAATCACAGATAATATTAGACAAGATTGCTGTTCCTAATAATTCTCTCTTCTCACCAGCTTCTATATAACAATATCTCAAGGAATAGTTTAGAGACCATTGACATCTGAAGCCCAGTTATCACCCTTTGACGATTAGGATGCTTCACTTTTACTTGGATTGTCTATTTAATTTCCAAGATTGCCTTTTATTCTGGGATAAAGTTTTTCTGTGTCTCTTTCCCACTTAATTGCTCAGATACAGTTCTTAGAGCTTTTGCCCCTTTATAAAATGGAACCAAGTGAGGTGAATGAAATCTTTAGGTTGTACTAGCAAAGTTATAAACCAAAAACTACATTTCAGAGAAGACTCATGAATATGGATAGATATTACAGTGTATGGTGGGAAATAACAGATGAATACTTCAACAGCTACATGAGTTTTTACAACACAAATGTAGAAACTTCGGAAATTAAATTTTAAATGTGAATGTCAGTAACATATTTAAACTTGTATTTCACTCAATGAAGAAATAAATATATAATTAAATAGATAGTGCTTGCTAAAATTAAATGTTCTATAAAGCCCAAATATGAAAAATTTCAAATAGGTACCCTTCTCAACCTTCATACTAATCAGTATTTGCACCTGTGTAGAAGTGAGTGACAGCCTCACAATATGTATGTCATCAGCTTAGTTTATTTGCTGGGCTTAGAGTGTAAGCATACCCTGAATGTTCTTCTGCCTGATTTAACACTACACCCCAGTAGCTTCATTTATAACAAAATTATTCACATTAATCCAGCCTGCAGGACGGACGCCAATGTTCTAATGTTCTGTGTGATTAACTGTGTGTTCAATATAAGCTGCTGTTTTAGGTTAAAGCATCTTTCAAGGCACTGTATTTTTCCTTACTTCTAAGTTCTTTCTGGGGGTGGAGAGAAGACTTTCATTTGGCTTATTTTCCATTATTTAAATGACTATTTTTAACAAACTACTATTCAATAGCATGTGAAGTAATTGTAGCAAAACCAATAACTTGATGAAATTTAATGATCTGCTAAAAGTACAATAAATAGAAAATTACAAAATAGAAAATGAATTACTAAGGAATATGCTAAATTATTTGCTGCATATATTTTATCTATTAATACTTTTTAGCAATGTTGAAATCACTCAGATTTCCATCAATAATGTACTATAAAATGACTCCTAGTTACAGAATTATTTTCTCATAGTTCTAATTGGATAACTATATTCATTTAAATTATTTGAGTAGCTGAATAAAGAGTCACTTGGATTAGGGTGAAAATAAGTGATAAATAGACCTTGCTTTTACACAATCAAATTACTAGAGTTACAGAATTTAAACGATGGGAAAAAATTAAGCCTTTCTCTATTTACAGAGTTAAAATTCTAAGCACATATTTTGTTGTATATAGAATGATATATAGTGAAATGACTATTTTTATTTTTAGGATATAAATATTTACATAATTAAATATTATCTCCATCTCCAAATTGATATTAATGAAAAGAGGCAACACACAACTTTCCAAACATTTGTAAATAAATATAAGCTGAAATTATTCTTATCACATGATATTATCAAAAATACACAGTTTATACTACTCTATTTACAGTATCCAATATTTATAAATATCATAATATCTTTTGTTATGTAATAAACTTTAGGTAATAATACATTTTGAAATTAAAATAGGTTAAAAATATATTTAAGAGCTTAGAAATGATACGGACTTGTTAAATGTGAATGTTAATAAGAAGATTTTTTTTTTAAGATTTTTTAAAGGTAAGCCATTGGATATAATCTACAACTGCTTCAGAAAAATAGTTTTTGGGATGCTATTTTAATTTATTACACTATGGCCATCATTATCTACAAAAGTATTCCTTAAATTTACAAAATAAAATTCAACCATCATTGCATTATCTTATGAAGGTGTAGTTGGCATCTATGCTGACTTAGATGCTAGTAATACCTATTATAAACCCACAAAAGTCAAGGCTATGTCTTCTTTTTGCATTGAGACATCGTATAGTATGAGAGATAAACTATCACCATATACAGAATTAATAAAGGTCTATCTTATAAAGTGATTAAATATAAAGTATGTAATTGGATCAAACATCAACTGTTTTTGTCATCAGACTATGCAAGTTTACACTAAGTATAGGTAGACAAAGCTTTTCAGGTGGGAAACATTTCAACATTTTAAGCCAGAGGTTGGAAACATTTTAACTTTATAAAGCCAATGCCATATGCACCAGAAAATTATTTTATATAATGTTATGTTTCTATCATACTTCCATGAGTCCATTATAACCTAACATTAATGATGAGAAACTTTCTCCTATTTTTTCAAGCTGTCTTTTTGAAATGGAATCTGGAGCTAAAATGAACTAGCACCTTCACTACATTTAATATATTATAATGATGCCAAAATAATCAGTCCAAATATTGAAAAGTCAATAAATGCAATAACATATCAAGAAGTGAGCTAAGGAATCTCCTTTTCAGGCAAGTTTGAGCCTTTGCCTGTATTTGATTTATGATTATAACAGTATAAGCCTGGCTGTAACCTAGTTGAAGAACTTTGTATATAGTAACTTGACCTGAGACCCAAGGCTTTGGGGTTCAGTGTTTAATCAGATTTTCACATAGCAGCTAATGTACTGATGATTTACATACACACTAATTTTCTCATTACTTTCATTATTCTTACCCTTCTGTCTCCTCTCTTTAATTGCTTTCTTCCTTCTATTCATCTTTGTGCATGTTTTTGTCTTCATCCATTCTTTCTCTTCCCCATACTTTTTACTTTCTTTCCCCCTCCCACTTGCTCTCCTTTACTCAATGGCGTTTGCTTTTGCTCTTTTTCTATTTCTCTCTCCTCTTCTTCCTTACTGATTCCCTTGCAGATCATCCCTTCATTAGCTCTTCCTTATACAGAAATAACTTTCCTTACTGATTAGGTTAATTAGAAAAAATTTGCCTCTCCTATTTAACTCAAACTTTAAAAGAGAGGCAGAACTACAATAAGATACACTTTGTACTTAACCTTTCTTTCCATTTCCAGGTTTTCCTGGGGGTGGTCAGAGGATTTTGCTAAGAATTTGTTCTTTAATTCCTAATTACTGATAAAGAGTAATAAAATAAATGTAATTAAGAATATAGTATCTTCTCTGCAGTCTGCTAGCAGTGATTGTCAAGGAGGTCATTTAGATAAAAGAACTAAGGCAAAGAAGTCAATTTCTACAGCAGCTCTATTCTTGAAGAGTAAGCCTATTGCTATTAATGCACCAGTATATAAACCACCAGAATACTGAGTGTGCACAAAGGAGAAACACCAACTGGCATTCTCACAACACCCCCCAAGTGGAAGTTAAGATGCAAAGAAATGGAAGAACTTTCCCATGATCTTTCACAATTAAGTGCCTGATTCTGATTTCTACATTCTCTTTCCACTCCAACATGCTGCCTCCAGCAACATTTTATTAAACATAAAGGCTTTTAATTCTTCACAGTTTAGTATGTTTGTAAATGGGGTCTTAGACTTTGCTTTATGTGATTCTAAATAACCCTCCATAGTCTCATATCCCTATTCCCTCGACCCTGCCAAAATCTCAGTAATAGTCTATGACCATCTAAATGGTATCACTCACTAGAGGACAACATTTTTACCCACTCTTATTACTTCTAAAACAGAATCTTATTTTGGTGTGATTTAGTGTCTTGTTTGGATTAAATTTTTCCCTTATATCTAAAGATTTACATATACTCTCACTCAATAAAATACCTAATGAAGTACCCAGCAGGAGCAGCATGAGGAATAACAAATACTGGGGCTAGTATTATTGAAAATGTAGACTAGGATAGTGATGAAACATGCTAAAATAGCAATTTCCTTTGAAAGGCTGCTCCTGAGAGATGCTCTGAGGAATCATAGTGACAACAGCTAATTATTAATGGGCCTTTTTATGTGCCAGATACTACTTTCAAACCTCAAAATACTAATTTTTAGTCTTCATTAGAACCTCATGTGGTAGTTTTGTTTATTTCATTTTATGTAAGTTTTTTTTTCTTAATTATAGATGGGTAAATTGAGACACAGGGAGTTTGAACAATTTGTACAAAGACACACATATGAACAATGACAAAACTGGATTTGTCCCCAGTTAATGTGGCTCTAAAGTTCAGTTCTGAGCCACTCCTCCCTGTACTTGTACTTATGCTGGATTGGCTCAGTGATCCTATAAATAAATCAGGGAAAGCTTCAACTATGTGACCATCTTTAAAAATTCCCAGTGCTTTTTATAAATGTCTAAAAATCTCTTTAAGAATGTTTGCTTTAATTATTTTAAAGTATACCCTAACATTATTGATATTAGTCACTTTTTTGTGCTATCAAATATTGTTCATTTTCTCTATCTAAATGTATTTTTGCACCCATTAACCATCCCCACTTTTATTTCCTCCTCCCCACTACTCTTCTCAGTCTCTGGTAACCATCATTCTACTTTCTCTCTCCATGAGACCAATTGTTAGTATTTCCAAATATATTTGTCCCACATATTTCTAAATATATTTGTCCCACAAACTTTTTAAAATGAAACATCCATTAATATTTTATAGAGGTAATGTTGCCTAAAACACAGTTTGGGCACAAATCTCTCTAACCTCTATGTACTATAACATAAAACAGAGTTTCTGTCATTCTCAGAGAAAAATATTTCGTATTAACATTTACATTATATTCACATATTTCCCACAGAAATCATTGTCAAGTATTACTTCAACACTTAACCCATTAGTTGGAAATATTCTCTGAGTAGTAGCAAAGTAGTTTTGGGAACAGTGATCCTCAGAACATTTAACTTGCATTTAGAGATGCAGACTGAGAACCAATTGGAAATATTTGTTTATTTTATATACATTCTATTTTATATTTAATCCTAAGATAAATATTTGATTCCAAGGCACATTGAGTATAATTAAATATTCAGATGAGTTATTGTGTATGACATTTTCTGATTTGCCATAGATAGAAGAATGGCATCTTAGTATGGTATTGTGTTTTCAATGGTTTGATAGATTTAGCAATGATATGTGACATATATTTTATTTTTTCAGATCCTGTCTTGATATAAAGAGCAAGTAGGCTTTGGTGCAAACTATTTGCTTATGATTTCATCTCTAGGCTTTCAGATATACTGTATACTATGGAAAATTCACTCCCTTCTCAGTAGAGTCATTTTAAGATTAACTCTGTAGCTTGTTTCAGGAAAAGCTGAGTGAGGGAAATTTAGATTCAATTGTATGTATATAGAAAGTCCATTAAAATGCTGTCACAATGTACAAGTCACTCAATAATTCAAATGCTTGTCAACTACATGAAAGGAAAACATTTTTAAAAATTTTTTTATAAAATAATGTTATAATTTTATAATCCAGCAAAAAAATCATATGTTGTTATATATTTAACTCTCTCTTGCTTTGACTTCAGTGAAATTGTATTTCTTCAATCCTCCTTTGAGCACTGTGGTTGTTCCCTCCTTGAATTCTTTTGCTCCCCTCACATTTCCTGTCAACCAAAAAGTGTTCTCTAGATACTGCCCACATTCCTCATTCCTTCTTTATTTAGTCACTTTGTACTACCTATCTATAACAATAGTTGGGGAAGCGGGGTCCTCTAATCTTCAAAAACCTCTAGGAAGGTTTCTGAAGATTAGAGGAGAAAATTCATTTGAAATATTTAGGTCAGGGCTAACACATAGTAAACACTATTGGTGCTGTTGCTTTTCTTGTTGTTGCTGTGGCTGCTTTTATTATTACTGGGTGCTTAGGTATATCTATGTCACCTGATCTCAATAATTATGATTATTTTTGTTATTGCTAAAATATCTCAGCAGCTTCTATATGTTAAGGAGTTAATATAAATTATATATCAATTAATATTGTTATAATTATTTAAATAATTTAATATTGGAACAAAGCTATGAAGTAAGTATTGTCTTTCTCACTGAGACTCTAAGTAACATACCCAAGATCACACTGGTAGTAGAGTTAGACATCATAATCTTTCTGTCTAGCTGTAGCTAGGTGTGTAGGAAATGGAAACATTTCACTATACTGACCACCAAATTAATTTCTCTCAAAACATTGTCACAAGGTAGTCTCCAATCTTCAATTTTCTGTTAAACATCTCTATAGTTTTCTTCTCAGCTACTTAAGTGAAAACACCTATCATTGTGGCTGTCTTTTTACATAACATTCATTTTTTTTCTCCTCTTGCATTCTCTAATTATGGTAGTAATTTTATTATAATCCTACTCATCATAGACCCCAAAACTCAAAATAATAATAATATTACAATAATAATTAATTTTGTTGAGTTTTTTATGTCCCACATATTGGGCTAAGTACTTCATACATATCTCATTCTATCTCAGAACACTCTCATGATTTAAGTTATTCTCATTAAAAATGTAGTAACTGAGTCTTAAAGAGACTAATTGACTTGTCAAGGCTCATCAATTTGTAAGCAATGAAATTTTTACTCAAACTAGTGTATCCTGACTCTAGAGTCTATTAATTAGTGATCAAAATATTTGACTCTACATAATTATTTTAAAATCTTATGTAAAATATATATAACATAAAATTTAGCATTTTTACCATTTTTAAGTTCTGTGGCATAAGCATATTTACATTGCTTTGGGACCATCATTACCATCCATCTTCAGGAATTTTTCATCTTATTTAACTGAAACTCTGTACCCATAAACACTAATTCCCCATTTCCTTCTCCTAAGGGATACTAGCTACCATCATTATACTTTCTATTTCTATGAATGCAACCACTGTAGGAACCTTAGATAATTGGAATCATGACATTTATCCTTTTATGATAGGCATTTTCACTGAGTGTAAAATTTTCAAGGTTCATCCATGGTGTTTTATGGTTCAGCATTTTCTTCCTTCTAAGGCTGAATGATATTCTATTGTATGTATTTAACACATTTTGTTTACGCATTGATCTATTTCCAACCACTGCTTCCACTGCTTGGTTGTTGTGAATAATGCTCCTATGAATGGGAGTGTGCAACTATCTCTTTGAGACCCTACTTTCAATTCTTTCGGAAATACTGCAATTCTTTCTGTAATTCTTTAAGGAACTACTGTACTGTTTACAATAGCAGCTCTACCATTTTACCTTTCTACCAGTTTGTACAAGAATTTCAAGGGTTTCAATTTCTCTACATCTGAGACAACACTTATTAGTTCTCACCCTCCTTTTTAAATAGTGGTCACACTAATGGATGTGAAGGAAATATCATTGTGGTTTTGATTTGCATTGCCCTAATGATTTGGTTGTGGAACATCTTTTCATATGCTTCTTGACCATTTGTATGTCTTTGGGGGGGGTGTGGGAAATTTCTGTTAAAGTATTTTGACCACTTTTTAATCAAGTTATTTAATTTTTGTTGTGGTGGTTGTGGAGTTGTAAGAGTGCAATATATATTCTGGATATTAACCCCTCATCAGATAAATGATTCGCAAATATTTTGTCCCATTCTGTAGGTTACCTTTTTGCTCAGCTGATTGTGCTCCTCGGTGAACAGAAGTTTTTAATTTCTTTGTAGTCCAGTTTATCCATTTTCACTCTTGTTGTCTGTGTTTTGGGTGTCATATCCAAGAAATCATTGCCAAGTTCACTGTTATGAAGCTTTCCTTCTTTGTTTTCTTCTAAGAGTTTTATAGTTTTAGCTCTTACATTTAGGTCTTTGATCCATTTTGAGTTAATTTTTGTATATGGTATAAGATAAGTTCCAACTTTTTGTTTATCCATTTATTCATTAATAAACACTTGGGTTATTTCCATTTTTTGGCTATTGTAAATACTGCTATAAACATAGGTGTGCAAATACCAGTACCAGAACTCTGTACAAGTTCCTGCTTTCATTTTTTCTTATGGGGGTGTGAGGAGGATACACCCAGAAGTGGAGTTACTGGATGTTATGGCAATTCTGTGTTTGACTTTTTGAAGACTCTCTAATTCTTTTACTTTGTAGTCATACACTGATTATCTATTTATCCCAACCTAGTTCTATTATTATTTTCTGCCCACAATATTTTAATTTCCTAACAATCCTTTTTATGAATGATATATCACTTGAATTTTTTTTCTTCTTTCTACATTGCTCAAAATCATAATTCATTTCCTTATTGTATAGCTATTGTCTTATGTTTCTACTGCATCTATCCAACTTAGGTGCTATCTAATTGCAATTTAGCTTTACTTTCACCATTCCAAGACACTTTTGCTATATCTAAAAGCCATTTTTAGTCTTTTTCTACTTAGACTTAACTGTGTCCTTCACTGCTGAACATTTTTCTTTTTCAAGCATTTCTCCCTTGAATTGTCATATAACACATATTCCATTTTCCCTCCAATTCTGTGTAATATTTTTTGAGTGTTTGAGGAATTATATGTCCAACAGTGGTATTAAAGTGGGAGAAATGGACACATACATACTCCAGAAAAACATTTTATATGCTTAATGGTAAGAGTGTTTATCCAAGTACTACTGCAACTTACTGTATAACTTGGATAGCTCTCAAAACTTCACTTTCACTTACTTTTCTCATTTATTGACTATAGTTTAATAATTTCATCTATCTCATAGGGTTTTTTAGGATTGAGTGAGTTAATGGGCATAAAGTGCTACAACTCTGCTTGGAACATAGGTGAGTGCACCCCCTTATTAGCTGGGTATATGTTCTAAGACCCCCAATGGATGCCTGAATTGCAAATAGTACCAAACCCTATGCGTACTGTTTTTTCCTATACGTATATATCTATGATAAAGTTTAATTTATAAATTAGACACAGTGAGAGATTAACATAATAAAATAGAACAATTATAAAATATACTATAATAAATGTTTTATAAAAGTGAATGTGCATGCTCTCACTCTCTGTCTCTCTCCCTCTCAGAATATATTATCATATGTAATGTTTTCAGGCCATGATTGACCATGGGTAGCTCAAACCACAGAAAGTGAAACCATAGATAAGGGGGTACTACTGTAGTATCTATATACTATAAGCAACTATAAAAGCAATAGAAATAGTCTCCAAAGCTTTTCTTGGACCACCTAAAGGTCAATAGATCTTAAGGTTTCCATATTTTATGATGATAATCCCCTCATCCAAATTTTTAGCTAACTGACATATATTAACTCTAATGATACTGTGAAAATGCTTGCTCTGGTGCCTCAAACACACCGTATCCAAGCCTGAATTCATTGTCTACCTCTACAAGGCAGCTTTGTCATTCTATAACTGTCCCAGGAACCTGAATCTCATTCTTGACTTACCTTTCTATATCAGTGCAATAGCCAAACACTGCAGCTCTTACCTCCTAAATGTCCTTAAAATCCATCCCTTTTTAATTTACTCTTACAGCCATTCTTCTCTCCATGATGCAATTTTCTCTTATCTGAAATGTTTTAGCAGTTTCCTAACTGCATCCAATCTTATAATATTGTTTCCCTGAAAGGTTTTCTCAAAACACAAATCTAATCAGAACACACTTTTTTTCTTTTTTAGAATATCTCAAAGGATAGCTATTGATTTCTTAGTTAATATTTTTTAGAAAGTATTCCTAGAAGTGAGGGACTGGTACAAAAATTTATTGGAAATGCATTTGGTATAAAGGAAATAGGAGTTGAAATTGGAAGGATTTGAACTATGATTCGAAAACTTCAGGTTAATCAATGGTGAACTCCTGAAATGGGATGATCTCACAGAATTGTCCTGTATCAAGGCAAAGGAGATGGGACGTTGTATCTCCATCTTGTATTCATTGGCCATTAGGTGCAGTTTGCCTCAAGAGAGTGTTTACTCTGGCATGAGGTATCTCTCTTTGATTGAAGATAATTCTTGAAGAGGTAGCTAACTGAGAAATCAGTAATTAGCAATGCCAGAAGCTGAGAAAGGAATGTTTTGGATCTTAAGGATCTTGTTGGCCCATTATATCATCTACTATAATTGCAATTTAGATCATGTCCAAAATATTTTAAGTGTCTTGAGTACCTTAATAATTGCATACATTTTCCTTTTCCTCTCCAGCCTTATCTTGTATTTAACTGAATATACAATTAATCCTTTATTAAGAAGCTGAATTCAATTTTTTAAATTTACATTAGGCATGCCTCCCTAAAATTTTCAATATTAAATGTCTATTTATTTTTATATAAAATAACATAAAAATCTACCCCAAATTTTTATAATTAGCTTATAAATGGAGAAAGTATGATAGCTGTTTTATACTTTAAAGCAAAACAATAGCTGTGTAGAACCTATTTGATCATATAGGGAGCTGTTAACATATATTTTACACACAATTTTTTCAAGGAACATCAATGGTTATTTGGAGTTTAAAAGTAAAATGGAATTGAAATAATTCAATAGTAAAAAGAACAGAGAATGAAAATAATGCAGAAAACATCAGTGATAGGCAAAAGTCATCATCCACCCCCAAAGATTTCCTTATTCCAATCTCTGGAATCTGTTAATATGCTGTATTACATGGCAAAAGAACATTGCAGATATGGTTATGCTTAGGAGCCTTAAGATAGAGAGATTACCCTGCATTATCTGGGTGGGGTTAATCTAATCTCAAGAGCTCTTACAAAGACGTTACTCCAGCTGAATTTAGAGAGATGTGACAGGGAAAATTGCAGAGATTTGAAAGATGATAAGGATTTGATGTGTCATATTCAAGAACCACAGAGAGAACTCTAGAAACTAAGGGTGGTCCCCAAATGACATCAAGCAAGAAAAAGGGATTTCAGTTTTGTAATTGCAAACACGGAATGTGACCAACAATCTGAATGAATTTAGAAGGGGGTTTAGCCCAAGAGCCTCTAGAAAATAATGTAGTCTAGCAGATACCTTTATTCCAGCCTTGTGAAAATCAAAGCAGAGGACTCAGCTGAGTCACAGTGTACCCATACTTCTGACCTAGAGAAACTGTGGGATAATACAGTTGAGTTGTTTTAAACTAAGTTAGTGATAATTTGTCAGGGCTGCATTTGGAAGCTATTATACTAAATACTTTTTATAAAAATTATTGGTCAGTATCTTTACAAATAGAAAAACATCTATTCATATAAATTTACTTGATATATTAAAATTATACACTATGAGTATTTTTAATATTTTAAAATTTGCAACTTTGAAATTTGCCTATTATAATGAGTCAATACAGAACATTTGACCTTCAATGTTTTGCAGACTCATAGATATTAAAGACCATACAAATTATATATTATTTGCCTCCAAGTAGTTGCAACCAATTAAATGCCAATATTTTATTTATATGGAACATTTTAAATGTATTTCTAGCATGAATCTGAACCATATTATGCTAGAGGATGAATTTTACCCATTTAATCAATCACAAAGCCAGTGATAGACAGTACTACCATGCACCGAAACAGAATAAAAATGTAAATAATTTTGGCTTTATTCAGAAATCATGCAGTATGCTTTTAAACACAGCATCAAATTAATTCACTTTTAAATTTGTAAACTAAGAAATGTAAAATATACTAAAGGCTAGGATACCAAAAAAGCTCATAACTCAATATATGTGTTTTATATCTTTATCTCTCTATAGATTCTTGCCATAATAATAGGAGCAAAAGAACTTTTCAAAGACAGTGAATTATTAAGCTTCAAAACTTTTCAAGTCATTGCTACAAAATATATTCAACTCAGCTATCTTCAAGTACAAAATTTCAAGAGGCATCCTTTTGTTCTATAACATGGTGAATGTCATTATTGATAGAACAGAATAATTTTTTCAATTTCTCATCCACATATGAATAGAGTTTTTCTATTCAATAGCAGCATTTATATTCTTTGTCTCCTATGTTTTAGCAGCCGCAAAACATAAATTGAAGATGCTGTCTTAGACATAGCAGATGGCAACTACTAAATTTTACCTAAAACTCAGAAGAGCATCCTCGGTATTGACCTAATAATAAATATAATTAATACCGTGGGATTGGGAAGGATGGAACATACAGCTTGATAAGGCTGCTCATATAGTAAAGTTTTATCATCTTGTTTTCCCTACCAAAATGAATAGATATGGGAGTAGAGCAAACTGAGGGTTCTACATCACTTTCCTTGAGTGCATTGCCTAGCTCATCATTTGCTGGTGTCTTCTGGATTGGATGATTATAAGTGTGCCTATTAGGTTTAGGCAGATATCTAGACACACATGTGTATACAAATACATATAATACCGTTATAATGACTGGTTAGAGAAATGCTTAGATGAGAGTGACTATAATCACAGTCGCAGAACCAACTCTTGTGGGAGGCAGTTAACTTTCTTTCATTTCATGACCAAAGATTGCACCTGGTTTAGACATAACTAAGGCAACAGAGGTATGATGTGGTTGCATCTTCAAGTACATGTGAAGGAAGAATTCAAAGAATCTATTATTTTTCCAATGAAGAAAATACTAAAGGTCAATCAAAATTGTCTTTTTGTGTAAAGAACAGCACATTATCTAAATGTGCTTGAGAAGTATACACAGATGTGAGACCTTTCTATGACTGCATGATTTTTTACCCACTGTTGTGGCTTGAGCATCACGGTAAAGTTAGCATCTATCCTTAAATGCTGTGCAAACAAGGAGAAAGACATCTTCAAAGAATGCCATAGCTGTAGTTTATTTGCTAAGGAAAAGGAAGCATATTAGTACTAGAGACACAACAGAAATATCTTTTTACTCTGTCCTTCATATATTTCAATCACCGCTCATCAAGTATTCAAGAAATTTGATGGAATATCTGCTACATATAGACATTTTTCTCAAAAACTTTTAGTATTATTGTTATCCATACTGTATTAGCTAGGTAAGATACTTATAAATATTTATATATAACAGTAATAAAATGAAATATTTAAACTACAATTTCACAAGAATGTATGAAAATTCTGATTACAGTGTGTTTAAGGCTGAATGCTATCAGGATAAAAGATTTTAAATCTGAGACCTAGAATGTCTGGAAGAAGAGAGCTTTGCTTTCCCATTAGGAACATAGAGTTATAAAATAGAAGGATCTCTTCATATTGCAGATATGATTCTTTCTCATATTTCTCTGAGCAAATTTTCCCTTAAAGAAAATCCCAGACCCTAGAAAAGCATAAAGCAGAGAAAGAATTTGTCAGGCCCTATTCATTTCTCCAAGAAATAAATATGCATTGAATGAATAAATAAACTCAGATGGAACCTCCTGCTGTTTGCCAATTATGCTGTATACTACCCATAAAAATATTAAACAGTAGAAATAATATAGTTCATATAAGAAATATATAGCTTTGTATTATTCTTGTCCTCCCAGAACCACCCCCAACAATAAATGCATGAAAAACAAAAATGAAAACCTTAAGATATTTAAAATAGGTTTCATTTGTTCTAAAGATTGGAACTTTAAATGTGTGGTTATATTTATTTTTTATCTTCATAATTTGACAAGTATAGCATTTTTCATCACCTAATACCATTCCCTGTAGCTGTTTAATGAAGCACATTAACTATCATTTATCATTATTTTCTAATGGTTCTTAGTATTTCCAAACTCCTATTGAAAGAAACTGAAATTAATGTGTTCACATAGACTGTCAATTACTTAAAAATATCACCAAAATATATTTCACAATATTCAACAATTCTGTAATATTATCAGGGATTCTGTGGGCTCTTATGATAATTAAATATTTATTGATATTAAAGATATTTATAAACATGAAGAACAACCTACTATAGCCAGGGCTTACACAGTTTATGGTTCACAATTTTTAAACTAACAATTTTTCATGGCATTTTCTGAATTAAAACATCACTGGACCTTGGTAAAAAATGAACTTGCTAAATTTCCAAGTTTCAGTCACTTAGAAGGGCTAATTTATGAAAACTACATCCTAACAAAACCTAAATTAAAAGTTAGCATTACTTAAGAGGTAGAAAAATCAGGGCAATTCTGTCTCAATTGAGAACAAAAGGAGGTCTTTGTATATTCATTTCCATCTGCCAGCTTGAGGAAGACTTTCTCTTTTTAAAGATTCTTTTAAAATTTAAATTTAGTCTATATTATGGCTCCAAAATGTCCTTTGACATAAATATTGAAAGGTGAAAATTGGCTAGGCCATGTGGGGAAAGCTGCTGACAGTGGCAGTTGTCCTAGTTCTCAGATTCTAATGGAAGAAATAACTGTCATAGCAAAATGTTCCTCTCAGCCTTTTCTTTAAAAAGACCTTATCTTTGGTTTGAACTGGTTTTACTTTACTATATTTATTCCATTATGTGAAATTAATGATCAGAGAAAAGATTTGTAACATAAGTTTTTTCCAGCCCCCTAGTAAAAAATAAGAGGTTAACTTTTTCAGATCCTCAGAATTTACATGTGGAAATTAAATATAGAGCCAAACAGTCAGGATGAAAATAGAAAAAAGATTTTATCTCAATAATAAAAAGAAAATGTATAATTAATGCTTTAAGAGAAGACACCACCATTTGAATAATCAGCTTGCCAAGTCTAATCTTAGCATCTATGGCATTCTACACTACATCTGTATGATAAGGTAATCTAAATTTGAACGGATGTCCTGCATGTTATGTCAATATTTGAATTGCTGTTATGGTTATGAATCAATATTACTTTGTAAACATCCTTATTTCAAGTGGCTTGAATCACAGCCCAGTGGTTAAATACACAGACTCTAGAGTTTAACTGCCTGATTTCATAACCCAACTCCAACATTCACTAACTATGTCTCTTTTGGAAACTTACTCAACACCCTATTGCCAGAGTTTACTCATTTACAAAAAAGAGATAATAGTTATCTCATAAAAAGATAGCCAGGATTTAATGTATCCATGCTCAGTTTTGGCCCCTGTGAATATTCAGTTTTAATTGGCTGTGGTCATTCATGTATCCATTAGGTCTTGCTTCCCTTTTGCTTTCAAGTAAGCCATGCATTGTACTAAAATATAGACTAGGTGAACAAGATGTCAAGTGGAGATTAGAGATAAAGAGTAAAGTAATTTGAGTCAAAATCTCTTTGCTTCTACTATCGAAATAGTTCAGGCAAAAATCTTTTATTTTTTTTCCATACATTGTCCCTTTGCAAACATCAGAACATCATAAAGGAATCTCTTCAAACTGAATTCATATCACTATTATCTAACTTAAAACATTTTTAAGCAAAATATTAATATTTAATTTGATAGATGTATTATGTTTATATAAAAGGAGAATCTAATGTTTGGGGGCAGAATCTAACATTTTGCGATAAACTTTAGTGAGCTCTTCACATACAATATCATTTAATAATTTCAAAAATGCATGCACTAGGTTTTGATATCACTATAGTAATTAAGAACACTAAGGCAGAGAAAGATGAAGTGTTTCACCCACACTTTCACAACTAGTATATACTGTCAGGTCAGCAGTCTGAAATGTCAGTTCTTGGTGTGCTCTTGGTCGGAGAAAGACCAGACACCCCAAAAGCAAGGTAAGCACGAAAGGAGGTATACTGAGGACAGAAAGACAGGATTGTAGGGCAAAAGCAAGATACAGGTTTACAGAGCAAGAGTCAGATACATTCCCTACAGATGACAGACAAACTCCTTGTCATAGCAAAAAGGCCTTGGTCATGGTCTGAGGTCTTGTTTTATAGTGTCTAGATTGGGCCCTGCTGATGCTTCAGATGACAGTTGGGAGTTATATGACCTGTGTCTTACTGTGCATGTGGATCTCCCATAAGCCTCTCTGAAAGCCTATTTTGTGGGAGTGAACCATAATATAGATTTGAACTAATGACATGATGATTAGCCTTAGGTTGTCCTAGGTCACCTATTAGACCCCATTTCACCTGTGCTCCTTGGGCCATGGGCTAGAGAATCCTCTGCATTCTTTTGCACTTGGCACACTAAGTTATGATTGTAAGATTCATAAAGTGTTCCCTCCTCCCCCAGATGTAGCAATTCCTGGAGGCTCCAGCTTTGTCCTGGGGGTGGGGGGGCAGAGGTACCTGGCTATCTACCTAATAATATTAGAGTTCATTTCTAAATCTAGGTGCCTTGCCCTTTGGTAACTGGGATCAGTCATTTAACGATATATAGTCTCAAAATCAAACCTAATCTAGGATTCACCTTTTGACCTTTCATTAGGGTTATGCTATAATGACTTCGCAGCCCCTCATAATTTCTCTCCAGTCTCAAATATATCTAAATTCCTTCTCACCCTCTGCTTTTCTTTCTATTTGATTCTGTTTAGAAATTCAACTGTTTTACTTGTTTTTCCCTTATTAAATCAAATTATTAAAACAAAACATTTTTGCATTTATTATGCAATGCTAAAATTTGGGCTTGGCTCATCTCTAAGGTACTTAAACTTTGTGATTTTTAGATTTCCAAATGGGCCCTGTCACCAAATTATATTGTTGTGAGTAAAAGCCAGTTGTCAAACTTGAGTGTTCACTTGCAGAACTTGTTAAAACACAGATTGTTGGGCCACAAAACCAAGTTTCTGATCCATTGAGTCTTGACTGGAGCTGAAAATTTGCATTTTCAAACTCACACAATTCAACAGCAGAAAACTAAATAACTCAATTTAAAACTGAGCAAAGGGCTTGAATAAACATTTCTCAAAGACATAAAAATGGCCAATAGGTATCTGAAAAAAGACTCAACATCACTAATCATTAGGAAAATGAAAATCAAAGCCACCATATGATATCATATTACAGCTTGGCTATAAAGATGGCTGTTATCAAAAAGACAAGAGGTGACAAGTACTGGCGATGATAAGGAGGAGAAAAACAACCCTGTACATGGCACAAATATAGATTGGTATACCCACTGTGGAAAACAGTACAGAGATTCCTAAAGAAATTAAAAATAGAACTACTATATATTCCAGCAATCTCTCTTCTGGGTATATACTCAAAGGAAATAAAATCACTACCTCAAAAAGGTATCTGCACCCCATGTTCATTGCAGCATTATTTACAGTGGCTAAGAAATGGAAACAACTGAAGTGTCTGTTGACAGAAAAATGGATAAAGAAAATGTGGTGTACATACACAATGGAATATTATTCAGCCTTAATAAAAAAGAAATCCTGCCATTTCACACATGGATGAATCTGGAAGAAATTATGTTATGTGAAATAAGCCAAACACAGAAAGAAAAATACTGCATGATCTCACTTATATGTGAAATCTAAAAAATCAAACAACTGACAAAACAAATAAAAACAAACTAAAATACAGAGATAGAGAATAAAACAGTGGTTACCAGGGATGGAGGAAAAAGAAGGTAGGAAATGGAGGGCATGTACTTCAAAGGATACAAAGTAGCAGATATGTAGCATGAACAAGTCTTGCCATTTGATGTACAATATGAGAATCATAGGTAATAATATTGCTTATGTTGCCTTGTATTCTGAATTTTTGTTGAAAGAGTAGATTTTAGGCGTTCTTGTCATACACACAAAAAAGTGAATAACTATGGAATGATGGATATGTTAATTTGCTTGACCATAGTAACTGCTTCACTATCTATATCAAAGCATCATGTTGTACATGTTAAATATATACAATTTTTTTTAAAGGAAGAAACTGATCAAACTAACAGGAAAGAGAATTCTCTCACATCTTAGCCAGCCCACCCTCAGGACAACAGGAAGTTTTTCTCCTGACCCTTCCCCTAGGAAGTGCTCAGCCTGACGGTGCCTCTCTGTTTTCTTGGAAATCTTCCCTGATGTCATCATATTCCTTAGCCCTTTGACATACAGAAAATTTAGTACCACCTTAAATAATTTTAAACAATGTAGGGGAGACGTAATAACTAAACTTATCAGATAAAGCACACTGCAATCTTTGGGAAAACTTATACTAAAAAATTATTCATTATTTATCTGAAATTCTAAAATGCCTTGTATTTTATTTTTTAAATCTGGCACCCCTTGCGTTAAATAAAATGTTCATTTTCTGCACTCTTTTAGTTGTTTCTGTTTTTTCTTTTTAAACTTAGATATTAAGGTATTCAATAAATATTTAGTAACCATATAGGTACTGGGCACTCAGCTAAGCTCTAAAAATATAACCATATTGTATACGTACAGATCTATGTATGTATGATTAGATAAATAGATATACATGCAGATAGAGTTTCTTCAATAAGCTGGTCACTAAGTTCACCTGATTATGACAATAAAAAATAGATGACATGTATGGTGGGAGAGTAAAGTGCTATTTTTCTTAATCTTGGCATTTTATTTATTTTATGACTACTTATTGAAACCTTATTAAGTATAAAACCCAGTTCAAGAATCTGCAGATAATAATATATAAATGAATCATAAATGGTCCTTATCATTAGTATATTATGGTCCAAAGGGATGGGGGATAGAGTCATATTCAAAAAATAAAGCGGGGAGAAAAAGAGAGAATAAATTTGATTTAGATATATGAACATTATAGAGTGTTAAAGGGAGAAACACACTGTTGCCCTCTGAGCCCAGATGAAGGGGGACGCTGCCTAGATTGTCCCTATACTTACATAGGGCATTCAAAATGTATGAGACTCGGGAGACAATTTATTGGTGAAGGCACATTTTTCTTCAGCTCCTCTAATTTAACTCAGACTTACAGTTACCATAATATGCACAAATCATAACAATCTCTGAATGCTCAAGGCATTTTTTTGCTACGTAATCTACTAGGCTGACGTGAGTGAAAAGCAACCAGGAGATCGTGGTTTAGATTTAATACCCGAACTAATGTCAAGTCTCAGCTTTTCCTCTTGTAGGGATGTGATCTGAATATAATTATTTAACCTCTGAACCAATGGGTCTCCAACCTGGCTGCGCAGGTAAATCACATGGAGTGCTTTGAAAAAATGCTGATGCCCAGACCCCACAACTGATCACTTAAATATGAGTCGCTAGGAATGTGGCCTGGACATCAGTTTTAAAGCCCCTTGGGTGACAATAATGTGAAACACACGTTGAGAACCACTGCTTCCAAGGGTCCTGTTTTCTCATCCGTATGCCTAGAGAGCAACTTCACGCTACACCAACAGTCCTCTCTGTGGTCTCATGGCCTGTTTGTCTTGCTTTCCTGACCGTTCTCACTGAGTGATGGATAAACCTTTCATATATGCACCAAGTAATATAATACCCATTTTACCCTAATCATAGTTTTAAAAACACTTTCACCTAAAACAACTTCATTTGACCAAGAAATTTCTTAAATAAAAGAAAAAAATGTGCAGTTCACATTTTGATTACAATAGAGAAAAATCAAGGACTTTCCCAAGATATCTGTGTTTCATCAGCCCTCTTTCGTTGTGACACTAATATCTCCTGAACTTACATAAAATATTAATTTCTCACACCTTAATTGAAATGCATTTGTATAACCAATGCTAAAGAATCTTTTAAATCAAAATAATGAAAGCAATGCTTCTTTTAAATTCAGCATTGAATATATATATCTCTACATGTTTTTCTGTCATTCTCGAAAACAGTGTACTTAAATTTCAGCAAAACAGACCCCCCAGTAAATAGCCCAGGAATAATGTTAATGAATTTTATATCTATATCTGTCTATGCTATACTATTATTCTATAGATCATAGGTCAGCAAAAGACAGCCCACAGCTTGTTTTTCTAAATAAAGTTTTACTGGAACACAGCCATGCCCATTTGTTCATGCATATGGCTGCTTTTGCCCTACAATAGCAGAATTAATTAGTGGTGACAGAGATGGTGTGGGTCAGAAAGCCTAAAATATTTACCCTGTGGGCCTTTCCATAAAGAGTTTGCCAAAACTTGCTATAGATTAATCTATAATTTAAGATAGCTTGAAATTACCAATTTTCTCAAAATGTTTTCTGGCAATACATCTAATAAAGGAAGAAAAAGAAGTAATTTTTGAAACAACTCTATTCCTTAGCATGTAAATCATCTCTCTTTTCTCTCTTTCTCTTTCTCTCCCTCTCTCTGTGTGTCTCTGTCTCTTTCTCATTTCTCTTTATCATACTCCCTTCTGGAGTTTCATGAGAAAACTCCCACTTTTTTTCTTTTCCTTTTATGGGTAAAATTTTCCTATCATCCTAATTCTTTGGACTTTTCAAATGCTTGCTATCTTTCCACAAACTGAATACTAAATTTTTCTTTGTTTTTTCTGGAACAAAGTCTGGGAAAGATCGTTTAAGAATCATATGAAGGGTCATTAAAATAAGACAAGAATACAGATCATGCCTTCACAAATCTTGCTACTTTGTCTCTAGAGCTGGCAAACTTCCAAAGAGATGGAGTTGTGCTGGGAACTTCAAATATTGGGTGCCAGCCAAAATCCTGTCTGTCTTTTGGGGTGCTCTGATCAGATAACAGCAGGAATCAGTCAGAGGGATCAGATATTCCTGTCTCCAGAATGTAGTAGAAAATGCATGCTATGGATGAGAAAAATTGAAATATAAAAAGAGCACCTTCTTCAGTGGGTATGATATTGACTAAATAATGACACCATTTCCTTTTAAACTGTGTTACTGGTGTATTTTTCTACCAGATATTTTTTTAAATAACTATTTTAAAGCAGTATTTTTACAATTCTTTTGTCATTATTAAATATTATTAGCTGATCTCTTTATATTAGATATGAAAGACTATGATAAAGTATGAATAATACATATGATAGTGCAAAATATTAGATGTATTTTCATCAAAAAGGCCCTCATTAGAATTCATAATAGTAAGCTTTCTGCCTAGTATAAAAATGCTGAAGGCAGGGTTACTATAACAGTGCAGTGTACACTGCACAAAGGCACCTGTCCAAAGCAGTAAATATATGGGCCTGAAATCCAGCCTGCACCTCACTTGTCAAGCCAGCCCTCCTAGGATAGGTAGGGTTGTATTCACTGCAATGTAGAGATGCTTTCTTCTTTCCACAAAGGCTGTATTTGCTTTCTAAGCTTTGTACCCAGAGTTGTGTCCACTCAGGCAGGCACCTTTCTTAATTCACAGGGAGGAATAGTAATGTCTAAACTACTCTGTTCGAAGTTCATAGTAATTTGAAAACTCTTTTGAGTCCAACAAATCAAAATACTGAAACTTCCAGAAATAATAGAAAACATACTCTGATATTTTTGTTTACTTCATGGCCTTTTAAAATTTCTATTTTTTATTTCTCTACCATGAAATAGACGTGATAGTATTTTCTCCTTGAAAGGATGTTGTAATGATTAAAAATAATAATAACCTATTTAAAGTAAAGTGATAGTGTATTTGTTCAGAAAGGTGGAGAGTTAATGAGCTCTATCATTTGAAGTTTATTTTGCATAGTTATGTAGAATGGAAAAATTAGAAATAAAATGTGTTATATAAGTTTTCTATTTGGATTTCTTTTTTTGTTACATTCTTTGCTAAATTTGCTGGAGATATATTCAGACTGATCTTTGTGAATTCACTTATGTACATTTACTTATATACAGGGTGTCCCAAAAGTGACCATACATAGGGAAAATGGGAAATTATACCTAAATGTAACTTTCTTTGTAAAATATTCATTAAAAATTAAATAAACATACATTCAGCTACAATTTCCCATTTTCCCTATATATAGTGACTTTGGGACACTCTGTATTATAAGTGATATGTAGCACTTATGTCTAAAATAGTCATAAGCAGTTTGAACCTATATTAGGCCTTTGTTATTCTAAGAAAAAAGAATTAGAACATGTTTAGAATGGTGAAGGATAATTTTTTAAAGATAAAATTATGAGTACCATACAGATATAAAATTAACACATATTAAAAATTAAATTAGCTTATTATTTATAAGGAAACCCAGCAGTTGTCATAATCAGTTAAAAGAAGGCAAATAGCCACCAATTTATATGAAGTAGAAAGTGGTGGAAATGAACTTACAAACTCTCTTTATCCATGGAGTTGGGAGGGAAGTCAAATGAATCTCTTTCAGTCAGAATTCATTTGCACACCGATAGACAAGAATTATTTTTCATTGCTATCAGTTATCTACAATTTATGGGATAATAAAATACCTCAGTCTAGAATCAGATAGCCTAGAAAGTCATGCTATAAATAATGAATAATTTCCATTGACAACACATAGTAATCTTTTTGCTTATTCCAAATTTCTTTACCAAACTAAACTATTTAATAGAAATTAGTATATGTCCTAAACAACATTCAAGACACAAAATGCAATCATTAGACATAAATTATGTAAGCTACTATCTTTTATTTTAATTATGGAGCCTAAGAAAAAATACAGGTGATTTAATAAAATAAAGTATTACTAAATGATTATATATTTTTGAATTAGTGTATAGATGTACATATATAAAAATAGGTAAATGAATATTAATGTTTGTCATCTTCAAAGAGAGCATGATTTTTGTTTCCATTGCTCATAAACAGGTAACTAAATCAAGAGATGAAAAATAAAAAGGATATGGTGTATACGTAAAGACAAAATATTGGTTTTCCGCTTTCATCACAAACTTGAAATCCAGACATTGTTTTAAAGTGTATTTATTAAACAATTCTGCAACTCATTTGTGAAAATAAATGACTAAAAACAAAGGCTTTGTCACAGAAGAACAAATAATGCACGTTCTTACTCACATGAATCTAAAAAAGCTGATCTCATAGAAGTAGAGAGTAGAAGTAGTTACCAGACATTAGTGAGAAGGGAGGAGGTGGATAGAGAGATTGGTCAATGGGGACGAAGTTACCGTTAGACAGAACGAATAAGTGTTGTGGTGTTCTGTTGCACAATAAGGCGACTATAGTCAATGCTAGTGTATTGTAAAGTTAAAAATAGCTACAAGAGAGGATTTTTTTTTTTTTTTTTTTGAGACAGAGTGTCGCTTTGTTGCCCTGGCTAGAGTGAGTGCCATGGCCTTAGCCTAGCTCACAGCAACCTCAAACTCCTGGGCTTAAGCGATCCTACTGCCTCAGTCTCCCGAGTAGCTGGGACTACAGGCATGCGCCATCATGCCCGGCTAATTTTTTCCATATATATTTTAATTGGCTAGATAATTTCTTTCTATTTTTAGTAGAGACGGGGTCTCGCTCTTGCTCAGGCTGGTCTTGAACTCCTGACCTCAAGCGATCTACCCGCCTCGGCCTCCCAGAGTGCTAGGATTACAGGTGTGAGCCACCGCGCCCGGCCAAGAGAGGATTTTGAATGTTCCCACTGCAAAGAAATGTGTTAAAGGTGACGGATTTGCTAATTATTCTGATTTTTTCATTGCACAATGTATATATGTATGGAAACCTCAAACTCTACCCCATAAATATGTACAATTATGATATGTCAATTAAAAACAAAATAAAACTTAAAACAAAACAAATTTTGTGCAATTAATTTTAATCTGACAACATACATGAAAAGGACAACTACTTAAGTAATTTTCTTCTGATGTTTATTCATAGGTAAAAATTAGAAATTTTACATCTTTCTATTGACTTTAGAAATTTCTTACATTTTTAATGAATTTTTTCTCAAGAAAATATAATTCATTTGCTTTTAGGTTGTAGAAAAATTGATTTGTGTAAAGTAAAATTAATGAAAAGGCAACTTTCATGCTAATGGACCAGCAGAATCAACATTGTTAAAATGTCTTTCCTACCCAAAGTGATTTACAGATTCAATGTAAACCCCCTAAAATACCAAAGTCAATTTTCTCAGATCTAGAAAAAATATAAAAAATAATTCTACCCTTTGTATGGAACCAGAGAAGACCCCATATAGCTAAAGCAAGGTTAAGCAAAAAGAACAAATCAGGAGACATCACTTTACCAGACAACATGCTATATTATAAGGCTACAGTAACCAAAACAGCATGGTACTGGCACAAGAATAGAGACATAGAAAAATGGATCAGAACAGAGGAACCAAATGTTAAACCATCCTCATATTGCCATCTGATCTTGACAAAGCAGACAAAAAATACACACTGGGGAAAAGAATCCTTATTCAATAAATGGTGCTGGGAAAACTGGATAGCCACATATAAAAGACCAAAACAGGATCCGCACCTCTCTCCTCTCACAAAAATCAACTAGCAGTGGATAGTATACTTAAATCTAAGGCATGAAACTATAAGAATTCTAGAAGAAAATTTTGGAAAACATCTTACAGATATTGTCCTAGGCAAAGAGATTATGAAGAAGATCACAAAGACAATCACAGGAACAACAAAAAAGAGCAAATAGACACCCTACAGAATGAGAGAAAATATTTCCATCCTATACATCCGATAAAGGGCTGACAAGTAGGATCTACAAAAACTCAAGCAATTCAGCAAGAAAAAAATCAAACAACCCTATTAAAAATTGGGCAAAAGACATGAACAGAAGCTTTTCAAAAGAAGATAGGCTAATTGTCAATAAACATGAAAAAATGCTCAACATCTCTAATCATAAGGGAAATGCATATCAAAACCACAATGAGATATCCCTTAACTCTGGTGAGAAAGGCTTTTATAAAAAAGTCCAAAAATGATAGATACTTGTGTGGATCTGGAGAGAAAGCAGCACTTCTACGCTGTTGGTGGGACTGCAAACTAGTACAAACTCTATGGAAATTAGTATGGAGATACCTCAAAGGACTAAAAGTAGGCCTACCATTTGATCCAGCAATCTCACTATTGGGTATTTACCCAAAAGATAAAAAGTCATTTTATCAAATAGACACTTGCACTCAAAAGTTTATAGCAGCACAATTCACAATCACAAATATGTGGAAACAGCCCAAATGTCCATCAATACATGAGTGGATTAATAAAATATGGTATATGTATACCATGGAGTTCCACTCCACCATAAAAAAAAAATGGTGAACTAATACTTTTTGTAACAACCTGGATGGAACTGGAGACCATTGCTTCTAAGTGAAGTATCACAGGAATGGAAAAACAAACACCACTTGAACTCACTGTTTAATTTGAATTAATCGATCAACACTCAGGTGCACACATGACAGTGAAACAACGCAAAACAAGCAGGTGGGAAGGGAGGAGGGGATGAGTAAATATGCACCTGACAGGTACAATGTACACTATCTGGGTGATGGACACACTTATAACTTTGCCTTAAACTGCACAAAAGCAATTCATGTAACCAAAACATTTGTATTCCCATAAAATTCTGATGTTTTACAAAGAGAATATCTTTCATCTATGTTTATTCCTAAATGTAATATAAATCCAAAGAAATATAAATCAAAATTAATAACCCCTATAAAGCACAGCCTGCTACACCAAAACTATAAGATCTATGTGATATATAAGACAAAATGCACTCATATTAAAACAGTAATTGTAGGGTTGTGAAAAGAAGGATGGCCTTGCATGCCATGTCCAAATTATTTGCAGACAGGTTATCAGAAAAAAAAGATTAATTAGACAAAACTTAAGTGACAAACAGCTTAACAGCATTAGCTATCATATATTCTATAGGAGATGTGTCTTTTTTCATATGAAGAATATTATATTTTCCTGGTTTTTCACTCTAAGAACAATGATTTTTAAAGACTATTAAATTCACTGAGCTTAAAATAATGCATTTTACCAGTTATGATAGCTAATATTATAAGTTATGTTTTCTTAGGTCCTAAGCATTCTAGATTATCAATTTCTTGATTGTGTTGTGCTTTGTTTTATTTTGTTGTGTTTTCTGCCAGCAGTTCTCTGCATTTTTAGTTTATAACATGTTTTTGTGTTTGTGAGAATGGTGGAAGGGGATGATGAAAGAAGTAACAGCTAAGCTTCACATTTGATGCAAAGTGTGTTACATTTGAATATAGTTGGAGCCTTTAGAAACATTTCAAGTAATGTTGTCTCAGGGTTAAGAAAGCAGAGTGACCTGGATACTAGAATGTCTTTTTAAAAATTCTCATACATATTCACAGTTGCCAAACAGGAGAATCAAACCCTTTTTTTACTACTGCTTGGAAAGATTAGAAGACAGTTCCCAATGACAGTGTGGCATATAATTGACAAATTATTTCCTAAGTAGAAAGTGTTTGAAGAATGGATTTTTAACTCATAATACTTCCCTTTTATTTCCAGTAAGATTAATTCCCAAAATTAATCAGTAAGCATGTCAATCGAATTAATTTTGTTTTTAGTCATTTTTATTTAACCATTTAACAATGCTTAGGGCAATATTAAATTAAGTCAAATCAAATTTCATGGATGTGGAAAGTGAGGGAAGGGTAAAGTAAGCAAGATCTCTTATAAAAATAATCCTTTATGAATTTAAAAAATTCTCTCTAAAACAAGACACTACTATATATTTATTAAAATGTTGAAAATTCAAAACACTAACAGCACCAAATTCTAGCAAGGATGCAGAGCAACAGAAACTCTCATTAATTGCTGGTGGAAATGCAAAATGGTACAGCCACTTTGGAAGACAATTTGGGAGTTTCTTAGGAAACTAAACATAGTCTTACCATACAATCCAGCCATAACACTTCTTGGTATTTACACAAACTTATGCTCATATGCAAAAACCTGCACACAGATGTTTATAGAAGCCTTATCCATAATCACCAAAATGTGGAAGCAACCAAGATGCTCTTCAAAAGGTGAATGAATAAGCTGTGGTACATCTGTACAAGGAAATATTATTCAGTGCTAGAAAGAAATTAGCTATCAAGCAAAGAAAAGACATCTTGGAAACCTAAATATATATTTCTAGATGAAAAAAAGTAAATCTGAAAAAGCTACATACATACTGGATGATTCCAACTATATGACATTCTAGAAAAGGCAAAACTATGGAGACAGTAAAAAGTTTAGTGGTTGCCAAGGGTTACGAGGGAAAGAAGGATAGATAGATGGAACACAGAGGATATTTAGGGCAGTGAAACTATTCTGTATGATACTATAATGGTATATACATGTCATTATGCAATTGTCAAAGCCCATAGAATGTATAACACCAAGAACCCTAATGTACCTAATGTACCTAATGAACTGTAATGTAAACTTGGATTTTGGGTGATACTGCTATGTCAATGTTGGTTCATTGATTGCAACACTCTGATGTGGGATGTTGATAGTGGGGGAGGATCTGTAGGTGTGAAGGAATAGGGTATGTGGAGCTCTGTAATTTCTGCTCAATTTTTCTGTAAACCCAAAACATTTTTTTAAAAAGTCATTTTTAAAAATTTCCCCAGATGTATGATAAAATCGTGGCTCCTTAAATGTACTGTGTTGTGAATTGGTTTGTGTATGTCTGTTTGTCCGAGTGAATCCCCAGAACTGGAATAGTACCTGAAACATAGTAAGCCTACATTAATTTATGTATAACTATGGTACATTTAAGTAAAGTTCATGTAACACAATATTATTTGCATCCTTTTGTTTTTGACATTTAAGTAGATATTACAGTTAAAGATTAAAGTTTGTTTTAAAATTCTGTTGAGGCTATTTTTAATCAAGATAATTTTAATTCTTTTGTATGCACAGATTCACAACTTACAATTAATATGAATATGATAGCTTCCATGCTCAATTTGACTCATATATGCATATTAAATCAATCAACTAAAGTTTTGACTTGGTTGTTATGCTATAAATGCAAAACATTTATCTAAAATATTTTTAAAGAATTCTATAATATTATTGAATATTTCAAAAAGAAAAGTTCCTATATACATCATAATATACAAACGGAATTGACACTAACATGAAAACATTAAATTTTTATTTGGATTTCTCACATTTCAGCTTATATTAGAATCAAATTAATCAAATTCTAAAAATAAATGTTAAAAAGAGAAAAAATAATTTTTTAGACTTTGGATATTTTGTGTTGAAAGGAATTGGTACTTTTTACTGGTAGATCAGAGGGAAGGATAAACATGTAATTTCGAAAGAGATAGGAACAAATTGAAGCCTTAGCAAAAACGTATTATACTAAGCATAACTGATATAATCTATAAATTTTAGCACTTCTCATGTACTCGGAACTGATGGTTGCATCACCCAGATATGTGAGGCGGAATTGTCCTCAGTTCCTCAGGGACATGGAGAGGCACTGCCAGCTGCACAGGTGCAGCCATCTCAGTGTCGGCAACTCTGCGTCCTTCCAGGCCAGATGGATTTTAACTGCCCTTGGAGTTACTGAGAGTCAAGAATCAGCACAGCCCTGTCACTACATCCATGGAAAGGAAGCTGATGTACAGAGACCAACAAATAGGGTCTTGTTCACCAGTATATCCTCGTGTCTAGAATAGGAACAGCAGAGGAACTTTTGTACTGGTTTTCCAGATCAGGAAGTGAATCCAGGAAAATATTTCTTTGCTTTAACTATGCCAATCCTATTCCACTTGTCAATTAAGTTTTGAGAAGAGGATTCTACCTGAGCAACCAAATAAACAAACAGAAGGTCTTATCCTTCTGCCCAATGCTAGTCTTGGATGGGGCAGGGGGGCAATTTTAAATACCTATTGTTCTTCATTAACCATATTCATTCTTTTTCTTTCCTATTGACAATTATTAAAAGAATAATAAACACCTAACATTTCCAAATCATCTTTTTGAATTCATTTCTTAACTCATCATAATATTAAAATTTTTTTATATTGAAGGAATCCAATGGACATGTCTTACTGTTCATCTTAGTTTTACTGTGAAACATTTGACATTTCATCATACTCTCTTGAAAAGTTCTTTTCCCTTTGATTTTCTTTTTAGTACCTTCTGAGAGTCTAACTGTTACTTCTCAGATTCTTCTTTTTTTTTCTTTGTGATTTTTCTTTCTCCACCTGTGGTATACACAGTGATATTGCCTAGAGTTTATTATTTTATTTATCCCTTACTTTGCAAATAATCCTTAGACAAATTTTATGAATCGTATAAAACTTGACTTTACTATTAAATGGCCATGAAAAACTCTGAAGATGAGGGAAGTAAAATTAAAGGATAAAAGAGAGGTATTGCCTATGTGTAAAAATCATTTTGTACTTTCTAGCTTTGTAAACTTGAACAAGTTATTTAATCTCTCTTTGCCTTAGTTCTTCATCTGTAAAATGGTAGTAATCATATTGCCTTTCATTTTGGGCTGTTGTAAGCATTTAATATGTATAAAATGATTTAATATGTATAAATTTCCTGGCACACAGGAACCCTGCATTACATGCAAATCTATTTTAATAATAGATATACCTGTTTATTACTAAAGAATTGTGAGATTTTTATGAAATTAACAACTTTTACAAATATTTAATTAATTTTAAACGATTTATTGTCCATTTCTATAGAATGTGAATGCCTTAGTGCTTTTATTAATATTTTCTTTGGATTGCCAGCAACCTCCCCAATGCCTGGACTTGAGAAGAAATTTATAACAATTTGGTGAATGAAAGCATTAATGAGAGTATTATGATCATCACCACTGATTTGATTAGATCAAAATAAGAGTGTGACAACCTAAACTTTATCTCCTCCCCCAATTTGAAATATTAGTTACAATGTATTCAGTGTTTAAGTCCCATTTCCCTTCTGACTCTCACCAACATTCTGATCTCTTCATTGCCTGTGGTCCAAGGTCAGCACCTGCCTCCCACCTCCACCCTGTACCCCTGCAGTCCATAGAAATGAAGGAGATACAGATCCAGGGTCATATATAAAAATCCAAGATGTGGCTACTGGAATGGGCTATAATCCTGTTTCCCATTCTTCCATCACACATTCTTCTCTTTCCTGTTGCACACATGCACACACACAAGCACAAGTACTCATATTTGAAGGTTCTTTTTGTGCTACTTTCCCAAACACCAAAATTGCTAGCAGTGGCTCCAGATTTGTTTACTTCTTTCTTTTGTCAGTGAGTTCCTGGCTATTGTGTAAACATATTATTATTATTTAGTAAGAATAGAATAATGCAAGATTGACTTAATCTGCAGCACCAAGTTTACATTTTATTGTAAAAAAGAACTTGTTAACAGTATTGTTGAAAACTGAAATTGCTGAACAACAGTAGTAATTTTGCTGTCTTTGAAAAATAAAGATAGTCTATCATCTCTCTAGAAGAGATTGTATTTCACTTTGTCTTGAAAGAGAATGAGATTTCAAATAATGTTTGTCAACCCCGTGCTTCTCAGACATATTTAAACATCTTTAGAAATCTGCTTTTAAAATTGTAGATGCTGTCAAAGCCTAATTGTAAAAATTGACCATAATTATAAAGTTAGGGGTTTTTTCTTAAAAGTATGTTGTAAAAATTTTCAGCTAATATAATACCTAGTGTTTAATTTTCAAATTACATTATGCACTGCATTCTTGTGTAATATATTTTATATCACATTGGCTATCAGCAGCATGCATTTCATTTCAATGCACTATTTATAAATATATCATCATGTAAATATATCAAGTGAAATTCTTTGTAAAATAACTTGTGAAGATATTAGAGGAACTGTAGTTATTTTTGAGAGACATTAAGCCAAGCAATTATTTTCATTAACTATGATGCTCCTGGTATTGTGATGGTTACTTACATGGGAGATACTGAAAAATCTGTAATGTTGCTTTAATTCAATAAGCATATAAATTAGCTGTGGAGAAGAAATTTACAAAGATCAAATTTAAGCTACCAATGCAATTATATACCATGTTATACATGGAATTTTCTAAGGGGAGAGATAAATGAATATCAGAGCAATTAGAAAAGACTTTTGGGAGAAAACTAATAAGCTTAGTGCCATTAAGAATAGCCAGAACTAACAGAAGTATGTTGGGTGTGTGTGTGTGTGTGTGTGTGTGTGTGTGTGTGTGTGTGTGTATACACATGCATGTGTGTGCGTGCACACACACACACATACATATATATATATATATAAATTTCATTAAAGCAAATCCAACGTCTAAATATTTCAGATAAAAAATGTGGTATAATCTTCTGGAGCCAGATGTATGTGCATTTAAGTGCAAGTACAGCACAATTGAACCTTTTGCTTTGGGCAATTCATTTCACCTCCCTACACCTCATTTCCTGCACCTGTAAAACTATCAATTTAGAGATGTATAGTCAGGATTAAAAGTAAGACAATAAATTTAAACACTGGAGAAAATTGGACCTCTCACGTTTTTCTACATCCCTCATAACATCAGTGTCTTTGTCATAAAGAAATCACACAGTAAATATGTTGTTATTTAATATTAGATTTGATAGAAATGAATCTCTGTCCTACAGTGTTCATTCCTTCTTCCTTGAACAAATCATAAATCATGCAAAACTAGACATGTAAAAATTATGTACATAGTATCTTATCCATAAAATATCAGCTTCTAAACTTTAATAAAATAAATTATTTATTTTCAATAATATTGCTTTTAAAATAACTTATTTCTTTTATTACAGGAGATAACTGCAAGACCACCGAATACGGCAAGATGAAAAAAATGCTTTTAGACTTACAAAACCAAAAGTATATTATGCAAGAAAATGAAAATCCTAATGGTGATGACCTATCTCGGAAGAAGCTGTTGGTGGATCAAATGTTTAAATATTTTGACGCAGACAGTAATGGACTTGTAGATATTAATGAACTAACTCAGGTATGATTATTTACTAAATTAACAAACTTACTGATGTATAGTATACACAATATGCTTGCATTTGTGTGAATTTACTGTATAATAATGCTATATATATTTAATCCATATTATTAAAGTATGAGAATACAACTATTTTAAGAACAAATTTGACTAATTTATGCTGTTTTACAGTTTGAAAAGAGATTTCTACTTTTGATAGATTTCTATACCTTAAATTCCTAAAGGAATTACCAGTTATCTATCCTATAGAATTTATAAGATCTCTCCTGATATACTCTGGAGCCTATACAATATTTAATTTTCTATCAATCAATAAAAGATGGTTTATCCAGAATATAAACATGCTATTGACTAATAGCTGAGCATATCTATAGCAAAATGTAAATAAAAACTTAAGATAGTATTGAATCACTGACATATTCCAGTACTTCTTAAATAATCAAGAATCAATTTGAACATATTAAATTTGGTTTTAATACTGTCTAAAGTATTAAACTGTCTAAAGACCATGATTTCTTCCAAAACATATACTGATTCCAGGAAGTAATGAAGAAAGAAGAAGCCAAATCAGGGTGATAGAAAAATGGTGATAGCAATGATGGATTTTGCTGACTTTTTGATGATCCCAATAACATACCTTTAGGCAGATTTTGCTCCTGCCCTTAACAGTGAATATAGGTTTGGAAAAAAAATACTAGGTTATTTTCATAATATCATGCTATTCATTTTTGATGGTTAATTTTATGGCTTTTTTCAAAAACATGACATTGGAGAATATTGGTCTTATTAAGCAAGAATTTCTAACCTTTGGAATAGAGCAACATTTTAAAGACTTCATATTAAAATCACCTTGTTAGCAAATTTGATTATATTAATAGTTATCATTATCCAAATTAGCTAAAATTCATATCATTTGCATTATCTTCTTTAATTTCAGCCTACATTTATTGAGTAGTTACTGTTTCAGGAATTAGAATTTAAGAAATTGAACTCTGGAATTAGAACAAAATTAGAAGCTATTGTAATTAAGATATTTATGTTGTCATATACCCCATGATTTGTTTTGCAAGAATGAAACTCTTGAAACTTATATTTTATAGTAACAATAAATGATTAGTTAATTTAATTAAGATACATTTATAGTTAAGGCTTACCATCTTGATCTATGTGTGTCTGACATATTGAAATATTTTGGGTTTTTATTCTAGTTTTTAATTTTAATTTTTTTATGATTTTCTTTAGTTTTTATTAACATAACTGCACCACTATAGCCATTGGTTGAACAAAAAATATGAGCAGATCAAATCTAGTTATTATGACAGTATCCATATCTAAATCCAAAAGGAAGATTGCTAATCATTGGAAAATGGTAGTGTCTAATAGCACTGCATTCATACATGCTTCAAGTTTCCATTGTATTCTAGTTTGTATTAATTTCCTAGTAATGCCATAACAAAATATTACCAACTGCATGGTTAAAACAACAGAAATTTATTATCTCCCTCTGGAAGCTGTAAGTCCACAATCAAGGTGTTAATGGAGCCATGCATTCTCTGAAGCCTGTGGGGAGGGTCCTTCCTCCTCCCTGTGGCTTCAAATGGCCCCAGACACTCTCTGGCATCCCTTGGCTTGTAGGGGAATCACTCCAATCTTTGCTTCTCTAGTCATAAGATATTCTCCCTGCGTGTTTTTCTTCACATGGTATTCCTTTTTATAAGGACACCAGGCATATCGGATTAAGGATGCACCCTACTCCAGAATGAACTTATCTTAATTTATTTTATTGTATCTGCAATGATTCTATTTCCAAATAAGGTCATCTTCTGAGGTACTAGGGGTCAGGACTTAAAAATGTCTTTTCGGAGACACAATCCAACCCATAATAAAGTTCATCTACTACAAAGTTTAGTTTGTTTTCTCAACTATTTTTAATTTAGACTTTATGCCTGAAGAGTATTCTTTCAAATCATGTGAAAGTTGTGATGTTGTGAGAGCAGAAGATGTCTTTAGAATCTCATTTGTGTATTAGCCAACCAAGAGGTACACGAAGGTAATAATCTAGGAAGGTCCTTACTGACATTTTCTACATATATCCCACTCACCTACAGAAGTACGTCTTGGTTATTTCCAAGTTTTAGCTATTATGAATGAGGATGCTATAAATATATGTGCACAGGTTTTGTGTGGACGTAAATTGTTAACTATTTGGGGTAAAAATCAAGGAGCACAATCGCTGTATCATATGGTAAGAAGAAGTTTAGTTTCGTAAGAAACTGCCAAACTGTCCTGTGAAGTGGATATATCATTTTGCATTCCCACTAGTGGTGAAGGAAAGAGTTCCTGTTGCTCCACATCTTTACCAGCATTTGGTGTTGTCAGTGTTCCAGATTCTGGCCATTCTAATCGATGTGTAATGGTATCTCATGATTGTTTTAATTTGCATTTCCTTGATAAGATATGCCGTGGAGCATCTTTTCATATGCTTATTTGCCATCTGTATATCTTCTTTGGTGAATTTTCTGCCCAGAACATTTGCCCATTTTTTAATCATATTGTCTATGTCTTACTATTAAATTTTAAGAATTCTTTGTATATTTTGGATACAGTGCTTTTTTAGATATGTCTTTTGTAAATATTTTCTCACAGTTTGTAGCTTGTCTTCTCATTCTTTTGATATTTTCTTCTGTGTAGCAGAAGCTTTTTAATTTCGATAAAGTTCGGTTTATCAATTATTTACTTGATAGAGTGTGCCATTGGTGTTTTATCCAAAAAGGCATTGCCATGTCCACAATTATCTAGGTTTTCTGCTGTGTTATATTCTAGGAATTTTATAGTATTGCATTTTGCATTTAGGTCTATGAGCCATTTTAAGTTATTTTTAGTGAAGTTATTTTTGTGAAAGTCTTTGTCTAGATTCATTTTTTCAATGTATACATCCATTTGTTCAAGTACTATCTGTTGAAAGAACTGCATTTGTTCCGTTGTATTGCCTTTGTGCCTTTGTCCAAAGATCAGTTGACTATATGCATGTAGGTCTGTTTCTAGGCTTTCTATTCTGTTTCATTGGTTGATTTATCTATCCTTTCACTAATAGCACACTGTCTTCATTACTTTAGATTTATAGTAAGCCTTGAAGGTAGGTAGTGTTAGTTCTTCAATATTGTTCTTCTTCAATATTGTGTTGGCTATTCTATTTTATATCCACAAAATAACTTGTTAGGATATTGATTGGGATTGCATTGAATATATAGATCAAGTGGGAAGAACTGACATCTTGACAATATTGAACATACCTATCCATGAACATGGAGAATTTCTCCAATTATTTAGTTCTTCTTTAATTGCATTCATCACAGTTTTGCAGTTTTCCTCCTATAGATTTTATACATATTTGGTTAGATTTACACCTATTTCATATTGGAGGGTGCTAATGTGAATGGTATTGTGATTTTAATTTTAAATTATACCTATTAATTGCTGGTAGGTATAGGAAAGCCATTGACTTTTGTATAATAACCTTGTATCCTGAAAACTTGCTATAATTGCTTATTAGTTCCAGGAGGATTGATATCAATTTTTTATATAGTCTACATAGACAACCATGTCATCTTTGAACAAAGCCACTTTCCTAAACTGTATAATTTTTATATCCTTTTCTAGTCTTTTGTAGTCTTATCAAATTACCTAGGACTTCAGTACAATGTTGGAAAGGAATGGTGAGAGGGGGCAGTCTTGCATGTTCCTGGTTTTTGTAAGAAAGATTCAAGCTTCTCACTATTAATTATGATGCTAACTGTACGATTTTTGTAGATATATTCTTTTCAAGTGGAAGAAGTTACCCTCTACTCCTAGTATAGTGAGAATTTTTATCATGAATAGATGTTTGATTTTTTCAAATGCTTTTTCTGCATCTATTAATATGATCATGAGATTTTTCTTCTTTAGGTTGTTGATTTGATGGATTACACTAAATGGTTTTTGAATCCTGAATCAGGCTTGCAACCTGAGATAAATCCCACTTGCTCATTGTGTAAAAAAATTTTTCATATATATATTGTTGAATTTTATTTGTTAATATTTTTGAGGACTTTTGCATTTATGGTCATGAGAGATATTGGTCTGTAGTTGTTTTTTCTTGTAACATCTTTGTCTGGTTTGGGGATTAGTATAATGTTGGACTCATAGAATGAGTTAGGAAGTATTCCCTCTGCTTCTATCTTCTAAAAGAGACTGTAGAGAATTGGTACAAGTTCTTCCTTAGATGTTTGATGAAATTCACCAGTGAACTTATCTGGGCCTGATGCTGTCTCTTTGGAAGGCTACTAATTAGTGATTCAATTTTTTAATAGATATAGGCTTTATTCAGATTGTCTATTTTTTTCTTGTATGACTTTTGGAAAGTTGTTTCTTTTAGGAATATGTTTATCTAGGTTATCAAATTAGTAGCATAGAGTTATTTATTGTTTTTTTATTATTTTCCTTTTAATGTTCATAGGATCATTAGTAATAGTTCTGCATACATCCTACACCACACAAATCATTTTTTTCATTCAACAATATGCAGTGGAAATGTCAGTATCTCATCCACTAATGAACTGTGAAAAACAAAGAAGGCTTTAAAAGGGACCCTGTAAAAGATATAAGAAATTTTTGGCTATTTATAATACAAATATTGGTTTTGACTTGTGTGGTTTCAAGTTAAAGGTGCTTTTTAAGAACCTGTATGTCAAGTATTATAACACCTAATACATATAAGCTTATTCATAAACTTGGGACTATATAAGACCATAATTTAATATAAAATTTAAAATAATTTAAATTAGGATAAGAAGGGAAATGATCTTAATGATGTCTGTTAATAAGTTACAAGGCATGATTAGCAGAAAAAATAAAATACAGCTCAAAGATACTGCCCGTCACAAGTAAAAATTTAAAAGTACAATTTGGCCTTGGGTTTTATAAATGCATTTTGAAAGCTGGCTGCACACATTCTTTTCTTGCTCCATATGATGAAGATATATTCTGGAGTTTCTTTTGCAGACTTTCAAGTAAATTAGAACCTAGGGGTCTGTCCAGTTGAAAGAAAAGAAGACATAATAAAAAGCAGTAAAGGAGGCTCGTTTGTACCATAGTTAGAAAGTTTTCATAGCAAGAAAGTGTTTGTTAAAATGTACTGACCAGTTATAGAAATAGATCTTATTCAATCCACCTCTTCACCATTCTAGTTTTACATAAATGTCTATAACTGCACATTTAGTCTTTCTGTCTGAGACCTACTTTTGTATTTAGAAAATATCCAATGATAAAATACTTATTCCTTACAAAGTGAAATTTTAAACTCTTGAACAAACACTGTTTCTTGAAATTGATAAAATTAATGTTAGAATACTTGATCTGTCATTGACAATTGAAGATCTGGAAGAGCTAAAACAAGTAATAACTGAAGAAAACAAGTCAACAGAGATTAGGATGAGATATACATTTCAAAAGACCAAAAGTACATGTTTCAAATAGCAAAGGAGTAAGTGGCCCTAAATTGAGGAAATCTTAAGAAATTTTTTAAAAATTATCTTTTTTATGATCATAGCATAGTGGTTAAAACTATGAGCCTGGGTTCAAATCCCATCTGTATTGCTTACAAGGTATGTAACCTGTGGCAACTTACTTAAACTCTCTGGGTCTCAGTTTCCCTATCTATAAACTAGCAATAAAAATAATATCTAGTACATAAGTTTTATTTGATAACTTTCATGATTTAGAATATGTAAGCGTTTTAGAAGAATGGCTAGCACATACAAAGTGTGATGTAATTGTTAGCTATAATTATACTTTCATATCTAACTTTCATGAAGATGTAGTGGATGATAGTGGAAATAAACAGGCCATATACATTTGGCTTAGTGCATCAATGATTGATAAATATTTTCATTATGCTAAACCTTTGCATTATTTTAATGCTTAGGGTTGGATGGTAGGTGAGAACATATCAAATATCATTAGTAGCCATTATAAACCAGAAATATATATACATCTTTAAACAAGTAAAGTTTTAACACCAATTTTTCAGTGAAAAAAATATCTTGCAAAAGAAGAGAAATAGTTTTGCTTATTTCAAGAAATTAGTGAAATATGCATTCTCATGAAAATAATAATAAATACTTATATGGCCTTTACTAGATGGCAGATTGTACATCAGTAGGTCATTTAATCCTCATCATAAATCTATGAAGTAAATATGATATTATTATCCCCATTTTACAATGTTATGTACAAATATTTTATCTAGATGTTCACATAATTTTAATTATAAACCATGATCTAATACAATTACATTTATAATAAACTTACATTTATACATTTATAATAAACTATTAAAAATGTAAAAAAAAGAAATTAGTGAAATAAATGACAGCATGATATTTATTTTGTTCTTCTCATTTGAGCAGTTTATGTACCTGTCTCATATTGCTGGCATGAGTGCTATTAAATCCTGAGGGTTCTGTTCTAAAGACAAGGAAATATTATCATTCTACAAACACTGTGATTCTGGGCATTTCCCCCTCAGATTATAGAGCATCCATGTGTTACTGATAAAATGTTAAATTGAACTGAACTTTAAATAAATATCATATAAATTTTATTTTGAGATGTTAAATATATTTTACTAAAATGTCTATGCACATATTTAAGTATTAAATACCTAAATTCATGCAGTTTTTTTCTTACCCATAAAACTTTTAAGGAAAAATGAAAGCATTATTTTGAAAAAGGGGACACAAATGTGTTATGAAAGAAACAATGCATTTTCATTGACTATATTTTACAACTCAAATATTTTTTAAAAATACAAGTCCTCAGTGATGTATTGCTATAATTCAGATTCTGTTGTCTCTCTTTTATTTCTCTTTGGGCTCTACAGAAAAAATATATATATTTGCAAAAACTCATGAGGACTCGATCAAAGAGCTCCTTTGTTAGGCAAAGGAGCTCTTCTGGGTGGTTTATTCACATGGGTATTGAAGTCACTGAGAATATTGAAAGAGTAGGGGTGGACAGAAATATCCCTGAACCAGGAGTTAAATCCATTAGTGAATTATGGGGAGAGAATAGGAAAGAATCATGTAGCAAAACTGCCTGAGATTTAGAGTGGATCTATCTATTATCTCATTTTTCTCTCTCTTTCTGTTTCTCTCTCTGACTCTCTCTCTCTCTCTCTCTCTATCTCTCTCTCTCCTCATCTTCCTATTTATTTATCTAGAGAAGACTGGTTTTAGAAAAGGAAATATTCCAGAAATACCAATAGGGAGCCATTCAATTGTCTACCACCTTCCTTACACTGAGATAGAATGGACATGTGACAAAAATAAGCCTTTAATTAAATTAATTAAAATTACTGGACAAACAGTATAATTAAGAGGCAGCCAGATTTTTCTAAAGTCAGTATGGTGAAGAACATATTTTTATAAAAAATTGAAGGCAAAGGAGAGTTTTCTGGTCAGAGAGCAGAATTTCCAGAGGGCACAGTGATGGGTTTGGTTTGGAGAAGAAAGGAAATTGGATCCAACTGGGATATGTGCAGAATAATGTGGGGAGACTTGGATTTCACAGGTTAGCAGAATTAAACCAGGGTAAAAAGCACAAAAATGTATCTAAATGTTCCCTTAAAGGACAATGGGCAACTATTTCTTGCATTGTGATCTTGTGTATTTGGTTCTCAGGGTCAGATGAGGGATGCCTAGTAGGTTTCACTTGATTGAATGGCTGCCTTGAGTTAGCAGCAGAGGAGTACTTGGAGTACAATGGTGCTAACAACTTGGCAAGTCTGCTCGTTAGGCTTTTCTCCATTTGATAAAATAACACCCATGGAATTTAAGTAAGCAGTCATTCCCCTGTGATTCTGAGTCTAGACAAGCAGCTGCATTGAGTATGTTGATTTAGGTTTTTCTCCATTTAGATTCTGTCATCTTAATAAGCTGATTTACATTAGAAATGCATATTAGAATGAAATAATATTTCCCTAATGTACACACATACCAATTCTTTATTAAAATAATAAAAAGAACTACTTGTTCACAGGATTTAGATTATTACATTACTTACACATATTTGACTTAAAATACCATTTGCTCAATGACTTCCATATGTAAATACATTTACAAAATTAAATAAAAAGCAAGCATAAAAAAGTAGATATTTTCAAGCTTACAAGATGGGCATAGCAATGAGTTTTTTTTTAAACATTTGCATATATCAAGTATGTTTCTTTAAAAATTATTAGAAATACTACCCAGGGGAATGGACAGTAAATCTGTACTTTGAGTTGATAAATCCTATCACAATTTTAAAGATTTCTTTAAAAATTCTGATCTAGTCAACAAATTTATTTTCTATAAAATTAGTAATAATTGTTTTGTTTCATGGATAAAAAGCTCTTTCAGTGGGAACCAACTAAATACAAATAAATAAGCATTTGTGTGGATAAGGAAGTAAGATTAAGTGAGGATTTCCAGGGAATGCTATGGTAATTAATCCTATTTAACATAGAAGGGTAGGAAGCACAGAGGAATTTGTCTAAATCATCCCTTAGAGGAGAATGAACAACTATTTCTTGCATTTAAAAGCCCATAATCCTATCTAGAATACAAAATAAGGCAGTAGAAACCAGGGGTTTGACAGAGAATGGCATTGTCAGTGCCAGTAGAACCTAGTAGTACTGGACATGTCCTTGGCAGTGCTAAAGATTTCAGAATAATAATAATGGCAACAATTCACACTCAAGAGAAAAAGATAAGGCCTGTAACTGTTGGTTTGTGTGCTACAATTAAAAACCAGTACTTTCAATTGCATCTGGAAACCTTAGTACCTAGTTTCAGATATATTTTTTTTAAAGTGCTGTTCATACCATGCACAGAACAACTGGAATATTAAATTTTAGGTTTCTTAAAAAATTTAAACATATTTTGTATCATCTTTTCTTGAGAAGATCAAGATACATTAAAAAATTTGGAATTCCTGTTCAGAGACTCCTTATAAGCCATGTAGGATACCCTAAAAGTAAAATACTTTTCCTCCCACCAGTGGCTTAATAAAAATAATAATATCTCTTTGGTTGGATATTTCAGAAGAATTACAATTAGCTCTATAAATTTTTTACAAAGTATTATATTAGACACTTTAGAAAACCTAAAGGAAAACTTAGATTTAATTATTGCTATTTAATCATTTTCTTTCAATACATCTTTTACAGGGGGATAGCATCCTTTATATATGATTAAACGATTAAAATTTATCATATTATTTACTCTCTGTCCTTTCATGTTGTTTATTTTTTAAAGCACTGTTAATAATGTGTAATTATCTTTAATAATTTGATTACATGTTTCCACTCATCCTCTCTAGGATAAAAATGCCATGAGGGCAGAGACTGTGTCATTCTTATAGATTAACTTACCCCCAACACCTGGCAAAGTTCTCAGTATGTATTGGGTGCAAAGAAGGGGAAAAAAGGGAGGAGAGAGGAAGGAAGAAAAGAAAGGAATAAAGGGAGGAGACAAGAAGGGGTTCAGACCACATAGAGAAGCCGACTTGCAGTGAGTATGTGGGAGGAGCATAAATCTAATACCTGGAGATGTGTGTTCCTACCAAAGGAGGAAACTTATCTTCTAACCCTTAGTCTTTGATGTCATTGACACATTTGCCAAAAACTGAAATAACATATCTCCCTCTCCTTAACTTCAGAAAAGACTTTAATGGCCTTTCTTTAAAAAGAGGGGCACTGAGCACCAGTATTATCAAAATCATTGTGACAGTGACATGATCATGATTTGTTTGGGGAAAAATATTTTATAAAGGGATGGGGAAGTGCTCCCATGACTTGAACATGTGAGTGGTGTGTCTCTACATGAGTTCACAGTTGCTGTTTCTCTCCTGGCCCCACTAAGCAGAGTAAAGAAAAAAACACAGAACTAGACGATCTCACTCCTCTGTCCTTCTTGCCCCTACACACATACTTTCATCACATGGTCTGCATTCACACAATTAAAATCAATCCTATGCAGAAGAATGAAGCAGGACCCCTATTTCTCACCATATACAAAAATTAATTCAAGATGGATAAAGCACTTAAATGTAAGGCATGAAACCATAAAAATTCAAGAAGAAAATGTAGGAAAAACTCTTCTAGACATAAGCCAACACAAAGAATTTATGAAAAAGACCCCAAAACCAAATACAGCAGCAACAAAAAAAATAAATGGAATTTGGTTAAATTAAAAAGCTTTTGTACAGCTAAGGATATAATAAACAGAGCAAACAGACAACCTACAGAATGGGAGAAAATATTTGCAAACTATGTATCCAACAAAGGGCTAATATGTAGAATCTACAAAGAACTCAAAAAAATAAATAACCACCAAATAATCCCATCAAAAAGTGGGCAAAAGTCATGAACAGAAGTGTTTTCAAAAGAAGATAGAAAAATGTCCCCAAAACATACGAAGAAATGCTCAATATCATTAATCATCAGGGAAATGCAAATTAAAACCACAATGAGTATCACCTTACCCCAGTTAGAATGGTTTTTATCAAAATGTCCCCAGACAACAAATGCTGGCATGGATGCAGAGAGAAAGGAACACTTACACACTGTTGGTAGGACTGCAAATTAGTACAATTTCTCTCGGAAACAGTATGGAGATTCCTCAAAGAAGTAAATGTAGACTTACCATTCAATCCAGCAATCCCATTATAGATGTCGAGTCAAAGGAAAAGAAGTTGTTTTATCAAAAAGACACCTCCACCCAAATGTTTGTTGCAGTACAATTCACAGTCTTAAAGATGCGGAATCAACTTAAGGGTCCAACAATTCATGAGTGGATTAAGAAAATGTGATACACACACGCACACACACACACACATACATATATCATGGAGTACTACTCAGCCCCCAAAAGGAATGAAATAATGTCATTTGCAGCAACTTAACTGGAACTGGAGACCATTATCCTAAGTGAAGTATCTCAGGAATGGAAAAGCAAGCACCACAGGTACTCTCTAATACTTGGGAGCCAATTGATGGGTTCACATAGGCACAAAGAGATGAAAGGTCATTGGAATTCAAGAAGGAGCAAGAGGAGAAGAAGAGTGGGGTAAAAACCTACCTATTGGGTACAATGAACACTATTTGGGTGATGGACACACTAAAAGCCTCAACTTAAGCATTGTTAAAAGTATCCATTTAACAAAAACATTTGTACCCCCTTAATATTTTGAAATAACAAAAGAAAAAAATCAATAACACGTCTTTTATCCATTTTATGAAAGTCAGCATAATAGTCCTTGGATTTCCAAATCATCCCATATCACCAGAAATCTAACACACAGACTTCTCTAAAACAGGGAGACAATACCTCTACACCCATTCCTGGCACATTCTATTTCTCTTCCCAGTTTATCTATCTTTTTATCACTATCATCATCTGACATAATATGTTTTTTACATATATGTTTCTTTGCTTTCCCTTCACTAGAATATAGATTCTACATAGGAGTGATTTTTGTCCATCTTATTGTCTGCTGTGTTTTCAGAGCCTAGGACAGGGCCTGACACATAGTAGGCAGTCAAACATGATTTGTTGACTGGATGATTGAATAAATGAGTGAAGGAGAATCATAAAGAGACTAGTATAGTGTACACAGAGCAGTTGTTTTTACTGTTTATTTTGGAACAAAAGAGAATACAGTACCTAAAGCATTGACTCATTCTTGAATTACTATAGTCCTTATGCATCTTTGACAGTTTCATTACATTGAATTTGAATATGTACCCCTTCTGGGATGCTGCGTGTCTTAATTCCCCTGATGCCATCCACTCTGGTAATACTTCTACCTTATCACACTGATCCTAACCTCTGTGGACCCTAAGATTCCTACAAGTTAAACTGTGATCCAGGAAAAAATATATATAAAAAATATTTCTTGTAGCCTTTAGGAGTTCACCCAAATATTGGTAAGTTTGGGAAATCTTCTTACTGTTTTACAAGAGATAACAAATGGAATTATGATTGGCCTCCTTGACTGAGGCATCATCATAGGATATTTAAATTATAATATGTTCTGTGAGTCTGTCCCTATCATGCATTGTGAATCCAGAAGTAACGTGCATTTTGAGAAGCCTAGAGTGAAAAGTTTTTGTAACCAATACCAGGTTCTAAATGAAAGAAGTTGAGGGAACTACCAGAGTCCTACAAGTTGGGATCCCCTGTGCCAAAGAGTGGTCAACATGTAGTGGAGGAGGAAGGCTACTTATATATTCTGTCTTACTTTCTTCTTGAAAGTAAAACACTCATCACTGTTAGGCTGTCATGTCTCTGGCTATCTAAAGCAATTTTTCCAGGCTGATTGAAAGGTCCTACAAACTCATCAAACTGTATACATTAAATAGGCTTCATTTTCTGTATATCAATTGTATCTCAATAAAGTTATTAAAAAGAAGAAAAAAAAGAAAAGTCATAGAAAAGTACCTCCTTCATTAGGAACACACCAAGAGTGTGTTAAAGCTTCCCATCTGGAAACCTAAAGGAAAGAAATGGTTACTAGAAATCATGTTTTACATGGTTATTTCATCAACCAAGAATAAGCAATATATGTATTTAAAAGATTGATAAATAAGAAAATGAATCACCCCTGTCCTGCCCATGCACATGTTCCACTATAGATGAGCAGGGCTTTTTAAAAACAAAGCTTACTAGCCAGGACAATGATTTGCTCTAGGACCCAATCATTAAAACAAGATGCCCAACTTAAGTTGTATAATCATGGTCTTATCAAGATCAAGCTAACCTTATGCAAGAGCCAGTGATCAGGAAAAAGGTAGAAGTCCATTCTCTTGGTCTAATAAATAAATTTAATTTGAGTAAATATTAGAATGGAAATAAATATGAGACAGAAAATGATGAAAACTTTTCCCCCAACTTTCTATTCTCTACTTACAGATAGAGAATAAAAGTCACTAAAATGCTGTCAAATAAAAGTCACTAAAGTATTATTAAAATGCCTGACCAAACTCTTGTGTCACTGCATCCTAAATATTACCACAACACTAACATTGCACATGTTTAGGAATCATATAGTGAGACAAGATCAAATGCTCTGTCCCCACTCCCAGCCCCGAGCAAAAGTCAAAAGTCATTTTCTGTGATCTAAACAATAACAGATGGAAAATGCCTGAGAGCTTTGTTGCTCTCTAAATAGAAAAGCAGTAGTATTTTGTTTTCCCATCAGGCTCATAGGAGAGATGGCTTCAGCATTAGTTTGGGTAATCCCTCCAGCTGGATTCTATAAAACTGTAGGACTTAATATTTGCCATTTATGATATCTATTTGTGGGGATCAGTTAAACCAGATAAGCTTTTTGCCTTTTTTTCTCCTCTAAGGTGACAAATGGCAGCTTAACCAATAAAATTTTAATACATATACATACATAAGGATAGAGAACCCACCTGCAGAAGTTCTGTTTAGCAGTGCACACGCTCACATTGCATCTCGCTGCTCAGGTGGCTGGAGAGGGCACTGGAGGCTCCAGCGACCCTCATGCTTAAGCCCATCTTAGAGCTATGTCCACAGCCCAGCCACACTCAGACATAATCAAACTTTCAACATAGCAGTGTTCCAAAAAGGGTTAAAAAGTAGTTCAATAGCCTCTGAGGGTCTTTAGAAACTAGCATTACCAGTCTGCCATTGATGTAGTCAAGTCTGACACATTCTGCTCTACCAAAAGTAATGAGAATCCATTGTGCATGTGCAATCATAATTGTTAGGTTTGTTCCAGGTGGGAATCTGAAAACTATGTATAGGACGCAATGTGGTTAATGGAAAACTTAGATAGTGATCATAAAGCCTGTGAAACAGGAGAGTCTGGAGGTTGTAAATCTAACTCTGACCACAGGCGGTTGCAGAACTGGTTCATGTTCAGATAAAAAAAAAAAAGCACTTCCATCCAAACGTCCTATAAAACTCACTGCTCTCCCCCTTTTCTCTTGTGGACGCTCTCTTTTGGCCTCCACCCATCTGCACCCAGATACTCAAAATGAACAGCATTTTGCTACACATGAGTCTTGGTGTGTCTCCCTCTGAGCTCTGGATGTAACAATAACATACACAAGCTGATGTCTGGAAGTCTGCAGGGAATTATCTGAAGAATAAACACATTATGTAAAAATTACTATTTTTAATGTTAAGTGATTACTTTTAAGTATATATTAACACCATATGTTAAGTAACACACCTGACTCTATGTATGTGTGTGAGTGTGTGTGTGTGTAAATCTTCACATTCATTTTCTAACTGAGATAAGGATAAATGATGTGCCTGAAATTATAGAGCTATTATGTGGCATTGGCAGGAGCTGAACCCAGAGCTGACTGACTTCATAGCCTGTGTGTGTGTGTTTTTGTTTTTATTATATTGGACTGCTTTTAAAACAAACAAATAAACAAACAAAATACTGTGATGCACAGCCCCAAGCAATATGAATTACTGTCTTTGTATGTGGGAGAGTATGAAAGACCACAGACACAGATATGCAGCTACCCACAATGAATAGGAATATCTGAGAAATCTTGGAGAGCTCTGTTATATGACAGGCAATAGTCAAAATCAGTAGAGTATAAAAAAACTGTACCCTCGGTCCGTAGGACTGAGTACAGAGTAGAAAAGCAGTTTGATATTATCTGCACCCACGCTTGGATAGATTTTCATCATCAATCGGTGCATTAATTCTATTTGGCTCCTGGAAACAGTCGTGTTTGCTTAATAGCTCTTTTGTGACCAAGAGAGTTCCTGCACAATCCCAAATGACTTAACTTCCAGCTGGGGAGGAGTTTAGGCAGAGGGCAAAAAAAATTCTCACTTCATTTTATATAAATAATATGAGGAAGAAAGTTGGAACAAACTGTTAACCATTTTTTATTGGGAAATAGCACTGTTTTATTTTGACATAGGTCACTGAGACACAGGAGGCAATTTTCAGTGGAGGCATTTCCTTGAGTCAGTATAAATGGAGCAAAGTAAATGAGTGAATATAAAATGTTCTTTTGATGTTTAGATTTGTCGGGTCCTAGTGTGGGACTTTTGTATTAGAATGTCTGGACTAAATTCTAAGGACCTATCTTAACTTTCTATCTTTGAAATGGTTAACAATAATTGTTCGGTAACTGAAAACCAGGATTTTTCACAAATTGCATTATTTGCTCTGCTGCAGATTTGAAATGATTTATTATGTGACTATTTCATATAATAAATTATACTATAGAAATTTTAAGACAAATATAAAAGTATGGCTATAATTTTCTTGTCAGGTGATAAAACAGGAAGAACTTGACAAGGATCTTTCTGATTGTACTTTGTATGATCTACTGAAATATGATGATTTTAATGCTGACAAGCACCTGGCTCTAGAAGAATTTTATAGAGCATTCCGTGAGTACACAATTCATTCTCAAGTTTCTCTTTGTTCTTTTTCCTGTTGCTTTACACAATATGGTATGTTTACATGATCTCAGAGAACAAGTTGTTTGCAAGAGAAGTGATATAATTGAGAGAATTTAAATTTTCGACGGTATTGAAACATATGTAAAAACATATGTAAAACATATGTAAAAGATTTAGTAGATCTAACGTGAACACTTGGAAATATTTGATAACCTTTTATATAATATCAAATATTTAATATTTGATATCATCAGTTCTTATTGATTCTAGTTTAAGATATTTATTTTGCATGCTGCTTCCAAGGTTATTTTAGAGTAGGAACAACACTTGACCAGTTGTCACCAAATATCTATTAAAAGCAATTTACACAATCACATTTTTTAAACTTCGTTGGGAAACCAAAGTGGATTAACAGATGGAGTATCCATATATTTGAGGAGCAATAATTAGCTTTAGAATGAAAGTTATGTTTATATTAAGGTACTTCGGACTAATTCATATATGTTCAATTTGCTAAATGTGTCTTAAATTTACTAAATGTGTTTTATAGAGTGTAGTTATAAAGATGACTTAGCTAACCAAAATTACCTGTCAGGTTATTCTTTAAAAATAATTCAAAGAGAAATAACTAATATACAAAACCAGAAAGCAAAGATTTAGAGGCTGTATGCAGAAGAAGGAGGAAAACATAATAAATTAACTAGTTGATATTTGAAAATAATCAAGCAAGTCAAAGTAAACAGGACTTAATTCAATTAAGCACCTGAAACAAAAATATAATTTATTTACTTATTTTTTTTTTTCAGAAAAGATAGGAAATAGGCTATGTACTTGGTGTAAGAAGATTTTCTTTTCTTTTTTTTTATTTATATCAGGATATTATAAGGGTACAAACGTTTTGGTTACATTTTATATCTTTGCCACCCAAGTGAGGTTTAGAGGCTTGCCCTTCCCCTCTACAATGCACACCTCTGTGGAAAAGAATTTGGAGATACCTCAAAGAGTTAAAAATAGAAATACCATTTGATCCAGCAATAGCACTATTAGGCATCTACCCAAAAGAGCAAAAGAAGATTTTCTTTTTGAATTATGCCTTGGCCATTTTGTCATTTATCAGCTGATATTGTAGACTTTACTTAAATATATTATTCTTCTTAAAAATCCATGTAAATAAAGATAATTTTCTTACCACATGATAATTTTTATTTAAATATTGTTATATTTTATGCAATATTTTATATAAGCAAAATAATATATGAGAAAAAGCTTCAGGTTATGAATTTTTAAAGCAACATATTAATATGTTCTTTGGATTTAATTAAATTGCATTTTCACTTTAAATTACAAGGCAGAACATAAGACAGGATGATCAGTGAACTGTTAACCCTTTAAAAGGGTGTTGTAAAGCTAGAATACTTTTTGGAAATAACCAAAATGAAGGAGTATTAATACTCTATTTTTACATGAAGCCACTGAATCACAGAGAAGTTAAGAAATAAGTGGCTGAGTTTATAATCAAACTTATATCAAGATAATTATGAACTCTATGTGTTTTCTACTAAGTTTTATTCTGATGTAAGCATTCTTTTATGTGCTTCAGGTGAGGGACAGAGAAGAGGTTACGGTTTATCAGGGAAAATTTATGTACACATAGTAATATATATTATATGTGTATATATCATATATATTGTATAATAGTATCATGGAAGATACATGTTATGGAAAGGCCTATGTAAAATACTAAGTAAGTTGAGAATGTGATCTCTAGTTTTGAAAACTGAGACCTTATAAAGGTGTTAGAAATTGAATTAGTCTTCAGGATGAGTGGATGTGAACTTTGGGAGATAAACAAATGGTAGTAGACAAAAAGAATAACGTAAATGAAAAGTCAGGTGCCTGACATAATCAGGGAATTTAGAAAAAACTAGGCCAACTACATTATCTGTTCCAGGTGTGAAATTCTGTGAAAATATATCAATTATTTTTATTTTACTATACTTATTTTATTAAGTAAACAGTCTAATTTCCTAATTCCTATCCTCATCTGACACCAGGAGAATATATGTATTTGACTAAATAAAAGTAGTTGAAATCTGAAGCAATAGCTGGAAACAACTTCAATGGTACGCAGTTTATCAAGCATCAACAAGAGTATTAAATGGGTACATTTGCACAGAACTTTCATTCAAAATATCACTATTGTTGGTGGTGCAATGGTGGAAGAAAAATAATAAAAATATGTGTGAATGAGTAATATGTAATTTTTATGACAGCTAGAAAAGACTGAATAATAATCCCTGACCCTATCAGTAAATAAGAATTTTTCCTAGAGTACTGCTGCTTGCACGTGTCATAAGCAAAAATAATTCTGTGTTTAGGATATAATTTAATGTTGCTAAAGAAGGCAAGGTAGATCAGTCCTGTTAAATAACACTTTGCAAGTCAGATATCTAAATCGTCAATGAAAGGGTTCAGCGAAGAAATAGCAAAACATGTTATCTATAGAGGAACTAGATTGCACTCGAAACTATTGAATATGTATAGTAGAAAATATATGTGATTTCATTAACTATTAGAAAGTAACATGTTAACAATTTCATGGAAATTATTTTTAGTAAATGAAATGAATTTAATGAATGTGGTAATGATTCTACCATTAGATCAAAGTTATGTATAACACAAAAGGTCTATGTTTTTCATATTTAGTCATAAAGAGATGTTAGGTAATGAAATCATTTGGCAATCAGCAATGATGAGTTTTTTTTTCTTTTTGGGTAATCACAAACTATCCCATAATAATGGTAAGATGATGTTCACATCATCCTTTAGAGAGATAATGTTTTTCTAAGTATTGCTGCAATTATAGGGAATATTTTAATATTCTTTGTGATCTAACCAAGCATTGTTCTGCAAAGTATGACATTTTTCAGTAAACTAGCTGTCAAACTGTATAATGACCCCTCAGAGATAACAAAACTGACTTATATGTATAGTATGTGCATTAGTGAGAAGATATTTATACTTTAACGTGAATTATAAACACATATTTATTTCTTTCTCTTCATCTGTATTAATACCTTATAACCAAATCCACTTGGGTTTTGTGAAGTTTAGTGACAGGCTTTGTATAAATGACATGATTTTATAAAGTTATAAAATACTGAGATATCATGAATAAAAAATATGTAACTATAATGGGAAAAGCAATCTATTCAAAAATCATGTATTAAGTACCTTTGTGTATAGAGTGTTGTGATAGTTAAAGCAACTTAAGAAGATAGGTTTCCTTTCCCATAGGAATATATAATCTCAGACAGTGATAAAAATGACAGATATAATAAGACTAAAAAGTAAGCATTTTTTTTTTAGATCCAGGATACATTCCCCTACATAATTTATTAAAAGAAGCTCAGAAAACTAGGAAAGCCCTAAGCAAATATCCAGAAAAACAGACTAAAGCCAGAGAAGTTAAGAGACCTATCATGATCGATCCATTAATTGTGTTCTGGTAGTTTCAAATGTAGACAGATTTCTTGAGTTCCAATTTATTATTCTTTCTGCTATGGCACAAAATTGAAGAGAATAAAGAGTAGTTTGCAAAGAGGAAAAAGTTAATGGTAAAAATTAACAGATCATCAAATGTTATTACACTATTACAATGTTATTACAGTAGTTATAAGTTTTTTATAAAATAGCTATTTTTCCTTTGTAAATAAGGAAAAATACTTTAATATTTTCTCATAAGCATTGAATGGTCAATTATTCTTAATTTTTCTAGAGAATTTTTGGCATTATTAAAAATCCTCTGATTTTTGCTAAGATATTTACAGTAAATCCTCAATGTGAACATCAAGTATTCCATAACATGCCTTATTTGATTTCACTAACAAACTTAGAAACCTATTAATGGGATCCAATAAATAGTAAGTTCAGTGACATATCTTGAACATTTAGAGGAAATACTAAATCCTCCAGTAAAGTGATGTACACCCTTCACCCTGGCATTTTGTTGTTATGATTAGTTTTAGTAAATTGTTTTCATCTTTCAGTGCAAAGGTTTCTTACAGGATTAAAATGAGCTACTAGTGTCATTATTTTATGCAAAGCAATAACGTTTTATTTTCTCCCAACTCAAGTTAAATCAAAATATAAAATTACATGTGATTTGCATGAAACACTATACTTCTGATTTAAATCTGTAGAGGGTAAGTGATTTTGCTGTCAGACAACATGACCACACACTGAATTGAGGCCTTTAAATTTAGAAGTGATATCAAATAAATATCTGTGTTTATTTATTGTTGCAATTAAACTCAATTGAGATGATGGAGTAATGTTATGTGCTTATTGATTTTAGGAATAAATTGCTTCATTTGGATTTCCTAGATAACAAAGAATGGTATAATTGACACCCCAGAAAAAGGATATTTGTTATTAAAATACTTTCTATGTACTTTATTTCCTGAGTTAAATCATGTATTGCTTTGACTGTAGTACTAAGCCTTAAAGTTACACGAAATGAGAAGCTTGGGTAATTCTGATAGATTCTTAAAGTCCTGTTAAACTGTTATAAGTTGCAGTTCCTCAAACCATATACATATACTTTAATATGTGTATGTATTTTAGTGTGTTCAAATTCTAATGCCACGCTTAAATAAATCCCTATTAACTTAAAATGATCTTTATATGTGGAAAGATCCAAAAGAAGATTATTTTTCTACTAGGCATAAAAATAATTAGCTTTTTGTAAGCATAATGCACCAGTTGTGAAGATTATATTGGCACTAATCGTATAATAGCTCTATTGTTCTTTCTTTAAAAGAGAAGGTAACAAGGATTCTAAAATTCTAAAATATTAAAAAAGGATCAGTTATTTAAAATCACCTAACTATTCATGATTATATTCAAAATGCCATCTCTCTATGTAAAACTGTTCTTAATGGAATATAGATTTGATACTTACATTACAAGGAAAAGAAAATTCATTTTTTCTAGGAAATCACAATTGCTACACTAAAATATTGCTTATTGGAACTTTCTAATAATTACAGCTATAAAAAATGAATATTGCATTAACATTCATAGATGTTAGATCATTAGTATATGAAAATGTTTGAGAAAAATAGCAGAGGTTAGTGAATAAAGTTGAGAATATTGCAGTAATATAAGTTAAAGGTGATAGGGCCAGAACCGGAGAAGCAATAGTAAAAATGCAGAGAGGTAGCTCTATTTGCAAAATAACTTATAAGCAGAAACATCTTGAATTGGTGGGTGATTAGATTTACATGGGAGCGAGAGGCTTGAGTCAAAGACAGTGCCTGAATTTCTAGCTTGCCTACTAACATGAATGGTGATACTGTCCATTAATGTGGGAAACACAGGAAACAACTTTGGGTAAAGGCATTGAATTAAATATTGAATTGGCATATTCAAAAAGAAACATCTGATAGGAGAATATTGTGGCCCAGAGCTCAAGAAGGAGACCTGTGCCAGAAATAAAGATATGGAGTAGACAGCTAGAAATTGAAGCTCTGTAGCAGGAGGTGAGGTTACCCAAAGTGAGTACATAGAGAGAAGCAAAAGAGTAGTAGTTGGGAACCATCTTAGTGGGCCGCTATAACAAACTACCACAGGCTGGGTGGCTTAAACCACAGAAATTTATTTCACACATTTCTTGAACCCGAGAAGTCCAAGATCAAGGTGCCGATCAATTCAAGGACTAGTGAGGGCAGGCTTCCTGAATTTAAACAAACCACTACATTCCCACTGCATTGTCATATGCTGGAGGCAGGGAAGGTGGGGGAGATAGGGGGAAGAGAGAGAGAGAGAGAGAGAAAGAGAGAGAGAGAGAGAGAGAATCCCTGGTCTCTATTTTTAAGGACATTAATCCTACTGGATTATGACCTACACTTATGACCTAATTTAACTTTACCTTCTTATAGGCCCTACCTCCAAATACAGTCATATCGAGGGATATAACTTCAATGCATGAAGTTTAGTGGGGGGGTACACAATTCAGTCCATAACAGAAATGAAAACTGAAAAGCACCAGACAGGTAGGGGGAAAACCAAAGCAAGGCATGATCATGACATTTTAATAAGGAAGAGTTGACCAACATTTTCCAAGGCTGACCAAGACAAGAAAGTAAGGTTTCTCAACCACTAGATTTGTCAATAAGGAAGTTCCTGGTTAACTTTGGTCATGACATTTTCAGTACAGATGTAGGGGTGGAAGCAAAAATGCTGGAGATTGGGAAGTTCGATATAAGAAAATTGAAAAAATGATGATGTTGAGCAAAGAAGCAGAACATTTAAGCATCCATCAAGTATGAATATATTTAGATAAAATCCAAAACAGCTAAAACTCATCTATGGTTTTAGAAGTTAAGATGTTGAGAGAGAGGAAGGGGAAAGGCAGGGAGAGGGGTCATCTGTGGTGCTGGTAATGGTCTATATTTTTTTGACCTGCATGGGGATTTCACGGGTGTCAATTTGACTGATTTATAACTTTATGTTAATTTACTGATTTATATATCATGATTTGCCACTTTTTTGTATCTCTATTAAAAAAAAAATGTTTACCAGGTCAACTGAATTAATCTCTGGTAGAGCTCATGAGTTATCTCTGAAAGATCAAAACATACAAACAAATGCAAAGCCATTGACGATTCTAAGCTCACCCTGATTTGGGAAACATTGTGTTTGATATTGATATAGCTAATATAAAATAACCATACAGACAGATCATTATCATATGAAACCTTGCAGCAAGTCAACCGGCTGACACATTTGGGAATAATTCTAATACATAAGTGGCTTGTAAAATTTATGACACATTTTTTTGTTTACATGGTTATAACATTTTGTGTTAGAGTTTACAGATATCCCCTGACTTTTTGGATAAATACTGCTCAGCACCACTTGCTTGCAGGTAGTTTCCACTTTGTGTTGCTTCACTCTTTGGATTCTCTAGAATTCCTAGGAATAGGATTGTCCAAAATGATTGCTGAGACCCAGACTACAGTCCTTTTGGTATTCCAGAAGGACAGTTTTATGCTCCTACACAAAATAAATTATTTATATATACCAACCACTAATAGAAGGAGAACAAGAGAGGCAATATCAATTTAAGCAGTAATTTAAAAAAAAAAAGTCTTAGATATTTTCCTATTTTAAAATGACTCGGTCCTCCATTTTGTCCTCTAATTCCCCACTGTTAAGATTCCTTAATCTATTATAGCTGTTGTGGCTTTAAGTTTCTTTTTTTACCTGTAGCCTCAGGCATTCTTCACACTCTGATGTCTCACTGGCAAATTTTGCTGGCCAACCTAATGATTTGTACTTCTAAACACAATTAGACATTTCAGTATCTCTTTTATTTCAGGTGAAACATTTATAGTATTTATTTCGTAAAGTATTGGCTTTTTCATACCAATATTAATAAAGTAAGGCCTTTCCTTACTGAAAGTGAAATTGAAATTTAAAAACCAATAAAATTGTAATTGACCAATCACTCGTATTTTTCACAGTGTACTATATATTTTGCCAGTCATAACTTAGTGCATCTAACCTAAAATTACTTCCCACTGATTGCAGCGTAATATTCTGGGGTAAGGTTTGCCTGAGGCTTATGTTTTCAGACTTTCCAATCATTTCTGTAAATCATTGTTACTCTGGCTTTAATTCTGTGCTCTTTATACCAATTTCTCAGGAACTCCTTGAATTCAGCCTGCATTATGCCCGTGTGTGGTTTTGAAACCCTATCTGGATGGTGTTTTCTTCATAATGGCCAGAATTTATAAGCCACTTAAGCCAGCTGCCCTGTGATTGTGTCCAGACTTCCCCAGCAGCTTCTGTTCCTTAGCTTTACTGTCCAGGTTGCCAGCTACACTGATGCCCAGACCTGATCCCTTTGGGCAGGACAGAGTTGCTGCAGCTTGGCACCAAAGCCTCACCGAATTATCATTTTTTTTTACATTAAAAATCTATTTTAGTAGTTTTGAAATATACAGCACATTGTTATTAACTGTGGTCACCATGCAGTACAATAGATCGCTAAAACTCATTTCTCCCGTCTAACTGAAACTTTGTACTTTTTGATCAATTTCTTCCCTTTCCTATCCCTTTCCCTGCCCCAGCTTCTGGTAACTACCTTTCTACTCTCTGTTTCTATGAGATCTACTTTTTCAGATTCCACATGTCAGTGAGATTATAGAATGTTTGTCTTAAATGCAAATTAACACCATCTTTTAATGGCTGCCATTGTTTGAAGGTACCATAATTTTAAAAACTGTAATGATTATATTCTACTATCATTCTCAAGCTATGGTTTTTCTCCTTAGAGAAACACTATCCATTTGAAACATAATGTAAGCAGCAAATGCTAGCTATCCTAATAATTTTTGATTTTATAGCAGTCACATTTAAAAAAACACAGTTGATTTTAATAACACTTTACTTATCCAAATATGTCCAAAATATTATTATCACACTATCAATATAAAAATTAAGTAAATATTTTCTATTCTTTTTTCCTTACAAAGTCTTTGAAATCTGGTATATATTTTACATTGTTACAGCCCAGCATATTTGGATATTCCAAATGTTCAATAGCCACATTTAGTTAATTACTGGCTACCATCTTGGACAATGTAGTGTTAGAGTGTCAAACAACAATAACAACAACAATCTATTTAAAATTCTGTTTCAATTATTTTAAATAAGAGGTTAAGTACAAATTACAGTTGTACCTAAATAACATGGTATGAACTTCATACTGATATTTACTTTTCAGCAATTTAGGAAACTATACAGTAAAGATGAATGTACTTTCCTTGAAGGGAATATATATAGACATATAATATATATATATATATATATATCTTCAACATAAATAGGATATTTATTTTAAAGAATTCAATAAAATGTATTTAATGCCACCATATATCCCTCAAATGCTGTCTTATCAGTCCTTATTTAAATTATATATCTCCTGCTCACTGTTAGCACATGTAAAAATAGTTTCTCTGATTTGTAAATAATCTCATTTTAGTAACTAATGACTAATTTGTTTCCTGTCCAAAAAAAAAGAAGAAGAAAATGACCAATCGTGTAAGTCTTCTCGTGTGAGTTGCCATTCAGTCTGAGATTAGTGTTACTACACTGAGTTATTTCAGTCCAACAATTAACAGTGAAACAACTTGTAGGGAGTTTGTACAACCTTATATAGCACATGGCTTAATGTTTTATGTTCAATTTTTTTAAGTATTACAGATAGCTCGAGAATATTGTTACCTCTGAGAATCCTAGGAAAATTAATATACTATATGGAACATAACCTGATAATTATGTAATCCTTAAAAATATTGAAATATTTAGTATTGCCTCAGGGTCATCACAATGAACAGAAATATTAAAACATGTACATATATGTGCATTTATGTTTACCAAGATATGTGCAAAATACCTTAACATGCTTCATTGTAACTCAGTGCATGATACTGGATTATAGTGCACAAAAGGAATTGTGGCAATTCCTTTTATAGATATTTCAAAATCATTAATAAATTTGTTTTGTACATTTTAAGAAGTGTAATAAATTAATACACATCCACCTTTATACTTTCATACAAGTAATTAATTTGATGGTTACTAGTTATTTATTTTATATATGTCTAAATCTTTTTTTAGCAATACTTAATTTCTTGATTATTTTACTCTTTTATTTGATATCAAAGTGGAATTTCTTAACAAAATTCTTCTGTACCATCTATCCCTTAATTTATGATCTACTGCTATCAATGTAGTGTTATTGGGTGAGTAAATTTTTAGCATAATCTACCATGGCTATCACTCTTAGTAAATTTTGAAATGATAATTTCCTATAATGTATGATAAAAAGTATATTTATGTTAAACTTCTAATGAACATTAGTTACATCTTTAGGTGACAAAAAATAGATTGAAGTTAAATAAAAATCTTAAAAATAGAAACAAGCCATCTATACTAAGTGCTCTTTAGCTGCCTGACTGAGGATTTTGTTAGGCACTGAGTGCTCTATATAATCTACAACGCACTCATGGCAAAATGTGTTCATCCTGATGGAAATCATTCAAGTATTGTAAACAGACCGTGGTTGTTGCTGACCATATGGGACTAAAGAAAAGTATCTATGATATTTAAAGCATTATAGAAGTTACAGATTACAAATCATATTGAGAGAATATGCCCATTCATAGGGACTACATAGAGGACATCACAAGATTAACCTCTTTCTTCTGAGTGTTGCTTAATTGACTTTTATGATAATAATACTTTATTGAATAAACAAGTAAATTAAACATTATAGTATATGATATATTATACTTTTGTATTCCAAAAGAACAAACATTTTTAAATGAAAATAAAAATTTTTATGTAAAATGGAAGGGAGGGGAAGAGACAGAGATAGAGAGAGAGGGAAAGAGAGGAAGAAGGGAGAAGTGAGGTGAAAACAGAGATTGAAGAGAGAAGAGAGAAAACTGAAGAAAAATAAATGAGGTATATCTTATGTAAGTATTTTATAGTTTAAAATGTATTAGCTGTGCAATGATACAATTATATAATTTTACACATTTAAAGTAATATTTGAAATCACAATTATTAATTTCCTGTTAGTATTATGCTTTTATTATATGACATTTTCAAGGTTAGTTACTATAAATATAAACATGGATAAGAAACAGTTTGTTTTCTTTTTTTTTTTTTTTTTTTTATTTATTTCAGCTCATCATGGGGATACATAAGTTTAGGTCATATACATTGTCCGTGTCCTGTCCATCCCCCCGAGTCAGAGTCCCAAGTGCGTCCGTTCTCATTCTCCAGACAGTGCGCCTGGTACTCATCATGTAGTCATACCTCCATCCCCTCCCCCCCCACCTCCCCGGGTCTGCACCTTCAAGCATGACCATTCCCCAGAGGGTGTGCAACGCACTCGTCATGTAGGCATACACCCATCCCCTCCCCCCACCCCCATCCCAGTCTGATATCCAATTGGTATCCTTCCCCGATGTACATTTAGGTGATGATCAGGGAAACCAGTTTTCTGGTGAGTACATGTGATGCTTGTTTTTCCATTCTTTGGATACTTCACTTAGTATAATGGGTTCCAGCTCTCTCCAGGAGAACCAAAGAGATGTCGTATCATCATTATTTCTTATAGCTGAGTAGTACTCCATGGTATACATATACCACAGTTTACTAATCCATTCGTGGATTGATGGGCACTTGGGTTGTTTCCACATCTTTGCGATTGTGAATTGTGCTGCTATAAACATTCGGGTACAGGTGTCTTTGTTAAAGAATGACTTTTGTTCTTCTGGGTATATGCCCAATAATGGGATTGCTGGATCAAATGGTAGGTCTACTTGAATCTGTTTAAGGTATCTCCATATTGCTTTCCATAGGGGTTGCACTAGTTTGCATTCCCACCAGCAGTGTATGAGTGTTCCTGTCTCTCCGCATCCACGCCAACATGTGTTGTTTTGGGATTTTTTGATAAAGGCCATTCTCACCGGAGTTAAGTGGTAGAAACAGTCACGAAAATAAACAGACAGCCTACAGAATGGGAAAAAATTTTTGCATACTACACATCAGATAAAAGACTGATAACAAGAATCTATTTAGAACTCAGGAAAATCAGCAAGAAAAAATCAAACAATCCTATCAAAAAATGGGCAAAGGACATGAATAGAAATTTTTCAAAAGAAGACATAAGAATGGCCAAAAAACGTATCAAAAAATGCTCAACATCCCTAATCATCAGGGAAATGCAAATCAAAACCACAATGAGATACCACGAAACAGTTTGTTTTCTAAGCTCTATGAAATTAAACACTGAAAGGCAATTATAAAAAATATGGCATGGGGCAATGAAAAAGGGTCACCCTCAGGGACTGATTCTGAGCAGAAATAACTTGAATTACTCCCTTTGTACAGGAGTTCTAAAGGACAAAAACACAGGAGGCCAGGCCCTTTTCTGAGAAGGAGAGCATATATCAGCAAAAACTCAAATGTGGGAAATTGCAAGCATTTGGGGGACTGAGGGAGATGGAAATGCAAAATGGAAAATAGTGAAAAGAGGGAGGTAGGGGCTAGGTCTTGACAGTTTATAAACACAATATTGAGAAACTGAAGTGATCTATGTGGTGATAACAAGACACTGGTAGTGATAACGGGATTGTCAGATTTAAATTGGAACAATTGTTTATGAAACTGAGTACAAGATAAGTTAGAAGTAAGATGTGAAGCAGAAAGAACCACAGATCAGTGAAATCAGTGGTATTTTGGAGTCAGTGATTAAATTTTTAAGAATTTAGTTGTCAAGTTGATGTCACATTGGTAACTTGAAATTGGATCATAGTAGAAATCCCTGGACTACAGATATTGTCAAATGCTACAAATTACCCACTACCCCCCCCACAGATACACACACACACACACACACACACACACACACACACACACACAAACACACATACAAAACACACCATCACCACAGCTCAGACAGCTGCTTTTTAAACATTCTCTAGAACACTACTGACTACAGGCTGCAGTCCTCTAGCTAATGAATTTTTGAGGGACTGAACAAGGGCAATTGGGTAAATAAGAAGGTGTCGATTTAAAGAAGATTTAGAAGAAAGACTCAACACACTTTTTGAAGGATAAGGCTTACAATTTCTAGAAAATGTTCTTAGAATATATTGATTTTTCAGTCCAAAACAAATCCAAAGTTAGTGTTAGTAATAATCTTATCAACAAGTTTGCTGTGACTTATGAAGGAAACATCTAAATAAAGTAATTGGTAACAATTTTTACTTTGTCAGACTTCAAATTAAAAAAAAAAACTTTTGTCTCCATAAATTTTATGTAACATTTTATTACAGTAGAAATAATTTATATATGTGATACAATAGATGCTTGGCAATGAAAAGAATTTCTGACAAATTGTTTGCAAAAATTTTGAGGTATCAAGTAAGAAAAATTTAACTGTTTAAAGGTTTTTAAGTTAAATTTTAACTTTTTTATTACTGATGAAAAATGTAGACTGAAATAATATCAAACTAAGTTACCTGAGACAACTAAAGATCTGAACAAGTGATTGTATTTAATAGTATATGTACAATTCACATTTCCATTGGCACAATTCATTTTATTGGAATCACCTTTTATAAGAAGTGTCTATGTTAACATTGCAAAAACTAAGTAGTACATAGGTGACCACTCAACATTTTTCTTTTTAATGATTACACCTTTTCTGGAATATATGAAGTGGTAACATTTTCTTCTGAGATCAAGAGTTTATCTTATCACTATAATGAGTGAGATTTTTTACTTAGGGGTTTGACACATTTCAAATACAAAGGGTATTATTTTTGTGAAGTCTCATTAAAAGTACAGATTCTTTTCCCAACCTTTGTAGACATTTTGACACTCAAGTAAAAACGTATAATTAAACATTTTGAACATCTTTTCACTATGTTTGAACAGGCAAAAGTGCTATATACACCACTGCCTATACATATTCACTGTTGTTAACACTGCATGTTATAAATTAAACAGCTTTATCTTCATATTATGTTAGGAAAATGTTTTTTATTAGCACTGTCTGTGTTCCTGGTGTTTATAATTTAAAATACAGCACAATATCGTATATAACTACATATGTGCAAAATAAATAGTGCCAGTGAAAGATTTTCATATGAAATTATACTGCCTCTTTAGTCTGTGTTTTCCAAGCTTTTGGGATATATGAATTTGTTTTTATTTTGACTTCAAACTTAACTCATGAAGTTATTACCTACCGAAATATTTTGAGACACTTTGATAATTTATGAAGTTAGTGGAATTTATCAATTTCAATTAAGATCATTTCTCAAAAGCCACACTACATGGTCACTTTTTTTGCCTTTTTTAGCAAAATATTTCATTTTTTTTCCTCCAGAAACTCTTCACTCTTGCTTCTGGGTCCAATAAATCAGAATAAATTGAATCTGAGATTTCCTATCCCTAAACTTATTTCATAATTTGTATTACATGGCCTTTTACCATTTTTTAATGCATGGACAACTACTCAAAAAATACTACTAGCTGAAAGCATTAAAATTCAATTCTATACTCTGTATCTGTCACCAGAGAAACAAAATAATCCTCACATTTTGAAGACAATATAGTTATAAAGTGGATTTGAACCAAAAGGGTTTTATGAATAATTTTATCAGTTTTTAAAAATTTTATTTTAACTGAGATATGACTTAAGGGTGTTGAAAACTGATCTATGGCAATTTGGTCATTAAGAGCCATTAGGTTCCTTTCAGTAGCAATCAGAGACCCCAGATAGTTAGAGGTATGTGAATTCCTTATATTGCACCCCAACAGAAACTGCATTTGCTGCCAGGTGGTATTATATGAATATTGGTATGTACAGTGGAATTTGGTGTAAGACTTGCTTTTATCATTTATCATGTGCTCATAAATGTACAGACATAAAATTAGGAACAGAGCATGATTTTGCCACTATTGTTCTAAGGCATTCTATAATAAGGTATAGAAAATACAACCCAACATTATAATGACTGGAGGAAGGTACAGATCATCTCAGCTTTGACTTTACCAGTTCATTGAACCCTGAAATCTATCTATAGGAGTTGAATGCGTAATTAAAGCATACTCAGAGATTTGTGATGCAAATATATTTTTAAGTTAATTGGGCAGGAGTCTCAGAGAGTGTTACTGTCCAAAAAATATCTTCACTGTGATGTGCTCATTCTTTATGCATCCCTGAACATATAATTTTAATACTTTGTAATGTGCACAAAGCAGCTATCAGTGAAAAAAAAAGGATGATTTATATTTAAAAAACCACCAAAATCTTGTATTTGTCATGTTCTTGAAATAGTGGTAGAATTTGCAACTGGCTGAGCATAACATATTAAATGGTTCTGAACCTGTCAGCAATCTAGCAAGTAAACTCACATATTGAATTATATTAGAAGAAAGAGTGGAAACATGTTTGATTCTAAAAGTTCTGCTACTGTATGTTTAAAACAGATTCCAGGTAAAACATCATCTCAAATGCAACTGCTTTGAGCCTCATTATACCCATCTATCAGCTTAAACATGATCTGTCAATATACAATTTTATAAGCAAAGTATATCAGTATTTTTTATTTGTAAGCATTTCTGAGGTCATGAAGAAAGAAGTTGCAAATTTGGTGGATTTAATATGTATCTGTAAGACTTAATATTGTCAAGATGCAATATAGTTCAAAGTGATCTACAAACTAAAAGCAATCCCTATCAATATTTGAACGGTACTTTTTGTAGCAATAGAAAAAAATCCATTTGAAAATTTTTATGGAATCTCAAGGAATCCTAAATAGCCAAAAACAATCTTGAAAAAAGAACAAAGATAGATGCTTTAATTTTCATTATTTCAAATCTTACTACAAAGTCACAGTAATCAGTACAGTATGATACTGGCATAAAGACATGCATATAGAGCAATGAAATAGAATAGAATAGAACAGAATAGAATAAAATGGAATGGAAATCCCAGAAATTTAAATGTTCACATACATGGTCTAATAATTTTAAACATGATGCCAAAGCCATTCAATGGAGAAAGAACAGTCTTTTCAACAATTCGTGTTGGGAAAACTGAATATCCCCATACAAAAAAAAAAAAAGGAAATGGACCCTTACCTTACACCATACACAAAAATCAATTCAAAATGTATCAGTGACCTAAAAGAAAGAGCTGAAACTATAAAACCCAGAAGAAAACATGGGAGGAAATCTTTATGATATTGGATTTGGCAATGATTTTTTGGATATGACAACAAAAGCACAGGCAACAAAAGAAAAATAGGTAAATTGGACTTCATCAAAATTAAAAACATTTATGCATCAAAGAACACTATCAACAGAGTGAAGAGACAACCAAGGGAGTGGTAGGAAATAATTGCAAATCATCTGTATGATAACATATTAATATTCAGAATATATAAAGAACTTCCACAACTCAACAACAAAAGCAAAACAACTCAACTAAAAAGTGGACAAAGAGCTTGAATAGACATTTCTGCAAAGAGGACATAGAAATGGCCAATAAATACATAAAAAGAATCTCAACATCATGAATCATGAGGGAAATGCAAATTGAAACCACAATGAAATACCACTTCACACTCATTAGAATGGCTATAATACTTAAATAAAAAAACCTCAGAAAATAGTAAATGTTGGTGACCGTGGAGTATCTGAACCCTGATGCACTGTGCAATGTAAAACAGCATAGCTACTATGGAAAATGATATGATGTTGCCTCAAAAAATTATTCATAGAATTAACCTATTATCCTGAAATTCTATTTCTAGGCATATACCCAAAAGAATAAAAGGAAGGGCCAGAAAGGTACTGTATACTCATGTTCATAGAAGCATTATTCACAATAGCCAAAAGATGGAAGCAATCCAAGTGTCAATCCATAGATGAATGGAGCAAGAAAATGTGTGTGTACAATGTGTATATTTACAGCAGAGATATATACAATGGGGCAGTCTTAAAAAGAAAAAAAACTCTGATTTCTGCTACAGTATGGGGGAACCTAAAAGACCTTACGCCAAACCATATAAAGCGAGTCACAGCAGGGCCAATATTGTATGATTCCACTTACATGAAGCATCTGGGATAGTCAAATTTATAGACACAGAAAGAAAAATAGTGGTTGTCAAGGGCTAGGGAAAGGGGAAACTAGGGAGTTTGCATTTAATGTGTAGAGAGTTTCAGTTGGGGAAGATGAAAAAGTTCTGGAGATGGGGGTAGTGGTGATGGTTGCACAACAATATTAATGTCCTTAATGCCACTGAAGTGTACACTTAAAAATTATTTAAATTGGGGCCAGGTGTGGTGGCTCATGTCTCTAATACCAGCACTTTGGGAGGCTGAGGTGGGAGGATCACTTGAACCCAGGAGTTGGAGGTTGCACTGAGCTATGATGACACCACTGCACTCGAGTCTGGGCAAAACAGAGTAAGACTCTGTTTCAAAAAATATATATATATTGAAATTGTAAATTTTACTTTATGTATATTTAATCACAATTTTAAATGATAAAAATATATGTGCAAATATTTTGCAAAATATATGTAATGAAAGGATTCACTTATTTATAATGCCAATAATTTTATTTACTGAGTAGAATGGAGAGCTTTATCCTATTGTTCTAGATGCCCAGGAAGCAATTAGTTATTCATTATGAGTCAATTTTGTTCTTTTTAGTTGATTAAAATCAATTAGTGCACTGCAAGAATTCCCCGCTGAATGGATAGAGATTAGTCATACATTCCAGATAAAGCTATCCAGTTGTCTGTGTCCACCCTCATCATTTATTCATTATCTCTAGTTACAAGAGAAAACTCTTACCTTTATTCCTTGTAATGATATTTCTTACATCTGTTCCCTACATCCCTTTCTTTCCCTGAATCTTCTAACACCTGAGTATAAAAATTATTCCTCTGCTGTAGCCTACTTTTGATCTCGCATATTATCATGACTACCTTGCATTAATAATTTTAAGGACGTCAAGGCTCCCCACCCCTTAAACAGCATGCATTCCTCCAACTTTCATCCTGTTTGTATTCTCTTCTCATCCAAACATTTGTGGTTTATATTCACTATTCTACTACTTACCTCACAACCTGATTCCCAACCCTCCACTCAGAGAAGCTGCTCTTAGTGTCAATATTAGCCTGCGTGTTACTAAACTCAGTGAAGTGCTTTTAGTCTTTGTTTTAATTAATGTCTCCTCACTACGTAAAGTTGCTCACTACTCCCTCCAACTTAAATTCTGGTTTTCCTTGGTTTTCTAGTCAGCATATTTCCTGGAAATCTGTTTATCTGGTCACTCCTCAATTTCCTTTATTGAGTTCCTTCAATCGTCACATTAAGGTTGATGTTCCTCAGAGTTCTGACCTATGACTTTTATCTTCTCATCCTACCCACCCTGCTTTGGCAGTTGCAGTCTATACAGTACAAAAATCTGATTGATACCTCCAGACTAGACCTCTCAATCCAACTACACCCCATCCTTGGCCATCTGGACACTGTTGCTTGGATTCTCTTCTGGCATTTCAATACCATTTGTTCAAACCTAAATTCACTGTTTTTCATGTGTTAAAGACTAATCCTATTTCTGTGTTTCTAACTCAGAGCATAAAATTACAATGTGCCCAATTGCTACAGCAATATTAAAATGAAAAAGAAAATTCTCCCCCTTGCTTTTGTTCCAGGAGGAATCAAATATATATCTTGAATTGTTCCCCTAAAAAATTAAAATTAGGTCCCCCTTTTTTTTATCCTCACTGTGAGTCTTCTAGAGCAGGCCACCATCATTTCTGGATAACACAGCAGCTCTCTATGTGACCCCCGCACCGTGCACTTACTACTGTCCTCTCTTAATCTAGTCCCTGTACTGGGCAGCAAGAATATTCTTTCTAAAATGCAGAGTTCATCCTGAAATCATTTCAATGCCCCTCAGTCTCCTCAAGATATCGAATACCCTCTCTTAACAAGTTTCTCTCTCTCAAATAGCTACTACTTTAGTCTAACAGTATTTATTTACTTATTTATTTTGTTTTGTTTTGTTTTTCACTCACAAACTACAAACTTGCCATACCAACTCTTAATTGAAAACACCACATTCCTTCTTGCTTTTTGAACTTTGTAACTGTTATTCACTCACCTTAAGTCATGACATTAACTTACACTTTCCTTAATATTCATTCTTTCTTCCAATCCTGCTTCCTTCCCAGCCCCTGCCTGTGTTTACTGGACTTGCCTATGTATTCCTATACAAGTTCATACTTCTTACCATTGTCTCACGTAATTTCTTGTATATTTTTCTGCATCCTCCATTAGATTAGAGAATTACTTAGGTCTAGGAAATTATCTATATTCACCTTCTGCTGCTGCCATAACAAATTACCACATTTAGTGGCTTAAAACAACATGAAGATTTTATCTTAGAGTACTGTAGGTCAGACATCTAACACAGGTCTTCCTGGGCAAAAATCAAGGTGCCAGTCCCTGGGCTGCATTCCTTCTGGAAGTCCTAGAGAAGGATTTGGTTCCTTGGTTTTTCAGCTTCAAGAGGCCACCCCAGAAGTACTTGGCTCATGGCTGCAGTCCTCTATCTTCAAAGCCAGCAACATAGGGCCAAGTCTTTCTTAAGCTTGTATCTTCCTGGGTCTCTTTATTCTGCCTCCCTCTTCCACTTACAAGGACCCTTGTGATTAGGCTCACCTCAATAATCAGGAATAATCTTCTCATCTCAAGATCAGTTCATCAACAATCTTAATTCCATCTGCAATCCTAATTCCTCTTTGCCATGTAACCTAATTTATTCACATATTCTGAGGATTAGTATATGGACATCTTTTGGAGGGGGACAATATTCTTCCTATTAAACTGCTATGGTCTAAATGTTTTTGTCCCTCCAAAATTCATATGTTGAAACCTAATCATCAATGTGATGACATTAGGAGGTAGGACCTTTAGAAGATTATTAGATCATGAAGGCAGAACCCCCATGAATGGGATTAGTGCCCTTATAACACAAGTCCCAGAGAGCTGCCTTACCCTTTCCACCATGTGAGGACACAGTGAGAGGAGCCATCTATGAACCAGGAAGTGGGCCCTCACCATACACTGAATCTCCCTACACCTTGATCTTGGACTACCTAGCCTCTAGAGCTTTGGGAAATAAATTTCTGTTGTTTTAAAGTTACCTGGTGTAATGGCTTAAAACAACATAAAGCTATTATCTTAGAGTACTGTAGTTCAGACATGTAATACGAGTTTTCCTGGGCAAAAATCAAAGTGTCAGTCCCAGTGATGCACTTCTTCTTTTTGGTTCCAAATGAAGCTAAGGATTATTTTTCTAGGTCTATGAAATAAGATATTGATATTTTGATGGGGAATACATTGAATCTGTAAATCACTTTGGGCAGTGTGGACATTTTAACAATGTTGATTCTTCCAATCCATGAGCAAGGGATGTTTTTCCATTTGTTTATGTCATCTGTGATTTCTTTCATCAATTTTTTATAGTTCTTCTTGTAGAAATCGTTCACCTCCTTGGTTAAGTATATTACTAGGTATTTTATTTTCTTTGTAGCTATTGTGAATGATACCGAGTTTTTGATTTGGCTCTCATCTTGACTGTTATTAGTATGTAGAAATGCTACTAATTTGTGTACATTGATTTTATAACCTGAGACTTTGCTGTATTTATTTATCAATTTTAGGAATCTTTTGGTGAAGTCTTTAGGGTTTTCTAGATAAAGAAATTGTTCCATAACATTGAGAAGGAGGGAATCCTCCCTAACTCATTTTATGAAGCCAGTATCACCTTGATACCAAAGCCATGGAAGGAAATAACAAATAAAAAGAAAACCACAAACCATTATCTCTTATGAATATAGATGCAAAAATCCTCAACAAAATATTACAAATAAAATTCAACAACACATCAAAAAGATAATTCACCATGATCAAATGGATTTCATTCTGGGGATGCAAGGAGGTTCAACATACACAAGTCAAGAAATGCAATAAACCACATAAACAAAAGCAAAAACAAAGACAACATTATCATCTCAATAGATGCAGAAAAAGCATTCAATAAAACCCAGCACCCTTCATGATAGAAACCCTCCACAAGCAAGGCCTAGAAGGAACATACCTCAAAATTATAGAGAACAGGTCAAGTGTGGTGGCTCATACCTGTAATCCTAGCACTCTGGGAGGCCGAGGTGGGAGGATTGCTTGAGATCAGCAGTTTGAGACCAGCCTGAGCAAGAGTGAGACCCCATCTCTACTGAAAATAGAAAAACTAGCTAGGTACTGTGGTATGTACCTAGAGTCTCAGCTACTGAGGAGGCTGAGACAGGAGAATTTCTTCAGCCCGGGATTTGGAGGTTGCAGTGAGCTATGATGATGCCACTGCACTCTACCCAGGGTGACAGAGTGAGAATCTGTCTCAAAAAAAGAGAATTATAAAAGATATATACGACAAACCCACAGCCAACATCATATTGAATGGGGACAAGTGGAAAGCACTCCCCATAAGAACTGGAAAAAAACAAGAGTGCCCATTGTCACCATTTCTATTCGATATAGTGTCGGAAGTCCTAGTCACAGCAATCAGGCTAGAGAAAGAAATAAAGGGCATCCAAATTGGGAAAGAAGAAGCAAAACTATTCCTGTTTGCTGACCAATTTCCCATCTTTATAGGAATATCAATCATAACTGATTAAGGCCTACCCTAGTGACCTCATGATAACTAATTACATCTGCAACAACACCATTCCAAATCAGTTAACATTTTGCAGTACTGGTGGTTATAATTTCAACATATGAATTTTTGGTAGAATATGTAGTTAAAGCTATACCACAAGTAGTCTCATAAAATACATTTTTAATTACTGAATCATAAAGATTATGAATACATACATAAGATGAAACATGATTATTGGAATTTCTCTTTACAAATACTGACTTTTGTTAAATTTGGTTAAGAAAGTTTTTCCTCTGTAAATTTTAGAAATAATAGGACATTACAAAGGAACTTGATTGCAGTTTCTATCAGTAAGGAATTGTATAAGTGATTTAATCAAAATATGTAAATTAATGAAAATAGAAAAAACAATTGAAATGTTTTAAGTATTATCAAACAGTATGCAAATAATCAAAAGTTTATTTTGTAGTTTAATATTTTGTTAAGACAAACAGTTTTTATTTAGCATGCAATTTTCCAAGTAAAGAATTATTATTTGAGTTTGATCAGCACTAATTAGTTTGTTTACCTTTCAGGTAGGCGTCCCCATTATATCTCAATTCATTTTGATAAGCTTTGGCATGATTCAAGCTACACTTTGATCACAATTTATTATATTAATTATCCTTGTTCCTGGATCATTTTCAATGTCAGCTTTTCTGACTTTTTTTCTTATTCATGTGATGTGTTTTTTTCATTGCTTTTTTTGTGTGTTATACTTGGAAGAGTGAATGAGTGTGCTCTCCCCAAAATCTTTCTTGACCCTTCGTATTTAGTCATTGAGAAAAATTATTAGTAAATATATGATGAGGTATTATTTCACAATTATTAAGCCAAATCATATGTATTATAAGGGCTTTCTAGGCCTCCAAAAAAGCCAGCACCCTAACATCATGTAATGTTAGTATTATTGATAGATTAATGGCTTCTGGTCAACACAAGAACTTTTTTTAATATACTGTTTCTGTTTTAGTTGCTTAAGTAAAATTGAGACTCAGAAGAAAATTATGTTTTGCCTACAATGTTGACCAAAAAATTAAAAGTTAATGGCATTTGTCAGTTTGGAAATAATTAAAATATGTAGATTTTGTTTATTTGGAAGATAGACTATTTTTGAGTCTCAATCTTTCTTTCATTGTCTCAATGTAACACGAAATATGCCAAAAATAACTTTTGAGAGATACTTCATACTGGTGCCTAAGTGATGATAAATGGACACTTAAAGTTAGTGATTGAAATTAATTTTTTAAAACATTGTATGCTGTTGTTGCAGGAATAAGTTATAAGGTAGAACAGATGTTCTAAGAGAAGATGCCCGCTTACATTGTGTGGTTCTTCCTGCTAGTCCTGCTCCATTGGAGGATCAAATTCCCTCTTCAACTCATCACGACAGTTGCATGTATCTCCCTTGGTATCGGACCCCACAGATTGACTGTAGGCAGCACTTTATTTTCCTTTCTTCCCTGTTTCCTTTATTTTCCATAAAGCTAAGACACCCAGCTATATGGACATATCAGATATTTATAAAAGGTTAGGTTTCCTTAAGGGAACTATAAATTGGAATAGAAAAAGCAAAAACCTGAACTTTAAATCTGACATTTCCCATAAACCAAAGCCCAAGTACCCACAGAGTCAACAGTAGATTCCTTTGTGTATTTCACTGGTCATTCATCTTCTTTGCTCTTCCTGTTTTCTAATTGATGTCTCTCTAGAAAATTTCCTCCTTCTTCTAAGATCCATTTTGTTAATCTTCACCTCCCTTTTGGCAATCTAAATTTCTTAAGATCATCCAGGGTAAATATGGACACCGCAAGTCTAGGTTCCTTAGACTAATGTTCATTAACTTGAGGTACAGATATGACATTTTATTCTTTAGACTTTTCAGCAGCAGCAGTTCCATCCTACACCCCCACCCGCTTCACACACCTCAGATGAATGAGCAGGCTCCCATATTCACAGACATCTCCTGCCAAGTGCAATATAAACCCATACAGCGATATCTGTTCACAAATGCCTCTAATTTGTAGGACAAATTCTCTTATAATCCCTCTTCAGATAATGCACCCTTCTCATCTGGCTCTCTAGAAATAATAAAGGAACTCTTATAATGACTGTTCCTTAGCTACACACCAGGAAAAAATTGAAGATTAGTTTTCATGATCATACTTCCATTTCTTTACTTATCTCCTGGAAAGCAATGTGAGGTCACTGTTTCAGTTAGATTTGATTATTCAATACTAAAATATCATCTACAGGGTTTAGGAAGGGAATAAACTGTATGTATTTTATGTACTAAAAAAATATTAGATGGTATTAATAAAGCCAAAACTGCTTGTTAAGTGGTAGATTCACACCATCAAATAGACACTTTTTTTTGGAAGCTTGGTTTTATCTACAGAGTGAATTTATGTCATACTACTGCTTTTTTTAAGCAAGAAAACTTAATAATGTGTGTTCTTATTAATACAAAATGGTAGTAAAACAATGGGCTAGATGACACAGTAAACTATTTTCTAAAGAGTCTTATATCATTAAACATTTATTTTGGTAATTGTGAGCAAATAGCATTCTATAATCAAATGTACTGTTACAAAATTGTGATAGGATTCACTTTTAGGCTTTCAAATACATTAAATTTCCTAAAGAATGTCACATACACTCACCTAATAAGCTCACTGAGAGAACTCTATTTTCATATTATAATTGTAGAAGTTTGGCCTCTGTAAGTCCTGAACATGAAAGTTCAACAATATATAGACAATCCCTTCTCTCAGGTTATGCTGATTTTCTTTTCTTTCTTATCTTGTCTTGTATTATCTTTCCTTGTCTTTTCTTTTATTTTTCTTCTCCTCCCCTCTCCCCTGCCTTTCTTTCTTTGTTAAAGTTAAGTCTAGATTAAGCTATTCCATTGGAAAATAGAAAATTTTTTAAAAAGTATAAGATTTCTGACCTATGCTCTTTATAAGAATCAATATGCAATAATGTATAAATTATCACTTCATTACAAAGTATGCTTGGGAGTCTGTATATTCTGTTAAATGCAAACACAAACTATAATCTTTTAATAAGATCTTGTGGGCCAGCAATTTAAAAATATCTTCCTGATATATTTTGCTGAAGCTATCTATACATTAACAACAAATGAAAGTATTACTTCTAGTATACAAATGATTAATTCTGAACAAAACATAAAATTTTCTTAATTAAAAATGTATAACATTAACTGATCCAATTAGACCTCAGCTGATATGTTGATCTTAGAAGAAGATGATAATAGAAGATAGGATAACCACTTGATTTTTGAAATTATATATTTACCTTAATTTATTTGGATTTAATTTGAAAGACTGACAGACTACTTGTCAAGGAAGAACCTCTAGGGAAGGGGAGAGAGGCTGGAGCTTAAGCCGATCACCAATGGCCAATGGTTTAAACAATCCTGCCTATGTAATAAATCCATAAAAGTGCAAAAAAGCAGGTTTCAGGGAGCTTCTGGATGGTCTAACATGAGGAGGTTCCTGGAGGTTGGTGTGTCTCAGAAGGGCATAGAATTTCCATGCTCTTTCTCCTGTCTCCTGTACCTTTCCCTGTGCATCTCTTCATCTTCATCTCTATCCTTTGTAATTTCTTTCTTTTCTTTTTTTTTTTTTTTGAGACAGTCTCACTCTGGTTCCCGGGCTAGAGTGCCATGGCATCAGCCTAGCTCACAGCAACCTCAAATTCCAGGGCTCAAGCAATCCTCCTGCCTCAGCCTCCCGAGTAGCTGGGACTATAGGCATGCACGGCCATGCCTGGCTAATTTTTGTAATTTCTTTTATAATAAACTAGTTAATTTAAGTAAGGGCTTCCCTGAGTTCTGTGAGTTGCTCTAGCAAATTAATCAAATCCTAGAAGGGTATTGTGAGAAACCCAATTTACAGCCAGTGCACAGGTAAAACTACTTGGAGAGTGACTGACATTGGAAGTGGGGGCCAGTCTTGTGAGACTGAGCTCTCAACCTGTGGGATCTGAAGCTATCTCCAGATGGATGATGCCTCAATTGAATTTGAGGATAAGCAGCCGGTGTCCCTGTAGAATTGATTGCTTGGTGTGTGGGGAAAACCCCTACACATTCGGTCACAGAAGTCTCCTATGTTGATTGTCCTGGTGTGAGAGAAGGGGAAAAACAGTTTGTGTTATGGAGTATTTTTTCCACTCAGACTTATAGAATTAAAAGGAATTTAGCTAACAGATAATGAAGAAACCACATTGATTTGAGGTACACATGGCCGAACTATTTTTATTTTCAGTAAAGTACATTTTGAAAAGTATGAATGTATATTCTTAAACTGTCAAACTCATCAGAGAAAACAAAAAATTTCAACCAAAAATTTATGTGATACCGCTATTTAAACAGTAAAAATATTGAGGCTCTGGGATAAGAGATATATTAAACAAGGCTTCAGAAGTTGTTAGTATTACCCACTGAAATTTGGTTACAGCTGTCTGAATGCTAAGCTTATTCTTTACTTTGATACTAAAATATTGCTTCATGGTGGCACGTCTTTTACCTGTCTCTATTGTAAATAATAAAAACTTGAACTACTTTAAAAATGTTTTATTTTCATTGTAAAAGGAGCTTTATGTATTTGGGGCTATATTATTGGTATCTAAATTTCACTTCATTTCTTGTCCAAAAATCTTATAAATTCTCAAATACTTAAACATTTATAAAAGGGCTCATGTACAGTATAATGTTTAAACAAAAAAATATTTCTCACCTATTAAAAGGCTTTTTTATTAGCATTATCTAATTTTCAAAAATATGTTTATATTTTCCCAGTGAATGTAAAATGTAGCTTATTGTAGCATTATCTAATTTTCAAAAATATGTTTATATTTTCCCATTCAATGTAAAATGTAGCTTATTGAAGAGATTGAAAATTTAATACAAAAATATTTTTATGTATTTTAAAGAAGGAAGAAAATGAAGAAAGAAGGATATTTACTTTACATTTCTGAGTGACCTTTAGACAGTCATTTAAACAATTTGGAAATCACAATCCTAATCTTAATAGCTCCTACATTTCTAAAAGAAGTACCAACTTTATATATAAAAGAAAACATAATCAAATGTTTCAATAAATTTTAATTATGAAATTAAGAAAATACAGTAAACAAATTTGGTAATTTCACTAAAGTGATGAATATAAAAATAATTATAATCTTCAGCATCCATTACTGAAAAACTGTCAGCAAACTTGAGGTAGAGTGGAACTACTTCGCTTGATAAAAAAAACCTACAAAAGCCCTTCAGCAATCACTATACTTAAAGTTCACAGACTCTGTGCTTTCTTTCTATGACTGAGAAAGAAAGTTTGCCTACTCTCACCACTTGTATTCAACACTGTACCAAAATTCCATCAAGTGCAATAAACAAAAGGACATGAAAAGCATACAGATGAGAAATGAAATAAAACTGTCTTCATTTGAAAACAACACTATTATCCTAATGAATCTACCCCCTCAAAAGCTACTACTACCAATAAATTTTGCAAGGGTACTGGATGTAATGCCAATGCAATGATGAATTGATTTCTATAAACTAGCAATGAATAAATGAAAATTAAATTAAAAAATAGTAATAGTGATAAAAATATTCATAATAGTAACAAAAATATGAAATATATTGAGAAAATCTGACCAGTGTGAAAATCTGTGCACTGTGAATGACAATTTTCATGAAAGCAATTAAAGAAGAACTAAACATCATAAACAGAGAAGCAAATCATATTCAGGAAACAGAAGACTCAATATTATTGAGACCTTGATTCTGCCAAAATTGTCCTATTGATAGACAATCCAAAACAAAATCCTGGAGACCTTTAAGCAAAAATTAACAGCTTGATTATAAAATTACATGGAAATAAAGATTATGTATGACAGTGAGACCTATATTTAAAAGAGAAAAACAAACCTGGGGGATTTATATGTAATTTTAACTTATTATAAAACTACAGTAATAAAGACAGTGTAGAAAGTGTATAAAGATAAACATACAACAATGGAATAGAGTAGTCAAGAAATAAAACTCATAAAATCAATTGATTTGACAAAAGTGTTAAGGCTATCTAATGAGGAAAGGACAATCTTTTCCACAAATGATAATGGAACAAATGGATGTGCATAGACAGAATAAATAAACTTTGACTCTTACTTCACACTAAAGACTAAAAATAACTCAAAAGAGATCATAAACTGGAATTTAAGGGCTAAAGTTATCACACCCTTAAAATAAACCATACAGTAAAATTTTGCTTGCCTTGGGTTGACAAAACTTTCTTAATTATACATAAATATCATCGACTATAAAACAAAGAAATCATTCAATTAGTCTTCATCAAAATTAAAATTCTGTTCACTAAAAAATACCTTTACAAAAATAAAAAGATAACCCACAGAAAGGGAATGCTTTTTTCAAATTGTATATCCAAGAAAGAACTTTATCTATAAAGTATAAAAATTTCTTCTACCTAATAATAGCAAGTAAAAAAAAAACTTACTTTTAAAAATGGGTGAAAAAAATCAACAGAAATTTTACCAAAGAGGATACTCATGGAACATGTTAAGTATAAAAATGCAAAAGCATCCTCAAACATTAAAAAAATGGAAATTAAAACCACAATGAGCTATCATGTACTCCCACTAGAATCGATAAAATTATAGTTGGCTATACTAAGTGTTGGCAAAGATATGGAGCAACTGAAATTACTTTATACTGCTGAGCGGAATGCAAAATAGAACAACTACTTTGGAAAACAGCTGGTTTCTCAAAAGTTAAGTATACAACTGATGCATGACACAGCCAATCCACTCCAAGGAAAATGAAAGAAGAAAACTGAAAATGAAGAATGAAAGTATATGTCATACAATAACATGAACCTGAGTGCTTATAGCAGTTTTATTTGTTTTAGTCAAAAACTGGAAATAACCCAAATATCCATCAACTGATAAGTTGATAAATTATGGTATATCCGTACAACAGAATGCCACTCAACAATAAAAAGGAATCAAAGATTGATGCACACAACAAAATGGATTAATCAAAGTGATCATACTGAGTAAAAGAGGCCAAACCAAAAATTAAATAAATAAATAGCACATACTAGATTGCATTTATTAAAATGCTAGAAAATATAAAGTAATCTATAGTAACAGAAAGAATCAGTGTTTGACTGAGGATGGTGTGAGGTTGGGGGGTGAGGAGTGCAAGCAAAGGATTACCTAGTACCACAAAATTTTCTGGGGTGACAGATATGCTCATCATCTTGAGTGTGGTGATGTGTATACAAGTCAAAACTCATCACTTGTGCATTTAAATATGTGCAGTTTAGTCTACATCAATTTTACATTAATAAAAGAGTAAAATTAGATATATTGATTAAAAAATAATAAACAGCCATGCACAGTGGTCTGTAGTCCCAGCTACTTAGGAGGCTGAGTGAGAAGGATTGCTTGAGCCCAGGAATTTGAGGTTGCAGTGAGCTATGATCATGCCACTGCACTTCATCCTAGGCAATGGAGTGAGAGCCCCATCTCTAAAAAATTAAAACAAATAAAATAATAATAACATACTCTAATTTCATAGTGACTGATAACTATAATTTTGACTTACAATAAAAATTAATGATCTTAAAATTAATTTATAGATTTATATTTGTCTCTTTCTCATGGACACTAGCAACATGTTTTTGTTTGTTTCAGGATAGATACACTCCTAAGAATTCTCAATTTATTCTATTGTGATATAAGAATATTGGTGTTTTTATTAACAATTTTCATTTAACTAGCATAAAATTCCTAGTAATTCAGTATTCATCTACAAATCTAAAAATCTTCCAAATCTCTGTGGTTTCTATATTTAAGTGCAAGCAAGAAAATGTAAATTAGTGTTGAATCAAAATTTATGAATAGTAGACCCTGCCTTCTGGCTAATGAGGCAATGCATCATTTCAGAGAAAAGACTAGATTTGTGGAAATTTGGCTAAAAGAGAAATGAAAAGTCAACAATTGAAGATTGATTCTGACAGCAACAAACTTTCTAGCTTTTCACATGAAACATAGAGGCCATTTAGTAAGGATACCATTGCAAGAAAATCTTGATATGGTCAATACATTCTTTATTAAGTTTTATTTTAAATAAATAAAATTAAAAATAATTTTAAATAAATAATCCTGTGTTAAATAAGTAAAATAAAATACAAATAAAACAAAATACTTCCTTTTATAAGAAGTTGTTTTGGTTTAAGGTAATTAATAGTACTTCCCAATTCACATTTGTTGTAAATTGGTTCAGAAGAGTACTGTATACCTGAAAAATGCCTCAAAACAACTAATAGTATAATTCCTTTGACACTATATTCTATGACCAGAATTTCCAATATAATAGACACTTACTAAATCTCAAAGGAATATTAGTTTCATACAAAGTTCTTTTTTCATATGATTCCATATGTGTAAACATACACCCCCAAAGAAGAATTGAAGCTGCAAAACATAGAAACTTACACATGAATATGATTTTCATAAAAATCATAAAAGCATTCAAATTAAAAATGAATAAAACACACACCTGTATGCACTTCTAATAAATGCTATTTAGAATGCTCTAGGCTGAAATTACACCTAAGTTCTCCCGAAACGTAAACATACACAGAAAAAAATTACATTACATCCACACATTGGTAGAATTAAGGACCAGCGTTGCCTGGCACACAGTACACTCATGGCGTCTGTCTCCAGTTTCTCTCTCCGAGTCCTCTGTGTAGGGCAGAACACATAATGCCCCTCCATCTTTGCCACCTTCCTGTACCTGAAATTCCTTGGAGTTCGATTTTAATCCTAACCAACTGCTATGGCCCAACTTCATCATAAATACCTCTGGGAATAAATAAATAGTGGCACAAAGAAGAGTAAGATATTGTTTGCTTTTATTTCAAAGCTGAAGAAGGTAGTGTCTTCTATATCAATAGATTTTCATAATTGAAAATCGCCTTGCTTAGAATATCTACTTTTGTTCTTCCTTCCAAATCTTGAAGTCGCTGAAAAGAATAAAAAGGAGACAGAAATCATATACCACTGAACACGATGAAGTGGTAATTGCCATCTTTTTTAAGACTGCTGGGCTAGAAAGATCAGGTATGAGGGCAGAGTGATTCAGGAGTGTGCGTTTAAAAACCCATGAAGCTTAAAATCAGACATGCTCAGCATCATAAAATATTCTCAACCGCTTATGCCTCTTGGCCCAGCACACTTCCAAACTTTCACTTACAGAAAAACCGATGGTACGAGGACAGTAAGACATTTATTTTATGAGTTACTGAGGAAGTTATAAAAATGGAGGGATGTGCTAGACTATGCACTAAAACTTTCTTAAACCTAAATTTTATAAAAATATTTTGGTATTCTGGCCACATTCCCTGACAGGATATCTTGACTTGAAGGGGTTGTGGCAGGGGTTCAGTCTTATTTAAAGAAAAACAACAGGAAAGCGCAAGCATAATGGATATGCTGCTCTCTGAATTGAGAGTGGAGAGGTAGGAGACTCTGCTGGCCTCCTAACAAGTTGGCTTCTCCCGGCATGTCTTCAAAAAGGGACCGTAGGTTCCCCACAGATTTCTGGGACTTTTGAGGACATTTTCAAATTGGGTAGCTGCATAAGGCAGGTCTGAATGCATTGCCGTGGTAGCAACGTTACCTAAAGAGAGCAGCATATTTAATTTCACTATATCAGGGAAGACATAACATAATATCTATTAATTTTAAAATGGCATTAGGAGATCTGAAAGGATGTCATGTACCACCACATAATATCATATTCTACTCACTCTCAGAGAAGTTCTCTAAGTCCGTATTATATATCTCATTTAATTAGACCTAAAGTTTTCATTTTATTATATAGTCTTCACAGGAAATAGCTTAGCTGGTATACATTACTGAATCATGTAAACAGTAGAAGGTGGTTGAAAGTTGGATGTCTTCTTTGTCATCTGAAACTGAGTTCATATATATATATATATATATATAATTAGATAAATTGCTATACACGGTCCCTTGAATGGTCCTATAAGCATTTTAACCCAAAATAAATTAACATCATCCTTGTATACTGTCATTACTTCCTTATTTCCTCTATGAGATAAACGCCAATTTTCCAGGCCTAAGTCTTTGCACTGCCCTTAAAGTCTTTTTTCCCTTGCCTTCCACAGATAATAAGCTATCAACAATAAAATTTTACTAATCTAAATATCCCTCAAAAACATTCCCCTTTCCATCCACATTTTTACTAATTGGTTAGGCCTTGAATATGTTTGCCTAAATTATTGCAAAGGCTCCCAATTAATATTTCTATTTCAAAAATTCTTAACTTAATTTCTCTTCTCCAAACTGCCAACACAGTAATATTTCTAAATTTCAAAACTGTTAAATTACTATCCCACTATAAACCTCTCAATGGATCCCCATGACTTTGGGAATCAAGCATCGGCTTCTCGTAATCTGGACTCTACTTACTTCCTAAGGATCCTTTTATTTGTTTTTCTCTTTCCTATTTGTAGCGCTTTCTATCCTCATAAACTTTAACTCAAGACATTTGGCATTCACCATGTTTTGTTTTAGTCCATAATTTTAAGAAAGCTACTCTCCTTTCCTTGAACACCTTTTCCTCTCTTTTCTATAGTTCTAGTTTTGCAAAACTAAGAATTCACCTTTCCACAAATTCTTCTCTTATATTTACAGTTTTTATTAATAGCTGTTGCCACTTCTCTACTGCTATTTTAAGGGCAACTAGAGGAATTTAATGCTGCCCTGGGCAATGTTAGGAGCATAAGTGGATAAAGGCATATGTTTTCAACACATAGTAGAGAACATATTTTATACTAGAAAAAAATGCACCCAATTCCATGTGATCCCCCTTCGGTCAGGGATCAAAGCTGGTCAGGAAATAAAAGAAAACTTTGAGGAACCTCTTCAGCAATTTGGCAGGTTGGAAATTCAATAAAATCACTAAGGTGAATTGGTATTTGGCAAATTGGCCAGCTTTACTCTCTCTGTTCAATAATTTACCTCTCTTTCAAAACTACTGAAGCAGAATCACATATGCTTGCCTGGGAATTTAGAAATATATCTAATTCTTGATCCAAATTAGGAGTAGATATGTTAACAAATAGTCTCTTTCTCTCTCTGTCTTTCCTCTCTTCCCTACTTGTGCAGGACTAACCATAATTCAAATCATATTAGTGTATATTCAGGCAAGGAATAACTAAAGGCAATTATATAGGAAAAAATAGCCTTGTGACATAAATAAAGAAGTCACTTGTCAAAAAAATAAGGTCAAGCAACAGCAGGATTCCCACCTCGGTGAATTTGCAGCTATTTAATTTTCACCTTTGATGTAGTACAACAGTATAATATCTGTCTCCCAATTCAGCATCGTAATTGACATGTGATACCTCAGACCATCAAAATAGCTCTTTAAAATACTTCATTTCTCTAGAAGTATTAAATTTGTACATGAAATTTTAAAATTAATACTTTCATTTGCTTTAATGCTATTCTTCGTCTATAGACAATATTTACATGAAAATGCTTTTTGTTGTGTGTGTTGATATCTTACAAGAGCATTGATTGACTCTTGATTTGTTAAAATCACTTTATTGCTAATGTCTTCCTTAATCTTAACACTATGTGCCTATCAACCTCCAAATAATCTTGACTACATACATATATATATAGAAGGAGAGAGAGAAGTTTTTATCTAATTTTAAAAACTTATTTATATTAAAATAATGTACTTTTAACATTTCTGACAATGAAAGGTATGGCTATACATTTTAGTCTTTATAAAAAATGGTGAATGATCATAAACCGATGCTAATAGGGTTAAAACCTCTGTTAATATTTTTCCAGTTTATTCGGTGTGCATAGTAGTTTATTTTTTTCAGAATTAAGTTCGGAGTATTTATTTAGAGCTGCATCCTATTTTTTTTTTTTTTGGCTATCAACACATCAATGTCCATGCCATTAAAAAGTCTTTTCAGTCTGAATCTGTTGTAAAAGCAGAATAGAGCCAGAGAGCCCACATGTACATTCTGCTTCTGACCCTCACCAGCTTTTGTACGTTGGGTAAATTACTTAACCAATTCATGTTCCTCTTTCCTTAGCTGTGAAATTGGGATTATAATATTGCCTACCCCATAAAGTTGTAATGAGAATTAATTAAATTAATATATAAAGCCCCTGAAACATTTTCCAATACACTCCGCAACCATTATCATTACTCCTATGATTTAGGTAATCTTTCTCTTTGAATACATAGATGACTCCCAAGATTGAAGTATTGATTATATTTTTAATTCAAATGATGAAATTTCTCATTTCATAAATGCACTGCATTACAATACCAAAAATGCATGTTGTCACTGAATCTTATAAAGAATAGATGTTTTTCAAAAATATGTCTATATATTAACTACGTGTCATGTATCAGGTATTTTATTTATATATTCTATTTTCCCTTTCCAGCAACTATTTATATAATAATTTAAATTCTATATTTAAATTATTTTTTAAATTTTACAGTGCTCAAAGACATGTCATATTATCAAACTTGAATTTTCTTTTTTCACTGATTTTTAAAATATTAATAACTATATGCACATGGTACAAAATTAATAATACAGAAGAATTTGTAGACTCAGTGGTCCAGAAAAGTTTTGCTCCTATCCCTCTTTCCCAACATGCAATTTACCATTTCTAAGTCACTTAAGTAAATTTCCAGAGATACTCCAAACATTCACAAGCAATTATGAATGGTGAGTACATGATATACATGGGTTCATATCTTGTTTTTTCCATTACTATATTGTTGAGAAGTTTCATATTAAATCTTATGTTTCTACCCCATTTAAATAAAATGTTCCTTTACACAAATGACTAAGCATTTAATTTTGATTCATGTCATTTATGCAGGTATAAGTTTAAGTAAGTTTTACAGATAGGGCATATGATTGGTATTTTTTTCTGAATAATTGCATACGTATGATTGTCTTTCTAGTGCTTTACTGCCTTTAGACATAAAAACTAAGGCAAACAAACAAACATTTACAAATATAAAATCATGCATCACAAGCATAGTTTATACATACTGCAAAGTCTTTTGAAATTTTGTAATCTAGAGGAAGTCTTCAAAATAACTCGTAATTTAATTTCTTCATACTATATATTCCTTCATATGCATATATATAGTGTAAACACACATGTACATACAAATGTGAATATTTTGTTTATATATCTTCTCACTAACTTTTCCATTTATTTTTACTGGAACATGATGGGTTTACATCTTTAGGCCCATTTCTCAGTTTGCCAGGCATTATTCTAGTTTTGAAGCTGAATCATCTGTGTCCATGCAACATACATTTAATATCCCACTCCCCAAATTCCTAGTTGCTACATTTTTAATATACATTTTATAAACAGATATAGAAATATGAGTGGGAAGCAAAGGAAAATTATGTGTCAATATTCAGGATGCCCTGAAGATGTTGTGCCTTGCCTACTATTCTGTTTAGTATAGATCTTTGATTTCCTACTTGGAGGACAGAGAGTGGAAGAGGAATGTATCACCTATTTTTAAAAGGCCTAAGTTGTCCACCGATGGCTTTTTCAGTGAAATTCAATAAATTTTACAGTTAATGGAAAATTAGTCTATACTCTGTCAATAAGCTACTGTAAGTTTTGATTTAGATATTTTTCTTCTCAAATATTTTAGTGGATGGAGGAAGCTTCTAATCAAATGAACTTATAAAGCCTGACTTTTAGCTAAAACTCTTTATAGATATATCTATATACATATACATGCACACACATACATATACACACACATGCACATACATTCCTTCATTTCAGCAAGAAAAATATGCTTTAAATGTGCACATTAATTGTAAAGATGAATTCTTATTTCAAAAATGTGCTTTCTGGCTGGCCCCTTAGATGACTTAGCCTTGCAGATTTCTGTTCTTATAAAATTATACATTCTCCAGAAAGCAATGTAACTGGGCCCTATAAATGTAAGGTTGACATTATAAAAAACTTCATACAGCTCTTTTTGAGTACTTTTAGTAAAGACATGTTTTTTTGTTTTGTTTTGTTTTGTTTTGAGACAGAGTCTCGCTTTGTTGCCCAGGCTAGAATGAGTGCCGTGGCTTCAGCCTAGCTCACAGCAACCTCAGACTCCTGGGCTTAAGCAATCCTACTGCCTCAGCCTCCCGAGTAGCTGGGACTACAGGTATGCGCCACCATGCCCAGCTAATTTTTTATATATAGATTTTTAGTTGGCCAGATAATTTCTTTCTATTTTTAGTAGAGACGGGGTCTCACTCTTGCTCAGGCTGGTCTCGAACTCCTGACCTTGAGCGATCCACCTGCCTTGGCCTCCCAGAGTGCTAGGATTACAGGTGTGAGCCACCGCGACCGGCCGACATGTTTTAACAATAGCTATTCAAGGCCCAGAAACCTTAGTGGCATTCTAGTGGCCCAAAAGGACTGCCATGCCTCTGTGATTCTTGTGACATTTAGCATATTTAGTTTCAAAAGCTAATCAATCATGCCTTATGAGATATGTCATTTAAAAATAGTTTGGCTAAGAATATAATTCAATACATTTAAGGGAATAAAAGCCATGTGATTGATTAAAATGGAAATTGTCTAGATGAAGGAAATAGCTAGTTAAGTGCCACAGGGTTAGTTCTGCATATAGATGGATCACCAGTGCCATTATAAGGAAATACATCATTGCAATTTACATACATCAGAATATTCAAAGGTGTAGGAAACATACCGGTAGGGAAAATAACCTAAAATAAGTGAACTAAAAGGAGATATAGGAAATGTGAACTGAACATCAAATGAGATTCATCTATAGAGTAGAAGAGAAAATTATCTGAAATCGGTATTTTTATAGCCACGTACAGCCTGGAAATCAACATTCTAAAAAGACTTAGGTGACCCAGCTATTCATTTTGAATCAGATCCATGTTGTGAATTAATTAAAACTTAATGATAAATGTTGAATAGAATTCATCATTAAAACAAATAGATGCAAGAGGTTTTTTTTTTTTTTTTTTTTACAAGAGTAGAAAGAATTTTGCTAAGGAAAATGTTTGCATTTGCATTTAATTCCCCAGCTGTATTTTCACATCATTGAGAGGATGAAAATAAAGTAATATTAACATTTCTGGGAACTAATCCCAGACACACACATAATCCTTAAGGCAAGGAAATAGAAGTTAGGCATGTCATTTCAGAGGGAAATGAAAGAAACAGACTTCTTAAAAGTCTTTTTTTCATTTAAATTTGTATGCATATTATGTATAAGAAGATGTTATCACATTCTAATTATAATTTAATTCACCAGATATCATTTGTGTCTTTTTACAAATTCAATTACTTTGACCCCTGGTTCACCGCTACAGTGATACCTGGTTTATGCTCCTTTAAATTTCCCTTTGCAAACTATTTTAAAATTCACTCACTATTTCTTGTATAATCTTTACCAAAGGAAGAGTTTGAAGAATTTCTATTAGGTTAAGCAGCTTTATTCCAAAGAAAATTTCCTCTATAGGGAATGGTGAATTTTATGTTGTATGTCTTGTGTTGTAGCCTAGGAGGTCAAGGCTTTCAAAATGTGATCCCTGGAGACATTTTATTATCAAAAAAAAAAAAAAAACTTAGAGGTTGTCATAGGAAGTGGGGGAAACTTGTAGGGCTTGGACCTCTACTTCAGCAGCTTTTTTTTCCTTTTGAAACCACTTTATTGAGGTATGGTCAACAGTTCAAAAGTTGTACATATTTAATATAAACAATTTGATGAATTTGGAGATAAGTATATACCCATGAAACCCATATGATATTCAATTTCATAAATATATCCATCACCTCCAAAAATTTCCTCTTGGTCCCTTTATTTATTTACTTTTATTTTTTATGTACTTTTAAAACTTTTGTGATAAGGTCATATCAAAAACATATAGGCCAATCAAATAAAATTGAGATCTCAGAAATAAACCCACAAATTTATGATCAACTGATTTTTAACAAGGGTGCCAAGAATATACAATGAAGAAAGGATAATCTCTTCAATAAGTGTTGCTGGGAAGACTGGATGTCTACATGTAAAAGAATGAAACTGAATCCTTGTCTTGTACTATATATACAAATCAACTCAGTTTGAGTTATTAAACTTAAACTTTCAGGGTTTTATTTGATGAAATTATAGATGAAGGTTTGTGTGTGAATTGTTTATATCAATTGTAAACAATGGTTTTCTGGTGATTTCCAAAGAATTTCAAAGAATGTTGACTTATTCTTTCCATTCAAATCAAAAATTGAGTATCTTAATTTGTATATTAAGCAAATATCTTAGTGAAAATGAAATACACACACAATGATTCAGATCCCCCATCAAAATTTTAGTTGGTAGATATAGCTGCTGTGGTGTTAACACTTTACCATGATTTAATTTGCAGATACATATTGTATAACTTATACCTTAATGAACCATGATTTAGAGTTGGAGAATATAAAAATATAAATTTTGAGATAAAAAATTTATGAATAACATAACAGGACTAATAATTCTGCCAAATTAGCAAAAGATGCTATTCATAGATTAGTAAAAGTTGTTCACTTGAATGAATTTTTTGAATTCTTTACATAATATTTAAATATATCTCTAATACTTCAAGCAGTATGGATAATAAGCTGAGACATGGTGAAGATCATTTCTAATTTCTCTTTTCAGTTATTGAATTATAGATAGTAAAACCAACTATATTTAAAGAAAAAGTACTTTAAAATGGCAGACAGAATTTTTAAAATTTATGTTATTATTTATAAATAAGGCAAAACAATTATGATAAATGTATGCTGGCTGATTTTTCTTGGCACAAGATGCAATAATGTCAAATATCAGATAATAAACATAGATTATTTTTCTTCTTGATGCCATAACATATACTAAAAGCCTGCATATATTTTAAAATTAATATTGCCCAGATTAATTATGCAATATATCTATTTGCATGTGGTTACTTATTTTTAAACTCACATATTTGAATAATGCAATGCAAATTATGCATTATATTCAGTGACGTACACCACAGTAACTAAGGCCTGCTGCCACTGGAATCTCTAACATAGACATGCTACTGCCACTGAAATTAGTAATAGTTGCACAAAATAAAGGCCAAGAGATCACCTTTCTTACTGACATACTCAGCTACATGAGCACCACAGTCTAGGTACTCAATACAGTCTAAATATTCATTTCAGAAACAAAATCTCTAAGGAAAATATAATCTGCATACATGTATCTACCAACTTCCATTAATAAAGAGTATTTAACTTCTTAGTTTGATTTATAGGCATTTGGATCATGTCACTACATTTATGTCTTAACCAAGAATCAAAAGATCTACTAAAAGAAATTTTCCAAAACAAAGGATAAGTCTTTCCCAAAAAAGTCAATTCAAATCCCAGATAAAAACAGTGTTTTCGGATTTGACATAGTAGCTTCTTTTCATTCTAATCATAAAATTTTTCAAAAACATTTTGAAGTCTATATTGAATTTACTACATAGATATTTTTATCTAGCCACTTCTCTCTACCCCAATGCTCTGACCTACGTAATCAAAATAATAAAATTAATTAATTAATTAATTACCTTTTCTAGACTTCAGCAATTCTCTCAGTCATTCATTTAGTTAACAAATATTGTACATCAATCAATCTCCAGGCTTCTTCTTGTCACCGAGGATAAAAATGTAAATAAAATTCATAAAACTTCACAGAGCTTCCATTCTACTGGAGGTTGGAGAGAGTGAGAGAGAAAATAAGCTTGTAAAATATCACGTGGAAATAAGATAAAGGAAAAAGTAAAGCAAGGGATTAGAGAGTGATGGGAAGTGTCATTTTCTATAGGAGAGTTGGGGAAGGCCTGTTGGACGTGAAGACAAACAAGAGAGAACTGAACACAGTGAAGGAAGACGCCATACACACATCAAGGGTATGTGGGGAAGAGACAGCTTTGTCTGGTAAAGGGAAGAACAAGTGTAGAATCCCTAAGGCAGGAGTATGGGCCCTGTTTTCAGACATGTGCATGGAGACCAGTGCAGCGTGACAGATAATGGTAGCAAATCATATAAGAATAGCGGCCAGGGCATAGTATTACATAGGACTATGATTAGGGTTTTGTATTTGATGTGGAGTGTGATGAGTCAATTATTTATTTCTTTATGAGATTTCTTTGGCTGTGGTGTAATGAATAGTCTATGGAATAGGGGGAGAGCAAAAATGGAAGTGATAGGCCAGAAAGGTGGTTTGGGCACTAGCCTAGGACAGCGATTGTTTAGATGTATATTTGAAAGGTAGACCATATCTTTTGATTGGATGTGGAATGAATTAGAAAGAAAAATCAGGGATGACTCTTAGAGTTTTGTCCTGAACACTTCCTGGATGGGGGAAGACTGAGGGAGGAGCAGGTTTGTATATATTCTATTTTGGTGCCTCAACATCCAAGTGGAGACACCGAGATGGAACTTGGATGTAGCAGCTAGGAGTTTAGAAGAGGGATTGGCATTGGAAGGATAAATTGGAAATTACGAGCTTACAGGTGGTAAACCCTGGAACAGGAGTGAGTGGGGAGTGAATAGCTCACATGAATATTCTCAGTTGTGAGTGCTGCTTCACTCTTCTGTCTAAAAGTCAGGAAGAGGAAAAGCATACGGCAAAAAGACTGAGAATAAATGACTAGTGAAATTGGAAACAAGGGAAAATACAGGATGTGTCATTTAAGAAGCCAATTAAAATGAATATTTCATTAAGGAGAGAATGATCAACTGTTACCAAATACTTCAGCATTAGACAAAACTGCTTTGATTTCTGAACTATGTGAAATTACCCTTTTGTAAATGAAATAGTGGGCATGTATCATCAGTATTGCATGGTTCATCCTAATAACCTTTCTGCACTTTAGTTTTTGTTTTCAAATGGAGGGGAAAACCTACACATATGTTAAATGCCTTGCAAGTAGTAGGATTCAGTGTACTTTTTTTCTTTTCTGTCACCATCCTCCTCCTTAAAGCATTTGTTTTCTATTGTAGCAATTCTGTCTGTATTTGTAACACGGCCACTATAATTATTTTAAATTATCAAAAATTATTTATTGTTCAAACATCCTATGTAGTCTGTTTTACTATTAATACAAAATAATGATGCTTTAAAATTAGTAAAACTTTTGCATTTACTTTTTATTAAATGGAGTTTAAAATTTGAAAGAAAAAAAGTCTAAGATTAATATTAAAATCACTAGTTTTTATACTCAGTATAAAGACAACATTGGATAGTAAAAATAACCTCAGGCCGTTTTTGCAAAGAAAAAAAATTCCAATTAATCTACTAAAAGCAAGCTACACCTGTTTGCCTCCATGACCAACCCAGTGCAAAGGAAACTTTCTTTCTCTGCAGAAACTATAGTTTGTATCTAAAACAAAGATTTTTAATTAGAGCTGGTATTTTTCTGTGTTTCCTTGTTTCCAGAAGAGACTGGTTAGTATGTATAGGTGACATCAGGATAACCACAAAACTAAACAGATGACAGTGTCAGTTTGAGAGTAGGAAGCAAAGAATCAGCAGCATAGAAAATCCTGTTTACGGAGTGAACATTCATTACAAGAGATAGACTAATGGATTAGAAGATTTGCTGAAGGATTAGGAGATTTGAATCCCAATTTTTTCCTATTCTGTTTTATTACTCACAGTAGCTCTCATTGTGTATATTTTTTCTGAAATGTTTTATGTCTGAACATTAAGTAGAAAGTGGACAAAGAATTAGGTAAGATGGAGCTCACTTTCAACAGGAAACAGAACTCGTAATATTCCGGGGTGCATTTTGGTACTGAGTAAATTGGATAAGAATTTGAGGTTTTCATTTACTTCCTCCTTGTGTGAGAAAGAGTGTCATGAAGTGACCTCAGACCATTTCACACACATTAACGAGCTTCTGCATGCCCTCTGAGTCATCTAGCCGGGTGGAAAGCTCCTGAAACAACTTTTTCCAAAGAACATTTTGGGGAAAAAAGGAAATTCAGAAAAGTAGGAATGCAAGTAACCAACAAATAGGAAAGGCTCTTCAGGTTACTAGTAAACAGAGAATGAAAATTTAAAATAGTGAGATTGTTTTAAACTTGGAAATGGAGAGTGGAATGATGGTTACCATGGCAGGGAAGGGTAGTGAGGAGCAGGGGGATAAAGAGGGAATGATGGACAAGGGTACAAAAACACAGTCAGATAGAAGCAATAAGATTTAGTGTTTGGTAGCACAACAGGGAGACTGTAGTTAACAATAATTTGCTATATTTTAAAATAACTAGAAGGGTAGAATTGGAATGTTCCTAACACACAAAAAAAGTGATCAATTCTTGAGATGGTGGATATCCCAATTACCCCAATTTGATCATTACACATTGTGTGCTTGTATCAAAATTTCACATGTATCCCATAAATATGTGTACCTATTATGTACCTGTAATAATTAAAAATTTGACTTTGTATTATCCAACTTTTTCCTACATTATTTCCCTACATTAACTAAATTCCTTTTGGTTTATAACTACTTCTACTGACTGAACATTGGCTGGGAATTACCCTCTTAGAAACTTCCAGACCTCAATTGTTTATGCAGTGCCTAGCACATTTCTAGGCAAAACTATTAACAGCATGTATATATGTAAAATACTTTTGGTATTTTGTTTTTCTCTCACATTATCAAATTACTAATAATTTAATGTACAATTGTTTCTTTTTTTATAGCAAATGTACCAGAAAAGTAGCACTCCTTTAAATCACAAAGTTGTTGAGGAGAAGCTCAGACTTATCACCTGGATTAATTAACTATGCTCTATACTACTAAGCACTTTATTTGGACATGGAAATTATGATTTGAAAACATTTTTGGAGTCTTAAATCTCAATATAGGCAACCATGTGGCATTGCTTCTCTGATTTTTGTTTTCAAACCCCCTTATTCTAAATCTACTGAAATTGGTAGACATTCTTAGTCACTACTAGTCACTAAGAATGTCTACCAATTTAGTAGACAACCTAGTAGTCGCATGATTTGACCTAGGTGGATTTCAGAATGTTAACTAGCATTTATTTTTTCTGCATAACAACAGGTCTTGGCCCTACATTTATTATTTTTAAACACCTTTATTATAATATAATGCACATACAATACAATTCAATCCATCCATTTAAAGTGTATGATTCAGTGGTTTATAGTATATTCAGAGCTGTGCAGCCATCCCCAGTTTTTTTAGAACATTTCTACCACCCCAGAAAGAAATCCCTTTCCCATTCTAAGTCATTCCACATCCACCTCAACTTTTTGTATAATGCTGAAAAGGAGTAGTGAAAAACAGACATTCTTTCTTGTTCCTGGCCTCAGAAGGAACGTATTTAGTCTTTCAAAGTGAGCATAGATGCCCTTTGTTGGGTTTAGGAAGTTCCCCTCTATTGCTAGTTATTGACTGTTTGTATCACAAAGGATTTGCATTATGAAAGATGATTTTTCTGAATATGTTGAAATAAGGATGTACTTTTTTCATTTTATTGATATGGTGTATTATATTAATTGATTTTAAGATGTCGGACCGACCTTGGATTCATGGGATAAATCCCACTTGGCCATAACATATAGTTCTCTTTATATATTTCTGGATTAGGTTTGCTTGTATGTGTTGAGAATTTTTGCACTCATATTCATAAGAGATACTATCATTCAGCTTTCTTGTGTTGTCTTTGAATAGTTTTGGCCATCAGGGTAATATTGGCTATATAGAATGAGTTGGGAAGAATTTCCAAAGAATTATTAATTCCTCTTTAAATGTTTGGTAGAATTTGTTAGTAAAATCATCTGGGCCTGAGCTTTTCCTTGTGTGAAATTTTCTATTACTAATTCAATCCCTTTACTTTTGATGGATCCATCAAGTTTTCTATTTCTTATTAGTCTTTTTCTGGGCATTTGTCTATTTCACCTGTTTATCTAATTTGTTGATGAACAGTTGTTCACAGTATTCTCTAGTCTTTTTATTTCTGTAAAATTGATAAAGGTTGATAGTGATATCACTTATTTCTTTTAGTAACTTGAGATTTCTCTTTTTTTTTTTTCTCGGTTTGTCTGCCTAAAGGTTTATAAATTGTGTTTGATCTTCTCAAGAAAACCAACTTTAAATTTGATTTTGTTAATTTTTTTCTATAGCTATATCATTTACTTCCTCTCTCTTTTAATTTCCTCATGTCTGTTTCTTTTATTCAGTGCCTATAGCAGAAAGTTAGGTTACTGATTAAAAATATTGCATATATACATATAATACATAATCATTTATACCTATAAATTTCTCTCTCAGCACTGCTTTAGCTGAATTCTACAAGTTTTAATATGCTGTGTTTTTGTTTTAATTTATCTGAAATTGTTTTCTAGGAATGCCTTTTGATTTCTTCTTTAATTCACTTACTATTAATATTTATGACTATGTTAATTTACACATATGTGTGAATTTCCCCAAATTCCTTATGTTGTAGAATTTGAATTTAATTCCATTTTGTTCAGAGACTATATTTTTATTTCAACACTTTTTGTATTTATTGAAAATTGCTATATGACTAGCAAATGGATTATCATAAAGAAAATTTCATTTGTACTTAAGAATATGTATTCTGATATTGTTGAGTAGAGTGTTCTATAGATGTCTTTAGGTATAGTTTATCATGTTCGGTTCTTTGATTTTCTTGTTTATCTTCTGCCTAATTGTTCTATCCATTATTTAAAGTGGGATATTGAAGTCTTCAACTATGATTATTGAATTCCTATTCCTCTCTTTGGTTTACTCACTTTTGTTTCATGCATTTTGGGGCTCTGTTTTTAGGTGCATATATGTTTATAATTGTTGTATCCTTGATGATTTGACCCTTTCATAATAATAAAATGTCCCCTTTATCTCCTGTAACTTTTTTTTAACTTTTTAAAGTCTTTTTTGTCTGATAGTAGTACAGCTGCTCCAGCTCTTTCATGGTTGCTTTTTGAGTGGTGTTTCATTTTCCATCTCTTTACAGTCAACCTATTTGTATCTTTGAATTTAAATGCATTTCTTCTGTAGACAGCAAAATTTGAATGTCTTTTTTTAATTCAGTTTGCCTATCTCTGCTTTATTGTATTTCTAATCATCTGCATTTAACGTTATTTTTATATAGTTGGATTTATTTATTCCATTTAATTTTTTTTCTGTATTTCTCATGTCTTTACCCTTCTCTATCCTTCTTTTACAGAGTTCTTTTGCATTAAGTAAATATTTTATAGTGTTATATTTTAATGACCTTAATTTTTTTCAGTATGTTTTTTGAGATATTTTCTTTGTTGTTGTTCTTGGGTCTATCATATTTTCATATATAATATGTATATATAACATATATATCAGAATATACTTCAGATAACCTAAGTCTACTGAGAAGCATTACATTCTTCTTCCACAGTGATGGGAACACGACTCTATAAAAGCCAATGTTGTAATGGGATTTTTTTTCTTTTGCAAAATTGGGAGAAATGCAAGTGTTTTTTTTTTTTCTGCAGTGTTTTCTAGCATTAAGAAAAATATTAATCTGTAATGCCTGACACTGCCTAGGGAGGCTTGATAATGCAGATAATACAGCAAAAGAGAAAAACATCAAATAGAACAAACTAGATTAGATAACATGGTTTGGGATCTTTGAACATGTAACATCTAAAGTCAGAACAGAGCTAGCCCTGAACTGTCTTGTATAAAGCAATTCTTCCTATTTTTGTGTAATCCATATTGAGTTAATTTTGCCATTGAACCAAAACTGATATACTTCTCTTAAAATAACCAATTACCTTTTATTTATAATATTCTAAGAGAGATAGTATTAAAACTATTAAAAGTCAAAATTTTTCAAATAGAGAACATGGAAATAGACTTTACTGCCAGTAATAGTCTCATTTAAATATTAATATTGTTTTCTATTTCCTGTTCCACTTCACAAGTTCAAAAAATAAGTCAAGAAAATATCAACTTTTTAACTTTTGTAATTCAAGATTATCATTTAAATCATATCTTTTTGATAAATTATTATATCTCTTCTTTGATTTCTTACCTTTTCTGAACATATATCACATGAAAAGACCTTTAAACTAACGAAAGCTAATATAGTTTAAATAATTCATTTGATGATGCAATAAGATTATATTAAAATAAAATATATCCAGTGCAATTATCTAAATTTATATTCATTTATCTATGTATTTTAAATTATATACCAAGATCAATTTTTTAAAATTTCTATGATATTTGTTAAACATTGAAAGATTATATATAAAATAACAAAAATAAAATAATTTTTATTTATAAAATAAATGCCTCTGGGACACTTAAATTATTCAAGCTATGCTATAAAAAATAACACCACTAAAATAGCTAAAATTATTCACTAGCTAAAATTATTCATATAGCTATCTTAGTGGCAAAAGAGAGGCAACTTTTTGTGTTACTTTAGATTTTAAATAATCAATACATATGAGATTTTTCATACATTTAAATGACATTGTGTTATGATATACTGCACTAGAAAAAGAAAATTAGCAAATTATTGGCATTATTTAGCTGACATTTCATAAATATTTTATATATTATTGTATACAATAATATACACAGTTTTGTGTAAATGCATCATATTAAAAACTTTTTTAGAATAAATATCCCTAATATTTATTTTCATAGGTCTAGAGCTAGCCTCCTATTTATACCTGGCAGGCAAAGATAAACTATTTTTCTTCCTATTATATAATTCATCTCTCTATCTCCAATTACTAAAACAATACATATTCATTAGAATTGGAGGGGAAAGTTATGCAACAAATTCACAGTCACAGAAAGGAAGCAAAGATAAAATGACAATGCTTTTGTAATTTGGAAAACTTTAAAAACAATTTATATAAATTACTTTAATTGAGTATAAGTAAAGACTTAAAAAAAAAAAACTCAGGCACTAAATGATGCACATGGATTGAAACAGCTTTAAGGGGGACATCCAACAATAGAACTGCTTTCCTCTGACTCATAGCACAGGGCTCACTCTTGTTTGTGTTTTTGTGGGTTTCTTACCTTTGTTAATGTGTTAGTGTATTTGATGTATTAAAGTATAGCTATGCATTACTTATTAAAATATTCTGATAAAGAGAAGTTGTTATTTTAGAATATACTGACTGCAAATATAAATTATAAGTGCCTTTCATTTTAGAAAAAAATCTAAGTAAAGAAGCGAGACAATGCAGAGCATTAATTTATTTTATGTAAGTTAAAAGTTAAGATATTTAAAGTTTTCAGCCTGAAATGTGCAGAGTTGAAAAAAATGTAATAGAGAAGAATTCTTAGACATGCTACAAGGAAGACAAGATTTACAATTTTTTCTTTGACTCTGAAGTTGGGATAGGTTATTGGCTATCTTCTGTGCTTAAGTTTTAATGAAGGAGTAAGGAAACTTTTAACTTTCCACATTGTATATAAAATTCTATATTGTAATATATGTAGTCATTTGCATGTTCTACAACCTGTGATTTTGTGGGCATTCAATTTCTATAACTGATAAACCATACCTTTGTAAAATTCAGAAGATGTTTTTGTGGGGGAAGTAAGTATCTGTTAATTTCTAATATTTTGTTCCATTTTTAGTCTCTTTGTTTTAAAGTTATCAGGTTTAAATCCCAAATATCAATGAAACAAAGACACTGTCTAGATACCAAATTATGTTAAAGATCTTTTATCTTTTTTGTTCATAATGTACCCTTTTATTTTATATCACCATTAATGAATGATTAGTTATGATTGTTTACTAATTTTAAAATTTATAAAATCAGAAGAAAATGTGTTAGCAAATTAAATATTTGCATATATCAATATAGTTGTCAGTATGAGACTGAAAGAGCAAGGTTTTGTGAGAAAACTTTGAAGTAAAATTTTAGAATAGACATGTTAAATGGCTTCACTTTCAATATTAAGCCTTGTTAATTTATAAAGAATTATTATATTTGGTACATCGTCAGTCTTTATGCTTTAAAAATTTTTGTCATTAAGACATTTGTAGCATAATGAGTGATGCATGATTTCAAAGTTTTATCTTTATTTTTTTCAACTCACTTATCTTCCAATAAACACATCAACATAATTTTTAAGTATTTCAATGAAAAAATAACCTAGTCATTAATCACATAAACATAATTTCTCAAGAGTACATGTCTTGTTTGTATAATAGGAAAATGGCTAAGAAACTAGATTTAAAAATTCATTTCAAACAATGTTCTGATGTGTAAAAATTAAATTTCTAGCTTAAAAAGTGAAAAGTATCATGGAAATATTATTAATTATAAATAGTGTGTATTTCCAGAAAATATTTCTCTCTAAGCAAATTATAGAATAAATTAATTTTTACTGAGATGATTTTTTAGTTAAATAAATGCATTAAAGCATGTACACAATAAAATAAATCATATTATAGCACTAACTGCAGTCTGTATAAAAGTAATGGTAATTTAAGAAGAAATGACAAATAGCTGTGCATGTGTAAATATTTTACTGTTATTTCATGTCACTTTTCAATGAAATGTTGTCCTAATATCTGAGTTATGTTGCTAATGAGATGATGTCAATCTGTAAAGGCTGATTTTGAGAACATAATTTAGAATCTAGAATTGGATTACTCTGGAGGATGATATTAGCTTATTAATTTAAACAAGCTAGTTCCTTCTTATTTCTCTCTTTTAAGTATGATCTCCCCCAAAATCACTAAGAGTACATTTTCTTGTCTTCACTTTAAAAACCACTTTTTAAAAAAGCATAAATATTTATAAACCATATTTAACCTATAAAATATTTTAAATAATATATACATTTAGAGAAAGACTAAAAGAAGTAGAGACACCTAGTATTAACAAATACAGCAATGTCTTTCACTAATTTTGTTTGTTTTCTTGATTAGAATCAGCTAGCCTAACGGAAACAGCATTAAGTTGACAATTGAACATTTCATTTCCACTCTTCTTTCCAGAACTTATTAAATTGAAAGCTTGGATATGTCAGTAACACCTTTAGATATAAATTTTATTATCAATAAGAATTTTAAAATTGGGCAGAGTGCAGTGGTTCAAACCTGTAATTCTGACACTTTGAGAGGCCCAAGCAGGAGGATTGCTTAAGGCCAGGAATTTGAGACCAGCCTGGGCAACACAGCAACAGAGTGAAACTTCGTCTTTACCAATAAATAAATAAATACATAAAAATTGATGATACATTAACTTTGCCTCTAAGGCCAGATAATTTTGTTATATAATAAATGATAAAATATTATAAAGATTACATCTTTTCTACTTATAAAATGAAATAATTTTCACCTGCTTTCCTTTCTAAAGCATCCAGACAGTGGCTTCCTTATACATACTACAAGCTAGTAAGTATTAGTTCTTAAACTGATGCGTTTGCTTGGTATTTTTACAGTTAAGTCTCAACAGGTGGCAGTGTCCTAAGATTTTTTTTTACTTGTCCATCGTTGTTTGAATCCAAATTAAACTCTAACTACTAGCATGAAGTCAGTGATTCATGCTGGATAGCCCCATAAACCTATTATCAAAAAAAATAAAAAGCATAGTCTCTTTACCTATATTACAATAGAATTACCCTTATAATTATCATTATGTTAACTATTTTAAAGCATTTTATAACGATGAAGTCTTTGGGATGCCATTTAAGTTTTGGTGTTCATTATAACTCTGTAGAGAAAATTGGCCAAGCAAGTATTATTTTTGTGTTTTGTAGATGAGAAAACTAAAATTCAAAAGGGAGGATTAGACCAAGTTACAAAGCACAGAATAGTCCAGGCAGTAGATCTGGAATTCAGACCAAGTTTTTTTTTTTTTTTTTTATCTTTAAGTTAAAAAAAAAATCTTAAAGAATGGTTCTCTAATGTTGTTTTTATTCTCCTTTCCAATTTGAACTGGGTCAATTGACACAGATATTTCTTCTAAACCACAAAAGACATATGTTTCCTGTGATTTCCCATGAGGCCTCTGTTTCTTTTAGATTCAAAATCAGTTCTACTGTTAGCTTTCATTTTGATTTTTCTTTTTTAGGAAAAAAACATTTCTCACATATGCTCGTAAAAATAAATATTCTCTTCTAATCAGTTGTCATAACAGGTTCAGTTCATTTCAACATTTGTTTAATGTCCACTGTGAAGTAGATTTACCAATATAAATATATAAATATAAATTTATATGTATATTTACAAATATAAATATAGAGTTACAAATATAAATATTCTTCCTGTATCTGAGGAGTATATAACCTATTGGGAAAGGTTATTTCAAAATAATATCACATAAATTAGAAATTTGACACAATGTTTTAAATGTTATAATGGGATGCTATTAGAGCATACAGATGTATAAACCCAATGTGGAATTCAAGGGAGGCTTTTCCAAGTAATAGATGACAGAGTTTGAAAGATAACTGATGTCTGAATTTTAAGAATGAAAATGATTAAGTCAGAGAAGAGAAGTGTCAGAGGGAACAATATGAGCAAAACACAGAGAAACAAACCTCTAGTGGTTGATGATGAGAAAGAAGATGGCTTTAAACATGAGAAAGAGAGAACAATAATGTGGGATGTACCTCTGTTACCTCATATGGTTAGCAATACCTCCTAGGAAGTAGATAGCACTTCTGAAAGTAGATTTAAGCAATTGATTGAAGGACTTAATCTTGAAACTGCTTAGGTAACCACTAGTCCGTAATGAACCTTTTAAATACTCCTAACTAGATCCTATATTTTTGTGTTGTGCTAGTTTGCCAGTATTTTAAATCATCCTTTCTTTCTAGGAAAAATTTTTTATCAGAAAAGAAATCTTGAATTTTCTTTCTTAGAAGGTAGTCCCTTGTTGCAAGTTTGTAATAAAACTTTGACAAAAGGTAGTAATCAGCTTTTGTAAAAATGTTACATTCCCAATTGTGTTTTCATTAGGTTGTTACTAAATAATAAGTGGACAGGGGTTCTTTATGGTTGAATATGCTTGAAAATTGTAGATTGGATATAAATAAAGGGATTTTTTTCCTATGAAAACGTTTTTGTACTTTTAAGAAAATACTACATGTCCAAGTTCAAAGAAAAATATAAGATATAAATGTAATGAAGGTAGAGCTAGATCATGGTATGTAAGTCTCTATATTATAGCAGGTAATTGAGAAATTAACAAATTTTATGACTCTCTGTGCTATAAACTCCTCAATGAAATGTTAAAAGGTGCATATCACCTCTCCCATAAGTTGTTCAGTAACACTGGGTTTCAAAACTAATTTCATGGCTGGAAAATAGAGTAATTGACAAATGTAAGTCATTGTTCTATAAAGCAACCCACAAAAAAGCTATTATTATTCATATAAAGGTCTACACTTGAGGAAGGAATAAAACTACATCAATGGAAAGGGAAAGAGTTATAGCTTCAAGGGAATTTACCTGACCTCAAGGATGGTCTTGAATCTCAGGAATTGGATAATAGAGCCATGAGATAAAGACCACCAGGAACAAACCTTGGGTCAAATAAATGTAGGTTTATTAACTTGCTGCATCAGGGGAGAATATATGAGGAGAACTATGCAGCATCTCAGTAAAATGAGAGAGTTTGTGGAGTTTGGACTTAGGCTGAAAGATACTGAAAACAGGTTGCAACAGGGATCAACTATTGTAATCATTTGCCAGGGCTGTTATAAAAAAACACCACAGACTAGGAGGTTTAAATGACAGAAATTTATTTTCTTACAATTCTGGAGGCTAGATGCAAGTTCAAGATGCAAGTTGCTTTCTCCTGAAGCTTCTCTCTTTTGCTTGCTGTTGGTCATCTCTCACTGTTTCCTCGCCTGGTCTTTATGTGTGCATGTCACTGGAGTGTCTCTTTGTATGTCCTAATCTCCTCTTCTTATAAGGACATCAGTCAGATTCGATTACAGACCACCCTCATGGCTCATTTCAATGTAATTACCTCTTTAGAAGCCTTTCTCCAAATACAGTCTCATTCTAGGGGAGTGAGGATTAGGGCTTCAACATATGAATTTTGTGGGGACACAATTCAGTCCATAGCACTATCTGTCAGCTGCTTTTCTGAGTAGGGATTAGGGAAAATGGAGTTCAGCTTTGTGTTGGTTACTGTCATAAAGTGAGGGGGGGTCTCAGCCATCAGTGAAATTAATAATCTCTTAATGGAAACCAGGACAACAAAGTGAACTGGGGACATGAGTAGTATGATAGGAGAAATCACCCCATAGGGGTGGCTTTTAATAGCATTCTACAGCTGTGGCAGCCTGGGATGTTAACGTTGGAGCTATTCATATCTGTTCTTAATCACAATTATCACAGTCTGATTATTACTAGGGTTGACTTCATTCTCTTCTAGTATGTCACAGGAAATGAAGTACAAAGGATAAAGAATCTTGAGTTTACTCTAAAGTGACACCTTGGTGTGGCACTCCTTTGGGGGGATTGGCTGTATAGTAGCTACTCATAGATAAAAGGGCATTAATACATTACTATGTCTAGGTCAATCTCCGAAAACACTCCATGACCAAACTTAAGGCAGAGGAATTAAGAGTTAGGAGAGACATCTTCAAATAGATTTCAAAGAAACTAAATTAACATGGTAATTTTTTTAAAAATGGTTATCAGCATGCAATGTTCTTATCTTTCCCATCAATTTTATGCAGACTTAAACTTTCATTTGATTCAAAAAAAATTTTAAATGTAAATATAGTTTTACTTGTGTCTTGTGTGTCATAAAACAATTAATTTCAATGACATAAAGTAGCTCTTATTTCACTTAGTAAATCAAGAGAAAGCTTTAATAATTTTAAGTACGAGAATGCCATGGTCAATTTTTCAAGACCCAACTAATACCACCAATGTCATAACGTATTTGTGCCCTCTTTGAAGAGTGTTCACATATGTACTAAAGAAATATATAATATACTATGATATGAATAACCCATATAATATCTTATAAAAAGTATATCATTATAATTAAGTATATTAACATATTTGTATAGGTAATGCATGATACAATAGTACAATTAGATTTATAGTACAATATAAATCTAATCACATACCATTACAGCTTACTATTTTTTATATTAAGCATCAAAACATAAAATGATTTTTTAACTGTTTCATGAGTGTTTGTTTTTCCATACAGTGTATTGAAACATAGTTTGAATATTACATTGGAATAAATCACTTAATAATTATTTTAGTCAAATCAGTAGTCCTCTAACTACAAATACTTATGATAAAATCTTAAACTTACTTATATTTAGTGTGGTTTAGTTTTTTGTTGTTGTTGTTGTTTTTAGAGAAGGATCTCCCTTTGTCTCCTAGGCTGGAGTGCAGGGGAACAATCCTATCCTAACTTGCTGCAGCCTTGAACTCCTGGGCTCAAGAGATTCTCCTGCCTCAGCCTCCCAAGTAGCTGGGACTATAGGCATGTACCACCACTCTGGCTAATATTTAAACATTTTTTTAGAGATGGTGTCTCAGTGTGTTGCCCAGGCTTATCTCAAACTCCTTAGGCTCAAGTGATCCTCCCACCTCCCCCTCCTGAGTCACTGGGATTACAGGTGTGAGGCACCATCCATTGCACTAGGCCTTAACTTATATTTTGAATAAGAAAGACAATATGGAACATTTGCTTAAAACATTACCATTTTTAAGGATGAATTGTCATTATGAAAATACAGGCATTAAAATTGGTTATAAAAGTCACACCTTGCTTTATCTAAAACTTGTTCTGATTTATACTGTATGAAAAAACTATAATTTACTAGTTTCTTCTCAATTCTTATAACCAGAAATTAAAATGGTCCTGTTTTCTTTTTAGAAAATAATAGTGTCTTTAGTTTTACTTGTGAAATTTATTTGAGAAGATATTTTAGCATATATTTAATATTTTTTCTAAGTAGGAATAACATTTAAGACAGCATTTAAGAAAATGCAAAATATTTATTTCAGTGGTACTAAGTGTCTTTGTCACCCATAAGAATGGATATTGCAAATCTTGAGAACCAATATTATCCTTTTAAAGTACATATTATATTTTCCTTTCTTGATACTTGGATGCATCAAAACACATCAAATTATGCATATGCATAAGATGAAATACTCATTAAACTTGAAACATAGGCTATAGACTAAAGGATCTTTTGTGTCTGTTTAAAAGGTGATTGCTTTAAATTTATATTCTAAAGAGACAAACTAAATGAATGCAAGTTTAATTCAGTCTTAATTTCAGATATAAAGAATATGCCTCCATAAGGTTTATTGGTTTAGAATTTTAACATCATTTTTGAGGAAACTAAGAACTAGAACTTGAAAAAAAATAAGAAAACCCAAACTACAACAGTTCATAAAATACATGAGTGCAATATGTTTTAAGCAGAAATTTTCTTGTCAATGATTTTGTAATTTGCAGGATGCTATATGCATTATAAAAATACAGGCATATAAATGTAAAAATTAACATAAATGTATATAATTGTACTCTACATAAATTCAGTATAATTTTTAAGTCTCTTTTCCAAATTCTTACTAGATTATCTTGATTTCTGTTGCAGACAAGAAAATTTTACTCTCATTCCCCCTAAAAAATATTTGACATCTAGGCATATAATTCTTATTTGAACATCGTATTTTATATCATTTTTATCACTTATAGCAGTGGAGGAATTATTGTGTTGTGGTGTGAGCACAGACTCAGGAGTTGAACCTGAGTTCGAATTATGGCTCCAACGTTTATTAGACATGTGTGACTCTAGCAAGATACTTTACCTCTTTGTGCTATAGTTCCTTTATCAGTAGAATGAGCATAATAATATACCACTTTATCCACATTATTTTAACGATCAAATATATTGATTTTTGTAAACAGAATAGTAACTAACATATTGTAAACAGTATGCATTCATGAACTACTATTATTAATAATGATTGCTGCATGCAGCAAAAACTTTGTTGTCAATGTTTATGTAAAATTACATAAAGTGCCATAAAGATAATGATTCTGCTATTAGAAACCAGAAAAAAGATTTAAGAACTAGAGCACTTAACCAGATGACAGAAATCCATAGGTCATGATGACATTAGACATTCTGAATGCTGGTAGATTCTGATATTTTAAAAACAAACCAACATGGAAAATAAAAAGCATAGCACACAATCTTTGCTGCTGTTCCATTTTCTGTTCAAGATTCTGAGTCATTCTTGTCCTCATCAACTCTAGCATCAGATACAGTTTTCGAGTCCCACAAAAATAATAAATGGCAATACAATGGCAATGCTCTCACCTCAGGATACATAGTCTATGATGGGTAATGCAAAAACCTTTTTATCCCAACATTTAAAAAAAAAACCCTTGGGGGCAATGGAATAATATATTTAAAGAGCTCAAGAAAAAAAATAATCTTTGAACTGATAATTCTATAGATGCCCCAAACACCCTGACTTGACCATTACACACTCTAAACGTGTCAACCACTGACGTATACCCCATAAATACATAAAATGTAATGTATCAATAAAAGAGAAAAAATAAAAACAATGAAGTATAAACAATATATATATAGCTGTGTATAGTGGCATAAGTGCTTCTCAACAAAACCTAGTGCTGCATGAAATGAAGTAATTCATGACTTCAAGTAATTTGTTTATTTTGAAATTAACTAACCATAATAGAGCTAATAAAATCAGTAAGAAACAGGGACAGAAAAAGTCAATTATTATTTGTAAATGATGTAATTGGATATCTAGAAAACCTAAAGATCTCAATTAAAAAGCACTGTAATTGAGAAGCCTATTGGTTTCAAGGGGAATAAACAAGCAGTAGTAGTCCTGATTCCAGCAATAAACATTAGAACACATAATGAAAGATGTCTCATTCATTGTATCAACAGTATAATTAAATATTTTCTGTCAACTTATCCATAAAAATATATCAACTATAATAGGAAATTTAAAATTCTGTAGCATTGTAAGCATATAAGAATATTTCTATAAATGAGAAATCATAACATACTTTTGGAAAGATTTGGTGAAATATAAATGGCCCTAATCTCTTTGCCAATCCTCCCCTCAAGAGGTGTGGTCTATTTCTTTTCCCATTAAATGAGAGTTAGCTCTGTGACTGTCTCTGACCAACAAAATGTATTAGACCTAAATTTTTATGATTTTTGAGTCTAGGCCTTTAGAGAACCATGGCTTTTGTTTTCTGTCTTAGTCCATTTAGAGTTGATAAAACAGAAGTATCACAGACTGGTTAATTTATAACGAACAGAAATTTAATTCTGACGGCATCACAGACTGGGAAGTCAAAGACCAAGGTGCCAGTATCTGGTGAGGGCCTTCTTACTACATCCTCACATGGCAGAAGAGCAGAAAGGAGTGAACCCACTTGTATAGGTCCTTTTATAGTGGCAATAATCCAGACATGAGACAGGAGCCCTCATGACAAAAATATCTCCCGTTAGGCCCCATCTCCCAACACTGTAGCATTAGGGATTAGGTTTCCAATATATGGGGTCTGGGGGACATATTCAGACCATCACATTTTCCCTCTCTTGAAATTCTTCTTGGAGGCTAAGCATGGTGTAAGAAGTCCAAATACTGAGACATCACTATGCTGTGAAGAAGCCCAAGATAAAGAGAGAATAGCCCAGAAGAAGAGCACTGAGGTGACACGTGTGTCCAATGACGTGTGAGTGAAGTCTTCCTGCACCTACCTATCTAGTGCATTTACCAGGCGAATGCAACAAGGTGAATGTCACAGAGCACTATAATTGCCTAACTGAAGAGAGGCTGAAATGCTGACCTACAGAATCATGAGTGAATATAATGTTTGTCTCTTTAAATTCATTAAGTTTTAAGGTAGTTTGTTATGCAAAAAACCCAATTAATTAACAACTTAAAATATATACACTATTTTGACAATTAAAAAATAAATATCAAACAATACATGCATGAAGATGAATTTTAAAGGAAAAATGAAAATAACTATTATAAGGAAGGGTTTCATTAACTAATTGAATGCATTCCAATACCATTCCAAATATGATTACATATGCATATATATGCACATACAGTCACATAGATATACATGTATGTTTAGAATTGCATATGGAATTTCCAGAAAGTTTCACTTCTCTCATTCCAGTTTCTGTCTTTGTGTGGAATGCTAGGACTGGTTCAATAGTTATCTTAGATCAAAACATGGCTTTGAAGGTAGACGACAGAGGAGGTAAAAAAAAAAAGAGAGAGAGAGAGAGAGAGAGAGAAGGATCCAAGGTCTCTGGTGATGTTGTCAAGCTACCACCTTTGGACTTCTCCCCAGTGCCTGAGAGAGAACAAAACCTTTTGTTTGCACTACTATAGCTGAACCTAATTCAAAGTGCTATGAAAGGTTTATTGGTTAACTATCTGAAACATAATATTATAATATATCATTATATTCTTACCTCAAATTATAGAATATTTCATGTGAAATGTTTCAAAAAGAGTAAAGTTAAAAAAATGAACTACCAGAAAACAATAAATGTGTTTTAATCACAGGTTGGAAAGGCTTTGTATAATAGGAGCACCAGTGGAATAAATCCTGAAGCATATGTGTTAAGTGAACTGCAAATTAATAAGTATGACTCCATAGCATAAATGATCATCAAAATTATTTAACATGTATGACAGATAAATAAATACCATTATTGTACTTAAATCATCATAAATGTAATATAAATTATTTAACCTTTATCATTTCATTGGATATTAAGTTTGTTTCAAATCCTTCATTTAAAATAATAATGAAAATGCAAATTAAAGCAATGAGGTACAATTTTTCACTTCTTTAATTGTCAAGGCATGTGTGTATGTGTGTATGTGTGTGTTGTTTCATGATAATACATAATGTTGGCAGGGGCCAGAGAAACACTTGTTCTTTGTTCCAGTTTATTAGATTACATTAAAAATTGGTATTCGTTTTACATGTCAAATTTCAAATATAAATTAAATTATTAAATTTGTCACAAAATTGTTTCACATATTCTACTGCTAGTAAATTAACCTAAAAGCAATCAAAGTTTGATTTTAAAAAGTATGTCTATTGTACACAAGTTGTGATTTATTTAGAATAAATTATAATAGAAATGTGCAAGACACCAAAAATATGAGTTTGATTAAGTATAAATGTTTTGCAACTACAGAATGTAATACAACGCTATTAAAAAGACAAAAATCAATAGGTGATGATTTATAATGTATTTCTGTAAAAAGGATTACAAATCTGCAGATGCAATGTTATCAATGTAAGTTTTATGTTACCATATTGTATGCATATACTTATAGTGACTTTTTATATATATACACACACTCACATACACACACATTTAGCAACATTTAGACCTTTTTATACAATTATTTGATACATACATCAGAATATTTCAATGAAGGATTCTGGATGACCTTTCTTATATGTAGTTTTATTTTTTTGTTTTTTTTCCCAAGTACTATAAAAAATTATATACAGAGTATGCTTAATTTGTAAAAATTTGTAAAATGCTAATATGGGAAAAGTAACAAATTAGCTTAATACTGTATTTCCTAGCAAGTAATGCCAATGCCAACATTATTTATATACTATATAGTTTATATGTATATATCAAATATATATTAATAAATAGTCATGTGCCACATACGGACATTTCAGCCAGTAATGAACTGCATATATGAGGGTAGTCCCTTAGGATTACAATAGAGCTGAAAAATTTCTATCACATGGTGTCGTAGTAGCACAACTCATTACTCACATGTTTTTTTTGGTGATGCTGGTGTAAATACACCTATGCACTGCCAGTCATAAATGTATAGCACATACAATTGTGTATAGTACATAATACTTGATAATGATAATAAAAAACTATGTTACTGATTTATGTGTTTAGTATATCATACTTTTTTACTGTTATTTTAGGGTGCATTCCTCTTACTTATTAGAAAAAAAGTTAACCGTAAAACAGCCTCTGGCAGGTCCCTCAGGAGGTATTTCAGCAGAAGGCATTGTTGTCACAGGAGATGATAGCTCCATGCCTGTTATTGCTCCTGAATACTTTCCAGTGGGACAAGATGTGGAGGTGGAAGTCAGTGATATTGATGATAGTGAACCTGTGTAGGTCTAGGCTAATGTGGATGTTTGCATCTTAGTTTTTAATAAAAAGGCTTAAAAAGTAAAACAAAAAAAATTTAAAAATAGAAAAAAGCTTATGGAAGAAAATATTTTCATACAGCTCTACAACGTGTTTTAAGCTGTTATTATAAGAGGCAAAAACTTTTAAAAATAAAAAGTTTATAAAGTAAAGAGTTACAGAAAGCTGAAGTTAACTTATTATTGAAGAAAGAAAAACATTTTTATACTGTAGTATAGCCTAAGTGTCCAACGTTTATGAAGTCTACAGTAGCGTGCAATAGTGTTCTAGAACTTTGTACTTACTCACCACTCACTGACTCAGAGCAACTTTCTGCTCTGCAAGCTCCATTCAATGCCCTATACAAGTGAACCATTGTTTTTTATCTTTTATACCACATTTTTACTGTACCTTTTTTATGTTCAGATATGTTTATATGCACAAATACTTTCCATTGTTTTACAATTGCCTAAAGCAATATTTATTACAGTAACATGCTGTGCAGGTTTGTAGCCAAGGAGTAATAAGCCATGCTATATAGCCTAGGTGTGTAATAGATGGTGTAAACCATCTAGGTTTGTGTAAGAACACTCTATGATATTCACACAATGATGAATTTGCCTAATGATTCATTTCTCATAAAGAGTCCCTGTCATTAAGTGACATGACTATATATGAAATCTTTATACAATAATTTTTCTTTTGTAAAGAAATTTGGCAACATGTACCAATCATCTTAAAACATTCTAAATTTTAACCTTTCCATTCCTATTTTGAAATGAAAGTGCGACAATATAAGGGAAAATATAGTTATGGCTATGTACCTTATTGTGTTGCATTTATTATACAAAAGAGAAATATTTAAATAAATTATATCTACTCTATATAATATGATCCAGTCATTTTTAATAATGATTATGAATAAGATTTCAGTGTTTATGCAAATTCTGATTGTTGTCAGGGCTAATATGCAACTGGCATGGGCAGGTTTAACAGTACCCTCTATATCACCTGTTCTGATTGGTCAGTGCCAATGCATTCATATTGGTTGTGAAATTTGTTTAGTATATTCCTGGTTACAATAGTGGAAAATAAACATAAACATATTTGAATCCCACAAACATCCATTCATTCATAAAAATATAGCTAGAAAGAAATTTGACAAAATGCTAGTGATGTCTGCTAGTTTGTTTTCTAATTATTTTATATTTCTCAGATTTTTTGTGATGTAGATTTTTATTGTTGTTGATTTCCTTTTATAATAGAAAAAACAGAAAGCAATAGTGTTTGTTCTCACCCTCAGTATTTAGACATATTTAGTGGACTAATTTCTGTTTTATGGACATTATTTTCAAATCTTTCTCTCTCACACACACACGGATGCATAGAGGCTAATTTTCTTGATTCATGTGACCCAGGACTGAATTTATCTGCTTCATTAATTGATTTCCACAGTTACTCTCTTATGTGATGGAACTTTTGCTTTGACTCTATAATTCAGTTTGATTTCTGGACTGCATCTTCATATCATTACCATTTGCAGTGTTCCACTTCATTGAACTGAATGATTTAATGTGTTTTTCTTTAATGTCAGAGAGGAACTTAGAAAAAGTAGAGAGTTGAAAACGTGGAATTCCTTTGACTCTTGCTATTTTCAGTCTTTTAATGCATCATCTATTTTCAATCATTATTAATGCTACTGTTATTGTGTATGTTACGATTTTTACTTAACTTTCATAAATTTGTTATTTGACAAAATGTTTTCCAGATATTTTCTTCCAGGGGAAATTTAGAAGGCTATATCAATAAATATACTTTATTATGATTCTTTCCCCAAATTTTTCTTTGTGTAATAGAAAGAAATATAAAACACTTAAAATAAAAGCAAATTCTAATCTCTAAGAAAGGTGGCATAATTCATAATACTTAAAAAATGAATGTCCCTACCACACCCTTGTCCTTCCAAATGCATATGGTAGATGAATAAAGACAAAAACTAAACAAACAAAACATGAACCAGAAAAGCTAAAGCTGCTGGCACTTCACTTCACCTGTTATTGAGGAGCCCCTTTATTAAACAGATTAAGTAAAGACTCTTAATCTAAAACTTAGTGGACCTGAAGCTGAATAGGGAATGGTGAGTCCGAAGGAGTGAGTAAATAGGGAACGAAAGGAACAAAAAATATCTTGGATTGAGGCAATATGCTTACAAGATGCTTACAAGATGGTTAAGTGGTCCCAACATTGATATTAAGTAGATTCAGAGCTTGAAATGGGATGTGAAAAGCAAAATATATGACATAGCATCAAATTCAAATCTAATTAACTTGAATTTCAAAGCACTAGGTACTTACATTAAAATTTGGGCTATATTCATTTTCAATATAATATATTATTATTTTCTTCCATAAATAAATATTTATGCAAAGTAAACTTTTTAAAATTAAAATTATAACTTTTAATATCTTTGGTATATTAATGGATATACTTTATATTATGAAATGTTTTGATTCATGACTGGAAGAATATAGTTCAGAATCAAAATGTGTAAATGTTTGAACCCTGGCATAATATTGTTTTGTAATTTCTGAAATATAAGCTCTGTAAGGGCATGACCTTTTCTATTTCAAAATGTATTTTTTACATCAGAAGAGTGCCTAGCACATAGTATGTGCTCAGCAAATATTGTCAACTGAATGAAGGAAGAGATTATATTGGTTTATTATTTTTATTTTCTCAATGAGATCATGTTTATCTCAAACTTTCCCTAACTCAGGTTATTTTCTATGTATTCAATAAATATTTATTAATAATTACACTATATAGTAGGCATGATGCTTTTTCAATAATTCCCTTTTTATTTTATTTTTTCTACACTTGTATTCTGGTATACCTTTGCCCCTTTTCCCAGTATTTTTTCAGCATAGCATAATAACAACTAGTGCATATTCACAGACTGGGCGTGGCAGGTATAGAACTCACAGGCCACTCTACCACTTAATAGCTATGTGACCTTAGGCACATTGCATGCTCATTTCCTGCTTCAGTGTCCCTACTGTAAAAATGGGATAATCATTCCAATTCATATGATTTTTGAAAATTAAATAAATCAGAACTATCAAAGCATGGAAAATAGTATGTAGCATATAGTAAGTATCCAATGTATGTTAGCTATCACTATCATTTTTGAAAATTATGTTTTAATGAAACTCTTTATTCCTATAGTAATATCCAGTGCTTTTGCAGGATGTTTTAAATTTTTCTTCTTTAAGTTTTATAAATTTTCAAATTTTGTATCACCTTGATTCACCATTTATAACTATACAACCTTGAAAAATTACTTAAACTCTCTAAGACCTAATTTCCCATTAATAAAACAGGAGTAATAAGAATATTTGCTTCAATATTCACTTAAGTCTTCAAAACTAAGATAAAGAATATAATATGTTTAGCACAGACTTAGTGTCTAATAAATTTTAGCTATTATAATTCTTCTTCTTCTTTTTAAAGTTATTAGTTTTTGCTAAAATTGACCCTAGGTATACAGATAAAAAGCTAATAATGCCCTTTACATACTACAACTAATACTTTATTAAGTTTTACTTCATTCTCATTTAGCAAAATTCCCTCCCATAATAATCCACAGTAACTCTCCAAATGGTGCTCCCTAACCAACACTCTTCAACTTGTTTCTTTCCCTTAGCATTCCTTCTGCGTATTACCTTACAGTTATCTAAATTAAATCTCATCCTGTGTTGCTGTTTTCCCATTTCTCACTTCTCATCTTTCCAAAACTTTCTCCACCTTCACTGAGTTTTCAGTTTATTTTGAAAATATATCTTCAGCTCTGATAAATGCATACTCTTCTTTCTGCTGATCAAATGTGATGATAGAGGTCTCTCTGAAATCCAACTACACTCTGGATTGTAATATTCCCGTTCTAAATTATCAGTGATTTATTTGCGTAGTTTCTATTGTCAGCATTAATATAATAGTAATAAAGATGAAAACAAATCTTGAAAGAATGTTAGAAACTACAAGATTGGCTCACTGTTCTCTTGTTGCATTTCTCTGAATCCAAATGTCTGAAAAATGAGGTTGAAGAATGTTGCCAATATTTTGTTTTTCTTGATGTGGAAAAACCAAGAGTGCAGATTTATAATTACTCCCTTTACTCTTTTCACTTCTTTCCCAATATTTACATCTCTAATTAATTAAATTAATTACTGTGAGGATGAACTATGTGAGCATGGGCACTGTGATTTATTTCCAAATATGTGGGATATCTATATATGTGTATATATATATAGTACATGTATTTATATATTATATAATACGTATAATATATATGCTATATAAAATATATCTAGATTATACATATTCATATATATAGTATATTAAACCATTGCATACATCACAGATATTTATATTGACCAACCTGCCTATGAAAATTCAAGTTTTGCTGCATTATTTCTTAGTCATTCAATTGCAGTCTACATTTTTGGGGTCAATAATTTTTAATTAATTTATTCTTTAATTAACAAATAAAAATCGTGTGTGTAATATATATGGTGTACAACCATCTCTTTATTGTACAACATAGTGATTATAATTAGTAACAATGTATTATATACTTGGAAATCCCCAAGAGAGTAGATTTTAATTACAGTCTTCCTAGTCTTGAGAAAACTAAAGTGCAAACTGTAACTTCAGCTCTTTAGAGAAAGTGAACAACTGTTCAGTTCTCACATGGAAGCAACAGGGACCAGAGTTCAGTATTGAAATGCTTGACACTTTGTAGCTAAATATTTCTGTCCTATGACTGTCCAATATGACTGATAGCATCATGAAGAGAATTTGTAAGGTTTCAAAAGGTATGATATATAATAGACACACATTCAATACTTGTTAACTAATGAATGACCATTTTAAAATAAAAGCAACATATTATGAAGTGGTAGCTATTGATTTCAACCTTAGATCATATAGATTTTTTTCTGAAACGCAATATTATTTTGAATTTATTGTTTTGCTTGACTCTGCCCCTTCCCTTTCTCTGTCCCCATCTCTCTATTTGCCTCTCCCTGCCTCTCTATTTCTCTGTCTCTTTCTGTTGTGCACTCTCTCTCACTCTTCATTCTTTATTTACTTGGAAATATATGTAAATTAAATGCTATAAATAACTGAATATTTCTCAAAGAAATATATACTATAGTTTCAAATTAGTATTGTGGGCCAGGTGCAGTGGCTTACACCTGTAATCCTAGCACTCTGGGAGTCTGAGGCAGGAGGATGGAATGACCTCAGGAGTTCGAGACCAGCCTGAGCAAGAGTGAGACCCTGTCTCTACTAAAAATAGAAAATCAGCCAGGCTTCTTCCCAGGATGACGGAGTGAGACTCTGCCTAGGAAAAAAAAAAAAAAAGAACAATTTGTGCTTTTATGATTAAAACTGGGTATCATTTACATATAAATTCCCCAAATTGGGGTCATCTTTAAATTTCAATTTAAATGTAACTTTTAACATTTATAAAATTGTATTCTATATGAAGAGAGAAGAATTATACATATAGATCAATTTAGAAAGAAATATATTGCTATCTTAATATATTTAAATATATTTTTAAGATATTACTATCAATATATTTTTAACAGTAAAAAGTATTTTTAATTGTGTAATGCTGACATTAGTTAATGTGTAAAATAAAAGGTGAATTAATTCATTTATGAGTATTGGTATTCTTGGAAAATCTGAAAACAACCTTAAAAACTACACTGATCTCAAGGAAAGTAAACATTTTCTTTGTATACTCCTTTGTATGTGTGTGTATGTTTGTGTGATTTTTACACACTCATATATATATACACACACACATATATACATATATGTGTATGTTTTCCAGATACTATTGTGAATAATTGTAAGTTTGTTTTAAACAAGTGTCACATCATAAGATTGGAATTACTTGGAGGGGTAATGTTTGGTAGCCTAATTATATTAATAACTTCCATTATGGGATATTTACTAAGCATTTTATATTAATCCTGACAAGATGTCTATTATATAGCTATTGCCATTACCCTCATTTTCCATATGAGGAAATTAATATCCTATAACTAGCAAGTGACAGTCAGAATTTAAATTCAGAATCCAACCAGAAACCACCTTGCACTGATCTGATGTCCTTTGCTCCCTACAACTATGTCACACAAATCAGTTTATTTTGGGTAATATGCTACATGGCAAAATAATATAGTTTATGTGATAATACACTCATGAAGTTGAAATATAGTACTTCCTTTGCAATGTTTCTTTCTCCCAGAAAATATGACCTATATCATTCATAGAAAATGTGTATTAACAATTTTTAAAGATTTTCTATCAGATGGCATCTCATTAGCATAAATTAAGTCATGATTCCAGGTTGGGTTTTTTTTGCTTCTATCTTGTTTTCTATCAGCATAAGTGGAATTTTAATATTTGTATTCCTAAGGAAATTAATATATCCAAGTTTGTGTTTTCATGACATGGATTATATAAAAATAATGTGCTAATTACAGAGATTTGACATTATGAGGATAAGAGGATTTAGTTAAGGAACTCAGTGTCTTCCTGGGTTGCTATTTGAACAAATGGCCAGTTTAATGTCTGAATTATATAGTATTAAACCGATAATTAAGAAATACTAGAGAAATATTGTGTTGCATGTGTTCATTTGTATTACTATTTTCAAAATAAATGAAATACTAGTTATATGCATTTAGAAAATATGATGTACACCTTTTATAGCCCAAATTCAAAAATAAAATAACAAATGTCTAGGTTTATCAAGTTTCCATAGAAAGAATAACACTAATGAAATATATTCCCACATAATTTTAACAGTATGTTATTTTTAATGAGAATGAGCAATTAAATAATCATTATCAAGTGTTATTGTTTTACTTTTTTATTGATGTGATTAAGAGCATTCCCATCTAGAGTCACATTTATTTGGTGAATTAAAATGTTTATGGAGTATTCTGTTTTATCTGTAGTCTCATTTTTGCCTTTAAATCTATTTGCATGATGTTAGTCTTGAAGTAGACATCTCAACTGATTCAATCTATATTATAAAGCTAATCTCAGATACTGAGCCATATACTTCTGAATGGGAGAGAAAGGATCTATTTCCTTTGGAGCCCCAGAAGTGCAGCAAATACACTGGGCATGGAAGCCCAGGGCATTTCCAAGGAACAGAATATATTCCCATCCCATGTTAAGCAGAATAGGATATATTGGGACTGAAAAGTTTCTTTGTCAAAATTAACAGTCTCTCTGGGTCTACTGCATATTGACTGTCTTTGTTGCATTTTTCCTGATAAACTGCTAAGTTACAGACGTTAGCCCCTGGCATGATCACTATCTACCTCTTAAATATGTAATATCCCAATCAAACAAGCCTATCAGAGAGACCCTTTGCAGGGTAACATACTGATAGGACAACAGTGCCTTGCCTCAGTGGGGCTTGAGAGTGCAAAATATGTCACAGAGTATGCAGCTCTGACTGTTGAGTCTTGGAGCATTTTTTCCTTCTGAAAAGAGATGTAAATATTAAAAGAGTTATAGGTAATTTCTTACTTTTAGTGTTATTTACATCAAAGGCCAGATAGCAATGGAGAAAAGAAACCAGTGGGTGATACAATTGTCCATAAGATATTTTCCCCATCACCTGTCTTTAATTCTGTACATTCCTTGCATTGAATCTGCTGTACCAAATCTTTTTATTTCTTTCTTTCCTCATTTTTATTCCTTCCACCTTATGCTGTCTTCCCAAAGAAATTCTGTCTGTTACCATGTCAGTGCTGTAAAACCTTAAATTTTCACATTTTATCAAAATATGTATTTGTGTTTTTTAAAAAATATATTTCTATTAGTAGTGAAAACCTACAGAGTGTTTCTCTTTTGCACTAATACTTCAGTTTCCTTTAATTGTGTACTAAATAGTACACAGCCAAAATAAAATCACTCTTGTTAACAATTTTATATATAATACAGTATTTGATCATATCTTAGTTCCAGATAAAGCATATTATAAAGTTTAAAATACTTTTACTTTTTTCCCTTGATATTTTATGAACATACATTGAAATATCCTATAAATTCTATATACATTGTAATTTTTTAAAAATAAATTATTATTATGAATTTAATATAAATATAAAAATATATCCTTAAAATAGTCATTTAAAAATGTAAAGAAATGCCATCTGGGAAAGTAAATTATGTACTTCATATCATAAAATTAATAATATAAAACTCAGACTTCAATATAAAAACAATGACATTTGAGACTTCGACCATACTGTTAAATTTTATTTATTACAAAAAAAGGAATAGTGTGTCAGAGACTAGAATAGATCTGTATGTGAGTTTGACTATCTGCTTATCACCAAATAACTGTTTTGTTTGTTTTTCATAGGATGTTATAACTAGTTAAGCATTAAGGATTACTAAATGTTTTCTGAAATTGCTTCAGTAGCTTCTTTATGGAAAGAAATGCATTTTATTTTTCTAGTGAATATCATTCACAAAATTTGTTCAGATGAGGAGGATAAAGACATAGTAATTTAGTAAAATCTCCACAAAATTGAAAAACTTACTACAAATATTGAATCGACATAAAAAATTGGGAACTTTGCATGTACAAAAAGCCACACAATGCTGATTCCCTTACTTATTGTACTGGACCACTCTTCTCAAATAATCAAATGCCCCATAGCAAATCTGAGATCTGTACAGACAGAATCATACATGTTATAATTCATATAAATACATTTTCAATCTGTTTAATTTAAACCAGTACATTACTTTTAGCAATAAATGTACAGAGTGTATATTTGCACTTAGTTAATTGCATAATTGTTCACATCTCTTCTTTGTTTTAATGATGAAGATGAATTACCCAAAATCTGAGTTCTTAGGCATCTAAATAGCGTTTAATTTTCTGGAGAGCTTCCAACTGTACCGTATTACTTATGATTTTTTAAGAACTGTAGTTTCAAGGTAGTGATACTGTTTGAAATTATGCCTCCAAGATACTAAGAGAAATATATACTTAAAGTAATTAAAATTACATTCATATGCAGAGAAGATGCAGTCCTAGAATTCTAAGTGATATAAAATTATCATTGTATAGCACCCATTGTAGGCTTGTAAAAATTCTTAAATTTGTGGCTTTTTATTTTGGGAGAGGTGAAAATAAGCAAGGACAATCTGTGTTTCTTTCAATTTTAGATGTCTGTGGAATCATAGACCATAATTAAATGTTATTGGCCCTCTAGTTAATATTTTATAAACTCCCTCTCTCTTAAGCATAAGTGAGAATGAATGGAAGAGTTAAGCCAAAATTGGAGATTTTTCAGAAAAAGAAATCTCATATCTGATTGTCAAAGAAAAATTGCACAGGCAAGTTAAATGGGCATGGAAGATTCTGTTCTTCACTGTTGCAATAGGGGTCAAAACTCCCCTAAAACAAAAGACAAGAAAGTTATTAAGCCCTGGGGTTAGCATGTGAAAAAAGTACTGGAGTACAGTGGGAGTGTAGGGAGTTGGTCCATGTATTTAGACCATTGTGTTTGTTAACTGGCATTTATTGAAGTTAGGCTCTGATGCTCTCACTGAGACTGAGACAGGGGCACTGTCTTCTTTGATGATTACATCTGAAAAGGATAGGTCTCAGCTTGAGAAAAAATGTTCTTAGGTTGTAAAACTAGCAAGAGGCTGGGTGATGATTTATATACAAGGGGGAACAGAATGTATTTATAATTGCAAGTTTTCTAAAGCAAGTAGGAAGTCAGAGGAACAAACTTGTCCAAAGTGTCGTCTAACAAAAGGAAACACTAAGACGGTCTGGGACAGATCTAGATCCCTCTGGTTTCTTAGAAAGTGGTGGCAGAGAATTGACAAGGATTACTTGGAAGGTTTCCTTCTCAAAAGCATTTCTGTTAAGCATTTTGGTGGTTAAAGACACATTTGAATTAAAATGTTCCCTATTAAAATGTAAATACTCTTCTTGGAGAATCAAACTTGTTCACAGATTAGTCCTGTGAACGATTTACATGGGATAATCAGATTGCTTTCCTTCTGGCTGAGAACCTGTCCCGGGAATTTGCATTTTGATGGCGTGTTAAGAAGAGAGAAGAAATAATAATTCTTCCGAATAATAGACTTGGAAAGGATAGACCTGGTAGGATGCTACTACCAGGGACTAGAAATTGCATTAGATAGGATAAATTTGACTTTTTCATGTTGCTTTTGACTCTAGAACTGTTGTAGTTATCGTAGGAACTCATCCTGTGCCATTATTTACCGAAGGCTCAAAGAAGGTAAAAAAAAAAAAAAAAAATACAAGAGTAGTTTATGAACTCACCCATATATAAATGAGAGTAGTTTTTCATGCAGATTCTATGTAATTATCTTAGGTTTAGTGTTCTGAATCAAGAGAATTAGCAAAATCCAATAGATTATATGTAAACAACTTAAGCATGTCAAAGGAATGCAAAAGTGGCAAAGTAGTATTTTAATAAATAGGCAACTTTCTGTAAAGGGCCAGGAATTGAATATCTTAGGTTTTGCATGCCCTCAGTTCTCAGTGGCAGCTACTTAACTCTGCCTACATAGCTGAAAGCGGCCACAGACAACACAGACAATACAATAATGAATGGGTACGACTGTGTTCCAATACAACTTATTCACAAAAACAGGTGGTACACCAGATTTGGTCCATGGGCATAGTTTGCCAAGCCTAAGACCATGGGAACATTTCCTGATGTGAAGAAACTTGTAATGTACTCAATTCGTCTGTGGTCTACCTGAGTTAATGCTCTAGTTGTACATATATGGTGCATAGAGTAAAAAAAAGAAAAAAAAAAAGAGAGAGAGAGAGAGAGAACGGCTAAGAATTTGTCAATAAACTTGAAAGTGACAAGAACAAGAAAGCCTCTCTGGCACAAATGTCTTTAGAGCTGCAAAGGGCAATTCATTAGCTGATTAGAGTTTGACTGCCTTGAGAATAGCCAACTCCCTTTTTTGTAATTTTCTATTTATCCATCTTGTGAAGCTTTGACCTGTGCATTAGAAGGGAGATTCCCAGGCTCACAGCTGACACTTATTACTAAACCTGATGTTTTCCCCATTGTAAGTGAATAAATTGGTATTCCAATATAAACAAAGGTATCCTGTGATTTTGATTAGCTCACTCAATCCCCAATAGTCTAATTAATTCCAGATGAATTGTTAAATTTGTTTCTGGATTTGCATAGCGGAGGCCCGGTCTTTGGACCCTGTGAAGAGCTGCCAAAACGAACAGCCAGTGTCCAATTCCCCACCGTTCACATCTATTTGCTGCAATATACTGGAGAGACTAACTGTAAAACTTCATAGTGAAGGCAAATGCGCTGGATCTCAGTGTCAGTTTTATCAGTAGCAGTGTGTTATCAGTGAAATAGCAATCTCTTTTAGCTGAATTGTTTTAATTAGGCAAACAATATTAAAGTCTTTTTCAGTCTGAAAGGCTCAAATTCTATTATACCACATGGAGGGATTAGTTCATTAATTTAGCTCTGACTGACTGTAATCTAAAAAAATTGTGAAAATTTTTCAATTTATTAAAGACAGAGCAAATAATATGTCATTTGATTGACTCCAGCATTAACATCCTGCGGTTGCCTTGAGATCAGTTGAAGGAATGAACACAGGTTAACATTCTGTCCTTATATCTGTAATAGCTTTTTAACCTGGCACTGAATACATCGTTAACATACAGGAAATGGGTATTGATTGACTGGTTACTTTACCCTGACTGACAAATGAGGATTCACAGCAAACTCTTCTTGTTAGATTCTCTTCTTCGTGTGTATATGCACATTCTCTTTCCAATCTAAATAAAAATATATTAAAGAGAGTAAATTAATTCAGTATGGCATGTGTTCAATATATCACAAATTTATAAGATAATATTTTTTAAATCAAACATGACATTTACACCAACAAATCATATAGGAAGAAGATACTTGATTAGTTCAACATTTCATTGATATTTTTCATGATTTTTTGTAAGTAGAAGAGTCATTATCATTATTTTGATGGCTTTTGAAAGTATACATATATTTAAGTATAACCTAAAGATATTTAGTTTTTATATATGAGTATAAACAAAATAGAACATTAAACAGCCTTATGATCTAGCCTATGGTCTACAAATGGCCTGGATTTTCCTCTTTTGATTAATTTTTATTTATGAAAATAAAACTAATAGGATTTTCCATACATAAATTTATAAACATACATTTGATAAATTGTCAAAGTAATAATAATAATATATTCCTAACGTGGTGAAATAGTGCCTATCTTAATCTACAGATACTGCAGTAACTCTTCATTAGTAAAGACAGCCAAGACAGCCTCACCATATGTATAATGTACCAAAGGCAGGCCCAGTAGGACTTTAATAAGCATTTAAAAATATTATATCTAATCTTTACATCAATCTTAAGAGTTAGGAATCGTCTTTACTTTAAAGATGGGAAAATTGACACTAATGGACTTTAAAAAACTTGCTAAAAGTCTCCCAAATAGTGTACATTAGAAATCAAACTGAGGCAGGTAGCAAAGTCATATTTCAAATCCAAGTTTGGACAACTTAGTTCGTGTTGTTATCCTTCATGCTATTCAGTCTTCATAATCTGCAGGATATATCATCTTTTAAAAGACTTTGTTTTTTAGAGTAGTTTTAGGTTTACCTCAAAATTTAGAGGAAGACACAGAGATTTCCCATATACTATTAGACTCCACACTTGCATAGAGTCCCCATTATCAACAGCCCCCCCACAAAGTGGTATGTTTGTTACAACTACGTCAGCCAAAGTCCGTAGCTTACGTTTGAGTTCACTCTTGCTGCTGTACATTTTGTGGGTTTTTACAAATGTAAATCATGTCCACCATCATAGTAGCATACTGAGTGGTTTCACTGACCTAAACGTCTTCTGTGATCTACCTACCATGCCTCCTTCACCCATGATCCCAGCAATAACTGATGGATCCTTTTACTATCTCCGTAGTTTTGCCTTTTCCAGATGTCGTGTAGCTGGAATCCTACAACATACAGCCTTTTCAGATGGGCTTCTTTCATTTAGTAATATGCATTTAAGGTTCACATCATATGCTTTTATGGATTAATAATTTATTTTTAACATTAATTTCTACCATTGTCAGGTCAGATGTGCCACAGTTTATTTATTCATTTACCTACTGAAAGATATATTTGGTTGCTTCAGAGTTTCAGCAATTATGAATAAACCTGATATAAATATCCATATGCAGGTTTTTGTGTGAACATAGGTTTTGAGCTCATCTGGGTAAAAACTAGGAGACACAATTGCTGGATCATAAGGTAAGAGTACATTTAGCTGTGAAAGAAACCCCCGAACTTCCCATTGGAATGACTGTACCATTTTGCATTCCCACTGGCTATTAGAGAGCTCCTGTTGCTCCACGTCCTCCAGATAATGACTTTTCTAAGAGGTATGTAGTGGTATCTCTTTGTTGTTTTAATTTGCATTTCCCTGATGACATATGTTGTGGAGCACCTTTTCATATGCTTGTATGCCATCTGTGTACCTTCTTCAGTGAAGTGTTTATTAATATCTTTGGCACATTTGTAAGTTAAATTGTTTGTTTTCTTATTGTTTACTTTTAAGAGTTCTTTGTTTATTTTGAATAACAGCCCTTTATCAGATATATCTTTCAAAAGTATTTTCTCCCACGCTCTGATTTGTCTTTTCATTCTCTTGACAGTGTCTTTTGCAGAAAATATGTATTTTTAAATTTAATGAAATCCAGCTTACCAATTATTTCTCTCTTGTACCATGTCTTTGGTGACCTATCTAAAATGTTATCACCAAATAGGTCTTCTAATTTTCTTATCATCTAGTTTTGTAAATTTTTTTGTTTTCCATTTAGGTATTTGATCCATTTTGAGTCAATTTCTTTGAATGCCGTAGGATTTGGATGTGTATTCATTTATGTATATGGATGTCCAGTTGTTCCAGAACAATTTGTTGAATGATTATCTTTTTTACATTGCATTGTCTTTGCTCTATCAAAGATCAGTTCACTATATGATGTGGGTCTATTTCTGGGCTCTCTATTCTGTCCCACTGATCTATTCATCTATTCTTTCCAATACCACACTGTCTTGATTATTTACCTTATAGTGAGTCTTGAATTCAGGTAGCTTCAGTCCTCCAGTTTTGTTCTTTTCCATCAATATTTTTTGGTTAATCTTGATCTTTTGCCTTCCTGTATAAACCTCAAAATCAGTTTGTTGATATCTATGAAATAACTTGCTGTGATTTTAAGTGCAATTTTATTGAATCCATAGATAAAGCTGAGAAAATTGGAATTTGGATAATATTGAGGAGTTGTCCCATTTACAAACATGGACTATTTCTCCACTTATTTAGTTCTTCTTTAATTTAATTCATCAGAGTTTTATAATTTTCCACACATATATCTCATACATGATTTGTTGCATTTATACTTAAAAATTTAATTTTCAGGGATGCTAATGTAAATGGTATTTTTTCTAATTTCAAATTCCTCTCGTTCATTTCTGTTATATAGGAAAGTGGTTAATTTTATATATTAACATTATATCCTGGAACCCTACTGTAATTGTTACAAGTTTCAGGAGTTTTATTGTTTATTCTTTTGTATTTCTACATAGAAAATCATGTCATCTGTGAACAATGACAGTTTTATTTTTTCTTCTTAATTTGTATATCTTTTATTCTCTTTTCTTATCTTATTGCTTAGCTAGGACTCTGGTGTTATGTTGAAAATCAGTGATGATGGCCGGGCGCAGTGGCTCACGCCTGTAATCCTAGCCCTCTGGGAGGCCGAGGCGGGTGGATCGCTCGAGGTCAGGAGTTCGAGACCAGCCTGAGTGAGACCCCGTCTCTACTAAAAATAGAAATAAACTATCTGGACAACTAAAAATATATATAGAAAAAATTAGCTGGGCATGGTGGCACATGCCTGTAGTCCCAGCTACTCGGGAGGCTGAGGCAGTAGGATCGCTTAAGCCCAGGAGTTTGAGGTTGCTGTGAGCTAGGCTGACGCCACGGCACTCACTCTAGCCCGGGCAACAAAGTGACACTCTGTCTCAAAAAAAAAATAAAATAAAATAAAAAAATTAAAAAAATAAAAAAAAAAAAAAAAGAAAATCAGTGATGACAGGGACATCTTACATTGTTCCTGATCTTAGTGAGAAAGCTTCAAGTTTCTCACCATTAACTATGATGTTAGTTGTAGGCTTTTTGTAGATATTCTTTATTGAACTGGAAGATATTTCTTTGTCAAGGAAGTTCCTCTTTATTGCTAGTTTACTGAGAGTTGTTATCATTAATGAATGTTAGAATTTGTCAAATGATTTTTCTGCATGTATTAACAACATCATGTGATGTTTCTTCTTTAGCTTATTGATGTGATGAATTACATTAATTGATTTTTGAAACCTGAAATTCCACTTTGCCATGGTGTATAATTCTTTTCATATGTTATTAGGTTGGATTTGCTAATACTTTGTTGATGACTTTAGCATCTATGTTTGTGAGAGATACTGGTCTACAGTTTTCTTTTCTTGTAATCACTGTTTGGTTTTTGCGTTAGGGTATTGCTGGCCTCTGCTTCTATCTTCTGAAAGAGATTGCAGAGGATTGATATAAACTCTTCCTTAAATCTTTGGTAGAATTCGCCAGCGAACTCATCTGGGCCTGGTGCTTTCTGTTTGTGAAGGTGATTTATAAGTAGTTAAATTTACTTAATAAATATGGACCTAAGGCCAGGCACAGTGGCTCATGCCTGTAATCCTAGCACTCTGGGAGGCCGAGGTGGGTGGATCGCTCGAGGTCAGGAGTTTGAGACCAGCCTGAGCAAAAGCGAGACCCCCGTCTCTACTAAAAAATAGAAAGAAATTATCTGGCCAACTAAAAATATATATAGAAAAAATTAGCTGGGCATGGTGGCTCATGCCTGTAGTCCCAGCTACTTGGGAGGCTGAGACAGTAGGATCGCAGGAGTTTGAGGTTGCTGTGAGCTAGGCTGACGCCACAGCACTCACTCTAGCCCGGGTAACAAAGAGAGACTCTGTCTCAAAAAAATAAAAATAAAAATAAAAAATAAATAACTATGGACCTAATCACATTGTCTATTTCTACTTGTATGAGTTTTGGAAGATTGTGTCTTTCAAGGAATTGGTCCATTTCATTGAGATTATTAAATTTTCAGGTATAAATTTGTTCATGTACCTTTATTATCCTTTTAATATCTATGAGATCTGTAGTGATCCTGTCACTTCTGATGTTAATAACTTGTGTCCTCTTTCTTTTTCACTTAGTTAGCCTGATTTGATGCTTATTGATTTCAAATAACCAATTTTTGTTTTCATTGAATTTCTCTATTGATTTCTTATTTTAAACTTCCATTTATTTCTGTTCTAATTTTTATTATTTCTTTTCCTTGGCTTAATTTGTATGTAATTTGCTCTTAAAAGCGAAAGCTTAGATTATTGATTTTATATCTTTCATCATTTCTAATATATGCACCCAATGTATGTATCTTTTTAAGATGATTGTTTTCTGTCTTCTCACCCATTGTGATCAAGGATATGAAGTCCTTCTGTCTTTGCATTTACCATCTTTAGTGTGTTACAAAATGTTATTACTGTGCTTACAAGATGGCTAATGAGGCTTGAATTATCTCTTCCTCACATGACAGCATCACAGATCTAAAAAGAAACAAAATCAATATCGGTACCTACCTTATAAGCTAGTTATGAAAAATAAATCAATGAAACGCTTTGAACAATGCCTGATAAATAATATGTGCTCAGAAATGCTCACAATTCTTTCCTTTTACCTATGTGTTTAAAGGAGTAACTCATTTGTAAAGAAATTTTAAGCTTAATATGATATACCTTGCAATGTCAATACCTTATTATTCCACTGTATATAATTATAATGTTAAAATAATTCAGTTGTCTACATCTGTGAACTTTTCCAAATAATAAAGTTAAAAGTAATTTTACTACTTTGAGTGACCACCTAATTCTTTCTGTTAGATACAATTTTTGTTACATCAGTTTTCAAATGGAAACATTCTGCATAAAAAAGAATTATTTTCCAAGTTATTATTGTCATATATATCATTGAATAAATGGACTGATCTTTTACTTATTTATCTTAAAATTCAACTGTGTATAATTCATTTGAAAGAAAGAAATTAAATGAAATTGAACAAAGAGGTTGAATGAAATTGTACTATATTTATAAGACCACTAAAGGAATATCAAAATCATGAATAAAAAAGAAAATGAGACTTGCTATTGTTAATATGTAAAACTGCTTGAAGTAGTATCAAAATACAATCCTGTCTATAGGATTGTATTGTCATTATTGCAGAATAAGGAGAATATAAGAAGAACGAAAAGCAAAATTCCAATTTTGCACAAGAATCTTTTCTTCATTGTTTTATAGATACCTTGTATTGAAAAATCTTTTATTCATGTATTTTTATAACTTTTCAGTCCTAATGGCATTGGAAGAAACTACCTTTTAGCTACTAACTACTTCTATTCATATTTGTGATTATAAGTCCTCCTTATTGCTTTCAAAACTTTTGGCAGAAATAATTATTTTCTCAATTGCATCTTCAGAGTCTTCCTCTCTGCTAGCTGCTTCTTTTCAGAATAAACTCAGGATTCTTTTACCCCATTTCTTAACAGACTCTTCTCTCCCAATTTAGACCTCTCCATTTTCCTCTCTGTCTGGTGTATTAAAGGTATCTTGAAAATTTATGCATTGCTACTTCTGTTATCCCTTTATAACCACTAAACACGCTGCCTTTTTCTCTGTCCTAACTCTAGGCCTCCACTTGGTCCTTGGCAACCTCGGCTGGCCAGGAAAGTTTGTCTAGACTAGTTTTAATTTACTCATGGAAAAAGTGTACACATGAATTTACACTCTTATTTAAGACATATAAGAACTTATGATCAGCTCTGTTCTTCCCATTATTTTAAAAGAAATTTTCAAAGTTACTAAAATTGTCCTCTGTGGCTCACAAATATTTATAATATTTCATTATCTTTCTGTATGTGTTTAAAATGACATAATATTTTTACTCAAGTTTATATTACCATTTCTAGCACCTAAATTCTATTGGAATAAACACTTCATAAATACCCACCAGGCATTGTTTCAGTTATACTAAATTATGCTTGTCTCTTTGGCTTCAATTCTTCTAGAAAAAAACTTCCAATGTTTCGTTCTTTTGAAAGCAAGCTCTTAATATTTCTCTAAACCAAATTTTCAAAATGAGAAAGCATAGGAAAGGATTCACAATGAGAAATGATTTTACTTGACTCTTAGGTTTCCTAAGTAATCAAAAGCAAACATTGGACTAGAAATGGCATTGTCTTCCTAACATGCGATCAGAGAAAATACCATGAAAACTCGAACTTCATTCCTTGAATACTTGAGAGGGCCTCCAATAGGAGGCAAAATTTGTAGAAGACAGAAGTACTGAAGTGTGTCAATACAGTTAGTACCATTTTTTATACCCAGCCTATATGTTTTTATTAATACCTTTTGTCAGGGCACCAGATGACTCTTCTGCATGTATCATGCATTGTATGTGATTTTACTTAAAAAAGATATTCAGTAAATATCATTAAAATGCACTATCATTAGAGCAGAAGGGATGTAGAAGGGCATTAAATTGATCAGTGCATTTGTTGCAAAACAGGTATCAGTACCTAACAAGCATAAGATGTTTGTGGATAAAATGCTACAAAATGAAATATGCCATCACTAATGTATATCCCAGAAAACATAAATTAACCATAGTGGATAAAGGATTAAGTTTTCAATATTTTATTTGAAACTCATTTCTAAACTAACAACTATAATCATTAAAATGTAAATACACTCTGAGAAAAACAACCTGTAATGATATATCTTAAATCAGTTTTAAATTAAATTACAGCTTGATTCATAGTGATTGTTTCAGGTTGTTAACACATTTCCAGACATAATGATCATGTATCAACGAAACTTGTAAATATGACATTTTTAATAAGCATCTTACTCATCACTAATGCATTCTTGATGAAATTTAAGAATAAAATGTTAACATTTGTAATTTTATGAGATTAAATTTTTGCCTGTTAATAACAATCACAAAGACAAGTAAAGATGGGCATGGAAGTTGTGTAGCGCAAAGAAATCTTGGTGCTAAATTTATTTAAGGGAAGGGCTACTTGATTTTGAGAGGTAACCAGTGAACATAATTGGTTTGGTGTATGTGGCTCTATCTGATATAGCAGGGAAGAGGTGAAACATTAAGCATTGAAATATGCAGAAAACATTCTATAGAGTTTTCAAAATACATATAATTATTTAGTAATTCATATTACCAAGATAGATTTAAAATAATTTAAAGTGTAGCTCTAAATTTTTTTAAAAACTGTTTTCTGTGCATGTTAATATTCTAATTGAATAGTAATTATTTTAATTATGCATCTTCTCAAAAAACTTTAGAAAGATGTCCCACATAATGTTATGCCAAATCTCAGCATTATACAAAGATGATTGTATTACATAATTAGTATTTTAATATATAACTATGAAAAGAACAGCTAATTCAGATGGCCCAGGACCTAATACCAGATGCAGAAGGTTAGTGAAGAGATTTCAGGGTGACTTAGTAGCAATTGTATTTCTAAATGTCAGAATAGCCAATATTAACATGCTGTTTTTAGAACCAGATGTCCCATTATTTCTTACATTATTTAATGAGGAACCAGAAGCTGGAATTCAGGAATGCAAATTGAAAATTATTAATAATTATTACATGATACTCTACATGATGTTATTACCTTTGTAATGTTCTCTCTTTCAATAAGTTTATAATACTCAACAAAGACATAATGGAACACTGTGTCTGCATATTTCAACTTTTCCTATTCCAATTGGTCAAATATATTTTCTTTTAGTTTTATATATTTGTGTGTAGATATATATATATGTGTGTGTATGTGTCTGTGTGTGCATATACACATATGTATATATGTATATACCTATATATACACATATGTATATATGTATATATCTATATATACACAGGAAAAATATATATTAAAGAAAAGCAGACTGAAAATATTCTCTATGTTTTTATTACTCAGGAAGCATTAAAATAAAATAGGAATATGTCATCCAGGGAAGATTAAACTCTCTATACAGGATTGAATAAGATATTCACTAACGGTTTCTGTCTGGCTACCTATCCTTATTTCTGGTGATGTACCTACCAAAAGAATGTTTGGGCTGAGCCTCTCTCTAGTAGAGTTTTTCAATTTCAAGAGCATCCCTATATCCTTCTTTGACAAAACAAAGCAATATTTACCCAGATAACTATGACTCTTAGACTTAGAAAGTATATACTGTATAATAGTATATGGGTGTCAGTATATTTCTGTTTATTTTCATCAGATAATGAGGTGTCAGCCAGTACTGATAACACTGCACATCACTGAACATTAAAACTTAATGTGTTGGGGGGTGTGGATTATATGTTCAGTCCAGGCCTTCTGATGCAAAAGCATGGACCATTTTTGGCACTGCAATTTGTGATAGTACCAAAAATCAACTGACTCTTCATTGAGTAGTTATATTCTATAAAATTCACTTGATTAGCATCTTCTTCCTCCTCAAGGGAAGATAGGATTAAGAAAGAGAAACAAAGAAGGTAGAATCCTGACAGGTAGGGAGGGGGGTCTCTGAAGTAGACTACCAAAATTGCACATCACCATGTTTATTACAAATTAAAGATACTACTTTCTCCTCTCAACCCCTCTTGAAAAATAATACCAACCACAACAAAGGAACAAAGGACAATTATTTCACTCCTTCACATTGACATTTAAATGAAAATAGTCATTTTTGGTATTTCTAACCTGGCTAAGACTAAGCAAAGTCAAAACAAGACTCAATCATAGTGTAGAAAAGTTAGTGTCTGTGAATGTCAGCTGGAAACAAAAGGACAGTTTTTATTAACATATGGATGCAGAATTAGTAGACATTATCCCAGTCATCTTTTATGATAATTGACAATGACATAGTTCTTAATTCTCACAGTTGGTAAAGATTGAGTGAAAACAGATAAGGAAAGCCACATCCAGATTTCAAATAGTGTTTTCATTTTCAGCAATAAACAGAAATGAGTACATTGGCAGAAATGTGTACACTGGTTAGTTAAAATATGATATTTAACTTTCAAATTTAAGGATCGGGAAGTGATTGTTGGGACAGTTGATAGAATTTCACTTAATTGCTGTTTGGTTGGTGAAGTTCAGATTTTGTTCTCCTTCAACTTCTCAAATAAATCTATTCCTTTAGAGTCAATTTAAGTTTCCCAGCATAATGATGCATTTTACCCATTCAGCTATGCTAGTGTTCTCTGAAGCCAGCCAGCAATGATCTCACCTCACCTACAGTATAAATCTATCAGTGAATAAACAACATCATTTTTATTTCAATGCCGATGACACGCTACATGTCGATTTGGCAGTTAAATAATTTATCTCCCTTTTGGGTGCAGTCTGCCAGACTTAGTATAACTCCACTTCTGATATTCATTTCATGTTTAATAGTTCTTTGCCTCATGAGGATGCTTGTCAATCAATTAAATTGAAATGTCATTCTGACCTTTTATTGGAAACAATTTACTCTTTCTTCATTTCATCACAAGCTTTTTTCCCTTTAATCCAAATTAAAAGCCTTAATTACTGGTATTCAGAAACTTTTTACTAATTAACCTTACAAAACTATACACTCATCAGCATTGCTGACACTTTATCATTACAGAGGTGATCCAGTTGAGTCTGCCTGACGATCAGAAACTCAGCGTCACTGCAGCCACCGTGGGACAAAGTGCTGTTCTGAGCTGTGCCATTCAGGGAGCCCTGAGACCTCCCATCATCTGGAAGAGGAACAATATTGTTCTAAATAATTTAGACTTAGAAGACATCAATGTGAGTACACAGAGTTGCTTTATAAAGTGTATATTTCATGGGATCCACTCTAGACTTTGTGAAGTCTGGGGAGCTTAATGAATATTGAATTTAGGGTAAAGGATGTTTATGGAAACATTGTTATACCCATTCTACTAACTGGAAGTTATGCTGTAGATCATTTGGAATTATCCAAATTATTTGTATTGATATGGTAAGCATGTTATGTGGTAATGTGTTGGTAAGAAAATTAATTTGTGCAAAATCTTTACAGGGAATGCCTATTAAGTTTTAAAATGCAAATATTTATCCTATAAATCCACATCTAAGAATTATTCCTGTAAGTATACTGATAAGTGAATTCAAGTATGTATGTACAAAATTGTTCACCTTCACATTTTTGCAAAAGTAAAAAGTTAGAATACCGTCAATAGGTAACATGTGATTGTGTGTATGAGTGTGTGTGTGTGTGTATGTGTGTGCAATGAAATTCTATATAGCTATTGCAAACTGGTGATTTATATGGGCTGATATGAAAATATATTTATATGTGTTTGTATTAAAATCTTACACAATCTTCTATCTAAAAATATATATTGTTTACTTATAAAAAATTCGTAAAACCACATCTGTGCAATTATTCAAGTGTTTGTGATAGGGATAGGGTCCCAGGATAGGTTCCAGAATAGAATGTAGACTTGCCTCCAACAGATATCCTCTTGTACTTTTTGCATTTCTAACACGTGCATGTATTAATTTTGCATAAGAAAATGCTTTTTACAATAATACAGGATATAGATACTTATTGTGTTCTGATATCTATGGAATACATTCTAGAAATTTGTGTGACTGGCATTGCATGGCTTTCACTTAAATACTTACTTGGTTCACGAATATAATACTCTGGCCAATCTGGGGTCGAGTGTTCACTGGGCCAAGAGGGAACCACTCACATGGATTGATCTGTATTATGATTGAGCAAGAGCTGCGTAGTTGCTCAATAAATGGGGAGGGCAGGAAAAAAAATCCTTTGTACTCTACAATTCTTGGTTCATTATTTCTAGAAATCACGTTTATATGCTAAAGGTCTGACTGTCAGAATTTCTATAATTACTAACAACCTCTGTATAATGTTGCTAAGGTTGAGAAACAGTCTATAGCTTGTGAAAAGTTAAAAAAGAGGGTAAAGGCAGTTTGTACTTTAAATTCTTTGTAATGTATTAGAAACAAGAGATATTAATCCAAATGAAAACATGTTTTATTTTTCTAGAATGAAGGAACATGTTTCTCTACTCAAGTTTATTCCTAGGGATTCAGAATTTAAACTCAATTGAATAGGATACACTTTCAAAGGGGGAAAGAAACATAAATAAACTCCAAGGATTTCATCTGTTCCTTCCATGATATATGTTTAAAATGAGCATCAAAAAGTGAACATTATCCTAGAAGATGAAAAGAAGTAAAAATCTTGTGCTTACAAAGTTATCTGTGGAAATGAGGTGGGGCAATCCTTTGCCTTGGTGATTTTGGGGTTTCACATTCTTCTTGCATAGTTTTTATCATTACTCAGGAAAGCTGTCACCTTCTCACTCATACTTTGTTGCTTCATACAGAACCTCTCAAATACAAGCCCAGAATAGGAGCCCAAATCCTACTTGTTACATTTTCCTAATGTTTTTGTTTAAGATCCTAGAATATACCAAAAACAGGAAGCTACTTCAATTTTTATTATGTTTAATTTTGATGGAATTTTTCTAAACTTGCTTACATATGGAATTCTCCTCAAAGTATATATGGAAAATGGAGTTTAATTCTCTAAAATATCAAGAACGTTGAGCATTCAATGTATAATCTCAGGAGCATTCAAGATTCTTTTAGAAACAAGGCTCTAGACAAAATCATCATGGATTTGCTTTACGGATTATTATGTCTGTGCTTTGTATTTTATTTTGAATCGACATTCTTATTCTTAAGCTTTCCAGTATTATTTTCAATAAACCCGTACATTCCAGGGTGCTATCGTCTGAAAACCTCAAAATAAGCTCATTTAAATTGTTTCAAGAATATGCTATGAATGATCTTCTATGGACAACTTGCAAAAGTGGATACATTCTTGTGCACAGATCTTGTCAGTTACTTTGCTTACTTCCTAAGTCTTGGCTCTGTTCCAGAAACTCAAAGTTTCTAGAAAAATAATTATTGGATAAGTTAGGTATCTAAAATATGCATAACCATTAGATAAGTTCTGGCATAAATAATTTGATTTTTATTGGATAAATTTATTTTGGATAGACTTCATAGAGCATATAAATAAAAACATTTCCAATATTTAGAAAGGTTCAGTTTCATTTTGAGCCATATTTAGTTAAGCTGAACAAATATTCATAGTCTATAGTGTACACAAAACTATTAGCCTTTCAAAATTTAAGCAACAGAGAACATTCAAAGATATCTTTGAAAGAGGGATATTTATTTAATTTTCCGATATACTCCTGATGTGTTTAAATACTATGACACCAATAGCCAAATTATCAAAATACATTTTACATGCATTTACTAATATAACTATAATGTGAAAAAAGTTACAAAATATCACTTACTGTGTTTCATTTTATACTTATTTCTACTCAAAGTCTGCTATTATAAGTACTTCACTATATCAATAAACTATATATATATAGTGTGTGTGTGCAAGTATGTGTAGTCGGCACTGTTGCTAGTAGACATTTGATGTGTTTTCTGGTTACCCAATGCCTTTTGAACACCCTTTCAATGTTTTCAATGTTTTCAATATTTTGGTAATTCTTACTCTGATTTTTGCTTCCTTAAGTTGGAAACCAAAAAGCTTACTTGATTAGCCCTCCTTGTAGTTAAGGAGCAGATATGTGAATAAGACTCTAACAAACAAACGAATGAACAAAACTCCATTTCATAAACAAAAACAAGAATATTCAGGTGTTTTACAGAATTTATTTTCCTGGTCCATTCTTCCTGGTGAGTGCTGTGACAGAGAATCCCGCTTTCAAGGACAATAGTGATAAGAGCTCTGGGGGTGGTTGAGTGCTCAGCTGCAACAGGGTCTTCAATGAGCCAGTCTGAATATGTGGTTTGGTCATCTTTCCTGGCTTTTTAGACCCCAAGATAGACATTCTGCTCTTTTGAATATTCTGTGAGCTTCCTAATATTCTTTACTAGATTCATTTCCTGCTTAAAACTAGTAAGAATGGGCTCTGATATTTGCCACTAAGAATGTTGTCTCTTTAATTTTGAGGTTTAATTATCTTAAGAAACATATAGAATTATATTTGCATAAAATGAATTTTTCATTATCAGCTGTGGATTTCCTTTTTTTTTTTTTTCTTTTATTTTCCTTTTTTTTTTGAGACAGAGTCTCACTCTGTTGCCCGGGCTAGAGTGCTGTGGCGTCAGCCTAGCTCACAGCAACCTCAAACTCCTGGGGCTCAAGCAATCCTCCTGCCTCAGCCTCCCAAGTAGCTGGGACTACAGGCATGCGGCACCATGCCTGACTAATTTTTTCTATATATTTTTAGTTGTCTGGCTAATTTCTTTCTATTTTTTAGTAGAGACAGGGTCTTGTTCTTGCTCAGGCTGGTGTTGACCTCCTGACCTTGAGAGATTCTCCTGCCTCGGCCTCCCAAGAGTGCTAGGATTACAAGCATGAGCCACCACGCCCGGCCTCAGCTGTGGATTTCTAATGTGTTGAAGGATCAAGATGATCTTCCTGTAGTAAAATACATTCTCACTTTGTTTGCAAGTAAAAATGATGTTCAGAAAGTTCAGAAGTCAGTCAGTTTTTATATTCTATTAGTATGTTATCTATTTTCACAAAATGATTTCAATTCCCATTAAATTATGTAAAGTTAAACTTTTAAGTGCCTTTAATGTCAAAAGGAAGCAATAACAATTAGCAAAATTCTTTTTTATTTTCAGTATATATATTAGATAGGATTCAATGATTATCTAGAATATATACATACATTCTCATTGCAAAAAATTAAAATACTGGAGATGCATCTAAAAAGCATAACTATCCTGTATTTTTATATCCTCTCATTTTCATATCTGCTATATTTGATAAAAATATTTTTATTTTATTCCTAAGTGCAGAATAAACCCTGTGACTATACTTTTCATCCCCATTTCATACATTGCATATATAATTTTATTTCTTTAATAGGATAGGTTCATATTACTTCTCATTATCTTATTACCTCATTATCTCTCTCATTAGCTCTAAAAACAGCTCCACGAAGCAGGGACTCATGCCCATTTACATTGGTGGAAATTTATGATAAGAGAGATACTCAGTTGGTTATTATTTACTGAAGGTCACTGAACTAATAAGTGGTATTAAGTGCTGCGATTTTTACGTGGCCTGATTGACTCTAGGTCAAGAATGTAACCACTATGTGAGACTGAGATGTTCTGCAGATTCCTGCTACCTTTTGGAAAATGTATCCCAAATAATTCTGGCCGTTCTACATTACAAATAGATCTGTTATACTCTGCTATTATGTGTTAGACTGATTGATATTCAACTGATGTTTGAAACCTTTCATTTTGCCTGTCTTCTGTTTTGCATCAAATGAATAAAAAGCACACCACTGAACCACAGAAGCCGGGATGACAGTGGTTTGCAACATGAGCTGTGGATTCAGACTGTCTGGATTCCAATTAATCTTCAGTCACTTAAGAACCATGTGACCTCAAGCAAGTTATTTAAACTCCCTTTGCCCCAGCTCCGTTATCTGTAAAATGAAGATAACAATAGAATTAACTCATTTTTGGTGAGAATTAAAGAGATTAAACATTTTTAAGCTGTTAACATTATATAAGGCACATTGTAAGTTTTGAATGAAACAACATCTGTATTTTCTCTTTTCTCTTTCTCCTTCTCTCTTCTTTCTTCTCTTTTTCTTTATATATGTTTCAAGGAGCACAGATGCTTTTAATCTGCCTAAAACAATAGGAATTTATCATTAGGGTACATGTAGTACTAAGGGAGATTGGGAATTCACAGAAAACACCAGAACCAAATTTTATCCAGTTATAATAGCCACTGGAAATGGAAGATTTTTTTCAATTCAGGGCAGCTTTAGGAATCATGATATCTTACCTCTTAATTAGCAATCTTTTATTAATCCTTTCTGTAAAAGTGTGCCATTATATTCACTCAGCTGAATGAATTTGTCTGTATGTGTCTCCTCAATGCTCTTTCTGCCCAAATTCCTGAAAAAGCTAATTGGCTTATTTTGATCTGGTTCCTTGTTTGCAAGTTGCTTTTGTCAGGGAAGCAGAATTAAGAAAGGAGAGGCAAGCATGGGGATAAAGGTATAGTTTCAAGAGAAATGTAGGGAAAGCATATAGAATAGGTCGGCAGGATGGGCAGTCAGGAGTAAAGGAAAAAGAGAAGTTGAAATGAGGCACTGTTCTGGATGTGTTGACTTTACCAAGAAAATTGTTGGTAGGCAGCTAGACAGCAGAAGCTTTTGTTGTTTTGTTTGTTTAACTTGAGAGAAATTAGGTCTGAAGATCCTAAACATTATTGTCTATATTTTATTTATAATATCTATAATTTTCACCATTCATTAAGTTATATTATAATCTAGTCTAAACTCAACATTGAAATCAAATTACATCATACCAAAGTAGATTCCGGTCCTAGTTTTGCCACTTCTTGGCTTTGTGGCTATAGTGGATTTATTAAAGAGATTTAAACTTCAGCTTCTTCATCTGTAATATACAATAGTTGTCATAAAATCAATGACATACCTGATACTCAATAAAATGTATGTTATTTCTTTAATCATTATCAGTAGCTTGATTCACTATGGCATTGTTGATTGTATTTATACCAAAACTAAAACACTCATGAAAATATTATTTCTTTGAAAAAAATTTGATTTGATTTATATTATTATGACTTTCAACAACTTAACAGGTAAGGTTGCTAGATAAAATACAGAACTCCCAGGTAAATTTAAATTTCAGATATACTATAAATATTTTTTATCTTATTACATGCTTTTATAAAAATCAGTCTAGTTTATCTGAAATTCAACTTAAAGTGGATTTTTCTTATATTTTATTTGCTAAATCTGGCACTCTATATAAAATTCAAGTTGGTTTGAATACTGTGTTTAGCCACTTTTATACAAATGGTAATGTGGCTTATATCACCGGGATTAAATGTTTGGACTGTGAAAATGTCATGTGACTTTTACTGTTTTCTCATTCTTCCTCTTAATATTTTGTTATCTATACATTTCTAAACTGTATTAGTAATTGTGCCCAGAACTGAGCAGAAGATACTGGAAAAAAAAAAGTGGCTTCAATATATAGGGGTTTATTCTTTCATAAAACATACTCTAAACAGCTGGCATTACTCTCCATAAAGCATCTGGATCTCAGTCATCCATCATTTTCTATAGCATTACAAGACCATGGCTTCCATCCTTAAGGTCATCTCAGGATTCAAGAGGGCTGCTGAAGCTCCAGCCATGCTCTTGTAAAGAGTCTGCTTAGAAATTCTAAAACTGTCTATATTATAGTTTACTGCCATGCAATAACTAAAATAAACATAGCAGGGTGGTTGGTCAATATAATCATTTAGCTGGGCACACCGCTCAGCACTCTGATACAGAGGAGGAACAGGAAAATAGATATTTGGTGGCAACAAGCACTCTTTAACACTTTATACAAGGCCATTTAAGAGAATATAAAATGCTCTACTTTATACTTTTGTGGTTGTTTTTCTGACTTGATTAAATATGATTATCCATCTGACTTTAAATCTCTGCAACTCTGCACACCATTTTTCTTCCATGGTAAACTGAATCAGTCTTCAATTTGGTTCTTTGTTTTGCTTTTATATGCCTTTCCTTGAATATGCTGCTTTTTGTTTTTTGTACATTCGGTACGACAGTTTTTTATTATGATCATTTTTTTTGTAGAAACTGAGTTTATTTCTGCCAGCATGGGAGAAAAAATATGACAAATTTGATAAGAATATAGTCTGTCTCAAAATGAAGTATAAACACCAGTATTGTAAACAGTTTGGGAAAAGAAAATCTTGCAGATCTAATCTAGAATTGAAATGCTAGGTCAAGATGTAAATTTCAAGGTCCTAACTTATCTCTCTCATTGGATAGGTCTTAAGACGTTGAATTAGTCAGACCAAATTTGTGCCTCTTGTCATCTGAATATCTGGTTACCTAGTTATCTCTGCTGGTTGCCAATATAGTTGGCATTAGAAATTTTGTCCTTTGCATATCTGACGTTAGTAGCTAATTTTTTATAGGCTTTATTCAGCCTACACTATTGATTTCTCTGTGATCATTCAGTATTTTCACAAGTTCTGACAGATCTGCAACTTTGCTGGAAGAATGTACTCCTCTTAGTCTTTTGTCCACATAATACGCTGTCGTGTACACATTCAGGAGCCAATTAAAACATGAAAAATGTGTAGTAATACATGAATTTAGATACTAACTTCCAAAGAAATAATTCCCCTAATACCTCAAGGCAGGCAGCTTTTTAGTATAGCTAATGGAACATAAACTTAGGCCCTTCACTTCATAGTCCTATATCTGGCACAGGAGGGGCTCTAGCAATATTGTAATCATAATTTTGTATTTTTTTAAAGAGGACCAAAGATAACCCAACCCAATTTGTATAAAATTCAGACCCTGTAAATACTGTATTCCTCCCTGTCTTACAGTAAACAATAAAATTACTGTTTTTGGATGCCATTTTTAGAACATGAGAATTTAAAAATGCATGAAAGAAGTGCTAAAGACATGTTTCCCCCCGATTCACTTCATTTTCTTTCTTTCTTTCTTTCTTTCTTTCTTTCTTTCTTTCTTTCTTTCTTTCTTTCTTTCTTTCTTTCCTTCTTTCCTTCTTTCTTTCTTTCTTTCTTTCTTTTTATTGTGGTAAGACCACATAACACCAGATCTACTCTCTTAGCACATTTTTTAAGTGCACAATACAGTCTTGTTAACTATATGCACAATGTTTTAGAGCAGATCTCTAGAACCTATTCATTCATCTTGCATTGAAACTTTACACCCATTAAAGACAACTCCTCATTTCCCTCTCCCATAGTCCCTGGCAAGCATTATTCTATTCTCTGTTTCTATGACTTTGACTTGTTTAGATTTCTCATAGAAGTGAAATCATGTGGGATTTGTCCTTCTGTAACTGGCTTATTTCCCTTAGCATAATGTCCTCTAAGTTCATCTACATTGTCAGGATTGCCTTCTTTTTTAAGGGTGAATGATATTCTATTTTATATATGTATATACATATATATATGTACACATATAAGTGTATATATATATATATATACTTATTTATTTATCTGTTGATAGATATTCATCTTATTTCCTTATCTTGGCTATAGTGAATAATGCTACAATGAACATGGGTGTGCAAATACCTCTTAAAGATAATGATTTCAGTTATTTTGGATATGTATCAGAAGCAGGATCATATGTTAATTACATTTTTAATTTTTTGAAGAACTTTCATACTGTTTTTCATAGTGGATGTTCCACTGTACGTTCCCACCAACAGTGTACAAGGGTTCCAATATCTCCATATCATTGATAATACTTGTTATCTTTTGTGGGTTTTTTTTTCTAATAGACATCTTAACATGTATGAGGTGCTATCTCATTGTGGTTTTGATTTGCATTTCCCTGTTGATTAGTGATATTGAATGTCATATCATATATCCCTTGGCCATTTGTATTTCTTTTTCAGAGAAATGTCTATTCAATTTTCTTGCCATTTTTTAATTTGTTTGTTTACTTTCTTGTCTTTGCTATAGAGATTCAAAAAAAAAACCATTTGGCAGAATTCAATACCCATTCAGGATTTAAAAAACTCCAAACAAACTAAGTATAGAAGGAATCCACATATTAAAGGACATATGTGAACATCCCAGAGCTAACATCATATTCGATGGTGAAAAACTTAAAGCTTTTTGTCTAACAGCAAAAACAGGGCAAGGACACCCACTCTTGCCACTTCTCCTTAACATAGTACTGAAAGTTCTAGCCAGAGCAATTAGACAAGGAAAGGAATTAAAAGACATCCAAATAAGAAAAGAAGAAGTAAAATTATCTCTGCAAGAGACATACTATATGTATAAAACCCTAAAGATTACACACACGTGCATACACACGTATACTCACATACAGGCAACTCTGTTAGAAGGAATAAATGAATTTATTATAGTTGTAGAATATAAAATCGACATACATCAGTTGTAGATGTATATAATTCTATGTACTACCAGTGAATTATTCAAAACAGAAATTAAGAAAATAATCCAATTTACAATAGCATCAAAAAGAATAAAATACTTAGGAATAATCTCATCCAAGAAGGTGAAATACTTTTGCTCTAAAAACTACAATTTATGAAAAAAATTAGGAATACACAAATAAATAAAAAGCCTTCCTTGTGATCACTGAATGAAAGACTTAATATTGTTAAAATGCCCATATTACCCAAAGTGATGTGCAGACCCTATTTAATCCTTATCAAAATTTCACGGTTTTTTACAGAAATAGAAAAATAAATCCTAAAATTTACATGGAACTACAAAGAATCCTGAACAGCCTGAGTAATATTGAGAAAGAAGAAACAAAGCTGGAGAACTCTCATTTATTTCAAAGCTTACTACAAAGCTGCAGTAATTAACACAGCATGGTACTGGCATAAAGATAGATATATTGACTTACGAAAGCCCAGAAATAAATTTATACATAGATGGTCAATTGATATTTAGAAGGGTGCCAAAAATACACAATGGATAAGAAATAATCTCTTCAATGAATAATGTTCGAAGAACTGTATATGCAGATACAAATGAATCATTTGACTTGTACCATACTCAAAAATGGACTCAAAATGGATTAAGCTTAAAAAAAGACATGACACTGTAAAATTACGAAAAGAAATATCGTAAAAACTTCATGATAATCTTATTGGCAGTGATGTCTTAGATATGACACCAAAAGCATAGGCAACAAAAGTATACACAAGTGAGACTTCATCAAAACTAAATAGTTTCTGCATAGCAGAGGAAACAACCGTAAAGTGAAAAGTCAACTTACAGAATGAAAGAAAATATTTGCAAACTGTATATCTGATAAAGGATTAATATCTAAAATATATAAAGAACTATTGTAACTCAATATCAAAAATAAGTAAAACAGTAATAATAGCTATAATATCCTGAGTAAAAAGGGATCATTCTTAAGATAATCTCTTTGCTGTGACTTAAAGTGATTCAGACCATATATAGATAATCTTCATTTAAAGCAAAATATTCTGTTAAAATAAAATACACAGATATTAAATAATTAAAATGATCATTTAAATTCAAACCAGAATCCAATTGCAGGTATAACAACTTGCCATATTCCTAGGTTTTTTTGTTGTTGTTGTTTTTGTTTTTTTTTAATCGTGTAGGCTAAAGACAAACAATAATAATAAACACCTAGATTTTCCAGTACATAGCTGGCAAAATTAGTACTGGGAGATAGCATATCAAAACATAATGAATAAAATTTGCATTGTATGTCTGGATTTTAAAAGTCATTAAATGCTTCATATATAAGATTATATCTTATATAGAAAAAAGGTTTCAGTATGTATACTATACTTTAAAATTATAGCTAAAATCTTCAAGTCATATTTAGTTTCCAGAGATTCAAAGGAATGATTTTAGTAGTAGAGCGTTCTAACTATGCCATTAATATTTAATTGTAATATTTAAAGCAATGAGAAAATATAACTTTTTCCCTTAAAAGTATGAATTTAAAAGTGTGTGTGTGTGTGTGTGTGTGTGTGTGTGTGTGTGTGTGTGTGAGAGAGAGAGAGAGAGACAGACAGACAGACAGACAGAAAGAAAGAAAGGGGTGTTTTTATCTTTTAGGCTATTCATTGGTAGCAGAGCTGAAATTTTATATCACAATAAAAATAATTTAATTAGCAAGATCTTATTTCACCATTTTAGATTCCTATAGTGTTGTCTTCATATGGGTTATATTAAGAGGATACCATCAAAATTAGTTATTTTAAAAAAGAGCTATTGACTTTTGTCATCCCTAGACTATAAATAATTCATTCCTGTTTCTCTTTCAACTAAAAATGTAGACATTTAATGTTTGTAATAGAACACACTGCTCACTATATAATTTTTATCACCGATTCATTTTTAATATAGGCCTGAGGACATTGTAGCTCTAAAAATCCAAGTGGAATCAGAGAATATTTATGATTCAAAATCTTCCAAGCCAAATAAGCAGTGAGCATTGGCATGGCTGAGGAATTTCAAATTCTTTCACAAATATAAAGCATGAAACATGCATTAACTTTCCACCTAAATACATGTTATGTAGGATCAATTCTAATTATTAAATTGGAGAAACCACATGTGATCATAAATCACCTAAGAGTACATTGTTTTAAAATGAATAGTCTTCCTAAATTACTTTTTCCTGCTGATGTATTATAGCCCTCTATATTACAATTCACATCTCAAAAATGACTTAAAATCAGTAATTTAAAATGTATTTTTAAATGTCATTATCCATAGTTTTTAGAACCTATTTTTGAAAATAGTAACAAATAAAAATGCAATATCCATGTGAGAATGAGTGGCAGAAATATTTACATATGAGTTTGTTGAGGATATAGGAAATTCAAGTTCAGCTTCCAAAATTATTAAAAAAATCATATTATTTAAATTTTATGAGAAATATTAATATTGAAACATGCCCTCACTATAACATTTTTTAAATAAGAATCTTGGCTAAATAACTATTTTTATATATATTCTTTTATTGAAGTATGCATTTTTAATTTTTCTTCATTATCTTTCTGAGCCATGGACCCAGGCAACTACTGTGTTTAAGCTAGAAAATTCCAAAGTTGAAGTTCTTCTTGAAATTTCTCTTTTGGGTCCCAATTTTTTCATTTGAATGTGCAAAATTCAAAGAAATATCATTATCCCCAAACCTACATTTGTAGTGTTTCCTAGTCAGTGGAGACACAGCCAGAAAACAGTCTGACCAGGTTTTCCCCTCATTTTTTTTCCCCTCAAATCTAATCTGTCACAAAACCTTGTGAATTTAACTTTTTCATTTATCTTAAATTCATTCTGTCATCTCATCTCCACCGCAGTTGCTGCAGTTTAAGGCCTATCATTTCTCATCTTCAAACTTTATCCTTGCCTACTGAGACTGCTCCCTCACTTCGAATCCGTACTTCGTATTATAGCCAGACAGATCTTCATAAAATTTACATGTGGCTATTTCACTTTCCTTTTTAAACCCTTTAATGGCTTCTTGTAGCTTCCTGGGGAAAAAGATAAAAGTTTTTAGCTTGTTCTAGAAAGTTTGTTTCCCTATTATTAATAATTATTCCTACTCTTCTCCGATATTCACTGTTTATTGTAAACTCTCCATAACACTAGCCGTTCTCTATGTTAAGTTGCTTGATTATACTATTCTTGAACACATTCTTCTCAATACTGAAAATCTCTTTCTTATCCCCTTCATTTACCTAAATCCAGTGTGTTCTTTAAAAATAGACAAACACCTCTTATTTTTGAACATGCTGTCTTTTTTTCCCTGTAAATTCTTCATACACTAACTACAATACTTGTTGCATCGTAATAAAACTATTTGTGTTCTGGCCCTCCTTCTCTGGGCTACAAAATTTGAGCACCAGAACCTTCACCAATTCAACTTTGCATTATGATGATAGCACTATACTGACACGTAGTAGGTATTCGATAATTTTTAAATTCACAAATAACAAGTCATGGAGTGATGGTTCTTATATTTTCAATTATGAATTGTTGAAAATTTTTGTGGACTTTTTGTATTTAAAACCTGGCTGAAGATTTTATTTTCTTACTGTAGCCACATGCAAGATTATCCATCAACAAGTATTTATTGGCAATCAATCATTTAAGCCTAGCACAGCTCCACAATTTCTAGATTCAATTTCTTTAATAACAGTTTTCATTAAGCATATTGATTTTTTACTACACTTTGATTTAATCTCTTATCATATGCAATAAGGTAGGCAAGAAAAAAATGAAGGGAAACACATATGTGATCATTGTTTAATCTTCATGCATTTAACAAATATTGATTTAACTGCTACACGTTTTCAGGCGCTCAGCTAAATGCTGAAGCTATAAATGTAATAGACATTATCCCAGTCTCTAAAATCTCATTGAATGAAGGACTCAAAAAAAAAAAAAAAAGAAGAAGACAACAACTGCTCTACATTTAATAATGCAATATGAAACAGTTGCAGAAATATATACACCACGAAAGAACAGAAAAGGTAAGTCAAATTAAGTATTAAAGGCTAATACTTTTAAAAAATATGCAAGTCTTGCAGTTTAGATGATAGCCAACTGAAAGAGTAGGTAAGTATCCTTGGGAAAGGGAACAGCAGGCTTGAGAGTGCATGGTTCATTCAGTGAAGTTCAAGTCCCTCATTATATCTAAGAGTATGCAAAGACTATGGATCAAGAAAGGGCATGGCTATGAGAAATAATACTGTTTTTATTTGATTATTGAGCTGCACATTTATACTTATACATCACAATGATATTGAGCTGTACATTCATACTTACAACACACATCACATAACAGTTAACGAATACTTAATATTTTTCAAACATTGTAACCTGTCATTTAAAAAATATTAACTCATTTACTTATTTAAGACATGTAAACCAACATGTCTATTCACAAATACAAGATGATGTTTAAATTGATATTTTCCATTTTTTTTTGCTATGGTAAAATACATATAATGTACAATCTACCATATTAACCATTTTAAATGTACAGCTCAGTGATAATAAATATATCCATAATGTTGTGTAACTATCACTGCCATCCATCATCTCCATAACCCTTTTTGTCTTGCAAAACCCATTAGACACAAATTTCTTATTTTTCCTTCCTGTCAGCCCTGGCAGCCACCATGCTACATTCTGTCTCTATGATTTTGCCTACTCTATGTACCTCATATAAGTGAAATCATACAGTATTTGTCTTTTGTTACTCACTTATTTTATTTAATATAATGTTCTCAAGGTTCATCTCTGTTTTCATAAATGTAAGAATTTAATTGTATCTTTTTATTGTATTGAAACTTTTATTAAAATATAATTCCCTTCTTTGTCTCTTATAAAATATTTTTTTATTTTATCTATTTTGTCTGATATTAGTATAGCCACCCTTGCTGTCTTTTGGTTACTAGTAGCATGCAATAACTTTTTCCATCCTTTTACTTTCAATACATTTTTGTCTTTCTAAAGTGAGTCTCCTATATAAGGCATATAGTTATGATTTTCTATATTCTGCCATTATTTGTTTTTTGATTGGAGAATTGAATTCAATTTACATTTAACATATTCATATGGTCAAGGGGTGCAAAATTTCAGTTATGCAAGATAACTAAGTTTTGGGGATCATTTTTTGTACGTTAGTAGAACAACCTAACTACAGTTAACAATATTGTATCATATACTTGAAATTTTCTAAGCAGATCTTAGCAAAGTTAGCTAAGAGATCTTAAGTGATCTCACCACAGAAAAAAAATAGTAACTATGGGAAGTTATGGCTATGTTGTAGCTTGATTTTGGCAAATATTTCACAACATATACACATATCAAATGCACAGCTTTAGTTGTCAACTGTATCTCGATAAAGTGGAAAAATTATTAAAGTTATTACTGATAAGGAGAAACATTTCTGTCATTTTGCTATTTGTTTTCTATATGCCTTAGACCTTTTTTATCATTTGCCTTTTTTGTCTGTTTAGTTGATTTTTTGTAGTGAAATATTTAAATTCCTTTCTCATTTCCTTTTTATATATACTTTATAGTATTTTCTTTGTGGTTATCATGGGGATTAAATTTAACATCCTAAAGTTATAACACTCTAATTTGAATGTTCACCAACTAAACTTCAATAAAGTACAAAACTCTGCTCCTTTAACAGCTTCTTCTACCCCTTTTGGTTGTTGATATCGTAAAAATCACGTCATTATACAACGTATGCTCAAAAACATGAAGTAATAAGTAATTTGAACGCAGTCATCTTTTAAATTAAGTAGAAAACAAAATGTGAATTGCAAACCAAAGTTATAATGATACTAGCTTTTAGATTAATATATTTTAATGTATTATTCTCCTAAATAAAGTAGAAATCAAAAAGTGGAGTTACAAACCATTGTTACAATAATAGTAACTTTTATAATTGCCCTTGTATTTATCTTTATTGAGATCTTTAATAACTTCATATAGCTTTGAGTTACTGTCTAGTATCCTTTCACTTCACCCTACAGGAATCCCTTGAGCATTTTTCACAGCACAGATGAACTGGTGTTAAGTTCCCTCAGATTTTGTTTATCTGGGAATGTTGTAATTTCTCCGTCACTTTTGAAGGACAGTTTTGCTGGATACAGGATACTTGGTTAATGGTTTATTTCTTTTAGCACTTTGAATATTAGCTCACCACTTTCTGGCCTTCAAAGTTTCTGTTAAGAAATTTGCTAATGTTACTGAGAATTCCTTGTATATAATGAGTTGCTGCTCTCTTGCTACTTTCAAGATTTTCTTTGTCTTAGCTTTTGAAAGTTTGATTATAATATGTTTAGGTGTGTATCTCTTTGTGGTCATCTTACTAGTTTTTTGAGATTCTTGGATGTTTATATTCATGTCTTTCATCAAATTTGAAAATTTTTCATCTATTCTTTCATAAAATACTTTCTTTGCTTGTTTTTTTTTATTTCAGCATATTATGGAGGTACAAAAGTTTAGGTTATGTATATTCCCCATGCCCCCCTACCCCTCCAAGTCAGAGCTTCAAGTGTGTCCATTCCCCAGACAGTGCACATCGCACTCCGAAGCTTTCTTTGCTTCTTTTTCTACCTCTTTCTTTTGCTGGATCTCCCACAATGCATATGTTGGAGCTCTTGATGGTATATCATAGATTTCTTAGCTTTAGATAACTTTTGTTCAATCTTTTTTCTTTTTGCTCATCAGATTTAATAATTACCACTGTTCTGTCTTCAAGTTCTCTGATTCTTTCTTCTGCCTGCTAAAATCTGAATATGAATTCCTTTAGTGAATTTTTTCATTTTAGTTATTGTATTCTCAGGTTCAGATTTTCTTTTTGGTTTATCTTTCTTCCCTGGGATTTTCTGCTTTTTGTTGTTTTTATTTATTGTTGTAGACTGTATCTGTGCCAACAATCTGTCTGAAGTGTAAACTTAAAGTCTTCTCAGGATTTTTCTGAGCCTGTGCATTTTCTTAGGTATGTGCGGTCACTTTCTAATTTTCCCATTATATGGCCACCCAACTCTCTTTCTGCCCCTCTAAGATCAGAAGCACCAATCAGCAATTAAAGCACAGATCCCCAGTGTTTGGATAACAGGGTCCATTTTGCTGACCCTGACTCCTGAAAGCCGTGTGTAAGCTGCTTCTGGTACACATACACAGCAGCCACCAGGGGTTGGGGTGGGGGATAGGTAGCTGCTACTGTGCTAAGAGCTAAAATTGACTGAAACTAACCTCAGTTTCCCTTCCAAGACTTCCATAGCCTCCAGAGTTTGAGAATAATTAAATCAGACAGAGGCTGCCAGTGCAATTGTTGACTAGATGGGGAGACAGATTCCTGGTGCTTTCTGCTCCACCATCTTCCCAGAATACATCTGAATTTATTTTTAAGTGCATAATTTCAATAATAATTTATGTTCTTTTTGTAGCTTTTCTTTCTCTATCTAACTTGGACATATATATGGATCAAAATGTAATTTAAACAAATAATACATCTATGACATTTTAATCAACTTTCCAGTCCTATGCTACAGGAGAATAGCAAGCACCCTTTGAAGGATATGTAGCCTATGCAAAGTGATCCTGCAAATCCCATAAAGTACATAATATTCATTTCATAGTAAACTTTTCATCATACTCTAATTACAGTTAATTTTTGCCCACCTTTTTAATAATGTCCAGTTTGTGAGAGATTTATCTGCTCCAAAATTAATTTTTACAAAACTAAGGGGAAAACTATAGTGGTTTAATTGTTTAACAACCACCAGATATCATGCAGTTTATGACCAAAGTCTTCTTACATGACTGAACACATAATTGATGATGGAGAACATTTAATATAGAAGGAAAACCAATCACTTTAACAGTAATACATTATTCTTACTTTCTTTATCTTAATTCTTTTGTGCAAGAAGAAAAAGTTGCAGATTGACTCAAAATAAAAAAAAAAGGTATCATAGGTATTTATGTCCTGTAACAGTATCTATAAAAGCTATCAACAGTATACATCTTTTTTTCTAAATTTTTATTTTTAATTAAATTTAATTTTTAAATTTCAGAATATTAGGGGAGTACAAATGTTTTGGTTATATGGATTGCTTTTGTACTGTTTGACTCAAAGTTATAAATGTGCCCATCACCCAGATAGTGTATGTTGTACCCCTTAGGTATGATTTCACCCATCCACTGCTCCCCTCTCCCACTCGCATGATTTCCGTTGAGTTTCACTTCCATCTGTGCAGGAGTGCTGATCAGTTAGTTCCAATTTAATAGTGAGTACATGTGGTATTTGTTTTCCATTCTTGTGATACTTCACTTAGGAGAATTGTCTCCATCTTTCATCCAGATTGTTGCAAAAGATATTAATTCATTTTTTATGAGTAGTACTTCATGGTATATGTATGTACCACATTTTATTAATCCACTCATAAATTCATGGGCACTTGGGTTGATTTCACCTCTTTGCAATTGTGAATTGTGCTGCAATAAACATTTTAGTGCAAGTATCCTTTCTGCAAACTAGTACAACTTCTATGGAAAATAGAATGGAGATTCCTCAAAGAACTAAAAGTGGACCTCTCATAAGTTAGATTTAATCTAATTCTACACTAACATTAGCAATGGGTAAACAGAGTCAACAGATATGAATGAGCTTAGAGCATAGGAAATACATTGTTTTACATAAATTTAAATTGGATAGATACAAGATATCTTTCAGTTTGTGGCAAGAACAACTCCAACATCAAAAATAAAGGCAATCTTCAATGGATTGGCATTATGTGTAGGAGGTGAATAATATTTTTTAGATTAAAACAACTGAGATGAACATGGTTTCAATGAAGTATTATGAAATTTTCCCAGTTTTATTGAGGTATAATTGATAAATAAAAATTATATACATTTATGGTATATAGTGTGATATTTTGATACATATATACATTGTAAAATGATTACCACAATCAAGATAATTAGCACATCCATCTCCTCACATAGTTATATAGTTACCATTGTGTGTGCAAGTGCATGGTGTCAATAGCTAAGATCTATTCTCTTAGCAATTTCCCATATACAACAGAATATCATTAACTATAGTCATTGCTCTGTACATTGGATCTCCAGAACTTATTTATCCTGCATAATGAAAAATTTATATCGTTTGACCAATATCTCTGTATTTCCCTCATCCCCAGCCCTTGACAACCGTTCAACTCTCTGTGATTATGATTTCATACATAAGTGAAAATTTTAAATTCCACATGTAAGTGAAATCATGGGGCATTTGTCTTTCTGTATCTGGCTTATTTCATTTAGCATAATGTCCTATAAATTAATGCATATTGTTACAAATGGCAGAATTTCCCTCTTTATAAGGCATGGAGAATACTCCACTGCATATTTAGACCATATTTTCTTAATCCATTTGTCTGTTGATGGACACTTAAGTTGGTTCCATATCTTGATATTGTGAACAGCACTGTAATGAACATGGGAGCACAGACATCTTGCAAAAATACTAATTTCACTTTCTTTGGCTACATACCCAGTGGTAGGATTGTTAGATCATTGATTCATAGCCTGGGTTGGGATAATTAGAGGGCCATTTTTTGGCTAATGTCTCAGCGTCAATTGCTTGAGACAATGTCTATCCCTCTCATTAGGAAAGAAGGTACTGACATTTAAAGTTTTTGTGTCACTATCTCTCCTGTCCAGCTGGGAATGTTATTAAGAAAAAAAAAAACTTGGAAATAAGCAAAAGGATGACAGATCTTTCAAAGTCATATTGGAGCACGATGTAACAATACCATCCAGGAATTATTTAATTCTCCAGGGATGTGGCATTGGCTGTTAATTACTGATTAGGGCACAGATTCTGTGAATGAGTATTTATTTGTATATTTGTTGTCCAACAAAGATTCAAATGATTTCTATTCTATAGAAAAGATAACTCTAAAATAATTGTTTCATTGCCCTGTAGGACATTAACCAGTTTTGTGTTTAACGTAACAAACTTATTTAGCATATCTGACCCAAATTTTATATATCTCTACTCAAAAGCACTTTGAACTAGCTTTACCATCTTACAGTTTTCTCATCAATGAGTTAGGTAAATCCTATCTCATGTCCATTTTATATTTGTATAACAATTGTGTTTTAACTGTTTTAAAGTTGCACTTTAGCAATGTTTTAAGCTCTATAAATCTACAGTTCCTAAAAATAAAGATATGCTTCATATTTCCTGTAATTTAACTGAATAAAAGATAGAGCTATTATTTAGATAATTTAGTAATACAATTAAGTATTAGAAACAGGTTTTTGGTGGGGGGATAAAATGCTTCTACTACTTAAAAACATTTAGAGACTAACGTGATCCCTGGCCTAACAGGCATGTGCAGCTATGAAACACCTATGTTAGAAACACTGTGCTATCATTTCCTAGGTAACAGGATGCTGGCAAAACATTCAATCTCTCTGAATACTTCCTATTTGTAAGGAAAATAAAAGACATTATAGAGACTTTCCTTGGAGATTTGTAAAAACAATTGCATTAAATGAAACATACGTGTTTTGACTAATACCAGGTATAAAGTAAAAATTTCATAATAAGATTAGTTCTTCCCTTCAAGAACTTTTACTCTATTCTTGTTGTCCTCACTTAAATTCCTTTGTTCATTTTCTAATAAGAATTTATCCTATTGTATTTGAATATTTTATTAAACAAAAGACTGAAAATTAAATTTTGAAATAGTATAGAAAAGTATACAGAATTTTAATGCATATTTCATAGAAATATGTAATATTCACCTTTTAACTCAAAAACATAAAAATAATTGATAACACACTTTTCTTTATATTTCAAAGTTTTATTTTACAAAAAATATGTTTTCTTGACATAAATTCACAGAGTTAAATGTACAAACTACAATTGTAGAAGAATAGTCAAAAGAATATGATTACATAAATAGTAAGATATATGTGGTCAGGTTATTCACTTAGAAAAAAATATTATTGGTTTTTAAATAACATAAATTTTTGGTACATCAGAAAGTACACACCAATGCCTAAAAGTATTATGCACCATGTTTATTGGAATTTATTTTCTTCTCAACAAAACAAAATAAAAATTACCCCTGCACAGTGCAAAGTCACTCAGCTGAAAACAGTTGTTGAAGTTGGAGTTAATCTTGCTACACACTAAAATAAATTTTAAATGAACCAATTATAGCTTCATTATATTTCTAAATTAAATGTAACTCTAAATGAGAAACAGTAGAATAATACCTTACCTGAGTTCCCACTTAATAATGCTGAAATTTCTCATGAAATTTGGTTTAATCACCAAATTTATTCAGGTACTAGTGCAAATTTGAAACTATCCTTCTTAAATGAATAATAATAATGTACTTTAAAAGTTTTAACTTGTTTTAAATGTTGTCTAATCAAAATGCTGTAGTAATTTATATGCCAAAGAAGGCTCTATGGCACACTAAATACTATTATAGTTTATTGCTAAACAAAATAACATCACATCAAGTGCCAAATTATTGTTGTGTGTGACACAAATTATCCATAGAAGATAAGATTATGAATTGGTGAACTAAAAACCATAATGAAAAAGTTCAAATTTTGGCCTTGAAAGATAAGAGGAGATAAAATAATTATAAAGGAACATTAGGAAACCTTAATTGTAGGGATATGATTATGAAGTCAGAAATGGGCAAAGAATTTAGAAGGCAAAGAATTCACCACCCCCTTGCTGAAGTGACTCCCGGTATAAGGCGCTAGTGAAGAATGATGTGTTCTTGAATGGAAATCAATATTAAAAATACCTGGTACGTCTAATCAATTATTAACTTGGTCTACAAGGAATTGATTTGCTTCAGTTTTGCTTGTTTGTTATTGAGCACATGTGTTATAGGAATATTGGGAAAAAGCAGAACATTTTGTGTCAGATTCCTGTTAAGAGAACAAGTATAGATGGTATGAGAGAGCCAGTTTGTTTCACAAGTTCATATAAAGCAATGTTCTGTCAGCAAATGAGGGAAAAAGCAGGAACAAAGTATGACTCAAAATTTGGAATCCAAGTGATTAAAAAAATGATGGTACCCTCGGTAGAAATAGAAGAATCCTGTTAGCAGATTTGTTGTTGGAATTAGAATATGGTTTTCATATAAATATGTTAATGTGAGGTGATTGAGTGACATCCTATAGAAAACAGTTGTAGTTTGAAGTTGTAAAATTTGTTACCCATCTTTGTAGAGACATCCTTAACCAATGTTTGAAATTAGATAATATTCATATATCTAATCACTGTCATTAATAGTTTTGCTGATCCTTCAAGTTTCCAGTTATAATTATGATTTAGAAATCACTGCTATGGAGTGCCAGTTTTGCCCTAGGAAATCCACATGTATTGCCTGTTATGAGAAAGGTAGCGTTGTCCCTGTTTTGCAGGCAAGGAAGGTTCAAAAAGGTATAAAATCCTAAGGGCTGTGCTGAGCTGGAGAGAGCTGTGCTGCCAGGTGCCATAGGAGCTGATTGAGGCAAGGAGCCAAAATGAAAGCAACAGTCAAGACTTTAATCACTTAGTGTGAAAATATAAGCCAGAGGCTAAACGAGAGAGCGTGCTCACTCATCCCACTGTTCCATTTTCCCCCTTGAAACAGCACCAGTCAAGGGTCAGCTGCATGAGACATGGTGAATTGCCTCACTGCACAGAGAAGCTGAACAAAAAGGCCCTGCAGTTTTATGTACCTGTGGGGGAGGAGAGAGGGAAGGAAGAATAAGGGATAGGGGTGGAAAGGAAAATACTGAGTCCTAGTGGGAAAAAGTGCCTTCAGCTGCTCCCTCCCTCCCCCATTAAGAGGCCTCAGCAGAGGTGCCTGAGGAAAGAGTGCACCGTAGGCCCCTCCCTGGGCTAGGAATACAGAGATGCATGGAGTATGGCTGGCCAGCGATCCTGAGTCCTTGGCTGCAAGTCCCATCAGAGATTGGCTGTGCACCACGACTGCTGTGCAGACGATAGCTTCCTCCACGAGAACTGCCAGGTAAAGCCTTTGTACTTCCTTGTGGTCAGGCCTGAAAGTTCACACATGGGTTTTTCACCAGGAGCCAGAATCCTCAATCATTTTGAAATGAACTGGCCTAAACCAAAGCATATATAGTGATGGCTTGAAAAACATCCCATTTTCTTCTAATCAAGATGATTCCCTCATCAAAAACATTTTTAAAAAGTTACTATAACTGCATTGATTTTCATGTTGTCTCTGGTATTTTTACTGTTCCTTACTAATAAAGTGTATGTTTGGAAATATCCGTTGTAACTTGAGACAGAAAACAGCTGGAGATAAGTAGTATGTTGTAGTCCCATACGCCACGTAAAACGTGACGGAAGCAGAAACTCCATGTGCTGAGACTGATGGCAGGCAGCCACAGGATTCTGATGTCTGGATGTACCATAAAAAAATCACTGATATCCAGGAACAAAATAAACTTAGACTTAACTAATAATTAGTTGATATCATTTCTTTCTACTTTATCTAACACATATTTATATATGTGTTGCTTTATCTTCGCCACCAAATTCTAAGCTCTTTGAGATTTTGTAACCCTATAATAAATACCAAAGTCATATCTGCATAGAAAGTTTTTGATAAGTATTATTGAGTTGAATATGCTAGGCAATTAATAAAACACAGAGTGTCATTGTTCCTGGAGATCAGTGACGTTTATGATACATCCGGGCAGCAGAATCTCATGGCTGTCCATTAGTACTTTGCATCTTGACACTAGAAATGATTAAGTGACATATTGCGATCCAGGGAATAAGATTGGCAAGACCAACCTGATAGGAAGTTAAAAGGAATAAATTACTAATTAGTAATGGAGATTTCAGATTGAGATGCATTATAAAATTCAAACTTAAATTTCATTGGGATTTAATGTTACACTTAATGGGCTAAAGTGATTTCAAATGTCCTTTTTGGCATCACTCTGCACATTAAAAGTAATATGACTGTCATTCATCACTGGTTAACCTGAGAAAGTAAAACAATTATGCTCTGATATTGTATTTCTTATATTAACTTTTCTTTAAACATAATTTTTAAAAATGGAGCTGCCATGTGTGTGTTTCCATTTGGCAGTTTTTCTCATTGCTCTCTGATTTCTAGTTGGAGTGTAACATTTCCACCTAAGAAGACCTTTAGACTCATCAGCACCCCACTGATATTTTAAGCTCAATATATTATTGTTTTGTTGCAATTTCTGACAACCAACATATTCTTCATAATTCAAAACATAGAGATTATAGATTTTCAAGTGGAATCTCTTATATAAAATAAGAAAATTATGGAGAGGAGAAATAACATTTGTTAAGTGGCTAACACATGCCAGACACAGTGCCAATGTGTTATGTTACTTGGCTTATTCAATCACGATAAAAATGTAGGGAACGGTACTTCTTTCCATGTTCGTGTCTGAGAAAACTGAGGCTGAGAGACTGATTTAACCAAAAGGAGACCTAGAGGTAAAGCAAGAATTAAAAGCTAGATTTGGTGGTTCCAAAATTATACTATTTTTCTGTGTGGGAATGTTTCTGTTTATGTCTAATTCCTCTTTGTGTATTAGATTTGAATTAAAAATGGGTTATATTGGCATATGTTGCCATCATAAAACTACTTTAAAGTCTATATCTGTATGACAGTATCAACATCAATTAAAATTCTTCTTAATAGTGTCTATTTCAGATGTGAACTTATATGATTCTATAATATATAGATTAAAAATGTTGTCATTTTAGTGAATTTCCACTGTAACATTCCAGAAAAGTATTTCATAACATTCAAAGTTATCACACGGTAAATTATCTGGTTCTACACTACTCATGAACCTTAAGCAATATAGTAATGGATATAAATATGTGAAGAATTATCAAAAATTTATTTCATATAATTAACCATTAAGATTTTTGACTTTCTGAATTTTTGTACAAAGGTACCTAACAAAAATACATTTCCTAAAGCTACAGACAGGCATATCTCAAAGATCTTGCAGGTCTCGTTCCAGACTGCTGCAAAGAAGTAAATATTGCGATAAAGTAAGTCACACACAAAAAATTTTCAGTGCTTATAAGAATTATGTTTACATGAAACTGTAGTCTATTAAGTTTTCAATGGCATTATGTCTAAAAAATTAATATACATACCTTAATTAAAAATTCTTTTTTGCTAAAAAACATTAACGATCACCTGAGCCTTCAGTAAGTCATAATCTTTTTGCTAATGGAGGGTCTTGCCATGTTGTTAATGGCTACTGACTGACCAGAACAGGGTGGTAGTTGAAGGTAGTTGTGGCTAAGGCAATTGCTGAAAATAAGACAACAATGAAATTTGCCCCATTGATTGATTCTCCCTTTCATGAAAGATTTCTCTGTAGCATGTGATGCTGTTCATTTTTTTACCCAGTGTAAGACTTCTTTCAATAGTAGAGGCAATCCTCTCAAGCCTTGCCACTGCTTTTTCAACTAAGTTTATGTAATATTCTAAATCCTTTGTTTTCATTTCAGCAATGTTCACAGCATCTTCTCCAGAAGTAGATTCCATCTCAAGAAGCCACTTTCTTTGCTTATCCATATGAAACAATTCATCCATTCAAGTTTTACCTTCAGATTGTAGCAATTCAGTCACATTTTCAGCCTCCACTTCTTATTCATACTCTTCTCATGCTATTTCCACCATATCTGCAATGACTTCCTTCATAGGAGTCTTGAACTCCTCAAAGCTATCCATTAGAGTTGAAATCAATTTCTTCCAAACACCTGTTAACATTTTCACCTCCCCTAATGAATCATTATTGTCTGTAATGGCATCCAAAATGATGAATTATTTCCAGAAGTTTTCAATTTACCATGCCCAGATCCATCAGAGGAATCACTATCTGTACTATCTATGGCAGCTAGCTATCTGTAAACCTATGGCTTTACAAAATGTATTTCTTATATAATAAGACTTGAAAGTCAAAATGATGTCTTATTCCATGAGCTGCAGAATAGACATTGTGAGAAGAGTTATGAAATCAACACTAATCTTGTATATCTCCATCAGAACTCTTGGGTAACTAGGTGCATTGTCAATGAGCAGGAATATTTTGAAGGAAATCTTATTTTCTGAGCAGGATGTCTCAATCATGGACTGAAAATATTCAGTAAACCATACTATAAACAGATGTGTTGTCATTCTGGCTGTGTTGTCCTATTTATAGAGCACAGGTTGAGTAGATTTAACATAATTTTTAAGGATCTTAGGATTTGGGGAATGGTAAATGAGCATTGGGGCTTCAACTTAAAGTCACCAGCTACATTAGCTTAAAGCAAGATAGTCAAACTGTCCTTTGAAACTTTGAAGCCAGGCATTGGCGCTGTGAAAATCCTAGATGGCATTTTCTTCCAATATAAGGTTGTTTTGTCTACATTAAAAACCTGTTGTTTGGTGTAGTTACCTTTATAAATTATCTTAGCTAGATCTTCTGGATAACTTGCTGTAGCTTCTACATCTGCATTTGCTGCTTCACCTTGCTCTTTTTATTGTGGAGATGCTTCTTTCTTTAAACCTCATAAACCAACTTCTGTTAGCTTCAAACTTTTCTTCTGCATCTTCCTCACCTCTCTCAGCCTTTATAGACTTGAAGAGATTTAGGGTCTTTCTCTGAATGAGCCTTTAGCTTAAGGGAATGTCATGGCTGGTTCAATCTATCCAGACCCCTCAAACTTTCTCAGTAATAAGGCTTTTCATTTTGTGATCATTTGTGTGTTTACTGAAGTCACACTTTTAATTTACTTCAAAAACGTTTTCTTTCCCTTCACTATTGGGCTGTTAGGCCCAAGAGGCCAGGATTTCAGCCTATTTCAATTTTCGATGTGCCCTCCTCACTAAGTCTTATCATTTCTAGCTTTTGAGTTGTAGTGAGAGATGTGCAACTCCACTCTTCCTTGCAATTAAACACTTAGAGGCCACGGTAGGGTTATTTATTGGCCTAATTTCAATATTGTTGTCCCTAGGGGAATAGGGAGTCCAGAGGAAAGGAGACAGAGGAAGGAAGAGCCTTAGGGTGGAGCAGTCATAACAAACACATGTATAGATAAATGTGTTCACAGACTTATGTGGCAGCAGTTCATGGCAGCCCCCCAAAATTACAATAGTATCATGAAATATCACTCATCACAGATCACCATAACAAATATAATAATAATGGAAAAGTTTGAAATATTGCGAGAATTATAAGATGTAACACAGAGACATGAAGTGAGTGTATGCTGTGGAAAAAATGGTGCCCATAGGCTTGCTCAATGCAGGGTTGGCACAAACCTTCAATTTGTAAAAAACACACTATCTGCAAAGTTCAATAACGCAAAGCAGGATAAAACATGGTATGGTTTCATTATGAAATACTGGTATTAAAAACGGCTACATATAGAAAAATTGTCCATCTATTGACTTTCAATTTGCATGTGATTAAAGGGAACATTTTGAAGCCTAGTCCATGTCATGGGTATTCTGTTCTGTTATTCCATTAGTGAAAAACACTGCATGCTGTTGACCGTCATAGAAAGCTAGAATGGCAAACTGGTATTTCCCAATGTTGCTCCAACTGCAGTTGCTTTTGATAGTGGTCAAAGTGGTCCCCACAAGAAAGTTTGCATCTTCTTTGCTATAACACCTGCTTCTCTGCTGCTTCCAGTGGGATTTCTGCATAGGATTTGGGACTAAAGTTTTATATACAGCAAATATGTCCAAATTCAACAATATCTACAGAAAAAAAACTGATTTATAAAACTAAACAATGCACACTAAAGTGCAAAAGCAGATTACACTAGATAATCCTTATTTTAATCTTGCAACAACATCATTCTTTCTTGTTCTGAATGCAACTTTTAAGAAGTATATATGAGATAAATAAAAACATATTTTATAAATGCTGTCAAATTTTAAGTGCACATAATTTTGTGTGTTGTCAAATTATTCTCTAGATTTTTATTCAGAAGATATCCTGAATTTTAATTCTTGAGACAACTTACATTGCTAAGTCTATGGATACATACAGTCAGAGAAAAATTAAAATATCAAGAAAAAGTGCTTATTTCTAGATTTTGAAATTAGGAGTCATTTTGGTTGTCAAAAACTGTATGTATTTCTGTTGATTAAAAAAAGAAAAAGTAAATTTAGTGCAATGCATTAGAGAGTAGAGGTCCACTTCAATTTGGCTGGCAAACAAAATTCAGACTAAGACTAAGACTGACTGTTGTAATATTTTAGTAATTGCCTCAAGTGCAATTCCTTAGTTGGTAATAGCTAACTTATCTCTTGTATGGAAGCATTTTTCCCATTGTTTTTGTTTTATGTAAAATAGTACGTAAATAGTATTGGAAAATTTCAACGCTATAACCTTTTTCATCTCTTAGAAATTGGTTTTGCAAACTTAATTGCTTAAGAACTGTATAAATTTAATTAAAGAGAAATAATAAATTCTCAAATGTATATGTGAGTTTTGGGAGTTTTACCATGTCAAATATTTCAAATATATTTATGATAATTAAAGCACTCTGAACAAAGAATACAAGAAATTGTGCATAACTCTGCTCTTAACTATAGGTGCTAGTTAATGAAGGAAAATGATAAGCTTTTTAAATACACATAGACAGATATTTATTATTGACTGGAAGTATCCAATCAGTCATTTTAGGGAAAAAAATACAATGCCATAATTTTTAAAAATTTTTTTTTCTTGGAGAGAGGCAACATGGTGGGTGAGAAACACCTCCAGCCAGAGTGTCTCTGCAAGATTTTAGATGAAAGTAAAAAAACAAACAGGCAGACAAACATAGATCAGATAAGAGTTAGAAGGAAGGGTACCAGAAATTACAAGAAACTCCACAGGAAGAGGTTGCGGAGCAGAACTGGAAGGAGAAAGGCATCTGTGAGATATAAAACCTGGAGAGGCTTGGAGACCAACAACGAGGGCAGGTGGAGTGGTTAAATTTCCCCTCCCTTGCATCTTGGACTGCTGGTGGGCTCCTGGGCTCCTGGAGAGACCTGCCGACACCAGCACAGAGACAGCGGCCGCCAGTGAGTGGAGAGCTTCTTGCGGACAGCACAGTGGGCACCCAGATCCCTCAGGGTGCCTCCCGCCCCACAGACCAGAGCCTATCAGCAGGCCCCATGTTGCTTCATTCTCTCCTTCTCCTCCCCTACCCATAGCTGCCAAGGGAGACAACTTAGTCACCACCCAGAGACATCCATGGAAATCGGGACCTTTCCTTTTGGGGCCCTGCAGCAGACTGAGGGGTACTCAGACTGTGATCTCCCTACCTGCCAGCCCTCCCTGGTGCTGCTTGCCTAGTGACTTCAGCAGAGTGGAGCAAAACCCAAGACAGAGAGACATTGATACAGCTTGGGCACCCTGTGAGTAGCCTGAGACCAGCATTCTTCTCCCTGGCAGGGTGAAGGATTGATCTCTGAGGCCCAGGGAACAGGCTTGCAGGCCAGATCCCCTACACCCAGGTCTTGATCGCATTGCCCAGGGGCACAAAAGGGATATTTTCAAACTAGTCTACTGAGCTGTGTGTACCTTCAGGGGCTGATCAGAGTGGGTCCTAGCTGCAGCCTGCTCAAGGGGCACTGCTCCTCATGTGGGAGTGCTCCACTCCCAGCTCAGGCTGTGATCCTGGGCAGGAAACCTCCCAGCTTGCATCACAGTCAGGGAAGCTCCACTGGACTGAGGTCCTGCCAGAGGCACGGAAAAAAACTGCAGAATAGTGCTGAGGGTGGAAAGGAGCAAGGCCTGCTCCAGGCTGCCAGACTACGGGTCTCAGACAGCCCGACCTCCACACACAGACTTTTTGGCTGAGTGGGGCCATTTCAGCCCCTCCCTGGCAGCTCTGCCCAGAAGCAGAGAACAAACCTTTGGCACCTGCTAACAGGATTTGTAGAGCTTGAGGCAAGCTCACTCAACCCAACCCTGCCCAGCCTCACTCCCCAACCTGCCCCCTCTGAGGTATAGAAAGATACACCCTTCTTCTCAGGTGCCCACCTACCACCTGAGACAGAGAACATAAACAGGTGGAAAATGATACCATGCTCATGGGTCAGCAGAATCAACATTGTAAAAATGTCTGTACTACCCAAAGTGATCTACAGATTCAGTGTAATCCCTATTAAAATATCATCATCTATTTTTGCAGATCTAGAAAAAATAATTCTATGCTTCATATGGAACCAGAGAAGACCCCATACAGCAAAAGCAATCTTAAGCAAAAGAACAAATTGGGAGATATCAATTTACCAGACTTCAAGCTATGCTACAAGGTGATAGTAACTAAAACAGCATGGTACTGGCACAAGAAGAGAGAAATAGACCAATGGAACAGAACTGAGAACCAAGATATTAAACCATACTAATATAGCCATCTAATCATTGGCAAAGCAGACAAAAACATACACTGTGGAAAAGTATCCCTATTTAATAAATAGTGCTAGGAAAATTGGATAGCCACATGTAGAAAGCTGAAACAGGATCCGCACCTCTCACCTCTCACGAAAATTAATTCACTGGATAACAGACTTAAACCTAAGGCATGAAACTGTAAGAATTCTAGAAGAAAATGTTGGAAAAACTCTTATAGACATTGGCCTAGGGAAAGAATTTATGAAGAAGACCCCAAAGGCAACCACAGCAACAACAAAACTGAGTAAATGGGACCTGAATAAATTGAAAATTTCTGCACAGCCAAGAAAACTATCACGAGAGCAAAGAGACAACCTACAGAATGAGACTAATTATTCGCATGTTACACATCTGATAAAGGGCTGATAACTAGAATCTATGTAGAACTCAGGAAAATCAGCAAGGAAAAATCAAAGAACCCCATTAAAAAGTGGTCAAAGGACATGAACAGAAACTTTTCAAAAGAGATTAATGGCCAAGAAACGTATGAAAAATTGCTCAACATCTCTAATCATCAGGGAAATACAAATCAAAATCACAATGATATATCACTTACCTCCAGTAAGAATGGCGTTTATCAAAAAGGCCCAAAACAATAAATGTTCCCATGGATGTGGAGAGATAGGAACACTTATACAATACTGGTGGGACTACAAAGTAGAACAACCTCTGTGGAAAGCAATATGGAGATACTTCAAAGAGCTACAAGTAGACCTACCATTTGATCCAGCAATCCCATTAGTGGGCATCTACCCAAAGGAAAAAAAGACATTCTGTACAAAAGGCATCTGCACTAGAATGTTTAGTGTAGCAGCACAATTTACAATTGCAAAGATGTGGAAACAACCCAAGTGCCCATCAATACATGAGTGGATTAATAAAATGTGCTATATGTATACCATGGAGTTCTACTCAGCCACAAAACAAAATGGTGACCTAGCAGCTCTTGTATTATCCTGGATAGAGCTGGAGGCCCTTCAACTAAGTGAAGTATCACAAGAATAGAAAAATAATCACCACACATACTCACCATCAAATTGGTATTAACTGATCAACACTTATGTGCACATATAGTAGTAACATTCATCGGGTGTCAGGCAGGTGGAGGGGAAGTCGGGGATGGGTATATTCACAACTAATGGGTGCAATGTGCACTGTCTGGGGAATGGACATCAAGCTATAATGTCCATTTTTCATGTTTTGATATCAGGGTTTTCTTGGTCTCATAAAATATGTTCAGAGGTGGTTCTTCTTCCTCTACTTTATAAAAAAGTTTGTTTTTAAGATTGGTATTACTTCATTCATCAATATTTCTAGTATTCATCATTGAAAACGTCTAAGCCCAGAAATTTTTTATGGGGGAAGATTTTGATAATAACTTAAATTTCCTAGAGAAATAAAGGGCTATTCAGATTTTTTATTTAATCTCAGGTTTATTGAGTTAACTTGAGTTTTTCAAATATTTTTTCTATCATTCTAAATTCCTGTTCATAAATTTATTGACATAAAAGTGTTTATAACATGAACTTTTATCACTTCTAATGTCTTTAGGATCTATAGTAAAGCACCTATCTCAATTCTGAGGTTGGTAATTTGGATTGTCTTTTTTTTTCCTTAATAGATCTTATGAGTGTTTTATCAATTTTAATAATCTTTTCAAGTAACCAAATTTTTCTTGTTATTTTTTCTGTTTTTATTCTATTTTATTGTTTTTGCTGTTGTCTTTATTATTTTTTCTTTTATTTGCAATGGATTTAATTTCCTTATTTTCTTAAGAGGATATCTTAGCTAATTTAGGCTAAATTTGCCTTGCTTTACTCTGAACTATTTATTTGTTTAAGCAAACATTGAGAATATTTCATTAGAACATGACTTTTTCTACATTCGTTCATATTACGCAGATTTACATATGCAGCAATAAGCATGCTTTCTTAAAGATCCTTCATAAACTGTTTTCTTTCAGTGAATGGAAGCGTTCTACAAAGAAACATCTTTCTAAGATAACCTCTAGAATATGTTACTAGAACATCTCTTTCTCCACTGGGCACTATTAGGCCAAATTGGGTAATCCAGCAATAAAAGCCAAGCATGCTTTCTTTAAGACACATCATAAACCACTTTCTTTCCATGAATGGAAAAAATATGATAGAAACACATTTTAGTAAGAAAACATTGAGATTATGTTATTAGAACATGTTTCTTTCTCCTTTGGGCCCTATTAGGCCAAGTAAAGCAATCAGCAATAAAAGGGAAATGTAAGCAGGCTTTCTCTAAGATGCATCATAAACTGTTTTCTTTCAGTGAATGGAAATATATGACAAAGAAACAACTTTCTAAGCTAATCTTTAGAATGTGTAATCGGAACATGCCTCTAAACTATTTAATTGAAATCCATATGGACCATGTTAGCTGTTACCCATATATTCTCAAATCATATATTTTCATAAATATTTACTTTGAAATATTTTCTAACTTCTGATTGATTTCTTCTCTGGCTGATGGTGAGATATATAGATAGATAGATAAACACACACACACACACACACACACACACACACACACACACACACACTACATTCCCCTACTATTTGGGGATTTTCCAAATTGGTTTCTGGAAATGATTTCTCATATGTCAGAAAATATTCTTTGTAAGACTTAATTTTTTGAAATGCATCAGGATTTGTTTTATAGCTTCCATGTGATCTATCTTGTGACTGTCCCACGTGCACTTGGAATAGTATGCATTCTTCAGTTACTAGGTATACTGTCATGCAAACGGTAGGTCAAATCAGTTGACAGTGTCATTCAGATCTTTCATATTGTTACTGTTTTTTCCCCTCTTCTATTGGGAGGGGCAATACAAATCTTTGATTGTGATTGTGGATTAATCTCTCCCCAAAGTTCTGTCAGGTTTTTTCCTTGTTTCATATATTTTGAAGCTCTATTATTAGGTTTTCTACATATTTATGATTGTTAAATTATTATGCCTGTCTGTTATGTTGACCATTTAAACATTTATAATTTATATTTACTCACCTATTTCCCATTTTGAATAACTTTATTCCTGTATATCTAAGAGACCACTTGGTGTCATTTGCTTTCATCCTGAAGAACCTCCATTAGCTTTTCTTACAGTACAGGTCAGCTAACAATGAATTCTCTCAGTTTTGTTTATCTGTTCTATTTTTTTTCCTCTATAGAAAAGTACTTTCCCTGTATACATATAATTTGATGCTCACAGTTTTATTTTCATTTCTACCTGTGATTTAAAGATGTCATTCTGTGGTTCTCTGGCCTCACCCCCTCCCCATGGGGATGCAGTGGTGCACCCCATTATTGTTCACGAGTCATGATGTGTCATTCTTTTTTCTGGCTGCTTTAAATACTTTCTCTTCATCTTTTGACTTCAGCAGTTTGACTATGATGTGCCTGGGTAGGGTTTTCTTTTGTGTTTATTCAGTTTCAGTTTTGTTCTTCTCCTTAGATCTGTAAGTTGGTATCTTCCTTCAAACTTGAGGCTAATAATTATTTTTCTACCATATTTTGTCTTTCTCTCCCTTAGTATTACGATTACATACATTTTGACACTTTATTGTCTTTCCTCAGATCTCTAGCACCCTGCTAACTTTTCTTTAATATTTTATCTCTATAGGAGAATAATTTATTCATGGCATAATTTATATTTATCTACCTTCAGGTTCAGACATGTCCTTAGGCCATCACCAACCTGATGCTAAGCCCATCCAATGATGTTTAATTGAATTTATTGGCTTTTCAGCTCTAGAATTTATATATGTATATACACACACACACATATACTTACCTATCTTCATTTTTTCAGCTGAATTCTCCTTCTATTCCTACTTTTTGCCTATATTTCCTTTAAGTTCTTTAACCTATTTATAATACTCTATTTAAAGACTTTGTTGACCTACTGCAATAGCTAAGGCATGGAAGGTTAAGTTTTTATGGACAGATTTTTTTTGTTGTTGTTCTTTTTCTCCTGAGTTTGTTTGCATTTACCTGTTTGCATGCCTGATTGATTTTTAACTGGATACTGGACAATAAAAACAATTGTCCACAATGGTTATAGCCACTCTTGACTCCATGTTCTTCCTCCAAAGAGTGTTCAATTTTATTCTAACAGGCAGATAACTTGACTGGACTCAAATTCCAATGTGTCTCTAGCCTTAGACATCAATGGAAAACTGCACAGTCTCCCTGATATAATCATATTCCAAAATGGAAGGTATAAAAGGAACATAAATACGGGAAGAAACAATTGACTAGGGAATGCAACTTAGATAATGTATGATGGCAATGTATTAATGAAGCATTAGAGGATTTAAAAAGAAATTGGTATGGCAATATTCTAGGGAAATATAGAATCAAAACTAAACTAAAATAGTAGCAAAGTGAACAGAGTTGTGTTTTTGGTCTTTTTTTTTTTCCTTTTTAAATTTTGGCTAACTTAGACTGATCATCTCTCCATTACTCTATCTTCATTGGTTTTGTTGAGATTGCTTCATCCTTAGCTTCAGAGGAACATGTGGACCTAGTCAATCCAATCAAAACAGGCATTTCTCAATCAACATAAATCCCAAGTTCTTCCCCCCCCCAGCTTTATTGAGGTATAATTGATAAATATTAAAGCGTATGTGTTCTGTGTGGATTCTAATAAAATACTCAGTCTTGTTCTACTATGAATCAAGTGATTTTAATGCTTATGTGGTTCTGAGAAAGTTGAGCTACTTGAATCTCAGTTTACTTATCTTTAAAATAGAATTAATAAAACTTTCTTCATTTGACTAAATAAGCTTCAGTCAGTAACTCTTCTAGTTTACTGCAATTCTGAGATACAATAATTACTAAACAAGAATGCCAAAATATAACAGAAGGGTTTAGAACTGTCTAATATAAAAGCTACACTTTGAAGCCCCCACTTTAGGGAGTTCAAATAAATTGCAAGCAGAAGTGTTTTAAATAGAAATAATCCATTCTAAGCCTATATTGACTTTTTAATTTAAACTCTCAGATATTTCATCTTATTAAACATAAAAATTGGAAATGTAATATGCATAGTGTTATAATTATTAAAATAAACATAAAAATAATTTGAATAGTCAATGATATATGCTATATAATCAAGCTGCATTAGGAATTCATGTTTTGCAAACTTCATGTTTGTTTCCAAGTCTTTAGCAGAAAATAAATATTACAACCATGAATTTGAGACTTAATTGTATTTTCTGTTTTTTTATATACTTATATTATTAATCAGTTCACAGACCAGCTATGTACCAGAAAATTTACATGGGAAACAAAATTGTAATGTATAACTTAAATGATGCTGAGGGAATGTGCTCTTTAAAGAAAAGATCAGGTGAATAATGTAATATATTAGATTGGTCCTTGTTTCCAAGAAATCCTGTGATCATTTTTATGATTCACTAGAGACTTATCACCTTCCAGGCTTGGTTAAAGGCTATGTTACTATCTTATCTAGCTCCAAGCTTGTCTGCATTCCAGTATTCAATCTATCTTACAGGATGTGTCAAACATTTAAAATTATAACAAAACCACAATAATATACCTTACTGTGTTGCAGACATTTTTGAAAGTTGCTTATACAAATTAAATGATTCAATCTTATAACATGTATTAATAGATACCACTAATGTCCATATTTTATAGATAATTCTGAGACAAGAAGAGGTTATGTGACTTGCCTATTGTTTCCACTATATATCCTACTTCAGTACCTTTCCCTGCAACTGCCAATCCCTCAACACCATGGTAAACAGTTTCTCAGTCCACAAGCAAGAATCCACTATGAAGTTTTATAGCTTCACATGCCTTCATTGAAGTCATGCTCTAAAGAAGGTACTTGGTCCTTCACATATTTAATCTCCAAGTGAATTACATGACTTTGTATCTTTGTTAAAATAACCTAGAAAATCATATCACAAACCTATGTCGATGTGTTAATGAGGTCAATGACTATTATAGCACAATGATTGAATGCAATGCTATGGATTTCAAGCACCCAATTAATTTATCCTGATCATATAATAGTTTTGCTGAAGTGCAAAATAAAGAAATCTGACTTTTCTAGCCCTCTGAAATGCCACTAATTTTATTTTCCTTGACTGAATAACATACTGATACTCTCATTGAAATAAATCTTTGCTCTTTTATTGCTTTGTTATTGAACTACACTCTATTATCCTGAAAATTAGTAAGAATAAATTTTCATTTATTAGTATGAATACAATATTTCCATTCATTAACTCAAAATTCTTTTTCTGTATATTTTATTTTATTGCTTTCTTTTCTTTCTGAACTAACATTAAAATTGAACTTTATTCTTTGAATTACTATTTATTTTCTTCTCATCTTTTGCAATTAATTGAAGTTCTGCAATATAAGTTGTTAATTATTATAAGGACACAAGGTGAAGAAACTCTTTGCTTTCTCAGCTTCTCACACATTGCTGGTTTTACCTGTGTCCTCTGGCTGCTCCTTAGCCTTCTTTTTTGCCCATTCATCCTCCACTAACAACCTGAAGATCTGGGAGGCTTTAGCCTTAACTCTCTTCTCTTTTCCTCAGATGAACTCATCCAGCCCTTAATTAAGGGCTGACAACATCCACCAGTCCACCAAGTCTGATCGTTTCATTTGCTCCCTTTGGGGCTTTGAGTCTGGTCTTTCTCACTCCTCCTATGGCTGGTTCTTTTTCAACATTCATATATCTCTTATTAATAGGAAGTTACCTCCTAGGAGAGAGACCTTTCATCACCACTTCATCTAAAGTAACTTTCCTACCTGAATTTTTCTCTACCATAATTTTTACACTATGAAATTAGCTTTTGTGTTAGTCCATTTTGCATTGCTATAAAGGAAATACCTGAGGCTGGGTAACATTAATATGAAGAAAAGAGGTTTATTTGGCTTAGGGTTCTGCAGACTGTGCAAGCATCGTGCCAGCATCTGCTCCGCTTAGGGAACTTCCAAACAAGGCAGAAGGCAAAGGGGAAGGAAGCATGTTGCATGATGAGGCAGGGAGCAAGAGAGGAAGGAGCTGCTTCTAGGCTCTTTAAACAACCACCTCTGGCATAAACTAATAAAGCGAGAAGTCACTCATTATTGCCAGGAGGGCACCAAGCCATTTATTAGGGATCTGCCCCCATGATCCACACACCTTCAACCAAGCCCCACCTCCAACACTGGGGATCACGTTTCAACATGTGATTTGGAGGAGCCAAACATTCCAAACATATCAGCTTCTTTAGATGTTTATTGTATGAACCTTACTGTAATTATGCTTCCTGATGAAGGCATGCTGTTAGTTAGTTGGTTCACTTCTGTATACGCACTACCTTGATCAGTGTTTATTTCCTAGTAGGTGTTTCATAAATATTTATGAATGGATGTTAAAACTTCATGAATAAATGAAAACATTTAACACATTGTTAAAATTTAGCTAATTAGTGATAAAAACTTTACTATAATAGTGTGTATATTAGGTTATAAAAAATATTTGTTGGATAAATGCATAACAGATTAATGAAGAAATTTAAATGAAATAAAAACACCTCAATTTTCTTGATAAATTAATAATTAAAGTACAGACAAAAAAGGCCTTCATATAATGAATGATATAATCTACTGATTTAGAAAATTATATTTGTATCTTTTCCTTTCTTGTCTTCATCTGTTGAGAACTTAGGCAAATTATTCAGATTTCCTATGTCTCAGTTTATTCTTAGATGGAGTAAGGATGCTGAATTATGTTACAATTAATTATATATCTACCTTCTATAAGCTTAAAATTTAATTGTGTTGCCCATTTTGTCTTATGAATGAGAAAAGAGGCTGTAAAAAGTAGATATAATAGCTCTGGGAATCTAGTCTAGCTTGGTCAATTTTTCATTATATCTGCACCTGAAATTACCAGATATAAACTACAGCACATAAAATCTCCACAGAAAAACTTCATCCACAACCAAAATATAAATAAAATAAATTACAGAAGAAATTGACTTAAGTATGTTAACAATTTCAAATCAATGTGTCAGCAAGCTGCCTTATCATTTCAAGAAGGAAATTTGCAGCAGAGTTCTAGTTTTCAATTTCAACTTCTCTCCATTTGATTTCTAATTTAAGTTTCCACAGGAGAAGAAAAATATTCCCCCCACTGAAATGATCTTCCCACAGTCTTGTTTAGAGCAATCCTGCACTAGATTTCTGAAACCTGGGTTTTATTTATTGACCTCAGTCATGTAATCACCTCAGGGTTCTCAAATTTAAAGCAAAATTGAGCTATAACAGGGATAGAATCAGTTTTCTTCTTAGGTTATCAACACATGCTGGGAATGGAAAAGGGATATAACTGATTTTTAGTGTTATACATGATGTGTCACCTTTGACTAAGTCATCTTTATCACTGCTGCTAGCTTAAGGATTAGATAATAAAGACGACAGTTTTGTGATTAGAGTATATTTAACTTTTACACATCCAACAGGGCATTTTACAAGTATGCAACATGATTGACTCTAGAAATACGATTCAAAAGAAGGGAAGCCAACATTCTGTATTTTTAAAACCTCATATTGTCATGCATTTTTTACTAGCAAGAAGAGTTTTGATAAGCCAGTATACCATTATATTTCTCTGGGACAGTATTTCGCAGGCTTAAATTTACCCTATTGAAATTAAAATTATTTAACTGACACATACATGGACTGCTTTGATAACATGAATAATGTAATTATTCCAAAGTATGAACTGCAAAATTTACATTAATATGAGAAAAGTATATTCAGAGGCAATTTTCCATGGGTCTCTCGTGTTTTTGCACATCCTGTTGAGCAGAGGCATTGACTATTTTTACAAGGGTATCTGTGTAGGAAAAAGTGTTTGAAAATAAAAATAATATGTCCCTGGGGAACAGAGCACAGGTTTGTTTACTTCTGCAGCATTCACCTGGGCTGCTTTGCATTGCCTCAATGGGACTTGGGGGACAAGGAGAATGACACAAGTATGAAGCTCATGCTGCTTGCTATACAAATGTCTCTGGTTCCTGAATCTGATTTCTGCCAATATTCACGAAACTGTGGCGGGATGACTTATTAGTTTGGAAGTATGGAAAAGTGTCAGATCATTCACAGTTCTTTGACAACTTGAACTGATTTAACACAGCAAATTCACCACATTAGTTAATAAGATTAAATTTAATTTGACAATCATCTCTAAATAACATTTTGTTATATAATCTAATGAAATAAATAATTTAAGTGTTTATATATGTTGTTGGTTTTGAAACTGGAATGCTACATCATGGTATTACATAATAATACAAATAATCACACAAACATCCACAGAGGTGTTATCTAAGTCTGACAAATCTAAATGGCAAAACTTAATGGTATACCACTTAGTAATAAATCTAATCAAAGATAAAAAATAAACTGGTTTTCAGCATTATGCATTTTTTCATTTTAAATTTTTATTTTTAATTATTATGGGTACATAATAGTTGTATATATTTATAGGATAGTTGTGATGTTTTGATATAGGCATACAATGTGTATTAATCAAATCAGGGTAATTGGGGTATCAATCCCCTCAAGCATTCGTCATTTCTTTATGTTAGGAACGTTCTAATTCTACTTTTTTAGTTATTTTAAAGTATACCATGACTTACTATTGGCTATAGTCACTTTATTGTGCCATCTAATATGGTTCGTTCTTTCTTTTTAACTGTATTTTTGTACACATGAACCATCCTCACTCTATCCCCCATCTCCACTACCCTTCCCTTTCTCTTGTAACCATCATTCTACCCTCTGTCTCTAAGAGAACAATTGTTTTCCTATTTAGCTCCCACATATGAGTAAGAACATGAGATTTGTCTTTCTGTGCTTGGCTTACTTCACTTAACATAATGTTCTCCCATTCCATCCATGTTGCTGCAATTGACAGGGTTTCATTTTTTATGGCTGAGTAATATTCCATTGTGTATATGTACCACATTTTATTTATCCATTTGTCCATTGAGGGACACAGGTTGCTTCAAAATCTTGGCTATCATGAATAGTGCTGCAATAAACATGGGAGTGCAGATAGCTTTCTGATATACTGGTTTCCTTTCTTTTGGATATATACCTAGCAGGGGGATTGCTGGGTCATATGGTAGTTCTGTTTTTAACTTTTTGAGGAACCTCTATACTGTTCTCCATAGTGGGTTGCACTAATTTATATTCCCTCCAATAGTGTGCCAGGGCTCCCCTTTCCCAACATCCTCGCTGGCATTCGTTATTGCTTTTGATAAAAAACATTTTAACTGGGGTGAGATAATATCTCATTGTAATTTTGATTTGCATTTCTCTGATGACTAATGATGTTGAGGATTTTTTCATATACCTGGTGGCCATTTGAGACATATCTATTCAGATTTTTTTGCTCATTTTTAATTGGATTATTTGATTTTTTCCCATCGAGTTTTTGGAGTTCCTTATATATTCTAGTTATTAATCCAAGGTAGATAGAAATATGAAAAATGCACTTTGAAACTGTTCTACTTTGGGAGATAAAGCACTGAATGGAAATTTAGAACAGCTGATTTCTATATTAAGCTTTAAACTAGCTCAATATGACATAAAAATCATTTACTCTACTCACCTGATCTCCTATAGCCTCTTATTTTGGTCTTCTATCAGTCAAATGAGGGCACAAATTCTACCATTACCAGAGAAGTTCTGGAGATTGAAAACATAATTTTAAGAAGTACTCATTTAAAATATTTATAGGTTGAAAATTATTTCAAAATATAGAATACATTTTTTAAAACAAATCATAACTGAAAAAAATATACTGTTTGAATTACTTTTTAATTGTAAGCTTATAATTTAGATTCAAATATAGGCTTCTCATGTAGCATCCCACAGATAACAGTGTATTCAATTTATTCTACTACTCACACTGATTGATTGAATTTTAAAAGTTCCCCTTTTTGGCAAAGAGAATCCTCAGAATACATGCAAGCATTCAAAGAAACAGAACATGAGGTAATAACTATTCATGATCATTAAAGTTGGGTGTTTGTTACTTATCAAATTGTTGAGATTCCTTTGGGTAACTACCCAGTAGTGAAATTGCTGGATCTAATTGTTGGTCCACTTTTAGTTCTTTGAGGAATCTCCATGCCATTTTCCATAGAGGTTGTAGTAGTATGCAGTCTCACCAACAGTGTATAAGTGTTCCTTTCTCTCCTCATCCATGCCAGAATTTGTTGTTTTCAGCCATTTTGATAAAAGCCATTCTAACTAGGGTAGGGTGATATCTCACTGTAGTTTTGATTTGCATTTCTCTGATGATTAGTGATATTTAGCATTTTTTAATATATTTATTGGCCATTAGTCTATCTTCTTTTGAAAAGTTTCTGCCCATGTTTTTTGCCCACTTTTTAATGGGCTTGTTTGATTTTTTCTTGCTGATTTGCTTGAGTTCTTTGTATATTCTGGTTTATTAGCCCTTTTTCAGATGTATAGCATATGAATATTTTCTCCCATTCTGTAGGTTGTCTATTTGTTCTGTTGATTGTTTCTTTGGCTATTGAGAAGCTTTCTAAAGGACCTAAATAAGCTCAATCAGAAATGAAAAAGGAGATATTACAACTGATACCACAGAAATACAAAATATCATCTGTGAATACTATAAAAATCTCTATGCACATAAACTGAAAGATGTTGAGGAAATGGGCAAATTTCTAGAAACACACAATGTCAAAAAACTCATTCAGGAAGAAACAGAACTCCTGAATAGACCAATTATGACCAATGAAATTGGTGCAGCAATAAAAATTCTTTCAACCAAAAAACATTCGGGACCAGATGGTTTCACAGCCAAATTTTGTCAGAGCTATGAAAAGAATTGGTACCCATACTGCAAAAATTATTTCATAAGATTGAGAAGGAAGGAATCCTCCCTAACTCATTTTATGAAGCCAGTACCACCTGGTGCTAAAGCCAGGAAAAGACACACAAAAAAAGAAAACTATGGATTAATATCTCTTATTAATATAGATGTAAAAATTCTCATAAAATTCTATTGATAGTAAACAAAATTCAGCAGTACATCAAAAAAATAGTTCATCATAATCAAGTAGGCTTCATCCCAGGGATGCAAGGATGGTTCAACATGATTTACCACATAAACAGAAGCAAAAACAAAGATCATATGATCATCTCAATAGATGCAGAAAAAGCATTTGACAAAATTCAGCACCCTTTTATGACACAAACTCTTAATAAAATAGGCATAAATGGAACATATCTCAAATTATTAAAAAAAATATATTAAAAAACCCATAGCCAACATCACACAAATGGGTAAAAGTTGAAAACAGTTCCACTCAGAACTGGAACAAGACAAGGATGCTCACTGTAACCACTTCTGTTCAACATAGTGCTGGAAGTCCTAGCCAGAACAATCAGACAAGAGAAGGAAATCAAGGGCATTCGAATGAGGGCGGAGGAGGCCAAACTATCACTCTTTGCTGACAATATACTCTTATATCTAGAAAGCCCTGAAGAGTCCACTGAGACTCCTGGAATTGATAAATAAATTCGGCCAAGTCTGAGGCTACAAAATCAATGTATACAAGTCAGTAGCATTCCTATATACCAGCAACAGTCAAGCTGAGAATCAAATTCAAAGAGTTAATAACATTCACAATAGAAACAAAGAAAATAATATACCTAGGAATATATTTAACCAAGGAAGTGAAAGATCTCTACATAAAGCACTATGAATCCCTGAGGAAGTAAATTGCAGATGATGTAAACAAATGGAAAAACATATCATGCTCATGGATCAGCAGAGTCAATGTTGTTAAAATGTCCATACTACCCAAAGTGATTTACAGATTCAATGCAATCCTTATCAAAATACTAACATTATTTTTGGCAGATCTAGGAAAAATAATTCTATGCTTTGTTTTGAACTAGAAAAGAGCCCAAATAGCCAAAGGAACCTTGAGCAAAAGGAACAAATCTGGAGGCATCACTTTACCAGACTTTAAGTTATACTACAAGGCTATAGTAACCAAAACAGTATGTTACTGGCTCAAAAACGGAGACATAGACACTAGAACAGAATAGAGAACCCAAATATAAAACCATCCATGTATTGCCATCTGATCTTTGACAAAGTAGGCAGCAATATACACTGGGGAAAAGAATCTCTATTCAATAAAATGGTGCTGGGAAAATTGGATAGCCACATGTAGAAGATTGAAACAAGATCCATACCTCTCACCACTCACAAAAATTAATTCAAGATAGATATACAGACTTAAATCTAAGACATGTGCAAATTCTTTTTAGCTTGATGTGATCACATTTGTTCAGTTTTGCTCTGGTTGCCTATGCTTCGAGGGTATTACTTAAGAAATCCTTGCCCAGATCAATGGCCTGACGTGTTTCCCCAATGCTTTCTTTTAACAGTTTCAAAGTTTCAGGTCTTATATTTAAGTCTTTAATTCATTTTGATTTGATTTTTATAAGGCCAAAGAGAAGGGTCTAGTTTCATTCTTCCACATTTGGATATCCAGTTTTCCCAGAACCATTTATTAAAGAGACTGCCCTTTCCTGACTGTATATTCTTGGCACTTTTGTTGAAAATAAGTTTATTGTTATACTGTGGATGAATTTGTGGGTTCTCTATTACGTTCCATTGGTCTATTTGTCTGTTTTATGCAAGTAGCATGCTTTTTTGGTTACTATAGCTCCATAGTATAGTTTGAAGTCAGATAATGTGATTCCTCCAGTTTTTTTCTTTTTGCTCAAGATAGCTTTGTCTATTCTGAGTCTTTTGTGGTTCCATATACGTTTTAGTATTTTTTTCTCTTTCTGTGAAGAATTAAATTGGTATTTGATAGAGATTACATTGAATCTGTAGATCACTTTGGGTAGTATGAATATTTTAACAATATTGATTCTTCTAATCCATGAGCATTGAATATGTTTCCTATTTTGTGTGTACTTTTCAATTTCTTTGATAAATGTTTTATAGTTTTTATTGTAGAGATCTTTTATTGTAGTGAAAGATCTTTGGTTCAATTTATTCCTAGGTATTTTATTTTATTTATAGCTATTGTAAATTGGATTACTAAATTGGTTTCTTTTTCACATTGTTCACTGTTGGCATTTAGAAATGCTACTGATTTGTGTATGTTGATTTTTTGTATTTTCGTACTACAACTTTACTTAATGTGTTTTTCAGTTCTTATAGTTTTTCTTTTTTAATCTTTAGGTTTCTCTAAATATAAGATAATATTATCTGCAAAAAGGATAGTTTGACTTCTTTCTTTTCAATTTGGATGCCCTTTATTTCTTTCTCTTGCCTGATTGCTCTACTAAAACTTCCAGTACTATGTTGAATAATAGTGATGAAAGTGGGCATCCTTATCTTGTTCCAGATCTTAGAGGAAAGGCTTTCAGTTTTTCCCATTCAGTGTGATACTAGCTATAAGTCTGTCGTATATGGCTTTTATTATATTGAGGTATATTCTTTCTATAACCAGTTTTCTGGGAGTTTTTATCATGAAAGTATATTGAATTTTATCAAATGTATTTTCAGCATCAATTGACAAAATCGTATGGTTTTTGTCTTTGGTTCTTTTATGAATGTATCACATTGATTTGTGTATGTTGAAATATCTTGCATCCCTGGGATAAATCTCACTTAATCATGATGAATAATCTTTTTAATATGCTGGTGGATTTGATTTGCTAGTGTTTTGTTTTTTTGTTTTTTGGTTTTTTTTTGAGGTTATTTGCCTCTATATTCATCAGAGATATTGTTCTGTAGTATTCTTTTTTGGTTGTGTCTTTAGTTTTGGTGTCAAAGTGATATATAGGCCTCGTGGAATGAGATTGGGAGCATTCTCTCATCCTTGATTTTTTGGCACCTGCCGCCTTGCTATCTCTGATGTTTATTCGAAATCCATGGCTCTTTAGTCAATAGGTTTCGTATCCTATAAGGACTGAGTTCTTTCCTTCAGGACAGTAAGTTCCCGTCTGGCCCAGGATTGGGTCTAGCAATGCCATCCAGGAACTAAACCTATAATCAGGGGCTTCAGAAGTCTGCTTGGTACTTTATTTTATTGTGGCTGAGCTCGTACCCAGGTTGCAAGACAAAGTCCTTTGTGCTCTTCCATTTCCTTTCCCCAAGCAGAAGAAGATTCCCCTCAAGCTGCCTGCCTGATGTTTGGTTTTACTGAAGTTTCTTGTAGGATAGTTGTTGAATTTGGTTTTCCTGTGCAGGGATGGTTGCAGGAGGGTTTTATTCTATCTTCCTCTTCCCACCAGCATTATGCATTTTTAAAATGTCATTTATAATAAAATTTTAAATAAATACCTAAGAGCTAAAAATATTAATTATAATTGATATATTAATTATTTCAAATACTCCTTGAACACTTCCTATATGCCAGGCATTGTGTTACATGATGAACTTAACAGCATCTGCCTTCATGAATAAGTTTATGGAGATAGATAATTAACAAATAATCACACAAAATTTAAAGCTAATAATAATTATATTAAAAACTAAGAATAAAAGTATAGAGTAATAAGATAAAGTACACAAAAGGGACCTAATTTTTTTTATTTAATGGTAATAAACAGTAATGGTAACAGTAACATTAAACAGATATTTAACATAATATCTCCACCACATAGGAAATATTCTGAAAAGTGTTTACCAGGCAACAGGTGTAAAAAAACCCTGGCCTGCTGAACCATCTGACTAGAGCCTGCTGGCAGGAGAAAAGGCTGAGGAAGCAATCAGATATGTTTTTTTGACTTAAAATTTAAAACTCTCACATGACATTTCTATTATTATACCGTATATCTTCTTTTCTCCTAGAAATATCAACCCAAGTTTTAAAATATTTTTAAAAGATATTTACTGATTATTTATTATTATAGATTATAATATATTCACTCTAGAAATATATAATATTAAATTTTAAAAGTTCATAGCCGTGATTTTTTACTTTATCATTTCTTCATGATTTTAGAAATGTGTAGAAAATTTCCAAATTATGAAATATAGCCTATTTGCTGTTACTCTTTTCTTTCTTATTTTTTTGAACATGAAACCATCATCTTAAAAAAGGTTCCTGAACCTGTCTATCCCAAAGAAAAGAGACCATTAGAGAAATAGCTCTTCTACAAGAAAGTAATAATATCCACCTTCACTTATAAAAGAACTCCAGAAAATCTTAATTGTACCAATCACGTGAAAGAAAACACTGATCATTGATGTAGGGACAAACTGTTAGAGCAATTAGAAAGTGCCATTGCCCAATGCATGCAAAATGGGCCAATATATAAACTGTTAGTTCTTTATCATTAAGAAAATTCTGCCTCATATTTTATTGTAATTTACACAGTGCTTTTCAAAATATCATTTTATTTGCTCCTTACATCTACAAGTGAGATAAAGTGAGCAGATGTTTTAATTCCCATTTTGTATAATTTGAAATTAAAGCATAGGGAGAGGAAACAACTTTTTCCAATTTCTTGAAACTAATCAGTGGCAAAACAAGGTTTCATATCCAGGTCTTTATTTTCCAAAGCTTGATAACCTAAATAAATACTTGCATTTGAATTTTTCTAATGTTAACAAAAGTAACAGCAAGCCTTCTTTAAGAAGCATGGATTTCACGGGAAAAACATTATGCAGATGCAGATATACAATAACATCCAACACAGCTGATAGAAAAAGAAAGAATAAATAGAAAAAATAAACATTTAAATATGATAAATAATCAGCATCCTGTGAATACTGTCTATAACATTTATTCAACATAAGCATATGTTGAATTGGTGTGTTGACAATGATTTAAAATTAGAAGCGGAATAAGAACCAGCTTTATTCAGGTACTCAATACCAATTATATGTTTTCTTTTTGATTAGCTAGAAGAAAATTATCCCTCCCAATAGGACCTCTAAAAATACAACCATGCAGTCTTTGCCTAAGATTCACAGTGTCTGGTAAATAAGAGGTACCTAATAAACATTTCCTGAAATATATGAATTGTCTAAGAGAAGGTTTTTAATGCTGTATAATTTTTTAAAAAATTTTCCTATCTTATCCTAGAAACAGACAGGTAGCATAAATATAAAAATAAGAGTTATCATTTTAGGGTATGATATATATATTTCAGCTGTTGTGTGTTGCAATTAGCACAACAAAACTCCCAGTTCTCTCCTGATTTATAATATACAGCTAAGCCAACAGCAGCAGTACCATGTAGCTGCACCTAGAAAATATATTCATAAAATTTAGTAATAAATTTCTTATATATGACGTATTTCTTGACTGATCATCAAGTCACAGGTTTTTTTTCTTACATTTTCAGATTGATATAGAACATGGATATACAGTTTTATGTAGCTGTTCATCATTTTTACCCAATTGACAGTCATCAAACTCATTATATTACTTAATAGCAATCTGTGAGTTAGTGTACTTTGTGTGAAACCAACTGTCAGTATGTCTACATTTATTAAATTACCACATTTTTATTGTAAAACATTTCCAAGTAATTTTCAAATTATTTTATTTAACCCTTGCAACCTCTCTTAATGAGGAAATAAGATCTCCAGTATTATATGTTTAATTCTTATTTTTTAACCAATTATATCATTTGGTGAGGTTATCAACCTAAAAGGAATAAGCTGAAGCAAAATTAATATACACAGACAGTTTATTTGAGCCAAGAGGATTGTAACTTGAGAGCATGTATTTGAGTTGCCCTGATTATATACTCCAATGAGTAGCAATTATAAGTTGATTTTTAAAGACAAAAAAGGAGGTCAGGGAGTACACTGATACAAAGTTGTTCATCAGGAATTCTCACTGGTTTACATAAATAATATTGATTAGTGATAGGATATACATTGTTAAGTTAGAGAGTGTGGGTTATAGTGTCCAGTGTGGTATTTTTAGGTTAATTTATAGCTACTTGTAGAAGTAGCAAGAGCTTTCAAGAGATGCATACATAGCTCAGAGGGGGAGTAGGGTGTGACTGATGTCTCAGTTTAATGCCTCTCTGGGCTTAAAAATTTGAAAGGACTCACATGCCTCAGATGGAAGTTTTTTGGTTTTTTTTTTTTCTCCAACACAACATTTACAGATTTCAAATTTAAGTTTTAACTCTTTCCACATAACCTTAAATGTTTATGGTACATAGTATTCTGTATTTTGATTGTAATGCAATTTAGATTCACACTCATTGCTGGTATGAAGAAAAATGGTCTCCAGTTATTGAGAAATCATCCATGTGACCATCTCATATAAGAATCTCAATGTGACTTTTTGGTTCTCAATTCAGTTTGCCTATGCAATGACTCCAATGAAGTGCAGGGACATTATTTGTTACGAAAATGAAATAATATTAAGCCTAAAATCAAATTTTAAAAAGTGATCAAGTGAGAGAGAAAACTTCAGCTCAAGGTTAAAAGGCAGAATAGGTATTGTTACATGACATATTACTCCAAAATTTGGTGAGTTAAAATCACAGATATTCATTATTTCTCATAAGGTTTTGGATTGAACTTGACCAATCTTGGCTGGGTTTACTCACTCCGATGTAAAAAGCTGATGGTAAGCTATCGACCAACTAAATAGTCTTTAATGGCCTCAGCTGGGTTGACTTAGCTCTGCTCCAGTTGGTGTCATTCCTGCCAGTCTGGGCTGATTTTCACGTTGATGGCAAGGATCCAAGAGAGCATGCCATGTCATCTAATAGGACAAGCACAAATGAGCACTTGTCTTAGAGTCTCTGCTTGTATTACATTTGCTAACACCACTTTACATGGAGCAAATAACACAACACAGCACATAGTAAAAAAAAAAAAAAAGAAGGAGGAGGAGGAGGAGAGGGAAGAAGAAGAAGTCATCTAGAAAGTTATAGAGCAAATGGCACGGTTTAGAAAATTAAGTAAGACCATCAATGAAATCAGTCTACCACAAAAGATAACTTATTTGTTAACAACACTGTTGAAGAGGCCTGTCTTCTAAGATAAGAAATGATTCTCCATTGAAGGGAGAAAAGATTTCAATTTTCAGTCATTGGGGAAGATTTAGGTTTCATGCAAGGATAAGAATGTTATAATAAAATAGTGGCAATTTGTTTTTTATGAAAAAATAATAGTCTTGGGGGCAGCTTCCTCATAACATTTATTATGGCAATTGTGTTCACTTAGGGGCAGACTGGGAAGTACCAAGAAGTTATAGGGGATAAAAACGTTTTGAATGATTGACAAGTCTTAACTTCTACAATAAAGTCACTCTTCATTTTTTTTTTCAATAAAACTTATTTAGGATCTATATATCTTTGGAGCTTAGAAACAAAATTATTTTATAATTCAATCATTGCTATTAAATGAGCAATTACAGCAAAGAGAAATAAGTATGTTAATAGGCTAAGTTCATGATTTCTATGGGATGCTATATGCAGGCACCAGTTAATCAGAAATTAATCTTTGTAACATGGCATGTTTTATTTTTAAAGTTTTTAAATATAAAATTCTACAGATAAGTGCATAATCCAAAGGAAGAACTTGATAAATTTTCACAAATTGAAAACACTCCTGTAACCATCTCTGGGATATTTTTGAATTAATTCTCTGTATGCTGTTTCTTTCCTTTTCCCTATTATTGGCGGGTAATTAGGACAGAAAGTGTGTGTAGCGCAAAACATGTGGCCTTCAGTAGACCATATTGTTGACTATTTGTTCTCTTAACCTGACATTTTTCCTGAGAGATATTGAAAATTAAGGACCTAGTTATTAATGCATTGGCATTGCGTTTTTACTCTAAATTATCCTGAAATCATTGCTCCACAAGATATCTGGATTCTGTAAATATCCCTTTTATTTAACCATGGATGAGGAAAGGGGTTTCTCTTCTTAGTTCTGCTGCCTTCTTCTAGGCAGGTGCCTGAACTTCTGCACCGTCGCCAGTGCCTTGGCTCCAGCAGAACATGAAGCTTCTGCAGTCCCTAGGTTCCTATTAACAGAAAAAAATCCCAAACTCTAAAATAATTTAAAGAGGTCTATTCTGAGCTGAATGTGTATGACCCATCGCCTGGGGCACACATTTTCAAGAGGTTCTAAGAAAATGTGCCCACAGTAGCAGGGTTACAGTTTGGTTTTATACATTCAGGGAGACAGTAATTACACATAAGACCGTAAGTCAGTACATGGAAGGTGTACATTGCTTTGGCCCACAAAGGCTGGACATCTTTAAGGGGGCAGGGGGAGTTACAGGCTTTAAAGATTCTTTGATTTATAATTGGTTAAAGAAATGAAGCTTTGTCTAAAGGCTTGGAATGTTTTAAGTTAACATAAGGAAGTCTATTAATCAGTGATAAGCCACTGGACATTTATTGAAACTCAAGTGATCTGTTAAGTAAATTGATGGCCTTCAGGTGTGGATTAAGCTTTCTTTCATGGCCCTAGGTCTGTTAACGATTTAGTATCTAGTTACAAAGAGTAACTCCAAAAGGGAGGGGGCATGATGAGGTATGTGTGATCTCCCTTCTCTTCATGGACTACAACTCAGCTCTAAGGTTTCTTTGCAGTTCCCTTGGGCAAGAGGGTGTCCATTCAGTTGGCTGGAGGGCTTAAGATTTTATTTTAGTTCATTGTTCCAAAGTACTTGAGAAATAGCAGCTCAAAGCAGTCTCCATGAGCAGATTTTCCCAGCAACACCATGAATGGATTCTCAATGGAGGATTTCCAACAAGGGACCTCCCACTGAAAATTTCCTCCTGTACCCTTTTGGATGGCTTTGCAGCTCAGTGATGCTCTCCACTCTCCAGTGAGCCATAAATGTGCCCACTCTCGAGAGAGAGAGGTCTCCGTCTCAACACGGCTGGAGAGAAATCTGTTCCTTAAGAGCACTGTCTCATTTCTAGGGGTAGTGTTTACTCTTTTACCTGTTATTCCTGTATTTTTTAGAGTATCCTGTACCCTTTAGTAGAAAATTGCACATTACTCCAATTCCCTGTTATAGTTAATAATTTATTTTTATTTGAAATTTCCATGTTCAAATTACTGTATGGTTTCTATCTTCTGATTGGTTTCTGAATAATGTGCTTGTTTTCTTCAGGACCCCGGAGTTCTGATTCAAAGCTGACAATTCATTGTACCAGTACTAAGAGTAGATTTTTACATAATACCATATTTACAATTTAGTCCATGATAATTAAAATATTTATCAAGGGAACTGAATATTTAAAATCAGCCCAAGAAGATGTTGGAAAGATGATTATCAAAATGCACATTAAAAGCAAGAAGCAAATGCTATTGAAAAGATAATCAGAAATGAATATTATTTAAGCAAAAATACTGAGATAGTTAGTTTTATAATTTGAATATATAATGGCATAAGAATCTGATCATTTCATTTTAAAATTTTATCTGTTGTTTATGTATGTACTGGGAGCAAAGTCTCTTGCTTTCCTAAAGTTCATTGAAAAATCTCCGACAAGAAGTATGATTAATTGGAGAAAAAGATACAAATTTATTTAACATGTATATAGGGGAGCCTTTTATATGCCTTTCTGGTAAAATGGGTTTGGGGAGGGGAGAAAAGAGGAATTCCGTTGAAAAGCAATAATTACTAGAGAGAATGAATGGATAGGAAAAAAAGGTTAATTGGTAAATAGTTCTCTTTGGAATTTGAATAAGTCTGAGAGGCAGAACATTATCTTCTTAAAGAGTCTATTCAGGTGTGGTCACATTCCTGGTCTTATGGGGAGAGGAAGAAAAGAACAATTGTTCTCCTTGGTGAATCTGGATCTTAGGCAGAAAAGAAATCTCAACTTTTTGGGGAGAGCTTATGGGGTGGGTAGGAGGTCAGAGACATCTTGAGGCTTCTACAGTCAGCCCAGCATGTCAAAATGCCATGTTTTGGGGTATTGGTTTCTGAGCCCCAACATATGCCTTAACAAGCAATTAATTAATTAATTAATCTTTTACAATAAAGCTATAGCTGACTGATTGATCCAACTTCTCTGAGCCAGGCAAATAATACTTTGTGCTGGAGAACTGACATTGTTGTACTACATCTCTGATTTTTCTTATCCTCTTTAGTATGTAATTGCTTCCCCTAAATTATATTTTTCAGGTATGTTGACTCCTTTACTTTGGTTATTTTCTGGTCTCAAAAACCTGGGAGACTTTCTGTATCTTGAAGGTGATTATGGACATTTATGCTCTGATCTATGTTGTGTATATTTCACAATTTAAGTACAATGCTCTTGTCAGGTTGGCAATCTGTTCTCGGTTCTTGGTGTGTTCTTGGCCAAAGAATGAACAGACACACCAATAGGAAGGCCAGCACTAAACGAAGTTTATTGAGGGAGAGCAAGATAGGTTTATAGAGCCAGGAACAAGATATACTTGCCACAGATGATGAACCTCACCCCCGCCATCACATAACAAAAGGCTCTGGTAATGGTCTGGAGTCCTGTTTTATACTGTCTGGATTGGATACTCTTCAGTTCAAACATCACCATTGAACCACTCTGATGGGCAGTTAATGACATGATAGTTACCCATAGGTTAGTTAATCCAGCTCATTTTCCAGATCCTATTGTGCCTGGGCTGTCTGGCCCAGGGCTGGGGAATTCTGCATTCTTTTGCAGATTGGTAGGGCACTCCTCCTTCCTCCAGGTGTGGCAATTGCTCTGGGCAGGATCAAGGTGGGGCAGCACCAAGGTGGGGTGTCTGTCCTTATGCCCTTCCCAAGGTGTGGCAATTACTGGAGGCAGCACCAAGGTGAGGCACCTGCTTTTGTCCCTAGGAGAGCCACAAGTCCCTCTACCCAACACTCCCATTTTTCCTTATACTGAAAAACGTAAAATTAAAAATGCATGTATACATTTGTCTTAGCTTAGGTTGTCATAACAAAATACCATAAACTGGGTGGCCTGAACAGCACAAATCTACTTTCTCTCAACTCTGGAGGCTGGAAATCATGTTAAGATTCTGATGAGGGCTCTCTTCCTGGTTTGCAGACAGCTGTCTTTTCTTTATGTGCTCACACGGCCTTTCCTTGGTGCATGTTTTCATGCATTTTTGGTAAAAATAAAATAAAATAAAAGATTCTGCTGTTTTGGAATGGAGCATTCTATAAATATCAATTAGGTCAAGTAGATCAATAGTCTTGTTGAGGTTTTCTGTATGCTCATTGATTATCAATTTTGAAAGAAGAGTTGTACTGGTTATTAAATACTGTGTAACAAATTACCACTAGCCTAGCAGCTTAATAGAATACTCATTTATTAGCTCACAGTTCTGTGGGTCATGAGTTCTGGACTGAGGAAATGAGACTGGACTGAGTTATAGTCCTGCAGTATCACAAGGCTAAAATTAAAGTGTAATCTGAATGGAACTCTTTTCTGGAGACTCTGAAAAATAGTCTGCTTCCAAGATCTTTCAGATTGTTCATAGAATTCCAATCCTTGCTGTTATAGAATTAAGGTTTCTGTTTTCTTGTTGACTATCAGCATGGGGCTACTATCACCTTCTAGAGGGCACCCACTTTCTTCCTAACATGAGCCCTTCCTTGTTCAATCCAGCTACATTGCATTGAATTTTTCTAATGTTTTGTATCTCTGTGATACTCTGCTTATAAAAAACTCATGTGATTTTATTAAGCCCACCTAAATGATCTTTCTTTTCTGTATCATGTAACATAATTGTAGAAGTGACAGCTCAGAATATGAGCAGGTTTAACTCAAACTCAAGGGTAAAGTTTACTGGGGATTCTTAGAATTCTACCTATCAGGGGAGGTGAAGCCTGCAAATATAAATGCAGACTTTTCTGCTTCTATCAGTTACAGAAGTTTTTGCTTCATTTATTTTAAAGCAGTGTATATTCTTAATTAATTTATCCTTTTTCATTATGTAAAATCCCCTTCATCTTTGATAATATTTCTTCTTCTGAAGTCTAATTTGGCTGATACTAAATAGTCATTGAGTTTTCACTTTGTTATCAGGGTATATTACATTCCATCTGTTAATGTTTAAGTAAATATATATTTATAGGCAAAGTGGTTTTCTTGAAGACAACATATCATTGAATCTTGCTTTACTCTATTTTGTAATTTGGTGTTTTGACCATTTACACTTAATGTGATAATCAACATATTTGGATTAAAATCTGTATCTTAATTCTTCTTTTCTACTTGTTTCACCAGCTTTTTGCTTACTTTTTTATTTGTGGAATCAAGTATGTTTAATGATTCCATTTTATTTCCACTGTTGGATTTATTTATAATATTCTTAAAAATTATTTTGTTGTCACCCCACAGTGCCATGCACACACACAAACACACACACACATACTTATATATGCAGACATAGTTTGATTTATTGTACTTTGCATTGTTGTCTATTGCAGATATTGAGTTTTTTACAAATTGAAGTTTTGTGGCAACCCTGCCTCAGTTATATCTATCAGTACCATTATTTTAAAAGCATGTGCTCACTTCATGTTCCTGTGTCAGATTTTGGTAATTTTTGCAATATTTCAAAATTTTTTGTCATTATTATCTCTTATGGTGTTCTATGATCAGAGATCTTTGATGTTGCTATTGTAATTTGGGGGGAGCACCACAAACCACACCCATATGAGATGGTAACGTTAAGAGATAAATGTTGTTCATGTTCTCAGTGCTTCACTGACCAACCATTCCCTTATATCTCTCCCTGTTCGCAGCTCTCCCTTTTTCTGAGACACAAAAATATTGAAATTGGGCTAATTAATAACCCTACAATGGCTTCTAAGTGTTCAAGTGAAATAAAGGATTGCAAGTCTGTCACTTTAAATCAATGCTAGAAATAATTAAGTTTAGTGAAGAAGGGATGCTGAAAGCCAGCCCTCTTGTGCCAAATCACCAAGCTGGGATTGCAAAGAAAAAGTTCCTAAAGGAAATTAAAAGTGCTCTTGCAGTGAACACGGGAATGATAACAAAGAAAAACAGCCTCATTGCTGTTATAGAAAAAGTTTGAGTGGTCTAGATAGAAGATCAAATCTTCCACAACATTCCCTTAAGCCAAAGCCTCATCCAGAGCCAGGCAGGCCGTAACTCTCTTCAATTCCATGAAGGCTAAGAGAAGTGAGGGAGCTGCGGAAGAAAAGTTTGAAGCCAGCAGAGGTTGGTTCATGAGGTTGAAGGAAAGAAGCCATCTTCATAACATAAAAAGTACAAAGTGAAGCATCTAGTGCTATATAGAAACTGCATCAAGTTTTCCAAAAGATCTAGCTATGGAAATAGATGAAGGTGGGTACACTAGACAACATATATTTAATGTAGACAAAGCTATCTTTTATTGGAAGAAGATTAAATCTAGAATTTTCATAGCTAGAGAGGAGAAGTCATTGCCTGGCTTCAAACCTTCAAAGAACCAGTTGATTTTTTTATTTGGGGCTAATGCAGCTGGTAACTTTCAGTTGAAGCCAATGCTTATTTACTGTTCCCAAATCCTAGGTCCTGTACTGTATAAATGGAACAAGAAAGCCCAGATGACAACACATCTGTTTACAGTATGTCTTACTGAATAATATTTTAGCCCACTTTGAGACATACTGCTCAAAAAGAAAAGATTCTTTTCAAAATATTACTTCTCATGGACAATGCACCAATTATCCAAGAGTTCTCATGGAGGTGTACAAGGATATTAATGTTGTTTTCATGCCTGCTAACAAAAAATCTATTTTTCAGCCCATGGATCAAGAAATCATTTCAACTTTTATGTCTTCTTATTTAAGAAATATATTTTATAAGGTTATAGTTGCCATAGGTATTTATTCCTTTGATGGATCTGGGAAAAGTAAATTTAAAACCTTCTGGAAAGGATTCACCATTCTTGATGTCATTAAGGTCATTCATGATTCATGCAAGGAGGGCAAAATATCAACATTAACAGGAGTTTGGAAAAAGTTGATTCGAACACTCATGGATGACTTTGAAGTGTTTACTAATCCAGTGGAGGATAGAATTGCAGATATGGCAGAAATATCAAGAGAACTAGAATGAGAAATGGAGACTGAAGATGTAACTGAATTGCTACAATCTCATCATAAAACTTTAATGGAGGAGGAGTTGCTTGTGGATGAGCAAAGAAAATGATTTGTTGAGGTAGAATCTATTCATGGTGAAAATGCTATGAACATTGTTGAAATGACAACACAGGATTTAGAATATTACATAAACTTAGTTGATAAAGCAGTAGCAGAGTTTGAAAGGATTGACTCCAATTTTGAAATAAATTCTACTGTTCTATTAAAACGCTATTAAACAGCATCACATGCTACAGAGAAACCTTTCATGAAAGCAAGATTCAATTGATATAGCAAATTTCATGTTGTCTTATTTTAAAAAATTATTACAGCCACTCCAACCTTCAGTAACCACCCCCTGATCAGTCATCAGCCATCAACATCAAGGACAGACCTTCCACCAGCAAAAAGATTATGACTGACTAAAGGCTCAGTTGATTGTGGGTACTTTTTTAGCAATAATGTACTTTTTAATTAAAGTGTGTACATTGTGTTTTTAGACATAATGCTATTACACACTTAATAGACTATAGTATAGTGTAAATATAACTTTTATATGCACTGAGAAACAAAAAAATATTGTATGGATTGCTTTAGTAAAACATTCACTTTATTGCAGTGATATGGGAAAAAAACTGCAATATCTCTAATATATGCTTGTGTGTGTATATATATATTATTTAAACACAGATAAATATAATCACAATTTATCTTCAAGTAATATACTGTTTAACATGGAGTATAAGCTTCTTACAACTCTATGCTGTCAAATACTTTCTCTCATTTTTTATCCTATTTTTATGCATTTTAAAAACTTTCACATGTGATATAAGCACAGCATAACTGCTAATAATAATTTTTTATAATTATTAAATTATTAATACACCAAAAATATGGATATTTTTATTTATCTATTTATACACATCCAAGTTTCTTTCTCATATTATTAATATAATGAAGAATTTCCTGTAGTACTTCCTATAGTGTAGGTCTGCTGTTAAAGAATTCTCAGGTTTTGTTTGGCTGAACAAAGGTTTATTATTTATCATATCACACATCACAAAGATGCTTTTCCAGTATATAACTTTCTGGGTTGACTGTTGGTAATTCATCCCCTCCCTCTTCACCCACACCCACTCACTCTATTGTCTTATGGCTTTTATAATTTTGGATAAGAGGTCTGTTGTAATTTTTACATTTGCCCTTCTGTATATAATGTATATTTTTTCTCTGGCAGTCTTAAACATGTCTCTTTATTTTTGGTCTTCAGCAATATGAATATATTTCTAGCTTTTTAAAATAATTATTTTCAAAAAATTTTGACCATTTATTTTTAAATATTTTTCTTCCCATTTTCTCTCTCTTTTCGTTCTCTGATTCTAATTGCACATATTTTAGACTGATATTGGCTGACTTCTCTTAGATACTATGTTCTATTTTTCTCCCAGTAGTTTACTCTTTGTGTCTCAGTTTGAATAATGTCTATTGACCTACATTCAGGTTCACTGAATCTTTCCTTGAATGTGTTAATTCTACTGATAAGCCTGCCAAGGGCATTAATCATCTTAGTGTGTGTGTGTCTGTATGTGTGTGTAATTTATTTCTAGCATGTCCTTTAACAGTTACTTCTTTTTTCTTTCCATTTCTCTGCTAAAATTACCCACTTCTTCATGAATGTCTTCAAGTCTTTCCACTAGAATACTTTAACATATTAGAGTTATTTTAAATCCCTGTCTGATTTTTTCTAACAATAGGTTTATATTTGAGATTGGTTCCATTAACTTTTTCTGTCTTTCAACAAAAGATTTTTTTCCTGTCTATATTGTGTGTCTCATAATTTTTAGTTGGAATCTGCATATTCTGTGCAGGGTCACAGAGACCAAGTTAAAAGTACTTATGCCTGGAATTAGGCAGGCCTCTTTTTCTGGTAGATCTTTACTGAGAAGTTAAGCTATATTTCAGTTCTGTTGGTTGCTGTGGTTACAACGTACTACATGCATATTACTCTAGTGATATCTTCAGCTGAATTATGTGAGCAAATTCTTGATTGTGCATGGTCTACCCTCAATTTTAGGTGTTCCCTGTGAACCTGCACCTCAATGAGATTGTTTCTTTGTGTTCTTGTCCTCCAACCAGTGGTAGTTTGCTGTTACTTATTTCTTGGTTCTTGCTAGCCTGGGTGGTGAGGGGCAAGGAGGCATTCTACATTTCTCATTCAGCATCAGCCCTATCAGTTACATGTGTCTGAGCCTTTTGAGCAGAATTTTCTCAGTGATTCTGCCCTCTCCCCAGTGGTGAGGGATCTTTAATTTTCTGGAACTAGGAGGATTTCTCTCCTTTTTTAAAAACTCAAAGTGATAGCCTTTGATACCTTTTTCAGCAATTTAAGAATTTATTACACTAGGGAAAAGAATCCCAATAAGATTTTTTTTTTTAACTTAGCAGCAGCTGTTACCCACCACCAGGCCTGTGTTATGAAGAATGCTTTCTCTGATTTGCTAGTCAGGTGACCTGCAAAGTCCAAGCTTTGATGGGCTCAAGAAAAATAAGATTTTGTAGATTATTGTTTGCATAGGAATGACATTCGAAATAGTCCTAAGATGAAGCCAGAACTCTGCAATACACATGGATTCACTGATTATACAAGAGTTATGGAACTTTAGGTTCCTTTGGCCATTGTTATTAATATTTTTGATGAAACCAAAATACAAATTTATCCTTTCAAAATATGACAAAATGCAGCTTAAAATCTAAACAGGATGTTTTTACATTAAATTTTAAGAAGTACAATCCAAGTATATTTACAGTAACAAGAAAAAGACATGGAATATTCTACATATACATAAGAGGAGATAGTGACTTTAAGATACATTATTTAAGTTTTAGTTGAAATATTTTACTGAATTTGTTTTTTGCATTTCAGTATCATACAAACTCAAAGGTATATATAAGCATGTATAATTTAAAATAACATAATGGATATCTCTATAACCAATAATCATTTAAAAATATAACATTATCAACAAACTGAAGCCCCTGTAGTCCCATTCCATTCTCCTCCTTCTTCTCTAGATATAACTCCTACCATAATATACGTTAACCATTTCTTTGCTGTTCTTTATATTTTACCATAAACATATATACAAAGGTCTGTCCGGAAAGTATCCAGCCATATAATATGTTCTTGTTGTATTAACAATGGCTGGATACTTTCCAGACAGACCTCGTATTCTTAAAACACAGTTTATTTTTGCGTGTTTTTGAACCTTACATACATTGAGCCTTACTGTGTGTGTGTGCATATGTATACATGAAGACATTGTGTTTGGGGATTCGTCAATGTTGATACCTGTAGCTATGAAAAAGCGTAGACTTTCAGAACATGAACTCTAGTTTTGAGTATTTTATTGTTAACTTAATAGCCTTCACAGAAGTTAGTGTCCTTATATATAAATCACGGTATTGTTATAATAATACATACATGATATATATAGGCAGAAGTGTTTCAAGGTTATATAGATCTTGAAGTTTTAAAGCACCTACATTTTGGAAAATGAATACAAAGTATATTAAATAGATAACAATTAGCTACATAAGTGGATATTTATTTACTATAAGAGAAAAAGAATCACAGCAAATTATAAATATATTTGAAAATTTTACAGAAATATGTGTCCATGTAAACACATTGCATAACTGCTCTCTCAGTTCCTTGGAAAGAGTTTGTACAAATGAGGAGCACTTAATAAACTTAAACTTAATCAGCTTTATGGCAAATCTGTCATTATATATATTTAAAACACTTAGAACAGCATTATAAAAGTGATAAATATTTTTATTATTCATTATTATCACATTGTATGATTATACTATAATACAGTGTATTAATCTGTTGTATTTTAGGTTATTTTTTGCAGATTTTTATTGTTAAAAATAATGCTGCTATAAACATCACTATAGCAAAATTTGTGTGTGTATGTGCAAGGGTATGTGTGTATTTTTCTACGTCTGAGTTGCAGGATATACATATATTCAAATTTATATTTCACAGATTAGTTTTTCCAGTTTACACTTTTACTACCAATTTGTGAGAGTTTCCATTGCTCTAGACATTGGTCAGCACTTGGGATTATACAACATTTTAGTTTTTGCAAATCAAGTAGGTATTTAAAAAGTATCGTCATTATTACAATAAATTTGATTGCAAAGATTAGTAATAAGCTTTAGTATCTCTTCACATGTACAAGGGACATTTGTGTTTTCATTTTCAGGAAATGTCTTTTTATACCTTCACTTTTCTATTCAGTTGTTAGTCTTTTGTTTTTCCCTTGGTCAGTTACACATAGTGATTATATTTGATTTGTAGTTTGTTTTTTCACTGTCCTTATAATGTATGTTTAAGAATTCTTAATTTTGATATAGTTTATTAATTACTTCTTTTATTATTTCTTAACTTTGTCTCTTAATTTTAAAATTAAACCAATATCCTAATGCCTTACATCATGGAGCTATTTCCCTATATTTTATACTAAAAGATTTAAAAGTTCACTTTTTACATATATGTACTTTCCCCTCTGGCCTTGATTTCTGTGTATGCTGTGAGGTACAATTCCAGTTTCAAATTTTCAACATGGCTAAACTTATCCAACTGCTTCAGCCCTGTTTCCTTAATAGACCAACAATCTTTCTCCATTAATTTGCCATGCTAGGTCTGTCATGTATTATACAAGTGATCTATCTATCTATCTATCCTCTATATGCCATCTATGTCTATTTATTTATTAAGACAAAGAAAGAAGAAATAGCTTAGAACATTGGTTCTTTCTGAAACCACTTTATCTTAGTTTTAATCTGGTACATGAGTTTTGATATGTGGTAGAGAGAAATCTTTTCTTGCTTTTTCTATTTCAGAATTGTGTTGGCCTTTCATAGTTTATTATATTTTCTGATAAATTTAAATCAACTTTCAAGTTCCTTAAAAACTTGTTGATATTTTTATTGAAGTTATATTAAGATTTCGGGTCAATTTAGTAAAAATGGGTACATTTAAAATATTGAGTTTTCCTTTCCAGGATTTTCTACTTAGATACTCCTAAATATCTTTCAGTAAAGTTTTATTATTTGCTCAATGAAGACTTCTCAAGTTACATGTCATATTTTGTGATCCTTTTTCAATTGTATTATAAGTGATATATATCCTTATTTTGCCTAGTTTGGTTTCCTTTATCTTTCCCACACTAGAATTTGAGTAACATTGCTGGCCCCTCTGCCTAGCTCTCCATAACCTACAGTCACTCCACACTGCATGTTGCGTAACAATCTACTCATGACAACTACTACAGACTTCTGCTGGCTTGCTTTTCCTTATAACCAGAGAAATATCTGCAGCTCCTTTTACTCCTCTCAAAACCTTTTCAAGTATGACTGTTGGAACTTCTATATTTGCAAGACCCTTTTACTTTTCATAAACCACATTGTACCATATACCACATTTATAGAAATCCTCCTGAAACTCAATAATCCTTCAGAATTTGTAGGGATTTTCTCTAATTCAATTCTGAGACTATAAAATAAAAAAGGACTCACAGGGATTTTCATCAGTCTTCCCTCTTTTCCTTGACTTTTCTAAGGTAGTTCTCATATATTTATGCTAACAATAGAGAATTCTGAGAAATGTGGTCAAGAAGAGTACATATCAATTAAAACATTTTTACAATTTATTTTCTTAAATGAAATAAATGATGAATTATCTTCCCTATACCATTAAATAATATTATTACACAATGTTCTCATGTTTTTAGTTTTTGTTTTCCTACCAAAGAATGCAGCTGCTTAACTTCTTTTATGATAGTTTCAATTCATGTTAGTTGATTGTTCATTCCTAATGTGTCTCTTTAAATTGATTCATGAAATGGTTTACTTTAGGAAAACTAGGTTTTATAATAATAAATAATGCATTTACCAAACTGAACTTATATGATTTAATTTATTATTTCATAGTACTATTTATTGGTAATAAATTAAGTATGTAAGAAAATAGGCTAGAGAGAAACAGTGATAGTTTCTAACAAATCATGCAAACCATAAGATAATAGTACTTTAGACAATTTCAATATGTAGGTGTTTGCTTAAATTTCTTTTATTGTTTTATGAAAATTATATTTTTATAGATAAAAATCTAGGAAGATAGCTTTTACAATATTGCAAAGTAAAAACATACTAGAATAATCAGTATTAGAAATTACTTTAATGTCAGTGTATATCAAAACAATGTATTTTACATAAAGAAACTGTACTTAAAATATGGCAATACTGATACCATACAATTTAGAACTACAAGGATGAACATAATATGAAAAGGAAAGTGAACTCAAATTAAAAATTTACCGTTTTGTAATAGATAAGACTTATTTTTTGATTGGAACAATCTAAACAATGCCTGTGGTTAAATACCAGCCCACAATTCACCTGTTATATTCTGGTATAATCATCCCTGCTCTTCACTGCCTTGTCCATTCTGACTGATCAGTGCTCATCATCTATAACTTGTTAAATACTTTGATTGTTACTGTTACACAATTTATTATGATCAGCTGTTAGATGTCATAAAAATTTTCAAAATTTTAGAAATGTACTATAGATGTTCTTTTTTCCAAAGTTCTCATTTGCACACCCTTGAAAGGAATGTAAGCAATCAACTCAACAAAATCAATTTTGGATTTTTTTTTCCTATCAACTCTTCCCAGACACCAGTGCCTTGAGGCAACTCTAATGGTGTAGAGACTCATAAAGATTTAATGGCTAAAGAAATATTTATGGAATGGCTATTGGCAGCAAGATTATAAAGGTGTGACAGGGATTCAAAATAAGTGTGAGATTTTTGTCCCTGAATTCAAAATGTCTATTCTACGGCCATAACTCTCAACCATGGCTGAGCACAAAAATCACACATTGGATTTGATCTATTTAAGATTAGGAAATTGCTGAGAAAATTTTTTTAAAAATGCTGAATCAGGATGAAGGTAAAGAAGAGGTTTGATATATCTGTAATAATAATAAAAATAATAAAAACCTCAACAGGTAAAATTGAGGCTTGGCTAAAATTAATGTAGAATCTGAAAAAAGAAAGGTGTGTTAAGATTTAACAACAAAAGTGGCTCACTTCTGCAGTCTGCTCAAATGCTAACCTGAACTCCCTCTCTTTGTATGGTGACTTCAACCAAGTTATTCAACATTAGCATGTTTCAGTTTTCTTATCTGCACAATGGGGCTAATGATAGTGCCTTTTTAGAAGTTCATTTAAAGGATGAAATTTAACCTTTCATTTAAATTATTTAGTACAACACTTGACATATTTAAGTGCTCAGTGTATATTAACTGGGTTCTATTTTAAATATACTGAAAAGATACTTGTTTCATTCACTGTGGTGAGGACATATTGGGTACAGTCTTCCTTATTCAAAAAAGCTGCCTGAAAATGTGCTCATGCAGTCATATATTGAAGGAAATTGAGGCTGGAAAATTTTGATCCCATTTAGAAGAAACAGGAAAAAACATGAACAAAGATACATAACTTAAAAGGAGTCACACATGTGCTAATTTATAAAGGAGAATATTCTAACTAAAAGAGATTTTGGGTTATGGGATAACACAGATTTCTAGAAGACACTTGGAATAAACATTTTCCAGTTGTAGTCGTGGATAATTTTCACATCACCACATGAAGGAATTCTGATTATAGTGGAAGGGAAAAGACCATGCTCTCCAGATAGCTACATAGAACATGTGGAAAAGTTCTTTATTTCAGGTTTTATGGAAATTTAAAACGGACTGTATAAAATATGTAAATATAAACATACTTATAAATGACATATATATTTAAGGTTTTGCTATTATTTTCAACTATTCTTTTCCGGAAAAAGGATTCATATTTGCTCTGATCTTGTCTCCATGATTTTTCTGGTTGTGATGCGTCTTATATGTGCTTGCCCTGCATGTGTGTCTACCTTATGTACACTGGATATCTTGCTGTTATAGTTCAGGTCATTAATAATTATTTTTTGCTCATAATCTTTCTCAACATAATTTTGGCTCTAATCTTGTTCAATTGATTTCTTCAAAAGTTTGTTTCTCCTTCATTATACTACACAACATGTCGATTATCTGCTTGATGTTCACATGAAGCATAGTCTTTGCCTTTTCATTTGACATTTCAGTTCTCTAACAGTGTCCTGTCCTAATGAACCCTGTGTCTTTAATGGTAGTCTGTGATGAAGCAGAGACATGGCATTTGTGTCACACAGCTACTTCACCGCTGGGGTTCAAGCTCCAAATTCTCTCCTAGTTGCAGGTCATGAGGCTTCTTCATATGAATGCCCTAAAAGTAGCACCATGAACCTTTCCCCTGGGAGTTGTAGAAATAAGGTATGACTAGTCTTATATAATATGATGTTGAGGAAGGTATATTCATCTGATAGCTATTAAGCAAATATTATTCTTCAGCTAAATGGTACGATGGCCAGAGTATTTGTATACAGTATATATTTTTATTTCCCTTTCTTCCCACTCCTCACTTTGATCCTCCCCTTCCCCTCCCTCTCCTTCTTCCTGTCCCTTCTTTTTCCTCCTCCTCCATCTCTCTCTCTCTCTCTCCTTTTTTTTCTCTCTTAGAATATTTTCATCCTTTTCAGGGCCAGGTTATAACAAAGCACCATAATAATTTTCTTGATTGTAATCAATCCTCAGTGAGTATCAGTTACAGGGAAGCTATATTTAATGGAAATGCACACACATGGCATAAATATAGATAAAGTCAGAAACATAAGGCACACTTTTAGGACACTGCTATGTGAATATTGGGAAGTCACTGAGTACTATCATATTTTAAAGGTACAAACACTTAAAAAATTCACAATTGGGATGTTTGAGGCTACAGCAAGCTATGATTTAGCCACTGCACTCCAGCCTGGGTGACAGAGTAAGACCCTGTCTATAAAAAATAAAGAAATAAATTAATCCCTTTAAAGTGTGGCATTTGCTACTTTCCAGTATATTAGCAAAATTGTGCAGCCATTGTGGGTATTGATGTTATAACATTTTCATCCCCCAACAAAGGACTTCATACTTATTACTATTAATCAGTATTTATACTTATTATTACTTTCCATCCCTCACACCCTCAGTCCCTGGTTACCACTAATCCATATTTAATGTCTGTGAATGTGGCCATTCTGGACATTGCATGTAATTAGACTCATACAATTTGTGGCCTTTGTGTCTGGCTTCTTTCATTTAGCATATTATTTTCAAAATTCATCCATGTTATAGTATGTATAAGTGCTTCATTCCTTTTAATTACCAAACATTCCATTATATAGGTACAAGACATTGTGTTTATTCATTTATCAGTTGACAGACATTAAGTTGTTGTCAGTTTGTAGCTATTATGAGTAATGTAACTATGAACACTTGCACACAGTCTGTAGATGTGTTTTCAATTGTTTTGAGTATATACCAGGAATAAAATTGTTAGTCATAGGTTATTCTTTGTTTAATTTTTTGAAATACTGCCAAAATGTTATCCAAAGCAGATGTACCATTTAAGTCTCACCAGCAATGTTGAAAGGTTCCAAATTTTTCACAACTTCATCAACACTTTTTGTTGTCTGTCTTTTTAATTTTAGCCATGCTAGTGAGTATAAAGTGGTATCTCATTGTTTTTATTTGTGGTTCCTTAATGACTAATAATACTGAACATCTTTTTAAGTGCTTATTGTCCATTTATAAATCTTTTGATAAAAGTTTATTTTAATTTTTATTCATTGTTTTAATTGGACTATTTGTCTTTTTATTTATGAATTATAATTGTTCTGTATATATTCTGAACATAAGATCCTTATCAGATAAATTATTTGCAAATATTTTCTCCTATCCTGTGAGGTATCCTTTTACTTTCTTGATAGTGTCTTTTGGGGAACAAAAGGTTGTAATTTTGATGCAGTCTAATTTATCTATTTTTCTTTGGTTTGTTGCATTTGACCACTAACATGTTTGCTTAGCTATTTTAGTGGTGAGCTAATGATTGGACAGATTAAATTAAATGCCTTGAATCAACAGGTCTCCCAGGCTTTGCTGAGATGCTCCATTTCTGTTTTGTGTCACACAGTGAGTGCTCCTACAGGCAGTTTACAACTCTGCTGTTGCCTTCACTTTCTGCTTGTGCAGAGCCTCAAGGCCAGCTAGAGATGACAGTGTAGGGATTCTCATATCTTTTCTGGGCACACACAGAGTCTCGCCTATTTGAGTGCTTCTCTAGAGTCCCAGGAATATGTAGAGCTTTTCAAATCCCTCTCTGGCTATATCCCCTTCTTCAGTTTTTCCTTTAGAGATTTTTGTTGGTCAGCCTATTGTTATCTCCAGCTAGTATCTCTGTCTCAGGAAGTTGTAATGTTAAACACCTGCTGTTGTTTCTTTTCAATAAAGGATAGGACTGTTTACACAGAGTGAGCTGTAAGTGTTGCTCAAATGAAGAAAAGTCATGAAAATGTAAGTTTTCAGGGAACAACCAGACCTATCCAACAGGGACAATTCTCTGAGGATGGGGCATTCAGGGGCTGGGGCAGGGAGGCTCCAAACCTGTTCTTCCCCTCTAGTTTCTATTAGGATGATGGTTTTCACAGCTAGTGTTGTTTAAAGGACACCATGCAGCTGTGGAGAGGTGATGAGGAAGTCAAGTTAAAATGCTACAAATCTCGCCAGCTTTACTGAGATTCAGTCACTTTTTTGAATAAATACTCTGTGGATAGTTCTGAGCCTTTGTCTATTTCCAGAATTCTGGAAAATTTGATTTGGGCAACTTTTGCCAGTGCATTCATTACCCTTATGGAAGAGGAGATTGTCTCGTCTTTACTCTGCTTTTCTGGCAATGCTTCTTGGACTTGATTTTAACGAACAGTGAGATTTTTTTCTTTCTTTATCCAAAATGGTTATTTGTTTGTCCCCAGTGATTTGGAATGGTATGGTCATTTTATTAGAATGTATTGCTTACTGAATTTTAAAAAAATGAATTCTGTTGTATGATATGGGTATAAATTTTATCAGTGAGATCACACTGCTTTAATAATTATTTTTTGGCGAATATATAATTAAATAACAAAAATTAGTGGATAATTAGGAGTGTGAAGAATGCAATTAAAAATTGTTTGTTTGTTTTAGCTATAAATAAAAAATGTTATCACTTTACTAACCTAAAAAATGTAAACTAATTAGAACAAATCTGTGGAGATTGTTACTGTATATATAAACTCATATATTTCAAATAAAGTTTTAAGAATATATATTTATGAGTAAGATCATACTTTTTAAACAAATCATATCCCTAAAAAAATGGTAATTACCAGTCCTCCACATTTACAGGCCTAACAATGATCATTTTGATAGTTTTAAAACAATATTTGAGTCTATTTATTTTGCACCTGAATACACCTTTCTAAAAAGTGAAATTGTGAAAAATAATTTTAAATACAAATTATTGTATTTTATTTTACTTTTGTTTATAGGACTTTGGAGATGATGGGTCCTTGTATATCACTAAGGTTACCACAACTCACATGGGCAATTACACCTGCTATGCCGATGGCTACGAACAAGTCTATCAGACTCACATCTTCCAAGTGAATGGTAAGAAGTGTGGTGTTGCTAAACTTGCATTTTCTTAGGTAGATATTCATAGAACATCACCATTGACTAGGAAGGGGAGGCTTCAATTATTTGAGTTTTGGAACTTAATATGAAAGTTTTTCAAGTTAAACAAAAAGTTTAACTACAAATTAGTTAATAAACACTATAAATTAGTACTACTTTTGTCATCATAAGATATTACAGAGTAACTCATTGTAATTGAAAAATTAAAACATAAGAAATTTAAATTACTTTTTCAGTTTAGAATTTCAACAATTAGACAAATATATAAATATTAGAAACTGAAGAAATTATTAACAATTTTAATCAGATCATCTATTTAATTGGTCTTATTAATGATATAGATATTATTATCTATGTATAGCAAATTTCATATTCTTAATTGTTAATTTAATGGGTATAGATGTTGACCAAGTAGGCTGATATCATTCCTATAATCAAAGCTTTGCTTTATTCCCAATTTAATTTATATTTTAGCTGTTTACTTGAATTGATATAGGTATGCATATATGCTTCATTAATAAACACTAATTCATTTCCATAATTTATCCTGATATATATGTTAATCTACTCTATGTTTTATGAAAAGGAGGCAGAAACTTACTTGGCTTTCTGTAGGAACAGCAAGATGGCTAATGTGATTGGCATGAATTAAGAGGAGAGTGACAGATAATGAGCTTGGATAGGTAGCTCAGGGCAGATCACATGGAATCCCATGGACCTAGGTGAATGTTTGTATTTCCATTCTGAGTGTAATGGGAAGCTATCCAAGTGTTTAGTGTATTCAGTGGCACATTCTGTATAGTCTTCAAATAAATGCATAGCAAAAAACTATCTTAGCAGTATAGTTAAGAGATAATAGTAGCTCAAAATGCAATGTTAGTGGTTGAGTTATAAAGAAGTGGTCAGATTTGGAATGTATTTGAAAGTGGTCCTTGACATTATCACTGAGGAATATCAAGTTAATGTGAGAGAAAGAGAGTTAAAAATAAACAGGCCTAAGGCATTTGAAGGAGACAGTTAGGTATATGGGTACACTATTTACTGCTATACAGTAGCACATTTGGAGTTTGGATAGGATTAATTTTTTAATATGTTAAATATAATTTATGATGGAAAAGTCAAGTATTCAATTAAAGAGAATGACAGCCCAAAGGTGTATGTTTAGAGAGTATCAATGCGCATAGATTGCATTTAAAGCCATAGATCTGAGCTTGATGATGTCACCTGAGGAATGAGTATAGGTGGATATGGAGTTAGAGGACTGAGGCTTGGATCTGAGGTTAACAAGTAGAGAAGACTGAAAATGAGCACTGCAGAAGGGAAGTATGTGTCCTAAAAAACAATAAGATATAACAAAATATTTGAAAATATTGGGGAGTCTGTTTTGATATTGTTGACACTCAACAGAAGCAGATCTAGGCCTTGGTTTCTGGTGTAAACCCAGCTGACAACTAGGCATGGTCAAGACTTTGATCCCAACTTCCCGTGAAACCAGTGAAGAAAGCAGGCAAGATGCAAAGGAGTTTGTGCATGCTGTTCCCGGTGGCTTCAGATGTTTGGGGTCAAACACTCACATATTTAACAATTGTACCCGCTGATACACAATCTTCAGAGGACAGAACAAGTCCATGCTGGGAATGTTCCCTGTCTAGATGTTGCATCTATGGGGAAAGTGTTACTGCAAGTCATCTATCACCTCCCTTGTTGGTAAAATGTTTACTGACTGCTAGCCTATTTGACAAAACTAATGCCCTACATTTTTTTTTTTTTTTTGGCCGAGAGTTAGAAGAAGATTCTCCAATTTTGTTTTCGGCTAACAATTCTGTTTTTTATCTCTTATTCTTACTCCCAGTCCTAGTTTTTCCAGTCTAAGTACCAACTAAATACAAGTTCTTGGTAGTTTTTAGAGCAGTGTATAGTTCATGTTCTACTTCCATCAGATTCACATAAAAAAATTATCACAGATGCAAAACCCTGGGCTTCACTAGCACTCTCTGGAAGTTTAATTTGAAATTTGCATTTTAACAAGCTTCCTAGGTAATTGTGATGCATGGTAATGTGTGACAATTATTCTAAATGGCTACTCCTCAGGAGTTGCTGTTCCTCATTCATGTCTGCTGTAAGTTTCTTGCATAACTCACTCATTTGCCATGCTCCAGCTGGTAAACCCAGGAAGGAGATTTGAGCCAAACTGCAGGCTTTCATGTTGCAAGATGAGCACTGAACAGCATTGGGGAAATGCATCTTCCCTATTTCATCCCCTCCTGTGAATGAACTGGTTACTCTCTGATTTCAGGTTTTTCTGAAGAAGGAATATGGGAATAGAGAAATAATGAAGTCTCAGAAACAGAGCTCCCCCACCAGCCTTAACATTATGAATTAATCAAGAGGAATTCAATACTAGCAGCGATTGCTTATGCTGAACTCTTTTCTAGGAACATAGATTCCTGAACCAATATCACAAAGGGGATAAAATCCATCTTTTTCTATTACATCCTACTACATTTAAATTGCTTCGGATTTCTTAGTATAAAGGTTTTTATGAAGGGATGGGTTTGGGAAAAAGAACAATGATGTTATCATTGCTAAGAGGGCAAATAAGCTGACGAGTATAATTTAAGCACTAGATTTGAGTACTTGGGTGTAATTAGTAACCTTTATAAGACCAGTTTTTCTTAAGTAAGGGGGAAAAACTATGATTATAGTTAATTTAAGAAAGAATGGAAAGTGAAAAAATAAAGAACACGAGTATTGTTAAGTCTCTCAAGGAGAACATTGGCTGAAAGTAAACAGAGCACTTTGCAGTAGCTGGAAAATGCTGTGGGATCAAAGGAGGACATTTTATGAAAGTTATAGATATGCTAATCTTTCTTTATATGAGTTATTCAGAAAAAACGAGAAGGATAATTTTTGAGAAAAAAGGATAATTGTAATAAATTAATTAAAGTACAAAGTCAATGTGATCTAATACACAGAGGGACTGACCTTTGGAAGATGAATAGTTAATCTGTTGAAACAAGGAGAAAGAAAATCAATTAATAAAATGTAACAAAATTCTTGAAAATATTGGGGAGTCTGGTTTAACTATTGTTGACACTCCGCACGGTGTGAGGACTGTTTGGGAAATATTCTCAGTGTGGGAACATGAGGAAATCATTTTTTCATTGCTTGGATGTTTTCAGTGACATGAACAATAACAGTGGTTGGAAGTGAAAGAGTTTGTGAGATCCTTAGTGGTTTCAGGAGAGGACGAAATGTAAAATAATTATCTTGCAAGGCAGGAGGGTTATAGAAATAACGGTAGGTAGTTGGTACGTTGGGGAGGGCTTGGAGTACTTTTGAGGTGATATATATTAGTATATTTTCCTTCAGTTGTGGTTGACTGTGAAGTGGCAGTCAGAGAAAATAAGATTTGGATTTAACTAGTGTTTTTGTTTGTCAGGTGAGTAAGTGAGAAAGAGACAGGAGTGAAGAAATTAGGCAAGTTTATAATGGATTGATTATAGTGACAGACTGTAGAATAAGTGTGAAAGGAGGACACAAGTGAGACCCAGAAATGTGACACGAAGCAAAAGGTTTACTGGAGTTTAGAAGTTGGTCAAATATTACCAGAATGAGGTACTAGAGAGAAAGATATGCAATACCTTTGTGACTGACCTCCAAGTGGAGGTTTTGCCAAGTTCTTGGTATTTGCTTGATGTTCCTCGAGAAAAGAATTTCAGGGCACATAAGCCAAGCAAGCCACAGCTTTTATTGAAAGTGAAAGTATACTCTCAGGGAGTGGGAAGGCTCGAAAGAGAGCAACTGCACTGAGAGGAAGTGGTTTTAGATCTTTTGTAGTCTTACTAACTGAAGGGAGGAATATTCAAGGCCAAGTGCCTGGCTTTTACTAAGAAGTTGGGCAGTAATTCCTAGAATTGTGTTCCCTCCCTCTTTTCATACTTTATATGAATGCTTCAGAACTGTCATGGTGATTTCAAGGGCAAAGAAATTTTAAATCCACAATGTAAATGAAATTGTAGTTAGCCAAAGTTCATGTCAACTGGCAGAATAGCAGGCAAGCTGGTTGAAGACATTTCTTGCCCATGGTTATCAGCCCCTCTGGTTATCTTCTCCTTAGGAATTATTTATTCAAACACCTGCACCCAATCTTCAAGCCCCTACATCTACTCACAGCCCTGTCTCCTAGTCTCCTACTCTACTACCTTCACTCAAATAATTTTCTTAAAGCATCTGATAATTTATGTTTATGAGAAATGCTTTTAATTAGGTTAAGTTTATATAAAGGAAAGTAAAGCCACTAAGGTTTACAAGGGGTTTAAGCAGCCCAACAGTTCTAAATCTAATTTTCCAGCTCTAGTCTGAGCTAAAAGAAGAAATGAGGTGTAAAACAACATGGATTCATCAAATTTAACCATCATTGGTCAAAAACTTGTTCTACTGCATTTGTATCAACAAGAGAAGACAGTAAGTGTGCTTCAAGGATCATTTTTAATACTAAACCTATGTGAAGAAGACAAATAGAAGAGTAGAAAATGTATTATATTTATATCAGTAAGGGATTATCTTCAACTGCTGTAACATAGGACCCAAAATAAAAGGAGCTCAAAGAATACACAGAGGTGTTTTTCTTATACATAAAAGAAGCCCAAATGGAGTGGTTTGGTGATAATAACTTCATAATGTCATCAATATCATAAGCTTTCCCTATTGTGATTAGCACATAATTTTCACTCTCAATATCATCCTATGTTTTCAAAATGGCTGTGGAAATTCTGTACACATTAAACAGGGAGAAAGGAAGAAGGAGGAGGGAAGAATGGCACCTGCCACAAGAGGAAGCACTCTTAAAGGAGTTTAATGAAAGCACCAACAGTAACTTCCATAGACCCTCCCTAAATGCAAAGATATTGCAAAGTATACTTTTTTCACCATGCACAGAAGTATAAAAATTATATTACTTATAAGGAAGTGGGAAATAAATTTGGGGTGTGTAACTAGCCATCTTTGTCACAAAGTTTCCAATATGTTGAAAATATTTTTCAAAACAGTAATAGAATAATGGCACTTTATAATAAAATACCCAGAAATGTAGGATTTGTTAAAAAAAAAAACAAAACAGCATCTCTAAAATCGATTTGCTATGTTATGCTTTTCTTTGGTGTTTCCCTTTCTTTTGGTTTATGGTGTTTTATATTTGGCATAATAACTTTAAACATATGTTTTGTATATAAGTAATTTTAACAAACTTAGGCTTACCCAAATGTTATAGGCCAGGAACAAAAGAATAGTTGTGAATGAAGAATGACACTGGAAAAAAAATACAATGAAAATGAAAGAAAATGCAAATTATCTAGCCAAATAGCACAATTATTGTCCCAATAAATCTCTAAAACTAGTTTAACTCATTTTCCATTTTCCATCCACTTTCAGAAAAGGTTAAAAAGACCTTTAGAAAATCAGGTTTTTATATGGATTTAAAATATTTATCTTGCCAATTTGTCAATTAGTAATAAAAATAAAATATCACATTGATTACCGTAACAAGCCCTGAAAATACCAAAAGATATTGGAATTTGTGAAAGAATGTTTTTGAAGTGCAAAGTCTATTTAAATATCCCAGGGCACAAACCAAATAAGTCTATCAATAGCCCTGTTTCTTTTCAAACAATGCAAAATTAGATTATTGAAATATGAGAGTGCTTCTGTGTGCTTGTCTGAATAAACATTATGTATAAATCAAAAGAGCTTGAGTCTACCAGTCGATTTCATTTCATGCTTTTCTTTTCATTTTACATAAAGCAAATCGTCTTTAGATCTTAAGCTTATGACACAGAATGTTTGAAAATTTTAAAGTCATCAGTGTTTACACTACCCTCTGGGCAGAGATCTTGTCCATATTCACAACAAATCCATATGTATGCTGTTACTACTCTTTCATTCAAATTATTTAAGCCCTCAGACATAATATTGAGTGGTTTTTTTTCCCTACACATGTAAAAAACTTCTACATAAAGTGGTTGTTCATTGTTAGTTTTATAGGATGTCCATATACAATACCCCTGTTTTTCTCCTTCAGAGTTTGGAAACATTTATAAGAAAGACAGAAGAGCCAGATATACAGACATTAAAGCATCACATTCACTACTGACAAAGCTATTTAGAGAAAATGATTTTTAGTCTGGGGCAACAATAGGCTTCTTTCTTGAATCATAGAATTGACCTTTCTCATCCAGTTACAGGCAGCATTGCAATTTCTACTCTGCTGCTTGTGTTAAACCTTCCCTGCTAAGCTTTCTTCATAGCTAAAGTGCAGAAGAGAATGAAACCTTTCTGCAAGCAGTGAGATCCAAAAAATAGGATGTAAGAGTTCTCCTTCCTCTTTTTTCTTCCTCCCACTGTGAGTTAATAGAGGATGAGAGAATGAGTAGCTATGAGGGTCACTCAGGCCCAGTGATTCTCAAACTGTGGTTCATGCACAAGCAGCAACAGCAATTTGTTTTAAAGGCAAATTCTCAGGGATCACCCATGCCTACAGAACAGACTCTGAGCCCGGGGTAGAGCAACCTGTGTTTTAACAAACTTTCTTGGTAATCCTGATGATAAAGCTTGAGAACTACTGTTGTAGCAATTTGCCTCATGCAAAAATCACAAGTGGTAATTTATGTTCCTTCCTCATATTTCCAGCTTTTTATTCTTTTAATTTTGACTTGAAACATTCAGCTTACCTTCATTTAGGAGAGTAGCTCTCCCTCAGGAAGCAGTATCAACCATGTATGATCTCAGTTTTCTCCCTCATGGGGCCCTGCAGCAGACGAGAGATATGTCTTGCTCCATAGCCCACCCAAGCTTCTTCAGCTGTGCTGGTTGTCCCCTGACAGCATCCTACTAAAAGAGCCTGCCTCTCTGCCACTCTTTCTAAAGATTTTATTTGGCACAAGAAGGTCTGTTCAGCTGCACTCATGGCAGCCCAGATGTGCTAAGCATTTAATGTCCTCAGAGACAGTTTTCAGTGAATGAAGGGCACAAGTCAGAAGGTAAGATGCACAGCTTCTGAGTTCTCTGAGAGTTAACTCAAAGTGGAATAAAATCTTAAATGTAATACTTGAAATATAAAAATTTTATGAGAAAATCTAGGAAAAACTCTTCTGAACATTGGCCTAGGCAAAGAATTTATGACTAAGACCCCAAAAGCAAATGCAAGAAAAACAAAAATAAATAAATTGGACTTAATTAAACTAAAATTGCACAGCAAAAGAAATAATGAACAGAGTAAATAAGACAGCTTACAGAATTGGGGAAAATGTTTGCAAACTATACGTCTGACAAAGGACTAATATCTAGAATCTACAAGGAACTCAAACAAATCAGCAAGAAAAAACAAATCAGCAAGAAAAAACCAAATAACCCCATGAAAAAGTGGGCAAAAGATGTGAACAGACATATTTCAAAAGAAGACACATAAATGGTCAACAAATATACCACAAATATTCTACATTGTTAATAATGAGGGAAATGCAAAATAAAACCATGAAATATCATCTTACCCCTGTCAAAATGGCCATTATGAATAAGTCAAAAACCAATAGATGTTGGTGTGCATGTGTAAAAATGGAATGCTCATACACTGTTGGTGGGAATGTAAATTAGTAGAACCTTTATGGAAAACAGTATAGTGGTTCCTCACAGAACTAAATGTAGACCTACCATACTATCCAGAAATCCTATTACTGGATATTTACCCAAAGGAAAAGAAGTCATCATATCAAAAAGACACCTGCACTCATATGTCTATTGCAGCATAATTCACAATTGCAAAGATATAGAATCAATCTAAGTGCCTATAAACTGATGAGGGGATAAAGAAAATGTGGTGTTTGTGTCTGTGTGTGTGTGTTCAGAAGAGTTTTTCCTAGATTTTCTTGTAGAATTTTTATATTTCAGGTATTACATTTAAGATTTTATTCCACTTTGAGTTAACTCTTAGAACATATCATGGAATACTACTTAACCATAAAAAGAATGTAATAATCTCTTTCACATCAACTTGGATGGAATTGGAGGCTATTATCTTAATTGACATTTCTCAGGAATGAAAAAAAAAATACTACATGTCCTCACTTCTGAGTGGGAGCTAAACAGTTGGTATACATGGTCACACAGTGATATAATGGACACTGGAGATTCAGAAGGTTGGAAAGTTGAGAGAGGGGTGAGGAATGAAAAATTGCCTATTGGGTACAATGTATACTATTCAGGTGTAGGGTGCACTAACAGCCCTGACTTTACCACTATACAATTCATCCATATATCAAAAACCTACTTGTACCCCCTAAATCTATTGAAATAAATAAATTAATTTTAAAAATGTTGGTGGCAATAAATATGCATGCTGTGAATCCATACTCTTGCAAGAAACAAGAATTTGCATTTAGGCATAATGAATCTAGGAGTAAATATGTTATTATTCCAAAAAAGAAAAAAGGAAGAAGAAGAAGAAAAGAAAAGAAACACAGCTTCCTACTCACTCAATGGGAAGGTCCTGAGGTGCATTCTACTTTTCTCAGAGGATCCACCCTGGAACTGAGTTCTTTTTATCCATAGTGATAACATGCTCATGAATCTCATGAATACGCTTGCCCCTTTTTCTTTTACTTGCTGTTTTCCTTTCCCCTGTCTCACTTTTCCCACTCTCACACTTATGTCTCTTGGGATCACTTCCCCAGTCAACTGTTTGAACTTCAGTTCTCTTCTTAGAGCCGCATTTAGAGACATTCACACTGGGAAAAGTCCTTACCTTAATTGCTGGTCTATTGTGGCTCCCCCTGAGAGCTAATGGTGAGCACTATAAGTTTGTTTCCAGAAGACTTTGAAATATGATAGAACAGTACATTAATTCATTTATTTGAAGACCTGGAAAATTCTATCTATTGTTCCCTTGCTAAATTATCTCCTGCTCAATAGAGGTCTTCAGAGGCTTGTGGTTAAATTAAATCATGACGTAAAAATGCTCCAATTATTAAGTAACAAGAATACAGACATGTTTAAAATTTCATGTATATAAATGTTCCAGTTATTAAAGTACCAGAGAGAAATAAAACTTAAAATATTAAAGTTCCGAAGAAATTAGCCCAAAATAGTTAATATCCAAAATTAAATTCTTCTGCCCTTATAATTTAAAGTCTAAAGAAGTTCAAAAGTTTAAAGTAAAAGCAAAGTCTAAAGAAACAAGTCCTTCCCTAATTTCTTATTTTGTTTTCATTCAGTGAAAGGGGTCCTTGAAAATTTATGACTTTGGGATAACTTAAGCATCTGTATCCTGGGCCTATTCTCACTTGGTGTGGGGATTCCATTTGCTATTGGTTTTCAACTAGTCACATCTGTTCTTTATTTATCATTTCTTTTTATACTGCCTTCTGTTGGATCACACAACTTTTAGAATTCAATTTTATTACCACAGTTGACTTACTAGCTATACTTGTCTGTTTAATTTTGTTAGTTGTAGCTCTAACCTACATTAATAATACGTAATTTAACTTATTGTCATGTTTCTTTAAATAATATTTTAGCACTTCATGTATAAAAGTAAAAACCTTGCAACAGCATACTTTGACTTCTCCCTTTTCCATCCTTTGCAATAAAATTGTCAAACATTTTACTTCTGCATATGTTATAAACCACACAATATGTTGTTTTATTTTTGCTTTGAACAGTTAAATGTCTTTCAAAGAGTTTTTAATACAAAACAAGAAATCAGGACTTTTGCATTTAACATTGCTGATCTTCCTCCTTAGTTCAAGTAAATCTGAATTTTTGAATTTTAACAATTTGAAGTTTAGGTCTGCTCCTAACACATTTGCTCGGTCTTTGTTTATCTAAAGGTGTTTTTATTTTTCCTTCTTTGAAAACCATTTCTCTTGGATGGTGAATTTTAAGTAGCCAGCTTTGGTTTTTGTTTTTCTTTCAAGACTTTACAGATGTTCTATTGTCTTCTGGCTTGCTTGGTTTCTAATGAGAAGTCTGCTCTATTTCTATTCTTTTTTTCCCCATTTGAGTGCTTTTGAGATTATCTTGATTATATCTTTATCTTTGGGTATCAGCAATTTAACTGTGGTATTCTTTGGCTTGGTTTTCTTTACTTGGATTTTTTTCTGTCAGTAATTACTCAACTTCTTGGACTGGGGTACATGTTTTTCAACAACTTTGGAAAATATATTGGCCATTTTTTCGGCCAGTCTGATGATTATGTGTTGTGGTGTCTTCCTGTTTGTAATGAATCTCCCAGGAGTCCTTTGAGCTTCTTGTACCTGGATATCTAGATTTCTAGCAAGGCCAGGGAAATTTTTCCTCCATTATATCCTCAAATAGTTTATCCAACCCTTGTGTATTTTCTTCTTCACCCTCAGGGATGCCTATGATTTTCACGTTAGGCCTCTTCACATAGTCCCACATTTCTTGTAGGCTTTGCTCTTTTCCCTCACATACATTATTTAAATTGGCATGACATGGCTTCCTGGACTAGTTTACACTGGTCAGTAGGAGCGATACTTCAAAGATTACTTCTGTGTATACAGGTACTGGATAATGTTACAAAACACTCATGAGGTGGCCAGCACTTAAAAAACAGTGTAATGACTAATTAATGTAATGACACTTGTATAACAAGAGAGTCAAAAGAAGGTTAATGTGATAATGAGGCTTATTTGATCTTAAAGATTTAGCATAAGGGCACTCTCAAGGCAGCTTAATTAGATTTTAAGCACCTTTTTCCATTTGCATGTGTACTTGTTAATCCATATGTTTTAAAAATAACTTTTAGTTCATTTAAATTAACAAATTTACCTAATCTCTTTCCCTGTGTTGTTTTACTGCTATTAGTGATAGCATTTTCTCAAATTTCACATTTGATGTATATAATTTATGATTATTTGTTCCATATTATGTCTGAATTGTAGTTCAATTTAAAATGGTACAAAGGCATTTCTGAAGTTTAAAAATAATAGCTTCATATAATTTTTGCAGTTATGACAAGTTACAACTAGAATTAGCTAATTAATCTTTATGTCATTTAACATGCTTCATTATACCATATATCAGTAAATTTGATTTATTCATTGGTACCAATGTTATTTTTAAACTTGACCAAATGGGAGGAACATTTTAGAAATTAATTTAACAATGAAACATAACATCATTTGCAGTGGTAGTTCAGTCAATAATATGCTGGCTTTTCGTGCCCTGGGAAAATATAGAATACATTTTCCCATTCTACATATAGGCTTTTATGAGTTCTCCAAATTAATACTTTTTTATGCTTTTCTTGTAATTATTACAATTCATTTGCATATGTTTTACTACTCACTCTTTACATGAGATTGCACATGATCTAGGATTTTTTCAATGTAGTTTGCTCTTATAGCACATTAATTCTTAAAGTTGTCAAGGCACAAGTACTGGCCTGAGTGTTCAGTCTCTCTGACCTAAGTCAGATCATTCAGGCCTAACTCATGATCCATTTCTTACATGAAGATGCCAATGAACACTGAAGCTCACGGTAATTTCTGCCACATCAGAAGTCCTGTGTTACTAGATGACTTCTCATTAATAATAATTAATTTCATATTTGCACCTCTTTTTCTTTAGGATTTCAGTGTATATATAAATTTGTAATTAGATATCCAATGAACAATGGCCATATCTCATAAGTTCTTTCTTTTCTCTTATAGATTTAATTTTGTATTTTGCAAATAGTAGATAGTAAATGATTTTTAATGATATACTTTGTTTATTGAACTAGAATTTTTCTTAATGTACTAAACTAAATGGTTTGTGGACAAGTGGAAGTTAGTCATTGTATTTATGTCTCCAGTTACATTACCCTCACAAGGAGGAAATCAGCACTCAGATTAATCTTACAACTGTTAGGCTATCAAGTAAATGTTCTGGTGGCATAGGCGGGATATAGCTCCTACCCACATAGGTTTTTTTTTTGAAATTTGAGATGTCAGAAAAATCCATAAAGCTGTGTGTAAAGTGCAAAAGGAAAACTGTCTAAGAAGGTAACAAGAGGACATGTTTTGCTTGCTTCAATTTTCTCTCAATAAGCAAGATTGCCAGACATATAGATAAATAATTACTTATGAGAGTCAGAGAGAAAGGTATGGTTATGCAAATAGCATTTTTTCTCTCATATCCTACATATTTATTTATTTCAATATATTTATTGAGATTGTAATATGTGTACATGGTTTTCAGTTTAGTTGAAATTATGAGGCAAATCTACTTCTAAGAACTTAAGTCCGAACACTCTATATCGATCAAGTGCAAAAAGATGTCATTCTTATGGTCAATTATTATGAATATGATGATCATGATGATAGGCAAGATATGCCAAATGAGCTGGAGAAATCTGTATGGATTGGAGAGCTTTGATTATTTTGCTATTGCTAAGAAGACCTGAGAAGCTCTTATGACATTTTTGCTTCTGGTTTTACATTTCCAGATAACACAAATTATCTTAAATAAACTTTGCCAAAGTATAAGTAGAAGGTTCCCTATACCCTGGCAACTATGCTCATGATTTTAGAGCATGCTTCATAACTATATATATATATACATATATATATATATATAATTTTGTTTGTCATACAGTTGCATTAACAATAGAAAATATATTATTTGGGATTACCAGTAGTGCTATATCACTATTAATAGATAAGTTATGCTATTGAATCATAAGAGTATCCTCCAACTCACTTTTTGATTTTAGACCATCAATTAGTTCAGAATAAAGGCAGGTAATAAGTAAGCAGGACACCCCAGTGACAATAACGCCCTTGACGACTGCAATACTCATCTTCCCTGCAAACGCTACTCTAAGTTAGAATATCTTGAACAATAGTAAACATAGATGTCTTAAAGAGTACATGAAAAATATTGTGAATTATAAAAATGCCTTTTACAATAATTTTCATTTTGTATTAACATCATATAAGTATCATTTTGGAAGTGAGTATATTAAAGTAATGCATCACTATAATAAGAAAATAATAAATTGTTTATTGAAAGTAAGTTTTTTAAGAAGATAAATTATATAAATTAAATAAATTATATCATTTAATTAAATAAATTGTATTATTTAGCAGTTGATATATCAGCAAATATTTTGTTATATTTTAGCAAAAAATGTGGTAAATAGTAGTGCCATCTATTGATAAAACTAAAAACTGCAGTTACTTCTTGAGTAAGGAATACTAATACTTCTATGTTTACAGGAACGTATTTCCAAATCTAATGATTCCTTACTGTTGTGATTATTATTGGGTTAGGTCAAATACTGGAACTGTGTCAAAAAATAATTTGTGTGTACATATATGTGTACATATCTGCATATATATGTATATACTGATAATGTGATGGTTCTGATAACAAATATTAGTTATTATTTCAGATTTAATTAGGCTGGCTGTGATTCATTTGAATAATATAAATTTGAATAATAAATTTAGTCACTCTTAAGAAAATTAAGTTTAATATTAAATACTTATTTTCTGCTAAAAACACTAAGCAATAAATAACCATGTGGTGGATGATGAACATAGTTTTATTTTTATTCCTTCTATTTTAATAAGCAGATAATATATTTTAAACATACAAATTTGCATATTTTCATTTTTGCACCCTACTATGACTATTTTTATGTTTCCTTTTCTTTTTAATTCTGGATTGATTACATATGATAATACACTACTACTTAGAAAACTCTCAACTTAGGTTGGCTCTTTTAACCAATTTAGGTTATAGTACACTTATTCCCCAAAATTCAAAATTATATCTTTAACTTTGCCAAATTTGCTATGGTACACCTGGCAAGAACAATCTGTATGCTATCTAGCCAAATTGTTGGGGAGATATTGAATAGTTTAGGAGAGTTAGATTTTTATTATTACTAATTAGGAAGCAAGACTACAGAGAACAAAGGAGGGAATAGCAGTGGTAACATTAATTGACCCCTATGATGTGATAGATTATTTGTTTCAGGGGACACACGCCAGAGCATTAACAGGTTTTGTGGAGGAAGTGATAAGAGTGACCGGAGCAGAAATAATAATGAAAAAGCACAGGCTTAATAGGGAGGAAAAAAATGAAGGCTGAGGTGAAATCAGGGCTAACTTTGACACACTATCATGGTGACAATTAGAACATAAAGTTGTTATGAAGCTCTCATTTAGTCATTTACTTGCACATCTTTGATCTATTTATCTTCTAACTGTAGGTTAAGATTTATTATACTGCACCAGAGGCTAAGGATCCAAAAATGAACAAACAATAATTATAACTGGGTCTGCATACCCATGGGTTCCACATACATGGATTCAACCAACCACAGACTGACAATATTTTAAAAACTAGGCGGTTGCATCTGTACTGAACATGACATTTTTCTCAACATTATTCCCTAAACAATATGACATAACAACTGTATACATAGTACTTACATTGTGTTAGTTATTATGTTATTTAGAGATAATTTAAAGTACATGAGAGGATGCATGTAGGTTTTATGCAAATAGACACCATATTATATCAGGTAAATGAGCATCTAGGTATTTTGGTACGTGTGGTGAGTCCTGGAACTAATCCACTATGGCTACTGAGAGACAAATATGTATTTTTTGAGGAGTTTACTGTCATTCTTGCTGCTACCCCATCTTCCCTTATATTGAATAATTGCTGTAATCAGTCAAATATTATCATAAATACATAAATTTATGAGAAGCAAAAATATGAATGGGGCTCACAGGTTTGCAAAGTACACAACCAGCACAGCCATGAGTGATGGTCCTGTTTGGAAGTGCATGGGAGAAAGACTAAAGGATAGTTGATTGGACTTTTGCACTCAGGGAGACAAAGAAAAAGGGAAAACGAGAGGAAAATTATGGTTTAATCAGGAAAAGAGTATAGTCCAGGTTATTTCAACCAGCATATAAAAAAACTTGACATCAAAGGAGAGGAAGAGCAGAGATAGGGCAAAGCCTGTTTTGCAATACAAACTGGAATAGAGCCAAAAGAAAAAAGATTAATAGAATAAAGGAAAAAATATCATTATCTCAAAATACACAGAAAAACCATTTGACAAAATCTGATATCATTTCATGATAAAAAAATACACAACAAACTAGAAAGAGAAGGGAACTTCCTCAGCTGGATAAGAAACATTGACAAAATCCTCACAGCAAAGTTGTGGAAGACATAATGGTGGAAGGCTGAAAACTTCCTTCCTAAGCTCAGTAGCAAGACAAGGATGTTTGTTCTTGCCAATTTTATTCAAAATTTTACTGGCAGTTCTAACTGGGACAAGTAAGTGAGAAATGTATTCATATAGGAAAGGACAAAGCAAAACTTTATCTATTTGCAGATGACATGACATTGCACATGGAAAATATTAAGGAATCCCCACAAAAAGAAACTATTAGAACTAAAAAGTGAGTCCAGAAATTTTGCAGGATATATTCACAATATACAAAAAGCAATTGGGATTTTAATAGCCAAAATAATGTTGAAAAAGAAGAACAAAGCTGGAGGACTCTTCAAAACTACTACAAAGCAGAATGACTGGGACATATAGACAGACATATAGATCAATGGAATAGAATAGAAAGCTCAGAAATAAACCCTTGCATATGTGGTCAAATGATTTTTGAAAAGAGTACCTACCGTGGCCATCCAATGGCAAAAAACAGTCTTTTAAACAAATGGCCTTGGGATATTAGGATATTCACATGCAAAAGAATAAAGTTGGACCCTTACCTAACATCATTTAAAAATTAACTCAAAATGGATCAAGATCTAAATGTAAAACCTAAAACAGTACAACTCTTAGAAGAAGACATAAGACTAAATCTGTATGGCATAAGAATTGGCAATGATTTCTTGGATATGACACAAAGGCACAGACAATTAGAAAAAATAGGCAAATTGGACTGCACGAAAATTTAAAATTTTGTGCATCAAAAGACATTATCAACAGAGTAAAAAGGAAACCAATAGAACTTGGAGAACATATTTGTCAATCATATATCTGATAAGGGATTAATATCTAGAATGTATGGAGAACTCCTAAAACTCAACACCAAATAAATAAACTGATTGGAAAATGCGGCTTGAATAGATATTTTTTTCCAAAGAAGATAGAGAAATGGCCAATAAGCACATGAAAAGTGTCTCAACATCACTAATCATCAGGAAAATGCAAATCAAAACCACAAATGAGATACCACCTCACACCCATTAGAATGATCATTATGAAAAAAAGCAGAAAATAACAGATATTGGGAAGGATGTGGAGAAACTGGAACCTTTGTTCACTATTAGCAGGAATGTAAGAATATTATATTAGAGCTGCTGTGGAAACAGTATGATGGTTTCTCAAAAAAATTAAAAACAAAATTACCATATGATCCAGGAATTCCACTTCTCTGGGCATATATCTGAAGGATCTTAATACAATATGTGTACACCCTTGTTCATAGCAGTATTGTTCACAATAGTTAAAACATAGAAGCAAACTAAATGTTTCTTGACCAATGAATGGATAAGTGAAATGTGGCATATCATATAACAGAATATCGCTCAGATTTAAAGAAGAAGGACTTTCTGCAATATGCTACAACATGTATAAACCTTGAGGACATTATGCTAAGTGAAATAAGCCAACCATAAAAAGACAAATATTGTATAATTCTTCTCATGTGAGGTACTCAGAGGAGTCAAGATCATAGAGACAAAAGGCAAAATGATGGTTGCCAGAGGTTGTGGGGCAGAGAGATGGAAAATTATTCTGTAATGGGTATGAAACTTCAATTTTACAAGAATTATGGAGACGGATGGTGGTGAAGGTGGCACATTATGAATATATTTAATACCACTGCACTGTATACTTAAAAATGGATAAGATGGTAAATTTGATGTTATGTGTATTTTACCACAATAAATATGATGGGAAAAAGTAGTTAGATTTTTATACACTCACAAGGAGCAATCCAGAAACAAAATTTAAAAAATGTCCATTTATATTAGCATCAAAAAATATAATAAAATACTTAAGATTGAACTAAACCAAATAAACAGAAGCCTTTTATACTGAAAATTATAAAACGTCACTGAAAGAAATTAAAGAAGACCTAAACAAAGAGAAAAACATCCTGTGTTCATGAATTAGAATACTTATTATTGTTAAGATGGCAATATTCCCCCAAAATGAAGGAGAGATTCAGGTAATTCTTATGAAAATCCCAGATGTCTTTTTATGGAAATTGACAAGCTAATCCATGTATGTGGAAATTCAGGGGATCTAGAATAGCCAAAACCATCCTGAAAATGGAGAGCAAACGTGGAGACTTCACACTGCCAATTTCAAAGCCGACTACAGAGCTACGCTAGTCACAACAGTGTGGTGCTGTTATAGGGTAGACATGTGGATCAATGGAACAAAACTGAGAAAACTGCAGAAGGAAAAAATGAATATTACATGGAGGAGAACAAGGAAAATTACAAATCCCGGAGCACAAACTAGGACCCATGAGACGGGCCTGTACTCATGTCAATTCTCATTGCCTCTGGCCGACTGTAATAAAGTGGATATCGGGAGATTCTGGCTCCTCTTTTACAGAACTAAATACACACCATGCTCAGGAACTGGCAAAGCTGGGGGAAGGTGGAGCAGTTGCAGGCCGGCTGCTGCCCTGCATCAACATGAGCCCCAGATTAGCCACCACGTGTGTGAGCTGCAAGGTCACATAGCTACTCGACCCCAACATCCAAAAGTGGCTTTTGCTTGACTTTTGCCCTTCAACCCTTGAACAAAATTAAATATGACCCATTGTCACTAGAAATACAAAAAACGGGAATTCTGGGAAACAGAGTTCAGCCTAGCCAAGTCGAGATATTACAAGTCACTGCTATTATTTTTTACTATGTCTTCACACAAATGAAAATATGTTATATACATTGTTCTTCCCTTGCTTTTTTTTTCACTTTGTCTTTATTGGGTTTTTTTTAAGCTATAATTGCTACCTCATAAAATGCATCCCTTTGAAGTGTGCAATTTAGTGGTCTTGAGAAAATTCCCAGATTTGTACAACCATCACCACTATATACTTTTACATTTTCACCACCTCAAAAAATAACCCTGAACTAATTAGCAGTCATTGGGCATTCATCTTCAACCATCCAGCCCCTGGCAGTCACTAATCTACTCTCTGTTTCTGGGAATTAATACTTATTTCCTCACTTTCCATCTATCTTCCCTTCTGGACTATTTCCAGAATCAGACAGGAAAACAACAGTCTTACAGAGGTTGTTTATCCAGTTTCTACAATTGAACTGTGTTAAGTCAACTTCCTATAACAAATCCTGTTATAAATTATATCTATACTTGTGTGTATATTTATCTAAAAAATATAGTTGTGTATGCATAACAGTTCAGCCAATGATGTATAACATATATGGTGGTGGGCCCATAAGATTATAATAGAGCTAAAAAATTCCTATCGCCTAGTGATGTGATGTCATAGCTATGGTAATGTCATAGTGCACCACGTTACTCACCAGTTTGCAGTGATGCTGGTGTAAACAAACCCAAGTGTGCTGCCAGTTGTATAAAAGTAGAGCACAAACAATTATGTCCAATACATAATACTTGATAATAGACCATGTAACTGGTTTATGTGTTTACTATACTATACTATACATTTTATCATTATTGTAGAGTTTCTCCTACTTATAGAAAGATCAACTGTAAGACAGCCTCAGGCAGGTCTTCAGGAGGTATTCCAGAAGAAGCCATTGTTATCGTAGGGGATAACAACTCTATGTGTGTTACTGCCCCTAAAGACTTTCCAGTGGGACAAGATGTGGAGTTGGAAGACAATGATATTGATAATCCTGTGTAGGCCTAGGCTAATGTGTGTGTTTGTGTCTTAGTTTTTACAAAAAAAGTTTAAAAAGTAAAAAAAAAAGTAAAACAGAAAGAAGCTTATAAAATAAGGATATAAAGAAAGAAAATGTTTTTGTACAGCTGTGCAATGTGTTTTTATCTGAAGCTGTGTTATTACAAAAGAGTCAAAAAGTTAAAAAAATTAAAGTTGTTAAAGTAAAATTTTTCAGTCAGCTAAGGTTAATTTATTATTGAAGAAAGAAAAATATTTTCTTATGAATTACATGTAGCCTAAGATACAGTGTTTATGAAGTGCATAGCAGTGCACAGTAATATCTTGGGCCTTCACATTCACTCACCACTCATTTACTGACTTATCCAGAGCAACTTCCAGTCTTGCAAGCTTCATTCATGGGCAGTGCCCTAGACAGGTGTACCATATTTTACATTTTTTTTAAGGCTAATCAAGTGAAGCAGTGGGAGTGGAGAATGAACAAAGAAATCTGTAATTGGTTGTGAACACTTAGTTATAAACATCAGTTCACTCAAACTAGCCCATTTTTTATCTTTTATGCGTATTTTTACTGCATCTTTTTGTATGTTTAGACACACAAATACTTACCACTGTTTTACTATTTCCTTACATTATTAGGTATAGTAACATACTGTGCAGGTTCGTAGCCTAGGAACAATGGGCTATACCATCTAGCCTAGGTGTGTAGGAGGCTATACAATCTAGGTTTGTGTAAGTTTGATTGTAAGTTTGATATTTGCTCAAGGATGAAATCACCTAACAATGCATTTCTCTCAGAACGTATCCCTGTCATTAAGCTAATGAATGACTGTATATTATATATGTGTATGTATATATATATAAAAGTATATACATAATATCTCTGGAAGAATATGTGAGAAACTGCTAGCTTTCTTTAGTTGCTTCCAAGAAGAGAGGAGAACTAGAGACTTTTTACAGTATATATTTCTTTATCTTTTGAATTTTCAACCATGTGAATGTATTGTCTATTCAATCATAATAATGAAATTAAAAGTGAACATTTAGAAACTAGAATATGAACAGAAAAAGGGGGAGGAGTAGAGGATGATTTAAACAACGATGAGGAAAAGTGAGAAAAATAAAAGGAAAAAAAAGAAAGAGGAAGAAGAATTGGAAGTGAAGGAGAAAGCAGAAGGAAAGGAAGAAGAGAAAAGGAGAATGGCAGATAAAATAAGGGGAAAACAAGTCTACGTAGGAGGAGAAAGAAGGGATCATATCTAACTTAGAAACATCGGTGCAGGTGTTTAAGAATGGGTTAACAATATATAAATCTTGAGAGACTACTGCAGACCAGAAAATGAAGGAAATTTTATGTTAAATAGTTTGGCTATTACTCTGAATAAAAAGAGGGATGTAATAATGGATTTTAATTAGATTTGTTGCATCATCCATACTTTCCATGTACAAAGAAGTGTGACAGCAGTGTGGAGAATGGATTTGTGCAGGCTATAGAGAGGAAGGGACAGTTCATAGATTTTTCACTAACAGAGGCTAGAAATAGTGAAGGACTAAAATGAAGGTAGAAAAAGGGAAAATTTGAGAAAAAATGAGAAGAAGTATGTCATGGTAAACAATTAGATTGTGGGCTGGTTGAGGGTTGCTAGTGAGTTAGAGAAAAAAGTCATGGAGGACTCCCAGTTTTCTAATTTGGCTAATAAACTTATAGGAAGCATGTCATTTTTGACTAGAACATGACATTACCTTGAGAGAGGACCTATATTAGTTGTTGGTGCTAGCAGCCACTACTAGCGGTGTGGAAAAAGACAAACGCTCCTGTCTAGACGAGACACTCTTCAGCAGTGACCTATGTCACATGCCTGTGGAGGGACCAGGAACACAGAACATTTTGAGGGTTCTAGTAGTGTAACTAGTTTTCTTAGAGCTACTCAGGGTGGACCTCTCTCCATGACTGAAATAAATCATGTTTTATTAAAAATGGATTAATAAATAATATTTAATTAACTTTTTAATTTTGAAATAAATATTTTCTTATGCAGTTTTAAGAAGCAATGCAGAAAGATGCTTTAACCCTTTTCCCATTTTTTCCTGTCAGTAACATCCTACAAAACTGTGGTACGTTAGACCAGCATGACATTGACACAGTCAAGACACAGAGCAGTTCCATGCCCACAAGGATCCCTAATGTGGCCCTTTGAGAACCATATTGACTTCTCTCTGGCTCCCACCCCATCATTGACTCCCGACGACCTCTAATATGTTCTCCGTTTCTATATTTATTATTTTAAGAATATCACATGAATGGAAGCAAACAGCGTACATGCATTTTCAGTACAGTTATCTGGAGATTCATCTATGTAGTTGCATGTATAAACAGTTCATACCTTTTTATTGTTGAAGAGTATTCCATGGTACGTACGTACCAGAGTTTGTTTAACCACTCACCTGTTGAAGGACATCTGGGCTGATTCTGGTTGTTGTCTATTATAAACAAAGCTGCAAAAACCTTCATGCACAGGCTTTTGTGTGACATAAAGTTTCATTTCTCTGGGATAAATGCTCAGTAGTTTAATTGCTAAGTGATATGACAGTGGCAAGTTTTGTTGTTCTTTTTAGAAACTGACAGAATACTTATATCATTTTACATTGCCACTAGCAATGTACGAATTCAATTTCTTTGCATCCCTGCTAGCATTTGGCATTGTCACTATTTTTATTTTAGCCATTCTGATAGGTATGTAGTGATATCTTATTGTCATACCATTTTTCATTTACTTAATAGCTAATGAAATGGAATATCTTTTGTGTGTTAATTATTTACCGTCTATATGTCTTTTACAGTAAAATACCACTTATGTCTTTTGGATATTTTCTAATTGGATTACTTGTTTTATACTGTTGAATTTTTAGAATTCTTTGTATGTTCTAGATACTAGTCTTTTGTTGTATGCGGTTTATAAATATTTCTTCCACTTTGTAGCTTGTCTTTTGATCCATTGCATAGGTAGGGTCTTTTCCAGAACAAAAACGTATTTTTTCTTTTATGGATAGTATTTTTGTTGTAAAATAATTTTTTGCTGAGTCCTAAATACTAAATAATTTATTCTATACATTCTCTTAAAAGGTTTATAGTTTTAAAGTTTATATTTACATTTGCAATTTATTTTGAGTAAATTTTTGTAAAAAGTGTGAGACTTAAGTTAATAATTTTTTGATAGAAGGATCACATATTAACACTAACAAAAGAGAAACAGGAACCTCCGTCCATGAATATGACCTTATTAATAGTAGGCAATAAGACAATGGCTTAAGTCTGTGTGGCCACTTCTTATAATCACATATTTACCTCAGACAATTTATAGACCCCCAAGTTCTGATCCCTAGGTAGGGAAGGGAAATGAAAGGATTCCCAGGTCTATGTAATATGACTGAATCAGAGTTTTACTGGTTCTGTTTTCCCTTCTTCTAGGTTTTAGGAATGGATGTGAGGATCAGAAAAAAAGTGAGGAAGCAAAAAAATTCCCAAACTCTATTTTGAATGGAGATAGTTCCATATCTTGAAAGTAGCTGTTACTTAATTTCTGAATATAATTTAAAAAATAGGGTTTTATATATAACAATTAAACATAGGACTTTCACAAAAGCAGAACTGAAGGAGAGGGAATGAAAAGGACATTTATCAATGAGCTATAAGAAAAAGTAAGTAAAAACAAGGAACAGCAACACTGTGTAATATTATACATATAAAATAATAATGAAAATTAAAGCAAATATCATATTTATCACAATTTATATATGTTGGTTGAATTTCCTCATTAATTAAAAGGTTGGGTTAAAAAATTCAACTGTCATTTAACAAAAAACACCTTAAAATAAATGATAGAAATAGTGGTAATAAAGTGATGGGTCAATATATATGGAGAATAAATTAGATGTAATCAAGAATAGTATACAGTCATGCACTGCATAATGATGTTTCAGGCAGCAATGGACCACATATATGATGGTGGTCCCATAAGGTTATAAAACCACACTTTTACTGTACCCTTTCTATGTTTATCGATGTTAGATACACAAATACTTACTAGGCATTGTGTTACAATTGCCTAAAGTATTCGGTATAGTAACATGCTGGACAGATTTGTAGCCCAGAAGCCATAGGCTATACCATACAGCCTAGTTGTGTAGTAGGCTATACAACCCGGTTTGTGCAAGTACACTCTGTGATGTTCAGACAATGATGAAATCCCCTAATGACGTCTCAGAACATATCCCTGTTGTAAGTGATGAATGACTGTAATTCAAGGTTTATCGCTATACAACTTATGTGCAAAATACATTTGTGCACCTATGTTTATTTCTCAAATATGGGTTTATTGTCTATGTTACTCAGAATTTTTTTCACTTAAGGTATCTTAGATATATTTTAAGGCCTTAGCTCATTATTTTTAGTTCATTAATAATATTTCAAAGTATTGGTGTGTGATAATTTATTCATCTATTTTAATATTGATGGTTCAGATTCACAGCTGTATACATAATCAGCCTTGTACTTACATACTGGTATTTGTCATGTTTGATGTAAAAAGAAATGTCCTTTATGATGCAAGTTAGCATTTCAAAACTAAGCTTTATAAAATACAGCCTGATTCTTTTTATATGTAATTTAGAATTTTTAAGAATGGTAGATGAATTTTATCAGACACTTTTCAGCATCAACTATTATAACATTGAAAAAAAAATTCTCATTGGGGCCAACTATGATTTTAAAAAATACATAAGGAGAAAGCACTAATGTAACAGCCATCCAGAAATCCATTTGTCTATCTGTAGTATATCTCAAACATATGATTGAGTTATTAAAATCCTCTTCATTTTTGCTTAGATTGTAATCAGTTCATATGTTACTTTTTAAAGCATATATTAAAATTTCCAATATTGTTAACATTTTTATCAATAAATTCTTTATTTTTATAGTTTTCCTGAAGCAATTTTATTTTATTTATTGGGCATATATAAATTTTTGACTTTTATATGTTCTTCATACATTCCTACTGTGGGAAAATTTTTTTTATTCTTGCCAATGAGTTAGCATAAATAAAACTTCAACCAATATAAATATATTTGCCTATTTAAAGGTTAAGACTGATTACGTCAAAATGTGTGGTGGAGGAAGACAATATTTTATGTGCTCTATATCATGGATTTTCAATAAAAAAATGCAGTAGAAATCAATAACATGGAAATACTAAAAAAAAAAAAAGATATCCAATATAAAAAATTTCTATTTTTAAGCATTGTTTTATGACTTCTCTACTACACACATGTTCTACCTTTTATTCGCAAAAATTCTTTAAGGTTATTGTTATTGTGCTGATTTTATGATTGAAGAAACTGAGAAAGCTTAGGAAGCTTCCAAGTATACATGACTGTCTGTGTCTAACGTGGACCTCAAGCCTGCATTGGTCTGGATTCATGTGACTCATGATTTTAGATGAAAGAGGGATACATGTTGGTCTTTGCCTCATGCCCCTGTAAGATAAAAATAATAGGTTTTGATTAGGGAAAATAAACTGTGCCAATGTCCATTAAGTTAGGGAATATTGTAAAAATTATTAACTTTATTAAGTACAAAATAACAGCATAAGTCTCTTCTATTTAGAGTTATCAAATTTAGTATGTTTGCCATGAATTTTTTATAAATATGAATACTTAAAATAAAAATCCTAGTATACTTAAAAATAAAAAATGAGGAAAAATTACATAATAAATTGTGCAAATAAGGTATACATATATTTTTCTTTGTTAGCAAGTTTTGGGCTTAATATGACTCACATAATTTTTAAGACTGCTTTTTTATTTGTAGTTCTGTAATTTAAAGATTTTTTTGAAAGTTGTTGTTGGTTAAACTATAGATAAAGTGATGTTTGGTCAAGCAAAAGTATTGCTGCTTTATTGAAGAGTACTTTTCAAACTAAGTATCCACATATTTTTATTAAATTTATATTGTGGCTCAGTATTACATGACTATTTACAAGTAGAAGTAGATTGCATTTACAGTTCCTATTAAGAAGCTCATTCTGAAATGAGGAAATTATATTTACTAATCTCAGTATATTGGTTCATATAAAATTGTTCTAAGATGAATTAGGTAGTTTCTGAAGAAATTACTTCATTTCGACAAAATGAATTAAACCTGTAATAAAAAATATACATATATCTCTTACATGGAATTATAGACTAGCTAAGTGTGTATAAATATAGCTCAATTTAACCCTCTAACCTGTATATTAATTTTTGATTTTTACATAAATTCATTTACAATGAAAATCCCTGAGCAAAATTTTTAATATTAGTGATTTTCATCACCTACTCAATTGAAAAGATTCTCATCCACATCTGTATCAACAACGTTATCATGAATTCACTTCTCTCTGCATAGTGTATTTTAAAATGCTATCACGAGCCATTTCATCATAATGTTCATATTACAAATGACTAAATAGGCATTGACAGAGTTGGAGTGAGTCTCCGAAAATCACATAGCTAGTCAGTTACAGGTTGTAATAAAAAATCTGGCTCTTGAGTAATCCCACCTGCTACAAGGCATTTTATATTTCATAGTCTTACATGTTCTTAAAGTTCTTCCATTTCTTACACAAATGGTGGTAGAAGATATGGCTACTTAGAGAACTAGCTGTAAGGAAAGTTATGAGCACACTCTCTAAGAATCATATATATTTTCCTACACATTTTTGATTTAACGTTGAAAGACAATTTTTTTAATCTTTTTAAACCCTAACTAATGCAGTTGTTTATGTTACTTTCCAGTCACAAAAATTGCTTATTACAGGGTATATATACACTTACTAGTGAGGTGAAAATGTGAGTGAAAAGAGCTGAGTAGATATATTTGATCTGTTTAGAATATTTTAGAGACAGCTTTGAAAAAATCTATTTGTATATTGTATTTAGATAGGGTTTATGTTACATCTTGAACACTAAACTAGTTTGGAAAATTTGTGCTTCAGTTTCCTTCTCTCTAGTCATAATAGATATTGCTGATCAATTATAGTTTTCTTTCCTATTGAACCCATTCATAGGCTTAGGTGGTTTCAATTCAGATCTCTAAGAAGTTCATTTCTACTAATCAGTTGGTATTGACAAATGGAATTAAACACATTTTCAATTCCTATTAGGCCTCAGACATTATGCATGTAACTGGTAAAAATCACATAATGTCAGGAAGCAAAATGTGTAAGACAACTAACATTCCTGCTGATTTGTGCCTAGCAGTGAGCTGGGAATTTACTATAGATTGTTTCCTTAATCTATTTAATCCTTGGAAGGGATTCAGATTTTACACATGGGGAAATCAAATCTCAGAAATTGGATATTCCTTAGAGCAGAGCAGTAAGTATTAGTATGCATTTGAATTTTCTGGTTGGAGGGGGTTACTGTAACATATCCATTGCATAGTCCTTGCCTCAAATAATTAATTGATAAATTATTTAAATCATGTATGTATTAAATCAAATTAAATAAAGTCTATAAAAAACAGCATCCATCATGTGCCAGGCTATACGATTTTTTTCTCATTTAATTTTGTTTTCTCTCATAGGTTTAGAGAACATTGTGTTTAATAATCTTGGATGCTTTTGTTGTGTTTTCTTTTGTGTTTCAGATAGCCTTTCTAAAAATGGTGGCTTTTTAGATTTTGAAATTGGAGATTAAAAAGGCCACTAACTTTAAGGATTAGAATAGATCTAATTTAATTACACTGGGAGAAATCGTTCCTTTCAAAAGAGGTTAAAAAGTTGTGATTTCTTACAATACCATAGGGTAAATAGGAAGATTAAATAAAAAACTCACAAAAGTTTATAACCGTAAGAGTGTTGCTCTTAATTTATATCTTGCCTCCAACATTTGTTGCATCTGTTACACTTTCATGAAGACTGCAATAATGTGATCAGAGAGTTTTGTAATATTGACAAGAGGCAATGTGAAAGTCATGAATATAAAAAGACTGCTTTGGGACAAAGTTAAAGAGAAATTGATGGCTTTAATAATGTCAGAGACAAAAGGCATTGGACAAGCTCAGTAGCATTTAAAATATTTATTAAATCCAGCCTGTAATTTTTCATAGGAAAGTTGCTTTAATGACAAAGAAAGTCATAATGCAAACAGAACGACGCAGCTGCCGCTGTGAGTCAGCACTGCTTCAGAGACATTTATATTCCTACCCTCAAGCTTTCTTAGAACCTTTTCTAACAGTTGCAGCTGTGTGAATAATTTGTGGAAGAGCGGTGATAGAATTCTTCAAAAGAAAACAAGATAATAGCAAAAGGGAAAAATAGCCAGTGCTTAGTTGTTTACTTACCAGTGACCTGACTATTCACCTTAAATTCATTTTAGTTTTCAGTTAGAATGAAGCCACTGTATTGGGTCAGCGATCTCTGTCTCCTGACTAAAATCAGGCTTCCAAAGCAGCCAGGTTATGCCGTGCCCATACTTTCTGTCAATAACGCAGGAACTTCTAAAGAAAGATCACAGTATAAAAGTATGAAAGATGAGAAAAAAGGCAGGGTTATTCTTATAGAGATCTTTTTACACTTTAGATTACATCTAATATTAGATTAGAAGAATTATTACATTAAATGGATTCTATTAGATACTTCCTAATATTGAGAGAAGCACTGATCTATCTCTTCTAATATAATATAATGAAGTTATTATGGGCCTTTGAGAAATATAGCTGTCTACCACTACAGTTTTGTGTGTATTATCATTATAAAATACATTATGGTTTTGGGTTGATAAATATTTACAAGAATTCCATATAGACACCAACATTTCCAGAAAGAAAGACCTAAACAAATATAATTATACCAATTATAACATTTTCTTTAGTTTATCCATTTTTTATTTCTATGTTTGTTTAAAGTACCAGAACCCCAACTCCATTTTTAAATTTCTATAATTTGTTAAAATGTATTAGTCTAAAGTGTTCTTAGAACAACTTTCCATCCATATATAGTATCTAATTATTCACATTTATGCTCTAAGAACTATAAGATAAACTAAATAAAATTTTATTATATTTGTTCAATTTATTGGCATGGTGATATCATTTATTTTAACTGAGCAACATAAATAGTTCAGTTTCCTTGAGAAGTTGCATGTATTTGAGATGAAGTATTAATACTACTCCAAAATACCATAAACACACTAATTTATTTGACCTTAACATTTTACAATAGAATTTTTCTGGGATCTCTAATATGCCTTATGTATTACTTCTAAAAATCTAATCCATAACTTAAATGGGATACCAAGTAGTTGAATTCCAGTAGATATTTTTATAGAAACATTTATTTTATGATCAGGATCTGTGAGACAATTTAAGCGAGGAATGCATTTTTTTTCAGTGCTCCATTTGGCTAATTTCAACTTGAACTCAGCACTTCCTGGACATGTTAATGCTGAGTCCCAAACCCCTTGGCCACAGACTGGTACAGTCGGTTGCCTGTTAGGGGCCAGGCTGCACAGCAGGAGGTGAGCGGCAGGGCCAGTGAGCAAAGCTTCCTCTGTATTTACAGCCGCTCCCTATTGCTCAAATCACCACCTGAGCTCTGCCAGCTGTCAAACCAATGGCAACATTAGATTCTGCATTATGGTGAGTTGTATAATTATTGCATTATATATTACAGTATAATAATAATAGAAAAAAAATGAACAACAAATGTAAGGCTCTTGAATAATCCTGAAACTACCCCACTCCCCCACCTCCTCTGCCATGGAAAAATTGTCTTCCATGAAACCTGTTCCTGTTGCCAAAAAGGTTGGGGACCACCCTGTTGATATACAAAGGAGAGCAAGTGAAAGAGGGAAAGAGAAAGTCACTAACACAGTGTACTACACTCTGAAGTTGCTCAGTGAATATCTGTATATTGTTATTTTAAAACTCAAAGGCCATGTGGTGCTTGTTTTTCCATTGTTGTGATACTTCACTTAGAAGAATGGGCTCCTGCTCCATCCAGGCTAATTGGTACTAATTGATCAATACTTATGTGCACATATGGAAGTAACATTCACAGGGTGTCGGACAGGTGGGAGGGACGAGGAGGGGATGGGTAAACTGATACCTAACAGGTGCGGTGCGCACTATCTGGGGGATGGGCATGCTTGTAGCTCTGATTCGGTGGTGCAAAGGCAATTTATGTGACCAAAGTGTTTATACCCCAGTAATACTCTGGAAAAAAAATAAAAAGCCTCAAAGGACAGGTATAGTGGTTCACACCTGTAAGCCCAGCACTTTGCCAGGCCCAGGCGGGAGGATTGCTTGAGGCCAGGAGTTTGAGATCAGCCTGAGCAACAAAGGGAGACCCTGTCTCTACAAAAAATTTAAAAAATTAGCCAGGTGTGGTGGTGTGTAGCTGTAGTCCCAGCACTTTGGGAAGCTGAGGAAAGAATATTGCTTGAGCCCAGGAGGTTGAGATTGCAGTGAGCTATAATGACGCCACTGCACTTTACCTGGGGAAATGGAAACAGGGAGATCATTTAAAAAAAAAAAAAAAACCCACAAAAAATCTATTCAAAATAAACCGATAAAATTTTATTCATGATTAAAACTTATATATTTACATCCTTTTGTATCCCTTTCCATTTTAAGTAATGGAAAGTTATTAGAATATATTTTTGGAATAAATTATTAAAACGTGTAATCTCAACTATTCAACATGTTGGTGTATACATAAACACAGCATTATATTATTTGGAATTTACATCATTTGATTTTATTTGATAATATATCAAATAAACCAATGAATTTAAACTATTTAAGTTGAAGGCAATTCCTCAGTTATTTTAATGAGACATCAAATATCATCAGGAAATATTCAGTACATAGAAACTTACCTTTAAATATCAAATTTTGCATAAAATATCAGATGCCTATTTAAAGCTTTTCATGGTAAATTGAGTTCTAAATCCAATGTGAAAACCCTTTGGTGGTCTTCATCAGTTTCTTTTTTCATGCATTGCCAATAGAAAGGAAAAGCCAAGTTCATAGAGTGCACTTCCTAGCTAAAAATGACTGTAACAAATGGTTTGAAATGTTCTCTAAAGGATTATTGACTTTTTAATTCAGGGTGCCATCAATCCTCATTTATATTTCATAATATGTATCCCGGGAAAAGTAACCTACTTTTAAATGTGTAGCTTGTCACTGAGGTTAAATAGTTGTTATGCCAATCACTTATCTTTCAATTCTGTCAGATAAGAGATACTTTTCAGAACACCACTTAACAGTAATAAACAAAGTAAGACACATATTGCATAAGGCTATTATTTTTTCCCAAAATACATATTATCTATTTGAGTATTAAAGTTTCACATGACAAAAATTATTATTCACTGATTTTCTTCCTGTCCATTCATAATTATATCAATAAAGTAGGACCATCTAGGAAGGCAGGGGGAAATTGAACATCTTATTTTAAAAGTTTACCTCTGGGGAATATCAGTAATGGTATTGGTGGCCCATACAATATCTACATTTTTCACCATGAATAATATAGGATCTATTATTCTCATTGAAGTGACTCTCAAACATATGTAGATTGTCTCAATTTTTTGCTACTCCAAAAAAGGTTGCAAGAAGCATTGATCCTTACTTTGACAAATCTTTTAGCAAGATAAACTTTCTCTTATTAAATATTTATTGAGAATTGTTATCTATTCTGGTTTTCTGTATGTCTTTTTTTTTTAAAAGCTCATCTTCTAACTCCCTGGTTGTTAAAAGATTAAAGATTAGGTTTGAATATTTTAAAGAGTCTTTTGTACTCCACATCTTATAGTGATGTGGGTTTTCCACAAGTATATTAACATCTCTTTTAAAAAGTTATGTGTTTTAACCACTGATAAGATAAAATGTTACAAAAACTACTCAGGTCTCTATATATCAGGAGAGCCTAGACATGTGCTTTATGTCTCCAGAAAAGCAGGCACAGAATTAATGTAATAACTATTTTGCAAAGTGTATTTAATGTTTAAAAAAAAAACTGTTTAAGTAGTCATCAAGGGAAAAAAATTCAAACCTGGTTCGACTCTCTGTGGTTGTGCATGTTTTTGTGTACTCTGTTTCTTTTGAATTATATTTGGAAGAGGGAAAAATGGTGCAGCAGATTTCTTCTAGGGCTTAGAGCTTTACAAGTTCTATTATTTTTCTGCTTCTAAGAATATTCAAGACAATATACATGGTTGAGTCTCAGCTGTGGGCTCAAAGGGTTATTTGGCCTTTCTGAGGAGCCTCACCCTCTTCTGTCTCTGTGTAGTTGATGTGAGTCTAGTCTAATATCTCTAGAGTGCAGCCTAGAAAGGGAACTAAGGGGCCAGTGGGGTGATAGGCATGTCTATATCCTGACCTAGTGGCTTCAACTAGTCTCTAGGTTTGCATGACTTTTATATTTTCAGTAGATCTGGAAGATTGACACTTATTCAGTAGTCAATCAAATTTGTGTATACAATCGATCCTCCAGACACTGAAGAGAAGTGAAATTAACTTTGGGCTGGATTTGACTCAACAAAGCAAGTCTCAGATTGGATGCTGATGTTACGTCTTTGATTGGCATTCTGATGACTGAAAACAAAAAAGGTATCAGGGAGTTTATAGTATATACATTAAACAAAGAGTGGGATGGTCCAGGTGTTCAAAACCTGTATGTCCATTGTCTTTTGATAAATAAGATATCTACTACAGAAACGTCTTTGATAACTAGAGTACTTTTCTTTCTTTCCCAAGTCATGTTCTTACTAAGGCAAATGCAGTCTGCTTTTTCATGGTCATTCTCTTAATAAATAGCAAATGCCGAAGTACAAGAGTGAAAAATGGATAGGTGTGATAAGCCTGTAACACACGTCTCCTGACCACTTCTCCATGCTCCACAGTGCTTCAGTCACCCACATATGTATGGGGACACAAGAACTAAATAAGGCAAGACGCCTTTTAGCAAGGAGCCAATTATTTATGATGTATATATCTATCTGTCTCATATCATGAATTGCTTTAAAATATATGAAGCTTTTTCACGTTTATAATTTCATTTGATTTTCAAAACCTTAAAATATGATACAATATCTATTATACATAAAGAAAATGAAAGTTCATAAAGGTTTAAAAATGGGCTCAAAATCTTGTAACTGTTGGGTAGCAGAATAAAGATATAAACTCATCATTTATCTCAATCTAAATGTCATTGAAGGACCACAGATATAAGTGTTTTCATTATTATAGAAGTTTCAAAATCTGAGGTCTAAAATTCACCTGAGAAAGACTTTCATAAAAACAAATATGCATCTTAAATACCAAGTATGTAAAATGACCACACTCTACAGTTTAGAAAACTGAGCTATCTAGAATGACTTGCTTTCAGTGTGAATAGATTTAATATTTATGTTAGAGATACTACATTAGTTTTCCTTGAAAAGAACAGTATGCTTTTAGATATTAGAATTAAAATGTCTAAACCATTTGCCCTAATATACTCAAATTCTCATCTAACTTCAAAAATTTAAGTTGCATGATTGTTTGAAAATTATATAATTAATAGTCCATCATTGCATAATTCCTGGACCATTTCCAACAAAGCATAGTACATTATAATGGCATTTATAATGTTCTTGGAATGTCTGGCACTAGTAAATAATCAATACATGTATGTTTATTGAACGAATGCAGGATTTCTCTCATAGCACTCTTGGTGGCAAATTGAGTTTTATTGACTCTCAGTACAATTGCATGTGATATATGTCTACCTATGATACAGCTCAAGTTCAAGAAGCATAAACTCATTGAAATAAAATCATACTCAGCATTTTGCATCTGTTGTAAATGCTTCCCCCACGAGCACATTCACTAATGTGCCTGTCATACTCCCCAAAATGCTGCAAAATCCATTTCAAACAGTTTGACTTAAAGCATTCTTTGTTGATTAACTCCTTTTTTTCTGTAACCATCATACCTTCTATCAACACTACTGAAGGATGCAATGTTATGGTACAGTTATTTGCTTCTTTGTTTCTGTTATTGAACAGTACATACAAACCACATCCTGTCCCATCTGTGTCAACCTACCATTTTAGAGATTATCACAAATATTGGGTAATCAATATATGACTATTAAATAAAACAAAAGTGAGCATTTCTGTAAGACACACAATATTTAGATGGTTTTTACAAAAAATGGTTTAACTGCTCCTGAAGTTAATGCAAATGAACAAAGAACTTCTGATGGCTAAAATTAATATAATGATAACTAGAAGAAATGATAACTAAAAGTGCCACAAACATGGTTTATTACTCTATTGATTTAGTTCTTATTTAATTTTTCTCAATATTACTTTTCAATAATATTTAAAACTTTTGCACCATTTGTTAAATATATTCATAGAGACTTAATATATTGATTGCTTTATTAAATGACATTACTTAAAATATTTTCAATGTTTGTTACAGGTATTTACAAATATATAAGTTTGTATTATGCAAACTTAACCAAATTCACTTATGTCACCATTCATAGACTCTTGTAATTTGCTCAGTCATGCCATTTACAAAGACTTAAAATAATTTTTACCATAATAAGGAAAATATACCCTCTTTTTTGTTTGTTAAAAGTAAATGATTTTTCTGCAACTATTGAGAGGATCACACATTTTTTCTTTAAACTTTATGTGGTAAATTATATTGAGTGATTTTTGAATGTCTATAATAAACCCAATATGTCATAGTATATTACCATTTTAATATTCTGAAAAATTTGGTTTAATAATATTTTGTTTGGGACTTTTTCACTTATTTTCATGAGTGAAATTGACCAATAATTATTCTTTCTTATAATATCCTTGTCAAATTTTAGTATTAAGCTTATGCATCTTCTAAAAAAAAGTTGGGATTTCATTAGTTATCTATGTATGCTGCATACTAAATTACTTAAAAACTTAGTGGCTTAAAACAATAAATGTTTATTTTCTTATGATATAATAGTGGGTATGAGATAAAAATAGAGAATGAGATAATAAAATGATTTGAAAACAACTTAGCTAGGTGTTCCTGATGTGAGTTCCTTTCTAAGCCTGCAGTCAACATGTTGATCAGAGACACAGTCAGCTGAAAGCTTGATTGAGGGTGATGGATCTGTTTCCAAGATGAGTCATTCACATGGCTACTGGCAGGAGGCCTTAGTTTTCTGGCTGTTGTTATGGGGTCTCTCTCTGTTGTTTGACATATAAGCAACTCCATAAAGCTGGTTGAGTACCTTTATAACATGGCAGCTTACTTTTTTCAAAAGCAAGAGAGCAAGGAGGGTATTGCAATTAGTTTTATGACCCAAAGTTGGATATTTTGCACCATCACTTTGTCATACTCTGTTCATTAACAGTGAGTCATTAAATCCAGTCCATAGCTAAGGTGAGGAGGTTCACTCCACCAGAAGATAGGAGTGTCAACAAATTGGTAGAGATATTTTAACACTACCAAAGAATACCTTCCCCCCAAGCTCCACTCGTGTTCTGTTCTCTAGAATAGTTTAAGATTTGTGTTATTTCTTCTTTATTTCTGGAAAATTCTGAAGTTTTCATTGGTTAAAAGTTTTTACTAGTGCATCAAATTACTTAAATGTTATAACACAGATTTTGTGTTACTTTTTGTGTAAGTTCTGCTAGACATTTGTGTTTCTAGAAATGTGTTCGTTGAATTTATGGTTATGTATTGACATGAAGTTGCTTACAATCTTTTCTCTTTACTCTTCACCATTGTGTAAGAATTTAACTTTCAGTCTGACTTTCTTTATGGGCCATTTTGTTTTCTGGGATTGCTTTTTTATTATTCTTCTCTTTTTCTTTGGTAAACAGTTTAACTATAATGTGCATATGTAACTTTCAAAAAAAGTTTATCTTTGGGCTTTTGGAATCTCTGATTTATGCCTTACACAGATCTAAGACTATCACAGCAGTTATCATTTCAAATATTGCTCCCTTCTTTCACTCCAGATAAATGCAAAATAAGATATTCTTAATCTATACTATATTCACTTACTGTCTCATCTGTATTTCCTATGTTTTATACCTCTGTGCTTTATTATGGATATTATTTTTCCTGACCTAACTTTCTATTAGCTAGTTTTTTTCCTTCAGCTTGTCTAATCTGAAGTTAAATACAAAGATCGAATTTATAATTTCTGTGATTGGCTTTTTAAAAAAATTACTAACACTTCTAATTGATTTTTCTTAGCTGCAACAGTATTTTTTTTTTTTTTGAGATACTGTCTTGCTCTGTCACTCGGGCTGGAGTGACATTATGTTTTATAGCTTCTCAACTTTTTGATATTTTTTACATTCAGTTACTCACTCCTTAAACATAGGAAGTATGGGTGATTGTATGATTAATTTCACTTACTAAAAGTTTGTGGTTTTATTTCACTTGACTGTTGTTTTTTATTGGTTAAAATTGTATTTTCTTGATGGAGCCTTGATGTATTTTGTTGTATGCTGCAAACTTTATTTTATAAACTACTTTAAAATTTTCTGAAACATAAAGATAGTACATTCTTCAAGAGAGGCATTTCATCTACTTTTGCAAGGCACTTAAGACTACCATAAGTCCAGCAATGAGTCTTTGGGCAATTTTTTGGTCATTTCAATGTAATGCATCCCATGACCAGGTGCGGAGATAGAGTTACTATGCTGGGCTCCCCAGCCTAAATTATTGTGAAAATATAATATTAAGCCCATTACCTTCAATTCAGGTTGCCTACCAGAATCAGTTGATATTGGCATATGTTTTTAAGCCATAAATAAATAAGTAAATAATTCAGGTTTCCCAGAAACTTTGAGGTTGAGTAGGGTAGAAGAGATAAATCAGTGTATCTGATTCAATGCAGCAACAGGGCTAGACCTTAAGGAAACACTGAGTAAAGTAATGGATGAAAAAAATGAAAACAAAACCTCTCAGAATTTTGAATTAATTTTTAAATTGCACACACACACACACACGCACACATACACAAACAGAACCTTTGACTAGTAATCATCTCTGACTTTTGGAATCTTTACCTGGTTTGGGAAATATTCTTGGTTCAGAAACAGCTCTAGCTCACTTCCATGAGCATTAAAGTTCCTTCTATTATACTCATTCTGCCATTTACTATATTCCTAGGTTACTTATGCTTTCTAAAAATGCTTTTTGTAAACGTTTTCAGGATTTTAATTATCTTCAGGAAGATTGGAATCAATCAGAATCACTTTTCCAACATTACTGAAAGCAGAAAGTTCTCAATTGATACAGATTTCATTTTTAGTTATTATTTTTTAGTTATATCTAATATTGTCTTATTTTTAATGTCAATGATTTTATACATGTAACTGAAAATAAATATGAGATAATTTTCTTTTTATCACTAATTAATTCAGAGTGGGGTTTTTTTTAGAGAAAAGTACTTTAGAGAAAAATAATCAGAATGCAATTATTAAATTAGGAAATGTGACATTAACAGAATCCCATTATGGAGGACACAGTCCATATTCATACTTTGTCAATTTTCCCAATAATTGCTTTATAGCTTTCTTTTCCTGGTCCAAGATTCAATCTTGATTTACACATTACATTTTGTTATCATCACTTTTCAGTCTCTTTTAATCTACTCTTGAATCCTTCTTTAGCCTAACTTTGTCTTTTTTTTTTATTAAGGTGAATTTTACATACCATTTAACCATTTTATAATGTACAATTCAGTGGCTCATAGTATAATACATTCACAATGTTATGCAACCATCACCACTATCTAATCCTAGAACATTTTCATCACCCCCAAAATAAACCTTATATCCATTAACCAGTCTTCCCCGTTTCTCCTTTCCCTCAGTCCCTAGCAACCACTAATCTGCTTTCCATCTCAATGGGTTTGCCCATTTGGGACATATCATGTAAATGGACTCATATAAAATGTGGCCTTTTGAGTCAGACTTCTTTCACTCAGCATAATACCTTCAATATTCATATTGTAGCATGTAATACTACTCCATTGCCTTTTATTGTATGGCTGTATCATTTTACATTCCCACCAGCCATGTGCAGGAGTTCCAATTTCCCCTCATCCTCAACAACGCACATTATTTTCTATTTTTTGTTTGTTTTAATACTTAGTGGATGTGAAGTTGCATCACTTAGTTGTTTTGATTTGAATTTCCTTTTTTTCCCCGCTTTCTTTACGTCTTGGACATCTTTTCATGTTCTTATTGGCCATTTGCATGTGTTCTTTGGAGAAATGACTATTCAAGTCTTTTGTCCCATATTTTAGTTAAAAGCTGTTTGCTTTTCAGTTGCTAATTTGTAATGGTTCTTTATATATTTAGATACTAGTCTTAGATACAACTAGCAAATTTTTTTCCTACTCTGTGAGTTGTATTTACATTTTCTCAAGTGTCTGATGCACAAAAAATAATTTTGATGAATTTTAATTAATTTATTTTGTTGCTTATGCTTTGGGGATCATATCTAAGATACTATTGTCAAATCCAAGGTCAGAAATATTTATGCTATGTTTTCTTCTAAAAGTTTTGTTGTTTTAGCTCCTCATTTATGTCTTTGATTCATTTTAAATTTAATTTTGTGTTTGGTATAAGGTAGGAGTCCAGGTTTATTTTCTTGCATGTGGATATCTAATCATCCCAGACTTCCTTGAAAAATCTATTTCTTGACACCTTGTGAAGAAATAATTGATCATAGATGTATGTGTTTATTTCTGCATGCTCAACTCTATTCCATCCTTGTGTCAGTATTATACTGCTTTGATTACTGTAGCCTCATTGAATATTTGAAATCAGTAGACAGGAATCCTCCATCTTTCTTCTTCTTTTTTAAGAATTTTTTGGCTATTTGCAGCCTCTTTTAATTTCATATCAATCTGACGATCAGATATTTCATTTATGCAAAAAAAAAATGCAGTTAGACTTTTGATAAGAAGTACATTGTACCTGTAAATAAATTTGGGAATACTGCCACCTTACCAATAATTCTTAACATCTTACCATTCAATTCTTTCAATCCATGGACACAAGATGTCTTTTTATTTATTTAGGTTTTCTTTAAATCCTTTCAACAACATTTATAGTGTTGAGTGTGAAAATCTTGCGCCTCTTTGGTTAAATTTATTTCTAAATATTTTACTTTTGGATACTATTATAATTGGAATTATTGTCTTAATTTTTCAACATAGTATAGTAAAGAAAAGCTTTCCTTTCTCTCCCATTATATATTCATTTATATAACTGAATGCATAGAGCTTTATTTAATTCCTTATACTCCCTTATAATTGGTAATTATTTCAGTGCCCAAATTGTCCCGTATTTCGCAGATAGTAGCCTCTTTGCACTGGTTTCTGTGTCCTTTTGGCATGTGTCAGCATTCCTTGAGGACTTCTTTAACTTCTGAAACAAGATATCCCAGGTTGATCTTGTAATTTCCCTGACACAGTCCCATAATAGCCTTTATCCAAGTAACATGGGTATATTTTAGTGGAAAATATAATAGTATTTGGAAACTAAGATTTGTAAAAACATATAGCATCAATAAAATGTGTAATTTATGACTTCTCATATTGCAATTTTTGTTTCCTTTGAAAAATTGAAGGTGAATATGATATGAATCACTAATTCACTTTCTTTTTCTTTCTTTCTTTTTATTTTTTAGTTCCTCCAGTCATCCGGGTGTATCCTGAGAGCCAGGCAAGAGAGCCTGGGGTGACTGCAAGTCTCAGGTGCCATGCAGAGGGCATACCAAACCCTCAGCTTGGCTGGCTGAAGAATGGAATCGATATTACACCAAAGCTGTCCAAACAACTCACACTTCAAGGTACCTTTTACTTGCATTTTTTTTTCTTTTAAATGACCAGGTAGAAAATTTATAATACATCTTATATTTTTTGGAAAAAAAGAAAATGAGTCTTGGTGGCAACAGAATGTCATGAATATGAAAAAATGTAGTCATATCTAAGAGATTACATTTGAAAGAGTCCTTTAATATTTTTAATGTTTTAAGTAATAGTCTTGTCACAGTGATTAATTATGTCATTATTTTGGTGATAAGTAAAATATTAAATTATATGTCTTTTAAATACTTGTCCTATGAATTATAGCAGATACACTGAACAGAATAATTGGATCTCTTCAAAGAAATACATTTCTTAAGTTAAATTTTAAATGTTTAAATAACACATGAAAATATGTATTATGAAGACTTTCAATAATACAGAAATTTTTAGTGAATGTTTTCCAGCACATTTGGCAAATGAGAAAAATATCAAAAAGTTACTAAATATGTTTCACACTTACATTTCATTAAAGTTAAGTTATTGCATTCTAATATATGAAATATTCTATATGTTCTAATATCTAATGTGTAGACATGATTAGTCAATTATTATATAGATTATAACAATCATAAATAAGTGGAAAATAAAAAATAAAAGCAGAAAATTTTGTATGGTCAAATAATTTGAATAGTGCAAAAGCAGTTACATATGATATGTTGATTATACTAGCAGTAAAAAAATACACAAATATTTTTTCCATTGTTAGGAGTTATATACACCACGTCATTTTACTGGAGTTTCTCTTGCATGAGCATTATATTCCTTATTCCATGCCTTTAAATTTCTTCAATTTATCATTCTAGAAATGGATATGTTTTCATTTTTTATTATTTCCCTAAGCATAGAATTCTATTATTATTCTACTTTAATATTGAATATGTTTAATCATTATAAATTTTTAAATAAAGTTTTTTAAACTTTTACTTATTTTTGCAAGTCAAAATGGCATGTCTCTAAAAGTGTTCTTGAACTTTAAAAACTTGAGTCCTAGAAATCAGTAAATTACTATAAGTAGGATTGACAAATTTACACACTTATATCTAGTAATTACATATTGGTGTCTATAATCTAAGATAAGAAGATATATTCATTCAAGAGAAATTAAATGAAGAAAAGTCTAAGTAGCTACTATTTTAGTATCTCTTGCCCATTCAATTGGAGCAAACCATATTATACAAGCATACCATATTTTTGCTTCCAGGATTATGCAGGAAGACAAATTTGGGGAATTGTGACGCCTCAGGCTCTACAATGAAAGAGTAGAGGCCCTTGCAAAATAGTTATTGTCAATTTTAAAGACAGGAGAAAAATAGGTAAAGTTTTGAGGGAATATGACAAAAAATAAAAGAAGAGTAGAGAGAACAACTTAAGAGATAAATCTGAGCACAAAGGATTACAAAATTGCATGTGGTTTAATACATGATTATGTATTACCAAACACCACAGTTACCTAATCATCCACTCATTGATCAGATGCTTCTTTAGCATTTGAGTGTAAAGTTCAAGTCTAGGCACTAACTGAATAACTATGGCAACGGATGGCATAATGCATGAGTGAGAGGAAGTAAAATCCTGAGAAAGCACAAATACTTTATTAGCAGGCAAATGAAGATAAATAATACATAGAGATTAAAAGTCACCAAAGAGACAGGAGTCCAGGGGACACTTCAGAAGAAAAGAAAAAGTTAAAAATGCAGAAAGAGTTTCATAATTGGAGGCGTATAGAAAGGTCAAGGAAGGTCATTCATATGTGCATGCGTGTTAGGTGATCAGCTTGTCCTTGTGACATTTAAAAACAATTTTTGCTTGTATTATTTTGTTTTTGTTTTTAGAATAAAGCCACACTCATTGTTTTTTTAATATCATATATGGCTCTGGCAAAGATGAGTAGTTGTCACAGAGACTTTGTGACCCACAAAGTCTAAAATAAGTAATATCTGGCCTTTTGCAACAAAACGAAAACCTGCTAACCCTTATTTTGGAGTACCGATTCTCAACAGAAGATGGAAAGTAATAGGGGTGTGCAATAAACATTCGTAAATTGAGAAAGGGGTTCAAGTGATTCAAATAATTATCCCTCCCCAAACACCCACCACCTCTTTATATCTCACTCACATCCCTTGAGAGCTCCTGGCTGCTAGGGATGGCATTCAGGCTCTTTCCCCATTGGTTTTCTACCTTTCTGTCTCCAAACTCAATTACACCAATTAAATACATCTTCTACCTGTCACAAACAGTCCTGTTTCATTCGACTGCACATTGTCTTCTTATAATTGTGTAACATGGAACAAGAACACACACACAGAGGCATGCACACAGACGTGCACACAAGAAGAAATGAAAAAAAAAAAGGAAAAGAAAACTAAACAAATGACTACACCATACACTGAGCTTTAGAGTCACATGGAACAAGAGTCCAGCCTTCACCCTTAGAGTTGAGTGCATGAGTTCATTCTATGAATCTCAGATTCTTCATCTGATAATTAGATATCATTAGGGGTGATTAAGGTATAATATATGGGAAAGTACCTATCATGGTGCCAATATGTAGTAAATGATTAATTATCCCCTGGCTTCCATGTTGGGAAACACAACTCATTATTGAAGGATTAGCTTGAAATACTATCTCACAAAAAGTTAAAAGTTGGATTAATCACTCCCTTACCCATTTGGTATAGGCCCATATAGACCCATTGTCTATATTAATTTTCATATTGTAATATAGTTTATTTTAGTTATAGTTCTGAAAAAAGACTGAAACTCTTTTAGACAAGTCATGTATTATTATCTTTCTGTCCTATTTACCTAATAATTACAGATATATAATTAGAACTCAATAATTAGCTTGAAGGATGGGAATATTATATTTGCATGATGTTCAATTAATTCTGAAAATGTCTTTTCATATGTATTTTCCTGCAAATGAACCATATTGCTGTTATTTACATTTCTCTAAACTCTTAGGAAATGTGGATTCTGATTATAAGTAAATATATAACTAAAATTATAGCTATCAATATGAAATATGTCATTAACAAGGTAGAAAATAGGAAATGATATAAAACATAAAGTGTGTGCATTTGATATAGAGTTTTGGGTTCTCCGTAATAGGATGACAGCACAGTTTATGAAATGCTTGAATGCTTCTGGAATAATTTGGCATGACTCCAAGTGTGGAAGTAGGAAGGAAAACAGTTTAATTAGGGCAAGCTAAGAGAACTGTTTGACTGTGTAATCAGAAAGCACTGTACCAAAACTAAAATTGTAGTTTACAAGTTGCATTTGCCTTCTGTTTTCAGCAAATGGCAGTGAGGTTCACATAAGCAATGTGCGCTATGAAGATACAGGAGCCTACACTTGTATCGCAAGGAATGAAGCAGGAGTGGATGAAGACATCTCTTCTCTTTTTGTGGAAGATTCTGCTAGAAAAACCCGTATGTACTGAACACACACACACACAAACACACACACACACACACACACACACCATACTTTACAGATTTTTGGAGCATACATTTGTTACGGCTTTTTTCAAAAAGCAAAGGCACCAGAAAACTGTGAAATGCACAGCACATCAAAACAAATAGTTTTCAATATGTAGGACTCTTGAAATACTAAAAGTAGATTTTTTTAAAAAAAAAAGCTTGTGTAATTTTCATTACAACACTAGAATAATTTTCTTTTCTTTGCAAGTGCATGTGAAATGTTTCAGGTTCAGTGTTCCTTTGCTCAATCACGAATCAAATCTCTTGCAAAATTCCTCTCCTCAATGATATTTGGAGAGCTCAAGGCTTCCAAATATATCTAAAATGTATCCTATAGGTTGAAAAAATTGCTATCTTTCTTTTTCTGTCAGTTGCACTGTAGTCACTGATCCAGTAGCTATATAGCAGCCCTTCTATGCAGCAGGCACTATGGTTACTGCTACCCCAAGACACTCACTGCTCCCAGCACCAACACTACTCTGTAGCTGTTCTTGGTTTAATGCTAGAAATCCTTTGTCATCACAGTTCATGTAGTCTGATTGTCTCCTGAAGTTATAAGAAAAATGCCCTGTCCTTTTTTTTTTAATCATCCAAAGGGATATGGATGGGGTGGGATGCTAAAGATGGACTGTTGTTTTTCAGGACAGCTGAATTGCTTGGAACTCTCTGTAGGCAAACACACATGCATTTTCTTTCGCTGGACAGCACATGACTCAATATGGTTGTTTGGGGATAGGGTCTGGAGGTACTTGGAATGACTATTCCCTTTGCTGTCTGCTCTTCAGCCTGATTTGTTATGCTCCTATTAATATAAGTTTTGCAAGGGTCTGATATTTTGGGATCCTCTTATTTAGCAGGTTCATTTTTTTGAACCCAGTTTTTGGACAAGTTTGAAGCATCAACCCAGGAGTCATTGCTATTCCCTTTTAAATCAATGAGTGTGTGTACATATGAGTGAATCCAACGAGTAAGGAAGGAAGGCCTTACCTGAGTCCTGACTACCAATGTATCTTTATCTATATTTTGTCTGGCTAGGACAACCGTCATTATAAGCAAATATTTACAAATAAAAGTCTCAAAGTAGAAAAAGTAAAAAGCAAGCTGTAATAGATTTAATGACCTGGATGAGGTCCACCATAATTTCCTTATTTTATTCTTTTTATGTATTCCTGCTAAATGGCAATTTGTAATTCATTTTCTGTTGAAAATTAATTTTAGGTGACAAGTAATCGAAAATAAGTTTTCTTTGCCCTTTATGATGACATTTTTGAAACACTTTAATAACAACAACTCTATATTCTTATTTTCTTTTTTTATATTATTTATTTCAGCTTATTATGGGGGTACAAAAGTTCAGGTTATTATTAATACTGTTGTGCATTTTTTAGTATCTTTACCTAGCTACAAGAGTAAAACACATAAGCAATCTTTCAGCATATATTAATAAATTCCAGGAAAATTTTAGAGGAAGATTTAATATAATTTTATTCATAACTTTAGTCATATGAACGTATTTGGTTATAAAGAGTTTCTGAAATACTTTCTCTCTTTAATGTATTTTACTTATCACTTCGAGCTCTTACTGGTCAAAATGATATATTTAAAATAGATTGTTGAGATTATATGTTAGCACTATATTATTAAAATTAGAAGCAATATTTTTATGAGATATACCAGTGCAGACCTTACTATATTTGTATTTATGGAACTTTCAAAGTCATCTCATAGGAAAGATACTTACAATACAAGTGAAAGATTTGGAGATTTTTTTTCTAAATCCATAATTAACACATTTGTGGATGTAACCTGTGTATTTAAATTATGCAACCTATTTAAGGATCAAAAGTAGAAACTACGGATTTCAGTGGTAACCTGAAAGTCTCAAGCATTACTGATTCATGTTTATATTCTACTATTTTATATAGCAGAATGCATGAATATACAGTTTCTTTGGAATAATAAACTTTACATCTGTTTAAGTAAATGCCCTTAATTTTTGCTTTGTGTTCTACGTATTTGCTACATTCATAATTAAGAACTTATCATATATATGCTGTTGATGTAAAAGGGCCATTTTTAGAAAATAATGTACGTAATTAAAATCAGGACAATAAAAATAAGTAAACTAGCTGAGTAAAATATTAGTAATTACTGAAGACTGTAAACTGAAAATGTAATAACGTCTAATTGGTAGAAGAGAGTTTTCCTTGGGATGATTCCTAGTGGTGACTAAATTGTCAGGATTCTGTAAACAATATAAAACCAAAACCAGGTGGAGATCATATTAGTGAAAACTAATGCCTTTTGTAACCCCCATTTTAGAAATTGCTCTGGATTCTCCTCTAGTAATTCCATGGGCAGAGACCAATATTAATTATACCTAGCACATTTGTATTCTGGCAAACAGATGGTTTCAAGAAAACCAAAAGAACAGGTCACAGACCAATAAGTGATGTCTTCACTCTTCTTCCTTGCACAAATTGAAAAAATTATTGATTTTTTCAAATCCACTAAAAATAATTTCAGGGATTTTTCTTTTGTTAGTGGTAGGATACAATATACAACTAAAAAAGTAGATTCAGAAGAACATACATTTTGTAATACAATGTTGTAATCACATAACAGCTCAATGATCTGGGACTATTACATGACCTATCTGAGTTTTCATCTCTTTATCTGTAATGTGAAATAAATACTAAATACACTAAAGGATTTCTGTTTGATGTTATATATAAAGCACTTATCATAGTGGTAGACATGAAGTAGCTTTTCCTCTGACTCAAGCTTATTTTCTGAAAATAATTTCTTATTCCTTGCTAGAAAAGATTGACCAAAATCTTTTAAAAAAAAAAGCTTGAAAACCTGATAATTGCTAGATAGCAGAGAGTTTCCAAATTCAATGATGCATATAGATACAGACATAGATAATATAGGTATAGACATAAATAGATATATGTATGAGTATTTATTAATATGCATTCAAATATGAAATATTTCTCTTGACATCTAAAAAAAATTATCTGATTGGTTTATTAATATGCATTCAAATATGAAATATTTCTCTTGACATCTAAAAAAATAATTATCTGATTGGTTTATATACATTTTATTTACTGTAGATATTAAGATATTTTGAATACATGTCAGAATCTTTTGCCAGAGGCCACTTTTGTCCCAGAGGCAAAACAACAGCTACTCTTTAGTTCCCCTTTATATAGAATCAATTTATATTCCTATTACATTTTGAAAGTTCTTCTGCAGTGCACTTTTCTTCTATCTTATTTATGAAAGATGCAGAAAAGTATTGAATCCCATGTAGACAGCAATAAAAATGGGAAAAGATTTACAATTTCTGGGGTAAATAACACAACATAGACTGACTTTGTTTAGTACGGCTTCTGAGTAATCATCCAGCTATTTTCTATATAATATAGGACTGGTAGTAGTATCAATCACATTTTACTACACTACATTTCCCAGCAATATGATACTGTTGAGAGAATGATTCGTGCAAAACATCACATGGCTGAGTTTGTGTTCCACTTCCATCCTAATCTTTGAATTGTGAAACTTTGATTTACGGTGCCCAACTTTATCAACAAACCTCACTGAGAGTTTTCTCACGTGACGAATTGAACTACAAAAAAGTGCTTCAAAATAATATAGTCTATGCTTCCATTAAGGATAGGTTTTGATAACTAAGGTTTAATGGAGTAATATACAGGGAGGATTTAAATGCAAAGACCAGTCGAAATGGACCACAGGGGACTGTGCAGGTCTCATAACAGGGAGTAGAAGATGATGTGAAATATGTGAAGGGATTTAGGTGGAAGTAGTATGTTATTTGTTTGAAAACATCTTGTACATAGCATAAGCACTTGACACATTTTTATTCCCAATGGAAGTAAATTCCCAGAGGATAATCATTCATCTTTAAGATGAGGTAAATGAAAGTGGTATGAATGTAGGCTGCTATAGAAAGCTTTTAAGCTGTTGTATGCATTAAGCACTGAACACAGATTAAATCACACCTTGCTAAAATTTTAGTGAGGAATGTGATTAATCCAGGTGTTTGTAAATATTGGAATATAATGTCTAAATATATTGTAATGGTATATTATGGTCAAAATATATAATGATAAATATATTATCGTAGTATATGTATCTTTTTTTATTGTTGTCACAAGCAGTGTGACAGTTGGAAATATTAGGCTATTGCAGCAATATTTATTTTAGAATTTACTCCATTAAATTAATAGTAGTTGACTGAATTAACAAAAGTTAATATTTTGACTGTTCATGATTTATTATGAACTAAAAAATAATTGTCAGATGCTTTAAAAAATGTTAGATGGGTTAAACACTAAAATAAGATTATTTGAATAAATAAATTATGTAAATATATAATGTTCATATTAGTTAATAATTATCATAAAAAGGCAATAAGTTTAATTCACAATACCGAGATTTAAAAATATGGTTAAATTCAGCCACTTGTTCTAAAATATTTTAAAAGATATATGAAAGTTTATGAAGTATTTGCCTATTTTAGAAGTAGAGGAAAGGGTCTTAAAGTAGATTGAGACATTGTTTTTACATAGAAAGGCAGTATGATTATGACATCGTAAACTTTGGAAATAGAACAGATTCTGATAGCATAGGCAAATTAATTAATCTCTCTAGTCCTCATTTATTCTTTATTTTTACAGAATGGAGAAAATACTTCAAAAGGGAAGTTGTATAGATTTAATGAGGTCACTTATGTAGGATCTTATTAATGTCTACAGAGGCTAGATATATAAATAGGTGAATAGTGTAGTCTATAAAGAGGTATAAATGAAGCCAGATGCAGCAATGATCAACTAATAATTATTTCTACACTTAAGCAAAGTGACATAGGTGCAACAGTCATCATATTAATAATTGAGTTTTGTTTTACACTCAACAAATGGGAGATAGGTAGAATAATTAGGAATAGAGAAAATCCATAGTTAAAAATAAAGTACAGACATTACAGCTAGGGTGGAACTTTAATCCTAACAGTCATGAGCTAAAAGCTAGAATCAAATAGAACCAAATAAAAATAAATATTTGGGGAAAAATGAAGTCAGTCAATAAGTTAAAAATGTTAATTTTTATTTAACATTTATTGAATATTATTCAATAGAGGAGTTATACTAATTATATTTTAAGGCAGAATGAAAAATTCATATTACTTTTTGAAAAGACCAAAAACTATTTGTTTAATATTTGACATTTGTATAGTAATAAGCTTATTGTGAAATAAAATGCACTTAGTATAATCAGAGTCATGTCGAGGTTAACCATACTTGATAAAGATTTATTATTTTATGAGCTTTCATTATTTATCACAAATTTAATATTCATTATCCTCAATTTGGCCAACGACATTGTCACACCCTGTGAAGTAACTTGTTCCATAAATCTTTTCCTCTGTTGACCCAGAATATACTGAAATTATCTGCCTTATGATTTTTGTATCTGAAGGCTATATTTTTAAAATAATACTCTTTTAAATTTCACTAAACAGATCTGTTTACAACAATTGCAGAGCCTTGTTATCTAACAAGATGCTATATGACCTAATGTCACTGAATTGACAGGCTTACAGAAATTCTAAGCAATAGGGCATCTCTATTGCCTTCATAACAAAATAAGACTTAAAGCCTTCTTATTTTGATTTATTGTCTAAATTTTCTCTGCAAAGTGTTATTTACCTTTAGGAGGGTGTTCAATCTCATCTCATGTCAATGCCAATGTAGGGGTGAAGGGAAACTTCCTCTTTCCCCTGAAAGTTTGCTGAAAGATCAACTCACAATTAAAATTGATAAGAGAAAGGTTTATTCACCTTGCTTATGGGGAGACTTACTACTCAGTTTCCCAATGAAGTTCAGTTATTTTGATACCTGTCCTTTTGGAGGGGAGGGGGAGATGAGGAGTACAGGTAATCTTGTTTGGGGACAACAAATGGTGGTAGGGAGGATAAATAGATTTACAGATTGACTTGTAAATGACTGTATTTGCAAATTAAATTAACCTGAGAGATGGGTATTATATTTAAACGTTTTGGGCCAGGTTTGGTTGCATTCCTGATCTTCTTTCATGCAATATATTGAGCTAACAGGGAGAGGAAGGGAAGTCGTTTGTCCCTTTGATCCACTGATGGGTCAGTCAGGTTTAGGCCGATAAAGGGAAATCCCCCTCCAATGCTTTTTGATCTTGAATGGCCTTTGTTTCAACATATTCTTTATATGAAGGAGTCATATTTTGGGGTAAAGTTTCTTGAGTTCTTTTACCAATTTGTCTAATTTATGATAAGTGATTATGAAATATTATTTATATTATTTTGGACTCACAGACTAAGTGTGTGTATAAAGTGACAACTCTGAGTATAAAATCTCTATGAAACCTTGAAAATATTTACATACTAATATTGTGTACATTCTTTACAATGGCTGTAATTTCACTTATGTAATTTAAATGTGTGAAGCTAGTTACCTTACAAAGTGTATAAATATTATTACTGTATTACTCCAGACTTAACTATTTGTTTCTCAATTGTCCATTAGAAAAAGGGCATTTACAAAATTTAGAAAGCGAATAAGAACTTTCATTGTAAGCAAAATAAAAATTTCCAGGGAAAAATAGGTATGTTCATTCATGCTTTCACCTGCTAAATATTTCTTGAGGGACAAACAAATGTTGCTAGCATGTGGCTAATGTTGAATAAATCAAATATTTACTTTCAGAAAGGCTATAGTTGAGTGCAGGTAGACATGAAGACCAACTTTAATACATAGCAGAATGAAATACTTGCTGTAATAGGTACATAAGCAAGTGTGATAGGATTGCAGACACAGAAACAAATTCCAACTGAGTTGAATAAAGTAGTGTCTATGCAGGTGATGAAATTTGAGCTGATTTTTTGTGGCTATAGTTTTGCTTCCATTGCTGGGGACTTAGGAGCAGGTCAGACCTAGGGAAGAGTCATGAAGTACGCAGTGGGTTTGGTTAACTTTGTGTAACATATGATCATGAAAATATTTGCAATACTAGATGAGAATGGATTGTTGGGTGGAATCGAATTAAGAAAAGTCTTGGCCAGGCACAGTGGCTCACGCCTGTAATCCTAGCCCTCTGGGAGGCCGAGGCAGGTGGATCACTCGAGGTCAGGAGTTCGAGACCAGCCTGAGCGAGACCCCCGTCTCTACTAAAAATAGAAATGAGAATTATCTGGACAACTAAAAATATATATAGAAAAAAATTAGCCAGGCATGGTGGCACATACCTGTAGTCCCAGCTACGGGGGAGGCTGAGGCAGTAGGATCGTTTAAGCCCAGGAGTTTGAGGTTGCTGTGAGCTAGGCTGATGCCACGGCACTCACTCTAGCTCGGGCAACAAAGTGAGACTCTGTCTCAAAAAAAAAAAAAAAAGAAAGAAAGAAAATTCTTAAAGCACATGAATGGTAAAAGTCGAATTAGAAAAGATATACAAGCTATATTTCTGCAAAGGTAAAAATCATTTTCTAAATATTCATTATTTAGTTTTTATCCTAGAAATATCACAATAAGCATTTTTTTCTGCTGGATTTTATTTTTAACATGTAGTGGATATTTGAGTATTATTATTATTATTACTACCGGGGTAGGATTAAACCAAATTCCAATTCTTAACATAGTTTACAAAGCAAGTTGTCTTATTTGGTTACCTTGTTTCCACCTGTAATCTCAAGGCGGAGTATGTATTGTGGAAACTCACTACACCATGCTGCTGGAGCTCAATTAATGCTAGCACTCAATGTGAAGTAGAATTATCTTCTTTTATCAATCTTTTGAGATTATTTGGCATAATGGAATTTCCCAAGAAATAGTATTACTTGGCTTATGAGCTTATTTAAAATTCTAAGAAGAAAACCAGTTCATTCACAAAATATTATTTTTCATAATAAATAATCATATTAAAATAATCAAAGACTAAAATCGTGTGGTCCCCAATCCTTGGGCTGTGGACCTGTACAGGTCCGTGGGCTGTTAGGGACCAGGCCTCACAGCAGAAGGTGAGCAGCAGGTGAGCAAGCAAAGCTTCATCTGTATTGACGTCCACTCCCCATCACTTGCATCAACACGTGAGTTGCGCCTCCTGTCAGATCAGCTGCAGCATTAGATTCTCATAGGGGCACGGACACTACTGTAAACTGCGCATGAGAGGGATCTAGGTTGTGATCCTTGTGAGAATCTAATGTCTGATGATCTGAGTTGGAGCTGAGGTGGAGATGCTAGCGTTGGGGAGCTGCTGCAAATACAGATTATCATTAGCAGAGAGGTTTGACTGCACAATAAATGTAATGCACTTGAATCATCCCCAAACTACCACCACCCCAGCCCCCCACCCCTGACCCAGTCCGTGGAAAAATTGCCTTCTATGAAACCTGTCCCTGGTGCCAAATAGGTTGGGGACCGCTGCCTTAGGCCACTTATGCCTATTACATTGTAACCATTAAATTGGAGCAAAATTGACACTAGAAAGAATTTATTATGATAACAGAAGATAATCTGATGTCAGCTTTTCATGCTTTTGTGGCTCCCCCAGCATCCTTTTCTTCATGCCTATGTGTACATATGATTGGTATTGTTGGCCAGAAAGACAAATTTGGCTACAGAGCCTAATCTGAAAATATTTTGTGTAATACTTAAAAGAATTAGATGTTTTGCTCATCAATTTGCTTTTAGAACATTATTATCTTACTCCACACTATTTGATTACCCTGTTATATTTTTAACACATGCATGCTTCAATTTGCATTTTTAGATTAAGCTGTTATAAAAATTAACTCAATTAGAAACATTGTAGAAATGAAATTTTAGCGGATCCAATTCTCTAAAATACTTGGCAGTATATAGCCCTAATGTGGCTTCAATAAATGTTTCTTGTAATTACCATTATTGTTATTATTTTGGGTTAATGATTATTAGCTTTAAAATTTTCTTAAATGTATTAAACAAGGGTAAAATAATTTAAATAGGTAAAAATGGTAGCATAATATTCTAGATATAGGAATAATGAAAATGGGAAACAAATTAGATATTTTATATTGATATGTAATATTAAAATATTTTAAGGTTCAAATGTATTTAAAAATTTTTTATACTTTTATTAGCAGGTATAGCAATTGACTATTTGACTCTTTTGTATCATAGGTATTTTATTAAATATTACTCTTCAAAGAAGCTAAATTCCTTTTGTGACTCTTATATTCACACAAAACATTACATCTTCAAGTTTGAAAAAATGATTCAAGAACATGGGATTTATAGTATTATTCAAATATGATAATTTTCCTTTGCTGTCATGTCTTGTGGAGTGTGGGAAAGATAAGTTTCCCAGGAAATATTAGTAAATAATACTATATATGTATGTGTATATTAATATATATATCTCTCTCTATATAAATATATAATGTATTAATAGTAACATTTTATATATATATATATAGAGAGAGAGAGAGAGAGAGAGGAGAGAAAGTGTTTTTATATTGTATTGTCAAAGTCATGCCTGGCCACATTTTATTTTTAAGAGTGACAATTAATTAAAGGCTACATGTGTGGAGTTACTGTGCTATCAGAAGGCTTCAGCGGGAAATGCTCTCCCATTTCAGTGCCAACGTTCATTCTTACCATAGCCACAGTTGGCTACACTGCTGCTACTTGGCCTAGTTTTTTTCTTTCCCTGTCGCTTCTCTGCTGAGCATCTCTGACCCCATTCTCTTTTTTCTGTGCCAGTAACTGCAGCTGCTAGAGTATCACTGCTATCTGTTGTGTGTTCTGCCTTTTTTGCAGGGTTGACAATGGGAAGAAGAGCAGCTGACATTGCTCCCTCTTATTAATTTAGAAACTCTATTGTATGGGGGTAGGGATGGAAAAGAATGGGAGAGAAGGAAGGTAGGGCTAGAGGGGAACAGAGCATATTTTGTCATTTGTCCTTTGTTTTTCCACTGTAATAATTTGAAGTAGTGGTCCAACTCCTGGTAGGAGCAATAATGCTTCAAATAAAGAAGACAAGAAGTGATAAAATAAAATGGGCAGTGACTCCAAATTCATCACCTGAAGTTTGTGGCAGTAGGGCATCATTTTTACTTTACCTGGTCTTAGATATTGATGTTCCCTTTCTATGCCTTAGTTTTTGCTTGTAACCTAACGAGAAAAATGGTGGTTCTCAAACTCATTTACAGGAACTTAAAAACATTAATGATAACTCCTCAACAAAGAAAGATTTAGCCTCCTAAAAAATTAGAAATTTAAATTCAGGTGGCATTATGACCAAGGGATATAATGTATTCATATCAGAAGCATTTTAATTATCACAGGAAAAAAAAACTGTATGTGATGAGACATTGTTCTAGTTTTATTATGATATTTTCCTTTATCTTTAAATATATTCAGCTGATTCTTAATTTGTAATATTCAAAACATCATGAGTTTCACTTAATTTATCTAGTTGTTTTTTTTTAAAGATAAGTAAATTGTATTAACTAGAGCATATCCATCAAGAATTTTAGAATGCATGCTAGTAGTAAGTGGTAACTCTGTAAAGAGCTGAGATCAAAACGTCTAGCTAGAGCAGGAGCTCTAGAGCTTATTATATCATTTCAGCCGGAAGCTGCCATTCTCTCTCCACTAATGCAAGCAAAGCAAAGAAACTAATATTTCTGAGTAAGTGCTACTTTCAAAATTCACAGAGGAGATGGTTAATGGTACAAAAATACAGTTAGATAGGATGAATAAGATCTAACAGTTGATAGCACAATACAGCAACTATAATTAACAATTTATTGTATATTTTAAAATAACTGAAAGAGTGGAATCAGAATGTCCCTAACACAAAGAAATGATAAGTGGTTGAGTTGACAGATACCCCAATTTCCTTGATTTGATCATTACACACTGTATGCCTGTATGAAAATATCACGTGCCCCATAAATATGTACAACTATTCTGTATCCATATAAATTAACAATTAAAAATTAATTAAAAGTTAAGTCAGAAAGAGGGAAAACATATCCAAGGAAAGAAAGTAGGAGAGACAGCAGGCCAAAGTTGAATTGGCTAGTGCAAAGTAATCCTGTTCAACAGCATGACTCAATAAACAAACTGGGCATGCATTGTAAAATTAATTCATCTTCTTGGGCCCACTGGGATACCTTTTAGATCAAGATCACAAGTTCTGCCATGATTAAACTGAAATTCCTTATGAGAGAGATTATTAATTTGTAATTTTCCAATTAATATTTTTGACATCAAAATTCTTACTGTATAACACAGCCATCTGTTTCTCTATCACCAACTGTATAAGAACTAAGAAATATTTAAAGTACTTTGTAAAAGAAAACTTCAGTTCTAGAGTTAGTGATTTCTTTGGTCCAACTACTTATGATTAGTTGGTGTAGTAGAGTAGAGGATAACTCAACAGATTGAGGATGACAGGTTTTACATTTTTGCAACAGAGTGCCAATTCTGATGCTTATTGCATCTAAAAACAAATCAAAAGCACACAGAATTCTCTTTAATCAGCACAAAGTGAACAATTGAAGCAATCATAAGAGAATATAAATTGAATTTATGGCAAAATTTGTTACTGGCCTGCTAAAGCATGTAATATTTGAGAAGAATGTCTGAAGGGACATTTTAAGTATCATTTCCTCAACCTGTGCACACACAAAAATTACATTATTTATCATCATCAAAAATAAGATAAATAGATCCCATTATTACTACAACTTGCTTCATATTTGAGTCACAGTATAAAGTTCTTATCTTTGAAGATATATTTCTCTATATGTTTAGCAAAATGTTGTTTTTAAAATATATACGTACATTTGTATATATATATACATATGTTGTCTGTATACATACATATGTGCACATATTTATATGTGTGTGCTGAGCACTCCTCTAAGAACTTTAAAATTTTTAACTCATTCAGTGCTCATAAAGTCCTCACACTATCTCTTGTCTGTTATAGTTCATGCAATAAATTTCCATTAGAAATCTGTGCTTGGAAGAAGTTAATCTTTGTTACTTTATAATCAGCTTGTTTTATGAGACATCATGTCATTTTCCACATAAACAGCTTTTCAAACAATGGGATGCCCAATTTTCTTTCTCTTTATCTTGTGTCTACTAGAAATTTCAGAAGCTAAGTTTATATCCTATGTTAGTGATTATACTGTTTAGGCGTCTGCTGCCTTTATAATGTCCTGCCTCTCCAATCGCTTTAATGTCTTTAAAGATAAGCAAATTTTACTGAATTATAAACTATGTATTTACCCAGAATGCCTAAATATCAGGATATTTATGCATTTGAGGTTTTAAATTATAATTTGTAATTGCCCTTACAAAATATCTGACACTCTTTATTTATCTTGATGATAAATGTTTTAAAGTAGTGCATTTCCTTTAAAGATTGGATATTCTTTTATTTTACCCTATAGTTAAATATAATTATATTTATATGCTAACATTACATATATAATATATGTTAAATATATAGTTAAACGCATGTTAAAGAGTGAGGAAATCAGACTATGTAAGTAGTAATAAGATTTGTTAGAAATAATGTTCTTTTATAAAAAGCATCTGGTACATTGCAACAGCTTTAAAGAAAGCTTTAAAGATTTACCATCTTTATTTTTTTTGCACATATGTTATTAATTAATATTCAGCTACTCTTCTATTTCTCTAATGATTTTGTTCTCTTGAATGATAATATAGAGAGTTCTCAGATAGGCTTAACTATAGATTAAATATACTTTTTTGCAATATTTTGTTTTGGATACATTTCTACTTAATTTTATGGGTATGATCACCTTGAGTTCTACCTAGGATACATATGGCTATGTAGCTAACATCTATTGCCCACCTGGCTATGTGCCAGGTACTTAAAATATACAGGGTGTCCTAAAAGTCCCCATACAAAGGATAAATTCTGTAAATTTATTAATGAATATTTTGTAATAAAGATACATTTAGCTACAATTTCCCATTTTTCCTATGTATGGTCACATTGGGAACACCCTCCCTATATTATAATCATTTTATTTTTTAATTCACTAATTATCTCTGTGCCATATTTTCTAAATAAAAGAGGAAGTCACTTTGCTTGCCACCTACTTATAATAATAGAATATATGAGGGAGTTATAGGGTGATGTTTCTCTCCTCTTTATCTGTAGCTAATTACCCACAATTGTTCAATAATATCACTATTTATTGTTTTTCATGTAAAAATAACAATCACTGATTTGTGTGAAGAATTATAAAAGTTAAGTCACTTCCTGATAGTGGTGGCCTTAGAATTTCTATATAAAGAGAAGCTCAGCTGTTGGCAATCTGGCAAGGAGGCTGTTAGCTAGAAAATTTTTCTTTAAGTTATGTTTTCTTAGTAGCAGTCTCTTATCTAAGACTGTGTGTGTCCAGGAATAACTAAGGACCATGACCTCCTGCTATACACAACTTTGTAATCTCTTTCCAGTTTGAAGCAAGGAAGGTGTCTATCACACATGAAGTAGGCTGGCGGTGAAGGTGAATGACTTCTGAAGCCTGCTCCTTAAGGGCATTACAGCCTCTGCCTTGCGTTTTTGGATCTCTCCTTCTGGGGGAAGCCCATTGCCAGGATGTGAATACACTTAACCAGCTTTAGGAGAGGCCCAGGAAGTAAAGAACTAAGGCCTCCTACTAACAACCAACAGCAAATTACCAGGGGCACATAGGAGCCACCTCAGAAGTGGATCTCCCAGCCCGAACCAAGCCTTCGGATGAATGTACCCTCATGAGATAGCCCAAGCCAGAACGGTCCCAGCCAAGCTACTCCCACCATAAATGTTTATTGTTTTAAGCCACTAAGTTTGAGATAATATGTTACACATCATAAGGTAAGCACTCATATTGTATGTTTATTTGGTTTGACATTGGAGGGAAAGATGGATGTAGTTTTTATATTAATCTTTTGACACAGCAACACTTCTTACCTTGTCTTGGTTTCAATCAGATTCATTTGTTTGCCACAACTAGACTTATATTATTTGGTTAAATAATAGATTATTTTAAAACTGGCATGAACTTTAAACTGGCAACATGAAGCAGTCAGGGATAGATCCACATTCAGAATCCAGAAACCTGCATTACACACAGGACTTCTGACCCTTCTTGCCTCTCTCCTGGGTTGCATCCAGTCTTTTTTTAACTTTCCTTTGTTTTGAGTCTTGCTTTACATTACCACAAGTTATCATAGCCCTGACTATACTTCATGGTGCCTTTTGCTATGCATTCTTACAATTCTTGTGCTCTCTGCTGTTCATTTTCAACATGATTCCTTGATTCCAGTTTTCCTAATAAAGAGTCTGATCATCCCATCTCATCACTTCATGGTAATTGAGACTATGATTTCCTGGCTAATTTCTGTATTATATACCCAAATGTAAGCTGTACACTGTGGCCTGATCAGCTGATGTACTGGGTTGGGACTCTGGTTAGTCACAGGGGGGAATCACCTTTAATTAGTGTTAAAATAGTGACAGTTTCATTTAAAAGTGGATTTGAATTTGGCATATGGCGGGCAATGTACTTGACATATCTAATGTAGTTTCTAGCCTAAAAATAGTACAGTTTAAATGTCTCGTTTCATTTTTCATATGTACATTCGAAGAAATTTCAACTACCATAACACTAACCATACATTTTACAAATACATTAAATTTTATCTACATTTTCTTTTACGGTTGTCCTTTTCATTTGCCTGCTGAAGTTAAGTCAATTTCTTAAATCCAAAAGGAAAGCAGTCAATAAGACATCTAGTTTAAATGTTATCCTTACATAAATGAACTTTATCAAAAAATGATTTGCAGTAGTGCACATCTTAAACTTTTAGACAAGGAGAAGGACAAGCAAAGAAATTTATGTCAATGAAAAGCCAGGCAGTTTACATGAGTAGCCAAGGAAAATAGTTGTTCAGTGCTATATTCTTGAAAATTAATAAATACTCATGATAAAAACCTCTGACCTTAAAAGTATTTCAGAAGAAAATGGTTTTTAAAAATATTTCTACCAATCACATGGTAATATATATTCAGTTTTCTTCATGTCCTGTTTGGAAATTTGTATTTCCTTGGATGTTTTTATGATATTTAGATTTAGCAAAAACTCCTACATTAATTTAAAACCATTATAGCTACAGTCATTTTCCTCCCTCCCTGTCCCCCCCCTCTTTCTGCCCCGCCACCTTAATCCTCCCCCTCTTTCTTCCTTCCTTCTCTCACTTTCTCTGTCTTTCCTCTGTTTTGCCTAATAAAGCATCAATTAAGTCTATCTATTATTTTTTGGTTAAAACCCATTGTGTCCACATGTTAAATTCTCTTTTTCATTGTGTTTTATGTAAACTGTAATTATATTTTATTTTTTAAGTTTGTGGATTTAAATTTAAACACTTGTCTATTTGCATTTTCATTTCATTATTGTCTGAAAATGCCTAAACAATTTCTGTTTATTGGAATATACCTACAGAATAGGGAGAGACATTTTATTTTGTAATTTACCTTGTGGCCTCTCTTGGAAATTTTCCCCAAAAAAGTGAAAAGAAAACACTTTCTGTTTATATAGTTAAACCTTCATTATAAATATAGTAATTCAATTTTGATAATTGTATTGTTGAAATTTGTCTTTTTCCATCATTTTTCGAGTAATGAGAGTGATTATGTTAAAAAGCAGACTATGATTATAGATTTATTAATATTATATCCAGTCCTAACAGTTTTTGTCTCATATTTAACTACTGTGTTTTTGTAATTTTAAGTTCAATATGTAGTTACTTGACTTTTACCTTATATGATATTATGGGTCATTTTGTATTTTTTTGGTATATATTTATAGATGATTGCTTACCCTAAAATGTCTCTGTCCATAGTACTAATGTCCTTAGTCCTTTAAAATAGCAGTACTTTGACATACCAGTAGGATTTTGTGCATGCTTTTTCCTGTATCTAGAAAGCCAATCCCTATAATCCTTACTTAGTTTACCCTTACTTATCTTGCAGACTTCACTTTAATCATTACCCTTAGGGAAGTCTCCCCCAGGTGTACTGACTGTGTCTAATCCATTCAATAGAAACATTCACAGTACTGTCTCTCTCTTTGATAACACACTAAATTTGCAATTTTGAATTTTTTTCTGTCATTGTTTGAATACTTTTTGTCTATCCAACAAGAATATGGGCTCTATTAGAACAGAAACCTGTGTACTGTAGTGCTGAATACACTAACACATGCTAGGTATTCAATTAGTAATCATTAAGTGAATAGATGGGGATATAAAGAAACATGTGCTTAGCTACCTTTTTCTATCAGACAGAGAAGTAATGATGTCTAACTATGACTCAACCTTTCCTGAACCTACAGAAGAAAATTTAATTTCTTTTGTATTGTATACCAAAACTTACTTGATTTTATCATAAACAGTCCAGCTTCATCTTCTATACGTTTTATCCTCCAAATAATACAAATTGCTTGAAATTCTCTGGATGTGTTTTCATATTTCTGGCTGGTATGCCTTGAAAATGTTTTTTTTTCTTGTGTAGAATAACCTCTCTAGGCCTCCTACACCCCACAGCTCTCCTGTCAGCTTAGGTAATGTCACCTTGCCTGCAGAGCACCAGCCCAATGAAGCTGTTCCTTCACCACCCAGCATCTTCCCCTCAGAGATGATCGTTCTGTCTCACTCATACTGGCTGACTCATATTTGCTTTTCCTATCTCACTTATTACCTGGTGGTAATCTTTGTTTCTCTTTCCTCTCATGTCTGTAGCCTCTCCTTGAGAATAAGATTTGTCTTTTTATTTTATTATTTTAAAATATTTACTTGACAAAGATTGGGTATGTTCAAGGTGTACAAGATGATGATTTCATATATATATATATATATATATATGTATTGTATGATGGTTATCATGGTCAAGTTAATTAACACATCCATCACCTCCCATGCTGTACATGAGATCTCCAGGACTTATTCATCTTATAACTGAGAGTTCGTACTTTTTTCCTATTTATTCCAAGCACATTGGATGCACAAGAATAACAGCACAAAATGTGCTGAAGGAATGCACACGTCATGTATTCATGTTTGAATATATTTTTAACACTGAAAAATCACAAAAAATGCTTACCTTTAACAATTTATTTTTTAAAGAAATATAGCAGGTGCTGAAAGCTGCATGACTTTGGCCTTAAGCCTCAAGTAAGGAGTGCTAAACTCCGTTCTTGGCTCTGCTACATATACACAGGGGTTCAGTTAAATGAAAAAGTGATTATGCTTTAATATAATCAAAATAGGAAGTAATTAACGTGTGTATGAGATTTTCCATTTTTTACTTTCTTTTCACTTACATTGCTTTACTTTGAAAATATGTAGAGTTTGTGTGCCTTTGAATTATAAAAGAGGTAGACATTTCCTCAAGAATATTTTCAATTGGTATTTTTTTATTTCTGTCTTACTATTATAACTCTCTCCTGATTTACTCCCTACATAATATTTAATAAGCCTATTGTCTAGAAACAATTCAGTATGCACTGAAATACATAAAGTCTATCCAGATATATTTTCTTTCTATCTGGTTTGAAACAGTGAAAACATCTACTACTTAAAACTAGGCTACTTCTGTGTTTAATATCTTGTATTTACAAGAATCATTCTTGTTCAGGAATATTTCATATTATATAGGAATATTACATATGTGAGTACTGAGAATTATAAATGTATAGCTTTTTTGTTGGTAACTTTTACCTAAACTGTCAACTAAATAAATAGTTTAACAACCAATACTTGCTCTAAAAATGTTTTTTGATAAAATTATCTTAAATACCCTATTCTTTTCAATGATGCATAAAATGTTTTTTGTTTACTAACAAAATATTTATTCCAAAGGAAAATTGGCTATTTCAATAAATGCACAGAGTATTATTAGCTGATCCCAATTTTTATTGTTTGGTTAATTTAACTTGCATTCATCATCACTACTTTTGTGTACATGTTCTATCCTAGAGATTTTGACCTCTTTAATAGTTAGATATATTATGCAGCTAATGCTCTCTTTACTCATTTTTCTTTCTCTTCTTTTTCTTTTTAACATGCTGCAGTAGCTAACATATTATGGAGAGAAGAAGGTACTATAAATTCAATTAATTTTTACATCGCTGTGACAATTTTGCCTGATTTTTTTTACATTTGTTGACTAACATGTTTCAGTAATTACCTTATTCTTCTTTATTTTGATGCAATAATTTTAATTGATTATATTTCAATATTCTTGTGTAAACCGCTACTATTACAGATGTTTATTACTTTTCATCAGCTTGATTTATCATTCATGTATAGCCTGGAAATTTCATTGCAATATATTAAAATACTTGCAGGAGTATAAAATTAGGTCAAAGATATACATGTGATCATTTAAAAACAAACAATTTACATAATAAACACTGATTAAGTTGGAATGAGAATAATTCTAAAAACCATTGCCTTATCAAGGGAATAAATAAATTATATTAAAAATTGGGTTACAAACTTGAAGGACCTGGATTCAAATGTGGTCCCCACCATTACAGAATATAGGGCAAGTGATGCAGCCTTTTTATGCCACAATCTTCTTATCTCAAAAAGGAATATAGTAGTCAACACTCAGGAGAGTTATCTGTTCCTTAGATATAACCAGAACTCAAAAAGTGGTATCCACTGTCATTTATTATGCAATTGCCATTAGTTTTTCCTCATTTAGTCACAAAGTCTGGGGAGAATGTGTTTGACCAGGTCTCAAATAGTCTATCAATTGTGCTTTACTTAAATTCTTAGAAGAAAATATTTATAAGCCATCATTATAATCCTGGTAAGCAATAGCCAAAATTGCCTTCACAACCCATGCTAGACAAACTTTCTCTTCCCCAGTTATAGCTTTCTGTAGAAACCCGGGTCACTGCTCTCTATGAGGGACATTCTCATAAACCTCAAGTAATTCTGGAATTTAGCTATCTCAATTCTGTGTGCAAGAATGAGGCATCCAACTTATTTTTTCTGCCTTCATATTTGTCACTCCTTAAGTCTTTTGTATGAGCTCCTTTAAGATCCGGTTTTATTAAAGAGATTCTGATGTAACTATACTCTCTCCTTTTATTCCACTTGAATATTTCACATCCGAATGTACCTGATTCAATCATTATTGAACCCAGCATTGACATATCTTTTAAACAACATTTCTTTACGCTGCCTTGCTCTTGAGATCAAATGAGTATTTTGGCATTTTAAAACTTGATTTCATTTTATCATTGTAATGGAAGGAATAATACCTAAGGAGTCAGAGATCAAGTACCACAGATCTGGCTCTGATGGTTAATTGCTGGAAAAAATTTTTTACCTCATTGAGTCAGATGCTTTTAGTGCAATGCTTGAAATAGACTTTGCACTCTCCTCATGATTTTGTGATATATAAATCAACTTAAAGTGTATAAAATCACTCTTTCTTATATTTTGATTTTGATTATTACTGAGCATTATTAGTTTATAATAATCTTTATTGCATAATAATAATCACATACCACTCTTCAGGCCACCATCAAAAGTATAGGAGCTCTTCAGATTAATTAAAATCATGCTGAGATTCATTATATGAAATTTTTTTATCTATTTAAAAATGTCTTCCATTAGTTTATGGAACGATTAAGCCTCAATAATTTTTTTCCATTAATCAATTATGTTCTTATTCTTCATGATTTTGCTTGACACATAATATGTGCTTAAGAAAAATATATTTAGTACATTTTGTAGATAATTTTAAGGCATATACAAGAAGTGTCTTTGGGTAAATTTTTTAATTCTTTTATTCTATCTATATGCAATTATCATCAGAATACTTTGTTGCTTCTTAAACAATATTTAAAAAACAGATATATGAAGACAACATATTTGATTTAGATTCATAGGTATCTATAAACTATTTTTTATACTGCTACAATTATTGGCAAGGTACTACAATTAAAAATTATAATATACCAGCTTAAAAAGTCACTGAACTCCAACATATGTATAATTATTACATAAAAATAATTAAAATATTAGCTAACTAAAGTTTCCAAAGCAAATTTTTAATGCCATTTTTAAAAACTAGAATAATAACAAGTATAAATTATATATTTCTGAGAACCATTTTTTATTTCTATTCTAGCTGTGTTTTATTTTTGTATGTTTGCCTCTTTGCCAAGAAAAATTTATCCAAGAAAGAATCAATTGTAAAATTTCAGGCACTTTAATACGGGAAAGAGAGTCAAAAATGATAATACCTCTCATATGGTCATTTTACTTACCTATAAATGTTAAAACTATATTACTTGATATTAAAAATTATAATATTAATTTTTAAAACATGAATATTAGAATCTAGCTTAGCCAGGAGTTTGAATTTAAATACATTTCACTGAACTTAATATGTATTATCTTACCAATCACCTTAATTAAACTTAAAAGACAGCACTCTCTATCTCTCTGGATTCAACTTTTAGTTCTTTCTATTCATCATTTTAATTTACAAGAGTGTAAAAAGAGACAACATTAAGAGAGGATGTATCTCACTTATTTGTGAAGAAATATTTTAAAGACTTATTAAATATAAAACATTGGAAATTCACAGATGAATAAGATTTAATGCTGACCTAAACTTTCTATCTTAAAAGAAACTGTAAATCTAGTTTCAAGGCCAAAATCATTCTCATTGACAAATAATTTTACTATATGTTTTTTAAATATATATTAAAATATTCTGTGTGATTGGATTTCTTTTTCAGTATATTTATGATTTACTAATCAAATATAATCAGAAAAGTATTTCCTAATGTTTATTTAGTGAAAAATAAGTTTAGGTGTATGTTATTAAGTCTAAGTTAATATGTGTTTTGGATAGCATATGCAATGAATTACAGGAATTTAAGCCATTATATTCACAAAAGGATTTATCTGAACTTTACATATGCTAATTTTAATCTCCAAGGAGAGGTATGGGGTGGGTCAGTACATAACAAAACATTTTCCAAATTTATTAGAACATGGAGTTATTTTGATGACTATCTATACTATCAATATTGAATAGAACATATATTGAAAAATACCAGCTTCATATGACATTTGAATAGTTTGAAAGCAAAAAAAATCACATTTATGAAAATTGCCTTTTTTATTCTTTGTAAATGTTTATGCATCTATTCACACAAAATGTGCTTTAGAAATATTTAAAATAAATCATGATATTAGTTGGGTTAATTAACACAAACCAGTTAAAAATACAAATAGAAATGCAGTGAAATTATAAAACAAAATTTATATATAACATCATAATGTAATTAACTTAGTGATGCGTAATATGAGGTTTCCAATGTCACCAGAGTGGGGAGACATGGGTACAGCAAGCAGGTCCGCTTAACTCCCTCAGCCTAAAATTATTTAAAGTTTCATTAGCCACAACTAACCTACCCTGTGAGAAAGGTTGAGAAATACAGAAGAACACACAGCTATCTAGCGTGCTTTTAAAACTTCTGATATAATTATTTTTAGATGAAAAAAAGTTAGACTACTGCCTCACAATAATATTCAATAATATTTAAAATGAAAAAGGAGAATTTTCAGAGAATAAGGCTTCCAAATTCAGGAGATTTAGTGTTATAATAACGTTGGGGGAGGTGAAGATTATGCTTTCTAATGGCTAGTACATTGCGCCAATTAAATTATAATCAAGCTGTCAGTATTTGCACTGGCCAGTTCACTAACTTCTCTGTTAAAAACTGTATCAACCTAAGCTTTTAAAATTACAATGTTATTTAATGCCCTGCTAATTATTCTATGAAATTAATTATGCAGACTTGCATTTAGTTTTTTCAGTATAACTTTGGAAGTCAGGAGATTGTATACCTACTCAAAAAGATTGGTTTTTGATAACATCCCTCTGGCAAATGTACATAGTGGACAGATAGTACGCACTTCCTGGGTTAACAGTGCCAAAAAAAGAGCTTGACAGAATCACTCCCCAAAAACTTTCTAGTAAGAATGAGAGAATTAAGCAAGTCTTATTTTAGTTGAACATCGTACAAAGACCTTATGTGCAATGTTATCATTTTGCTCTGTGAGTGAAGACATTTTTAGCTTCAAGAAAGAATATGAGAACATTTCTGAACCAAAAATCTATCCCTGCTGAGTTATTCAAGGTGAGAAATGTAATGTGGACTGTCTATTCTAATACTGATACTATTCTGTAGCTAAAAGATGGGATTTTGTCTATATTTCAGAAATATACCTATATAAGTTTAGTATCACTTGAAAGTGAAATGGACAATATCAACACATGAAGGATTTTGTATAACACCAAAACCTACTGAAGCACATTTGATTGGTTACCAAATCACTACCTCATAGATTTATAACTTGCCATTGGCTATAACATAAATGCTAAAGTAATGTCAATTTAAGTCAGAGGAGGAAAATCATCACCACAAAGTATCTTTTATGAACGACTTAAATATGCATCCAATAATCAGAAATTAACCAAATTTTATTGCTTACATAAATTATATATTATATATAAATGATACAATTATATTAACATGGTACACTATTATCCTTGAAAAGCCTCTTATTCCCAAAGGATTGTGACAGGAATGTGCATTGCATCCATTTTTTTTCTTAGTTCATTTCTTGTAGTTAAAGGTATGGTATTGATTAGAAAATTCCATGGGGAATACTTCTTTCTCATGAGACTGCAAGTAATTCTTGCTTATGTCTTCCCGGTGTATAGAAAAAAAACAAAAACAAAAAAGTAAAAAGAAAGCTCACAATGTGAGGATCAAATTATGGATCACTTTCTAAAGCTACTATGCTCCATTAGATTAACAATCGACCTGGAAAAGACAAAGTACATGTGTCTATCTTCACCAGGGGATGAAAAACAAAAAACAGCCTGCACATACTCCCAATCTTTACTGTTGATTGAGTGGTGGAAGCTTTCACAGAAGTTGAGAATGTTTGTAATGTACTTCAACAAAATGCATTAATCAAGAAAGAAGTGTATTTGAAACCTACATGATTATCAAACTTTTTGAGATTCAGGACCCCTTTATACTCTTAAATATCATTAAGAACTTAAAGAGCATTTTTGTGTGTGGTTTATTTTTGTCCACTAATATTTAGATATTAGAAATTAAAACAGATAACATTAAAACAAGCATTTATTAACTTACTGCAAATAGCCATAATAAACCTATCAGATGTGGACATACATAGCATATTATTTTTTTAAAAAACGCACCCCCCCAAAAAAAAATAGAAGAGTCACATTGTTTTACATTTTGCAAACCCTTTTAATTTCTTGCTTAATAGAAGATGCTAGATTCTTGTGTCTGCTTCTGAATTGAATTGTTGTGATATGATACATGGAACATCACAGTTCATGTAGACTGTCGAAAACTACATTCTACATTTGTATGAGAATTGATAGAGAAAATGTAAATGACATCTTAATATTATTATGAAAATAGTTTCACTTGGTAGACTCTCTGAAAGAATCAAGTTTGAGAAATGCTGTAATAGAAAATGAAATTGATCTTTTTAGAATCAATTCACAGATTCTGAAAAAACAGGACTTAAAATTTGATATCCTAGAAAACTAAAATTTAGCAGCATATCTCCCAGTATTGGTTTGAGGAAAAATGAGGAGAGTAATCAAATTCTTGTTATATACCATTCCACCATTTGCTTTTTTAAAGAGTGTTTCAAAGGAGGGATGTCAGCTATGATAATTATAACAGCTATCGTTTCTTGAAATCTTACTGTGTGCCAGTCACTCTGCTAAATATTTATCTTCTTTACCTAACTTAATTCTTACAACAGCTGCATGACGTAAGTGTAATTACAATCTCCAAATTTGATATGGGGAAATTATCGCACAGATTAATATCACTATGGTAAAAGAGTAAATTCTATATCCTATAGCATTTTTATATAATGATTTTCCTCCAGTCTATCAGAATGCAGAGTACGGAGATTACCAATCCCCTTCTTGTGATTAAGGAGGGGAGAAGTTCACAAGTAACTTTAAAGGTAAAGGTATGGAGTTATATTTCATAAGCAGAGTGATCAATATGTAGATGTTTATTTTATAATTACTATTTCAAATATAGTTATACACAGTGTTTTGTTGGCATTACTATTTCATTAGCACTGAGGAGTTATATCCCAACTGAAAACAGTTAAATGAAAAAAACAAACTAAACTTTGCATAATGATATCTGTATTTCTTCTATAACTTGTAACCTGGAAGGTAGTTTATGCTTTGTAAAAATGTTGATATGTAATTCATATTTTTAAAAGTGAGAAAATAGCTCTCAGATTTGAAAGAGTGCTTTGGATGGATTAAGTGGTTTTAGAGGAAAATACAGCTCAGAAATTTGATCAGTGCAACAAATCATAGTAGAATCCCACTGATTCATGTGTTTGCAGAATATGGTAAAACGAAATAATAAAAGTACGTATAGGGGTAAGAGAAGAAAATATTTCAAGAAACATTGCAAACAACCTGGACTCAGAGTAGTTGTCAGGTTCAAACACATTTAAATTCATGAGTGTAGAACAGTATTTTGGAGGAGTTAAAGGAGGGCAGTCATGTTCATTCAAAAATGCTAAGAGCTTTGTAATAAACCTCAAACATAGTATGTAACTGACACAATTGAAAATTAGACACCACATTGCTACTTGGTTATGTTTGTAAGTTTCAACAACAATATTCAGGAACCAATAATATTAAATTGATAGTTATTGGTATGTAGCATATATCAATCTTATGTTAATGTTTACAGGAGACTTTCCTGATACAAATCAAAATTTTTGCATAAATGCTGATGTGCTCTTTTTTTAAAAGTTTTATCCTTTGGGCATGGAATTTGTATTAATTTTTGCACAACTATAATTAGAAATAACAGCTAACTAAATTTTATTTTATGAAAAATGTGGAGAATTTAGTTTTTGTCAATTCTGCTACTCTTCGGGAATATCCTACCTTAACATAGTGCTCTCTGGAATTATACTGCAAAATTAACTGATAAAGATTGCATCTATTAATATATAAGTACTGAGAATCATTTATAAAATAATAAGATGTGTCAAACAACCTGGGTTCATTTAAAATGTATACTTATTATTAGAACTAATCTTATGTGCTAACTAAAGAAAAATGTATACACATTATATACAAACACCAATAAAGTCATAAGTTTGAATTCATTTTCCTCTGAAGAATATATGAATACATGGCTCCACGGGCAAAACTGGAAATTTTTTTTTACTAAAAACACATTTATAAGATTAAATGTGACTTAACTTCAATGTACAAATATTTTTACAAATCAATAAACTTTTATTGTAATCCTAAGTGGATACAAAGCCCCAGGTCAGACTTAATAGACCTTACAGGAGTTCTCAATTGATTTAAAAAAAAAAATGCTTGGGGAATTTTTTTGTATTTAAATAAATTATCTTTCTCTTTATAGATGTTTTTAGAATTTAAACATTTTAAGCAACAATGGTTTGGCTTTCCAAACTATCAAGATTTCAATGCTATTGCTTATCTTTCAAAGAGTGTGTGCTATCACTGAATTATGTAAAATATAACTGGAATGAATAAATTTGATTGTGCAAATCAATACAATTGAACAAAGGAGCTACACAGGCAAGGATCAGAAAAGGAAGGACTACATAGGCTTGGGGCTGGGCACATTGGAACAAGGCAGAGGCAGAAGCAACAAAGAGAACAGGTGTGCATGATTATGCAAAAGCTCCTTAGGCTCAGGCCTTGGTTAATCTGCACTACATTCCAGGTGTCAAACATGTAGCCTCCTACAACCATTATATGTGGATTTATAAAGTAGAGGAGACTAATTTCTGAGATGTCACACTCCTAGATCTGTAGTAAGAAAAAAAAATTAAAAGTGTGATTTAAATGATTAAAATGAAATCTTTCTGAGACCTTAATTTGTTTCAAAGTACAGAAATAGACCCCCCCCAAATTGCTAGTGTACAAAACTAATTTGTAGGATCTCTATGTAGCATTATGTGGAAAGAAATTAGTTTGAGAAAATATATATTTTACAAAATCTAGGGCACTTGATCTTTTCGTTTCTCAAAATCTTTCTATAAACTATACTCCTACAAAGAATGAAATTTAATTTTCCCTAGTGAACTCTAATAAAAATAGAATACATCTGATTCTTCAAAAAGTTCTCATTCCTTAATCAACACCTTCATTAAATGGGGAAGATATCCAACATAATCTATGTATCAAAGAGTATATGATCCCCATATATAATTATTTTAAAATATATGAAACATTTATTGAATTATATTAAATAAACCACTGAATTGCAGATGGGGGAGAATAAAGTAGAATGTCTGCATATCGCAAAGTGGCTTGGGTGTAGAATAAAGGTCCCATATGGTTTGCTTTATTAACATTACATGACTACACAAATTGATCTCCTGCTAGGGATGTGAGGGGCACTGAGTTTTGGTTGTAAAGGTTTATGATAATTTTATTTTGAACTTTTAAATGTGTTTTTATTCCTAAGGTCTGGGAATTGGGAACATGTTCTATGTTTTTTATGAAGATGGAATCAAAGTGATACAACCTATAGAATGTGAATTTCAGAGGCATATTAAGCCTAGTGAAAAGCTCCTGGGATTTCAGGCAAGTATCAAAAAATTCTTTTGCAATTTTATACAGCAATTATATGTTAGAAATATAATGAAACCTATACACTTATGTTGGAAGAAAAATAATAAAGCTATGATATTGGCTGTTACTCTACACAGGCTTTATATTTGAGGGGAAAGACAAAATAACATATTATGTATTCCTACATACTTGTTTGCATTTAAAATAAGGTGACAGAAGTGAAATACCAGGAATAAACAAAACGTGCAATAACTTCATCTGCTCCTTAGTTTAGAATGCCTCCTATTTTTGTAGGCAGTGGTTACTGTCACAAAATAAAAAGAAAATATTGTATAAATAATCTGGTGTAAATTTGGGGTAAATTAAATGCTTTAGAAAAGTTGATTCCCTTTATTCTTTATTTTTTATGAGGTCTCAATGGAATGGACAATTTAGATTTATAAGGGGAAATATCAGTTCCTTTGTTTTCAACTCCTCACTCCAGCTACCAGTAACCACTGTTGCTGTCATATAATGGTATATGGAGACAACAATTTATACTTTAATGCCATGCTTTAGAATGAAAAGAAGGAAAAAATATTACAAAAGTGAGATAAGATAGGCCAACTTCTCCTAGATATTCTATTGGACAAAGCATTCTAATATCCTCTTATTTAAGTAAAGGAAATTATTTACCTTAATATGTCCATGATTATTTAAAACAAATTAAAACAATTTTATTTTAAAAAATTTCATCTGTTGCCTATATTATTAAATGGTATTACCACCGCTTTTGTTAAGTTGTAATTTAACTACAATTACAAAAATACCTTAAATTTAACATGTAATTTTATTTTCTAATATAATCTTACATTATTAATACTAAGTCCATTTTTGAATAAGGTATGTTTATGTACATATATGTGTGTAATAAACACATGAATAAAAACATAAATTCTTGCTTCTGATAAAGCAAATCCTTTAATTTTACACCACATTCACATTTTTACAAAAACATTCTGCATGAGAAATCTAGGCTAGCCTGCACATATAGAAAGTGTGGTGTCAAAATAATTACCAGAGCAAAATCATCTTACAGGAGAGTGTTTCTCTCTGATTTCTACAGGACCAGCAGTTTTATAGGTAACTGACACAGATGTCTTGGTTTTACCACAGAATTTGAAACTTGAATTACTAATGCTAATAAAATAACCTGTGAAATCCATACTCTTCGTCACAAAACTATCACCTCAGGAATTTGATTTGCAAATTTGGAGACAAAGCATGATCTTGCTGTACCTCATGTGAGCTCCTCCAGGGTATCAGTAAATGGTTCAATGCTCTGTGATCAAAGACTTAAACTGTGTGCCTTTCCAGAACATTTTTGGATAGCTCTGGAAGAGTTAATTTAACCACTTGGAAGCTCAAGCTGAAAAAAGAAGTACAAATTTGATGTGGCAATTTTGTGACATGTCTGGGCAACAGGGATGTGAACTTACCTGAATTTCTCTCTCTTTAAAGCCTTGGAATATTTAACTAGACATTCTTCTAAAACAACTGAAGTAAAAACTATGTAGAACTTATGTCCCTCTTTTGAGAGAGAAATTAATATACAAAATAAACATATATAGAGAGATTTTATATGTGTAAATTATACATAATTTTCTATAAAAAATAAAAAGTGAAAAGGAGATGGAAACCAAACATGTATAGTGACACTTTTAACTCATTTTCTTCAATCAGAGAACCCTTATTCACAAGAATACATCAACAGTAACAAAGCAGGGATAACTAGTTATTAAGAACTAATTTAATATATCAGATTTCACAAGTCACAGCCCCTGGAAACCTACAGTCATCTTCCATGTGAGATTAAAAGGGAATTGCTTAAACTAATTCCTGTTTATGATTTCTAAATACAGAATATATAGGCACTCACTTATACCAAAAAAGAAAGACATATTTCTTATTTAATTATTATATGCCACATATGAAAGAAAGGCTAGAGTAGAAAACCTCTTCTTTTATATTTATGTTATTTTTCATCCCTTAACATAAGTTTAAATAATTGGAATATGTATACACACTTTTATGTATACATAAGAATATAGGAATACAATAAGAAGCAGATTGATCATGCTATGCTTTAAGAATGATATAATTATTTCTTACATGAAGTTATTTTTTTTTCTACGTTTAAACACAGAGAGATGACAATTTCAGAATATGGAGGGTATTTGGTGCTACATTCCACTAGATTTAAATGGCTATTTATACAATAATTTCATGAGAAAGTTGTTGAGTATTATGTAATAAGAAAATATTTCTCCAGAAAAACAGAATAAATAGGATCTCTTATCTCTATCAATCATCTCTATCTCTATCTCTATCCAGAGCAAGATTTATTTTAGGGGATTGGCTCACATAATTGTGGATAGAATGTCAAGTCCAAAATCTATAGGGTTGGCCAGCCAGCAGGAAATTCAGATTAAGAGTTGATGTTGTAGTCTTGAGTGCAAAATCCACAGATCAGACCAGCAGGCTGGAAACTCAGACAGGAGTTGATACTGTAATCTTGAGTCTTAATTTGTAGGGCAGGCTAGAAACTGCCGCACGGTTTCTATGGTGAAGTCTTATGACAGAATTCCTTCTTTTGGGGGAAACCTTAGTCTTTGCTTTAAAGGCTTTCAACTGACCGGATGAGGCCCATACACATAATGGATGGTAATACGTTTTACTTAAACTCAACTGATTGTAAATGTTAATCATCTCCACAGACACCTTCACAGCGATGTCCAGACTAGTGTTCCACCAAACGACTGGGCACAGCCTAGCCCCGTTGACATATAAAATCAACCATCACATCTTCCTAGTTCCTGAAGTCAAGGACTAGGTTTTAGTTAGTGTTTGTATTCCCCACATGCCCAGTGCAGTGCCTTATACATGATGGGTGGTTAAGAAACATTATTATTTATTTTGAATTTAACAAAAATTTCATTACTGAGAGCCTTGGCTGTTTATTATTTTATGCATTCTCTAAGTTTAAAGACATATTCATCTAATTCTCTCCCCACCTTTCTCCTTACTTTACACTTCCCACAAAACATTTTGTTTCTTCCAATGTGTTTGTGAAACATGTTTTATAGAATAATTTATCATTGAATTGTTCCAGTGTAAATATAACCTCATGGGTCTATTAATTTAACACCACATGATCAAAAGGTCCTGTGCAGATGTGCTGTATAAGGTAGTTTGGGTTTCTAGTATAGGAAAAAAGCTAGTTTAACTGACTTTAGAAGATAGATCTCTTGAGTACAAGTGGGAAAATGAGTCATTTGGAATCATTTTTTCCCATTAAATACAATTAAACATGGATATAATATTTTTCAGATTCACGGTCAACATTAAGAGAGTAGTAGCGCAATTCCCAATATAACTCATTGATCAGTAAAATTTAGATAATATTGATACATTTAGAATATAAAATAGACCATCAAACCTCTCAGAAGCAGCTGTTTGCTTGCTCTAAATAAAAATTCAGTTTTGGTCCAATGTCAGATGACATTAGGTTTCAGCTTTTGATAGTGAGTTGGTGAGAATTTATATGACAAACTTTCAGTTTTTTTTAATCTTCTGTTTTTTCTTTGTGTTATGTAGCTTTACTAAATAGGATTCTTGCTATATTTATCCTAGTTGTATACATGATTTTATCTTGTCACCTAGAGTATGAACTTCAAGCAAATAGAATTCTCTTCTAAACTTATGGATTCAGGACTCAAACTGAAATGAGTTTGGAAAAATGTTTAAAATTACAGGCTCAAGGATGAGAGGCTTTTGCAAGATTACCTTACCAACATTTTTACTCTTCTGGTTTTCAACTACTGTGTCACCCTTATCTGTCACTCTTTTAATCTTGAACACTTTTTAACTCAGTCACCATCTTTGTTTGTTATATATCTAGTTGCTTTTCTTCACACATACCATGGTATTACTCTTTAATGGGTACGAACAGAGCTCTAAAGAAAATCACCTGAGTCATATTAGGCCTATGTTAGGTCCTATATTGTGGAAACTGAAGGTTCTATTCCTGTTTTTAACATTAACTTAAATGATAATGAACTTTGCAACTGAACACACTATACTTTACACAGGAAATCTGATGTGAATCTTTAAAATGTCTGCTTTCTGGATTTGGAATTTCCACATACCGGAAGTATTTTCCATTTACAAATAAATACTATTACTACCCTATTAGAACAGTATTCATATATAGATGCAGGTTTTCTGTAGCGTCCAGAATATTTAAGTTTTGGGTAATTGAAACTGAAGTTAGAAATGGGAAAACTCAATAGTCTACATTTCTTTCTCTGCTGGTGTCCCCTTTAATCAAGCAGTGCAGCCTTCAGGACATTAATCAGTTCCTTTAGTAACACCTCCACTTTGTCTTTTCAGCATTTTATTCTGTTTCCAATCCAATTACTACTTCTCTAAACAAGGTCCACAAAAATATTTGTTAAAACAGCAGCCCCTTTACAGGATGCAGAGGATTCATTTCCCCATGTAACCAGGGAGCAACCTTTTGAATTTAACACCATTGTATATTTAAGAAAAGTAATCAAAACGTTTCCCCACTTATTCTTTTCTCAGTGGGTCTCTATTCAAACATGGCTTAACTTACAAGGAGTTATAGAATGATAAAAATTTAAGCTTTTGTCCCTTTGTGGTTACACTGATGTCTTGCAAAGAGCTTCCTAAAGAGAGTAATGGAAGACACCTCTAACTATTCCTTAGATTACTCTGTAGATTTCAAAGGGAATAAGTTTGTGAACTTCATTTTTGACGTCGTAGATTTAAAGGGCTCTTCTAATGTTTTATTAAAAGTCACACTGTTTTATAATTCTCACGCTGTCTCTATTAAACTTTAGTATGTAAGCCTATCATTTGGGGGAGAATGACAGTGGGAAAGCTTATAATTTGTGCAACAGCACTGTGATGGAGATATATATAGCATTATTAATTGAGTCAAGTAACTTTATCTAAAGCAGTATATTAAGTCCTCTTCAAGAGATTATTGATAAAAACCTGGCAAGTTATTTGGATGAATGTGACCAGAATGATATGTATGTCTCAGACAATACTTTGCCAACATATTTAAACATTTTATATGACTCATTAATACACATATACAAGTACATTCCATATACCCTAGAGAGAAATTTGTTTAAGATTATTTAGATTATTCAATAGAAATTTTTAAGGGTAAAATTGAAGAGTTTAACTGATAGAAAAATTGTTAATACAGATATCTTTAAACATCAAAAGCTTTTTACTTGAGATTTACAAAATCATACAAATCTATCTTATTATATGTGTCTTAAATTATACTATTTCTTGATATTTTATTATGCTAAAAAAAGAAAAAAAATTACACTAAGTCTTCTGGTCTAAGATTCATTTACATTCACAAAAAAGTACCTATTTGTGTGTTTTTTTTCCAAATTTATACATTTGGATGTTAAAAATAAAATGATATAAAAGAGTATATGATAAAAAATATTAGTTTCTTCCTTCATGCCTCTTTATCTATATTCCAGTTTTTACAATCAATTACTACATTTAATCACTTTAAATAATGTGCTCAGGAGTGATATTTCTTGAATTATCATCATTAAATATTTTCTTTTGGTGTTCCTCTATGAAAGATGATAATTTTGCTTACATAACTCCTAGATTATCTTCTTCCTAAATATATTAAACATTTTGTAATTATTTCAGTGTTTTCATGGATTAGATTTATAATTTTAATGATTAATTAAATCCTCAGTCCTTATTTTTCTCAAAATTACCCAAAATTTCCATTTAATGTTAATTTTCTGAATACTTGTTTGATTTCTAATTGTTGACTTTTTATATGTCAACAATACTTCTTAAAATTTTAACAGTGAAGGTATTCATTTTTTAAATTTCTTTTCCATATTTCAGATAGCTCACAAGTATCAGTATGAATCGTTTCGGAATCATTTCAGTGTAGTAAATAATCAGTTTTAATTTTATTTTATTAAATATTTTAATTGGTAAATATTTAAAAATAATTTCTTGGTGTTTAAAACTATATTTGCATCTCTATATATACTTTATAATATAATTAATTTATATAATATGTTTTGCATGGAAATGAAGATACAACTATATAATAAGAATTATAATAAAAACAACTTAAAACTCAAAATTATTTTTCATCTTTTAACTATTTAAGCTGTTAATTTATTGCCTATTACAATTCATATTGTTTCTGTTTTAGTCACTTCAAAATATTGTTGAAGCATTTTTAGAGGACATATTATGGATTATTTAGCAAATAAATGACAAATTCAATGTTTTATCTAGGAATTGCCAACGACATAGTCATATCATGAGCTATACTATACACTTATTTCTAAATTTTAGAAAGCAATGGAATTAGAGCAGCTACTGTTTTCATATACATACATGCTATATATGAATGCATGGCACCAAAAAGTTATATTAGAATTCATAATATAGAGACATGAAATGTATGTTTCTGGGTATATTTTCAAATAAATATTTCATAGGGAATAACTCATAACGATGTTTCTACAGTTGTCTACAGATGGGGTCTAAATTTGACCTATTTAATACTGACTTCTATATGATCACTCATGTACTTTTTAAAGGAGGTTTGTTTACTTGTTAATCCACAAATTGTTATTGGGAATTTGTTTTGTGTCAGGCACTGTGGAAGGTAGACACTGAGGAGAAAAGACTAATGGAGCAGATCTGTAAATGTAAGCACACTCAAGTGCAATGGTTTCTCTTATGGGCATATGCATAATGGGGCACAAAGGAGGAAATAGTATCATTGAATTTCTCCTAATTTAAACATCTTCCAAAAGATCAGGTAGATGGGCTGTCTTAAAGATATGCAAGGGTAAAAGGGAGATGAAATTGACATGTGGCTGCATATGTATCATCCTATTTTAATTCTCATCTGTACAGCTTTAAAGAAAATGTAACATAAAACGTATTTGGAAAGGCACAATGACTGGCAGCATAGTTAAGCTGCCTGAAAACCCCACTGAGATGTTTCTGTAGGAATGGGATATATTTGCTGGCTGTCTTTAAGTGTTACTTCTTCCATTCTAAAAAAGACAGCAATAATCAGTCCTATCTCACCCCTATTTTAAATTGAAAACTTTAGTCCTTATGATAGGAACATAGGAGAGTGGGATTTCCATGTTTAAAAACCTATATATCTAGTATCATTTTCATTAAAAAAATAGTTAACTCTATAATCAGGAACTGTCAATGTACAGTTATCTATTAATATAATTATACAAAATATTCTCTTGTATCTGATAGCTCATTTTTGAAATTACTTGGAAAATTACAAAATAGAATTAAATAATAGCATGCTGGTTATATAATCTGAATACATTTTTAAGGATTTGTGTTTAACTAAATCACAGTCAGTTTTGCTGACGTTTCACTCAATATTGTTTTTATGTTCTTACTCTGAGGAAGTTTCCTGAAAATAACAATAATTTTTTAAAAATATAATATTTTTTTAAAAATACACAGTTTTAAAGAGAGTGGACAAAGAAGACATGCCTTTTATCTCTATGTTCCCACCTAAAATGGAGATAGAACTGAGCAAAATTTTTCCTTTAAAGTAACACATTTCTAAAGATTTTAAAAGATGGTTTCAAAAATAGATCTTTTTTCATTTTTTTTATTAACTGGCAAAAACAAAATATACATGTATACAATTATTTTTCTGGTATCCTTTTACCACATAATTGTAAGAAATCAATATAAGGTTATTGGTAATTATAATTAACCAGCAAATAGTATAAATTATGTTAAAATTACTTTAAAGAACATTGACATAAAAGGTTAAGTGCAATTTTACTCTTTGTAGACATTCTTATGTGGAACAAATTTATGTGTGAATTACAATAAAGTTTAAACATAGAAATGCTTATAATTACTTCTGGAAACAGATTTATAATTTTTGAAGATAAATCCATTATACTTTAGAGTCATTTTTTCAGTCAGTAGAAGTCTTGCAAAAATCTATTAAGCCGAAAACTTATGTCTTCCACATAAGGCACTTCTGTGCTGGACAATGTGGGAAAATGGAAGAGCTTGGTCAAAATGACATGGCACCATCTGCTTGGTGAGATTATGTGCTACAGAAAAAAAGTTCAATTTTTAAGTAATATTATACTGTACAGAACCAAATGTAGATAATCCAACAATCATAAATTCAACTTTGTTTATGCTTTCATGTCAACTTTTCTTAGTTATAAGGCCAAAGGTGATCTTCACAGAGAAGGTCTACATATGCATATATAGAAACACAATCAGTGAAACCTGTCTCACTCCTCAACAAAGGCTCCCAAAAAGAGAAGTTGGCAAAATGTGTGTTACCAGAACTCATATGTCATCACTAAATGGAGAAATATGATAAAAAAGGAGTAGGGGAACTTATATCTGATGTTCCTTCTTACTCAAATTGTTGGAACCTTTTTCTTAAAAGTTTGTTTCGTTTTTCTATTATGGATTTGTAAAGATGAGAAATAATTTAATTTATTCTACAATAATATGAGAAATATAAAGCATCCAAGTAAATTAAATCCAACTGGAATACATTTAAAATGTCTTTTAAAACCTAGAATTTTTGTTTTAACAGACTTCACTTCTGTCTTCATATATTAATAAAGCAAATATAGATTTTGAAATAATTAATAGCTATGAAATTGATAATTGGTCAGGCCAAGGAAATGAATTCCAACAAGAAAGGACTAAAGTAAAAAAATAAAATAAAATAAAAAAGTAAAAAATTGAAGTTCAGTTCTCGGGGTCATGGCTTAAAAGCTGAATTAACAAACTATCAAAGACTCCTGGTTTTCAAAGTCTAAGAAAAAGGCTGAACATTCAGCTGTCAGAAGAATTGTACAGAGAGATGTGCACTTTGGGCATTAAAGCAAATGTTTTATTGATCTTTTTGATCATAAACATGTATTAATCAATAATTGGAATGGACCATTTGGGCAGACCTTCTTATTACTACTTAAGGAAACTAGAGCATACTATGTATTTAAAAGAAGTAAGGCTTATCTTCCCATGATTGTGGTATTCAGTAATATTTATGGTGATGCCGTGATTATAATGAGCTTCCCATTATTTTAAGAAAGGATTACATACTTATAGCAGCAGTTGTCTGTGTATGTGTGGTGTCAGTTAACTTCGTATGTTACATGGTAGTCAATTTTTTAATCTTATTTTTTTCTTGCTAACCCACTTACTAATTTTGCTTTGTAAAACAAATTTTAAATAGAGTACTATTGCTCCTATAGACATCAAATCATTGTGTTGGGGAACAAAATTAAACACATTTAATTATTTAATTCCAGCTATCCACACTAGGTTTTAATCAAGTGTGGATTTTAAGCAATATCAATTAAAAATTGATGAAAATACTTTAACCTCAGTGCCTTTAGAAAATGTCAAATAAAGAAGACATTCATTAACATTAAATTGTTTAATGCACTATTGTAAGACTGATTTTTTAATATTGCAAAACAAGATTAGAAGAAACATTATATCTAGGATATTCACAAATAGCTCAGCCTTGATTTTATATATAAATATATGTTTGTCTATATACATATATTGTGTATACATATAAATATATTTCTACACTGTCATAAAGATTACCCTGGGAATTTGAACCTAAACATTCTGCTATGGTACAAAAGAATCCTTATATTATTTGCCTTGATCTATGACAAATTGAATAGCTCCTCATCGAGAGTAATTATTTACATTCTATGGCATTTGATAAAATGACTACTGTTTATTCAAGTGTTTCATTATTTACTTTGGTATTTATATCAATTAACCCAGATGGTTAAAGCTTTGGTTAAAAATATACAAAAAAGAAAGAAAAATGGAAAGACAGAAGAGAAAGCTAGAAAAGAGAGCATGAAATCAGAGCTTCTTACACTCCCTGTGGGAAAGGATTACTTTGGTTTTTGCTCAATCTATTTTTCTTTTTTAAAACCAGTAGGTAGTTTTCCCCACATGAAATCCTCCAGGCAAATTTGACAACACTCTAACCGGATAGGTCCACTGATCACATACATGGATTTTGTGGCAACGTCAAATTGCTATGAAAGGTTCTATACGGTTATTTTCAATTTGGTAACAAATGGTTGACAACTGGCAGCAGTACTCGGATCACAGTTTAATTAGTGCTACTCTAGAGTTCAGTTTCTCAGTGACTCTCGATGACATGGCAGTGTTCAACACCATGATTGAGGAATATACATCACTTTTTGACTCTTATTTTTTGACTACAAGTAAGAATTGAACATGTGTTTACGAAGCAAATAATGTACCTTTACCATTATGTTTACAACATGTGGAAATATAAGGATAGCAAAGGCTAACATTTTAATTGGGAATGATAGCATATTATTCAATGCCAAAGTATGTGGTACAAAATATAAATTCTGTGACACTTCAGAGGAAAATCAGTAAAACACAAGGTAGTTAGAGATGCATTATGTAGGTGTTAGAAATGTGGCTGCCAAATGTAGATTAAAGAGAATTTGATTACTAAATGTGTGCTGTGCTTTTCAATAGCTGTGGATAGTCATTTACTTTTTATGAAGTATTAAGGAGAAAATTCTAGCTCACAGAGAAGACATTTGTTGAAGAACAATGGAGATTACAGTTATATATTTTGAAGTAAGGATTTTTAAAAATGAATGACTCAATTATTTTTGTACAAGAGAGGAGGTTCTTGGAAAGAATAATTTGAAGGAAATTCTATAGAAAGCAGAAAGAATTATGTTGATTGCCTTTCTTTTTTCCGTGACACAATCTTATGCATTATTTGTGGCATTAAGGAAAGGAAGAGTAGATTTTGAGAAACTGGCAGCCAAGAGAACAACTATGTCAAATCGATTTTCAATTACTAACAAATGGAGGGACCTCTCCCTGTCTTAGGAATCTAATTGGTAGAGAAGCATGAAAGTGACACAAGGCAGAACTACTAACACCAGTTTATTTTCCATAGCCACTTACCCGATCAACGAGAGAACCACTTCTACAGTGTCTCTGTGTATTTTCAAACTTCAATGCTTATATTCAATCACTTATTACAACACCAAACTCGCTTTCCTCCTTTGTCTCAACATCTGTTTCTGTTCCGTACCCCTCTACGAGTGTCTACATAACACTTTTGTATGGATCCACAGTGCTGCCTAATTCAGTGCCCAAGTTGGGTGTATGCATCTTAGGTCATTTTATTTGTTGCATATATATTTCTGTGTTCTTTATAGTACTAATGCCCATGTGTTTCCATTCCCAGCTGTGTAAATTACATATTGCATCCCTAATCCAAATTATGCAGAGAATCAGATGTTGACTTTTCTTTATATCTGAGAGCACCCTGACCGACTGGTGTTTATTTAACCTCCCTTTTCTATGCTTTAGCTGCTGTACTCCTAGGCCTGTCATTCCTTACATATATAAGTATATATTTTTAATTTTTTCCTAAAAGGTAGGATATTTTACATATCAACTATATTTATGTTCTATATATAGGTTTAGAAATGATTTTATTGACAATTTTATTCTATTACCTTACTATTCAATAGTCTATTATTTTATGAAATTGCTTCATTTTTTGAAACTTCCCTAATGTAATTTAAACCTTATTATCTTTCTTTATCTGTGTACATGTGTGCAATTTTTTTCACCCTTTCTTTGGTTTACTTCTCTGTTTAACTTTTTTAATATAGCACACTTTCTTGTTCTACATAATATCTCTATCTGAAATGCCCTTCTAATCATTTTTTTCTGGATGAATATGAAAGGAAGAAAGCCTGGTATATGGCGAAGCCATAGATTAAACTCTGGGTGTCATCTGACCATAATAGCAAGTAGGCGATCAGACTGCTTGAGTTTTCAGAGGAATTTAATGTAAAGGAAATAGAGCAGAAAACTAAAGTCTGAGCCTTGGCCTTCCTGAAGCCATAATTAGAAAATAGAAGATACAGAAGACACAGAGAAAGAATTTAGCTAATAGGACTGAAATGATAACTAGGGCAGGGATGTATACTAGAACAGCATCAGCAACATGTTTTCTACAAATGGAAAAATAGTAAATATGTTAGCCTTTCCAGTCCATATGGTCTTTTTATTTCACCATAGCATGAAAGCAGCCAAAGACAATATTTAAATGAATGAGTAGAGCTGTGTTTCAATACACATTTATTTATGTAAATTTGAATTTCATATAATGTTTACATGTCACAAAATGGTATTCTTTTCTATTTTTTCCCACCACTAAAAGGTGTAGAAAACATTCTTGTCTCCTAGACCACATACATAGTCGGTGGGTTGAATTTGGCCTGAGGGCCCTCATATGCTGATCCTTGTCTTACAAGAATGAAAGAATATTCTATGAGGAATGAAGTTTCTGAAGCAGCCAAAGGCAACAGAATTTATAAGCAACTTGAGAACAGGCATTCTGTCATATTCATGTTTTCATTTTCAAACATAGCTCTGGACAATATCCTTGACATAGTAAGTGTTCAATAAATGCTTCCCAACAAGAACTAAAGATGAACAATTAGGAATTTTGATGCTACAGGTGACTTTAAGATATCTCTTTTGAAAGAAGTAATATCATGAAAGCCTGTTTGAAGTATGATCAATTTAGAGTGAAAGGCCAGGAAATGGAAGTAACATTCCAGAAAGCTTGTTCAAAAGTCAGAGGAGAATTAGAGAGATGGTTGGAAGAGAAAGCAAATGAATCCAATCAATGTTGTTGTAAAGTTTTTTTCTTAAATTTAGAGGCCAATGTGTATGTTTGAATACTTGGAGATATAATTAAAGCTTTAAGGTGGGTCTTTCTGAAAGCAAAGGATAGTGGCCAAATCTAAGATTAGAAAGAAGGATGAGAGGAGTCATGACAGGAACTTGTTGAGTTGGATGCAAGGAAAATAGAAATGCTTGTGACAAATATTTTTCTTCTCTGTAAATGATACAGGATATGCTGAGAGGGGGAATATGAAGAAAAGGAAGGAAATATGGGAATTTGGAGATTTTAGGGTGAAGTATTTTTAATACTTAATCAATACAAGAAATGAAAATGGCAAAATCCTAGAAGAAGACAGGTGAACATATTCTTCTGTTTGACTTCCTTAGGTCTATAGATGTAAATCAGGAACTATTAACACTATTTTAATTGCTAAATTAAAACTTACATCATCAATAGTAACACAACTTGTACTCCTTTAAAATTTTGGGAAAGAATAATACATATGCAAGAAATATGTGATTCAGTATGGAAATTACCAAAGGGAATAGGATACGTTATGAACTAGTATTTTCTTTTTCTTATTGACTCTCATCCTCATTAGTCCCAATATCTTATTAATTTCTTTCGCTCTAATTGGTAGTACATGTTTCTATAAAAAGGTGATTGAATAAAACACTTTTACATAATTCCTGACAATTTTCGTCATCAATATGTGTTATCTTTTTTTTTTTTGAGACAGAGTCTCACTCTGTTGCCTGGGCTAGAGTGAGTGCCGTGGCGTCAGCCTAGCTCACAGCAACCTCAAACTCCTGGGCTCAAGCAATCCTCCTGCCTCAGCCTCCTGAGTAGCTGGGACTACAGGCATGCGCCACCATGCCCGGCTAAGTTTTTCTATATATATTTTTAGTTGGCCAGATAATTCCTTTCTATTTTTAGTAGAGACGGGGTCTCACTCTTGCTCAGGCTGGTCTCGAACTCCTGACCTCAAGCAATCCACCCACCTCGGCCTCCCAGAGTGCTAGGATTACAGGCATGAGCCACTGCGCCCAGCCATGTTATCTTAGTCTTATTTTCCATGTCTGGTATTTTCTGTCTTCTTTTTATACCATTAAATGCTTAACTGATATGAAGAACATTCCTCTACAATTCGCATTCATGGAAATAAATATTAATCTATGTAATCTGATAAAATAACAGTGCTATTGTAAAATGGGACCTAATAGACTATAATCAAAATAATGGAATAAAACAAAGCAAAAAAAAACTCAGGGTGACTATCAGGAAATTTTTAATGGCTTTGTAAAAATGATTATAAGTCTAGTCAGGGATATCTTACGGGAACAGCATACAAATAGAAAATAATTCCCAGCAAAGCAGTTTATTTTACTGTTGAATAGTTTTGTAGCAAACAAAGGGGTGGATATTGCTCCTGGTTCAGCAGTTGTTTGGCTGACAGCTGTGTGTCAGGTCACTCACGCTTTTCATTACCTTGGCAGGTTTTGTGGGCGGCTTTTACAAACAGCAAAGAATTTGTAAACGGTTTCCCTATGTTCTGAGCCTTTCACCAGCCTGAGGTCCCACTTTTTTCCCACCTCTTCATGCCTCTCAAGTATATAATTTACCTAGTGTTTATTTCTCACAAAATATGCTCTTTCCAATATCATTCAGTATACTTCTGAAAAGTTTGACATACAATGTGAATTAATCGGATCAGGGTAACTGACATAGAAAACGATGTTTCAGTAGGAACTGATGAATGAACGTGCAATACTGTACTCCATCAGGAACATGTGCTGAAGGTAAACTTCTGCCTCCAGGTTTGTGCTACCTCCTCCAGAGTGTCATGAATGTTACTCAGGTTGATGTCGCTGGTAGTCACCTGTAATGGTTCTGGCACATTCTATGAAATGAAGTTAATTTCATAACTCTAGAGCCATCGTACACAGTGCTTAGTTTTCAGGTTTGTTTGCTTTTGTTTGGAAGCTGGAAACAAGCTGTGCTATTTATAAGAAAACACCATTGTTATATGTTCCTAAAGCTCATAATACTAGACTAGATCTTAAAAATTAATGGACGTTTTAGATCCTTCCTGAATAGATCTGAAGTTTGGAGAACAGCAGACCACACACTGGATATCTCATTGCAAAGTGCTCTGGTAGTAACATTATATTCCAGATTTTATGCAAACAGAATAAACCACCTATAATGGTTGTGCTGCCTGAGGAGGGTATTCAGTATAGTTACTGAATGCCAAACGTGGTATATCTGCTGTCAGGATTACTTTTAAATAAAAATAAATACTTAGCAATGTTAATAATGAAAGCATTGTTGATTTTGTTTCATGATTACTAAATATCAAATATATGTGTTAAAAGAGATCTCTGCTGAGAAACTTTTCATATGAATTGGAGAAGAAATAAACTATTATTCTAATTTAGCTTAGAAGATAACTAGACTATACAAATAAATGAAATTATACATTAGTTTTTAATAATCAGATGTAAATAATAAGTCAAGTGAAACACCAGATATATCATTACACATATATTTTATGTACAATTTAATAAATTTCTCTTCTTAGCAATTTTCAACTGTAATTAATAGACTAGTGAAAAAAAGAAAACTGTGAAAACATAAATCATGAGCTAAATGACATTTTTCATGTCCTACTTATATGCCTGTTAGTCTGAATCACAAAGGCTTATGTATCCCTTCAACAATCATTTATTGACAAAATGAAGGAAAGGAGGAAATAGAGGTTATTATTTTGGCCTCATTCATGGCCATCTAACACAAACTATACAATCTTCAACCAGCGGGCAGTTCTAGGGTGAAAGAGAAGAATAAAAAGCCTTGGGAAGATTGAAAGGTTTTGTAAAATTTGACCTTGATATCAAATTTAAAAATTAAATAATCATTGTGAATAAATACCTTATTATAATTTCTCTAAGCTTCTGAGTCTGCACAGATTGGAAGACACCTGCAATCATTTCCAGAGGGTTTTGTGACTTTTGACAAGACTGTGGATGTGCCATGGGGGCAGCCACTAATATTTCAAGAAGCTCTGAATATGCTTTAGTGTGACATTTTTTCTGTTAAAGAGACTTGAGATGGGGAAAGTTGGGGAAAAAACAGTGGCCCTTTTGAAGTTGCTGATAAAAACAAGTAGTAAAAAAATTAAAGAACTCCATTTCACTAGAAAAATAAGTAAGAACAAAACATTTATTTTAAAGGGATTTCATTTATTATTGATTTTTATACATATTTAATGAACTTAAGTATGCTCTACATACTGGTTTATTTGATTAAACCCTTTCTATGTACATATTTAACATTTGATGCTGAATTTGTAAGGCATCAAACATTCATTTTACCCATGATATTGTCATGTCTGTGTTATAATTTAAAATATAAACTCCATTTTTTATTTCCTACATTACAGGATGAAGTCTGTCCCGGAGCGGAAGGAGATGAAGTTCAGAGGTGTGTGTGGGCATCAGCTGTTAATGTCAAAGACAAGTTCATTTATGTCGCACAGCCAACCTTGGACAGAGTCCTCATTGTTGATGTGCAATCCCAAAAAGTCATTCAGGTATGAATATTGCACTTTTGAAAGTAAATCTTTAAAAAATATTTATGTTAATGCAAGTTTCCCAGGTGACTTGTACATTGCCTTTGATTGTCATTGACAACGTTTCATTACTTGAATAACTCGAAATGTATGCATTTTCTTAGAAAATCTCCTCTCATTCTACCTCTTGAGCCTAATGAATTAAGGAAGTAATTTAAATATCTTTTGTTTTCAAAAATTTGATTCTTAGACACATCATAATATTAACGTGACCAGTTGCACACAAATCACCCTCATAGTTGCTTATTCTGTTGAGAGCAAGGAAGGCCCGGTCAACGGCCAGTTAAGATATTCCTGGTTATTATGACATAATCAGAATGAAATATTTCTTGTTTTGTCATTAGCAAAAGCCAAGACAATAATAGGCTTCACTAGATAATAGTACTTAAGTAGACTTTACCAGTTAGTAGAAAATAAGTAATATGCATGTGGGTTAATGAAAAGTACAGCAATCTCTAATAAACATTGCCCTGGTCATGTTTTTATAACCCTGTCATTTCATATTTCAAGATTAAGCCATTAGCTATTTCTGCTCTTTGTCTTTACTTGAACTAAGTTGCACAACAACCAACGTGAGGTACAAGACCTACATCTAGTCAGTCTGTCTCCAGAGTCTGGACCTTTGATTATTTTTATCTATTGCCTCTCAGCTCAGAGGAAAGAGACTTAAATAGCTTTATGAGATACATATAATCTGTTAAATGGGAATATGTTTCAAAATAACTCAGTTTTCCCTCTGCTTTCACACCACAATAATAATCAACACAAACTTCTGTTAACCCAAAATATGTGGGGATTTCTCCCCACCAGCAAACAAGCCATCAGTTCTGCAGTGGACATAATTCAAAAACCATATGCCTGGAGATACTGTCAGTGAGATCCCATAGGTTGAGGAATCAGTCCCACAAGCCTACGCCCACTTCTGACATCAGTTGCAAATCTGGGCCCCCAGAAATTCTAATTGACCAGCTTCAAGTTGGAGTTCCTATGACCTTCTCTTTGGGTTCAATTAATTTGCTAGAGTGGCTCACAGAACTCAGGGAGACAATTACATTTATCATTTTATTATAAGATATAATACAAAAGTTTCAGATTAAGAGATTCATAGGGCAAGGTATGATGGAACGGGAACAAAGCTTCATGCTGTCCCTGCATGTGCCATCCTCCAGGAACCTCCACATGTTCTGTTATCTGAAAATTCTCTGAACCCAGACCTTTTTTTTTTTTTTTTTTTAATGGAAGCTTCATTACACAGGCATAATTGACAACTCTGTACAAATGTGATTGGAAAAAAAGGGTATGATCTCATACTAATAGGCTGAATGGGGAATCCCAGCAAGGCCTGTCTATTCAGATTTTTCTGGCCTCTCTGTACAGCATTCTTTACTGTAGGGTATGGGGCAGGGCTCTCTCTGTCTTATGAACCAACAGTAAGATTAAAGTCCAATTTTTTCTCTAAAAAAATTTGAATTTTGCCAGTTTTGAATTTATCTAAGCTCTCTTTTTTGCAACCATATATAACTTCAGTCTGTGCACCTCATAACTTTACTACCTGCTGGGTGAAATAGCACATCCTTCTATTTGCCTTAACATTACCTTCATAGTATGTGAATTTTAGTCCTCAAAAGAACATGCTTAAAGGTGAATTATTAATATGCTAATGACTCTTTTTATACTTGGAAATACGTCATCTGTTAGAATTTTAAATTCTCTCAAAGCTTTCTCCAATTCCAAAACATGTGAAATGACAGATTTTATAGACATGGATATAATTTAAATTTATAATTTAATTTAAATTTATATATTTAATTTAATATAAATAAATATAATATAATTTATAAATTTAATATAAATAAATATAATTTAAATTTATAATTTAAAAAACTCCCTGTTTTATAAATTAATAATCCTAGTAATGCAAGTTTGAAAACTAATTAAAGAAAGAATATTTCTACCTACTAAAAAACTAAATTAAAAAAACCCTTTACTTGTGACTTAAGGTTTTATTTATATCCAAAGACATCGCACACTTTTGAAGTTACAGTGAACTGCAAAGTACAAAGTTAATTTTGTAAAGTGTAAAACATCCTTTCTTAATTTGGCCACTTATGTCAAGTGAGCCCAGATTAGAAGTTAGCCCTTTTGGTAAAATGATGTTTTACTTCCATTCAGTATGCTATACTTCTGTTTACTTATTTTTTACATAACCTGAGCATATTATACAGAAACAACTAAAAGTAACACTTATAATCAAAATTTAGTTAATAACCTTCCAAATATTATAGAATATACTATAGAATTATGTGTAGCAGGGGTATGGAAATGGAACAAAAGCAAAATGTCTTATTCTTGAAGAAAATAATAATATAAAAGAAAGTAAGTAATGCTACCCTTATTTGAATTTAATCTTCCAAGCTTTCTTGTTCAACCTAATTAAAGTAGGTCCCTAGTGTTTTATACTGATCTCATCTATGAAATCATATTTCTGACTTTTGCATGTGTTTGTCTAGACTGGTATTAAATGTACATTTTGGGACTAAATACTTTTTAAAATTTAAACTGCATTTTATATTTTATCATTGAAATAACAAACATTTTCTTGACAATATAAGATTTTACAAACTTTGTGATAAATTATTAGCATTAGGGGATCACTGGTATGCTTGTTTTCAGCGGATACATCTATATCATTTTTATCTGCAGCTAAAAAGTAAAGGTCACTTTTTTTAATAGAATCTATAAACTAGGTGTTGGTTTAAATGTCAGATAGTTTCAGTTATTGCTTTTCTTACCATTAACGTTTTTGGAAGAATGGCGCACAGGTGATATTTTGTAGCATAAAAGATTAACTAGTAAACAACTGACCTCATTTTGTCTTCTATGGAGTGAGATCAGGTTCTGCTTGGATGCAGAAGGAGCTTATTGTAACACCTTGGGAGTATTCTTAAGTATCATCGGCAGTCTCCTCAGGCCATTAGCACATTATCTTGAGAACCACATCATTAGTTTAAATTAAGTTCACTTAATTAGCCAGCTGGTACTTTCCTTGTCAGACTGATAAGCAAGCTGTGCTTCACTGTTCCTTCATGTCAAGACTAAAGCCTGAGTTCTGCTTATCTTTGTTGCTGTTATCAGTATTTCATCTTTAGAAGTTGATACTAGTCCATAACCAAGGTATCACAGCTTTTAAATTTTAGTATTTGTCACACCACCTCAAGAAATATTATGAATTTGTTAACATTATGTATGTTGGAATTATGAAGGAGTTAAGGTTTAGAGATCAACAAAAGGAATCAAAAATCTCATACTATAAGTAAATCATATTCTTAAATAATGTTCAAAAAAATTAAACAAAAAATGTTTTTATCAATATCTTTATAAAGCTACACAAAATAAAAACTTAAATTTTAATTATTATATCATGTATTTTAACATATTTTTACAAAGGGCTAGGATAACAGTTCATACATCATGATAATGTAACATTCTCAAAACAGTATTTACGTAAGAAATTAAGCAATGTGGATTTTAGAACATAAATATATATGTCATGACTATTAATTTAGTAAAGTGACAAAATATTATTTGAAAGCTATTTCTGAAAATGTTTAATAATTCAATAAAACTTCAGAAGAAGGATTGTAGTTTAATAATCTGAATATCAACAGGCTAAGCAAAAGCTACTGTGTGCACAACATCTAGTAGTGTTTATTGTCTAGGAGAAAAATTTCCAACCTTTAGTAATGGGACCATTTATTTAAATAAAATTGTCCAGAATCATTCCCTAGATCAAAACTAATCACTTTTTTTCTGTTATAATGGGGTTCGAATCACCAGCTACAAGTAAAAGTCTCATTTCCATAGACTTCTCAAGGCAGAGTTTGAAAACAATTTTTCTAACAAACTAATACTGGTGGTCCAATGCAAATTATACTAAGCAATAAATGAACATTCTATATCCATTAATTTTGAGGTGAAAGAAAAGCACATAAACAGTGCTTTTTCTTAATCACCTATTCCTGAATATTGTTTTTAACTTATATCATTTTTCCTGAATTAAATGGATGGTGGTTGCAGAAACAAAAAATATGCACACCAGTAGTCTCCAAAGTGGAACATGTGCAATCCAAGGAAGCTAAAAGGCAACTAGTTATGGGAAGAGAATCCTATGGCATCTATTTATGTTTCTTTTTTATCTTTAAAAAAGAATCACATTTCATGTTATAAAAATTTAATATATGGACCAATATTGAAGGCCTGAATTCATCTGTATGTTAGATGGTCAGTTATCATATAGTGGACTCGAGAATCTTGAGAGGAAAGTGGAAGTTTTATCATAGGGATAAACATGGATCTCCACATGGGTGAGACACTTGGGCTTTTGTTTTCTTTGGTCTGCACAAAAGGAATAACAGTAGTGCATACGTCCACAAAAAGATTGCAATGGGAAGTCAATGTTTTAAGATTTATATTTATAAAGTAATCAGAAAAAAGCTGGATATATAATAATAAGACTGCTACCAGAGTATAATTGTTTTTGTTAAATAAACTAATAATAATGATCTTAATAATAATAATTAGTTGACATACTAAACAACTTTACAACTTATTTTTCACAATTAAGTAGATTTATAATTCATTAATATAATTATAAATTGAATACTACTATTTACTAAATATTAGTCTATGTGCACAGGTTATTCAGCAGTCCCCAACCTTCTAGGCACCAGGTGCCAGTTTCATGGAAGACGATTTTTCCACAGACTAGAGTGGGGGGCGATGGTTTCAGGATGATTCAAGCACATTACGTTTATTATGCACTTTATTTCTATTATTATTATTACATTGTAATACATAACGAAATAATTATACAACTTACCATAATGCAGAATCAGTGGGAGCCCTAAGCTTGTTTTCCTGCAACTAGATAGTCCCATCTGGGTGTGATGGGAGACAGTGACTATAAATACAGAGGAAGCTTCACTCATTCGCCTGTGGCTCTCTTCCTGCTGTGCAGCCCATTCCTAACAGGCCATGGACTGGTACCGGTCTGAGGTCCCGGGCTTGGGAACTGTAGGTTTATATCATTGACCTAAACAAACACAAGAAACCTGCTGTCTTAGAGCCTAGAACCTATTGGGTGGAACAGACAATAAAAAATAAATATAGTAAAACACAAATTATTTGATATGTTGGTAAGTGTTACTGGAAAAGGTAAAATGGTAGAGGAAGACGAGGCAGGCTTGGGAAAGCTAAGGATGCAGGGACATTCACAAAGTGAAGGTGGGTTACACTATTAAATAGAGTGGTCGAGCTGGCCTTGCTAAGAAGATGAGTTCTGAGCAAAGATGTCAAGGAAGCAGACATTGGGATATAGGGTAAGACCTTTCTGGGGAAAGGTCCCCCAGAGGGCAGAAGTGTATTAGAGATATGAAGGAGGGAATAGTAGGTGAGGAGGGCAGAGAAGAAGTCAGATCTGGGAAGTCCTGATAGTAATTTTAAGGACGTTTGGCTTTTACCCTAAGAGAAGATCCTGTAGTGTTTTGAGCTGATTAGTGGCATCATTTGCTTAATGCTTAAAAACAGAAAAAAATCACTCTGACCAATCTAGTTAGACAGATTAAGGAGCATAAGATCAGGAGTTAGATGTAATGCGATGAAGTTAGAGATGATAGTGACTCTGTTCATGGTGATAGCAGAAATGTTGCAAAGACATCAGCATTCGGAAGGTAGATCCAATTGCATTTCCTGAGGATGTGAGGTGTGGAAGAAGAGAGAAGTCAAGGGATTTCCCCCAAATGTGGAGAAACATTTAAATTATTTTGTGACACGGAGGCCCACACATTTTCTTGTGACGAGAAATGTTTTAAAAAGTGTCACAATACTGCCTGTTTTACAAAAAGCAAATAGTCTAAATTTGCTTATCCTTTAAGGTAAATTTCAAGAGTATACTAAGAGATATTGTGTAAAATTCGACACCTAACTTATCCCTTCCCAAAGCTGATGATATTAGTAGAAACATACCTACTTTTTGACTAAAAATTGGATTATGGAAAGATTATCCTAAAGATGGTCATTTGGAAATGTTTCTATCATTATTATATGATTTTGTTGATGAAAATCATATAAATATTCTCTATATAAAATGTGGTATTTTACACTTGAAAACTTGTAAATAGATTTTACCTAAGAATTAAAATTTTTCCAAATAAAGTATGTCACATTACTTTTCTCCATTTTTATCTGCATGTCTTTTTCAGTTCTGGTGAACTTTTATAATAGAACACCAAAATAACTGAATTTAGTACAAAATTCTGGAAATGCTGAAAAAATATTCAAAACTTTTGGAGATCATTGAACAGATATTTGTTAAAAGTCTGAAGTCACTTTGAAAATTGATTGATATGTTCCTCTTCTAGGTACATATATATTAATTTATTTGAAGGCAGTTAATCATGAACTGCCTTCTGACACTGCCTGGAAAGTATTTACATAAATTAACTTTTCAAAAAAGTCTCTTTCTTCCTATTCATAAAAATATTCATACTTTAAGGCTCAATTAAAACATTACCTCCTTTCCTTATCTCTCATCCTGCATTGCACTTCTTCCTCTGAGTGTTTATAGCACTTGGTCATTATTTTTATTTTGTGACACACATTAACTTATTTTGAGTGCTTCTTTCACCTGCTAGCCTGAAATTCTTCAAGGACAAAGACAGTGTTTATTTTCTCTCCTAGGTCTTGGTTTCTTCAAATAAGATGTGCAATAATCTTATTTGAGTATTTCACATAAAACTTTACAACATTATGATGCTAATAGTCATGAAAATACCTCTAGTTAAATTAGTTTTTCTAATAGTAATAGCAATAGTATGAGTAGTATTTCTGTAGTGTTTAATATTCAGCAAGCACACCCTAAGCACTTTATATTTACTATCTCACCTAATGTTCACAACAACATTTGAAGTAGATATATTATATTCCCCATTTTATTGTAAAGGAACCTGAGCCACAGAAAAGTTTAGTAACTTCTTTAAAGTGTTATTATTATAATTGTTTTAATTTAAGTGAAGGGTTAAAATTTGAAACCGGCTTTAGAATACAGGCTCATTAAATGGGACGTACAGTGACTCTCGATGATTCTGCACTAGGCTTGTGCTGCTTCTAGAGATGATACTGTATATATCTGAGCCTCTCAGGAGATTTTCATCCCCCAAAAGGGGAAAAAGACTTAAAAGATTGCTTCTTATACGTGAGACATAAATAAGAGGGCAACATGTTTAGACATTCTCAGGAATTAAACTATCAATGAACTAAGAGGAAGGGAGTTTCATGTGTAGAGAGGTTCCCACACTGGGGAGGAACACACACTATTACATCCCTGCTGTCCTAATCATTGGCTAGAGAACCACTGGCAAGACTGAGCCTCTGTTTCCTTATCCCATTAAATGTGGGTATTAATATAACCTATGAAATGTAGTATGCCTGTATAAGATAAGATAATACTTATGAAAGGCTATAATACTTATGAAAGAAAAGCAGCTAGTGAGCACTGACAAACTAGAAATTTTCATTCAAATTGTTTCCTGATACTGAAAGTTACTTACAGACCTTTGCTCTCTTTATAAAGTATTCTTAAAATTAAATAACAATGAAGGCTTTCTTACTATTGCTTTTGTTGTTTGTATTGAGCTATTTTATCTTTAACATTTTAAAGACCTAAAGATTATTTATTTTAAGCTCCATGCAAAATCAGGCTGACTTGGATTCACATATAAATCAAGTTTAACATATAAAGGGGAAGATATGAAAAATCAAAGGAATCTTATTTCTTTGTCATTAATGTGGTGATTAATGATTAATGATGTCTCTTTTGTTATGCATGCATTGAAATTATTGATTAGTAATACCTATGCTGCTTGGCCTGTGGGCTAGAGTGTCTTCTGCATTCTTTTGCAGTTGGCATGCTCAGTTGTGATTGGCAGATTTGTAGGGTGTTCCCTCCTCCCCCAGGTATGACGGTTACTCTGGACAGGATTAAGGTGGTGCAAGACCAAGATGGGGGCCTGGGGACCACCCTTGTCCTTCCCAAGTGCGGCAGTTGCACCAAGGCAAGGCACAAACTTTCATCCTTAAGAGATCTGGAATCCCTCACTAACTACCTAACGTACAACTTTCGTTTACCTTTTATTAACCACACTGAGAACATTACATTATGAATTAACTTAAAAAATTCTCTAAGGATATTTAACAGAGCTTTGGGGAGAAATGCTTTCAATAGGGTATAAACGTTTTATTGAATATAATTTATTTTATGTTATAAAATTAGAAACTACATGTAAGTACCTACTACAGGAAATTGCTTTTAAATAGTGTTAGCTTCTAATATAAATAGCTTGAAATTAAGATGAGTGAAATAACTTCCTGGCAGCAATTTGTTTTCTGGGAGTTGGGCTTTAAGTAAATGCTAAATATTATAAATATTAGTACAAAAACACATTTACCATAGCAAGCATGGTGGAAAAAAATGTTTATTTTTTCTTCTGTGGTTTTGGACTTCTCCCTAAGGAAACTAAATTAATTAATCAGTTATTAGAGCGTTAGGGTGGAGATGCTAGAGCATAAGGGTTTTGAGGAAGATTTCTCCAGACAAAGATTAGGACAGAAAGAAGAGGTTTATTTACTTTTCTCTGGGACAGAGGAAAGACCAGCACAGAGGTGGAAAAGGAAGAATGTGGTGACCTGGAAAACCAGCTATTGAGACTTTTGAAAGGGGGTTGTGAAAATGGCAGGTACAGTCAAGAAACCGCTGCAGTGGCTCCTTTTTTTTTCTTCTTGGTGGCAGGTAGATAATGAAAACTGCAAGGATGTGAAAGGCCAAGAGTTGGCTTTCCTGCCTTTGCTTGGAGAAGGGATTATCACAGGAGATGTGACTCTGTCCTTGCCATATGGTTGACGCTTGGTGCTCGCTCGTACCCAGCTATTGGCTCAGGAGCTCCTTAGACTGTAAAAAAGCAGATTTTCAAAAAACAATTTTAAAAGAGAGAGATTTACATATCTTTTCCATCCTTTTAGCTCTTTTCAGAAGTTGTGCAAAACAGAACTCCTGCAGAGAGCCTCTTAAGTGAGACAATTTATAGGATTGATCTTTACCTGTTACTGGGGAAATTGTGGGATTAGGTATTTTCCTGTTATTTTTGCAAGGCCGCCCCTTTCAGAGTTACACTGTCTATGGGATTGTTGGCGTTTTAACATTATAGATGGTAAAATTTCATAACCAGCATCGAGATGGAAAAAACTTAATGATGTAAACGTAGCTCTTACCTGCATTCAACATTTGATTAAAATGAACATATTAATCTTTTATATCTAGAGATTCCAAATAGCATCCCCTTGACTCAAAATTTGCATAGGTAATAAGTGAACATAAGGCTGTATACAATTGTGCAAATAATGAACAAAACTATGTTTGAAAAAACTATATTTCCAAATTGATCAAATAAGGCTTAGAAAACTAGATAAGTAGCAAACTTTAATCTGACGTCTAAATTCTTAGAATCTTCCATAATTTCTAGCCTAGTTTTAAGCTAATATTCTAGTCTGAAAACACTTTTTTTTCCAATTTTTGTTCATTTCAGGCAGTGAGCACGGACCCTGTCCCAGTTAAACTACACTATGACAAATCACATGATCAGGTCTGGGTGCTAAGCTGGGGCACCATGGAGAAGATGTCACCAACACTACAGGTAAGTACGTCTCAGAGTATTTGAGAAAATAATGCTTTTTGAGCCTTTAGATATCTCACTGGGTATTTACAACAATTTAGCAATGATCGCTTTCATGGGAGGACTGTAGCTTTAATCACAACTAGATATACTTATTTTTCTATTTTGTGTTTTTAGTTTGATTATAATTTAATCTATACATCTTTGTCAATTATGAAAGCAAAATATGTATTTTCTGAGATATGTATAATTAATAAAAATTCAAAAAGTGTCATATATAAGACAATGATTTTCCAATTAGTAGCCTCAGGTAGATTCTCAAAGATTCATGGGTTTTTTTGAATTTTAAAAAGTTATCTATGTCTTATAAAAATTTAAGACATACTGTTCTAAAAATAATGATGAGTTTACAATCCGCATAGTTTTACAAGTGGTATGTGACAAACTTACTGAATGCACAGCAATCAGAAAAGAAAATATTCCCAGGAAACAACTTTAAATAAAGTCCTTCCAGTTTGCTATTGGTCAGGAAATGGGCCCCGGCCGGATGGGTTGACAATGGGAGGCAGAGGCTGTGGGTTTGTGAAAGGCATCACAGGTTCAGAGCCCAGAAGCAGGATGCCACTAGGAATGAGCCAGGGGTTGCTGCAAAATTGGGCATCCTGATTAAGGTACACCATAGATTTACCTGTGTGTTCTTGCAGTTAGTCATTTCAGTCCCAAATGTGGCAATTCAGGCGACTCACTCTTTTCCAGCAGCGTGAAGAATCTAGAACCGTCAAGGAATAAGGTCCAACCTGAGGAGAACTACGGAAGTGGCATTGTATTTTATTACAATTTAGGAAAATGCCAAGCCACAAAAGACATGTTCACACCTTGAATGTAATGAAGTTTTTTTCATCTGTCAGTAAGGTTGGGATTGTAATACATACATTACAGCATTGTTTGAATATTAAATTTTTTGATGCCCGTAAATGACTTAGAACACATAGTGCCACACAGCAAGTTCTCAGTGAGGGTTAGGTTATCGTTGCTGCCTTTAATCTATTATTATTAATTTCAAAAACATGGAAATGCACTTTGAGAGGTATCCATTTCTACTATTCCTTTGAAAAGGAAGAAAATTTGGAGAATTCTCTCCCTACCTACTCCTGCTGATCTTTATTCAATTCTTGTAAACATTATTAGGAAAGGCTAAGATCCAATGACAACTTTCTCACTGATCACTGATATTATTAATAACATTGGTATAGTGTTTTTAAAGGTTTTTAATCAAATGCTTTGGATTTTCCCTCCCCTGGGCACATGGTGGGCCCTTTTTGGTTAGGTTGAGCAATGTAATGGAAACACTCAAGTTAGATGGTTGCTCCTTCAGCTTGGAATGCTGAGTGAAAACAGTGAAAACAGTGGATATTCTCCCAAACCCCTCTCGGAAAGTAACATGTGAAACTAAATCTTTAATTTCTAAGCCACTAAGACTTTAAGTTTTATTTTCTGTTTTATTTTTTTAACCATATCGTAACAACCTATCCTGTTATAATTATTTTTTTAATGAATATGGCAATTTCCAGTGGAATTCAATGAAACTATTCATTTGAATGAAGGAAATTACCCTTTTAGGAAAACAAACCCTAAAAATAAAAATATTATTTATGTCTGTCATAAAAACCAAAGGAAAGGGTTCAGTCTAGAAGAAGGATCAATATTTAACTTAGAGAGTCGGTCAATAGCTTAAGAAGTTAATTTGGTGGCCATACGTAGGAAGTATTTAAAAGGGGGAAAACCGAAGAAAAGAAAGAAAGTCCTTTAAAAGGCTACCACAGAACAATGGTTGTACAGCAGGAACAATAACAAGAAATATGGAAGTTTAAGAAATCTGATGGATGAACTGATAGAATCTGGTGCATAATGGGAAAAGAGGAATAAAAGAGTTTAAATGGAGTGATCTTTTCTTTAATGGATTGTAACAGTTTAAAAATCAAAGATGAAAGAAGAAACCTCTTTGATTAAAACTTTCTTAAAATCAGTTACTTTCAATGTATAAGAATAAAAAGTTTTAAAATGTGGTTTTAGGCGTTCTAATATTTTTAAAACCTAAAATATTTTAAATGATGTTTTTTGGAGTTTTCAGATCTACATTGCCAGCTATGTTACGTAGGAGGGATTTTGCTCTAATACCTCACTTATACCACCTGAATGCTTGCTTTTATTTTTCTCATTTTAGGAAGGGGAAGATTGTTATAATGCAGAAATTTCTTATATGTCTATTTATTTTATATTTAAGCTGACATGGCTCAAAATAATATTTTTCTTGATTTTGTTTCTTTAAAGAAACAGAAGTTTCTATATTTAAAATAAGCAAACTCATTTCAGAACTGCAATTAGCTTAATAATATATTTAATTTTGAGGAGGCCAATTAAGAGTTTATGCAAACAACTGCCAGGAAGAAAGAGATTCATCTCATCTCTAAATAAAATGAGAGCTCATGCTATTCTGTGAATGCACTATCGAGGTCTAACCGTGGTGATGTGCTCTGTTTAGGTAATAACCCTGGCCAGTGGGAATGTGCCCCACCACACGATCCACACCCAGCCAGTGGGAAAGCAATTTGACAGAGTGGATGATTTTTTCATTCCTACCACAACGCTCATTATCACTCATATGAGGTAAGTGCTAAGTTGAGTGATCAAATTTTTTAGCTTCCTATAATTTTAATAGACAGCCATGTGAAATAATAAAGAAATTTAGTTATAAAACAAGTACACCCATTAAATTGCACATGATTTTAGCTTTGTCCCACCTGCTTGATGAACCCGTATTTATCGTTAGTGATGAATTTCCCATTAAATGCTTTTTTTATGCCTAACAGAGAAGGGAATATAAAAAGATACAGTTGTGTTTTTGAAATAAATTTAACAAATAATGTTTTTCCCAAATTATCATTAGAATTCTACTTTCTAGGCTTTTGCAATATGCTGGCATTTCTAGGAAAAATAAATAATTTAAATGATAGAATCACTTCTCGAATGGAGACATGTTCACTTGAACTTAGCATGATGAAACAGCTGCAGCTATAGAAATCTATTTAATAAATGTTTACAACACTCTTGTATTATTTTGGTTATATTGAAGTTAATATAAAATTGTACTAGGAAGTATCGTAACTTGAAATGTTTGAGATCTTCACTTTGAGAAAGGATGTTGGGTTTTTTCTCTTTCTATGAATTGACAAGTGATGAAAAAGTAATATTAACTTCTAGCGATAACACTCCAAAGCTTCATAGAAGTGGTTTAAATATTTGAAGAGGAAGAATTTTGGTGTATCATCATTTCAGTGTTATGTTTCTTGATAATTCATTGAAATATTTTAAAAATACTTGCTCAGCAATGTTAAAAATGAATCTGAACCAAACAGATATTTTGTCGTTTTACTCAAGTGAATTTTGATGTGTGAGAACTGCTCCAGTTACATTATATGAGCCATTATTTGATTCTTGTGTGTATTTCCTTTCTTTGCATTATCTTGAAAATTAAAACTATATCATCTAAAAACTGGAGTTATAAGAATAATGAAAGAGTGCAAAATTTGACTTAACAATAATAAAAATGGGAATTAATACATCAGAATTGTTACACATAGACAGAGAGAGAATAAATTATTCCTTGCACAGCCAAGTATGTTTACAAAGAGTTTGATATATTTGTCAAGCAATTGACCATTATTTCGGAATGCCTATTATGTTCTCAATAATAAAGTGATTAAAAGGGTAATATCCTATCACAGTTATTACATATTTATGGAAAATAAGTTATTGAAACTGCACAATACTTGAAAAATATTTACATCAAAGTAAAAATTTTTAGGTTTTGAATGTATTAGCTCAAAGCTGAAAAAAACCAGCATTGAGCTGAAATGATACCACTTGAAATGGTATTTAAAGAATATATAAACTTTTTACACTTATACAATGAGAATAAAATTTCATTTAATTGGCATTGGCTGTTATGATTAATAAATATTCCTTTGTTATTTTCAAGTTATTGATAAATTGTTAGTAACCAACAATTAAATAGGCAACACTTGTTTTTATTTATCCCATTCTCCTATTCCCTATTATAGTATTTAATATACTATTATCAACTTCCCTTATTTTTTAAAAAATGTACTGTTCATATAATTTCTTGGGGCAAAATTCTAGTATCTAAGACACTAATAGGCTTAATTGTGCTTATTTTGGGAATATTTTTCCCCTGTAATATGTAAATCATATCATTATGTTAAAATAGCTACCAGAGATGAAAGTATAGACTTTGGCTGGATGCAATAAGTGTTACGTGTAATTCTGTGTGCATAGATATAACTGATGTATTGTCAGAACACTGCAACTCTTTAGGCTCTAAATGATTATTAAGTAGCTGGAGTTGGAGCTTATAATTAGCAAAATATCCAAATAATGTGAAAAAACATAAGGCATAATTTTATTTTAGCTATTTCTAGATATTATAAAAAAGACTGAAAAGTACACTTGAAGATATTTTTAAGCATCTTTATTCCTTTTAAAGATCTGTAGTGAAATGCTATAATACTTTATAAGTATTTAATTTATCAAGAATAAAAAATTAAATTATAGCAATTCTACCTGCATAGAAAAATCCATTTTAATGAACATGAATGATCATCAAATTCCTATTGCAGTTTAAAATAATTATTCCTATCACTACAATGAATGGTAGGTAGGAATAAAAATTAACGTGCATTTCCAAATATATGCTGTTAAGTATGTACAGTATTTGTAGTATAATGAGGATTTATTCCACATCATGAACACCTGACTTGTTTGATATGGTCTTCCTCCTACAAATTTCATGTAATATATTTCTAAACAAATTGGTGTATATTTAAATATGTGTTGCTGACATTGGATCTTTATGGATTGTATTTTTCAGAATCTGACATTACTTTCTGCCTGTTGTGCTGGATAGATATTTCCATGCCAGGCAGAAGATCTGACACATAATATGTGTTTAATTAACATTATTTTTCTTCCTCTGCCCCTGCATCATATTAATCTGCTGTTCTCTCAGATTGCTACATCTTCATTTCAAATAATTTATACCTCCAATGTCTGAAGAGCTCCTGAACAGGATTTGATATTCTTAGTGCCTAAAAATTGGTAGGCACTTAATTTATATTTCTTATGGGCACTGAAGTAAAGAAGAAAGAAAATGCTACACTACTTCATAAACCAGACTGTATAGTACTAAGGGAGGAACTCTGTTTCCCATGTACTGGATTTTTCAGTGTCTAAAATATTACCAGCATTCAGCAAGTGCTGCATCTAGAACGCAGGAATCGTGTAGAACTGGTAAACAGCAGTAATAAAAATTTATATCTCCTGTCAGACAAATCTCAGCTGAATGTCCCAGCAACACTATTCACCATTGTGTATGGTGACCTTAGCCAACATACTTCATTTCTTTCTAAGGATTAGAATAAAATAATGTTTGAGTATTGAGTTACCCAGTAATAGTTGTCCAGACTAGTCATAGTCTACACTGGGACTCAATTTTGCTAAAAATTTATTTTTCCCTCGCTGGTTTTTTCTCATTTTTTCCTCCAGTTATTTGGTCATTGTTGCTGCTGTTTCTATGCTTAAAATTCTCAGGCTTTAGTCTGTAAAGTAAATCAGGACTGAGGAATTTAAGAATATTAAAATGGATATGTTAATTTGTTTGACTGTAGTAAGTTCACTCTATATTTGTATATTAAGCATATCAAAACGTCATGCCATATGCATTAAATATATACAATAAAAATACCAAAATAACATTTATAATCTATTTTAAAAGATATGAAAACTAGTCAATTTTCACAAAATTTGGGAAGTTCACTTTTTAAGAATGTTTGGAATTCTCAGCACTTTAAAAAGTCTTGAGATCCTAAGTTAGGTTCTTTTTGAATCGCCTTAGGGATTTGAATTTTAGGGAACTAGTTTTCATTTTCAAAATATCTGAGAATGAGGGCCTGGAACATCCGCTCATTCAGAAATTCAACTGAAATCTGTCCCATTCCCTGAGCGATGTTACCTATGCCACAGACAGCTGTTCCTATTTTATCCTGTAGAGTAAGAGCTTATTAGTGAAAATATCCCCTTTGGGTTTTATTTATAGCTTTCTTCTCCATAGACATGTGAGCTCCAGGCTGGGAATAAGCACATACACCAATGCTATACTACATTTGATCTTAATCTAAATATACTTTAAACTGTTGAGCTCTGTTTACTGGACCAAGCTTCACTCCCTTCCTTTTTCTTTCCTGAGGAAGTTTAACTAAATGAAACGTCCTGGAAGATGAGAGAGGATACATCATACTCCTGTCTCCCAGATAGCTCCAGCTACTTGCTGAGATTTTGAAAAGGACTGACTAAATGCTGACTAATAGTTTACTTTTAAAAGGTTAATAAAACTTTGTAATACATATTTTCCATATACCAGAGTGTGAATTGTTTAATTCCCCCCACCCCAAATTGTTGTAGGAAAATTTTAAGTAACTTGAAATTTAGTTACTAAAACAGACTTGATTTTCTGATGTTTATTGAAAGTGTATTGAGTTAAATCACTCTATGATTTTTTTTGCCTTTCTGTTTTTAAGTAGGAATAATTGTTTTTATATTTTATGATTTGATAATTTATACAAAACTAGCTCCATTTAATATTTTTTAAATGAGGTATTTTTCACATTAGTCATTCATTCTACATTTCAGTTAACTGGCAATGTATATTAACTAAACACTCATTTCCAGACTTGCAATTAGTAAAAAAAAAAAAAAAAAAATTAAATTAAAAACCTCAAATTTCAGCAAGATATTAATAAATATAAATTATAGTTCTAAAGTTGAAGAAATTATGCAGTGCAAAAGAAGTATATTTTGCCATGACATAAGAAATGTAAATTTGTTATAGACTTTCAATTTAGAGTCTATGTACAATTATACAGATAGGTAAACTTAAAAGATAGACTATTAACAATAAAGAATGTAATTCTTATAAGAATCAATTATGTCTATTTAATTTAACAAAATTTGAAATAATTCATTACTCTTTTACATAAAAAGTGCTGTACAAATGGAAAGCAAAATGTTTCATCATTCTGCTTATAATTAGTATCCAAAGAAGTAAGTTATTATACAACCCAATTGTCAAATTAAATTGAAATACCATTACATGCAAATAGATGTATTTTAATTATATTGTAATTCTACTAATCTTAATTTTTAATGATATGGCTAATGCATGGGGGATTCAGTGATTTGTTATCAATCTTTTGAAATTAGCCAAGAAATTAGAAAGGAATTAAAAAATAAGTTTATTATGTTTCAAAAACAATGCTTGTGTTAAACCTCAAAGCAAGTAAATCTTATGAAGCATGGACATTTAATAACTGCTTGTTTTATTTTTGGTAGCATTGTGAAGAGAGGAAAATTTAAATATCAATTTTCTTATGTGTGAACACTGTAGCTTGCTGTGCAGGTGTTATTAGAATTTGCATACAAGAAATGAAGCACAATAGGCTTGGCAGTGATATGTAATGCTATATTTTGTTTTAATGTGTGTATAAAGATTCTGGAGGGGTAAGGAGAATTAGGAAAAGAAGGAGAAGCTAAGGAGGTGGCAGATATCAAACAATGAGTGAGGAAATTTTTGCACAGAATCTCCCTCAAAAATTCTTCGATAATCCTTCCTGAGAATGATTTATTTTTGGTAGTAGGGCGATGAAGGTAAGAACCATGTGGAGGCCAGTGTGATTCAGAGCAAGGAAATGTGATGAAGCTTAGTTCAGGATACCAGGAAGGCCAGAAAGTATAATCTACAACAAGTGCAAGAGTTATCAGAAGTCTTTCCTAGAGCTTTTGACCTGAGAAGAATAAAAAGTGGTGGAAGGCGGGTAACAGCAAGATATTTTCACCTCAATTGCAAGGGAGCAGCTAACATTTAGGTTATTTGGTGTTATAAGTAGAAATCCTTTAAAGTTCATGCTGACTAAAATAATACCTTTGATACAATTTAAAATAGGTGCCATTTGATGAAAAAAGATGTATTTATAGCCTGTCTGTTGTAGCGCCTGAAAAATCATTCCTTTCCCATCTCTTCTCCTATCTCTCCCAGTTAGAGTTCAAGTAGAAACAAATTTAATTCAATCTAGCTGAAATATTTCAATGCCAATTGGCACAGAGGGCACTCAGAGTAAGTACAAGAATTTATGTATCTACTCCAGGACTAGTCCTGTAAGTAGTAAGGGAAGGCGGTAACACAGGCAGTGCTATTTGAGATATCTGAAAAGGCTTACCTACCCTTGAAACCACCCCTCCACCACCACCATTTGATCCTATTGCCTGGAATTTCAAACCACTGCTCTCATTTCTTCGGGTTACATTTCTTAAAAAAAAAAATTTAATCTTTAAATTGTTCCTATTTCTTAAGAGGAAATGGAGCAGTTAGGAAATTAATATATTTCCTATTGTCATTTTTCTTTACAGGTTGATTGGTTGATTATACAGTGTCTTAATATTAATGTTTGTACTTGGCAGGGTGTGTGTGTATGTGTGCATGTGCATGTGTATTTATTTCAATCAGTGATTGATTATATGATAAGCCATAAGGTGAATAGAGTATATTTGTAAATCATAGTACTAGGGGGTCCTTAAGCAACAAGCAATTATATAAAATCTTGAAAATGCCAGTTTCCACACTCTTCTCTTCCTCTGGATTTGACCTGCTAAACAAAACAAGTAAACGAATAAACAGCTGGTGTTCAGAAAGTTTCCACATAATTCCTTCCTTCTTCAACACCATAACACAAGATGATGTTGGTTTGAAATGAATTATCTTAAGTTGGATAAGAATTTCATGGTGAGTGCACCTCAGTGTTACTCTACGATTTGGGTGGGCTGAAACGCATTCCTTAGGATACTCAAAAGCCAAATGAGTGCTAAGAGTGTAAGGGTCCTTGCAGCTAAATTATTTACTTGGGGGTAGTAAGGGGCTAAGCATTTACTTTGTTTCAGATCAGTCATAATCCCTGCACAGCCCATGGCTACGGATTCACTGCAGCTGATGAAGTACGCTGACATAATAAGTAGGGACACCACTCTGGCAGTCTGGCGAGTGGTCTATAGCACTCCTTTTCTGTTACAAATTACAGCAAGGACATGATTAAGAAGAGGTTGGGTTTGATATATGTTTCCTTAAACCTTCTCCAAGGGAAAAATAAACATTCTGTGAAAGTGAAAGTTAAAGTATGTCATTCTCACCCATATTTTATCAAATCTGTTAAAGCAAAAATTATATATATGGCTAGCCATATATCAAGACAACTCTAATCTTGTGACTTGATTCATGGGCAGGCCAGGTGTATGGAGATCCAATTTTAGCACTAAAATTGTCTGGTTACATTGAAATCCTAGCACATCTGAAATTGAAAAGATCAGTTGTTCAATGGCATTTTAAGAAAAATAAAATCTCAGGATGATAAGCTACAATTAAAATTGTTCCAAAACATCGTTTTTAGTTGAATATCTCACAAAAGTCACGATTCGGTGAGGTATCTTTTTTTTACTCCATTCATCCTTATATGTTAATTCCTCTCACAAAGAAAAATAAACTAACAAACAAAAAGGATTAAAAATATCCCAGGAACCAAAATTCTCTCTGTCTCAAAGAGCGAATATCTGAAACATTTGTGAGTTCTGAAACTATGACCTCCTCTTTCCCCAGTTTGTTTTAAATTCTTCACTCCCCGCCTCCACTCCACACAAACACAAACTCTAGATTGTCATGACCTGTTATCTCATGGGATCGTTACCTCCTCAGAGCCTTGTGCACTATCTGGAAAACAGAAGACATTCATAAAATGTTTATTAAATGAAGTATTTGGCCAAGGCGGAAGAATCACTCAAGGTCAGGAGTTCGAGACCAGTCTGAGCAAGAGTGAGACCCCATCTCTACTAAAAATAGAAAGAAATTATCTGGACAGCTAAAAATATATAGAAAAAATTAGCTGGGCATGGTGGCACATGACTGTAGTCCCAGCTACTCGGGAAGCTGAGGTAGAAGGATTGTTTAATCCCAGCAGTTTGAGGTTGCTGTGAGCTACGCTGACACCACACAGCACTCTAGCCCAGGCAACAGAGCAAGACTCTGTCTCCAAAAAAAAAAAAAAAAATGAACTATATACACAAAGCTTTATGTATGTGTATGTACATGCATATGCAAACCATTGTTAGCAAACCTTTCAGAATTCTTATATGGATGCAAAACACTGGATATATAAACATTGGATAACTTTCTTCATCTTACTGTATTTCTAAAAAACCAAGGACACTACCCTTCAAGTTTTGATCTACAATGCCATTCTTCCCTTTTTTCATTATTTTTAATAGGCTTGCTTTTATTTTAAGTAATACTTTCAACCTTCTTTTGCATGTTAATACTGCTCACACATTGAGTGTAAAATGCTTAAACAGAAAAACACTGAGTGTTCAGTTTGGTGTTTTCGTTATTTCTTGAGTGAAGACTCCTGTCTGTTCTCCTTCTTAGCCTCTGCTCTGTGTTAACTGTGCTCTGTTCTATCTGAGCCTTGTGAGAAAAAAGTCAAGTACTCAAAGTGGATGCACCAAATAGACCATCACCTCTTTTTACACAGCTTTTAATTTTTTTAGTAGCCCACATTTGCTATGTAATGTTTTTGTTGCATAGGTAAATGAGGTTGGATTTAAAGAGCAAGCTATTTTTAAAAATATGGTGATTTAATTATTTTAAAAAGGAAGAGTTTTGTACGGGTTTTATTAGTAGACTCTAAGCTCTAGGATTTAATAAAGCCTCTGAATAGGCTTATTCTACAATAATTTTTACTGACGAAATCAATGGAGCACTAATAACATGTAATTTAGAAACATTCCACCTTGCAGATCTGACTCTTGAGTTTTATTCTGCAAAGTAAAATAGCTCTTGCTTCCTCACTCAGAGGTCCTTAAAGTGTTCAGTTAAACAGGGTAGTCCATTTGACAGTGCCTAGTATTATACTTGAGAGACAGCTGTGGCATACATATATAGCAAATTTCTATGCTTTTTTTCTATAATTTCAAATTTATACTTTTTTTTTCTTTTTCATATATGATTTTGGGTTTGCTGGAAATGGTAAATGAAAATTATTTAACCCTCAACAAGTAAATTTTATGGTTAGAGAGATTATTTGACTCTGTTTGCTCAGGAATAAAAACACCCTCAGATACAATAAAGATGCATAAAGAAATCTATCAGAAGTTAAGATACAATGTAATTAATACACCACAAGAGAGGGGCAGAGCTCATTGTGAGAACTTAAGCAATTTCTTATATGAATTTAATGTGCACATCGCAGGGCCTATTTCATATATACATTTAATAGAGTAGACTATAATATTTTGAATCAAGCATGTAAAGCATTAACTGGTTCTCATAAAATGTGTATAAAGCAAAGGATAACATATGTTGAGGTTTCTAATTCTTCATATTGTTAAATGGATATATTATTTTTCTGTTGAAGGAAAAGAACACATAATATATTCTACCATAGCCTCTTTATGATTTCATGAAATTTTTCTTGATGCAATGTATATTGAAATGTTAAAATTTTAAATATGGAAGTATACAACATCAGACTAACTCTCTTTTGAATCCTGCTGTGGCTCAACAGAAGAACATTATTAAATAAATATTTTTATCTTTGAGAACACATGCATAAATTAATGATAATCAGCAAAACATTTTGGAATTTTTTTGTGAATGAGGCTAAATGCTTATTTTATATACACATCAATTTTCAATTTTGTTTGAGCACAAAAGCAAGGTTAATTTAAATGTAAAATTGGTGGTGATAGTTGTTTGTGCCATCTTTGGATATCCAACGCTGTCACTGATATTCTCCATGTTCACAATGATCTGAGGCTGTAAAAGTTATTCATTGTGAATCCAACAGAGTTAATATTTTGTATCATTTAAATTTAGTTGTAAATCTGTAGATGCAGCTTCACTATAGCTATCTGTGTAGAAAAAAGAAAGTATTAGTTAGCATGAGTCAATCCAAGAATATTTAGACACTTCCTTTTTTCATTTAAATTAAATTTTCTTTTATTTCATCCAAGTATGTTCACTTATTAACATTTACTTGTTCTTTACAGTGTTTTATTTCTTGCTTTTCTTTTTGAAAAATAATTATGCAGTGAAATGTCAGATTTTAGAGTTCTTTAAGATATGGTGCAAACATGAAGTATATAAAAAGGATGTCATGGAGCCTTTAAAATGAATTGTAACAGAGAAACGCACTAAATTATTAAATATATGGAGAAGCTGTCTATTGTATCCAAACTTTCATTTGTCACAAGTAAAAGTATTCAACATAACCACATGCATGTATTAATAACATTAGGCAATGACAAAATGCCATGCTATTAGGCTCTGGTGTATCTCAAAATGATAGCTTCATAGGAAATAAAAATGACAGTTGCTGTTAAGTGACTCTAAAACTGTTTATTTGGGTTAGTTATACTTAACCTTTTGTCTGTATTTGTTTAGACTGAGGTTATTTTTTTTCTATAATATAGAAAGCTTTCTTTATTTTATTATTTTTTTCTACTTTTCTCTATTTTTATTATTTTTCTTACCAAACCCTTGTCTTTTTCTGGGGGTGTGAGAGTGGATGAAAAAACATTTATACATTTTCCTTAATGTATTGACAACTGATTTTCAAGGAAAACAGTATAAAAATTACAGTAGCTCTTTTTTATGTTATGATATTGAAACTTATTTTTATGCTTATGAAATATTGGATGCATTAATATAGGTTTCAGCTTTCCTCTTTTTAATATAGTAATTAAAAACAAAAAAAGGTTCAGAGATTGAATATGCTATGAAAGTAGTGGTTAACTTATGTAACTGAAGCCAAGAAAACTCTAAAATAATCTAGATTTTTTTCCTAAAAGATGTAAATCACAATTATTTATCAATTTTAAGTAATGGGAAATATTGCCTATATTTTTATTAAAGTATATATTATTGTTTTTCTGTTTAAAATGTATTAATATCAAATACATGTTGAACTTTTGAAGAATTATTGATCAAAAACTGAATAAAACTCATTTAATTGATATATATGTGAATATAATTTGAAAATAGATTATTAGTTTATGTTGGAATAAGATAAAAATTATTTTTAGTTGATCATAAATATACACCTATTTATATTGGCTAAACATGTCTTCATGATTTCTTGCATATAATCTTAATTCATTTGGTAATATTTTACATGAAAAATCTTTACCCCCATCTAAATTATTTTTCACAAGAGGAAACAGTGTAATCTAATTAAAGAGATTTTATTGGACACAAATGACTTTTTAAAAAATAGATGCAGACCAAATAGAAACCATTTGTCAACATATAGTCATTTGAGATGTACATTATTTTGATAACTTAATATTTTATGTTTCATGAATTTTTAAGAGATATCTTTTAAGGGTATCATTATCAGAGACCTTGTAAAAATAGAGGTTACATTAACTTATTTATTACATTTTTTATTTCCTGAGTCTGACCTGTGTCTTGCCAACATAAAGTTAAGATATTAGATATATTGATAGTCCTTTTCATACTTGTACCACTAATCTGATTTTAAATTGATCTGTTTTGCCATCTTTTATTATTTTAAAATACTTGAAAACATTTTTTGGACCATCACAATACTTGGGTTTGCAGAAATAAAGTAAATTATATTTATTCTTCTAATTTGAAAAATCATTATTAAAATTTCAAATTCATTAGGGAAACATTCTTTCTTACCGTATTTATGCAAGTAAAAACATAAAAAATAAAGTTCAATTTTTATTTGTAAATTTATAATGTAAATAATTTACAGAAATTCACTATTTTATAGTAAACTTAGAGTGATTTTAGAAGTCATGTACAGGAATAAATAAAGAATTTGGACTTTAGTAGGAAATAAATTAACAATTTCAAAGAAAAGTAGACCAGGTATGTGAGAAAGTTACTGGTAATAGAGGCATTATACTACCATTTATTCATATTGTCTAACATAGAGTTTCATCAGTAATTTCTAACTTTCCTCTTGTCCTATGCACAATAATCACTTAAAATGTTTCTCTATAATTTTGTTATTTTAATATAAAGTTTAAAGTCTGTGTTTATAAATCAAGTCTGAGTTTGCCATTTACATGCCTTCAGATTTTAATGCTCAGTTTTAGTTTTTGTTCTTTTACTATGGTTATTATGCATGTCAATAGTAATTAACAAACATTGAACACTTGCTCTATGCCAGACACTGAGCTAAGCAATTGTTTTGCTCTGCTTCATCTAGAACTAGCAGCAACATAAATTTTTATCCGTATTCTACATATGATGTATTACTTAATAAGTGTTAGAACCAGATATAAACTCAGTTCTGTCCAAATTAAGTCTTACCACTAAATACATGATAGTATTTGAGTTCTTTCTTCACTTTCAGAATAAAACCTAATGACTGCTGCACTCTACAAGTTACCCTTAGCCTACCTTTGTAACATTCCCTACTCTCCCTTATGTGTTTTTGCTACAACAAAACTCAACTCCTCACAATAGACCTATACTATATTTCCTTGCCTATCCTTATTTATTTGCAGAAAACCTTGTTTCTTTATTCTTTGGCTAATAAATCCTTCTAGGCCTATCTCAAAGCCACCTTTTATAAAATTTGTTACAATTTCCCTAGTTGGAGTCCCCTTGGCATTTTGAATTTTCATTATTTGTCATTTGTATGAGATGCAGGCAGAAGTGAGAATTTGAGACCACACAGATCTAGGTTAGAAACTAGATTTTCAGCTCCTTTGAGACCTTTAACACAGTATTTAATATCTCTTAGATCAGTTTGATTTTCCTCTTCCAGAGGTAAATGATTTCAGAAGGGAGAGAGAAAAAAATATAGTGTGGTGTCTGCAGTCCCTGTAGACCCTGCAGTAATTTTTGCTGTCTGCTCATGTCTAACTTCATAAGGTCTGGTCATTAATCTGTTCCTCTCCAGTCTCCCAGACACAGCCCTAAGCTGAGCTTCTTTACCTCTCACCTTGTAAATAAATACATTTACCTCTTTCCTTTTTTTATATTTCTCACTGTCTTCATACTTAAATTCACCAAAGAGAGAACCACTGAATTCCCTTTTCTAACTTATACCTATGATGATCTAAGGCTCCAATGAAAAGGAAAAAAAAACCTAATAAACTTCCCATTGCTTATAGATTATGTCCAAACTACATTGAACCCCCTCCTTCAGCAGCCCTATCTGCTAATGCTGATCTGCACACAGCCTGTGGTCCAGCCAAGGTGAATCTGATTAGCTCCCATGCTTTCCTGCTTCCACTTAATTACTCATTATGTCTAAAGTGCTCTTTCCGATTCTAATTTAGATCCTCTCAATTTATATCAATCATCTGGCCAAACTCAAAAGTGCTGTAATTAATGCAACTTTCCTTATTCCTCTAGTCACTTATGATAGCGTTCTCCTGAGAACTTACTTCTCATTGAAGGCATGCAACCTCGCATCAGTTGTGAGCACATTTCATTTATTTATTCAACAAGGTTTCATTAAATATCACCGATTCACATGCCAGATGTAATTCCAGATTCCAATAGAAAATTGAATACAGATTTTGTTTTATTTGCTATTGTGCTGTATAAATATTATTGTAGCTTAATAAAAATTTAAAAACAAAAGATTTTTTAAAAAATAACTGATACTTTTGTTCATACTTTGGAACAATAAGGATATAGCTACAAATTCATGTTTTACCATCTACTACAGTGTGATTCCAAGTAAATTAAACAGTGAAATAAACGTTTTTTTTTTTTTTGAGACAGAGTGTCACTTTGTTGCCCTGGCTAGAGTGAGTGCCGTGGCGTCAGCCTAGCTCACAGCAACCTCAAACTCCTGGGCTCAAGCGATCCTCCTGCCTCAGCCTCCTGAGTAGCTGGGACTACAGGCATGCGCCACCATGCCCGGCTAATTTTTTCTATATATATTTTAGTTGGCCAGATAATTTCTTTCTATTTTTAGTAGAGACAGGGTCTTGCTCTTGCTCAGGCTGGTCTCGAACTCCTGACCTCGAGCAATCCACCTGCCTCGGCCTCCCAGAGTGCTAGGATTACAGGCGTGAGCCACTGCGCCCGGCCTGAAATAAACTTTTTTTAAAAAAGTTAGTCTGCTAAGGATTCACATCTGTGTAGATCTATGTCTTTTGCATAAGTTTTATTCGCTTACTAATTGAAGGGTAGAGCACCTGAAAAAGACATAGGCAAATTGTTCTTCAAATTCTCTTTGGCCACAATAATTAGTTCCAGTAGGAGCATGTGACCCAGTCAGAGGCCATATGTTGCAGTCAGACTTTAGCTAGGACTTTCAGAAGGAGACTGACTTTCTGTGCATGTTGCTCTCTCTAGACCTTCAGAAAATGGCAATCGAGAGCTGAGCAGCTGTTTTCACACCACATAAGGTCTGAGTTTGAAGCCAAAATAGAAAGTGGTGGAGCTATTCAGATAAAAAAAAAAAAAAGAAAGAATTATGAGTTGATTACTGTAGACCAAAATTCAGCTATGATTGAACTCATCCTAACTTCAGAATTTCTACCTGTGAACTCTCAAATTCCATTTGTTTTTAAAAGTTTGGATTGAATTTCTTATTATCTACAAATGAAAAATCTAAGATTAGACAAAGACTAGCGTTCCTTATGTCTAAAACATGCAAATTATCCACTTCACACTTTTTTGGGTGGACTGCAGCATGCTGTACAGTTTCTGGCACACAATAATTGTTTAACAAATGCTATTTTCCTTTTCCCTTGGGATGATAGATTGTTTGTCATAGTATTTCTTATAGTGGTTATAATAATTAGCATTTAATAAATTTTTGTTGAAAATTAATGCACTTATAAGGGAGACTTTCTCTAAATATCTGGCCAGCATGGTGATTCTTCATAAAAGAAACAAATTACAGCGAGCCAAGTCCCAAGTTGTACTTCACTGAAAACTTCTGTATGGCCTTAGGTGCTGTGGAGACAGGGAATTGCCAGTTCCCAGCCACCTGCATAGCACCATATGATGACAGTTCATTTGGAAGATATTTGGGCTACTTGAGTTAGCTTAAGAATAACACCAAAGCCATGGGATTTCCATTGGTAGAAATTTTCTCAGTGTCTTTTAAATTACAACAGTTATACATGGGGCCATTGGTTTATTCAATCTAGGCATCTATCCCTATGGCTTATACATATTCACATTTTTTCTAAATGTTTTTAAAAGGTAAACTGAGTCACAACAAAAGTTTTAAAAAGTGTATTTGAACAAACAGTGATGAATTGGGAGATACCAAACTAAAAGCGGTTTGGGGGTCTGCTGAAGGCCCACAAGGGGAAGGCTTTTATAGGGTGAACCAGAAGCAAAGCAAAGCAAATTCTTGATTGGTTACAATTATGTAGTTACTCTATTTGGTCTATCCCATTGGAAAGTCCCTAGTTGTATAATTATAAATTAGTTGACAGCTTCTGATTGGTTGAGTTAACATTTCATTTCTCTTTAATATAAGCATTTTTACAAGAAATAGCCAAAGTTAAGTTTCACTTGTGTTAGCAAATAGCTCAAGATAAGTTTTGCTTATGTTTGCAAATCTAGCAAGGTCAAGGTTGCCCCCATGGCTTGACTGGCTGTGCTTGCTCAGGGGATTCTCCATTTTATTTTATTTTAACAGCACTGAGAAGAAGAGAAAATTTACTAGGAATTTCCTCAACTGGAAAACTTTTTATTTCATTTAGGATTTGACTGAAATTTTTGATTGAATAAACCCTGACCCCTGGAAATATTATAATTTTTGTAAGGTTTAGATAATGTATTTTTTTTCCACAGGTAGATTTTATTATAAATCTCCTAGATTGTTTAAGATTTATATCTTTCATGCAATTATGAAGATGCCTTAGAGACATTTACTCAATGAATTTTTTTTCTGGTTTAAAGGAATGTATATTGCAGTGAATATTTCATTAAGCTTCTCAGTTTTCATTTAGTATCAACCTAGATTTTAGAAATGTATATTAATTGGTAAAGTTTATAAGTAAGCTGGAACCTCAACCACCTTATGGCTATTTCTGCAAAAAGCATAATTTTTTATAAGATGAAATTTATTAAATTGTAACACAATGAAGAGCAATATCATCTGCAGTTGACATTAAGTATATTTATCAAATAATTTATAAAGCTCAGGAAGCATTGTTTACTTGTTTATTTTAATTTGGAGTTTTAATAATGGTGCTGAAGAAAATTTTTATTCTTGAGCAAATAAGATATGGAAGAGGTTCAAAACCTAGGATAGTATTTGTTTATTTGTTTATCAGTTATGAGCACTAATGATTCACACAACTCTGGTGGTTAACTCCATGTAGAGCCTTATGTCTGACCAGAAATATTTAGAGAAAAAACATTCTATAACAAAGATGACATGGAAGATTTCTAAATAAATGCTTGTCAAGTGGAATACTGGAGGATTTTTTAAAATGTCAATATCAAAGTAATCAAATAATAAATATGTATGCTCATTAACTAACATATATCAGGCAGGTAAATGCTTAAACATGCTCCAAATTTATTAGTTTAATAGGGATATCAACATCTACTCAAATTAGTAAAATATCTCTCGCAATTATTTCTATTATGCTCAATATGTGTCAACTGGTCAAAAACTATAAACATCAATTTTATCATGTAATTGATCACAGGCCCTTTGAGGTAAAACACCATTAGTGGTTGAAAGCATAGCTATGATGGAGACCTTCATTTCCTCAAGGCTGAAAGGAGAGTGGTGGAAACAAGAATGTCTAAAATGAGAAGTCACTGAGATGTGATATCTGGCAGGTCCAGAGGCAGGTCAGACCTTTCCCTGGTGGTCTAGTGGCTAGGATTCGGCGCTTTCAGAGGCAGGTCAGTGCTGTTAACAGCATGACCAAGTCAGCAGCATGGTAGATACTCATTGGGAAAGTCAGAACTGCATAAGGAAAGCAAGACAAAGCCTCATTCTGCTGGAAAATAAGGTTGTCAGAGAATTTCTGTAGGCGTAGGGAAAAAACAAAAACAAAAAACTACTTCATCAAGTCCAGATATGTGATTTACTCTCATTGTGCTCACTACAAAACTAAATGAAACAAAGACCTGTATGTTCGTCAGTCCCTTATATGCTCAATGGTGACATGTTCATTTATAATGCCTCCTATGGACCATTAAGGCTCTTCTCTTTTCTGTTCAAAAAGAAAAAATAAATAGTAGCCTTGTCATTATGAGGTAAACTACAAAGTCATCTTGTTCTTCTCTGTGACTCTAATAATATTATCAGATATTGTATTGTTTGGCATTATCTGCTCTGTCAGATGATGAAGCTTCTGGAAATGGCAATAATCTATCTTCAATTGCTTATAGAAAGTATACCTGACCAGGGGATAAGAGCATGTTTAACTCAGAGCCAGCTCACTTTGGCCATTACTTGGGAAAATCCCTGAAGCAATCCTTAGATACACAAAATTATAGCTAGATCCATATGTAACTTAATTTTGGGGTAATAAAAATTTGAAAGTGTCATTTGATATCACATTGCCCCATATGTACATATATTTGTACCTATGCACATATGTATGTATGTCAAATAATCAGGACCTGTATTAAGCAGGTGTCCACCAAGTTGTCAGAGATTCTAACTGGTTGATGTGTGAGACCTATCAATTTTCGTATATTTTTAATAGGACTTCACAAATAACTGATCTTAATTAAGCACTTAATCTTTGCAAGGTGATGTTTTTTCCTTTGCATGTTTTAATCCATTATTGATCACAAAACCCATATAGTCTAATTGCATGAATTAGGAAACAGACTCACAGGGAACGTAAATGGCTTACTCAACACTATACGGTTATTAAATTGTGGAGCTGGTAGACAAGCCTTCCTCATCTGGTTGAATTGCTACCTGTTAGTCTTAACCACTTTGCTCTGCTGCTGCACTACGTGCTGCCAACTCTCTCACCATCAAAAATCAAACACACTCCCTTACTGCCATTTAAAATTTGCCTTTACTTGGTTTACATAGTAACCGTTTGTTTTTGTTTTGGAGCCATGTTGGAACTATTATTTAGTCTGATATATTTCTGAAACTTATTTTATTGGCAGCCTTTTGGTATGTATCCATTATTAATGTTCAATAAATACTATGTCATATAAAAAGACATTGAATCAATTTAATTATATGGATTATAATATGCATTTCATAATAATTAGGTAGTTGATATATTCTGGTATTTTCAATGCTTGTATCATTTCCAGGAGAAAATAAGCATGCTCATTCTCTGTTTTCATCATTATCTAAGAGCCTCCTTCATAGCTGTCACTGTGTTAAAAAACACTGTGATCACCAACATTTGTACTCACTATCAAATAATACCAGCATAGGCTTTAGAAGGGATACAATTTATACTTCCATTTCAACTCTCTGGGAAAGGAATAACTAGAAAATAGATTTTCATTTCTAATTTTTCTATCAGAGCAGATTGCTTATCTCTTTCAAAATTTTACTTCATATATGGTAATTAAAGAGTCTGTAAAAAATTCAAGCATTTGGAATATACTAGTTAATTCATTACATTAAATTCATCGATTTAATTTTGCTTTTGAATACTTGTACAGTAATGATATACTTTAATCCAATTCAATTATATTTTGTTCATTTATATTTATGAATTGTGGAATTGAAAAATAATCCTGGGTGTTCTTTAGATTTTTATAAATACTTTTATCATGGGGAATTGTAAAAACACTATTCTGTAGCCATATAAGAAGAAGCTAATCGGGGAGCCTATTTTTATCATCAGCAAGAGATAAAAGGGGAAATTAAAAGGCAACATATAAAAGATTTCAGATAAAATACTTCTGTCGAATGGGATATTCATTTTCACTATCAGTGCATCTAGTGCAATGAGCTGCTCACTTGTTTCTAAGTAGCAGTTGTTATTTTCTCTCTGGTACATTATGTATGTAAAAGAAAAAAAAAGTAAGTATAAGCTTTGTCCCACTTACAGATAAGTGGGAAAATCCTCAAATAGCCAGATGGGCTCATAGGCAGAGAATCACTTTGAATGGCTAAACATTATCTCACTTTTATAGACTGCTATTTAAGTTAAATTTCCTTACATTCACAGCCTTTTACCAGTATTTTTCTTCACCCTTCTTGCCTTGAATGAAATCCATTCTCCTTATTGAAGCTACTTTTGCACATATGCCTGGTATTATCCTTTGAAACAGCCTGATGTGTGTGGGAACAAGGGAAGGAATTGTTTGCCTTGCCCATCTCTGCCTACACTGTCATTTGTAAACCATGGGTCCTTTACCAACATGAGCAAGATAAAAGCATCCTCTTTAGATGTATACAATCCTCCATCCCAATTGTATCACTCTCCACTCTTTTTATTCATTGTTATCTAACGGCATCTAAGCCACTCATTGTCAACAACTACGTACTGACAACTTCATGTACTTCTTTTCTCTCCATGCCAAGACCTTTCAAGCAACTTCTGCTTCCAGGTGGAAAATCCATCTGCCATGGCACTTCTCACATTCACAAAATCACTAAATTTTAATGGTTCTATCATCAAAATATATTTTTAATTTGTCTAATTGCCTCTATTGCTATATTGCATTTAGAGTTAAGTCATGGCTTCACATATGGCAATAGTACCCATTATCTTTAAAGTAAATAGTGACATATTTTTATAGAATTAAGACCATTTATGCCCTAGTTATTTTCTTTTTTTTTTTTTTTACCCTAACTAGCTGCTACTTTTTTTTTTTTTTTGAGACAGAGTCTCATTCTGTTGCCCAGGCTAGAGAGCCATGACGTCAGCCTAGCTCACAGCAACCTCAAACTCCTGGGCTCAAGCAATCCTCCTGCCTCAGCCTCCCAGGTAGCTGGGACTATAGGCGAGCACCACCATGCCCAGCTAATTTTTTTATTTTTAGTAGAGATGGGGTCTCACTCTCACTCAGGGGGTCACAAACTCCTGAGCTCAAGCGATTCTCCTGCGTTGGCCTCCCAGAGTGCTAGGATTACAGGCATGAGCCACCGCACCTGGCCCTTAGCAGCTACTTTCTAATATTCACCTCTTGATTCTGTCAAACTGCTCACAAAGCCTCTACCATACCAAGCTCTCTTATGCTTCAATGTCTCTACTCCTATTATGACCTTCTCTGGTGACCCTATTTCAGTCCCTCAAATTTGTATTTTCATAGAATTCTATGCAAGCTTCTATGATAGCAGAACTAATTTTTTTAAATATCATTTGTTCACATATTTTTCACCATCAGAAGAATAAGGTCCTTAATAACAGAATCATAATCATTGTACTTTTATTCCCAGTATATCACTCACTACCTGGCACATGATGCAAATTCAGAATCCTAAATAAGATAAGTGATTGAATATACTCAGTAGAAGTTACTTGCAAAGCTCTTCAAAATCTTTCTTCTGCAGTCTTGAAACTACTTAGGAAAAGACTTTCCTGCAAGTCTGACCCTGAGTAAAAAAGATGATAAAAAGGAAGTTAGTTTGGTTAGAATCATCTTGGACTGCTGTAGAGACTAGGGAAGATTTAGCAGTGCTGTTGGAAGTCCCAGAGCCAAAGTCTCTATTCCAAGGAGCCTCACAGATAGCAAAAATGGGTCTGCTTCAGTATCAGTACTACATTCAGTCACTGGCTCAGAGAAGCCTGTCAAAAACATGGTCATGTCACAAATGCAGCTATAGATTTCAGAGCTCGAGAGCTGGGACCCTTGGTCAGTTAAGTTCCTCATAGAAGAGCTGGTAGGCTCATCTTCATGGCTGACACAGCATGTAACATGGATCCTACAGAAATCAATACTGAACAAGAGCTTAAAAAAAGTAAATTACGTTAAATTAAAACTAATAATAAAAAAGAAAGTAACACTATCTTAAGGAAGCATGTTGAGATCTGTGCAAAATTTTAAAGTTAACTTCTACTGTTGAACATTTGATATCTACTTCAGGAGTTCTCTAATTCTAGCTGAACTTTCTTTTGCATATTGGTAATGTTTGCATATTAGTGCCACTTGGTTTTCTATGTCAGATAATATTTTATTTACACTTTTATCTCAAAATTGATCTAGACCATTAAAATCTGTTGGCAGGATATTGATATAATTCATATTTAACATGAGCTTTGGTAATAAATGCAAGTCTTTTGTAAACCATATTTTGGTGATTCCTCTGAGACAGCTGACAAATGATTTAAGTGTGACTGGAGACCATAAGATAACTACTTAAATATTATATACAATTATTTTAAAGTCACTCATAGCAAGATATCAGACAAAGGAGGGTTGTTTTATCTTCTTCAGAATTATAATAAAAATTTACCTTCTTCTATTCAGTGATTTTTCCCTCAAGCTTGGAGAGGAGGGTTGGGCATATGATAGAAGTGAACTCATAATAATTCCTGTGCCGAAATACTCATCTTTGAATCTGCCCACAAGTTCTTTCTTTTGTTTAAGAACAACCTCACATTGTGCCTGTTGATTCTAAAGAAACTTTCCAGATGTTTCCAGTACCATTGCCTACCTGCATCTATATTACTCTGTTTCCTATATTCTCAAAACTTATTATCATTGCAGCTATTACAGCATTTATCATATTGTGTCTCATATCAGAGGATTTTGTTTATCTTTGCACTTGTCTAGATATTAAACTTCTGAAGGTAAGGCATTAGAGTTTGTGAAAATCTTCACTTGGTACAAAAGACAATTACGATTAAATAAATGTAATTTGAATAGAATTGCTATGTGTAGTTAATTATAGTGAATCTAATCACTATATGATGAAGAATATGTAGAGACAAAAATGTTTCCAAGTTACACAACACAAATAATATGAAGCAAATAGCATAGATTGAGATACTAGCTAGAAGATGGTGTATTTTCTCTCTTTAAGCATTTTTCCAGCTCTTTTTTAGGTTTACATCCTTCAGTACAACTCCTAAATAGTTAATCTTTCTTTTTTTCTGTGTACCAATTTAAAAATTAAAAAAAATATCCCCCTCATAGTTTTGGCTCTATCCTTGACCACCTTACTCCTGAGAGAGAAAGAGAATAGGATTTAGGAACATAGGATCTAATCCAAGCTCTTCAATAAGTGAGCTGTGTGATTTCAGGCATATCCTTTAATCTCACCGGGTTTCAAGATTTTCATCTGTAAAATGAAGGGATTGAAACAGATCATCTCCAAAGTCACTCCAGCTCCAAAGCAAACTCTAAGATCTTAAGACTGCTCACCCCAGAACATCTGTTCTATGTGCTGTTCTCTCTAATGCCTTGTGGTAGAATATAAGAACTACCAAGTGTTAATCATTCTCTTAAAGAAAGCAAACTTCCTGGGCAATGAATAGCTATAAAAATACAGTACATAATCATTCACAGATCAACTAAGTCTATACTACAGCTCAATTCACCACACTGCCAAGTATACCCTTCACTGCAAATAAAATCTATGCTCAACCTGTCTCATTAACATTCTGCCAGAAACAGACACACCTAGATTTTTTGGATCTGGTGTCTAACCTACTTTGATATGGCTAACATCTAAATATGGAGGACTTGGACATTAAATTAAGATAGCGGCCTTTTCTGATATAATGTTTTTTCTTTCCTACCTCCCAGTTTCTCTCTTACTTTAATGTCTGCCTCTAAAAATTTCCAATATCCTATAACCTTTTATTTTAGTTTCTGAAAATTGAAGCACATTTGCACAAAGTATTACTGCAAACAGGCCAAGTAATGTTCTGCTACTTTCTTGACTTAATTTCTGCAAAAGACAAAATTACAACAAATTTATTTACAGGTCTAATTGGCTTGTGTTTGCTGTTCATGAGCCAGAGTTGCCTCCATTCTACAAAACAGAATGAGAGCTCTCACTGGGTAATGGCAGAACAATGGGTTTTGTAAAATAGGGACAAGGAAACAGAAAAAGCTGATTGGTTAACATCAGCTTAGTTAATGTTAATTAACTTATGTTAGTTCAGGTTACTTTTCTTGGAAGGGTTTAAGCAGAGATGCCTTCCTTATTATGCTGGCTCAGATAAAATGGAATCTCCTGTTTTCAGGAAAAACTGATTTGTTTTGAAATCTTTATGCTTCCTTAAAGTTTAAATTTGATTATGTGACATTTAGCATAAATGACTCCATTTTGGTTTCAACTGGTCTATTGGGACTTTTTGCATAAGCTCAATCCAAAATAAGGGCCTCCCATAATTTTTGTTTAATGTGTCCAATCTCTACACTTAGAGACTGATTATTTGCAGAATCTTATCAGCACACTGAGTCCTAAAGAAAAATAGGAAAGAAGCAATATTCCCTTTCTCTAGAAAAAAATGTTCAAAGAGATAGAATGGGGAAATAATACAAAGGAAAAACATTTTTTTTTTAATTTAGAGAAGGAAGAAAAGGAGGTATAAGCTTTTCTTTAAATGAATGGAAATGCAAGTCTTCTACAGAAACCATTTAGGAAATCCTCCCCCAGCTCCTCAAAAAATAAAAACTTAAGGGTAAATTAATTGCTTTCAGGATAGCATATTATTTAACACTATGCCCTGTGGTCCTACTAAATAGTAAATAAATATTTTGATGAAATGAACAATCTATTTCAAAAGATAAAATTTAATTATATTAAAACTACTTTAAGAATTACTCTTACTACATGATAATCAGATAGAAGGAGGGTGGGAAATAAAGCCTGTGTTTCTATCTGAAAAGGTCAAGCCCTTTCTACTTCCTCAGGCTATTCTCAGGCAGGTTTCAGATCAGCTGCTGGTCCTCAATTTGTATAAATAACACACCTTCCTGGAAGAAGAGGGTACTTTCATTATGACCTGTAACTGTCCAATTATCTCAATGATGGAATGCTCAATGCTGTGTTTCGCTAATCTCTTTGTCTTGAGAAATTCAAGCTAATACTGAATGAAAAATATATAGATCTAAAAAAGAAATAAAGCCTTTAATTTAAATAAAAGAAAGAAATGAACTATCATGCCACAAAAAGACATGGAGGAAACTGGAATGCACGAGAGAATCATCCCACTTCAAAACCATAAACAAAACCAAAAAATACAAAAATCCTAACAGTCAATGAAAGTCATTGAGAGGATTTTTCACATTATTGAAAGATTTGGTTAAGTGTTTCTTTAGATAGCCAGCATTTCTGTGTTAAAGCATGATATAGTTTGCTACAAATTATTCTTCACGTGATTTTTCAGGAACATATTTTCAGGAAATCCTTAAAGAAGGATGATAGTATTTCATACTAAATTCAGCATTGTTTTTATTTATTTTTCACTCGCCAAGACATGAGCTTGGAAAGAACTTTCCGTACGAGGGAAATGGTGATTGCCCCATATGCCTTTGAAATTGGTTTCATGTAAAGAAATGGAGTTTTGAGCCTCATCAATTTTTAAACACAAAGGAAGTACTTGACATACTGTAGTGAAAAAAAGTTATAGTCTCTCATTATTAATTCACAGATCAGCTGTTCAAACAAAATTGTTTCTGAATTTATAGCAAACTAAAAGGAGCATAAAAATTATTTCTTCCTTGTGGTCTCCATAAACAGCTTTAACAGGTACTAGGTAATAAGTGCAATATAAATGCCTTTCCAAATAGATAAGTGAAGCTGTGATCGGATTGTAATATGCTATAATGGGTTTCTAGTCCGTAGGTCCATTCCAAGGCAACACTATAGCTTCTTTCATACTCTTTTTTTTTTTCCTAAGAAAGAAATGTGATGCATTGTGGTTTGATTTATTTCAGAAAAATAAAACAAACTCCCCAGGGCACTTTGAAGAGTAGCATTTAGGTATCCTGCAGGGAATGGTCAAATCGCTTGCTATTTTTCTTGTCGCTGTTACACAGTCTGCTAGAGAAAAGCAAGGGCGAGCAGTATAGGCAGCCTTAAGGCCTAACCTAGATGCTCGGCTCTCTGAGATACGTTGGTACCTCCACATTTTACTTTAGACCCCTGGCTCCTATCATCACTTTCTCTGTAATAATTCCAAAACTTTCTCGTTTCTGAAATAGTCTAAGGCAATCTAAATAAGAAAATTGGTTTGGGACTCTTAACAAGATTCTCATTAGCACAGGAGGAAAAACTATGTTCCTGTTCAGAAATCTCATAAACCTCATTAAAATATCAATGGTCATAATGGTAGATGCTCTCTACTATTCTGTGCTTGGCAATCTACTTGATACTTTACGTATAACATTTACAGTGTTCTCAACAATTCTTTACAGTAGAAATTTATAGACACTAATAGAGGATGAAATATGGAAATTATATAATGCCAATTACATTAGTCTGGGTTCTCCAGAGAAAACTGAACCAATAGTGTACATATGATATGACTACAGAAAGAGATTTATTATAAGGTAGTGGCTCACACAATTATGAAGGCTGAATTGTCCCACAATCTGCTGTCTACAAGCAGGAGACCCAGAAAAGATGGTGTTATAGTTTGAAGCCCTGTGAGCTGATTCCAATCCAATTCTGAAGGTTTTTGACAACCAGGAGCATTGAGGGCAGGAGAAGATCAATGTCCCAGCTCATACAGTGAGGCAGAAAGCAAATTCAAGCTTTTCTCTCTCCTTCTCATTCTCTTCAGACCCTCAATGGACTGGTTGATGTCCACCCACAATAACAAGAACCATCTGCTTTACTCAGCTGACCAATTCAAATGCTGTAATCTCTTTCAGAAACACTCTCACAGACTCACTCAGACATAATGTTCAATCAGATATCTGGGCACCTTGTGTCCCAGTCAAGTGGACACATAAAATTAACTATTACAGGTCCATTCCTTGTCAACTGGGCATCAGGACACGCCTCCTTAAACTGTACTTAATCTCTAAACAAAGACAATAACAGGGTCATAATTTCACATACTTGATAGAACTATCCTTTGCACAACTGAAAATGTACTAGCCTCTACCCCTGAAGAAGAGGTGATGTCCTTGAATGATGTTTACTCTTTTCCTTGATATTCTATACCTCAAATACTATGATGTAAAATTAACAATTCTTAATATTATGATAAAATCTTAGAGACAGAGAGTAGAATGATAGTTACCAGAGGCTGGGAATAGTAGTGGGGAGGGAGAGATAAGGTGGAGATGGTTAATGGGTGCAAATATATAGTTAGCTAGTCAGACAGAATGAACAATATTTGATAAGCACAACAAAGTGACTATAATCAACAATAAGTTAAGATATACTTTAAAATAACTAAAAGAGTGAAATAGGAGGGTTCCTAAGACAAAGAAATGTTCAATACATAATGTGTCTTATGTTACATGATAAGGAAATAAGAGTGGAAAGAAAACAACTCCCTCTTTAAATCAAAAATTATTTTAAAATATTTGCTTAATATGCACTCATATACACACTCACAAACACACACATGTATTCATAGCAAACTAAGGAGGAAATGTTTATACAGTTACAGTCTTGGTTTTGTATCTGGTCACATGGTCATAGCTGGTATTTATAACTGCCTTCTTCCACTACCCAGTCTAGATTGCCTCTGCCTCAAGCGAGCACCTGAGCTGGTCATGGCTTTTATCTGGTAGGATGACCAAAATCGTCATTTTTGAATGGTCTGGATCATTAGTAGTCCTGCCTGGATTGAGTTGTAGTTTTCTATTGACCTTAATCATAGTGATATTAAGAGATGTGATATTAAGAGAATCACTGTAATATTAAGAGATGCCCTCAGGGGTTCTCCTGTCTTCCAGACATATGCTTCCTTACCTACATTGCATAGTAGCATCTCAGTTTTCCTTTAGTAATAAATATTAATCACCCCAGCAGCACTATAACACCCTTCTTAGACTGTTGATTTAGTGGCATAAGGATCCCAAAGCGGCCAGGTGGCAGTTTTAACTTTCTGTTCAGTGGAATCATTGTGTCTCCTGGTGGAAGAATTCCTCCCTCTAGAATTAAGACCTCTAGGTCAGCAGAGCATAATGTTGCAGGAACAGGAAATTTTGCTAGTGGGTCACAGTGCTAATAATGAGTGGTGCCACTCTCATTTTCACCTCTTGAATCCTGGACATGTGAATCTCACCTTTAGAGATAGGAGATGTGTTGCACACGTAGGGCCAGTTGCATTTTGTTCTGAGTGAGGTGGAAGCCAATGGAGATTTCAATCAGAGATATGTTAGGTTCTGATTTTCATTAGAAAAATGTCACTACTGGTTGTGGAGATTAGATTAGATTTTAAGAGTGCAGGACTCAACATCACTAATCATCAGGGAAATGCAAATTAAAACCATGATGAGATACCACCTTACCCTATCAGAGTGGCTATTATTAAAAAGTCAAAAAATGATAGATGCTGGCATGAATGCAGAGAGAAAGGAACACTTATACACTGTTGGTGGAACTGCAAATTAGTACAACCTCTATGGAAAACTGCGTGGAGATTGCTCAAAGAAATAAACACAGACCTACCATTCGATCCAGCAATCCCACTACTGGGTATCTACCCAAAGGAAAAGAATTCGTTTTATCAAAAAGATACCTACACTTGAATGTTTATTTCAGGACAATTCATAATCATAAAATGTAGAATCAGCCTAAGTACCCATCAATTCATGAGTGAATTAACAAAATATGGCACACACATACATACATATACATATAAACCATATAAACGTACACACATACACACATACCTCATGGAGTACTACAAAGAAATGAATTAATGTATTTTGCAGTAATTTGGATGGAAGTGGAGACCATTATCCTAAGTGAAGTGTCTCAAGAATGGAAAAACAAACACTGCATGTCCTCTCTAATAGTTTGGAACTAACTGACACAGTAATAGCCCTGACTTAAGCCTTATAAAAGCTATCCACGTAACAAAACATTTGTACCCCCTTAATATTTTGAAAAGAAAGTGCAGACATGACAAATGGTGAGTAAGATAATGTAAAAGTCCAAATCCAAGGACAAGACCTCAGGACAGTGATTCTTCAAGGACAGGGTAGTCAGAACAAGTTCTTGACAGTATTCAAGGAATTAATCTCTTTTCTTTGGGAGTACTTTCTTTTTTGTTTGCTGTAACTTTCCATGATTTTCCCAGTACAGTTTTTAAATCTCTATATTTAAAGACTACTATGCAAAAATACATATATCATTGTTAAAAAATTATGTTTGTTCCATGTATGTAGACAAATATATACATATGTATGATTTAGATAGAATAACAGAAAAGGCTGAGTAAATGGTAAAGGGGCCATAAAGTATGAATAAATGTGACTCGTGCCAGAAGACAAATGTGTCTTCAGTGCCACTGGTAATAGGCAACAACTGAAGTTCTTCAGTCTACTTTTTTGAGGGATTATGTGGGTATTGTAGGTTATCTTGGAAGCTCTACATAAAACAGCTTGAAATGTGATTGAGAAGTGTGCTTACGAGATGTTTGGGAAGCTGGCGCGGGAATAATGCATGAAACAATGAGTATCTCTTATGTTAAAGCTCCCTGTTAGAGACTAAGTACTGCAGTTATGCTAGCCCAAGACTTACCTTTAAGGAGCTTAGAAACAAGAATGAAATAAATTTCTGCTGCATACATTTCACTTGTGTAATGCAAGGCAACTTGTATTTGCTGTTACAGACTATGTTGCCTGTGTTGTTCCCTACGTTTAGAATCTGTTTTGCCCTTTCTTCATCTGACTAACACTTTTCAATACAGTAAGTCCTCACTGAACATCATGGATACGTTCTTGGAAACTGTGACTTTAAGCTAAAGGATGTATAATGAAACCAATTTTACTGTAGGCTGATTGATATAAACCAGAGGCAAGTTCCTATAGCATGCTTCTGGTCACACAAATATCAGCAAACTTCTAAATAAAGACCCAAAACACCTTTAATATTAAACATTGAAATAAATGTGAACTATCCATACATTGAAGAAAGAATGGTAAAAATAAGATTAATTAATTTACTTAAGTTTTGGTGAATCAGTGAGTAAGAGCAGTCATGGGGTGGAAGGTGAAGTCAAGAAATAAATTTTTGCAGAGCAATAATTGTAAGAAGCACCCCCTACCACCATGTACTTCAAAAACAACAAATATGGTAGACTTGCTGAGTGCTTTCATACTGCATTGTTGAGTGTCATGCATTTGGATGAGTATTACCTACTTTACAAATTTTTATTTGACAATAATTTGTATTCATTCATTCATTTTCAAAACCACTTATTCTAGTTCAGGGTTGTCGGTGACCAGAGCTTATCCCGGCAGCTCAGGGAGCGAAACAAGAACCAACCCTAGGTAAGACGTCATCCCATCGCAGGGTACACCCGCACACACACACCCACACTCAGTCACACTGGGACCATTTATACAGTAAATTTACCTAAGGTGCACATCTTTAGGATGTGCGAGGAAAACAGAGAACCTGTAGAAAACCCATGAAGATGGGGGGGGGGGGTGTGCACACCCTCCATAGTCAGTGGCCCTGGCTGGTAATTGAATTTTTTATCAACATTATAATGAAATGACATTGAATAAAACATTATTTGAGGACCTGTTGTACTTAACTTCGTATCTTCCAGAAAGACTCTCTTAATCTCCATCAATCTGTGTAGAGTATTCATTTCCCAGCGGAACTTCATAACTAATTATAACACTAAGAATAGTGTATTAGAGAAATTTCTGTATTCACTTAAATACTTATTTAGCAAATGTTATGGCAGTATGTGCAAGATACTTTTATTTATGTTACGTGATTTAATTGTTAGTCTTCACAAACCCCTATTAGTAAATATTATTGCTATTCTCATTTTAGCTAAGGAAACTAGATCACTGGATACATAGTAAGTGGTGGGATTTGAGGGCAGATAACCTGGCACCTGGGCCCATATTCTTAATTCTCAAGTGGAAACTACTCCAGAATAATGACATTCCACACTCAATAATCTATTTCCAGTGTCTAGGCAAGTTTTTGCACAAAATAAGGAAATAAAAGGTCAAAAAAAGGATAAAAGATATTAAAATAGTAACTTTATAGTCTAGCTGTAATCTAGGGTCACACTATTGAAAATTAGTATGGAATAACACAGAGAAATCATTTTATAGATGGCATGATTACAAGAGAAAGAAGTTCACTCCATTTGCATGACCATTAAGAGTTTTGGGTTTTGTGCAAAATTAACTAGAGCTAAAACAAGCAAATAAACCCAGTTAACTATCTACTTGCTGTGCTACTTCAGAATTAGGCTACTGTTGAAATTTAAAGTTGTCAATGTTATTTGAGTTTGTTGAATAAATAACACAAAAAAGAGGCTGTTGAATGTACAGATTTTAGTATAACATACTATATATTAAAAGTAGGGATGAAGTTCCTTTGGAAAGTTGTCAATTTACAAAGACTAGGAAAGGCACCAATAATAGGTAATGGTTTCATGCAGAATATTTTAAAAACTGGCAGGAATTAAATTAGGAAAAATGTGCTGATAAATTAACACTTTGTATGTAACTGAAGGTATCATATGATAAGAAAACAAGTAATGATTTCAATCATCTTTAAAATAAAATGGCCAAATAATAGAGGAACAACATCTGGAGTAGAAACAAAATTATCAGGAAAAGCTTGGAAGAAATATAATATGACAATTTAAAAGTTGTTAATGGCACAAAGAAGACCTGGCATGGTGGATCACGCCTGTAATCTTAGCACTCTGGGGGGCCAAGGAGGGAGGATTCCTTGAGCTCAGAAGTTCCAGACCACCTGAGCAAGAGCAAGAGCAAGAGATCCTGTCTCTAGAAAAAATAGAAAACTTATCCAGGCGTGGCAGTGAGCACCTGTAGTCCCAGCTACTCGGGAAGCTGAGGCAGGAGGATCGCTTGAGCCCAGGAGTGTGAGGTTGCAGTGAGCTTTGATGACACCACTGCACTTTAGTCAGTGTAACAGAGTGAGACAATGTCTCAAAATAATAAAGTAAAATAAAACAAAATCAAAATGGCACAAAGAAATTAAAGTAATCGAATGAAAGGCCACGAAGTCTGTCAATTGTCTAAATTGTTCATTCTGACGAGCCATGGCAACCTGACAACACATTTAACATTGCATAATCATCAGAAGAAATGAACAGCATTTGATGACCCCTCTATCAGACGAAGCATTTTAATTTATTTCTTGGCATAATAATGATAAAATTATGTGTTGCACTAGATCATTGTGCTTTAGGGAAAACATTTGCCATTCCATCTATTAATGTTGATGGATTGACATCAAAAAGCTCATCAACAAATAAAGATGTAGAATCAGACTTAAAGTAAACATGGTCTCGTATATTGAATGTGCTGAGCAGAACTATTTCTCCATATGGCATTTTTAAAAATTTGAGTGCTAAGTTCTATGAATAAAGAAAAGATCTGTGCAGGCCATCATCACTCACTTACCAGTTGTAGACATAAATTTAAGAACAATGTCAAATAGCAGCTGGTTTTCTGAAATGCTATATATATAGCCCCTGTAATACCACATATCTCTTCTTGAGTAGGTAAAAGATGAGAAATTATTTTAAAGCCAAAGTAGCTAAGCCTCAAAAGTGAACAGACAAAAAACTGGCCCAAGGGGAAAAATTGTAGCTGTTAAATGTATTTATGTACCTTCTTTTCTCAGGGAAATGATCTAAATTCTTGAAAAGAATAAGCCGGTGACTGATATTTGCCTTCTTTGTAATTTTAATATATTTTGTTGACATCTCACAATTATCTTTAATGATAATAGCTGTAATTTACTAAGTACTAACAATATGTTATATCAGACTTTGAAAAAATCTTTTTCTAATCTTCACTAGTTGGGAACAAAGAAAAGTACCAAAGTCCTGATAAAGTAATTTATTCCATATTTGCTGAACTAAGACATAGGAAACTGGGACTCAAAGCCAGGCCAAACTCCAAAACACACCTTTTCTGTATGAACAGTCATTAGCAACCCGAATCAGAATATTTTCTTTCAACATTAGAATCCATATCAATATTTAAAGGAAGAAAATAATGTCTGTTAATTTCTTTTCAGAGGCACAACGAAATTAATTGCCAGTTAATATGGTTCTGGGATTGCTGGTTTGTTGTTGTCATTCTCATCTTTAATTTTTTTCTAAATTCTTTCTTGTTGCCTCTCTACCTGTAATTTTTATTTTACCTTTTAAATGAATTGAACTAATGAATATTAGGCAACCACCTATGTTGGACCTGTATTGACTTTCCGATTGAAATTATGAAAAATAAAAAGATTCCAGACACCTGCTATATATTTCCATGATGAATAATTGCCCACTTTGAACTAAATACTAAAATTTCACCAAAGATTCAGGAAGTATGATCCTTACATTATGGTAGACTCAAAGAATCTCTAAATGTACACATTGAAATGTGTTTATTTTTCACTTCTTTAAGGCCCATGATCTAAATTATGTAGATAATATTTTTTCTTGTTATGATCTTCTATGGGATGATTATGTTTTTTTTAAAATCCATTACCTAAAATTAAGGATGGACTGAGGATGTGTTAGAACTACTATGCAGATGTGCTACAAGACACAGGCAGAATTCTTTGATATCATCAGTGTTATGTCGAGTTAGACTTAGTAACCAATTTATAATCTTTTTTAACTTTAGTTTAGCCATCAATTAACATTTAAAATGATTATTTACTTTTAATCCTTTTATATATATATATATATATATATATATATATATATAAAAGTTATTTTTACTCTACCCATGTTTTCTTTTAGCTGTTTGAGCAAATTTCAGACAGCTGAGTTAGTCTTTGTCTAGTAATTCCAATGTCTGTTTTTACTCAAGAATAGTTTCTGTTCATTGCTTTTTCCCCCCTGTGTATGGTGCATACTTTCTTCTTTCTTTACATACCTCATAGCTTTTTGTTTAAATCTCAATGTTTTTAATCTGTAATGTGGAAACACTGGAAATCAGATTTTTCCCCTAAGAGTTTACTGCTGGTGCTTTCTGTGGGTTATAGTGTTTTCTTTTTTAGTCACTTTTCTAAACCGCCTTTAAATAATTTATTCATTATGATATATGGTCACTTAAATCTTGGTTCCTTAATTTGTGGTGAGCTTGTGGTTTAGCAAAGACTTTCTAAATGCCTGAAGCCAACAAAAATAAATAATTAAAGAACAAACAAAAAAATCTTCTGGACTCTGCCCTGCTCTGGCCCTGTGTGGAGGCAGCCCTCAGGTCTTAGCCAGGCCATTTCCAGCGCTTCCTGAGCCTCCACCTGCTGCTTGCATTGAGTCTAACGATCAATGGGAGGTAAGAGCTCTCTTTTCAGATCTTTGTGAGCATATGTCCTCCCCTATTAGTGTGCATGGCTTTCTTGAAGCCCCATTATAGATTAGATCTTTTTAAAACTTTCATTTTTCAAAGTGGTCCTCTCCCCAGAATTTTCTGTCAGGACTTTGTGTGTCTAGTCTTGGCCTAATAGTAATCTTTTGACGCAGGCTTCAGTAGCTTTTTCATTTGCCTCTCGATATTTTTCAATATCATCCTCTGCTTAGCTGTTTCTCCTCGTTGAGGGAGTTCTTTTTTGGTAGGGAAAAATCAATGGCAAGCACCCCACATTCCTCCTTCAGAGAGCCCCGAGACTAGTCAAAATGCACAAACATAATCACTTGAGAACAGGGTCCACTCTGCTACCTCTGGAGTCAGAGACGTTTACTGGAAATGGGGGCTGCCATTTCCAAGACTGCCATCCTTCGTGGAAAAGGGATGGGGCAAGGCTAGGATAAGTTAAAATGACACAAAGCTTGCCCTAATATGCTTAATTAACCTTTTGCTTAATTCAGTGTAGGCTTGGTTGCTGTAAACCTTTGACTATTTTCCAAGGTTGTGACGTAGTTGGTCCTGGCAGTCATAATTCCATCTGTGTGAAGGGATTGGTCCTTATAGTTCCCTACTGCATTGTTTTTGCTGATGTCACTTAGTGAGACCTGCAGTTGTATTTTTAAAAACGGAATATGTAGTGATGTTCTTTTGCTTTAGCCATATATTTTGGCATATGATTTTCTAATAACTAGACCATGAAAAATGTTTCAGTTCAAATATAAATTAAACATATCCCTATTGCTAAAGCAGACATATACATGATTTCCTATTATAAATCCTGAATTGCTTACCTTATAAAGAGACAAGAAGGTAGGAAGAATTCTATTCTCAAACATGAACCAGCAATAGAGTTAAAAAAAAAATTCTGGAAAACACTTGGGGAAGGAAGTTCAAGAAACTAGCCTACTTTGGATACATTTAAATATTAACAAACTAGGTCATAACTACTAGAATAATTAGTAATTCTTTAAATTTTTGGCTTTCTCATAGCTATTAATTTTTAAAAATTTTCTCTTGTTTTTCTTAGAAAAACAAGCTGTGTTAGTCTTTTGATGACAGGAAGAAATTCTAGTGTCTAAGAAGTTTGAAAACTGGGAAATTCCATAGGAAGAATTAGGAAAAACAATAATACCTTTTAGGATGTTGAAGTATTTAGAGCTATAGTCACTTGATTCAATATTTTGATTGTCATTTACCTTTATTAATTATTAATCACCCTGAGAAGTACTAATTACTATTTTGATATTTCAGAAAAACAAATGGAGTTCAAAGCATAGCTAAATTGCTTGCCTAAGGTTGTATAGTAGATAGTATAAGTAGAATTTGAATCTACATTTTCAATGCTCTTTAAAGGAGGTGGCAACTGCTAGAAAGAGGGTATGAAATCAGGCTCAGTCGAAGGTCCTAAAGCAGCAGGGAGTATGTAGTGTACATAAAGCTAACATAAGGAAGAACACTAGATGAGAATATATGCAGTCTGAGTCCTTTCCTCACAGAAACAAATCTTACTAAATTCTACTATCACTCAAAGCAAAAGAAGTTATATAATCTCTAGATGATAAGACACATTCTGAAAGCAAAACACAATGTGGCATTGTTTCAAAAATGCAATGGACAGTTCCTAATATTTTAAGTATTATACAGCAAAATCCAGCCCTGTAGATTCCTCAAGGGAGGAGTCGATCTAAAGAGTCAAATACTTTATATTATTAATAATCCAAAAGATTAGTGATAATTTATATGAAAACAATAGTTTTTATTTTAAATAATTCTAAAAAAAAATTTCACACATGATTTATTAAACTATTTCTTTTTGTTGCAAATATTGTGCTTTCTGAATTGTGTGTGTGTGTGTGTTTCATTTCCTTTTCTATCAGGCTGTCATCAAAAATATTAGAAAGATTCTTCCAGCTGGATCATTCCAAGAACGGTTCCTTTGAGCCTTTCCTCTACTCTTAATTGACTGATGGTCATATTGAGATATGAAAATCACTCTAAAAAACCTTTGACTAAATTAAAAGTAAGATCAAATCAAAGAATTATGAGAAATTTAAAATCACTGTAACAAAATAAGAAAAATCTCTCGTCATTGAGTTCTAAGTTAATTAGCATTAATTATGTATTTTAAAAGGGTAGCAGCAATATAATTTCCATCTAAGTGAACTACAGCCAATTTTCAGTTCATTATTATGAACAAGCCAGTTACATATACTTTGCCCTTCATAGAAATTTCATGATTTAACGCCCTGAGATTCTTAAAACTAATTTATTCTCAGAGTAGTCTGGGAATTAGCTGTCATAATCACCATTATACAAACAAAAATTAAAACAATGATATTACAGTATTTAAGTAGACTTACAATATACATATCAGGAACACTTTGGTTTTTTTAATTTCTAATTTAATCCTCATAAAATTTTCCAACATATTTCTCTACAGCATCATTGTGTCAATTAAAAAAGAAGTCATAAGGGAAAGGTGACTAAATTTATAAGATTAAGTTTTCAAGCAGAATTGGTGACATAGTTATACAACTCAACTGCTTCAGCCTTGTTTTTCCTCACTTCTGAATTTTGTGTGCTTGATTCAATATATGAAATAAATATGCCTTTTCAGAGAGTTATAATAAAATCACATTCAATTTTAAATTCTGGTGTTCAGTAACCAAATTGTACATGATAAAATTAAAAATGGAAAATGTTCAAATATTGTTCAAAATGAGAATTGAGACAATTATTAGAGGTGCCATTTTGAGTAAAGAAGTGAAAAATAATTAGTTACTGCTAGGTGGGAATTCAAAACAGATTTTCAAAGAGAGAATAGGAAACCATAAAAACAATTTGATTAACCTTGTGGAATGATTCTTGAGAGGAAAAAGAAATTTCTGTTTCCAATTTAACCATGCAATTATTTTTGTTTTTTAAATTTCCATAGATTTAGGGGGTACAAGTGCAGTTTTTAACATGTATATATGGTACAGTGTGGAGAGGTTTGGGCTTTTAGTATACCCATTGCCTGGATGTTGTACATTTTACCCAATAGGTAATTTTTCATTCTTCACCCTTCTCTTAAACTCCCACCTTTGGAGTCTCCACTGTCTATTCCACTCTGTATGACCATTTGTACCCACAGTTTAGCTCCGACTTATAAGTGAGAGCATGTGGCATTTGATTTTCAATTCCTGAGTTACTCCACTTAGGATAATAGCCTCAAGTTACATCCAAGTTGCTGCAAAAGACATTGTTTAATCCTTGTATATGTCTGAGTAGTATTCCATGGTGTATATGTATTACATTTTTTTCAATTCACTCATCAGTTGGTGGGCACTTATGTTGATTCCACATCTTTGCAACTGTAAATTGTGCTGTGATAAACATTCAAGTGCAGGTGTCTTTTTGGTAAAATGACTTATGTTCCTTTGGGTAGACACCCAGTAGTGGGATTGCTGGATCAAATAGTAGAACTACTTTTAGTTCTTTGTGAAATCTCCATACTGTTTTCCATAGAGGTTGTACTGATTTATATTCCAACCAAAAGTGTATGAGCATTCCCTTTTCACTGCTTCCTGCACCAATATGCAAAAATGCTCAGCATCACTAATCATCAGAGAAATGGAAATTAAAACCACAATGAGATACCACCTTATCACAGTCAGAATGACCACTATGAAAAAGGAGTTGTTTTCTGATGTACTATCTAGTAAAATCACCAGTGCAAGCATTTTCCTGTAGAAACTTTTAGTTTCACTCTACTACAAAAATTCTTTGTTGATATTACATAACATTTCTAATTGGTACTCTATTGAATATTTAGTTACTGTATCTTTTTTACTTGTACTAGTAATTTATAGTTCTAACATTTTCTTGGTTGACTTATTTATAATACAAGGAATCTTTGTGTTTATAAATTTTTTCATTTAATTTGACATCCAAACATACTGTGGTACTTAAAAAAATTCATTATGTTCGTCTTTGACCTATACCTCTCTGAAGTCTTTACATGGATGAATCTTTTTACTGAAGCATCAAGACCATCTTTACATGTATCTCAACCCTTAGAAATGTATATTCAAGATTAAAATTATTATGAGAGCTATCTGAAGTTTTATTTAGAGATCCTATGTATTTTTACATTTCTATCTATTGATTATCTAGCTTTGTATCTATAATATCTATGTATTTTTCTAGTTACAAAAGTAGATTATGCTCATTGAACAAAGACTTCAAACATAAACAAAAAAAATTACAGTTGACATTTGAACAACATGAGTTTGAACTGCACAGGTCCACTTATACACAGATATTTTTTGGTATATGTATTGGAAAATCTTTAGGTGAGACAGTTTGAAAAAACTTGCCAAGGCATTGTATAGCTTAGAAACATCAAACAAAAAAAAAAAAAAAGAAAGAAAGAAAAATTATGGATGTCATGAATGAATAAAAAGGTATATAGTTGCTAGTCTATTTTATCATTTACTATCGTAAAATATGCACAAATCTTTCTAACAGAAAAGGTTAAAATTTATTACAACTGAGGAATGCCAACACAGACTGTACATGGCACCATTTGTGATGGACAGAAATGTATATGAACATAAAAATGCAGTATTAAATCATAAGTGCAAACACTTTACTGTAGTATGTACCATACTACTCTAATAACTTTATAGCCACCTTCTGTTTCTATTGCGGTGAGCTCAAGTGCTGTATTTGCTTAATACACAGTATGACCTGTGATGCTAATCATCTCCACATAAGCAGTTCATCTCTCCAGTAAATTGTATATTACAGTAAAAAGTGATCTCTCAAGGTTCTTGTGTATTTTTTATCATGTTCAATACAATACTGTAAACCTTGAATAACATTATGGACCCATACAAAGTGTCATTAGTGATGCTGGAAGTGCTCCCCAAAAGCACAGTCATGATATTACAAAAAAAAGTCGAAATGCTTGATATGGACTGGAGCGTGAGGTCTACAGCTGCAGTTGCCACCATTTTGGACAGAAAGTTCATCTTGTAAACAGATGATGTAAACTCAGGGTATCAATAAACACAGTACAGTACTATCAGTGTATTTTCTCTTCCTTATGATTTTCTTAATAACTTTTCTCTGACTTACCTTATTGTATGAATAAAGTATGTAGTATATATAACATACAAAATATGTGTTAGTTGACTGTTTACATTATCAGTAAGGCCTCTAGTCAGCAGTAGGGTATTAGTATAATAGTGACGTTTGGAGGAGTCAAAATTTATGTGCAGATTTCAACTGTGTGGGAGGTCTAAGCCACTAACTCCCGTGTTATTCAAGGGTCAACTATAAAACATAACAAAACAAACTTAATGCAGTCTTCCAACATGACCACAGTTGACCTTTAATTTAATTCTTCAGCCCATAACTGGGCTTTGCTTATTTTATTTTTAATGGTTTAATCATATCATTTATATAATAATGTGCTATTTTTATATGATTCCTTTAAATAAGCATAAATCCTAATGTTGTGTTTTATAAACATTCTTTTAACATGTGCAATCTATTGCATTAAGTGGCTGTATCATCATTTACATAAATATTCACTTACACCTGGGCTCTTGAATTGCTTATAAATTTTTGCCACTGCACATAATAGTGTTAAGTATGCATTTGCTACTCTGGAGGCTGAGAAGGGAGGACCATGTGAGCCTATGAATTTGAGGTTGCACTGAGCTATGATGACACCACTGTTTTTATAATCATGTTGTTACCTATTTAAATCCCCTCCGAATCAACCTCTTGTCTCTGCCTTAAAATGTAATATCTATAAATAGGCTATTTATATTTATTTGTCAATAATAGACAAATACATCAAACCATTAATTGAATAGCCCAAGTAAAACATGGAAGGCAAAGGCTGAAATACTTCCAAATGGTTAGGGATAATTTTAGAAAGTGCTAAAAGCAAAACACAACTTTGACTTCCCTTTCCATCATTTTTACATTCCCAAACACACAAATACACAAGATAATAAAGTTTAAAAAAATAGCAAATCCAGATAATTTTCTAAACATATATTATAAGCCTATAATCTGTTACATATATTATATCAGTCTATTAAGCAATAATTATGCAGCTTTAGTGTGTCTGAAGAAAAGGTAAAAGGTAATGACAAAATAGTAAAACAACAGCTAGTATTAATCATGTGTGTAACTTTTGCTACATGGCTATTAAAAACATGTGTATTTTACCAGTAATTAAAAGTTAGGAGGCATTTTTCTGAAACTTTACCAGACGTAAGAAAATGCTATCTAAATAAATATTCATTTCAGGTAAAAAAAAAAAATCAAATATTTCCCATTTTCCTACTTGCAAAGCTAATACAATTTTTTAATCAGTTGTCAAATGATCCCAATTAGAAACTAAATATATATGTCACAGTCCTCATTCCATGAGCTTTGTATGTTCACTAGTCCTGAGTTTTTCAGACTCTTCAACCAAGGAAATCTGTGCCTGCTGTTTTGCATTTCCATGCCCAGGTATACATTCTTTACCCCTCTCCGCCCTGCCTTCTGTCCCCAAAAGCTGGCTAGTATGATTTTGGGTTGGTTTGGAAAATGAGAAACCTGCCCGGGGTTGCAAGAAGTGCGACCAGGGGACGAGCGCCCAGCATCAGCTCCGTGACTGCTGATTTGTAGGAGACCAGCTATTTCCTCCAATCAAAGTTCACCGTTTCTCGTTTCTCGCAAAACACACATCTCCACAGAACTACTTCCAGGGCTAGCAATGGGAACAGCTTTATTGTTACTCTGCCCATAATGCTGCACTATCCCTTCTGGTCAATTTACACTTCTCAGAAAACAGTCCGTTTATTGTGCTCTCCTTGATTTATTCTAATGAAAATTTGTCCTTTGCCTTCTGGGATCTAGAATACTAATATGAACTCTCTCTTTCAGTGAAAGCCTAGCCTAACAAAAATGCAATTGAGTAGCTGAAGCTACATCCATCTCTTCTCCGATCTTTGAAGAAGTTCCCACAACACTCAAGGAATACAATTATAAGAACCCTGCTGTTTGCCTGTAGTTTACCTTAAGGATAGAGACCATTTATTTGCTCTCCATTTCTTTATAAGGTTTTACACAGTGTACAGTCACATAGTAGATTTTGAAAAATTGAATTTGCTCACATGGTATCTAGAACCCCACTCATGCCGAACCTGCTTCCTCACACTTTTTTTTCCACTTATTATTTTTGTCTTACAAGTGTAAAACGAATGCTTTGGTAATACTGTTTGATCGATTAATATATTTTAGTTTGCTCCAGCCTTTGTTTTACCTTTCTTTTCTATTTCCTCCTCTGTACTCACCAACTATTTTTCATTCTTTTAATCATTTATTCTATTTCTGTTATGTGAATTCTGAGCGATTTATCAACTCCTGCATAAAACACACCCTAATCAGAAAAACAGGTGACATTTTGGAGGCTGGTCTTTTCAGATTTTCATGTCATTTTTTCAATCTCAATTTAGGAAGAACAACCAATCTTTTAAAATGTCATCTTGAGGCATAGTTGTCAGTTTTGTGTCTTAAGCTCTTAAGCTCTTTGAAAAGAGGTGGAGGGCTTTAATATCAGAAATACAGTCTGTAATATATAAATGGTATGCACAGAATTATTAATAAATCTGATTTTGCCATATGTCCTCATTACTCACTAGAAGTGATAGGCTATTAGACTATAATATTAACTCTGTCAAGCAATTAGACATTCTTTATATCTCATAATTAAATTATGCATTTTTTTGATTTTTTTTAGAACACTCAGACTCCTTACATATCCAAAGAAACTGGATACAAGAGAATAAATAAAATAAAGAATTTAATATTCAGAAATCTATTCTCCTTTTTTAAGAAAAGAATTCTAAAAGTAAAAGTAGGGAAAGAAATAATGTAGCTAAAATTTTTATGTCGTATATCTTTAATGTACTTATAAAAGTCAGGTAGGAGGGCATCTTGTGGTTTATTTTAGCTATTTCAACCTATGTTTTGGAAACAGAAAACTTCAAAGTGCAGTCATTTATCAAACATATCTAAGCATTGGTACTATTCAGAAACTGTCTTTGCTCTAGTTATAAATCTTTACTAAATGTAGCAATTCCAGTTCTCTCTGCTTCCCCTCTTCCAAATATGAATGTGGCCACTCTTTTATGAACAGGTATGTTTTACTGAGCTATTTATGTGATGTTCAGATAAAAACTAAATCCTCTGGTACTTGAGTAGGAATAGCATTCAATCTTTTCTTACAAGAGTCCGTCTGGGATAATAGAAAACAACTAAATATAAAGGAATGCATAAACTAGTGAATAATGGCGCATGTCAGATTTATGGTTTGTATCCATGAAAACACTGTGTCAGCTGTAACACAATAGAAAATGTCGCTGCAACTGTATATTGTGTATATGGATTTACATATTAATTATGTGTGTTGGGGGTTATGGTTTTAGTATCTTATTTGCTTAGCGTTTCTTACCTTCCAAGTGGAAAAACGTGGTATTTATATTCCAATTAGAAAAGCAAAATAATAATAATCCTGCCCACTTTTATTTATGAGGTATGAACCACTTGATCATATATTTTGGGTATAGGTTTTCCTCAAGTAAAATTCCTGTACAACTCATTCTTAGGGCTGCTCAAATTCTTTGGTTCTGGATTTTATTTCAAAGAATATGGTTTCAATAATTGGGACATCAAAACAGCTTTCAAAATGCTTTTGTTTTTGATGTGAATTGCAGCAATTCTGGGTTTTGTAACAGATACAGTGTCTGGCTAACCCAATACTTGAATATACTCAATCACCGCTAACTACTTTTCATCTGCATCCATTGATAAGCATATGAAGACTTGTATGCATATGAAGACTTGTTTTCCAATCCTGGGACCTGTTGATGGAGGTTTGAGGAAGATCATGTAGGAATGGAGAAGCAGCATTTGGTCTCTTCCCAGCTTCTTGTATGGGAATTGAACCTCAGTGGTTAGACATTAAAAGTCAGCAGTAAGGTGAAGAGTTTAGTTGAGAAGCTCTGAGGACTCTGGAGTTAAACAGTGCTATGTTAAGACCCAGGGGATAAAATAATTGTTATTCTGCAAATCTTACAGAATTCTCTCACTTCAAATGTTAGGGTATCTGGGACCATATGAGGACATTGCTATTGGCACCAACCATGGCAAATTTATATGATGAATTGATTGCAACCATTAGATGCTTTTGATAGCATCTCAGATGATGGATTTGAAAACAGAATAGAAGGGGAATAACATGCCGTGAGGTGACAGTGACTGGAAACCTGTTTGGTGAAACTTTGTGTGGCCAGACCCCTTCAGGGACTGTCTGAATGAGAGACATGAGGAAACCATTACTCAATTGCAAGAAACACAGCCTGACCTTGTGGGATGTGGAGATGTTCAAGCACTGACTCTTTATCAGGCATCATGGTGTTTTAACCACGCTTCTCTCCAAATATCTGTTCTCTCGCTCTCTCTACCAAATAATTTCCTTTGTAAGGCTCCTGAATTGGCACACCGTAAAACACTGACCACAACTCTCCATGCCCTTAGATATCTATGACATAAAGTCAACCACAAAATTTTCTCTGATTTTTAGCAAAAATTCTTTAGTAAGTGAAGTATCTATTTCAAATTCCGTTATCTGTGCAGAGCTCAAGTTCACCCAGTACACCACGGTCCAGTGCTCCATGTCATCAGCAAGCAATGAAGCAGCACCTCTAAAGAACTTAGAGTGAGCCAGAATGTCTTTATTTTTAACAATGTGAGAAATTTGGTGATTGGGTAATGTGTGGACTGGGCATAGATCCCGTTGGTGCAAATGAAGGCAAGAATAAAAATATGAATTATTATTGTCAATGTGATCTCTCCAGTATACATAAGTGGAAAAATATAGCCCTGCTTGAATAACACTGTATGTTTATTTTTAACCTTGTGGGAATACCAGCTATAAATAAAAAGTGATAATAACTTTGTGGTTTTTTTCCATGTATGGGTTATAATAATCTATTGTCCCATAGGAAATATTTTATGTGATTCATAATGGGAAAATAATGCTTCCTAAAGTGTAAAGGAGTGAAAGTTTCTCTTTATTGAGAATCTACTGCATGCTTGGTAATATACCTGCATTTATTCTCATCCTCAAAGCAAGGTAGTACTTTTATCCTCTTCCTGCTGATAAGGAAATTGAAATTTGTGGAAGTGAAGGATTTTACATGAGGTCATATTTACACAAGGTCTATTATTTTGAAAAACTGGATCATGAAAGTAAGTCAGCCTGGAATGAAAGCCCTTACATCAACCAAAGCAACAACTCTATGCATATGGATCATTTTAGAAATAAAAGCAGTAATTAAAGTTGAACCTTTTTACAAACTTTATAATGAACTACATTGATTAAACATGCAGAAAGAAAAAATAATTTGGGAAAGAAAAAATAGCTATAACTCTCCTCACCAAATCTGACAAATCCACACAATGCCATGCTGAGAGCCCACACCATTCTAGTGGTATTAATTCCCTAGAATAAGAAGTGATTTTGAGAATAAGTTTTAACTCTCTCATTTCTCAGTCTATAACTTCCTATCCACATTCTGAGAAATATTAGACAAACTGCGTGAGGCCTAGTAGTGTGCAGGATTTTATGCTATTAAGCAGGCATGAAAGTTGAGAGCCTCGTAAATATTAATCAAGACTAATGAACAGTGGGAGACTGCTGAATATCAGTCTGTACTGGGGGAAATTTTGAATTAGAGACACCACTTCCTAACCAATAAATCAGTGGTGAAAAATTGAAGGCATTCTCACGCATCTGCTTATGTAGCTAGATCTCTGGTCCTGAAGGAGTATACAGTGCAGATTCGAAATGGATGTAATTTTATCACCCCACATGGAGCTTCTGCATTTTTAACTGGATCATATTTTTAAAAATTTTAATTACCTGCAAAAGAAGCTAGATTGTATCATAAAAAACTTAAGTATATTACATAGTATCAGAGTTAAAATAGTTCAGGAGTAAAGAGAGCTTGTCTCATTTTACCTCATTGGCATTCGAAAATCTTGCCCAAAGGGACTAGAGCAGTGGTCTCCAACCTTTTTGGCACCAGGGAAAAGTTTCATGGAAGACAATTTTTCCATGGACTGGGGCTGGGGGAAGATGGGGAATGGTTTTGGGATGATTCAAGCACATTACATTTATTGTGCATCCAAACCTCTCTGCATTTGCAGCAGCTCCCCAGCACTAGCATATCACCGCCTTAGCTCCACCTCAGATCATCAAGCATTAGATTCTCACAAGGAGAGTACAACCTAGATCCCTCGCATGCACAGTTTACAGTAGGGTTCACATGCCTATGACAATCTAATGCTGCTGCTGATCTGACAGGAGGTGGAGCTCAAGCAGTGATTAGAGTGATGGGGAGCAGCTGTAAATATAGGTGAAGCTTCACTGGCTCATCTGCCGCCCATCTCCTGCTGTGCGGCCTGGTTGCTAATAGGCCATGGACTGGTACCGGTCTGCACCTGGGGTTTGGGAACTGTAGGACTAGAAGACTCAAGGTTAAAAGGAAAGCTGAAATGCTAAAAGTTGATTGGCTTATTGCTTTTATTCAATGAGCCTATTACTGTTTTTTCTCTAAGTTCACATACAATTTATAACAGAAAAAAAAATCTTCCATCCTAATTCATAATTTTATAAATAACACAAATAATCTACATAATTCCATATTAATGGTTGTCCATTAATGAAAAAAATTGTTTATAGTAGATGACATTAATATTTATTAAGACAAATCTGACAGTGGATAGTGACATTTATGATTTTATAATATTTTTGATGCTGAGACACAAAAATACGGAATTTAGTTGACACAGGTTTTTTTTTTTTAATATTGTTCTTTAATATTCAGATAGGATTTCAAGCCTACACTATGTTTCTGCACCAGGCATTAATTTTGTTATTTTGTTACTTTAAATTATTATGTGTACATAATAGTTGCATATATTTATATGGTACATGTGATATTTTGATTCAGACATACAATGTGTAATAATCAAATCAGGATAATTGGAGTATCCATCACCTCAAACACTTAGCATTTCCTTGTGTTAAGAACATTCCAATTTGACTTTTTTAGTTATCTTAAAGAATAACACAACTTATTGCTGACTATAGTCACTTTGTTGTGCTATCAAATATTGTTCATTTTATCTATGTTTTTGCACCTGTTAACCATCCCCACTCTGTGCCCTGCTCCTGCTACCTTTTCCAGCCTCTGGTAGCAATCATTGTCCTTTCTGTCTCTATGAGAGCAATCATTCTATTATTTAGCTCCCACATACGAGTGAGAACATGAGCGTTTTGTCTGTCTGTGCTTGGCTTACGTCATTTAACATAACGTTCTCCAGTTCCATCCACTTTATTGAAAATGACAAGACTTCATTCTTTTTTATGGATGAATAATATTCCATTGTGTATATGTGCTACTTCGTTAATATTTTAATGAAAATATTTAGAACTTATTGTTAACAATATGAATATTTCCTTATATCATCAAAATGAGGACTAAAATTTTATCCTGAATAGATTTGACATGAGCTGTGTTTATTGAAAGGACACAAATACATGTATTAAGGACACAGAAAAGATAAGAGCCAGGAAATAAGCTGGAAATGGTGGACATCATTCAGAGATACACTAGTCATTACTAAGTTAGGTAATGGTACAGCAAAATGCTATAATTAAGCATTAACCACTAACAGTTTTTCAATTTTTTATTACTCAAAATTTCTAGACTCATTGAAGGCAGGGAGTGATGTTGATCTCCAAAATATTGTCACTGCCTTTTAATTGGTAGTTGTTTAATAGATATTTAAGAAAACTTTTAAAAGGAAAAACTATACATTGCAGTTTTTCGTTCATACAGAAGAATTTGTACTCTCTTCAATGACAACAAATACTCTCATTGCAAATGTCCAAATATAGCTAAAATTATAATATGGTTTCCCAACTATAAGTAATGTTATAAAAATGGAAGCAGTTATAATTTTATGTCTCTTTTAGTAAATATCTGTGCTTAGGCACTCATTTCATTCCAAAATTACAACACAAAACTGATTTTTTTGAGAACATGGATCTTAGTTATTCTATGATATTAAATATATAAGTTTATTTGCATTTTGAGCTTACTAAATGCTTATATTTGATATTTTAAGGAGATAATACTCTGAATGCGCCATATTTTACATTATGTGTGGAAGAGATCTTTTTTTATATAAATAAAACTATGTGTGAAAATTAGCAAACAGAAAATTAATTACACAGATGACAATAACATAATTGGCTATCTTTAGATTTTTTGTTTGATTTGTTTTGCTTTATCTTAATATTAATGATAAGGTTATCTTATTTTTTCATTTAGGAGCACAATCAATGGAACATTTCTTTGATCCTGAATTTTATGATCTTTTGGAACTATTAGGGGTGATTTAATCAATATTATTAAAGTACATCAAAATAGAAATCTTACATAATTCTGTTGGCTAATATCCATTTTGGATATAATTTTGTTTAATATTAATAGTTTCTATCTCATCTCTTACTTATTTTTGATAGGAAGCTGCTTATTATATATCAAAGTTTCAAAATATATTTATATTTAGCACAGATACTTCTTATTATTTTCAGTCAATATTTAGAACAAATGCTTTGAAAAACTCTGAACTAATTAAAGAGGCCAACAAAACAAAACAAAAAATTTCAAAATTAACTTTAATGGAAAAGCACAATAAATCTCCAAAGTTCTTCATTGTTCAATATAGGATAACCACTGCAATGTAGGTATATCATTAGAAACAATAACAACATAAACATGGCAAGGCTGAGATATGTAAATTGTATTTAAAATTTATAATAAATGTTAAAATAATAAAGGTAATCCAGGTTATCCTAAAATTTAATAAATAGAAGTCTAATAGTTCTATACCAAAACATAAAATAAAAATTTGTATCTATTCATGTGGTCCTTTGATGTAAATTAAAACGAAAACTTATCTAAATAGTAATGAGTATCAGATTTAATTAATGGTTAAAAAGCAATATTAAAAATAAATTATGTGAGTGAACTAGATATATATTCACACCTTTTAATTCTTGCTGGGTTTAATAACAGCAAGCCAAGCTTATTTAATATCAGAAGATTTAGAGACACACAAAATAATGTTTACTTTTTTCCCTCTATGTGAAAAGAAAAATTTGTTGCTCCAATTATCTAGATTTATTGCCTTTAATTATTTTTCTTTCTTCAGCATGAGTTATAATTATTTGTATGTAATGAAAGATTGACCTAGAGAAAGGAGGAGGGTGGCTCAATCTTAAGATTAATTCTAACACGACTGTGACACGTAGTGCAGCATAGCCTGGCGATTAATGCCTGGGTTTGTGATGGACCTGTGCACCATAATGCATTTTCTTGTGGTAAAACCTCTAGAGTTTCTTGTCTAACTTTGGTTTTCATCCTTTTAGGTTTGGATTTATTCTTCACAAAGATGAAGCTGCACTACAAAAAATTGATCTTGAAACTATGTCATACATCAAGACAATTAACTTGATGGACTATAAGTGCGTTCCTCAATCGTTGGCATATACACACTTGGGAGGATACTACTTCATTGGCTGCAAACCTGACAGCACTGGAGCCACTCCACCACAGCTCATGGTGGACAGTGTCACCGACTCAGTCATTGGGTTCAATAGTGATGTGACAGGCACTCCATATGTCTCTCCAGATGGACACTATCTTGTCAGCATTAACGATGTGAAAGGTCTTGTGAGGGTTCAGTACATCACCATCAGAGGAGAAATACAGGATGCTTTTGACATTCACACAAATCTGCACATATCTGACCTGGCATTTCAGCCATCCTTTACTGAAGCCCACCAATACAACATCTACGGTAGCTCAAGCACACAAACTGATGTGCTCTTTGTGGAGCTCTCCTCTGGGAAGGTCAAGATGATAAAGAGCCTTAAGGAACCACTCAAGGCAGAAGAATGGCCTTGGAACCAGAAGAACAGGCAAATCCAGGACAGTGGCTTGTTTGGTCAATACCTGATGACACCTTCGAAGGACTCTCTCTTTATACTAGATGGACGACTCAATAAGTTAAACTGTGAGATCACTGAAGTTGAGAAGGGAAATACAGTCATTTGGGTTGGAGATGCCTAGGAACCCTGTTACATAATTATTGAATGAAGAGTTTTACAGTACATTGCACTTAATCCATTATTTAAATTTACAGCTTAACTTTCAAAGTTTATATTCTAGTCAAACATAATTACTTGGTTGGCCCAAATAAAATAGATTGTTTTTACAAAGACATACACAATTAACAATATTGGATGATTAGGAATATTTAATAAGAAATTACAAAAATCACAAGAATCAAACATCTACTATGTTTTAAAACCAATACAATTGGATTTTAAATTCTTAAAAAAAAATAACTAAACTGCAGGGAATTTCAGATGACTTAAGCGTCTTTTCATTTTAAAGGTAGTTTTCTATTTTTCCCTCTGTCCTTCTGGTATGCTTAAACCAGAAATAAAAGGTGTCGTGGAACCTTAAAATACTTAATTCAAAATATTCTGTCCCGTCCACTGTTTATAATCTTTTGTGCCTTGAAGGGAATGTCACAGGAGGAAAAGGAAAGCTAAAAGCTGCATGCTGACCACCCTCATAACTATAAATCTCTTGTCATTAAAAAATGTTTAACATCTCTTGCGCCAAATCCTGCCTTCAGTCATTTATTTAATCCTCAGTGGAATATCATTTGAAGGCATAAGTTGGCCTTAGGTTGTATACAGGTGACAAACTCTATCTGACATTTTCTGTATTATCTGCAGCATGCTATAGAAAATGTAGAGGAAGGGAGGAAAAATAATTATGGTAAAAATGTTTGCAATGCATTATCTATCATTTTGCTTTCAATCACTAGAGTGCATTATATTTTTAATGCAAGTCTGTCTGGGATGTTAACTGCTTACAAATGTTTACTTCTTATTAGCAGAATAGATTCTTTGTTTTCAATTAGTCCAGTGTTGCATCATCAGAAACTTTCATTTCTAAAAAAAAAAAAAAAAGCATTACTGTGTCTGCTTAAGGTAAACCTCATATAGGGAAATGAACACCTAGGAGAAAAAAACTGGCAAGAGAACTGATAAAATATTATGTGGCTTAGAAAAATTAGTAATAGAAGCTGAAAAGAAAGGGTAGCCCCACAGTAGTGAGTAAAGATGTACTTCTCCATTGTTTTGCTATTTAAAAAATAAAGCCCATAGAAAAACTTCATACCTAAGAATTTTCCTAAATGACCTCTTCTATTCAACTCCTACATAATCCTAAAATCACCTGAGTTCTCACTAACTGTGTGCCGTAGTTTGAAACCTAACTAATCCTCTTATTTGAGGCACTGCAGAGAAATAAAAAATTATTGCTTCTTTTTTTTTTTAAGGGGAAAAGAGAAGGCCAGTAGAAGTAGATTAAAACTAGAAAGCTGGTTTGTTGAAATAAGCAGATAATTATCCAGGCTTAAAGTAATAGCTTACATGTTTTGAGAATCTTTTTACTTATTTTTGTTTTTATTGTTGCTAGAAATGCTAATGGGCTGTTGAAATGACCTCCATTTACTGAAGGGAACCCAATAAGGTCTTTTTTAAATACAAAATTTTAATCAAGTTTAAATTGTGTAAAACTGCTTAGAACCTGAAATTTTATAGTGTGTAATATCTTCTGTGTATATAGCATCCTGAGCTGTGTGATATAGTAGATTTCTTCTTAGCTTAAGGAAACATTATGCGAGATAGATTTAATAAACAACAAAAATCAGCTTATGTTTCTACTTATTGAATCTGCTTTACTTTTTAACAATTTTCTCCCTTGTGAACATGAACCATATAAAATGTCTGTGACTTAATGATTTAATGTAAGTCTGTCGCATACCTCCTACTTTGGTAGCTTACACCACGTGGATGCTCTGTCTGTAGATACTGCTTGATAAAAGGAGAATAAACCTCTTACATTTTAACCCTTGAGAGTTTAGTCAATGATTTAATGTGCATGCTATTCTTTCTGTTCCTCCCAGTGCTTCACACATAGTCTGGTGCCTGCATTATTTTGAAAGTAATTGGATGAAATGGAGGTAGAGGATAAGTAAAGTGAGATTGATCAAGGAAAGGAAATTTACTTTGCCTTTTTATACAAAAATCTAAATTGCCATACCCTGTCATCCGTTAATGCTTATAGCAAGGCATATATCCTTTACATGATATCTATCTCTTTAGAACCCCTTACTGTAAATTAAAGGAAAGAATATCAGAATGGGAATATCGAAAGTATACTCAAAAGAATAAACTTTTCTTTCCACATCCTTACACTGTTAACCATACAAATATTAAACCACTTAAAAAAACATTTTAACTGTTAAAATGCTGACATTTGTGAACTTAGAAAAAGCAGATGCAGTATTTATGCTACAATTATTTCTGAAGTAGATAGTTCTTTCTTCAAAGATAGGGTAAGAAATAGTATACCGGGCGTCAGCATGATGCTACACATAGCTCTGTTAAAGTGTTTTGCAGGTAGTCATCTCATCAATAACATGGGTATGTATAAAAAGGGCAACTGAAGAAAAACTAGCATAAAATGATGACTAAACTCACTTTTATAAAAGCTGTAACATCACAGCATAGATTTTTAACAGGACGAAGGAAAAAGTGAAGTGATACCAATGAAGGGCATGAAATGAGTAAAAATATAAAAGCAGGAATGAGAATAAAATGTGGGGAGATCATTATGCAAAACTGACTGGACAGAGTAAATGACTTCTGGAGAAAAGTTGAAACAGATAAGACAAGAAGGTAGGTTATGATCAGTTTTTGAGTGAAAGAGATAAAGATTGAAACTAATTTTAAAAATTTGGAATTAATTCAGATAATAGAGACCTAACATTAATCTTTAAAAGATAACTGATAGTAAAAATAGTACTTAAAAATTTTTTAATTTTAATGGAATGAAAATTTAACTGAAGAAAAAGGAAATTATAGGAAAAGATTTCAGGTAGCTATTGCAAAAATGTCATTTTATGGTTCTTAATACATGATATTTAAATTGAAAGTATATATTAAAAAATAAAACTTCTTAAGGAATCCTACCAAAATGGCAACTGAATAACTATAGATCATAAAAGAAACAAAAATGATAGGAGTCAAATATGACATCTTTGAAATAAGAAAGCCATGAAGGAGAGCCAGATTCAGGTGAGACAATGAAGAGTTAGAAAAAAGGCAAATTAAATAGAAGTATAGAACAAGGGATATACTACCAGAGAAGTGTCATCCTGTACAGCAATTCAATATAACTTTTAGGAGTCATGCAACCTTCTATTTAAATATATCTGTGTAAAGTTCAAACACTTAAAAAATTGCAATTCACCTTTCTGATTCCTATTCAAAAGTTCTTCACAGAGTTTTCTTTTATAAAATAATTTGATTGAATTTTACATTCTCTAGTTAAGATTTTATAAGATAAAACAATATGTTTAGTCATATCTGACAATTTACATATACTTTTAAAGTGAGAAAAAAGTTTAAGAACAATATTGCTATTCATGGAAGCCCACAAATTAAGATGAAAATGTACAACCCAACGTTACAATCTTAAGAACTCATTTAGAATGTTCCTTTATGGGCAAAGACAACAAAAGAAGCACCTACCAAAAGTCTATTTTCACTTTTCTTCCACTCATGCTTTCATGTTATGCACCTCTCCTGAGAAATTTCACAGGAAGAAATACGTTCTGAAAGTCATGTTATAGAAATTATCAGCTGCTTTTTTAAGTCATGGTAAATTTCCCCAATTTTCTAGAAGACTAAGTCATAATCATATGAGTATAGTGTTTTGTTTGTCTGCATTTAATAAATTGCACAGTCCTGTTGGTGAATGAAAAAGCGCTTAGCTTTTCAGTAATATTCAGCTGGAAAATGAAGCTGTCTCTATGGTATCTAATGGTTACTGCACAGCTATTTTCCAATAATTTGCAGCTACAGTTGGTGAAGTGGAAAAGTTTTAACAGTTGTTTGCTTACACTAGACTTTAATAATGATAAAGTTCTCAGTATTTTGGGACTTGTGTTCATGTTCATAATTAAGTTTTGTATGTAGTATAATTTGGTTGAAATTGAAAAGGAACATGCTAAGATAACAAACATATTCTGTTTTGATGTTTGGCAAACATTTTGAAAGGCTATCCTTAAATACACATTTTTCCACTTTTTAAAACAAGAGTCAAAATCACCTTAGCATCAAAAGAATACATTGGTACTTTAATTGAAAAAAATTGTCCACATTATTCATGTATATAAATTCCTTTTGCATTTCCATGAAAAAGCACGATTTTATTTTACCATTGGATCCATAAACTTGCTCAAAGTCACAAAATCCAAGTGAAAAGTCTCATGATATTCAAGGCAGACACATAAAAATATATAGCTCTTAAGAATGGTTAAACACTAAATTACTGTACTATGCCTCTGATCACCTACTACTATTAAATCAGTTTTGCTCTTAATTCAGTTCCTATCCTTTGTTCACAACTATTAGCAAAAAGTAGCAAAACAGTCAACATTTGGTCTTGTGAATAAAGTATAACTCATTACTTTCTCTAGATCAGTAAGCATCATTTTGAAACATTAATTGTCCTCTAGGGTTATAATTGTTATAAGTTGAGCAAAAGTTAATAAATCAATTAAATTAAGGATACTAACACATAGCGTGCTAATTTTATATTATTTTAAAAAGTTGATTGCTGATAGAAGTAGCACATCATTTTATTTTGTCTATTTTTGTGTAAATCTGCCATAGGCCATGCAGTTTTTCATTTTACAACAATTAAAAACCTCACTGGGGTTTTGTGTGTGCATGTGTGTTTTAATTTGGACATATACAAAAATGTAAAACATATTAGAAATATTGGATAATTAAGTTTTAATATTCAACATATCTCGTTAGTATTTTAGAATGCCTATTAAATCTAGAACCATGATATTGATTTACATAAAGTATATTAAAATATAAGATTCTGTGTAAGTTTGAAGAATGATTCTATACCACAGTATCCTATCTATACCACAGGATCATAGGAGATACCTGTGATATAAGATATCTTATATCACAGGTATCTCCTATAGTGATCAAATATATAAAAATATAAACTATAGAGATGTAAGGAGAAATTAAAGAAACACAATAGTAGTAGGTCTTCACTCTGGAGACTATTCAAACAAGTAAATTAAGGATGTATAATTATTTACAGAATAAGAATAATTTAATGCTAAACTTTAATAAATACATAAACACATGCATATATATATTTATTAATATATATTAAAATAACTTTCCTGATATATTTTCACAATACATATTTTAAATCAATTACAAATACAAATTTAATAAAGGAAAATAGTATAAAAACATTCTTAATTCATTCTATTAGGCTAAGAAACAAAAATTTCAATCACTTAATATATATCTAAACAAATAAGCATATACATTTAAACAAATATTCACACAAAGCACTTTAAAGAAGAAATCAAATTGAGATATGCACAATCTGCAGATTCTTTACATAATAATGAAAATTAAAACAATATCCAGCAAAAATAATATGGAGCTACTTACACTGCTTAGAAAGTAGCAAGCTGCAAAGAAAGTCACCCCTTCTCGAGTAAAGAGAAAAGCTGGAGGGGTTGGGGAACCTGCTGCCTGGGGCCACATCTGGCTTTCTGGATCCTTGAGTGCAGCCTTTTGATTGAATCCAAATTTTACAGAACAAATCCTTTTAATAAAGAGATTTGTTCTGTGAAGTATGGATTGGGTCAAGGGGCCACACTTGGGGATCTGGAGGGTCATGGGTGGCCTTGAGACCACAGGTTCCCCACCGCATCACAATCTTTTCCATAGAACTTCACCAGGTGCTCACACAGAAGTTCAGAGACAGGGCAGGAGACCAGAGGTGGATAGTTTCCTTGGTAGCATAGTGTCCAAGTAAAGATCAGCTGCCACTGGGAGACAGGCCATGTTCCTTGCCCTGACTCTTCTGCCCAAGGAAGCACAAGTGTTAGGCAACTAAGGTGGAGGCAGTTATTTGTCTCACTCCCAGGGAACAGGAAAAGATCTCTTGCTTCTAGGATGAGTAAAAAAGCAAAACCTGTTGCCTCTGAGAGAGAGGTAGCAAACACTGTCATCCTCATAAGCAAGACACAGATCAATCTATTGCTACCTAAGGAGGATTAAAAAAAAATAAATTCTACTATTGGGGAGAGGAGGAGCAGGAAATCTTTTCTAGGGGAATGTGTACAGAGAAAAAGTATAGCACTTACATTGAAAGAGATAGATACTCTAGTAATGCTTTTGTATTAAGTCTAATTTGTCTGCTTCTCCAATTTTCTTATTGATGCTTTTTGTATAATGTGTTTTTTTCCATCCTTTTGTTTTCTATTTGAATCTTTCAACCTGAAATGTGTCTCCTTCAAACAGCATGTATTTGGTTCTCTTTTTTTAGTCTCATCAGACTAAAAAATTAGATTGATTAGATTGTTTAAACAATTCACATTAAATGTATTAGTGGTATAGTTGGATTTACACCATCCATGATATTTTTATAGGTATCATATGTTTCCTGTTCCTCTGTTCTTCATTTTTTGCTTCCTTTTGTGTTCAGCGAATATTTTCTAGGGTAACATTTCAATTTCTTTAATGACATTTTCATTTTTTAAAGATTGTTTTTGTAGTTGCTCTAGGGCTTACCATATAAATCTTCACTTATTAGAATCAACATCAGATTTATATTAACTTAATTCTAATGCAATACATAAATGTTACTCCCATATAACTCTCACTGCTCATTCCTTTTGTGCTAATTTTGTTACACATATAATCCAAAAGTGCATGATAATAATTACTTTATGTAATTTTATATCTTCTAAAAAACCGGGAAAAAATGAGAATAAGTATATATTTATATGGTTACAAAATTTTCTTATTTACCATTTCTGGTCCTTGTTATGGTTCTTGGTGGATTTAAGGGTACCATTTCCTCATTTCAATACAGGTTTACTCTTGCTCACCTCCTTTGCGCTTTTATTGTCAAATACATTGTGTAACTACATTTGATAGGTCCAAAAATAAAATATATACACTTTTGAAACAAATTATTTTATATCAGTTAAAAAGAAGAAAAAATCTATAAGCATTTAAATTTTTTTAGTTGCACAATTATAATTCGTGCTTTGTGTGTGTGTGTGTGTGTGTGTGTGTGTGTGTGTGTAAGTATTTAAATTATTTTCTATGGTTATTTGCTTTCAGCCAGAAGAAATTTGTTTAGTATTCTTGGAAGGTGGATCTGCTATCAAAAAATTCTCTCAATTTTTGTTTTTCTGGCAATGTCTTTATTTCATCTTCATTTCTGCAAGATGATTTTACCAGATTATTGATTGAATTTTTTCTTTTAGCAGTTTGAATCTGTCATCCTATTACCTTCTAGCCTTCATTGATTTTGATAATATGATGTAATTGTTACCAGGATTCCCATAAATGTGACATGTCATACTCTTGCTGCTTACAAGATCATCTATTTGTCTTTGCTTTCAATATTTTTCCTACGATACGTCTGGGTTTTGATCTCTTTTTCTTTATACAACTTGTGGGTCATTGAGCTTTTTCAACCTTTAGATTGTTGTTTTTCCTCAAGCTTGGGAAGTGGTCAGCCATGATCATTTTTAATAATTTTTCTATTATTTTCTCTATCACTTCTCCCTCTTCTATGCTAATTATATGTATGTTGGTATAATTAGTAGTGGCCCACATTTCTCTGAAGCTTAGCGCATTTTTAAAATTCTTCACTCTGTCCTTTGGATTGTATGTTCTCTATCCATCCATCTTCAAGTCCATTGATTCTATCTTCAGCCAGTTCAAACCTACTGTTGAACCACTCTAGTGAGTTTTTATTTTCCTTTATTGTAATTTTAACTCCAAAATTTTGATCCATTTCTTTATATCAATTCTACCTTTTTACTGATAGTCTCTTTTTGATAAGACCTTGTCATTATGTCTTGCTTTAGTCTTTAAGCAGTTTCAAATTAGTTCTTTGATCACATTTATAATGGCTACTTTGAAGTCTTTGGCTGTTAATGTGCCAACTCTCTAACTGGCAGTTTCCAGTGTGTGAGGTTTTTCCCCCGTTTTGTATGGGACATACTTTCTTGTTTCTTTGCATGTACCATACTATTTGTTAAAAACAGGGCATTTTTGTATAAGATATTGGAGCAACTCTGGTATTCCCTCTCCCTGGTATTCTTCTTGTTAATTGCTTCCTTGTTTAGTTGTTCAATGACTTACCTGGACTATTGTGGTGAAATAGAGATCTCCCACATTGTGAAACCTTTGATGTCACTTGTCAGAGAGCACAGCACCGAGCATGTGCACAATAATCCTGGGATGACATTGTCTTTGGCAGGGCTTTCTTTGACCATTAGTTTGCCTGATCTTCCTATTAAGCTGTCCATTTCTGTTGGCATTACTTCCAGCTGTTAGCCTCCACTAATAGCTGACTGAATTTGCTATTGTTTTCAAGAATGTCCTGGGAGACAAGTTGCTCCACAGACATGTCTGTGCCAATTAAATCCAGACTCCAATGCCGGGATTGTTTGGAAGTCTGCCTTAAAGGTTTGTTCTGACCTTGCTTTTCTTTGTTATCTCTTTTCCTAGTTATCTCTGGTAAATTAGCTGATCTAAAATTTAGCGTTTTGCCTACATAGAGTTACCAGCTTCTTCTGAATTGATTATCACCAAAAGCTCTACTGTTTTTAAGAGATCACTTAGGCTTGAATTTCTCCACATTCCGTTCCAAGTAAAATAGAGGTTCTATAAAAATAGGTCTGTTGCTCTGTTTTCAGGACCTGCCTCTCCCTCTGTTCTTATCATCTGCAAAGTGTCTGAGCCATAGCTCTGGAGCTGGTGATGGAGATATTTGCCTTCTACGCTGGAAGCGACACTCCAGATTTATGATCAGGGCAGCAGGTGGGAGACAGTAGTCTCTGTTCTTCTAGGCTTGCTTCTCTGATCCTGAAACTGTATTAAAATTGCCTAAGTGGGACTACATGATGTACCCTTCATTAGTTCTCCAATCACCTGACCCTACCCTTCACCTTCTCCTTCACTCATTCCTCTTCAGTCACATAGCTTCCTTTCTTTTCTTCTGAAAGAGCATAATATACTCCTGACTTTGGCATTTATACGTGCTGTTTCTTCCACCTTGAACACACATTCCTCAGATATCCTCAGGAATGGTCTCTTTACCTTCTGCAAGCCTGTTTACCAGTGAGAATTCCTGATTATTCTATTAAAACTAGAAATCACCCTCCACAATATCCAAAATATGTCTATCCAGTTGTGCTGCTTATTTATTTCCACAATTTTATAGGCATCTAACGTTGCATGTGATTACTTTTATTTATTACCTATATTACCTCATTCAACAATACAAATAATGAAATTTAATGAGAAAATATTTTTGTCTGTTCTGTTTATACCACATCCAGATCAAGGCTTGGTATGTAGGAGGGACACATTAGGCAGCCAATGAACCTATGTGAAATGATTGAATTGCTATTTTTTCTACTCTCTCTCTCTCTCTCTCTCGTCTATATAGAGCATATATTTTAACTTTTTGAGAATCTCAAATAATTATGACAAAAATGTATGCCTTGAATGTTATTAAACTGTGATAATTAAAAGTAGCAACATTCAGGCAAGTGTTTTCTACTTAATATTCTCTAATTCTCTAATGTATTAGAGATAATAGACATGTAATGAGCATTTCAATAGGTAATGTCTTTTCAAAACATTTATCATCTCAATTTAAATGCAATTGCTTGTATGAACATGATGTTTGTTATGTTAAAGATTAATCTCTTTGATATATTATTAAACTCTAATATACATCATGTTTTAGTTATTTATAGATGCAGCTTGTTCTTTATATATTAGCCTTACCACAAGAAGCATGCTTAAAAGAAAAAGATAAAGAATGTTGCATTTATGGTATCCTACAGCAATATCTGTGTATTTGGGAATGATAATTCATACTTTTGTCTTGCAATTAAGTCCCTAAATAAAAAGAATACCATTTTATATTGAGAATAACTACAATTTTATTTAAACTTCTTTTAATTGAAAAATTTCTGCTTCCCAAAACATTTGACATAATATAGCTTGTTTTTTGAATTCTTTTACTCTCACTTATTATGCATAAAATTGTACGGTGTGTTATCCAACTGTAACTGATCTCTCTTTCCAGTACTACCTCATTTTCTATTTTTCCTGGTAATATCACTTATTTGGACTGAGAATCATTTCTACAAAAGTCATATTGCTTTAAAGAAAATTATAATATAAAAATAAATAAATGTATTTATTATGGTTGTAATGCTGAAGTATATTATTTAGAAGTTGTATTTTTGAATTCTATCAAGAATTTGTAAATTACATTTTGGCTTTTAAAATACTTACTATTTTTAAATCCTCCTAAGATTTTTGTTTATAAACACATTATTATACATCGTTTTTATTTGTAAAAACCAAATCCATACATGCTTATTAGTCTAAGTCTAGAAGAAATATACATAACACAGAAGACTGTTGGAGAAGTGATATTATGGGAGGTGGGTAGAATTTATCTATTCAGTAAAGTATAAGAAAAGGTCATCCATCTACCTTAAGGTAAGGATATTTAATATTCAGAGCTTTATAATACTGTAAAAATTTAAACTAAGCATTGTTGATAATGGAATAGAATAGTAACTTGATTAATAAAAGGTCCAGGTTACAATATAAGGTGCCCTGCTACTTGGTTCTTATTAAATCTGCAATCCTAGTGGGATTGGAAAAACCTCTAGCAAGTCCTCCTGAATTTTGGAGTATCATCTTGTGCCAGAAAGATTTTTTAAAATAAAAAGTAGCTTCTTGTTTGCTCCTTGGTGCTAGTAGAGACTAAACTCTTGACCATGTTGAACAAAGTCACTATTTGACTTAAATTGTACTCATGATACAATTTAAGTCAAATATAACCTGATATATTGAACCATAAAACTGTATGTCTGCAGCAACCCACTCATAGAGCAAAGAATCTTGCTGAATATAGACAAAATAAAAATACTGGTACCTTGATTAACTTTGCTGTAACTTACTTGAAAGGGAGAAAATTCAGGAATACTGGTGTCAAAAACCCAAGCCTACTGTCCTTAAAACTTAAGTGTCACCCAGAGAAAAATGGTTCACTTTCTCCACCCCTAGTTTCAGAGCAGTGGCCAGGTATTTGGGAGGAGAAACAGGCCATATGAACAGAGAGCTCAAAAATTATCCTCAAAAGAAAAAAGACTATTTGAAACAAGGTGTGTAGAAATTCAAACCTAATGACAGTCTTAAACACAATGAAGATTTTCATTATAAGCAATTAAGTGAAGCCTGATTCACTGTAGCTCCATGAAAGCAACAAGGTAATTTATAGGACAATTAGTTTACCAGAGAGAACTAGGGAAAAAAGACAGCTAAGAAGAGCTTTCCCAGTTTCAGAATAAACCACAAAGATGTGCATCAAGAATTATCCTTACAGAGGGTCCTGAATTTAACTTGAGGAGACTGTGGAGTAATTTATCCTCTAGGGCATTGTTGAAAATAATAGCAAATTCAGCCAACAATTAGTGGAGACTAACATCTGGGTGTCGTATCAACAGAGACAAGCCACTAAACAGAGAATTCATGCAAAGAAATAGACAGCCCTGCTTAAACCAATCTCATGCCATGGTTATTGTAAAAATGCTAAAGGTCACATCCACTAAGTAGTGATATTAAAGGCAGTGTGAGAGGACTATATTTCACTGCAATATTCTAGCTAAATCACTAAACAAGCCATCAACAAGTAGGTCTGTTTATGGGTATTCAAATTTCATATTATACATCATTGAACATATACTGCTTTTAACAATATAACAGTAAAAAAATTGGGAATGCAAAGAAAAAGGAAAATGTGACCCATACAAAGAAAAAAGCAAGCAACAGAACTTCTTGTGAGGGGGTCCACCTGTCACATTTGAACAAAAAGGACTTCAAAGCAGCCACTATAAGTATGTTCAAGGAACTAAAGGAAACAATACTTAATGAGATAGAGGAAGGTATGATAGCAATGTCTTATTAAAGAAAGAACATCAATAAAGATATGGAAATGTAAAAGGAAACAAATTGAAATGAGTAAGTTGAAAAGTATTGTAACTAGAAAGAAAAATTCACTAGAGGGGCTTAATAGTAGATTTGAATTGGCAGAAGATAGAATCAATGAACTTGAAAATAGATATATAATGATTGTGTGATGTAAATACCAAGACACAAGAGAATGAAGACAAATAAACAGAGTCTAAGATAAACATGGAACATCATTAACCACACTGAAATGTGCATAATGGAAGTGCAGAAAGAAAAGAGAGAAAAAATTTAAAGAAATAATGTCTGAAAACATACCACATTTTATGGAAAACATTAACCTTCACATGCAAGAAGCTCAATTAACTTCAAATAGCACAAATGTTATTATATCCATACCCAGGAACATCATAGTAAAACTTAAAATTTGTTGAAAGAAAAAAAAATCATAACAGCAAGAAAAAATAATTTGTCAATTACAAGAACACCAATAAGAATAATGATGGATGAATAATCATAAACAACAGAGGCTATAAGGCAGTGTAATGACATATTCAAAGTTCTGAAAGGAAATATAACGATTAGCCAAGAATTTTATATCCAGCAAAATTATTTTTCAAAAAAGTAAAGCAAAATAAGATATTCTTGGAGAAATAAAACTGGGTGTATTACTTTCAGACTCAAAAGGAATTTTTAAAGGAAGTTTTTTATCTAAAAGTAAGTGGCCCCTTGTACACTTAAATGGCTGAATTTTAGGGTATGTGAATTATGTTTTAATAAGTCTGTTATATAAAAAACTGATGGAGATAAAAGGACAAATTTAAATATACAATTAAATATGAGGAATTCACTAGCACACTCTCAGCAATTTATAGATTTACTATTATAGAAACAAGAGCATAGAAGCAATGAACAACACCACAAGAAAACAGATTCTCATTGACATGAGACACTCCACCCAACAACAGCAGAAAATGCATTCTTTTCCAGTGTTCACAGAACATCTACCAAGGTAGACCCTCTTCTGTGTGATAAAATAAACATTAAAAAATTCAAAAGATTTAATATTATAAAGAAAGTTTTGTGATTATAAAGAAATTAAACTAGAAATCAGCAGTATAAAGACAAAAGAGAAATATTCAAATACTTGGAAATTAAACAGAACACTTTTGAGTATCCTGTGGATCAATGTGCAGATCTCAGGAAAATTTTTAAAAAATGATATGAACAAAATTAAAATAAAATGTATCAAAATGTGTGAAAACAGGTAAAGCAATGCACAAAGTGAAATTTGTAGCACTAACACAAACATTTATAAAAAGAAAATTTCTCAAATCAAAAGTCTCAGCACTCATCTTGAGAACCTAGAAAAAAAACAGTAAAATAAACCCAAAGCAGAGAAAATAAAATACAGTTAATCAAGATAAATCATGAATCAATGAAGATAAAAATAGGAAAAAAGATGAAATAAATGACTTTGGAGAAATTCAATAAAATTGATAAATCTTTAGCAAAATTGGGAAATATAAAAAAGAGAAGGCATAAATCAGCAACATATTAAAGAAACTGAGATATCAAAACAGATCCTGTAATTATTACATAGGATAAAAAAGACTATGGCCAACTTTATGGTCATAAATTTGACAAATTGGAAGAAATGTATCAATCCCTCAAAACTCACAAACTACAAAAATTCAGACAAAATGAAATAGACACTCCTGAAAAAGGAATCTCTAGTCTCCAGGCCCAAAATTGTTTCATTGGAGAATTGTACCAAACATTCAAAGGATTAACATCAATTTTGCATAATTTCTTCCAGCAAACAGAAGAGGTAGGATCCCTTTCCACTGGCCCCATGTTATGAGACATCAGAATTATCCTTAGATCAAAACCAAATGCAAGGAGAAACAAACCAAACAACAACAAAAAACTATAGAACAATATCTTTCATGAACTTAAATCTCAAGGTTTTTTTTTTTTTTTTTGGTCAATTGAACCCAACAGTGTATGTAAGGAATAATACACATTTACTAAGTGGGATTTGTTCCAGTAGGCATGGCTGGTTCAATATGTGAAAGTCAATCAAGAATCATTTTATCAACAAATTAAAAAACAAACATGATTATGTCAACTTATGCAGAAAAAAAAAATTTGAAAAAATCAGCATCCAGTCCTCTTCCAGGCTCTGTAAACCTCATAAAGAGCATTTACAAAATCCTACAGCTAACATAATACAAATGGTAAAAGACTGAATGCCTTCTCTCTAAAACAGGAAAGAAGGCAAAAATGTCTGCTCTTACCTTCTTAGTCAATATATTATTGGAAGTTGTAGAAAGAGCAATTAGGTAAGAAAAGTAAACAAAAGTCATACACATTGGAAAAGTTTAAATTCTAATTGTAGAAGGCATGGTATTCTATTAAAAAATATCTTAAAGAATCTAAAAAAAAGTTTCCACAACCAATAACTAAAAGTATGGTCATTGGATAAAAGACCAACACATGTAAAGTATAATACATTTCTATATATTGGCAATAAACAAGTGAAAATAAATTACAAATGAAAACTATTTACAATTGGCCCAAAGAAAGTGAAATATTAGCTATACATCTAACAGAACATATCTAATATCTGTATGATGAAAATCACAAAATACTTAAGAAATAAATCAAAGTCCAAAATACTTGAAGAAGCATATTGTGTTTATTGACTGGAAGACTCAATATATTAAAGACACACATTTTTAAATTGATCTGTAGGCTTAATGCAATCCTTATCTAAATTTCAGAAAGATTTTTGTAGATGCAGACAAAATTACTCTAAAATTCATATAGAAATTTACTAGGGTAGACAAAAAATGAAAAAAAAAGAATAAAGTGAGGAGAACCATTCTATACCACATGAAATCTTATTCTAGATCTGGAGTTATCAAGACAGTATGGTACTGCTAGAGGAATAGACATGCAGATCAATGAAACGGAATAAAGAAACTAGAATTAGTTTCAAAATTAGGGTCAAAGCCAATTCAATTTTGGGGGATAATATTTACAACAAGTGATGCTGAAGCAATTGGACAAATAAAAGTAAAAAGTGAACCACAATCTATATCTGTCACTTTATGCAAAATTAACTCAAAATGCATAATGGATTAAATATAAAACATAATACTATAAAACCTCCAAAAAAATAGGAAGAAAATGTTTGCAGCCTGGGACTAGGCAAAGAATTCTTAGACGTGACACCAAAAGCATGATCCATAAATAGAAAAAGTAATAAATTAAACCTCATCAAAATAAAAAAACTTTTCTCAGTGAAAGACCCTGAGCTGACAATTCAAATTATATATATTTTTGAATCCATCATCTGACAAAGGATTTGTATGTAGAATGTATAAAGGACACTTAACATTTAATATTAATAAAACCACCCATAAAATTAGAAAACAAGCAAACGACATCAACAGACATTTCACTGAAGAGGACATGCAAATGAAAAATAAACACATAATACTGTAAAAATATGGTCTAATAAAAATATAAGCACATGAAAAGATCTTCAACTTCAGTACCCTTTAGAAAAATACATTAAAAGCACAATAAGATATCAGCACATACCTATCAGAATGACTAAATTAAAAAATGGTGATAACACCACAAATGCTGTCAAGGATGTGTCAAAACTAGATGACTCATGCATTGCTAGTTTGAATGTAAATGGTACAGTAACTCCAGAAAAGAGTTTGACAGTTCCTTTTAAAACTAAAAATGATCTTAACATGTTATCCAGGAATTGCACTCTTGGCATATAGCCCAGAAAATTGAAACCTTTTTATATGTAGTAACTTATCCATGAATGTTCACAGGGGCTTTATTCATAATTTCTAAAACCAGGAAACTTTTAAAATGTTCTTCAGAGCGTGAATGGTTAAACAAACAGTGGAACATCCATATCGTGGAATAGTCCTCAGCAAGGAAAAGGAACAAATTATCTATACACACATCTTGGATGAACTTCAAGAAAATTATGCTGAGTGAGAAAATCCAATTACAAAAGAATACATACTGCATGATTCATTTACATAACATTTGCTAAAAAACAGAATTATAGAAAGGGGGGCAGAATAATGGTTGCTGGGGTGAGGGGTGGACATGGCTGGCTATAAAGTGGTAGCATGAGGAAGTCCTATGACAGCACAGGTAAGTATCCTGATGGTGATTACATGAAGCTACACACATAATTAGATTGCACAGAGAAACACACACTCACACACATACCACACAGGAGCTCATGTATAACTGTTTATATCTGAATAAATTCTGTATTTTGAGTTTACAGTAATGTCCTAGTTTTGATATTATAGTATCCTATACAAGATGTTAACACTGATGGAGGATGGAGGAGGACCTTACTGTATATAGTTACAACCTCCTATGAATCTATAATTATTTCAAAATAAAACATTTTTAAAATTAGTATTTTTATGGAAAAGGAATCCTACATTTATATTAATGTCAATTTTATGAATGTGGTGAATAAATAACTTATTTGCCAGTTAAAAACTTTGTTTATGTTCCAGATCTTCAAATTCTGATTTTGTGATATAACCGTGGGGATGTGTCACTATGGAGAAATATATATATATACACACATATATATAATATCACAAAATATATTTATTACATTAAGAAAAGTATCATTGTATTTTATTATATTATATGAATGTCTACAAGGAATTTTGTAAGCAACTGTTGTGGATTGAATTTCATCTTCCCCAAAAAGATACGTTGAAGTCCTAATCCCCAGTACCTCAGAATGTGACTTTATTTGGACCTTCGAAGGGCCATCGAAGATGTAATTAGTTAAAATGAGGTCCTACTGGAGTAAGGTGAGGCCTGAATCTAATATGATTGGTGCCCTCATAAGAAGAGATGAAGAGACACAGATATAAGAGGGAAGAAGGCCACAAGGGAGGGTGAGATTGAAGCGTCACAGCTGCAAACCAAGGAATACCCAGGATTGCTGAAGACTGAAATATGAGATAGATTCTTCCCTGCTGGTTTCAGAGAGGGCACGGCCCTGCTCACACCTTGATTTCTGACATCAATGCTCTAGAACTGCAAGACTATACATTTCTGGTGTTTCAAGCCCTTCAGTTTGTTGCTTTGTTACAGCAGGCCAAAAACACCGATATAAAAGAATCAACTAACACAGGATAGATCATTCATAAACAGGATTACAGGGCTATCCTGGGAGAAAGAGAAACCAAGTCAAGAAGTTGCTGAGATATAGTATTTTCTAAATCTTTTTTTATGTGAAATTCTATGCGGGAGCCAAATATGTTAGGTGGGAAAAATGCATAGAAAAACTTAATACTTTAAGATGAGTATGGAACCGAGAGGGGCAGTCACTTGGCAGACAGACTCATTAGAGCTGTGATGTCCAAAAGTACCTTCTGCAATGATGGGAAAGTTCTGTATCTTTACTATCCAATATGTAGACACTATCCACATATGGTTACTGGACACTTGAAATGTGGTTAATGTAACTGAGGAACAGAAGTTTTAATTTAATTTAATTTAATTAATTGAAATTTTAGTCCAGCTACATGAAGCTAGTGTCTACCATATTGAACATCCCCACATTTCTCAAGGTTCTGGTCTGAAAGCCATTAATTAGGGAAAAGCATTTTTTTAATCTAGCCCTAGGATATATGACTTATAAATTACAGTTGTTTATATTCTTGCCACTTCTTATCTGCATAAACCTGAACAGGCCATAATCTCTCCTGAATTGTTTACTTATCTCTGAAATGGAGGAATTTAGAACACTTTAAGGTCCTGTGTTTCTATATATTATCACACACCTCCCAGTGTTACGGTTTTGTTTAAAGTGTTTGTGTCTCCTGTATCGCCTGGTGTACTACCCCCCCCAGTCTCAGGTGGATCGGAGAATACTTTTCAACACAAATCAAATTACAGCCCAAGGGACTACAGTACAAGGTTTTCCTCATTGTGTGGAAGCTGTGCTCTCTTAGAAGCAGCACTCTACTAAGCCAATTGATTGAATCATCAAAGGTATAAATGTTCTTTCTCTGAGGGAGTCACTGTCTTCTGAGGGGCTGACAGGCAGTGGGTGGCAGGAAGGTGTCTGACAAGGCAGATTTTCATAGCATGCCTCAAGTGATGGGGTTATATAAAGGAAAACATTTTAAAAATCAAATTAGTGTCAATGCCGTGGTTCTTTAAAACCAGAGGAAGAATTTCCTAATGTTACCTATTTTACAGAAGATTTAACAAAGTAACCACACTAGCATCCTTTGTTTTCAGAGATTAGGACAAGCCTTATTTGATCTGGCAGGATGTCTGTTTTGCTGAGAAAGTTTCTTGGGATTCAGTTCAATTAAATTAATAAATGTGTGCCTGCTCTGTATCAGACACTGCACACTACCAGAGAACAAAGATGAATGACATACTATTGCATAAGAAGTTACCAATCCAACAAGAAATGACAATAAAATAAAACAAATGTTTTAAAACTGCTGTTTGGTGACTCTTTAACGTTATCAATTCAATTATTTGCATTTGTTTTGCAGCACTCCTAGTTTAGGTACCTGGTAATAAGGTATTATATGGGTGTGATTTTATTATGCTTTATATAGTAGCATAGCTTTCCCCAAGCTAATAAATATTTACTTTAGGAATGAATAGGCATTGCCTTTATTAGCGACCTGATTCTTTTAGCAGAAGAGTTCTCTGTTTCCTTAGCTACATTGATCTTCTAATCTTCAAATTCTGCTTCTTCTATGCTACTTTTGTTCTCTTGTTCATTCACTTATGAAATATTTATTAAGCAGCTATGGTTAGTCTCTGCTCTAGGTGCTGGTTCTGCAAAACCAGGAACAAAGCATGCAAAGATTCCCTTTAAGGGAGCTTACCTTCCAGTGGGGGCAGGAGCAGAGAGACAGGAGGACAGAATTTCTGTTATTCTTCTCTCCTAACTCTTTCACTGTGACTCCCTGCACCACCACCAGTCCTGTTCTTGGTGGTTTCAAAAGCTGCGCTGCAGCCAATTCCCATTTTTATTTTCTGTGCTTTGTTGTTCACCCCTTTCCAGATGATTCTATCATCCTTCCTCCATTTTCACTGCAGCTCTTAACCACAGTGTACAGGTTCCCTGGGGAAAGGAACAGAAGAAGAGAGACACATGTGCACTTGAATATACGGATGTTAAGTTAAAGCATAGTTTGAGGAGGCATAAAATTGCATGAAGCTAGCCTGGCCACTTTTCTCCATAGTTGCCAGTGATCTCTTTAACAAGATTGTCATGCTGCCTTCAATTCAACTCAGAGTCACTGAGTGTCTTCTAAGTGCAAATGTCATATCTTAGTTCATTAAATTCATTCAACATCGATATGACTTTATACCTTATACTGGAGTTTTCGAAATCACAGCACACTTGAGTCTACAAATAATTTGATTGCATATAACAGGTTCAAAATTTTATGTTTAACAAATTCATCTAAAACTGTTGAGTGTTAAACATAGGCCATGCAGTTTGCCTAAAAGACTGTTAGCCAGATGCTCAGAGATACTCGGATATGTGACCATTCTTTCTACTTCTCCGACTTCAAGAACACACACATGTGCAGGACTTCATTAGCCTGGGGAGGCTGTAGATGACAAATGAGGAATGGGTTCATGCCTGAGTGTTCTGTGCTTTTGCTTAGCTCTGTGGCCATACTGATACTGACTACATGTATGACATGCTTCAGATCTTGCTATGTGCTACAAGGACCCTAGCCTTGTCATATATACAAAAGGCTGAGTCTGGGTGGCTTAATGAAGCATCCTTGAGATTTCCTATGACTCAAATATTATTTCTTCCTGGAGCAGATGAGGATTTTTAAGTTTCAGAACTTTGTACCACTGTTTCTTATGAAGAATAATGCTTCTCTCTGTCACATATCTTGACTGCACTAACTTAGGTATGCATAGTTTCAATGAATTGCTATGGAAACTCTACACCATTTAGGGAAACCAGTAGAGAATTTTCAGGGTGATAAAGGGAATAGAGGCAGGAAGAAAAATGTAATGCTTGATTGGACTGATTACCTCCTGTGACTCAGATATTAAGATATATCATGGCAAGTAGAATTCCCAGTGGAGTATGAAGATCACACTCTTATCTGTTAGGGGTCTGGCTCTTTAGATTACATTAGAATTTTTAAAAGAAAGAATTATTGCATTTCCCTGGTTACTGTTAACTGCTCTGGAGAAGATTGGGACAAGAGAGATTGCACAAATACAACAGAAGAGACTTCTGGGTTCCGTGGCTTATGTTCTTAGTTCTAAACTGAGAGACAAGGGGTTTGTTGTAACCTTGGACAGATGTGGGGCTGAAGTGGTAAAACGTCAAAGATGAAGGGAAATTAACAGTGTTTAGGATAAGGTCTATTCTGAGTAACATGGTTATTATTATAATAAAGTGGTGTGGAACTTATGAATTAATGCTAAAGTCTTGCTGACATATGGATACTTATCCTTCTCACAGGTTTAAGAGGGCAGGCTTACTAGAAACCTCTGATCTTTCTTACTAAAAGCAGTGGGGAATTTTAAATAATATTGGCCTTCAGGAAATGTGTCTTCTAATTAAAGCAATAGTATATATAAATATTTGGGGTATCAGAATAATATTAATAGCAAGCACTTATACAGTCTCTCATATTTTCAGATACTCTATTACATACTTTAAGTATTTTAACTCTTTTAATGCTCACAACAACCTATGAAGCAGATACTATTAAAACTCACACTTTACTGATTAAAGAAAATAATGCGTAGAGAGATTAAACAACTTGGCCAAAGTCACACAGCTAATAAGAGGTGGAGCTGGAATGTGACTCCAGATGACTGCCTCCAGAGCCCATACTTTTCATCACTACAGTAGTAGAAGTTCAGCAGCCTGGAGGAGGAGGATATACTGTTATTGTTCCTTCTAATGCTAACTTTTCCCACGGTATTACAAGAGACAATCAGAAACAGTTTGCATGTACTTGGGGAAAAAATTCAAAACCTTTAGTGTGTCATTTTAGCAAAAGGTGAATTTACTTTAATGATAATAATATGGTATGAAGAGGTATAATCTGTCATAAAAGATCATGACAATCATCATCTGTACTCTGATAAACTGCATTGGTGATTTAATGTATGAGTCAGTAAAGAGAAATGATTTCTCAATTTGAGAAGACATGTAACATACTCAGATGGACTCTTCAAGATGAAAGAAAAAATGACTATGCCTAAGGCTGTCTTAAGGTGAATGTCAAGGAGTGAAATTATATGAATTTTGGTAAAATCATATACTTAAACTGGATAAAATTTGGAGACAAATATGTTGAGTCACATATAAAAAGGATGTTTCTGAAGAAGTTAATAAAAATTCCTATTTGCTCTATGACATTTAAAGTGTCAGCTACAAAGACTCATGCAAAGACAGATGTCTCTGGGAAAATATCAGAAGTTACTCTGCAGTGTCCACAGGTGTTGGACACAATGATTTATAGCAGTTGTTTACTCCCTTTTTGAAAGATAATTATTAGCCTGCTGCTTCACACTGGTTGAGACTCATCTCATTACTGAAGAATATTGAACTATGAAAAGAGGTCCCAGCACTGTACTTGGTGATGTCGAAGAGGCATTTAAACAGGAAGGTTCCTATTCAATGAAGCTAATTGTTTACATGGAAAGAGTGCATGCAGTCACATGATAAAACAAGCAGACGAAAGATACAAAAGTTTCAAGAAAGTGTGGGTAAATACTTTCTCTTGGCCCCAATGACTCCTCATCTTCCCAGATGCTTGTGTCTTAGGAGGGAGACCCATGTGGTCTGAATCAGTGGGCTCTGCAGTCTTCTTGTATCCACTGTGAGGAGCCAGAACATGGTTCAGAAGGCAGGAAGAGGGTAAAGTCAGGATACTTATTTCCCTGGCTCCTGCATCACTAGGACTTGGTCGCATCACTCCGTTGAAGTACACAACTCGAGTCAGAGGCTTCTCCATTCAGCTCTCTCTCAGATGCCAGTGAACATACCCCACTTTGCCCCTATAGGCCCAGTGTTAGTGACAGCTCCCTGATGTTACTAGACTTGGAGTACTGCCTCATCCCCTCAGGCACTTTATAAACCCTGCCTACTCTTTTTTAAGGGTGCAAACTTTCCTGAAATTATGCAAAGAAATATCCCTTTCCTATTAGGATCTTGACTATTACAAATGGAATCAAAAATACCCCAAGGAAAATAGAAAGTCCAGATGGGATCCTGGGTTGGTTTTCCTCATCTCAATAGGAAAAAGAAGACTCTTGAATAGTAAATACAAAAAAATAAATAATTGATTGTATTATCAGCAAGTGTTTTTACTCAAGTTACCAAATAAAATAGATGCTTCAAGTAAACAAATCATATTCATCCTATGGTGTTTACCATCTTAGCTATATTACTGAAGTATTTATATACCAACATGAAAAGTATAATTTTAGTAAATCTATTTAGTACTTTTGTTTTGTTGTGTAGTACTGTACAGAGATTTCCTTTCTTACAGTTTTACTATTTTCTTTTCTTGGTAAATATGGCCCTTCCTTTCCTCCTTCATCATCAAGAATGTGTGGTAACCCTGAGCCTGCCTCCTTCAGCCTTCCTGCTTCACTCCAGATCTTTTCCTTTCCTTGTGTCTGATGCTTAATACCCTATAGATGATACAGGAAAATGGACCCCAAAATTGGGGTCCAGCCAGAAGGCCAAGTGAGTTCTTGGCTTGTTCGTGCAGGAAAGAATTCAAGAGCAAGCAGACAGAGGAAGGCAAAAGTAAGTTTATTGAAGTAACAAAGAAACAGAAGGAAGCCTTGCTCCAAAGGCAGAGCAGCCGCTATCACTCAGAGTAACAGACAGTAGCACCTTGTGAGTTTCTGGGGTCTTATTTTATACCTTTTATTTAATTTTATGTTAGGCAAATGGAGGAATATTCATAAGATTTCTGGGAAAGGGGTGGGAATTCCAGGAACTGAGGGTCCCTCCTCTTTTAAATCATATAGGTTAACTCCCAGGAGTAGCTATGGCATTTGTGAACTGTCATGGCACTGTTGGGAGTTTTTTTTAGGATGCTAATACATTAAAAGCAGGGTATAATGAGCAGAGAGGCTAACCTGAGGTCATGTTTTATGGTCATCTTGGTCCTAACCGGTTTTGACCAGCTTCTCCACCACCTCCTGTTTTATCACAGACTTTGGTTTGGGTCCTGTGAATCCTTATCGAGCAAGGCCTGCTGGTTCCCATCTCATAGGGACTATTCTGATTAATAACTCTGATAAATTTAGTCATGAAATAGGGGCAGGCAAATGTCTAGAAGGTATACATAGCAGTTAAAGCCTTTATGTGATATGTGGAATAATGACAACCAGAAATTATCAAGTCCTAATCTCTGGAGTTTATAAATGTTACCTTATTTGGAAAAAAGTGCCCTTGTAGATGTGGTTAAGAGTCTTGACATGAGAAAATTACCTTGGATTATCTAGATAGGCCCTAAATACTCTCAGATGTGTCCTAATAAGCTGGAGTCAGAGGAAGATTTCATGGAGATATGCAGAAAAGAGGGGGCTGTGAGGGTAGAGGCAGAGATTGGGGTGATGTGGCTACAAGCCCGGGAATGCTGGATGATACCAGAAGAGGGAAGAGACAAGGAACAGGTTTTCCCTTAGAGCTTCCAGAGAGAATCCCATCCTGCCATACTTTAGACTTCTAGACTTTAAAACTGTGTGAGAATAAATTTGTTTTAAGCCACAAAGTTTGGGGTTATTTGGTGCAGCAGTCACAGGAAATTAAATATGTCCTTACTATGTGTTAAGTACTGTTCTGTGCATTATTTATGCATTAAATGAAGTACTCACAAAAGCCCTAGGAGGTATGTGCCATTGTTAGGACTCTTACTCAGATGAAGAAACAAAGATACAGAGAATGCAAGTAAGTTACTCAAAGTCACAGTACTGATAAGTAGCCAAGATGGGGTTAGAACTCAAGGGAGTCTTGCTTCAGTGCCTACACTCTTAACCACTGCATCAGATACATGTGATACATTGTTATGTATATCATTGTATCTCATAATGTATCTCATAATGAGATACATTGTATCTCATTATGAGATACATTGTATCTCCTAACAGAGGGCAGGCTCAGCCTTTCTAACCATCAAAAGTCAAACAGTGGGACAAATTTTGCCTTCCTAATCAGGAAATTTTGGTTTTTTATATCATGTTGGTGACCTTGGCCAGTCACTTAACTTTAGGTTATAAGGTGAGGGAATAGACAGCACTGTTCATGTTAGCCCGAATATTCTTTAATTCATTAATCTTCTCCCATTTATTTCCTTCCTTATGTATAAGGGGATCCCACCTGTTACTACTTCTCTCATATATTTTTAGATATAAATTTTTCACATGTTTATTTTCTTTGTTACTTGTGTTTATCTTTGTGCTTACTTTGGCTGGCCAGGGCTTTTTCCAATAGATGGTATTTCATCTCCATCACTCCCATACTGAAGAATCAGATTTTTCTTCCTTGATGAATATATAGGAACCATTCCTGAATAACATATAAACTTCTTCTGAATTTTTATCCATAAGCAATCATACTGAATCTTTGAAAATATTTTAACAAGCAAATATAAATGTTTATAAGATGCCATAAAATTAGCCATTTAAAAATATATAAAGGAGAAAAGAAAATTGCATGATGTTTGTTGAATTTATGCCCATTGAAACCTCATATGGAGTAAAAGATATTGTTAATGGTCAAACAGTAAACTAGTCATCCCTACATGCATGAACCAGCTTTTCCTTTATGTTCATTTCCTTTTCTTCAGTCTTTTAGCCAGTTGGGATTTCTTTCAAGAGAATTAGACAAGCATGGGATTAGGAACTGAAAGACTCCTTGGCATTTTGTTTTTGTTATATTTTGACCTTTTGGTAGGGTGGAGAAAACCACATATTTAATCATAAATGTGAAATAAAACAAAAGACATTCTTAGCATCTTTTTTTGTTTGTTGTTATAATGGTCTCATTGGTTGTGGAATCCTCTTTCAGGATTTTAATGTAGACACACTAAATCAGAAGTAAGTTATTCTGATTTAAATATTTTGAAACCCACTTAATAATTTCAGCAAAATTCTAAGAACTTTATTTCAGGTAAAAAAAAACTCATTTATTTTTAAATGGACCATGCTTTATAATTGTTAATAGCTTTTCTTTTGATCTATTACATACCACAATTTTGTCAGCATCTTCATATCCTTATACTTCAAGCTTTCTCAACATAGATTTTTTTTCCTTTTATTAATGTTAAAGTAATATAATACTTCTCCCAGATGTGGTGCAAACTCAGGGCTTATTCAAATATTTTAGGTGATCCTTGATGCTCTTAGAGTTCTTTTAGTTATATTAGACTCTATGTTATTGCATGTTCTCTACCTTTAATTTTCTAAATTGCCCTTGATTCAAGCAATATTTAAACCAGGCTTGAAGAAAACTTTGAAACAATGAAATGAGATGGTTACAAAGCAGGGAGATACTTCATAACACTTACAATTAAGTAGCAGAAAGTCTCAGGTTCCCAAGATCACACAGTTGGAATACGATAAGCTATACTTAAACACAAGGATCCCATCTCTCTTTAGGGTAGTGTGCAATGGACTTTGGTACTGGAAGCAGACATAAGCACAAATGGCAATATAGACATTTAATTTTTGGAATGATAAATTATGTTTAAAGCATGGATATTCTCTTCAACATTTGTGTTGGTAATGTTTGTGGTATAGATTTACATCAAATCATTTTTTATCATTGAAATCTGGCAATATAAAACTTGAACTACTTTCATCATTTGTTTTCTGCTTCCAACTTAGCAGAGTTAGGTATATTAATTTTGCAAATTGGTAATTAAATCACATTTTATTTATTCATTTATTGCACACTTATTTATTTATTTATTTTTATTTCAGCATATTATGAGGGTACAAATGTTTAGGTTACATATGTTGCCTTTGCGTACTTATTTATTGGCTATTATATCCATGTCCCTATACTTTCTAACATCAAGGGAATATAACAATAAATCAGGGCCTCCACTTTCTAGTACTTGACAGTCTTGGAGGCAAGAAATAGAAGAGAGATATTTAATACTAAGAAACAATGTCTTGAGTGTTTTTATAGCTATGTAAACAAAATTTTTTGAGTGGCACAGAAGAGGTAGTGATTAAAGGCCTTATAACTGAACAATACCCTGGAGATTTCTTGGCACTGCTACCTGCATTAGTTTATTTAATCCTTGTAACAACCCAATGAGGTGGTTAATTTAAATACTGTTTTTAACACTTTACAAGGGAAGGAAATGTTAAGTGTTTAAAGTAGCAAGGCAGTATCATATCAAATCTCTTCTGACTCCTAACAAAATATTTGTTTATATTTTCATGTTACCTGAGTTTATTTTTAATATCCAAATTTAAACCAGTAGAATATTAATGTTATTTCAATTTTCTTTTTTATATACATATTTTTAATTTCAGAATATTACAGGGGTACACAAGTTTTGGTTACATAACTTGCTTTTATACTCTTTGAGTCAGAGTTACAAGTGTGCCCATCACTCAGATAAGTGTGCGTTTTACTAGTTAGGCATGAATTTACCCATCCTCCCCTCTTCCCTCCTACCTGCTTGATTTCTGATGAATGTTAACTCCACATGTGCACATAAGTCAATTTTCAAGTTAAAATGGTGAGTACTGAAATATATTAACTTTTGCCTTGTGAATATTTAAAGTAACAAAAAAATGATGCAAAAAAGTGATGCAAGGTAAACATTCCATCTGGGAAGTGTCAGGAAGCACCCAGGTACATAGCATTGTACTGGCTGATTTGTATAAGTTTAAAGAGATGAATAACAGAATATTGGGTCTCCAGAACAATAATTAAAATAAGATCTGTTGAGGACAGTTTCAACATTTTCCTGCCAGTTATAATACAGTAGAGTCTATTAATAATTAAAATATTTTAGTTGAATTCTACATATAGAAGTATGTCTGTGCATATTCAAGACAACATACACTATTACTCTTTGTATTATGTCAACTGCAAATTATGAAAAGAATCCATTTTCCCCATCCCCATTCACATTAATTAGGGTGGAACTGAGTGGAGGAAAATTAGGAAAAAAATTTTTGTGTGTGAAAATTTACCTAAGAGCCAAAGGTTATATTCCAAATGCTTCTTCTATGAATAAAAATGAGAGTTTAAAGTAGATAAAGTCACCCTTTTAACTCATCACTTATATGTAATATACTTAATATAATATGTATATCAATAATATGCTTATCAATGAAGGTTTTGTCTAACAAGCATAGTTATGTTCATTTCTAATTTAATCACACGAAATGGTTTTGAGTGTATAGTATAGACATATTCTATCCTGGGGACTTTGAGAGACGTGGACATGTAACACATCATAGATTTCCTCAAGAAGCACATTCTCTAATTAAGGGAGCAACAGAAATAGTAGCTGACAATCTATAAGGCAAACCTTTGCGTAATTTATTAATTGAAATATTTAAAAGAGCAATACATCAGGGTGGAGGAGGAGATGGGTGTTAATCTGAACTGTAATGGCATTCAGGATTTGAATAGGTAGAGCACAGAAAGCTAAGCCCTCCAATCAAGGACGTGGGTCACAGGGAATCTAGTCTGAATATTGACTGAATATATGAAAGGTGGCCCAATTAGGGAGGTGGATTCACATAATTAAAAACTTTAAAGTACTAGTTGATAAGGTTAGATTAAATGTATTAGAAAACAGTGGGTTAGATTGGTGTGTGAGGGAATGCCTTTAGAAACCTGGTGCGTTTTCCTGACAATGCCATTCAGTTTGAATTGAGGGAGGAATTAGAGTTCAGATAAAAAGCTGTCTCTAAAAATCCATAAGAAAAAAAACCTAAGCCCATTATGATTGTTAGTGGTCATCTAACAGCATATAGTTTGAGAGACTGACAATTCTTATACAAACACATTTTTTTTGTCTCTACTTCCAAGTTTATGGTATATTGTTTTCCCTTCTTATTGCTTTACCTCTAACAATGTTTACTTCACTTTGCTACAGCTTTGCTATTTTGATTCCGCCTGTCTCAAGTTTTTATTCTCAGATTGTAAGCTTCAGGGCAAAGACTATCAACTTTTCATTTTCTGCAATGTTCAGTGCACTGTATTCCAGTGATGAAAAGAAAATAGAAAGTGAAGAAGTAAACTAAAGTGAACTGAATTTCACCTTCCAAGGTATCACAAATCATTACTTTTTTTACACATAGTAAAAATAAAAAAGTTTATTTTAATTCATTAATTTAAAAATAGTTGTATTTGTTGCTATCAATAAAGTACAAAGTTATTGTTATTGGAAAATCTAATGCATACTCTATAAAAAAACTAGAAACATGGTGTGAAAAAGATCTCCAGAGAGAGATTTTCTAACTGAATTTGGATAGTATGTGTAAACAAAACAGATGGATGAAAAGCTAACATATAAAGAAAGGAAATAAAGATTTTCTTGCAAAATGACTAGATTTGTGTAGGTTCATAATCTGTCATTCTTCCCCTTCTTAATACATTGTACATATCCATTAGCAGCACATTATAGGACAGATTTAAACAACAGTATGTTTTGCCACACAGAATGTGCTGCTACTTTTATGATTCCAAAATGTACTGTGCCCTCAGAACTGCAAATGTTGTTATATTAAAGCACTTGTCATTTGGATTTGCTGAAACAATAGCTTTTGCCAGAATTTGCTCTTTCTGAAAATGATTGCCTTTTAGGGGTTCTCACAAATAGATTTATTAGCTTTCACACTGAATAAACAACCACGAGCTTGCTATGCAGATCAGCCCCAGAAGCTGTTATAGAGGATATATTTCCAACTTTTATGGCAACATCCTTTACTTTTATGTTCTACCCTCTCTTGAATTGATAAATTGAGTTTTGTTTAAAAAATACAAGAAAATGCAACAGAATGAAGCAGGACAATTTCTTTTTCTTCTTTTTTTTCTTCTTTTTTTTATAAATATAAACCTAACTCTTAGAGTCTTCTTGGTTTTAATGTATACAAGAATTTACAGGAGCAGAAGTTTTTGTTATAATGTTGTTAGAAATGGAAATTCAACAGGGATGGACTGAGGCAAACGAGAAATTTAGTAACAAACAAGAATTGAAATATCATTTAGGAAATGTAGCTTCCCTGTAACTTCCTCTTCCCACTGGGTTTTTTTGTTTATTTGTTTTTCTTTTGAGAGTGTTGGTTGCTGTTTTTAAGGAATAAGTAAGCACATAAAAATTTTATGTCTTGGGAAAGCATGCTGTTTTGTCAATTAAAATATTATTAAATTTTATGAAACAAAAATATTTTTAAAATATAGAGAAAACTTTAGATATATACAGAGAGGCGAGAAGAGGGAATAAGTGACAGAGAGGAAATGAAGGCTAGAGAAAGAGGAAAATAGAATGAGAGGCTTCCAGGACCACATATGATAACTGACTGTCACTGTAAGAAAGGAAAGGCATATTAACTCCAGTGATGATTATATTTCACACTAGATAAGAAATGCAGGTATTTCAGTTATGAATGAATCACATTGTGATACTATTTACATAAGTAGGTTCCACACTTCTTTGCACTTACTTTTTTTTCTTGTAGAATAAACTCCAGGAATCAGATAACTCAGTGCGGGATGTTTCCCCTTCATATACTGCCTACCGAGTGTGTCCTGGTCACCTGCTCCAGGGAGTTCCTCTGTTCTGAAATAGAAAGGCTCTTCAGGACTAGATATTGACGGACCTAGTGCTGCATGTTTTATAGTTCTTTGTAGTATTTTTTACCACAAAGGAAATATAGCACATTCAAATAACTATTTCCAGTATTTTAGGTGAAAATGTTTTAATTAAAACAAAAAATTACAATACCCTATGATTAGAATCAGACTGGCAAAGTTGAGGCTTTTTGATGTATTTTCTCCAATCTCTTTCTTACCATCACAAAAGTTATAACAATACTCACTGTGAACTAAATATTCAGTACTTTCATCCTCAGAGAAGTCTCAGCTATGCAGGATCTGCAACAGAAGATGGGAAAAAATGGAAAGCCTTCTTTAAACTGAATTGCTTGAATCTAATCTTACAGGCCTACCAAAATTTTGCCTACCAAAACAAGCAATATAGCATCCTTACATAATCTGCAATTATTTTCTGCAAGCAGTGTGAAAACTATACATGCTGTTGGCATTTTGCCTTTATATTTCTTCCAAAAACATATGGGAAGGGTGAAATGAAGAGTAGGAAGGTGAAGGAAGTGTGAAAACACTTTTACCTAAGGAGGTCTCCTCTCCAGAGCTGTGAAATAGTAATGCATAGGCTAGTCCCACCCATTAGTAAACTCAGCATAAGGGAAAAATTGTCTGACAGATTTGTACTTTTGTCCTTTGGAACAACTCTTTCTAATTTGTAGAAATTTTCCACATGTATGTTTTTGAACACATTTTTTTTCTAGTCCATATTTCTTCAAGCTATTAAGTCCAGGGTAGAATAGGAATAATAATAAAATTAGTTGACACTCACTTAGCAATTGTCATATGAGAATTCTAATCTAAGAATTTTATATTTATTAACTCACTTAACTTTGCAATAATCTTTCTGTTAGATACTTTCAAAATCCCCGTTTTAGAGATGAAGAAACTGAGGCATGGGGAGTTAGAGTAATTTATTCAAAACTCCAGAATTAGTAAATGACAAAGACAATCCTATTTGTTGTGGCTAAGTTAGATGGTTCAGCTGGGCTAGGGTTAAATTTGGAAGATTATCAGGCATATGGAATCACCATCAACCCTCAACCTCCCACAACACACACATACATGCGCACGCGAGAACACACACACACACACACACACACACACACACACAGTCTCTATATATTTGTATATTTTAACATGATTGGTAATGCCAAATTTTATTTTGAATCTTGGATATGGATTCAGATTAACAATGAGATGGTGTGAAAGAATAAGGAGTTGATAAAGTGAATGTAGATATTGGCATAATTTTTACTGATGGAGACTTGCACTTTTAAAAAACATGGGAAGGTTCTGAGCACAAGTAGTGTTGGTTTAAAACCCAGGAAATGAAGAACCACACAGATAGGAACATATGAGCGTGCTACTTGCCATTTCTAGTTGGCCTGGGCTTTGGCACTGTTAGCTCTCAGCGCAATCACTAACAAATGATAGCTTTGCTTAGTTGATCACTATTCTCAGCCAGGAAGTGAGAAGCACTTGCATTTATTTGTTTATACCAAGAATTATTCAAAATGTTATAAAATGTACAATGTCATTTTTGTCACACAAAGGACTTAAATTAGGAGTTCTGATATTGAAAACACACAAACCGAGAGTTCATCAATCAGAGACCTTGTAAGAAAAAAACAGAAACCCTACTAGCTATTTGAAATCAGGGAATTTAACAGGGAATTGGTTATGCAGGTGCTGAATGAGCTAAATGAAGAAAGAAAAAATAAAGGAAAAAAAAAAAAAACCCTGAGGTAAGCCAGAAATAATAACTGCAAGAAGAATCTATCACTCTTAAATCTGGGAGAGTAAAGGGAAAATGTTGTGATTATCACAACACAGGCTGTCAAAAGAGTGGTCCTGCAGAGATGGATCTCAAACTGTAAGGAGGGGGGTGAGCCCATTGCTGCTAGTACCAGGAGAGGTTTCAATGATGCTGGTGCCAGGAGAGTGAAAAAGATCTGGCGGCCAGAGACAACTGCTGCTGCTGGGATGAGATGCTGCTGTTGACATCATGGTGACAAGAATAGCAAACACACGGAATGGAAAAAAAGATTCTTCTTCCCTTTGTTTGCCTTAGTTTTCTTCTTGTGCTGCCTCCTATTGTCGGGATGTAAAAGGAAGGCAGTTACAATGAGAATGTTGTTTGCAGAGTTTCAAACTCAGGATTGTAGAGATTAGTGAGGTAGACATAATGTAATAAGATGCTAGTTTAATAACCAGGAAAACGGGCTAGTTAGATATTAAACCTCATTATGACTCATTTTTCTCATGTATGAACTTTGGCATAAAATAGTATCCACCTTAAAATGGTGTTATAAATATTTAATAAGCATCTTTATTCCTTAAAAGAATAATCGTATCTAGTAAGTGCTCAATAAATGTTACCTATCAAAATAATAATTTTTCATTGAGTTCTCTAAAATACATGAAGGTGTGAGAGAGTTAAGTATGAAAAGGGAAATCTTTTTTTTCTTTCTTAACACTGTAGAAAAATAATGGATCAATATTAAAATTCTAAGCAAAGTCACAAAGTAACTTTCACCTGACAATGTCTATATTGTGGTAATCAGCCATCCTTCTTACGTGTGAATAGTAAGCCAAGCCAGCAGAAAAATCAAATGTATGAAATATGTTGAACACACATTTCTAAGGTATTATTCATTCCCAAAGATTCTATTAAACTCCAGGAAGAACACTTACATAACATTCCTATTCCAGTGACAACTCACCAATTGTGTCTCTGAATATTCCTGTATATTAAAGTTTGAATGTGGAGCTGGCATTATGTTTTAAAAATATGGTATCATGAATAAGAATCTTATGCTTAATCTCAACATTGTTTTTAAATACTGCTAAACTCTTATTAGAAAAAAAAATATTTCCTAACATTTTTCATTGATGGTCTACTATAGGAACATGGAGAAAACCAGAACCAAAGCGAACATCCTGTTCAACTATCACACCTATCTGGAATGAACATGTGGTTTATAAGTATGACAAACCACAACATAGGGGCAAGTTAGTCAGGTGGTTTTATTAAACACATTAGGCCATATTTGCTTTAAAGTACTCTTTTAGTGCCCCTAGAATAAACAGGGAGGCAACTGTTATTTATTATGCCTTATACTTTATATAACTTTTTGCATTTAATGAGCACAATGACCTTACAAAATAAGTGTTATACCATTTTATAGATGAGAAAAGAATTTGAGAAAACTTCCCAATATAATTATTTTAAGTGACAAAAACATTTATAACCACAGTTGACTATCCTCTAATTTATCATGTTATGCATGTTAGATCATACTTTAATATATTTTATATATCTCCAACCTATAAATATTTCTTGAATGCTTATTATTTTTCTATGAATTAACATGCTGAATTTTTTTAAGTTTCATTCTTTGTCTGGAAGGTACTTCTTTCTTTTTGGGAAGATATGTCATCTAATACAAAGACAGGGAAGCATTTAGGGCAGGTGCAGTGGCTCATGCCTATAATCCTAGTACTCCTGGAGGCCGAGCTGGGAGGATCATCGCTTGAGGCCAGGAGTTCAAGATCTGCCTGAGCAAGAGTGAGACCCCATCTCTACCAAAAAAAAAAAAAAAGGAAAGAAAAGAAAAATTAGCTAGACATGGTGGTGAATCCCTGTACTCTCAGTTACTCGGGAGGCTGAGGCAGGAGGAGGAGGAGGATCGCTTGAGCCCAGGAGTTTGAGGTTGCAACGCACTGCACTCTAGCTGGGGTGACAGAGTGAGACTCTGTCTCCAAAAAAAAAAAAAGAAGAAGAAAGAAAGAAAGAAAAAGAAAAAAGCATTGAATAAAACTGTTTAATTATTGATATAAATTATAGTGTATTATCAGAGAATCTGCCGATTAGTGTTTACTAAAATCTCTTAGTATGTAGTCTGCTTGTGAAGAAAAATTTGAACTAAATTTAAAGTGTTGATTGCATTTGATATATATATTAAGGAGAGGAGTTCTCAGTGAGTTCTTGGTGATTTGTTTGTAACTGAACCTTGTGGGGTATGATCAGGGATCCTTACCTTTAATCTGACACATTTTTATAGTGTTTTTCATACACACATATGGGGGATGTGGAGGCTAGTAAATAGCATCCATGTGCCTTAGTTGTATTCTGGACCAACTGAGAGACAGCGACTAAGACATGTGCACATGAAGGTAACAACATCAATTTAACTACCAGTAGAGAGATAAAATAATGGACTTCACATTATAAAACAACACAGTAGACACATCTATTCACTTAGTTATAGAGGTGTTGATCACCAGTAGGGGCAGAGACCACCCTTCTGAAATGGAAGGCAGGGAAGTAATATCAGCAAAAATAGCAATAGGACTTCTGAAATTTTCTTAGTTTCTTCATAAATGCAACATGAACACTGGCAAAATAAATAAATAAATCAAAATCAGCTTTTTCAGACATCTGGGAATTATCCAAAAACTTTTAACAATCTAGGGAGGCTTTTTTTCAAGAAAAACAGATGAATCAGGGAAAGAACAACCAGCTTTGTGGTGTTTTAACTTGCCCTCTTCCCAATTCCCACCCCCAGCTCTGTGGTCACCTTGAAAATCAATGGCCCACAATAACACTGGCATCTACTAGAGGTCATAAATGGGACTGGAGTCCCTTCAAATCTAAATTTTCAGATAATTTTATTTTATATTACTTGTCTTGTATTCTCTGGGAGACTCAGTTCGCAATGATGGTTGGCTTTGTTTAACCCGTCTGAGACTTTTCTAGCGCTAACAGGCTTTTTCCCAGATTTTTTTCCTGAAAACAATCAGAGACAATTGTTCAATATTGTAGCTGCCCAAGGTGGTAAACGAAAGGAGGGAAAATCAATTGGGGGGGATCCCAACAGAGTTATTGTCTCTGTAGAGTTATTGTCTACAGAGACAATAACTCATGCCTTGCACCTGGGGGATAAATGAAAAAGGAAGTTGTTGTCTCCCACCCATTGCTTTTTAGTGTCCATCCTGATCTTCCATTGATTGGAGTCTTCAGGAAGGGGTTGAAGGGGATGGAAAGCCCTTGCAGTGTCCCCCATGGAGAATGAGATGTCAATAATTGTAAAAGAAGGATTTATAAGAGGAGGAAACGAGAAGACAGACTGATCAAACGTGACACAAATGAGAACTATCTTTTAGGGAATTACTGTATTGAGATTCAAAGATGCTGCTTGAGATGTGTAGTGCAGGCTGCAGTTGTCTTGTCCCCTCTCATTAGCAGCTTAAAACCTGTCCTTTAATTGTCCATTAAAATGCTCAACCATCCTATGGCTTGGGGGTAATATGGAGCATGGCCATTTTATGGTATGGCCCATGACTAGGCCCACTGATGTGTAGCTTGAGTTGCAAATCTGGGGCCATTATCAGATAAGGCCATGCTCAGGGAACCTGAATAGGAAATAAATGTGGTCTTGTAGGACTTGGATAATTTGTCCCAGTTAGTGGAATGTAGAGAAATGACTATGTCAGTTCTAGAAAATGTGTCAACTGCAATCAGGATACAAGGACACAGTGAAAGCTGCTGGATAGTATTCAAGGACCAATATGATCTGTCTGTCAAGAATGCCCTGGCACATGGCTCAAGACACCTGTCCCTAGATTGTAGTTATAGCCTTAGCTAGGGTCTTCCAGGAGGGACAGGTTTTCCGTGCTAGTTCAGCATTTTATTATGACAGTATCCGTCTGTGCATGAGGCCTAGCCTAGGACGTTGTCAGAATTCTCATGGGCCATTATTTCATGGATCTAGTGGTGTGGATTTAAAGGTATACTGAAACCTATTCCACATAGAGGAAAATTGATCCTGATCATGGAGGGAGTTGCCAGAAAGGGCATTTGCAATAACAGTTGCTGCACGCCAAGTTTTCTCAGTTTGGGCAATAGCCCCTATGATAGTTGCAATGCACTGCCAGTGCTAAGGGCAGGAGGACGGTGTTGTGCTGCCTATAATCAATGGTGGGTCTCCAGGCACTCTAGGCATTACACTGAGCCAGACAGGACTACCGAATGGAGAATAAGGTAAAAGAGGTAAGGTAATAACTTTTCATATCACAGGCATTTTAGTAAATCATTATTATAATTATAACAACTTGAATCACATTAATTGTATATAACTATGTTTTTACTCCAATGTAATAGTTCATATCTTCTTGTGATTTTTGAGGGTTTTTTTTGTTTCTCTTTTTTTTTTTTTCCTTTTTTTTTGAGACAGAGTTTCACTCTGTCACCCCAGTTAGAGTGCAGTGGCATCATCATAGCTCATTGAAACCTCAAACTTCTGGGCTCAAGTGATCCTCCTGCCTCAGCCTCCCGAGTAGCTGGGACTACGGGTGTATGCCACCATGCCCAGCTAATGTTTTCCATTTTTAGTAGAGTCAGGGTCCCACTCCTGCTCAGATTGGTCTAAAACTCCTGACCTCAAGCGATCCTCCTGCCTTGGCCTCCCAGAGTGCTAGGATTACAGGCATGAGCTATCATGCCCGGCCTTCTTGTGATTTTTTAAACCAATGAAAACTTCTCTGATGCTAATGATAAGTTTTCAGTGTGTACTTTAAGAGCAAGTTATTTCACTTTCTGGGAATGAATTAGTGGACATCTGAGTTTGAGTGAACTTAATCAGTAAAGAATGTGCTCGCGTTGAAAGATATAGGGACACTTACACAGCACAGCAGCAACCAAAGGAGCTGAGTAAGAAGATATGCTTTTATCAGGTCATGGAGTACATGACCTGATATAATCAAATAAACGATGTATATTATTATTAACATTTCATTAGTATAAGTGACATTTTTCTTCGACCAGCAAAAATAATTATTTTTTAAATACATGAAAAAATTTTGGTGACTTAAAAATGTATCTCTCAGATATAAACCAACCTATTAACCAACCAAGCAACAACAAAGTTAGACAAAATTTAGTTCTTTCTAATTAAAGAGATAAAACACACATACATGTATATATCACACATAAATTCACATAGACACTCTAGCATACTCATAACTCATACCCCAAAAAACATTATCATACTCACAAACACACTTAATAGTGAAATACTCACACATATACACAAATGCCTATGTCTTTTCATTGGGCATATTGTGAGGAACTAATTTCAATAATCCATAGTGAAATATTTTTATGGAAAATTGCATTATTTAAAATATGCTTATTTATATAATATTGACATTCTGTTTGTATGAAAAAGCTACAACATAGATGAAATGACATTCAAAGAAAATTTCTTACAGAATTTTTTTCAATATACTTATAATGGTTTGAATTTCTCATTAAGTGGCCTATTCTAAACAGCATGTCCAACAAAGAATGGTTCCTTTTACAATAAAACAGAAGAAAAATAAGTGTATTATGTATAATACTTTTAAGTACAGATATTTTTCAGAGGCTTTTCAGCCTAATGTCATCTAAGTAAGGGCCGTAATTATGTGCTCAACAATAAAATCTTTTACATAAAGCAAACACTAATGGTCAAATATTACTACTACAACATTTAAAATCAATAAATATTGTTGTAATCCTTTCAGGCACTTCATTTAATCCCTTTCATAGAAACATATTTGTTTATAATCAGATATTTATTTGTAGCATTCCTTAAAAAGCTATACAAACAATACATAAAGTACAAAATTTAGAAAAACATATAACCTGTTTAGATCATAAAAACATGATAAAGTAGTCAGCTCCACACTATAGCTACATTGGAAAATATTGATTAGGATGAAAAAACATGTACTCTGATTTAGAACCAGAACAGATGCGGCTGGCATGTTGCTACTGAAACAACTGTTACTAAATGCAAAACTCCTTGCCTGGGAAATTTTTAATGTATGAGGGAAAAGTACTGGTTATAAAGAGATAAAACACTGGAATGCTCAAACTGAAAGAAAAGTAAAAATGAGGTAAGTATCCAAGTAGAAGAGAATTTCAAAATTTTAAAAAAACATTTTAAAGTCTAATTTGATTTATTAAAAAAAAAATAAACAACTAGTATTTATTGATGTAACAGAAATGGCGCCACAAAGGCTGCTGCCTCGGCATTGAAGTAGAATACCCATTCAAATGGCCCAAGCCAGTAGCCAGAGATAAGAACTCAGAGGCAGCTCTTTTACCTAACAAACCCGGGCTGTTTGTTTCTGCCACATCTTTTAAATGGACCATTCCGGCATTTGCCCCAGAGGTTACCATAACCCTCGCCCTGCGCCCTTGGCGTTCGTGCGCATGCGTGCTCACGCATGCGTGCTCTCTCGCGCGCAGGCGCTCTCTCGCTTTCTCGCTCTGTGTTTGCCTGACTCATTTCGGCCTCGCATCGCTGAGAAATAGGGGATTGCGCTCCTCATTCTTTGAGCCCTCCCTGCTCAGGATCTGTAAGTAAAAATCTTGAACTTGCTTTCTATTGTGCTGGTGATATTGAATTTGGGCCTTCCATCTGAAAACCAGGGGTGGGATTTCCCTGGACATGACGGTGGAGGGCACAAGTTCAGGCTTCCCGTGCCAGAGTTATGGCCAGACAGGCATAAACCAGACACGGGTCAGACAAAAGCCCTAAGGTGTCTCCCAGTTTAAGCAAGTTTCCTGCTGACGAACACCTTGGTCACAGGTCACTAGGCATTAGACTGTCCTCAAGGTAAACGAAGTGTCCCGTGAAAGGCACACTGTAAACACCCAGGCCCCGCTCCCCTTTATCTCCCATTAGGGCAGGGTTGCCGGCCGCCCTGGTACTGGAACCCCAATTATCTGGGGATTCTCAAACAACTGAATACTAAGAGAGAAAATATGCATGGGGAAAATGAAAGGAAAAATTTAATACCATCAGTTTAATACTGTCTTCAAGTAGCTTGCTGTTGGGAAAGACATTCCATGAGAATACCCTGATGACAATAACAAAAGAGCAATTAAAGAATTAAAAGACACAGATGCCCAGAGGCCTTTCAGAGCTAAAGATCACATCTTAAAGGATCTGGAAGGCCTTCAGAAGGTAGCTATTACATTGAAAACTATGAAGGATCTGAGATTTTACTCTATTTGCAAGTTAACAAGTGAGCCTGCCAAAGTTTGCAATACGTATACTGAGAAAACCTAAGAACTCTGGATCAAAGATAGAGACGAGTAATAATTCAAGATAAAAGCAGCACCCAGAGCATTGTCTTGCACTGATTCTCTAAGCCTAGATTCCCACACAGGGACCCAGTGAGAAATGGATGATGTCTGGATATGCAGCGAGATGAATCACAAGACAGGAACTCAGAAGTTAGGAAATGCTAATAACCTACTGATTTTTTCCTCCAATGATAGACTCCTTATTTTCACTCTGAAAGGTAGATAAGTCTCCTCTTCTCTGGAAAGGAGATTTTACTCTCCTAATTGGTTAATGGGAGAACTTCTCTCTCTTTGTCCTCTGATGTGGAGGGAGATACTATTTCTAGCTTCCAAAAAAGATTTTTAGTACATTTTGCTCAGAGGTCCCAAGCCATGTAGAAACATGAAATATTCATGAAGTATTGTTTTCCCAAATAGACAGATGTTGAATTGGCTAAAAGAAAAAAAAAAAAAAGAGAGAGAAGTAATTGGAAATCATCTTCAGATGGAAGAGACCCTTTGAACCAAAATATCCAGTAATATAAGACAGGAATGTATCTATTCAATTCATATGAAATTGAATTGGTGGTGCCAGTAGAAGAGGAAGAGAGGTAGCTGGGACATGAAAAGGTAAGGGGAGAAGGAGGGTTTATGCTTGGGCTGGTAAACCTGTCTTGGCCTAGTGGCTCTGCTATGTCATAAGCCTTCAGATATGAATAAATTGAATATGAGCTGCTGCTAAGACATCAGGTATAAATGTAAAAAGTCTAGTAGTTATTTAAAATGTCAGTCTGCAGTTTGAAGAATGATTAAGACTTGAGACACAATTAGAACCCTTCACTAAGGGCTCATAATTTGATCTCTGGCAGTCGATCATTATGTTCTTGAAACAAAAATTATATATGTGAAGGCCCATTAGATACATGATAGCAAATTGGAGACTTGATTGACAACAATAAGGTTGCTGCTTGTGAGTGAGGAACATATGTTATAATCAGTGAAATCCCCAAGCATGATGTGACTGCTATAATCTTTTGCCACACGACATGCTTATTGAACACAGAGAACACTGTCCCAGAACACATCAAGGGAAATGGGATCCCAATGCTGGAGGAAGCTCTGTGGAAAGGGGAGGCATATTTTAATCTGAAATATTTTTCCATCTCTGTGGGAGCACAGCATGGTGATCCATGGTCAGAGGGGTTCACTATGATGAAATTGATACCAGGTAGCTCTCTGCCTCCTTGTCATGAGCTCAGTTTTAGTTTCTGTTCTTCGATGACTGTGTATTTATTTAGCAGTGTTGGTAGGCAAAAATGTCTCAGTGCAGGGAAGTCCATTACTGATTCCAGATAAAGACTCCATCCCTACCACCAAAGTCATGTTATATATGATGGGTCATCTTGTCTGTAGTTATAGACAAGAGAATCTTCTCCACAGGGGACATCCTCTGGTGGACATGTGTAGATATATGTGATACAAATACACACTCTGCCTATTCCTAGAGGCCCATCAACATGCCTTTTCTGACATATTTGTCAGCAACTTATCAGTTTTGTTCCTTTTTTTTTAATTTCAGCATATTATGGGAGTACAAAAGTTTAGGTTACGTATATTGCCCTTTCAAGTGTGTCCATCCCCTAGATGGTGCGCATCCTGCTTGTTATGTATGTGTACACCCATCCCCTCCCCCCCACATCTGCCCAACACCCAATTAATGTTATGCCTAAATGTGCACTTAGGTGATGATCAGTGAAACCAATTTGATGGTGAGTACATGTGGTGCTTATTTTTCCATTCTTGGGATACTTCACTTAGTAGAATGGGTTCCAGCTCTGTCTAGGAAAATACAAGAGGTGCTATATCACCATTGTTTCTTATAGCTGAATAGTACTCCATGGCATACATATACCACATTTTACTAATCCACTCATGGATTGATGGGCACTTTGGTTGTTTCCACGTCTTTGCAATTGTGAATGGTGCTGCAAGAAACATTCGAGTGCAGATGTCTTTTTCATAGAATGTCTTTTGTTCTTTTGGGTAGATGCCCAATAATGGGATTGCTGGATTAAATAGGTCTACTTGTATGTGTTTAAGCTATCTCCTCTGTATTGCTTTCCACAGAGGTTGCACTAGTTTGCAGTGCGACCAGCAGTGTATGAGTGTTCCTGTCTCTCTGCATCCACACGAACATTTATTGTTTGGGACTTTTTGATAAAGGCCATTCTCACTGGAGTTAAGTGATATCTCATTGTGGTTTTTATTTGCATTTCCCTGATGATTAGAGATGTTGAGCATTTTTTCATATGTTTGTTGGCCATTCTTCTGTCTTCTTTTGAAAAATTTCTATTCATGTCCTTTATCCACTTTTTGATATGGTTGTTTGATTTTTTCTTGCTGATTTTCCTGAGTTCTAAGTAGATTCTAGTTATCAGTCCTTTATCAAATTAAAAAGCTTCTGCACAGCCAAAGAAACTATCACGAGAACAAACAGACAACCTACAGAATGGGAAAAAATGTTCGCATGCTACACATCAGTTTTGTTCCTTTAAAATTTTGTCCAATTAATTATTGGGTCTCTACTAACTAATAGGTCTTGACTATTTGAGTTTGGATATTGAAATTAATATTTAGTGAGTTCCTTCTTTAACTCTGTCACTGTGTTAGGACTTTTCATGAAATACTAGATAGTTTATTTTCATAAATATCCCACGGGATACAAGGGAGATGATTTTCCATTTTTATAGAAGAGAAAATTAAATCTCAAGATAATTGAATATCTTACTAAGGCCACACATTTAATAAAGGGTAAAAACAGAATCTAAATCAATTTCTGACTCCAAGTCCCATATTTCTTCTACAACCAACTGCCTTTGAGTCAGATGAAACTGACATGTTAAACTCTTATTGTGTGTGCATGTGAATATATGCATGTGTTCTGATACCTACAGAAGCAGGCTTATGCATATTAAATGCATTGAGAACATGACATTTTGCTACAGTTTTACTGCTATCATTTTTTCTTTGAATTTCCTCTTAGGGAATAAAAAATTGTCTAATTCCGCTAATACTTCTGGATCCTCATTGGTTCTGGGTACATGAGTATAGATCTGAACATAATCTTAAACATCACACTGCTTAATATCGTGCCCCTTGGATCCGTCAAACTGTTTTCTGCTTAAGTTTTAACTGTTTTCAAAATTAAATTATCTGTTTAGCTTAACAGTGCTTTAAAAACTATTTTCTTATCACTATCTTCATTCCATCACTTAATTTGTATTTAAAATACCATTGCTTTCCTATGATTTATTTATTTACCTCAAAACTAAATGTCACCTTTCTCCTTTAGAAACTATAATAATGACCAATGTATAATAGCTTGTACTAGTCTAAAATAGAAAGGAGATGCATAAACAATTATAATAAGGAATTATTAATATAAACGCAGAGCCAGGGCTGAATACAAGTGTTAGGTCTAAGAACTTAAATGAGTAGAAATCTGTACTGACACTATTGATTTTGTTGTATTCTCTTTAGTTCACTACCTAATAACCGTTACTACTTGCTCAGGTCCAGTGAGAAAGGACACTTATACATACAACAAGTTATAAGAAGAGGGTTTATTACTTACAGATTGGCAGCAAGGCACAACAGAAGCCAAGGATTCGGGGCAAGCTGGTCCCTAAGGCTCACAAAAGTTGCCCAGGTCAGATGGAGTCTTGACTAGATACACTCCATTACACCTCAGCTGAGGGCCTCAGAAAGTAGCTGCCCTGGCATTTATAGCAGGGGCAATATGATTCATTGGGCTGAAGCATTGAAGGGCATCCTGTTCTGGGAGGGAGTGAAACAGAGCCTGGGCTGTTCTAACCAGGTCCTCCCTATCACAGGATGTTGCATTCCCAATACATTCTACAGTTATTCTTAAGAACTATAAGTGACAAAGGAGAAAGAACTGAGTTGGTCCAAAGTCACCTGGAGAACTGTCCTGCAGTAACCATATTCTTACTCACTAAACAAATATGTGTGTATATAGCATGTATTATATATATGCCAGACTAGGAACAAACAGCTGTACACAGTCTGTCTGTGTCCTCAGTGAACTTACAATCTTATATAAAAAGCTTTCAGCAGTAACAAAATACTCGGGAACTTTTTTGAACTTTTAGTATATTTACAGTCATCAGCAACAGAGAAAACTTCATGAGCTTACATGTTGGAGGCTCTTAGACTTTCTGCAAAACACGAATTTTATTACCATTCCAAAAAATGAAATTAGCATAGATTCTCTTCCAGTTGAAATCATAGTTGGATCTCCAGAGATGCAAAGATAGACTGTATTTTATATTATCTCAGGTTTATCTTCTTGGGACATTTTACCTGTTGACTATACAGTACTCCATGTAATTCCTGGAAGAAAATCAAGATTTCTCTTTTCTCTCATTCTCTTCCTAACAGCTTTTCTACACCCCTGTTCTTATTTTCTTTACCTAAAAAGCTCCCACTCAATGTTAAATGTCAAGTTAAACAAAAATTCCTCAACATCGCACATCCATTATAGCACAGCAGTCAAGCTGTTCACACTTAGACTTATATTCTCCCTGTTCTCACCTTGCATATTTTAAGTTCTAGTAAATGCAATTGGTTTGAGGTCACCATTATGTTTTCTGAAAATTTCATGCGGATCCCATCTCTTTAATAAACCAACTCCTTTGAATATAGAAGTAACATGGAGTCAGAGCTCTCTAGCTAAAATTATGAAAATTTATTAGCCATAGAGTGAGCACCATACCCGTAAATGTCACCCGGTAGACCACATTTGTCACAGAGAGTGCTACTGTCTTCTGTAGTTTCCTCCTGATTGCTCTCATCAGCCATCATGCCAAACCTTTGTAAAAGATAGGGGCTGATTTCTTTTGCTCATTTCAAGAGATATTTCTTTCTTTGCCATTTCTTGTTTTGTAACACCAACTATGGATCACGGGCAACCTTCTAATTACTCTCTACCTTACATCAAAACTTTAAAATAAACTAGATTTCTATTCTTAAATGGTTTGATACTCTAATTTGGCTCCTCTCAAAAATGTTTTTTTTTAACCTTAACAAAGTTATTCATGTAATATTTTTAGTATATTTTTCTAAAACAGTAACGAGAGAAAACAAATCATAACAGAGCCATTTGACGTGTGATATAATACCGTAAGAAAATGGCGTTAAACACTTTGAGAATAAAGATAGAAAAATACTCTGAAATTTTCTGTTAGGCTGAATTTTTTCCAATCATGTTTGAATACTAGCCATCTTTATGATTACTATTAGGTTTTTGACAGATCATACCTTTTCAACCTTAAGTTGTTAATATTCCTTATAGACACTGTTCTTTCAAATAAAATTTTCCTTCAGCACAGACTGAACTTATCCTATCTTTGGCTCCATTCCCTTCAACCTATGTGTTCGTCATCTTTAAGATTCAGATTCAATCACATCATCATAAAACCTGATTTACTCACAGGTTGATTTGGCCATGCAACTAATGTTTATGGGTTGTCAGCTATGTGATAGGCATTGTGCTACATCTTGGGGAAATAAATACAAAAATACAGAGTGTGCCCTAAAGGAGCAAGGAAGCAGTAATCATAATGCCATATGCTAAATTCAGTGACAAGCTTAACATGGGATAGAGACAGAAAAAGGCAAAAAGAAAAAAAAAATTTTATTCTTCCTCTATCAAATAATATTTTAATAACTTGTTTAAAATCTCTGCATATGGCACAAGCAATATCTTTTATATGCCCAGCTTTGCACAGCTGTTGGTCATTAAATATGTGTTTAATAAAGAAAGAAAATGAAAACTATATCATTATATCAGTAGAAGCACTGGAAGAGTAATAGGATGCCTTATAAGGGATGTTCTAGGGAAGACCTTTCTAAAGAATAGAGTTTTAAATTATAATGGTGATCTCTCTCTCTTTTTAAACAAGTGTAATAAGTTGTGGTTCCATTTCTGAATTAATGTTTTCCAGGTAAATTCACTTTAATTGCCCACATTGAAAATTTTCTGACAACTGTTTGCACTTAGATGCAGCTTGTCAGATCTCCATAAATATTCTCAAAGCTTATCAGTGCCACAGGAGTATAGAAAATACAAAAGTCATAAGGAGCTTTGTTTTTATGAGGTTTGTCACTATATATTGGAGCTGGAAGATCAAATAAAGGTTGAGTATAGTTATTGCCAGCTATGGTTTGAATGTGTCTGCAGAAGGCATGTGTTGGAAACTTAGCCCCAAATGCAACAGTGTTGGGAGGTGGGATCTAATGAGAAGTGATTAGGCTATGAGAGCAGAGTAAATGGATTAATACTGTTACTGAAAGAATTGGTTCCTTATAAAAGGACAAGTTTGGCCCCTGTTTGCTTCTCCTTTTTACTCATACTGTTTTGCCCTTCTGCCTTCCTCCATGGGTTGATACAGTAGGAAGGCCCTTGTCAGGTGCCAGTCCCTTTATCTTGGAGTTCTCAGCCTCTAGAACCATGAGACAATAAATTTTCGTCCATTATAAATGACCCAATCTCACATATTTTTGTTATAGCAGCACAAAATGGACTTAGACATTTCATCTTACTGAAGCCCCTTCCAAAGATCCATGGATGACAGAAGTTTATGTATTGTCAAGTTGCAGCTCAAAAGCTCTCTCTTCCATAAAGTATTTTCAGAAATTTCAGTCATATTTGATCTCAGTTTTCTGTGCTATCAGTATAAATTATAGGCAATACTATAGACTATAAACATAATCATTACAATTGTATTTCATTAAGTGTGCTGTGTTCTCATGTTTCTGTTCTGCTGCAGTGGAAGCTTCTTGGGTGCAGGACTAATTTGGTTGGGTTTCCATCTATCCTATAGTTTTTCATACAAACTAATTTATTTGGGACTAAAGCAATTACATAATTTATTCAGGACAGAATTATATGTATTCTCATCTAAAATCATATTGATACCATCTCAGAAAAGACAAAACTAAATATTAAAATAAAAATAATATCCATAATTATAAAAATTTTGAGTGTTATCCATAAAGTAGCAAGTTAAAAAACAAATGTATGAAGAGTGTCTGTCTGTAAAAAAAGAGACTATAGAAGGAGAAAGAATGTTCCTGATGATACTGTTTCACTCAACACCACTGTCAGTATCACTCAACAGAAGAAATTTCTCAACCAAATCACTCAACATGGTTAGCATTTGGACCTATGCATTTTGATTCCATACTGATTTTTCTTTGTAGTATACAGAATCAAGATTGAGAGAAGACATATAAGAACAATCACTTTTTAGGGTTAAATAGCAAATAATAGTTAATACCCCAAAGCATAATAAATGTTTACAACATTGGTAAGAGAAACATTATTGGATGAATATGTAATAGTAATTTATTAATTTATAATAGGCCTATTTGGACATCATTTTAACTTCAGAGTTTAGCATCACCTCATAAATGCAGAATTTATAGTTATAACATAAAAACTGATGGACTAGCATTCTAAGTTTAATATAGACATCTTTAAATTCAGAATGTATAATTCAAAGACTGAAGGAATTGGAAACAAATTTTGTGGTAAAAAATGATAAAACTATATTGATGTGTGTAGCTCTCAAAGTAATAAGTTTCAATTGCTATGCCTTGAAGTTAGACATCAACAAAGTAAAAAGTGTGACATACAGCTTTCTAAGTTTTGTTTTTCATTATAAGATACGGTAAACATTCATAATAATCATATTTCATACTAGTCTTAGTATATAGTTATTTCTTGAATCTTATATAATCCTACAGTCTTACATAACCAGACACAGTGTGAGTTTACATGTTATTATTTTGAAAAATTGGACTTGTCAGTAAAAATATTTGTAACTTATAGGCAACTCTACTGATGAGGTATAAATAAATAGTTCTCTACCTTTCATATAGAGCTCTTTTATCATTCATGAAGGGTAGGTTATAGAAATTTCCATGAATGATAGAACTGAGGAAGATCATTATTTAAGGACATATTATATAGGGAGGATCCTCAAACACAGAAATACAATACTTGCAAAAGCATATTTTGCTAATAATAAATGTATAACAATATATACCAAAGTAATAAATATGTGGTGAAATACTGTAGGGCTGCATAAAATAAATAAATCTTAACAGTAAAGCCTTTCTCCTGTATTTGGAAAGAGAGCTATCAGACAATAAGAGAGTCAGTATGGTTCTGCTGCAACTATCTGAAAATATTAATATAGCCATTAATGTTACATTGTATAGGACACATTTAATATCTTAAATGGTTTAACAGTGACATTAAATAGATTTGTATATATGTGTCAAAATTGATTAATGCATTAGGTTTCTTTTAATTAATATCTATGCTGTGCATGGATGGTTTCTTTCATGATATATAATTCAAATATACATATATTGAACTATTTTTACTTCCTTTTAATTACTAGATTTCAAATCAAAATAGACTTCTTAACATTTGCTGCAATGGAAACGTCACTATTTTCTAATTTCTCCTAATATCATTTAATATGAGAATTTTCTAAACACACATTGTACCATTACTACATTTACTAAATGTCTTAACCTATTTCTTCTGCAAAGACAAAATATCACAGAGTAGGTAATTTGTAAGTAATAGAAATTTATTTCTCATAGCTCTGGAGGCTGGGAAGTCCCAGATTAAGGTGCCAGCAGATCTGGTGTCTGATGAGGGCTACAGTTTACTTCCAACATGGAACCTTTTTGCTGTGTCCTCATATGGTGGAAAAGATGGACTCTCCTGGAGATCTAAAGCTTCCTTGTATGGGCATTGATTCCATCCGTGAGGGTGGAGCCCTCATGACTTAATCACTTGCTAAGAGGCCCACCTCTTAATACCATCACCTTGAAGTTTTAAGTTCTAGGTTATGAATTTTGGAGGCACTTATACTTTCAAACCATAGCACCAAGCATCTAATCACTGGCCTTGTTAATTCTCCTCTCATAAGATATAAAAACTGCATTTCCATTGATTTGCCCTGGAAGCTATTATATGTAAAAATAGACAAATCTATATCATATTTATAGTAGATCATCCTGAACTGGAGTTCAAGAGATAGAGAACATGGATACCAGATGAGCTGGAATAGTCTAGACTCCAAGGTTAGCACATTATAGGACTGATAGTAAATTATGCTTACTGAGAGTACTTAATGTCTCAGGTGGTTCAACTATAAACAGAAATACATAATCTTATGCTGCTGTATTTAAAAAAATCCGTTTTGTTCATCTCTGACATTTTCCGTATTTGAAGTTAGAGGAATAAGGAATAAAATATTAAAGTTACAAGCAAACAATTTCAGTTGCACCCATTTCATGTTGATTTTGAGGAGGTGACAAATATTACACAACAATGTAACATTGTGTTAAGATTTTGTTATGTTTTCTATGCCCTTGGTGTACCCATTTCTCATGCATAGTTATTTTCAGTCAAGGTCAATTTCTGAATTCTAGAGCAACTCAGAAACTTATGTATTAGCACTTTCCACACCTTAATGAGACCCTCCCTAATTTTCCTCTTAATTCATTGTTCTTTGACTCTTTTGTTTGTTTTGTGAGATATTCTTCCTTTTTTTGTTACCCTTTATAGGTATAATTGAAATGAGTGTAATTTGGAAGAAAAATTATCTATTTGGTGGTATAGAATTTTTGATAGTGTTCTTCCTACTTGTGCAACTCCAAGGATTGAAGTAAAAAAGTCAGAAATTTTTATATTCTGGATTTGTTGTTCCTTTGACAAAACAATCCTCTCAAAAAATGAGGTAAGTTTCTGATCTGTTTACTTGCAGGCATCTCAATGTGCCAGTAAAATCACACAAAGTTTTCTTTGTACATGCTCCTCGGTCTGCTTTATTGATTAGATTCATGAATATTTTCTTCCCACTTAATTTTGGATAACTTGAGGTAGACTGAAGAAAAATATTCTGGTGGATCAGTATTAGCTTCAATGACCTTTATCTGAAGATTAAGGCACTTGTTCAACTGAGAAGTCTTATTGTGTTTTTATCATTAACTCTCTTCCTGTCTCCTATCTTTTTAATTGGATTGAGAAGGAACCGGTGACTTTTCCAACCCTCATACTTTATTTCCATTCTTATCTATGTTTTAAAACTACACAATTCTTGCTTGACTCCATCTCTTTTAACACCTTGTTAAAAGCTGTTAATAATAGCTAATAACAGTGTATTTGTTTTAACCCACTTTTCTCAAAGTCATATCTGTAGGCAAATAGTTTGTTTTCAGAATTTTCAAGAGCTTTATGGGCAAGAGCTTTACTGAATATGTTTGCCATTGTATAACACTGATCTTCATCTTTACAACTTGTGATATCTATTTTCTTACCACTTGTCATCCAACTACTAAACCAATGTCACATACTTTAGATGCCTGTGAAGGCAGCAAGCCATTTCCGGTTACCAGTTTTGGTATAAGCTCAGGCAGTGCTAACAGCTATAATAAATAAATGCACAAAGAGTCAAAACATGAGAAAATTTCATTTATCACTCAGGTAAATTCCAAAACTAGTATTCCCAACTGGTTTGTATCTTTTTTCCTGGTGGTGATTTACAAATCTGGGTTTCTTTTGTCTTGAGGCTCTGCATTTTTCATTATTTGGGCTTTCATGCACTTTGGGTCATGTCCAAAGAAAGAAGAAAAAGCATGGAGGATTGTGTACAGGAAGTTTCATGGGTCAAGTCTAGAAGTAGTACCCAACAATTCCACTCATGTTCTGCTGCTCAGTCAAAGTGCAAGATCACAACTTATATCAGTGTAATCTAGCTGTGGATGCAGGGATAAGAATAAAAAGTTCTGTATTCATTTTCATGGAAATCTCTAATAATGTTTCAATTTCTTTAGAGAGAGGGATTGCTCCCTTTTAAACAATACTTTTTGTATAGTACTAGGGACAAAAGACTGAGGGTTTGGAAAGATATTTTAAGGTCATTGAATTGATGACACTTTATACAGCTGCTCCCTGATAAGAAAACTGGTAACTGGAAATATCTGGGCAAGTGATGATGGACATATAAATTATATTCCTTGGCAAGAAAGTGTTCCAGGAAAATCAACATAGTTGTCTAATAGGGTTTTACATTAGAAAATGTTAATTAGTTTGGATTTTTCATTTTAGAAAAAATTTAAAGCATAAAATGGGAGAAAAGAGGCATATTTTTGGATAAAGTGAACTCAATTTTGTTTAGAACTACCACTGTATTAGGCATGGATGTGATTTGCTAAGTTGAACATGGAATGAGTAGTTCTGGACTTGAACTGACATAAGTGTGTTGAATACTGTTATACAAATCATGCAAAACTTTAAATGTTTATTTGTTATATATTTCCCAAAAACTCAAGGTGGGGATGGGACAGGAAAGATTATTATAGGAGGATATTTTTCAGACAAAGAAACTTAATTAAATCTTTTTTTTGGTCCTGAAATGCATCCCTCTTCCAACTCTACATCTGGGTAATGTCATGTCTGTGCACATTTAAAATTTACATAAATATTTTTATGCTTCAGAGCTTTTCATTTACTGTTATGATTACTCATTATAATTTTCAAATCATATCATCTAACAAACCTTTTTAAATAAAAAAAAAAGCAAAGCAATGGCAAATGATTGTGTTTTCTGGTTCTCAAAATAATATACAAAGGAGAGTAGTTTCAATCATAATTAACTTCAGATTGCCCAAGAGAGTAAGAAATAATTAGCTTGTATTGTGAATATTCCTTTTCATATATGCTATATTTTAAATGCTGTTTCATCCAGGCACTTCTCATTAGAATAAATACGGTTAGCATGCAACCATTATTTTTAAAGTTTAAATTTCCTTTATATACATTTGGAACTAAAATATATTTTGAATTTAATTAGGCTATAGAATAAATATCTTGCCATTATAACAGTTTCTCTTATTATTTTCATGCTAAAAATGAGTAATTATTGGTACCTTGTTTATTTCTATTTTGGATAGGCCAAATAAAGTAACAAAGTCAACTGCTTCCTGCTTTTGTGTTTTTAAAGTTAGTTTTTATTGGCATTTGGAAAGAACATGACACTGAAAATTAAAGCCATAAATGTAAGCCCTATAGAGTTGAGAACACTTGAAAATAACACGATAGATCAGAACTAGCTGAGAACAGTGGAAGGAAACTCAGCCTCGGAGGGTCTTAAAATTGAAGGGAAACAAATGCGTAAACAAGATAAAGGTAATGTGTTCCAGGTCACATAAAAGATTACAACGTTTTGTTATATTAGACCAATTTGAGAAACTATGATATTTTTAAAAAGGGTCTGTCATTTTGCAACCTGGAGGCAAACCACCTTGGAGCTGAATCTTATCTAGTAGCCATCTTCCCTAAAATTTATGCTGTTGTCTTTTACAAAACAGAAATAGGGTAGAAATAAATTTCTACCTTCAGATTAGAAATTTGCAATAATGGTACCTATTTTGCCAGCCTAGGCACTAAAAGCCTACTGACCTCAAAAGTACTCTATTCTACCCCTTAGTGATTTTACTGTTCTTTGTAAATCACGTAGTTTTTGCTATTTGCAGGCCTACGGGCTTTCTGAAGCTCAGTATAACTGGCGTTTTGTGTCATTCTTCAGAGTCCAAAGCATTATATCTTTGTCTCTCCTATTGGAAGGTTACATGACTGACATTATTAATTTTCTTTAGCAAATTCCCTCTGTCAGCAGGATTTATCCTTGATTGTTTAGAATGGTCATGCCAATAAACAATTTTTACTCAGCTGTGCTCTAAGCATTTAAGGATGAAATGACACCAGTGATGTCATATTGTAGAAAATTTAAATGAAGGTGGGAAAAGAGGCTTTTAAACTATACAATCTTGATCACTGTCAAGTGATGCCCAGAATTCGACTACCTTATAGTGATTGCAGTATCAATGAATCCCTCCAACATTGCCTAACTACTTCTTCCCCATAATATATCCCCCAAAAGAAGATTAAGGGATTGAAAGTAATAAGATTTATGTCTTGTATTAAGGTTTTTTCCTTGATGCTTTTTATATTGAGGTACTGTAGATTATTACATCTATATAAAAATAATTGTATCATACTTTCATATTTATCTGTGTCCTAAATACAAATTATAAAGTCTTTCACCTCTTGCTATATAAAATAAGGGTTTTCTACAGAATTCAGGAGGAAAAACCAAAGCAATATGAGAATACAAACTTTGCTAATTTTAAGAAAATAAAAAGAATAAAAATATAGTTTGTTGACAGATTTTACATTTCAGTTGAAGTTCATATGTATAACTCTAAATGCCACAATTGGACAAAACTTACCCTATGGAACTTTGCCTAGTTTTATATAAAAGGGTCCTTTATTATTGTGCTGTATCATAGCTAATCTTAGAGTATTACAGTAAACAATTATTAATTAAAAATAGAACATGTACAATAGAACAGCCATGATAAAGAATAGATATGTACTGATTTTTTATTCTCAGTCAGCCAATTTTACAATACATCTCTCATGAGAAAGGTTTCTAAGTAGGAAATATATAAATATTAATATATATACACACAATGCAATGTAATATAATATATAAAATATATTTTATTGTTATAAATATAAGGCATATACTTGCACACTGACATAGTCTCAGACACATGTACATGCACACAAATGGAAAATAAAGCAGAAGATATCCAAAGTTACTCAATGAAGATTTATTTACATATGAAGTAGAACACGAACATAGTATGTTGTAACACAATGAACACTTTATTGTGTCAGAAGTTTTTGTTTTTTACTGTGGTAGGTAGAATTGAAAATATTACTGTTTCATCCTCAGATATTGAGTATTTGTGGTAGGCAGAATGACAGCTCCTCAAGATGTCGGCATCTGTTCTCCCGAACCTACGAATGTTAGATTACATGAAAAAGGGGAATTGTGGTTGCAGATATAATTAAGATTGCTTATCAACTGATCTTAAAATAGAGAGATTGTTATGGATTATCTGACTGAGCTCAAGTAATTACAAGGGCCCTTAAAGTAATAGAGGGAATTGGAAGAAAAGATGAGATGGCAGCACACCAAGGAATGTGGGCCACCTCTAAGTGATGGAGCAGGCGAGGTATCAGATTCTCTTCTAGAGCCTCCAGAAGGAACTCAACCCTGAAGACCCCGTGATTTTTGTCTAGTGAGACCCATTTCAGACTTCTGATCTATAGACTTCAAAATAATAAATGATATTGATTAAGCTACTAAGCTTGTCATAATTTATGACAGCAGAAATAGGAAACTAATACAGATTTGGACACATTTTCATTCCAAAATTTCAAAGTCCTACTCTATCAAAATGTTTGAGGCCATCCTGTTTGATTTTCTATCTCTATATTATGGTGTCAGAAAACTATTAAAGTGTATTAACATTTTTGAACCATTGCAAATGAATTACTTATTAGCTACATCTAATATTAGCTATTAAGTCAATTACTTATTAGCTACATCTAATATTTACAACATACGCATATACACACATGCTTTTATTATCATGAACTTTTAGTTAGCGTTTTTATTTATATTTTAGACACTGAGGGTTAATAATCCTTTTTTACATAAAGATCATAATTCTAGGTGAAGTTATATGAAGTCTTAGATTTTATTAAGAATTAAAACTTATTTATATTTCACAAGCACTTATATTCCAGGTATTGTTTTAAACACATTATATACCTCAATTTATGTAATTCTCACAACAATGTGCTAAGTTTATTTATGTCTCCCTTGCTTAAAAGAAGATCCTGCAGTACAATGTCAACTACTTAACCAATATCATCCAGGAAGTCTGGATTCAGAGTCTGACTGACTCCCTGAAGTCTTATGGACTGTATTATCAAGCAGTTATTGTGATGATGTTGTGTAACCAACAAACTAAAAAGCTCAATGCCATACCACAACAAATATTTATTTTTCTTCTTTCTGCATCTGTAGGTTGGCTGTATTTTGGGTGATCTTTACTGGACTTACTTGATCTTAGGCTCAAGGCTTCAAAGCAGGTTTAAGTCCTCTTTATAGGTCTTCATTCTGGGGACAAAGAACGTAGAGCATCTTCTTTTCATGGAAGATGGTAGAAACTCAAGTGGCTAAGCCAAACAACACAAGCACATTTTAAATCCTCTGTTTATATCACCTCTGTTAACATTTTATTGTCCAAACAAGTTACATGGTCAATGGGTGGTTATATATTAATATATACTCTGTCAGCTCTACTGGGAGCTACTGTAAATCCAAAATGACAAAATAATGTGGATGTATAATACATGGTAGAGAGATAGTGAAGGAATAAAGACAATTGTTAAATTTATCATAAATTCTATTGCATCAACTCTATTTCCACTTCTGGCATTTTAACTTTCTGTTATTCTCTATGGTTCAATGATTTTTACAAAATTTCATTTAACTGAAAAAAGAGAGTTTTAAGTTAAACCCTTAAAAAATATCTATCCCAAAGTTGACCATACTCAAGTCTCAAAGGACTATAAAAGCTCAAAAGTGTTTTATTGTTAGACTTCTCAAAGGAATCAGGTAGAAGCGATTATCTTTTCTTTACATAGTTCCAGTGGGCCAGAGGAAAAGTATCCTCATGCTCATGTCTCTTCTCAGTCTTTTAAATAAAAGTTGAAAGCCATTAAAAGTATAATTATTTACATTAAATTTCCTATTTACTGTGATTTATATATTTCCTTCATTTTATACTTGGTTCTTTTGAACAATTTATTTTTACCACATGTGCTGTTTTGAAAAACAAACACAAAACAGGGTAAACTGTTTTTGGAGAGAACCTTATACTAACACCCTACTTTTGGCTTGACTGTTTGACACTTATGTTCTTTTTGTGCACCATCTCTAGTCATGAAAAAAATGACAGAATAAAAGTATGTACATGAAAATGTTCATAGAGTTTCTCTAGGTTCTATGTTAATGGAAATTTATTTTATTTTTCATAATTTTATGTAAATTTCCCAAATGTTACAGTAATTTATATATGTAACTTTTCTCATAAAATAGTTTTAAAACCTTAAATATAATTAAATCATGTGACTAGCATTTCTTATATATTAAATGAATTTGCTGTTTAATTTCCTAGCTTTACTTAATATTTACATATTTATTAAATAGGACTTTGTCTTTTTTTTTTAAACTGGTAACCCATAGTGGAAAATATCTTTCCAACTCTATTTTAATGTCTGGTATATCATAGAGTGCTCAAGTATGACCCAAACTAAAGATAAGAAAATTTCTTTTAAACTATAACTTACAAGCAGGAGTGGAAAGATAATTCTCAACGAGAAAGAAAAATTCAAGCTAAAATGATTTCTAGCATAAACTTTCTAAAAAAACTTTTAATTATAACAACTTGTTTCCATGAGAATGCATTATAATAATTTAATTTAATTACAGAAAATACTTTCCTTCACAAAATGTTCTTCAGAGCCAGATATGATAATAAGATAGCTGTTCAGTAAATGTTCATAATCAATGATTTGACTGTTTATTGATATTATTATATATAAATCATCATATATATATTATATATGTGATGTTTTACTAAGCATGCAGACTGAGAAGACCCAGGAAAGAATTTGAATATTCTTTTTGTTGTGTTATATTGCAAATTAAGCACAATACTTTCTATTTTTTATTTAATTCATATTCTAGGTTTCTCAAAGGAAGAATGATATTAAATTTATTTGACATCATATCTGCAGAAAAAAGGTGTTTCACACATGTAGGCCATGATCAAAACCAGAGGCCCCTTAGGAAAACACTCAGCATGACAGTTTGAGAGCTCTACTGCTTGTTTATTCTAAAAACTGAGAGATTTTCTTTCCGTATTCACATTTAACTCTTATCGGAGTAATGATGGACATTCTTAAATACTCAATAGAGCAAGCTGTTTAGAATTATGATAGGCAGAGCTCTTTCTGTTTTATATGGAAGCTCTTAAAAATCCTTTGTGTTGGCTGTTTCTATATACTATGAAAACAAAAGTTACCCTTTACAAATTGTAGTAGAAAAGACATGTAGTGCTAGAGTATAGTCAAATTGATTTTTATCTAGACATTAATTTTCTAACTGAATTTTAATTTTCATTAAAAAATAACATTGTTATTTATAATAATCAAGCCTTAGAAATCTTATGTGTCTGAATGTAATGGTGATAATGGTGGGAGCAATAGAAATGCACATCGGGGAAGGATACCAATTGGATATCAGACTGAAACAGGGGTGGGGGGGTGGGGGAGGGGATGGATGCATGCCTACATGATGAGTGCCTTGCGCACCGTCTGGGGAATGGTCATGCTTGGCGGTGCTGACTCGGGGAGGTGGGGGGTGGAGGGACGGGATGGAGGTATGACTACATGGTGAGTGCCAGGTGCACTGTCTGGAGAATGGACACGCTTGAGGCTCTGACTCAGGGGGATGGCGGGACACGGACAATGTATGTAACCTGAGCTTTTGTACCCCCATGAAGAGCTGAAATAAAAAAAGAAAAAAAAAACAAAAACGATATTTTAAGTGGAGGTAATCCTAGAAAATCTGATATAAATGATTATGAAAATAATATTTCGTCTATTATATTTAGCTTTAGTTCTCCTAAAAATCAGAATTGTAAAAGTTCAGAATAACCTGGAAATATATGTATACACACACACACACAAATATATATTTTTTCTATAGTGGTACCAGTTTCAGTTCTAAGTATGTTGTGTAGGGTTATATAAACAACACTTTGAGGTAGATCCTATCGTAAGTTGTGTTTTTTTTTGTTTGGTTGTTTTTTTATCAGAGAAAATGATGACATAGAGAAGTTAAGTAAGATTTCCCAAGGTAAAAATTTGTCAATATTGAAGCTGATGTTAAGATGAAGCTATCTGGGCTTGTTAAATTTTAGTTGTGTACACGATAAAATGTTGCCTCTAAGTAAAAGAAAACACAAAAGTAGAATTTCACATAATTTTCATTCATGTCCAATGTTTTGTCCATGTTATTTATAATGTTTTAAGGAAACCAGAGGGCAAGTGGTTGGTAGAGTTTCAATAGTTTCTTTTCAAACTAAAGACTTTATAACAATTTTCCTATGTTAGAACATGTGTTAAAGGAAGATTGACCATTTTTTTCTCCAAGGTAGCAGGCTCTGTAAAAAAGATTGATGAATCAGTCAATTGTTATTTTGTAACTTGATTTCATTAATATTAGCAAAGTTGTTAAGATAATAAGTTTTATTTTTCTATAAATAATACAATTTTAGGCCATTGATATTTATTTTTTTAATTTTCCTTTAAATTCTTAAATCACTGAATTTTTTGTGGAAACATTTTATGAGTTTTAATATGTATAACTTATTTTGTGTGACAGATTAACACTAAATGAAAGAACATTGCTATGACCAATCTCTGAATTGAAAATAGAAAATCCATGTTATCTAATACAAATAATATAAAGTAAATGAAAAGATAAGCCCTGAAACTATAAAATTAGTAGAATAAAACATAGCAAAGAAGCTTTCTGAGATTGATTGCCAAAGATTTTTTGGATATGACCTCAGAAATACAGGCAACAAAGCAAAAATAAACAATTGTGATTGCATCAAGTTAAAACACTTCTGCATAGCAAAGGAAATAATTAACAGAGTGAAGAGACAACCTATGGAATGGGAGAAAATATCAAACACTTGATAGCAAGAAAACAATCCGATTAAAATTTGGGCAAATGATGTTGGTATTTCAATAGGAATTGCATTGAATCTGTAGAGTGCTTTGGGCAGTTTGATCATTTCAACATTATTGGTTTTTCCAATACATGAGCATGGGATGTTTTTCCATTTGTTTGCGTCATCTGGGATTTCTCTCATAAGTGTTTTGTAGTTTTCCTTTTAGAGATCTTTTAACGTCTTCGTTAAATACATTCCTACGTTGCTTTTTGTTTGTTTGTTTTTTGCAGTGATTGTAAATGGGATTAAGTTCTTGATTTGGTTCTCAGTTTGGTCATTATGGTTGTATATAAAAATGCTGGTGATTTTTGTATGTTGATTTTGGAAGTATCACATTACCTGACTTCAAATTATACTTATATAAGGCTATAGTAATCAAAATGGCATGGTACTGGTATAAAAGTAGACACACAGATCAATAGAACAGAATAGAGAAGCCAGAAGTAAAGTTATATACCTACAACTAACTGATCTTTAACAAAGTATACAGAAAATACACTGAAGAAAGGACACCCTATTCAATAAATGGAACTGAGAAAATTAGATTGTCATGTGAAAAAGAATGAAATAGAATCCCTATCTTTCACCATATATAAAAATTCATTCAACATGGATTAAAGACTTACATGTAAGACCTAAAAACTTAAAAATTCTAGAAGAAAACCTAGGAAAAACTCTTTTGGACATTGGTTTAGGCAAAGAATTTATGACCAAGAGTCCAAAAGCAAATACAAATAAATAAATAAACAAATATAAACAAATGGGACTTAAACTAAAAAGCATCTTTACAGCAAAAGAAAAGAAACGATCCACAGAGTAAATAGACAATCTACAGAATGGAAGAAAATATTTGCAAACTATGGATCTGAAAAATGACTAATTATACAGAATCTACAAGGAACTCAAACAACTCAGCAAGAAAAATCAAATAACCCCATTAAAAAGGGCAAATGGATGAACAAATATTTTTCAAAATAAGGTAAACATATTACTAACAAACATATGAAACAATTCTTAACATTACCATCAGAGAAATGCAAATTAAAACCACAATGAGATACCACTTTATACTAGTCAGAATGGCCATTATTAAAAAGTCAAAAAAACTGACTGGGCATAGTGGCTTATGCCTGTAATCCTAGCATTCTGGGAGGCCAAGGTGGGAGGATCACTTGAGGTCAGGAGTTTGAGACCAGCCTGAGCAAGAGGGAGACCCCATCTCTACTGCAAATAGAAAAAATTAGCTGGGCATGGTGGTGCACACCTGTAGTCCCAGCTACTTTAGAGGCTGAGGCAGGAGCATTGCTTGAGCCAGGAGTTCGAGGTTGCAGTAAGCTATAAATCATGCCACTGCACTCTGGCTAGGGAAAAGAGTGAGTGTTTGTCTTTAAAAAAAAAAAAAAATTAAAAAACAATAAATTTTGGCATAAATACAGTGAAAAAGGAATGCTTATACACTGTTGGTAAGAATGTAAATTAATCAACCTTTATGGAGATTTCTCAAAGAGCTAAAAGGAGATCTACCATTTGATCCAGCAGTCCCCTACTGAGTACCCAAAGGAAAGGAAATCAGTATGTTAAAAAGCTATCTGCACTTATATGTTTATCACAGCACAATTCACAATAGCAAAGATTCAGAATCAGCGTAATAGCTCACCAACTGATGAGTGGATAAAGAAAATGTGTGTGTATGCGTGCACACACACACACACACACACACACACACACACACACCACATGGAATACTACTTAGCCATAAAAAAGAATGAAATAATATCTTTTTCAGGAACTTGGATGGAACTTGAGGCTATTATCAAAGTAAAGTAACTTCATAATGGAAAATCAAATGCCTCACATTCTCACATATAAGTGAGAACCAAACTATGGGGACACATGGTCATACAGAGTGGAATGATAGATTTGAAGACACTGAAGGTGAGGGAGTGGGCAGGGGGTGAGTGATGAAAAACTATCTATTGGTTAAAATGTACACTATTTGTTTGATGAGTACACTAAAAGCCCACACCTCACCACTATAGAATATGTGACAAAACTGCACTTGTATCCTCTAAATATATTGAAATCTTAAAAAAATGGACGAATGACCTGAACAAACACTTCTTAAAAGAAGACCTACAAATGGCCAATAGGTATATGAAAAAATGCTTGAGATCCCCAATCAACAGGGAAGTGCAAATTAAATCACAATAGGGTATCACCTCATACCTTTCATAATGGCTTTTATTTAAAAAACACAAGATAACAAGTATTGTGAGGTTGTGGATAAAAAGGAACCCTTCTACATGCTTGGTGGGAAAGTAAATTAGTACAGCCATTATAGAAAATAGTACGGAGGTTTCTCAAAAAATTTAAAATGGAATTGCCATATGATCCAGCAATTCTACTTCTGTATATATATCCAAAGCAATGTTGAAGGATGTCTTTATTTCCATGTTCAATGCAGCACTATTCACAATAGCCAAGATATGTAATCAACCTAAGTGCCTATCAATAGGTGAATGGATTAAAAAAATGTGGTACATATATAGAATGGAATACTATTCAGCCTTAAAAAACAGGAAATGCTGACATTTGAGACAACGTGGTAATAAAAGACTTAATGTACTATGTATGTGAAAACTGCTAAGAGTAGATTTTGAAAGCTATCATGACAAAAAATGGTAAATACATGAGGTGATAGATGTTAATTAGCATAATACAGTCATGCAACAAAGTATGGACATATCAAAACATCCCATTGTGCTTCATACATATGCAATAAAAAGTAAAAGAAAATAAACATAAAATTGTTACTTAAAACAAACACCAAAAAAAGATAAGCATCCCACAAGTAAAGACACTTTTATGTTAAAAGTTATGAGATGTAAACAAACTTCGAAAATTATAAATCATTGATCTCAAGTTTCTTATGCAGTTCCAGATACTTCTAATTGATATGTATCTGTTAAAAAGTGTAGTCTTCCAAGTTTGTTTTTGCCTGTTTAAATCAGTTTAAACTCTAGGATTCATCCTACGATCTCTCACCACTGTAAGAGCTGCAATGATTTGTCAGGGATTGATGTGGATTCCCACTGAGTGTCCTGCTGTCAGTCTCTTGAAGAAGACCATTCAAAACAGCTGACTAAACTACAGAAACACTGCCTGTGAAAGATTTCTTATACCGATTGTTGAAACTCTGAGGAATTTGATTCATCACATCATTTTTGTTCTTGAAACGCTTGTTTGCTATCGATTTTTATTTAGAATACATAAGACCTGTCTTAAAAACATAAACAGGCAAGAGACTGGAAAGATAAAGGAGTAGATTTATCTTTTATTGGAATCTTTAATTTGAAAGTCATTGCCTTATTTATTTATTTAATCAATTACTTATTTTTGGTGTGATATTTTAAAGTTAGTTTTCATTTGTAAATCTCACCTAACTATGTTTAACCCCTTGATTACATTGTTTTCATTTTGTGTGAGATATTTACAAGTAATTGGAGATACCTCATGTTCTTGCCATCCAAATTGTTTATGAACTGTACTAGTGGGGGGAAATGCAGTTATAGCTTTACTGAGAATCAGGGGAAGGAAGAAAGGGGAAAGCGGATAAAGCAGAGCCTGCGAGTAATATATAGTTTGCATCCACTTGTAAATCCTTTCTGCTTCCTTCCTTCTCTTCACACCACCAAGCCAAACTGACATCTTTAAGTAGCTCTAAAACTCCAATTTTACAATAAGCATAGCTGTTCATAAATTTCTTTTAAATGTATTAATCCTGTTTCTAAATCACTGATACCATCAATGATAGCTTATTTCATAAAAGAATTAGAAATATAAATTTAGCATTGAATAATTACTTTTCAAAAGAATTATTATCACTAGGTTTTTTTTCCTAGATGTATTCAATATGACCTTTAAAAAATTTTAGTATTGTTATATCAAGCAACCTTTTCATGTAAACAGTTTTATAGTTGGGGTAGGGCACAACTCCTCGGGATATACTGTGGCAATTATTCCTGTCTGTCTGAAGGATTCTACAAAAACTAATGAGAAAAACAACCACGCATTTTCATTTGAAATACAATACTTCAATGATTTATAAGGTGACCTAATATGGACCTTAATATCTATTTTACAGAAACCTTTGGCTAACACAATCACTATTATATTCGACAACATATTTTGTGAACTAATAATTCTCTGCTCATCAAAAAAAGAGGGGCATGGATTTAGGTAACGGAATGAAAAATAATCAGGTAATATATATAAGTAAATGTAAAGCAATAACTAAGCACCTCACAATATATTGGACAAGGACAGGGTATATTAATTTACACATCCACTTATTTAATGAATACATATCCAGCACCTACTTGGTACTAGGCACATTTCTTAGTGTTGGGGGTACAATGGTGAACAAGATTGACTGGCTCCTGATATCACAACCTTTAGATAACTATATGTGGGAGAAAGCAGACAGTATACAAGGAATCCTATGGATTTCAGTGAAAAGTCTTGTGAAGGGAATATAAACAAAGTCATATAGAATGATATTTTGGATAGGATTCTTGTTCAGGCCTACCTTAGGAAAGGACATTTGTGAACGGAATTAACCTATGAGGGTGAACCAAATATGGAAAGAGCTAAGTGAGGAGAAATCTAGGTAGGTGAAACAGCATATAAAAAGGCAGAGAAGAGGTGTCTTGAAATAACAGGAGGTCACGTTACTTTTTTAAAAATTTCAAAACACTTAGTGGGTACAAGTGTTTTTTGTTATGTGGATGAATTATATCATGTTGACGTCAGGGCTTCCAGTGTACCCATCACCATAATTACTGTACATTGTACTCTACAGGTAGATTTTTATCCCTCACTTGCCTCCCCTCTCACCTGCCTTCCACTACCCCTCCTTTCTGATAAAGACAATGTGGTATATATTTTGTAAAGAGTTTGGAAAGTTTGGCAAGAGCCAGACCATGCAGGGCATATGTAAACTCTGTGTGCATGTGCACATGTGTACATTCTCCCCCTCCAGAGTGGTACATTTCTTGCAATTGATGAGCCTACATTGAGACATCATAATCATCCAAAGCCCATAGTTTACATTAGGAGTCACTCTTGGTATTGTACATTCTATAGATTTGGACAAAAGCATAATGACATGTGCCCAATTTTATAGTACCATATAGAACATGTTCACTACCTTAATTCTGTGCTCTGCCTGTTCATCATTCTCTCCTCCCTAAACTCTTGCAATGACTGGTATTTTTACTTTCATCATAGTTTTGCCTTTTCCAGAATGTTGTATAGTTGGAATCATACAGTATATAGTCTTTTCAGATTGACTTCTTTCTCTTAGTAATAGGTATTTAAGGTTCCTCCGTGTCTTTTCATGACTTGATATCTTACCTTATTTTAGCACTGATTAGTCTGTTATCTGGTGCACCAGAGTTTATTTATCCATTCACATATGGAGGAAATCTCGGTTGCTTCTAAGCTTTGGCAATTATGAGCAAATCTGCTATAAATATCTATGTGTGGATGTAAGTTTCCAAGCCCCTTGGGTAAAAAGTAAGGAGTGTGATGGTTGGATTGTATGGTCAGAGTGTGTTTAGCTTTGTGAGAGACTAAGAGACTGTTTTCCGAAGTGGCTGTACCAATTGTCATTCCCACTAGCAACGAATAAGAGTTTCTGTTGCTCCACATCTTTCCCAGCGTTTAGTGTTGTCAGTGTTCTAGACCTTGGCCTTTCTAATAGGAGTGTAATGGTATCTCATTGTTTTTTTGATTTGCATTTCCCTGATAATATATGATGTTGACCATCTTTTTATATGCTTATTTACCATCTTTATATCTTTGGTGAGGTGTCTGTTAAGGTCTTTGGCCCATTTTTTTTTTTTTTTTTTTTGCTCACAAATGTGTTTTTTTCTTTTTTAATTTTTTTGTTTCAGGATATTATGAGGGTACAAACTTTTTGGTTACATTTTATGTCTTTGCCTCGCCCAAGCGAGAATTAGAGGCATACCATTCCCCTCTACAATGCTCACCGTGTCCATTAGTTGTGAGTTTACCCCCCCAACCCCCTGATCCCTGGAGAATATTACTACCATGTGAGCACCATAGTGTTGATCAGTTAATGAACTTGAGCCCATTATCTGCTGTGAGGTATCACAAGATCGGAGGAATAGCCTCCACATGTACTCTCCGTCAAATTGGCCCATTTTTTAATAGGGTTGTTTTCTTATTGTAGTTTCAAGAGTTTCTTGTATATTTTGAACAGACCATTATTATACATGTCTTTTGCAAATATTTTCTCCCATTCTGTTTTTTGTCTTTTGATTCTTTTAACAGTACCTTTCACTCGGGAGACATTTTTAACTTTAAAGAAATCCAACTCACTAATTTTTTCTTTCATGGGTTATGCTTTTGTTGTTATATTTCAAATGTCATCAACAAACCCAAGGAAAATTACCTAGATTTTCTTCTCTATTATATTCTAGGAGATTTGTACCTTTGTGTTTTACATTTAGGTCTACGAAACATTTTAAGTTAATATTTTGAAGGTGTAAGAGGTGTAAGGTCTGTTCTAGATTCTTTTTTTTTTTTTTTTTTTTACATTTGGATATCCTGTTGTTGTAGCAACATTTGTTGAAAAAAAAACCATCCTTCATTGAATTGCCTTTTCTCCATTGCCATAGATCAGTTGACTAAATTTATGTGAGTCTATTTCTGGATTCTCTACTCTGTTCCATTGATGAATAGTTTGTTTTTTCAGCAATACCATACTGTCTTGTTAACTGTAGCTTTACTTTTGAAATTGGATAGTGCCAGTCCTATTGAACCTATAGATCAATTTGGGAAGAACTGACAGCCTGACAATATGTAGTCTTCCTATCCTTGAACATGGAATATCTCTCCCTTTATTCAGTTGATTCTGCTCATCAAAGGTGTATACATTTCTTCACATAGATATTGTACATATTTTATACCTAAGTATTTAATTTTGAGGGGTGTTAATATAAATGGTATTGTGTTTTTAATTTGAAATTTCACTTATTCATTGCTGGTATATATGAAAGTGATTGACTTTTATGTATTAATCTTGTAACCATCCACATTACTATAATGATTTTTGTTACAGGAGTGTGTTCTTTTGGGTTTTCAACATAGATGATCATTCCATCTGTAAACAAAGACAGTTTTATTTCTTCTCCTCTTAAGTACTGTTATGTCCTTTTGGAGAATTGACTCCTTTATCATTATGTAATGCCCTTTTTATCTGTGATAGCTTTCCTTGATTTGAAGTGTGCTGTATCTGAAATTAATATAGCTACATCTGCTTTGTTTTCATTAGTGTTAGCGTAGTATATTTTTCTCTACCCATTTATTTTTAGTCTGTATGTGTCTTTATATTTAAAGTGGGTTTCTTATAGATGCCACATAGTTGCATCTTGTTTTTTGATCTGCTTTGATACTTTGTCTTTAATTGGTGCAGTTGGACCACTGAGGTCTATGAAGGCTTTGACTTTGAGTAAGAGACAAAAAGCTTTTGCTTCCTAGTACAAGTTTCCAGAATATAAAATCCCCATTTATAGAATCAATAACAGTATCTGTTTACACATTTACATTTCTTGCTTACTATTTAATTCTTTAGATTTCTGTCATACTGAATTGATCTCAGAAAATTTCTATCATGGATCCAGAAAACTCAACCACAAATAAAATAAGTAAATATAAATCATTATAATAAAAGTTATTACATATATATGTTTATGTATATTTACAGTATACATGTATAGATCAACTCCAGGAAATGGAAAGTTATGTGATTTCTATTGAACTGAGAAAGAAACAATGTCACAATTTATAAACCTGAAGGAATTATCACTAATTTTCTAGTTCAAGAATAATTTGTTAAAGATTTTTTAAATTTTCGGTTAGAGATCAGTTGTTTGAAAACTTTAGAATTAAAAACATAGAAATATATGAATTATATGCATTAATGATAGTATTAGAATCTAGTTTTGATAGTCATTTAAATTCACTTTGAAGTTTTTTCATATCCTCTCTTTAGATATGGATGCAAATATTTTAGCTGTTGAAATTGTTAAGCTATAATACTAGAAATATTACCTATACACTGAACTAAAATTCACACTTCAAACTTCCTTCTCTGTTCAGCCTCCTTAACTTCATTTACATTCAAAATGTAGTGAAGATGCATGTTATAGTAACCTTCAAATCAGTCAAAACTCAATTCAAATTGACCCTCTGTTTGTTCTATTAATACTCATTGACTTTATCTCTGTGCTAATGTGCTATTTTAATATTGCCAATGCCCTATAATACAAGATTTGTAATTTACTCATCTGTGAGAGTTTCACAAGTCATATATTTATTTGATCTAAGAAACCTCAGCTCAAATAAATACAATCAGTTAGTCAAACAAGGTAAAAAAATAACCTATAAAGGGTCAAGTTCTCTCAAAGAAAAAAAAAAAAATCCTCAAAGATGGTTTGACTGACAAGAAGAAAATGCTCATGTTTATTTCAAGAGAAATTATCATTCTTATAGGAATATCATATCTAAAATGAGTAGAATATGATTTGCCAGAGTGTCACTTTTGCTCATTGTATAATAAATAGGAATAATAATATGCAAATCTAAATATAAAAGCCTTCTTTTGGTGTGAGAGTAAGTAGTTAGATCGAAATAGAAAGAGTATTCCATTTGGGGGAAACTAGCATCTGAGAAAAGTTCTGGTGATGCAATACAAGATATCTCTGAATATGGAAATGGTAAGATGTTTGTTTGTTTGTTGTTTAATCTGGAACTCTAGTACCAATGGAAGAATAAGAAAAGTTTGGGTAGGAGCTGGATTGCAAAATATCATAATTAATTAAATATTTTTACTCTCAACTCAGTAAATATTTGTGTTTTGGCTAGGGCTCTGTAGATATTGAATATTTTTTTAACAAGATCAGCATCTAAACAAAGCTAGATTTTTGTGATGATTTATCTGATCAAAAAATATGGATGTGGTTATATAGACCTAAAGATACCTTTAAAAAGTCTAGACACATAGTAAAGCACTGACTTAGATAAAAGTTGTTTTGGGTATAAATGAGGAAATAATTTAAATGAGTATATACAGAAACCCAAGAAAGAGGGTAGGTGATACTCATTGAGCAGCTACTATATGCCTGTTGTTTTGCTAATAACTTTACATACCTTATCATATCAAATTTTCATAAAATTCATCTTGGTAGGTATTGTTATGTCCATTTTAAAGATTAGGAAATTGAGATAGGATATGTGTTTGAGTACAAGTTGACCAGGCATGGACTGTGATAATTGATTTAATGTGTCAATTTGGCTAGGCCATAGTGCCCAGTGATTTTGTCAAATGGTAATTTATGCATTGCTATGAAGGTATTTTGTAGATGTAGTTAACATCTACAGTTAGCTGGATTTTAGTAAAGATCACTCCCTATCCTATATGTGGGCCTCATTCAATCAGTGGAAAGGACTTAAGAGCAAAACTGGGGATTCTCAAGGAAGGAAAACTTCTTCATCAAGACTGTAACAGCTCCTGCTAAAAAGCATCCAGTCTTCTGAACTCCATGAATATTTCAGATTTGCCAGCTTTCACAGTCACATAAACCAATTTCTTATAATAAATTTCTTTACACACACACACACACACACACACACACACACATATACACACATGCACACATACATTTTGTTTTTCTACTGGTTCTGCATTTCTGAATAACAAGACAACCCTGACTGATGCAACAAGTTTCTAATCAGGGCAATTAGACAAGAAAAAGAAATAAAAAGCATCCACATTTGTTTTTTTTTTTTTTTTTTTTTAGCTCATGTATGGTAATAATAATAGTACAGTATTAATACAGTAATAATACAGTAATAATACCCCTGTATTGTAATAATAAGTTACAGAAACTATTTCTTTTAATTCAAACAAACAGAACATAAAAACAGACTCATATAAAAAGTTTAGATAAGAGATAGGATGGACATGCTTGTAGCTCTGACTCAGGTGGGACAAAGGCAATTTATATAACCCAAACAATTGTACCCCCGTAATGTTCTGAAATAAAAAATATATATATTTAAAAAGAGATAAACTTCAAAAAAGAATATTAAAGATTAACACTCACCTAATGCTGCATCTTGCTTACTGGAAGGGGCATTTTGGGGGCAAGAAGGTAGCTGACATTAATTGGAAGATGATGATGGAGAATGGTACTGGAGAGAACGGAGCATATGCTGGAGAATCAGGGTTTGATTCTGTTGCTGGAGGAGGGAGCTTACTGCTGAAGTCAGTTTCTTGAAAAAGGTATCTAGGGTTGTTTGCAACCTTTGGTGGGCAAGGATCTTGAAGCAAGTATTGAGGATTGACCTGGATATAGAAGCCATGTCATTGATTCACAGTCTTCTCAACCAAGAGCAGCTGCTTCCGGGAGCAAGTAGTGAAGTTGCTCTTGTCTAATGTCATATTATTTAGCACAATAACAGGCATGTATGCCTCATCCCAGAATGGCTGAGGACAGAGACATCAAACCACATTAGTTTCAGTTCTCAATCCCTAGTCTGGGCATATTCTGATCCCCAGAAATCTTTATTAAAAAATGCACATGCACACATGCACTCACACCCAAGGTTAGAAACGACTTCTCCAAAAAACACTACAACTCTGTGCTCAGAGGGAAAAAAAGCATCCATATTTGAAAAAAAAAGGTAAAACTAACTCTGCTTGCAGGTAACATGTTGCTATTAATATATATAGAAAATTCTAAGAACTCCAGTAAAAAAAAAAATTAGAATCAGTAAGTAAATTCAGCAAGGTTGTAGAATGCAAAATCAATATACAAAAATCAGTTATATATATGCACTTCCAATGAATATTCAAATAGAAACTAAGAAAAATTAATTTATAATAGCATCAAAAAGAATAAACTATTTAGGTTTAAATTTAACAGAAGATGTGCAAAACTTATTCTCTGAAAACTAAAAAAAACTTTTTTGAAAGAAATAAAGAAGTTCTAAATAAATGTAACAACATTCCATATTCATGGATCAAAAGACTTAATATGGTAGAGATGGCGATTCTCCTAAGTTGTTCCCCAGAGTCAATGAAATCTCTAACAGAGTCTCAGCTGATTTCATTGTACCTGCATTATAATCTCAATTTTTCTGTAAGTGTAAATCTGTTCTAAAACGTAAATTACATTTTTTATAAAACTCCTTTAAAAATTTTTCATGTAGCTTCTAGAGTTTAAAATCCTTATATGCCTCACTGTATTTTGGATCCTGTTGACACAGAAGAGATTAAGAGCAAGATGAGAGACCTAAGCGTTTGTAGCTTTCTACATAGGATGTGAATTTGAGAGCCTTGTGGTTTCAGATTATGCCAGAGAACTAATTAACATGAAAGAATCTGGGAAAATTAAAAAAAAAAATCTTTTTTGCTCACATTGCCTAAGTTTCCCAAAGTTGGAAAAGAAAAACAAACCAAGGTATTTATTTATAATGGATCCTAAAATATGCAAGAAGAGTCCACAATTTGGAATTTACTTCAGGAATTATTCAATTGCTTCATATAATGGAATCTCTACTTTTTAGTAATTGTGTAATTAAAGTATATTGTACAATAATCAACTTTGTCCAAGTATTAGACATACTAGAAATTAGAATGTTATTTATTTTAAGATTCACAGTTAATATCTGGTTACCTAGCAGCTGAACAGCAACAACAAAAACACAACATAGAAAGGAAATTCCTTGAGGTTAATAATTTTGAGAATTATAATTTAGAATTTTTTTTCTGACAGCAAATTACTAATCAGTTATGACTTTCTAAGGACAGAAATATGATACACATATTTTCTCCAGTAGATAATTTTTGGTTTATATGCTGAACAACTTTGGATAATTTGTTCTCTATAGTTCTTTCCTTTAAAGCATTTAATTTCATTATCTGTGGTCCTTAAACTTTAGAGGCTAGAAATATTAATCATAACATTTTTATTATGTATATAATTTATTTATTGATTCCACAAATATGAAGTGAATAAAAATTCGTAGTGTTTGGTAAATGATTTATCTGGTTAATTTTGACAACAAATGAGACTCATTAATTCTAACTATTTGGGTGACCTGTGAACTCTGAATCAAATTTCTTCCTAGTTATTATAGAAGCTTGTTCCATTTCTCTTTTGTAGCCTTGATATCTCCTTTCTAACTCATTCTTTTCTAAAATATATTTCAGTGTCATCTATATTATTAAAATCGTCCCTTCAAAATGCATCTGTATCTTCCCAGTATCATATCTTTTGTCTTATTTTCTCAGCCAAGCTTTCTTAAACATTAGAATAAAATTGACTATAAGGAAATTTAAAAAGGCATTTAAGTTAATCGAGTAATTTTAAATAAGTGTTTGCCCTGACATAGACCTAAGTTTTAGACATGAATAATAATTGTTTGCTCTATACATTTACCTCAGGTGCCTTGAATACTATGTTCTCAAGTTTACCCAGTTAGAAAAAGTAGGACTTAAAAAACAGTCACTTCATTCAACTTTGAGTGCCAGCTCTTTAGTAAACGCATCAAAGTCAGAAATTATATAGCATCTACATTTTTGATATATGTTTGAAAAGGTGATATATTGAGAAAATGGGAAGAGGTACATCAGAACAACTGGTCCTTGGAATATCCAAGAAATATAGCAGTATGCTACATTTTCAACCATCTATACTATCATTTATCCTCACTTGAAGGTTACTTTCACAATCACTCAAAGCTACAATAGCAGTAATTTTCAAAAGAGAGAAAGGACAAGAACTGGCAATGTGTCATATACACTCACCAGATAGTATAAGAAGGGCACTTGTAGTTTGAAAAAATCCCATAGGTTATGTTGATATGCACCTAAATAGAGTATGTTTTTCTTGAGGATCACTTTTCAGATGTCACCAAAGGAAATTTGACCACAAGAAGTTTCATGAGTTTATATTTTTTCCAGGTGACTTGTTTTTTAAAAAGTCTTTCCTGTCAGCCAGATCAAATCAATATTATTTAACACACTTAAAATCCTCGGCTGCCTTCAGTGCAAGGCTGTACTTATGGAGCAGATACATGTATAAGTTTAAGAAATAAATAACAGACATAGACTGCAAATAGACCAGGACACAGAGATGTCAGCAGAGAAGATGGAGGCCTCAGGACAGTTACAACGTAGAGACTAGTTTGCATGTATATTCTTCTCTCTCGATGTCTTCTCTTTGGAATCACCCTGGCACTTCCTCCGTTCATCAGAGTTTATTACTGTTGGGAAATCATTCTAGCCTCAGTGTGTACAGATTGAGAGTGGAAAGGAGGGAGGCTAATATTTGCTGAGGGTTTATTATGCTCCAGGCACTGTGCTACCACTTTTCTCACATACATCATTTTGGCGTCTCAACCATATCTAAACTGCTTCTCATAAATGGGAAGAATACAGAATTTCATCGTGAGATCACATGTCCTTATTTTTGGTTTGGAAAGCAATGTCAATGCATCTGTACACAGATTCATGGGAATCCAAGATTTTAGAGTTGAAAAGGGCTATGTAGATTTTTCAGTTTATTGCACACAGTTTATGGAAGACTTGAAGTCGGACTTCTTAAAAGAATAATCAAGTTCACATAGACAATTAGGGATGGACCCTGAACCAAATTTTTCTGTACTTATCCCACATCTCATATGCCCCTAACCATGTCTGATCCCTCCTCAACTAAAGCTTATTGTTAAATTGCCCCGGAGTCCAATTTACAGATAATTACATTATATTAATAGTGTATTTTCTTATTTGACATTTATAGTGACTTAGTCGTAATGGTAAAAATAATAGATTGAAGAATAAACATGATTTCTGAATTTTAATGTCAAATTTCAATTTAGATTATAAGACTCCCATTCAGGAGTATCTATTTTTCATCATACACTATAAGAGATGAATTATTTTTAGAAATTTTCCATTTGTTTTTCAAATGTGTGTATGGCCTTTTGGAAGGATGTTTTATGTTCAAACTGCTTTATTTTCATGAATTTGATGCCTTATGTGGCTGGTTTTAAATTTCATGAGAGTTTTTTATTACACTGATTTTTAAATAAAATAGTTTCAAATTTGAATGCAGTGATGAGAAAAATTTATCATTTTCTAAGGTACTGTTTTTTGAGACATATTTTCTGAATTAAGTTTGTAAGATCTGGGCTTATCTTGCACTTATAGAACTATAGAACTTCAGGATTATATACAACCATAGAAATTATTTTTTCTATTTTATTAAGTATTTACAAATAAGAAAGGAGCACCAAGAAAATAGAATTAACACAGACAATTTTTAATTATGGAAAATAATGTGGTAATTGAACATTCATATACAACTAATAAGCATTCGTTTATTTTGTGTATTTTCCTTAAATAAATGTATTTTCTGTTTTAATGTTTTTACTTATTGTTGTATCAGCAAAATGAATTCCCAGTATGTAAATTATACCTTTAACTTAAAACAAGTAACACTCATTATGAGTGTTTGCAGTTGATACGTAATAAGGAGATTTTCCTTTCAAAATAAAAATGTGTGAAGCAAGCAGGTATTACACACAAGGCTATCTCACATTTCTTTATCCCATGTTTTTGATCTATGTAAAACTTTTGGAAAAGCTGTTTTCACTGAAATAACAGGTCAGGAAGATTTGTTGAGAAATCGACAGCAATAAAGAGAGTGTGTGTTGTAGAACATCTTGGAAGTCCTTTTAATCAATATTTCTTTTACTCCTAGAATATGAAATAGTCTGATGTTATCTGTTGATAATTATTTAGCTTCTCTATAAACTTCCAGTTGTTCAAAATAAAAAGCTACATATCCAGGAAAACATCTAAATAAGTTTTTAAATGCTTGAAAGCCGCTTATCTTGCTCTCAGAGAGTGTAAGATTTATGAGATCTGTAGAATGTGACAGAAAAGGGAAACTGAAATGCTTTCATCATGCCCAACAGAGAAAAGCTGGGCTTTCAGACTGCAGTGTTAACAGAAGGGGAGAGGGCGGCACTGAAGCAGATGGGAGTGAGTAGCAAAAAGACTGATGAGCGTAACCTGACTACGAGCCCATGTTTGGTGGAAACATATGGTGCTTCAGAGCTACATCGCTTCCAGGAGGTCGTGTTTAACTCTTGCTTGGTTCAGGCAGCGTGGAGGGCTGCAGAGGTCCGTTAAGTTAGGTGAGACATTGTACAGTGAGAACACAGATAACAGGCAACTCTTGGAATCAGCCAGGTAATAGTGGACCAGCCTGCTTAACATAGGGCCACCGCTGAGAAAATACAATTTTGGAGGAGGGGTTGGCAAAAGGAAGATTGAGTATTAGGGCCTCTAACCAGCTTACCTTTGTTTGGTGAAGTGCCAGAATTTAAGTATACAGTGCTGAGGAGGGAAATCCAGACTGGTAAAAATCTAGTTATACAGATATAGCAAGATGGCAGTGGAAGGGGCAGTGATGGAGGCAAGAAGGAAAAAACATGAACTTACATGTAACAAGGACTTTCCTGCACACTAAATACCAGGGCTTCAGCAAGACAAATTGCATAGCCTATCAGCTGCTGTGAGATGACAATGTGCTGCCTACCTTGCTCAGGATAGGGGCAGATGGAGTCTTTAGTTGATAAGCATCATTTTAAACTGAGTAGTGTAGACACTATATTGAATGGAGAAATAATAAATCAGTGAGTCAATATCAAAGCTTTACAGTGGTAAGAAAAGTACAGATAACAGATCAGTTATTCACAGATAATTGATTTTAAATGTATTTTCTCAATTTTTTTCCTTGTTTCAAATTGCAGAGTCAAAAATACCTACACATTTTTGGGGGGATGAGAAGTACTATCACATTATTTTTATATTAATGCAAACATAATTATTGAAAGTAACTTATTATTATTGCTTAGGAGTGTTCCAGTATGTTTGCACATGTCTCATATTTATAAGTTCAGGCACAGGTGATTTGGGGAAATGGAGGCAAAGTCGCATAAGGTTTAAGGCAAGCCTCGCTGTCCATGTTCTCAGGTTACCCTGATACCTGAAATGCATTACTGTGCAGTCACTATCTCACAGTCCAACAGGGCATTTCCCCACAATGAAGCAAATATTATCTTAAAATCTTTATAATTTAGTTTCTCCTGTGGTGGTTGATCAGGATTCCTGTTGATATATAGGTGACCAAGTAATGATTCAAAGAGGTTCATGTGTATCTGTCAGGGTTTAATGTAAGAAACCAGTCTAAGAATATATTTCAGGTATTTCAAACAGGAAGAATTTAATAAAGGAATTTTTTGGTCACAATTTTGGTTGAAAGACAGGATATACAGATGGTAAGAAATCTTTAGATATGGCTATCACCATTGCATTCTCTGTGTTTGACTTATATCTATGAAACTTGTGGCTAAATACAAAAATATGGAATCAGTTATAAATATTCATATATGCCAGATCTTACTCACTAGACATCAAAAGTGCAAGAAGATGATCTTAGCTTCATTTTATTTTGAATCTCATGAAAATATTCCCTATTTATGAAATGCAATTAAACATAGAACTCTACCTGCGAGAGAGAATGACAAAGGTAACATTGATCTTCCCACCTCTGTGATAAAGGAGTGGGGATAGAAGAGTTGGAAATATATGTTTCCAACTGACAATCGGCAGCACCACATACAAAATTGTTTTCTAGGATAGACACCCATTATGGCCAGTTCATGTTTGAGTCAGCTAAATGTCAATGTACAACTGTTTAGCAATTACCAATAAGTACATCAAAATTATTTTGAAACAATTAGCTCTACTTGGTTGAAAGGTTTACTATTTTAGCAGCAAATGGATTACTTCAAATTGTACTTAGGAGTTAAATGCAAATTCTGAAATAATCTGTAATAATAGAATAAGTAAATAACCATAAATTAACTAAAAATTAATATGGATATATTATTTTTCTAATAATAGTTCTCTTCCTGTTTGATTATTTCTTTTTATCTAGAACTGCTCAAGTGTTGTAGCAAAAGATAGCTAACTAGAGGCAATGTCCTTTGCTGTTCCAGTTTTCTGCTTTCTCTTTTTGTCCTTGAAATCTCTATTGTCCTCTCAAACTTGTAATTTTCTCCTAAGGCAATGATATTTAAAAGTGTGTTGGTCCCAGGCCCTCTCAAATTCCCTATTCACTAATTTCTCTAAATCATAATAGCTGCTACTTTTTTATTAGTTTTTACTGCTATTACTGTTGTATCTTTCATCTATTTCAGTCTCTTTGCATTTGTTCATTCATTCTTTATGTTTTACTACTAAGTGCAAGGCACTTTTCTCTGTCTAGTTAGGAAAACTGCTCTTCTTTAATCATTTGTAATTTATTTTTGTGTGTTACATTGACTTTTACTGGAGTCAGTGTTTATAGACAGCACTTTCATAGTCACAATCAAAAGCTGCACTTATATGAACTCTAAGACTTTGGTCAAAATTGATTGTTCTAGTCAAGTTAAAGTGTTGTATATATCCTCTACTGAATAAGTGTCATTCTGCATGCATTTCTTAAGGTTATACATGCTCTTTGGTTAATTTCCTTCTCCAAAGCCTGGTTTTGGACAACTTAATATTCCAAGGGGCCAGACTTTCCTCATGTTTTTTGTTCTGTTGATTTCATTAAACTGGAACTATTTTTCAAAAATCCCCTTCCCTCGATGCTTCTAGGTTAGAGTTGGCTAAAAGCAGAGTGTATATTAGATTTGGAAAACAGGAGTGAAGCAGGGTCATGACTGTCTGAAAGTTGTCACACATCCATGGGTTCCAACTTCTAGCTCTGCTCAGCTCTTCTTTCCGGTTGCTTAACCCATTGACCAACAGGGACTCCAGGCCTGCAATCATATGCTTGGCCATAGACCGACAGAGGTGACAGAGGCAACAGTTGCTCATGGATCTCACCATGACTGTCTCCTTCTCAGGCCTATATTGGGCCTAGGGATGCTTGTCTTTAATGACTTCTCTGTTTCTCTAATTCCACTTTTAAACTTTAGCTGTTTCAGGTCCTTCCATAAATGTAAAAGGTCAAATTTGTATAGTAAATCTTTCATCCCATAATATTCAGAGTGACTCTGCTTCCTTGACTGAATCTTGACTGAAAAATATGGCTGTAGAAACATAATATTAAGGCCTTAAGGTATTTAAATTTCTCCCCAAACCATATGTCTGAACTCTATTATTCTTACCAGTTTAGACTCATGACTACTAAAAGCCTTATTCTAATGATCTCATGCTTCCATTGTGCTGTAAGCTTTCTTACAAAATCAGTGCTTACCTAAGTCCAATTGACTTGCTTCATCTTTCCACTCATCATTTTTAGAAAATCAATTCATTCTGATGCCGTGGTTAGGTAAGGATAGGAAATGAATAAGAAGACTGATCTCTCTGGAAACATCAGATCATTTTCTTTGTGATTTCTTTTGTTTTTTCATTCCTTTTTTCTCCCTCTAATCTCCTTTCTTAAATCCATCCCTTTTCCAAAAATTATAGAATAAGACATATGAATTATATGCAAAAGCACCTAGATAAAACACAAACTGGCACATAGTAATTCTTCATTAAAAGTTTTTATTTCTAAATATATTTAGCTTGACTTCCAATTGGTGTTGACACAGCTCATTTTAAGTCAGCAAAAGACTTAATTTTTTAAAGCCTCACTGCCTGAAAATTTTCCACACAGATACATGTAAAGACACAAGAGATTATTATCCAGATGTTTATTGTTACAGTATCTATATCCAATAATATCAATGTGGTAACAATATCACTGTACAGTGTGCTGCATTTGCTGGCTGAAATTAACAACAAATTTTCAAAACATAGGTTTGATCCAGATAGTTTGGTCTTTTCAAAGACAGTAGAAGCAGTACCAATAAGATACGTTCTTTTCAAGTATAACATAGAGATCTCAAAGTTTAGTAATGAAGTATAGTACTAAGCTCATATTGGTACTCAGGGAATATTAAAGATTCAATAAAGGGCCTATGTTATATTTATATAATAAAATATCCCAAACAACATAAAAATAAAAAGTCTAATGGTAGTTTCCACACATTTACCAGTATATTCTAAATCTGCCGTATCTCACATGCCTTGACAAAAACACAGACAGGAGGTTAAAGATGGATATATTCACCATCTATCTTTCTCACCATCTGAGAAGAGTGTTTTGGAAGATTCTTGATCAGAGGAATCAAATAGATATAAAATTCACCTTTTATGTGCTACTTAAACAAAGTACATTTACACAAAGGCCAAGTTGTACAAGGGCAGTGATTTATCTTTTTGGGTCAAATTTCTTGCTTTTCTGCATAAATCACAAGCTGTTCTTACCAAAATATGTGAGATACAGTGGCAGTCTCAATTTGGAAATATAGATTGTGCCCAACAGGAGTGATAATTGGGTAACCAAGGGTTTAAAAAATCCTTATCTGACATGGGGATGATTTAACTAAGATGGCTTGGGAGTACCATCTTTAAAATCAAAACAAATAAAAAGGTTTCTTTCCTTCTCAGATGATATTCCTAGAATTCCACATTTAAATTTAATTCTTCTTATATTAGACAATGGTTTTCCTGTATAAGAGCTAAAAACCCTGACTCAATATTGCTTATACAGTGTATATATTGACTTATGAAAAGCTGAAAGTCTAGGAGTCTTCTGGCTTCAAGTATGGCTAAATTTTAGTCAAAATCTTGGGACCAGGTCAGATATCTCTTTATTTTTATATATTTTATATAAAAAAAGGAGAAGAACTTACTACAAAATATGCAAGGAACAAAAATTGTTTTGTACCTTGATCCAATTTCATTCCTACCCTGGGGACAATTACTGTGACCAAGGGTAGAGTACACTTGATGGCTCACTCTGGATCACGTGCTTACCTGTGTTGCAAGGGGGAGAATCAGCTCACCTGAATATTATTTCTTGTAAAAAATCAGTTAGAATTAGACTTCACACTGTTAGACAAATTAGAACATAATTTCTTTAAAGACATTTTATTTTTCATAAAGCTTAAATGTTAAGTATCTCCATAATCTTGAGAAATGCAGTATTTAAAACATTTAAAGGAAGAATGTCTCAAGGCAAAGATACATAACACAGAACTGATATTACAGAAAGAGTAATTAAGATTATAATATAATGAAAGTTTAATTTATAATTAAGATACCAAGTAGTTTCTGAGAAATGCTTACACAGATCAGAGTTTTGGATTTGGAAATATGTACTATATTTTTCACCTCTGAACCATTTCCAAACAATGGATTTCTCTATTTTCTTGCAATTTGTTATGGAGGCAATCTTATAAGATTATTTTCAAATGTACTTAAAATTACTTAAATGTCACTTAAACCCATTTATTTTATTTAGTTTCCTAAGAAATGTAGGCCTGTTAACTCTGCAATGGAAAGCATCACTACTCTTCTTGTAACAACCATTATGTTTCATATAAAGAACAAAAATGTTAACCCCTTAGTTGAACTTTATTATTCGATAATTCTCTCAAGCATCATATGAAGGAGAGATTCTGAATTGTTTTCTTTTATCCTCAAAATGGAAATGAATAAAGAAAATATTTATTGGAGCATTTATAGAATTGAAATAATCTAGTTCAACTATTTTGGTTCCCAGGTTCTCTTTGTATTAATACTTCTGGTATGAAAGAAAATAACTTCCTGATTTGGTTTGGGGGGAAAATGGACTTATTATCTGAATGCTCATTAATTTTTCAGCAAGGAGTTAGAGTAAATCTTGGTGCTTATCTCTGCTCTGTGTATGTGCAGTAAAAGGAATTCTTGTATGTTAATCTTTCATAGGGCTTCTGTGAGCATGAAGTTAGCTAGGAAGTGATTTACTGTCTACTGACTGCAGATTCTGAATCTTTGTATTTTGTTAATGGAATTGATAAGAAAAATGGGCCTCTCCTGGCTTTTCTCTCCTATTTCTTTCCCACTTCACCTTGGCAAAGATTTATCTGTAGGCATGAAGAAGAGTCAGCTATATGAACTGTAGTGGTGTTTATCTCCCTCTGCGGTCACTATAGTGTATGCCGTTTCTTCTACTGCAGGAAAAGAGTAGATTGATCATAAAGGCACGATGGCAAATGCATGTTGTTGGTGCAGCTACTGCTTTTTCACAAGCTATACAAAATCTTTGAGAAAGGTCATAATTATCCCTGTTAAGATACTAAAAGCCAAAGTAGTTTACTTTTTATATGCAAAGATACATAATAAGTGAAAATAGTACACATGAGGTATTTATTGAAATATCGTAAACCAACTTTTAATTAAGTCAATGAAAATAAAGTTTAAGAGAAAATATGATTTTTTATATTAAATGTACTGATAAATCATGTTTTGCTTTAAAATATTTATTTTAATTTAGAACCGAGACACTTCCTCGATCAGCTAGTAGAATATATAGGAAAATCAAATGTAATAAAGCTTCCAGAAGTCATCTTCGAATGTCCCTTGTTAGTTTCCAGCCTCCATTATCACTTCACAATACGTTTATTCTTTACCACATATCTAAAATTTGTGGTCTCCTGAATTTTGAAAGTATTTTGCTTCCCTTTTGTATTGTTAGTAAATACATTATACTTTTATCTACATGTAAAAGGAGTTAGGCCTCATTTACACTGTCATATTTAATAATTTGTTCTCTGTGCTTTGGAATTAAAGAATAAGAGCAGCTCTCAGGAAACAGTAGTAACGTGTAAATGATTGCCATAGTATTGAACATTTCTGTTTTTATCTCACTCAGTGTTTTACATTTAAAATACCATTGACATATATATTTAAATTGGAAACATAAATATTATTTATTCTTATAATGCTCAAGAATATTATGGTATAGTTATAGATTAGAGTCACACATTCATGATTGTTAAGGTTAATAATGTTAAATAACTTGAAAAAAATACTTTTTAATATTATGCAAGATATCAATTTGCAAGATGAACTATATTATATCTATATACTTGACTCTAAAAGATACACATGCTTAGAATACGGCCTTGGAAAAAGAAAACAAAAATGAAAATAGGTTGTAAGAAAAAATAACCTTTAATTTTCCTTTTTATAAGTATATCTTACTAATTTTTTACAACGAAGATACTTTTATAGTGAAATATAACAATTTTTAAATGTTCTTACTAAAAGTGTGTAAAAAAATAAAACAAATTAGTTTTGGAATTATTTTATCTTTTCTGTTTCCATTCTTTCTTCATTATTTTCCCCATATTTGTCAATAAAATATAGTGTATTGATTTTGAGAGAGAAAAGAAAAGGTTCAATTAAGCAAAAATATTTACTCACTTGTTTGAAAGAAATCTGTATTCGAAATTTGGTGGACATATATTCTTTAGTTTTAATGATATTACTAATAATGCATCCTGGTATTTCCCCAACATAGTGTTTTTTTTCCTTTGTTTTCTTATAGCATATGTGGCATTAATTTTTTAAAAATTAAAAAAATATTAATATATAATATTTGTGTATATATATAGCATACATATTATATTTTGTTACATGCATAGAATGTGAAATCATAAAGTCAGGGAACTTAGGATATCCATCACCATGAGTATTTATCATTTCTATGTGTTGAGAACATTTCAAATCCTCACCTCTAGCTATTTTGAAATATACAATACCTTATTGTTAACTATAGTCACCCTACTCTATTATTAAATATTTTAACTTATTCCTTCTATCTAACTGTATTTTCGTATCCATTAAACAACCCCTCTTTTTCACCCTCTCCCCATTACACCTCCCGGTCTCTGATAACCAACATTCTACTCTGTATTTCAATGAGATCAATGTTTTTTTAGCTCCCACATATGATTGAGAACACACAGTATTTGTCTTTCTGTTTTGGCTTATTTCACTTAACAAAATGACCTCCAGTTCCATCTATATTGCTGCAAATACATGATTTCATTCTTTTTTATAGCCAAATAGCATTCCATCATGTAAGGATACCACATTTTCTTTATCCATTCATTTGTTGATGGTCAATTAGGTTGATTGCATATCTTTGCTATTGTGAATAGTTCTACAGTAAACATGGGGGTATATGTATCCCTTTGATATACTGATTTCCTTTCCTTTGAATCAATACCCAGTAGTGGGATTGCTAGATCTTACAGCAGTTCTATTAGCTTTTTGAGAAATCTCCATACTGTTTTCAATGATGACTGTACTAACTTACACTCCCATCAACAGTGTATGGAAGTTCCCTTTTCTCCACATCCTCACTAGCATCTGTAATTTTTTGTCTTTTTGATAACAGCCAATCTAACTGGGGTAAGATGATATCTCATTGTGATTTTAATTTGCATTTCCCTGTTTATTAGTGATGTTGAACATTTCTTCACATAGCTGTTGACCATTTATATATCTTCTTTTGATTTGATGGCTAAGACTCCCAAAACACAGGCAACAAAAATAAAAGTAGACAAATTAGACTATATTAAACTGAAAAGTTTCTGCATAGTAAAGGAAACAGTCAACATAGTGAAGAGACAACCTGTTGAATGGGAGAAAATATTTGCAAAATATTCATCCAACAAGAGACTAATATCCAGATTATATTAATACAAGGAACTCAAACAACTCAACAGCAAAAATCCAAACAATCCCATTAAAAGATGGGCAAAGGATCTAAACAGACAATTCTGAAAAGAAGATATTGATTTGTTTTTGATTGTTGTTTTCTATAATATAACAGTACATCTTAAAACTTAGATTTACTTATTGGCTACATTAAAGTCAACAAAGATATGGAGTCTGTTGGAAGGTGATATAACACTTCATAAAAATTATAATTGCAATGTTCTCTTCCTGATGAATTTTGATATATCACTGGACCTTCTCTTTTATTTTTTTTTAAATTAATAAAAAAGAATTTATTAATACCTATGATTTATAGATAAAACATTTTTTTTTATTTCAGCTCATCATGGGGGTACATAAGTTCAGGTCACATACATTGTCCATGTCCCGCCCATCCCCCTGAGTCTGAGTCCCAAGCGTGTCCATTCTCCAGACAGTGCGCCTGGCACTCATCATGTAGTCATACCTCCATCCCCTGCCCCCCACCTCCCCGAGTCTGCACCTTCAAGCATGACCATTCCCCAGAGGGTGTGCAACGCACTCATCATGTAGGCATACACCCATCCCCTCACCCCACCCCCCATCTCAGTCTGATATCCAATTGGTATCCTTCCCCGATGTGCATTTAGGTGATGATCAGGGAAACCAGTTTTCTGGTGAGTACATGTGATGCTTGGTTTTCCATTCTTTGGATACTTCACTTAATATAATGGGTTCCAACTCTCTCCAGGAGAACCAAAGAGATGTCGTATCATCGTTATTTCTTATAGCTGAGTAGTACTCCATGGTATACATATACCACAGTTTACTAATCCATTCGTGAATTGATGGGCACTTGGGTTGTTTCCACATCTTTGTGATTGTCAATTGTGCTGCTATAAACATTCGGGTACAGGTGTCTTTGTTAAAGAATGACTTTTGTTCTCTTTTAGAATTAAAAGTATAGCATCACTAAAAATATGTCTTGAAATTCCAAATTTTTTTTCTTTTGATTAATTCAAACACAATTAAAAAGTTTAAAGAATTATCAAATATACTTCATACAACTTTAGCCACAATATTTTTATCTTGGACATTTTCATAGTTAAATTAAGATTTTATCATAAGTTAATAAACTCAATTTTACATTCTTCAAACAAGGAGCATGTCTGTCGAGATTGAGTATATAGACAAGGTAGAGTCCAATTTAACACAGTATAGTAAATCTTCTCACCTAATAAATTAGAAAAAGGATCTCAAATGTGAGTCAACACAAAGATTTTATATATATATGCTTCTATAAACTTTTGTATGTGTATGCATGTGTGTATACACATATATATGTGTATGTGTGTATACACATATATGGTTAGGTACAGGATATATCCTACATTTGAAATTAATGTGAATTACTGCCAGCCACTAAATTTGAAATTGTTACCAACTCATTTCAGACTCTATGCTAATACTCTCTAGGTACTATGATTGAAATAAGAAAAGAAGAAGACATACGAAAGCAAAATTGCAATCTTAATGATTTTAGAATGTGAATAGAACATATTTTGGTCAGTGACCTTATGCACAAATGCCAGCTCAAACAAGAGTTATATCCAACATGAAGGCAGTTAGACCTCATGAAATAGGTGGGATTTCCATCAGGAAAATAATGATGAGTTGTGGAATAGCATGTGAAATACACTGGAAATGGACAAGAGGACATATGATACTCAGATGCTTAATTTACAATGTACTGTGGATATATAAGATGGAAATATTGATGAAAGCTTTAATTTATCTGAACTGATTATTGGGAATATCTTAATCCAAATCTCATTTTATAAAAGATTTAACTATAGATAGCGAAGATTAGGTAACTTTTCCAAAGCCATGTTGCTTACTGATGGCTTTAAGTAGGAGTAGAAAGTTGTTTTTGGGATGGCTTGTCCAATTCTCTATGCATTGTATTCAATTTAATTTGAGTAAGAAGAGGTAAATTGCAGCCTGGAGAATAATCCTTCATAATAAATGAGTTTCTTAATCTGTATTAATAAGGGTAGATTTTCTGAGTGAAATATCTAATGATTTTCTTAATGAAATATCTAATCATTTAATTCTGAAAATTATGTTTTTGTACTGGCCTATAGCACAATGTACTGGAAAGGTAATGGGTCTGAAATCCAGCAAACTGTACTGGGAAGCTTGATTATGTTAACACTACTGAATATCAGTGTGACCTAAGGTGAGTAGTAACTAAGAGTCTTTCAACTTCAGTTTAGTATGAAAATGAGCAAGGTAATTCCTACCAAACAAGATAGTTATGAGTATTGAGTGGCACACAAAGAAAGAATGCTTAATACATCCCAGCAGGCATTCCATAAATGTCAGTTTCCTTCCCACTTCCCTTGCCTTCCTATATATTTAGTGATTCATTCGTGCATTTGTTTATTCATATATGCCCGACATTTCAATAGATTTTATGAATGTAAACACAAATAAAATGTAGCTTCTGTCTTCCTGGAAACTATATTCTCTGTTTTGATTCTTATTATATGTTGTGTCCGATGAATCAAACTATATAGAGACTCTCAAAAGAAGAGGGAGAGAATGGAATGCTTTCTTATACTATTTCTAATATTTGCCTAATTTGAGACTTTAGGTATATACATTTGGCAGCCAAGAACTGTTTTGTTTTTGTTTTTTGCTATCTATTTTACATGTTTTAGTTATTGTTAGGGAATGCTGAATACAACAATGTCAACAACAACAAAACTAGTTGTAGGTGTATAGGTTGCATGTGTAGGAGGTCCTTTACCCATTCACATGTAGGCACTATTCTAGGCATTGTGAATATATCAGTGAACTACATGGACAAATACTCCTGGCTTTAAGGAGATTGCATTTTATTGGGAAAGGACATATAAGTAAATAAATAAGTATAATGTGTTTAAGTGCTATGGAGAAAAATAAATGGGGATAAGAAGTGAGGTAGGGTTGTAATTTTTAACAAGTACCCAGAGTAGGCTACATTGATAATCTGATATTGAGTAACACGAGGAATTTAACAGGAATTGGCCATTTTGATATCTGAGTGGAAGTTGGAGATAACTATAGGTAGAAGGAAACAACAAGGAGAAAGGCCCTAAAGAAGTAGTGTGGCTGTAGTTGTAAGGGGGCCAGTGGAGCTGCAGCCCAGTAAGCAAGGGAAAGATGAGTAGAAGATAAAGTTAGATAGATGAATTAAGGGCCAGGTCATGTAGAATTTTATAGGTGCTTGTGAGAACTTTGAATTTACTTGAGATGAGATGGGAAGCCATTGGAAAGTTCTGAGCAAAACAATGACCTTATCTGACTTATATTTTTGGGTCACTATTAACTGTTATGTTGAGAATGAAAGCTTAGACATTGTTAACTAAGAGAAAATAAGATTTTTTTATTGCCATTCAAATTCCAAATATGTGTTTTTAAATAAGAGAACTGCTTGAGCCAAGGAATTTGAGTCAACAGTGAACTATTATTACACCACTGTACTCTAGCCAAGGTAACAGAGTGAGATCTTGTCACTAATATATATAAATATATATAATATGTTCTTGTCCATAACATATTGTATCATTTTTCTCATATTGCCATTATGTAATCTTTGATTGGAATGTTCAACCAATTTATGTTTAATGAAATTACTGACAAACTAGGACTATTTATGATATTTCTTATTTTATATATATAATCTTAGTTTTTGTGTTCCTTTATTTCTAACATTATTGCCTTCTTTTGTGTAAAATAAACATTTTCTACTCTTCCTTTTTAATTCATTTTTTTAAATATATATTTTGAGATATTTTCTTCATGATTGCCCTGGGATTACAATTTACATCTCTACATAATGGGGGAATTTGGGCTGGATAGGGATTTCTTAGGTGATGGCCTTTTTTCTTTAGCAATGCAAATCTGTCATTCAACCACTACTGCTTTCTGTTCTCCACAGTTGGTATGAGAATTCCACTATTATTCTTATCACTGATCTCTTACGTTTCATGAGTCTCTTGCCTCATGCTGCTCTCAAAAGTCTCTTTTGGTTATTAGCTTTTGACAGCTTGACTATAATATGTCAAGATGTAACTATCCTTGAATTCATGTTACTTACAGTCTTTGAATTTTATGGACATGTAAATCATGTTTTTCATCACATATGGAGGTTTTTGACAATTAGTTCTTAAGTACTCTTTCTGCCTTTCTTGTCTGTTTTTCCTATGTCACTCTTATTATGTGTATGTGGTATGTGTTTGTGGTGTCCTTCAGACCTCTGAGGCTCTGTCCACTTTTCCTCATTATTTTTTTCTCTCTGCTCTTCAGACTGAATAAAATCTATTGATACACTTTAGGGATGCCAATTCTTTCTTCTGTAAACTCAAAATTGTCTGTGTTAATTCTATTTTCTTGGTGCTCCTTTCTTATTTGTAAATACTTAATAAAATAAAGGGGATGAGTAAATTCACACCTAATGGGTGCAGTGCACACTATCTGGGTGATGGGCACACTTATAACTTTGACTCAAGCAGTACAAAAGAAATTTATGTAACCAAAATGTTTGTATCCCCATAATATTCTGAAATAAGAAAAAAAATCAAATTATTGTGAATTTCTAGCCTTACAAGTACTTTATTAAAATATTAAGTATAATACTTTTTAAAGCTAAATATAAGCTCTTATGGTTTCTATGCAGCTATAAAATAAAAGTAAATTAACAAATTAAACATTAATGGAGCTATACAAACAATAAAATTCCAATTAGCTAATTAATTTAATGTGATGAGTGATATTCTGAAACCAAGTTCTTGATAAAAGCTTGATTATGATATTGATGCCATGTTTTAAAATTTGAACTACTGTGGAACTTTCATTTGTACAGCTGGATAGCATTATTCAGGTTTTACTTAACATGAAAACATTATTTTTATGTCACATTTCCAAAGATCAATTCTCATGCACCTTTTCAGGTTAAAGTAGGACTACTTGTCACTAAGGCAGTTATAAATAGCACACCAAACACTAACTCTAAAATTATGTGGTAGTGCTCAGTTATAAGGTAAATAACCAGTTGATCCAGAATATTATAACAAATATGAAAGAGAAACTGTGTCCTTCTCCATGCATTAAAAAGAATGAGCTTTACCAATCCTTTAAAAAGAATAAATTAGATTTTCATTCAAGGGCATGGAATGAGGCACAAAAAGTATTATCTTGAATGATACCAAGTTTTATTTAATGCATTTCATTATAATATATTTCTCTAAAGTATAATATACTAAATATTATATATTAAACATGAATATTTAATTATATATCTTTTATATATAGCATATACATGGAAGAATAAACTCCAAACTTAATTGTTTATGCTAGTAGGGAATGGGAGTGGGTGGGGAGCTGAAAAATTGCTTTCACTTATTAGTTTGCACACTTTTATATGGTAAGATTACTATTTGTAACAAAACACTTACGCCATACAAAGAAAATATATATTTGTATTCCATGGGATTGTTAAATTTAAGATAAGAACTAGATAAAATTTTTGCAAATGTAAATTGATAAATAGAATTAACCCTCAAGTGAGTGGGTAGGCAGTACACAGCAGTAATGAGGTTTTGTGTCAAACCAATCTGAATGGAAAAGTATCAATACAATCATCTGAACTGGAATACATAATGAAAAGCAGCATTTTCATTTCTTTTAAAGATTAAGCTACAGATAAAAACAATTCAAGTTTATTTTAGATTTCTAGCCTGGTACTATAGAGGCACTCAAAGCATATGGTTCAGAAATCTGATCATTAATCGTTATCAGGTAAAATAAAAACTCTCAACTTCTAACAGTAGAATGTACCATTTCTTGTCTGACATCATGACAAGAGCCAGCTGTTTTAGAGCTAACAGAAAAACTCACCTCTCTGTTTAGTATTTTCTTCTAAATGAACTACTGATTCATTCTATTACCAATAAAGATCCCTTTGACACAGAGAGAAGTCATAACTTAAGCCAAAAACTTTTTTTCATAATGTTCATGGAAGGATGGGCTAGCTTTGCATAATCCAAGTTAAGTATAAGTAACTGCTCCCTTGTGCCTCTTTTCTCAGCAACATTCTTTCCTATATGTTTGGCTATTTTTTTAAAAAAAAAAGCACTCTGTATTTTATCTTGAAGTAATCATTTAAATATTTATAGAGTAATATAAATTTAAATATATACATGTACATATGGAAGAGCTACATTATTTGCATATCATTTGTACCTAAAAGTTGATACAAACAGGAATTAAACATATATTTTCAGGATACCTCTTTCCAACTAACCCTTAGAATTAAACGAATTGTCTTACTAAAGTGATTATTTATGTTTATAAGATAATAAATTTCAGAAAAAACCTTAATAGTAACACTTTAGGAAATAATGATAATCATTAATTGACCTTTTTTACAAAATAGTTCAAAACAATAGCAACAATATTTAAATATTTTCCAAGTACATTTAATGTATTCATTTCCTTTGATACCTATGTAATTATTTAGTTAGGTTGAAAAATATATCCATTTATTAAAAGGACATAATTGGGTAAATCAAGTGTATATCTAAAGTATGACAGAGGCCAAGTGCGGTGGCTCATGCCTGTAATTGTAGCACTCTGGCAGGCCGAGGCGGTGGATCATTTGAGCTCAGGAGTTCGAGACCAGCCTGAGCAAGAGAAAGACCTGTGTCTACTAAAAATAGAAAGTAATTAACTGGACAACTAAAAATATATAGAAAAACTTAGCCAGGCATGGTGGCACATGCCTGTAGTCCCAGTTACTTGGGAGGCTGAGGCAGGATTGCTTGAGCCCAGGAGTTTGAGGTTGCTGTGAGCTAGGCTGACGCCATGGCACTCTAGCCTGGGCAACAGAGTGAGACTCTGTCTCAAAAAAAAAAAAAGAAATCTCATTAATTAGGTATGATAAATATAGCATAGGACCTTATTTTTCCACTTGAAAATGATACCTGAAAGCAGACCTGTTATTTACTCTATAATTTACAAAACTGTAGATATAGGTAGTATAGAATATTACCTTCAGAAAATACCTTTATAGCTATTGGCACCACAGATAAGAAATGGTAGAGTTGTATTGAAAGGTTCTTGGTTTCTAATCTTTGCAGAGAAGCTGATGTAAGCAATGAAATACCTCTGACTCCTTAAAATAAATTACAACCCTAGAGACTTTAGCATGCCATCTAAGTTTCACTTTTTTTTTAACCAGACAATAAGGATTGCTTTGCCTACTAATCAGTGTCTCTTGACAAGTTAAGTTTTGTATTTTGTTATACAAATAAACCTGGGCAATAAAAAATTAATGGCATTGACTTTGAAACATCTCAATATTAAATTCTGTACCCAAATTGTACCTTAAGAGAAGAGGTTTGACAAAAGGAAGAACTGGGGAACCAAAACTGACATTTTCTTCAACTGCCATCAGGAATATAATTTTCCAGAGTTAACAAAGAGTTGGGGTAAGTTGCACTTTGAGAAAAACAAACAAAAAACAGTATAATAGTTTTACTCTGTCTGGTTATATAGTTCTAATCCTCCGAACAAATGAGACCTTAAGCATGTTTGTTGTTGACTTCCTAATTAGAAAACAAACAAACAAATAAGCAAACTCTTTTATGCTTGGGCTGTGCAATGCTGATTTTGGAAGATATGTTTCATCCTGTGCGGATATGGAAATTATGTGAGCAAGTGGCTATTTTCCTCCATAAACAGTGGTAACTATTAACTTGGTAACTCTGATAATTTTGCAGGATATTTTTTGTTCTGGTATATTGTGTGTGTGTGTGTTTATTTGATGAGGCAGTCTTTTTGATGTCTGCCTTCCATGCAAAGTTACCCTTCAGCAAGTAAAGTTTCCTTGTTCTAATGCTTTTGTCTTTGAATCTTGCTTTCTAGTGATTAAATTATATATAGATATTCTGATATGAAACATGAGGTCTTAGGATCCAAAGACAGTCTGTTTATTACTCACAGAGCATGAGTAATAACACTGGTTCTCCTAACTCCAATCTCTATAGGAAGATGAGGTAAGAGCATGATGTTATCTCATGCATACAATGGGATTGTGTTGCAGGAGAGGGCTAATGGAGTTTTGAGACTTGAAACTTAGGGTAGCTAGCACACTGATGCAACCTCTCCTCTAGAGAGAAACACTAGCATCTTAACAGAAACAAATCTCTGTGGAGGGGAGAGAAGGCTCTCTAGCTTCCTTACCCTGGACTATAAACAAATGGTGGAAAAGTCTCTAACTCTCTCCAGAGGGAAGCACTATATCTACCTTCCCAAGCATTTTTGCTGTTGAATCGGGCTTCAATGATGTCTGCTAGTTTCTTTCCACAGAAAACCTAAATCATAAAGGTTTTTTAATGTTTCATAAAAATGAAAATATTCATGAAAAATTGTCCCCAATAGTTTAAAAAACTGAAGATATTTGTAAGTATAAACTGTAGAGAAGAAGACTTAACAATGGAAGAGAGAAATATTTAGGTTTTGTCTTAGATTCAGAAAAAAAAATTAAAGAATTTATGCCTGGTCATACAGGGTGACTTAATGGACATTGGGTACTCAGAAGGGGGAGATGGGAGGGGGTGCCATGTGAAACATTACCTATTTGTACAATGTACACTATTCAGGTGATGGGTAAATTAAAAGCCTAAACCAGTAGTGGGGAAACTTCATGTTGGAAGGCTGCATTAATTTAGCTGTAATCAAATAAGGCCACATTCAAGAAACTTCAATTAAATATACTTACAAATGTGCATTATTTTGTAAAAATCTAACTACTATACACTTAATAATTTCAAAAAATGAAACTATTTCTTTATTTTAAAGTTAACTAACCTTTTAATGACTTTGTTGTGTCTGCTTTTTGTTCGAAAGCATGCGAATATTTGGTTGCAGCATGGGAGTCTGCAGTTTCACTTCATCCTCTAGATGGAAAACAGTCATTCATGACCTTAGGGGCATCTTGATTTGCATTAGGTAGAAGAATGTAGATTGGCAGCAATAAGTAGTTGAAAAGCAAGAAAGCATTTTTCGAGCATATTGCCAAAGGCATGGGTATTCTATTGCATTTTTCCAAATTTCAATTGGATCTTAGCATCAATGACTTTAAAATGCCATCTACTGAGATCTCACTCAATTCCATTTATAGTTCTTTAGGTTCCTTGGTGATATAAACTAGTTGAGGCTGAAATGCTAATTTGAGTGGGATGTCATGATTCTCAAAGTCAGTGAACCTTTCATTGTATTCTCCAATTAATTGGTCTGTAACAGCTGTGTATTCTTCAAATTATTCACATATATCATCCTTCTCATCAATGCCCTTTGCTAACTGGGGATAATGTCCATTCAAAATTTCTTTTGAAGAAATATTTTGAGAAAAGATAGCTTTTTTCCAAATGCTTCAATTTTTTGCCACATATTATATATAGATTTAGTTTTACCTTGCAAAGAAATATTGAAGTCATTTTGATTTGACATGATATGACACAGAAATGCTGTATTCCTATGGAAATCTTCTTTCAATAATCTGCATTGCTGATTCTGTTCTTCATAAAATTTAACGGTCTGTTTTCACAAAGATAAAATCTTGTCAAACACCTGTCCCTGTGATAGCCAACACACTTTAGAATGATATGGCAAATCCACACTGAATACCTACCTCATCCTTCCACTTTACCATGTTACATAACTGATGATGCCTTGTTGCATTTGCAGGAATATGGTTAATAATACTTATGACTTGTTGCAAATTGTCAGTTAAAATAGCAGCTTTAGCACGGAGATTTTGCTGATGCAAGATACAATGAAATGAGAGCACCTGGATCTGTAAATACTTTTTTATCTTCATGTTTTCCTGTCATGGAAGGTGCACTGTCTGTACATAAACTCACTAAATTTACCCAGTGCAGTCCAACTCCACGACATTTATCTTGAAAGCTGTTAAAGGTATCTATTCCCTCGTGTCTGTTCCCAAGAGTGCCCAAAGTGAGTTAACTCTTTGTAGCAAAGAAAATCTTCTGCTATGACCCGAATGAAGTATAAAACCTGGGCTGAGTCAGTGGCATCAGTTGATTTGTCCAAAGCAATTGAATAATATATATTTTCTTTTTGAAGTATTGCATGAAGTTGTTCTGTTAAGTTGAAGGCTAACTCATGCTGTGGAACAGCTGTGGTTCTCCTTGGAAGAGGCAGTTTGTACTTTGAAACCTTATCAGGGTCTAAGCATCCTACAACTTCTACAAGTTATTCTTTCACAATTTCTCCATCATTGAATGGCTTTCCTTTTTTCCCCGAGTATATAAGCTACTTTACAAGTTGCTTCAGCAGCATTATTTCCAGGTCTTATTGCTCCTTGAAAGAATTGTCTTTGCTTTTGCTTTTCATCTTTTAATTTCTGCAATACAACCTTTCATGCCTCTCTCTCCAATTTAAAATATTTGTGGTCCTTATGAGTGTTATAATGCTGATGAGCATTGAATTTCTTTAATGTTGATATTGCAGTATCACAAAGCAAGCGAATCATCTTATCTTTCGCAGAAACAGGATAATATTGCAATTCCCAATCCTCATTAAAAAATCTGTTTTCTTCCCTCCCTCAGCATTCTCTTGGCCTTCTTTGACATAATGGGCTGTTAAGCAGACAGAATTAAAAAATACTGTTGACCTGTGCAACTATTTACAAATTCCACTTCAAATAGAAACACAGTGCATTGTTGTCAAAGCTGATAATAGACTGGGGAACTTGACCCCCATAAACTCCTGCCAACCAGTCTTGTGCAGCTGAGGCACCAGTTAGGCAGGGGAATTTAGAACTAAATCATGAGTGTAGCAGCCGTCAATTTAGTCCTTATGGCTTCCTAATGTTCTAATTGTGCTGGACAACTGGGAGGATTATTTTGCTGAAACTTATTTTATTCTTTGGTATTTTAAATACGTTCATTTTAAACACAGAATAAAAATATAAAAGACAAAAATTTATTAATAAAAATAAAAGGATTTGTTCTATAAAATTTGGATTCAGTCAAAAGGCCACACTTAAGGACCTAGAAGACCACGTGTGTGGTCTTCTGGTCTTAAGGTCGCAGGTTCCCCACTCCTGGCCTAGACTTCTCCACTATGAAATCCCTCCATATAACAAAATCCACTGTACCCTCTAAATCCACTTAAATAAAAAAATGAAACAAAAATAATGCTTAAGAAAGTTAACCATATCTAAAAAGTATATATACATATATGGTAATATATTTTAAACCTGTATGTACTTTCAGATTTCATAGTAAAATAATCACTTGTGGAAAATAATCTCTTTTTAGTATATTGTGATAGCAGAAATATGTGAACATGAAAGTAATATTTGACTCTTGTCACTTTCATGATATAAATTCCTATGGCACATGTGCATGAACTAATGGTAAATACAATTTAACTACGTTAGCACAGAGCAATGTGTAGTTCCACTGTCACCTTTAAGATACTACCCTGCTATAGCCTGGATGTTTGTGTCCCCGCTGCCCCAAACCGTATGTAGAAATTCTAACCCCCAAGGTGATGGTATTAGGAGGTGGGGGCTTTAGGAGGTGATCAGGTCATGAGGGTGGAGCCCTCATGAGTGTGATTAGTGCCTTTATAAAAGAGGCTCCAGAGGAACCCCTTCCCCCTTCTTCCAAGTGAGGACTCAGCTAGAGGATGGCCATCTATGAACCAGGAGGCAGGTTCTCAGCAGACATTGAATCTGCCTGCTTCTCCATCCTGGATTTCCCAGCCTCCAAATTTGTGAAAAATAAGTTCCTGTATTTATAAGGCACCTGATCTATGATATTTTGTCATAGCAGCCCAAGCAGAAACCTTCTGCACTATATGAAAATATTGTTTTTCTTAAGCACCATTTCCATTATTTAGCAAAGAAGAAGAACAAATTTCAAAATATGCATGTGAACATGAATTTAATAAAATTCCTTGAAGTCGGACAAAGGATAATCTATGTTATTGTGAATAAAGTAGCCTGTGTTGGGCAAGTTGCTGAGTGGTATCAGTTCTCTTAGGGAATTTTTAAAGTAATCTCAAATCAAACTTGCACCTTTCTTTCAATGTTAGATACATAAAAATCTTGCTGAGTGATGAATATCATGGCTCTTTAGGTTTTTGCACTTGCTTTGAAAGGATAGTAAAGGCTCAAGGAAAATTATTGTAGGCACTTGAAGTTTCTCACCTGTGAAAGACAAAATGCTGCAGTAAGTAAGAGTCCTTGGAGACCACTATAAAAGATTCATTTGCAAATAAGCTGAAGTGCCAAAGAGAGAACTTCTAAAGTACAGGGAAATGTTTGATATTTGACTTTTTTGTATTACTGTAGCAATTGTGAGAACAAATGGTTTTCTTCTTCTTAAGTATATTTTTGAGGAGTCACAATTCTTTAAAGATAATTAACATCTTTAAAAAATCTTGTATCTTAATAAAAGCTGTAGGTCAGTTAAAATAAAGATTAAAGAAGACATTAGAAAGAAAACTTAGGTAGACAGAGATTTATTGTACGAGATCATTATTTTGAGTGCTTAACAGGACTCTGAGCTTCCTGACAATTTACACTCCATCTCTCCTAATGCCAAACATCTATATTTTTATCACACATAGTGTTTTTCATTATTACCTACATCTTCACATATTTATTCTTTATTCATCCTTGCATTCTCAACTTTACACTCTTTTCCACACTAGTTTTCCCTAACTCACATATTAACTAACTTCCATAAACATGCATTTTAGCACTCATTATTTGTAGGACTTATTAACATTAAATAATTAAATGCATAATTATCTGCTGAATGTCTGTTTCTCCCTCAGGAATACAAGTTGCATGATGCTATGGACCTTTATTTGCCACTGCTTTGTTTGACATGCCAATCATATTCCCTTATATAGAGAGAATTCCCAAGAAATCTCACATTGTGAATAAGTAGTTATATCATCACAGATGGATTATCTTATTACAAAAGATACCCAGAAAGTCGTTAGAAATGAAGAATGTGATAGCCTTATAAAACTGCCCTCTTTTACGGTGACCGTAGGTAACTAGACTTTTTTCACCTTGAGTAAAAATAAAATGCCTTTTTTATATTTGTGCTTTCAACATATTTCAAATATGTGTATGCATTGCACATTGGAAGTACTTAATTAGTAGTAATAAAATTAATGAATAAATAGAGTAGATTTATATTAGCCATCTTCCTTATCTTCCATCATTCCATGGAAATGCCCATAGTGCAGGGTTAACCACATTTTATCTATAAATTCTGACTTATTGATATTGAGGAGAAAGAATAATGGTCACATAATAAACTCTGTCTTCTTTATATACTTGTGTACCTTGACCTAGATAATGTACAATTGTAAATGGGTACCTACTAAAATTTGTATTTGTGATGGATCAGAAATACTACTGCTTATTGGAAATGCTTTATTCATTTGTTTTAAATTAGCACAATTATAGGAGCTGACTTGCACAAACCAATAATTTTTGCTATAGATTGTTATATTTACATTAAAAAGTTGGGAAATAATAAATGTTTTAAAACATATGTTAGGTCAAGAGAGAGATTAGAGTTCCAGAGAGATGGCACCAAGGAAATTCGACTCTTTAGCTGTTTTTTTACAAAGTAACATAGATTATAAGAGTTCTTATTTTAAGGTTTGACTATTAACTTTTTCAGTTGTGTAACTCTCTGGACTGTGAACTGAGAAGTGATCAGACTCAAGGGTATCAAGTCATGCTAGGCAAACTCTCAGAGAATAATAAATAGGATATGATTATAAGGAACCTAAAAACCTTTCACCATTGTTTCACAAATTATCTCCTAGTAAGAAATAAACTGCATTAGAATATATTTTTTCATGAAGTATACTTGATAACCATAGACACCCTCAAAATATTAAGTGGCTTTAAGCAATGCCAGGTATCTGGCAGCACGATGAGGCTATCCCTCCAAGAGAATATGACCTTGACATTCCATCACCCAAAGAGTATTAGACATAGATTAACAGGTTGTTTTTTCCTCTGAAATTCAATTTTTTTTTGTTCTTGTGAATGTTTTCTCATATTTACTAATAAAAGTTTTCTTTAGAAAGTACACTCATCAGGAAATAAATGACACTAACTTTGAAAACTGAGGACAGCTTAATAAAGAATTTTTTTAAAAAAATTGTGCTGGTAGGGATAGGAGAAACCAACAAGGGATGGCAAAAGAGCCTAAGCTTATAATCAAGGGATCCACCTGTATGCCTGAAGTTACCTGAACCTGGACAGATTAGCTGTAGCTAAAAGAATTCAGCCAATCTACAGTGACTTTGCAGAGATGAATTCAGGGGAAACGTTCCATGACTAAGTCTACTTCCACTCACTGACTTTTTGCTAGTACTTCTTTTTAGTTCAGTTATATGCCAAGAGGAAGAAATTACTTTGATTCATTTCACAAAGTCTCTCTGAGCACAGAGCATGGGGAAAGGAATGGAGAGTGGATTTGGTGAAGCAGAAAGGATATATATAACTCATATAGATAAAATACGTTTGACAAAGTTTTACCTGCTAAAACAAACATGTAAAACAGACCATACTCCAGACACCTTGGCTAGACTATGGCTATTCAAAATTCATTTTTTTCAATGATTACACAGACTATTATTTATTTTAGTTACTTTATTAGAGGGTTAACCTTACTCCATATCAGTTTTTCCAATTTGCATTACCAGAAAGTAACTTTTTTTCTAAGTTATAAATTCCTTTATATATCTCCAGTGTACTGATTAAAATGTCCACAGCTTTAAGTTAGGAAGTGTGAATACGTACACACATGCACACACACGCACACTACACGAACCTACAGAGTAGCTTTGTTATACGCCCCATGTTTCATCCTAATGTTTTGACTGGACATATGTTCCTTTATGGTGCTTTATTTGTTTTTCTTTAGAGTTATCTAAAAATCTGTTAATTCAATCTGTCAGTCATCAATTGCACACCTGTTAATATACATTCTCCATGTAGTGACTGCATTTCAAACATTTCAAGCATGGCTGAATTGTGCTTTATTCTGTAATACTGTCTACTTTCTGTTTACAGTAGGCTCTGGTGTGGTATTATTTCTCTGGCAAATAAGAGGCTATTGTTACAGGTAACATTTTCATTTCCACTATTCCAACCAAAGAATTAAAATCAAATTTGCTTTTAGTAAGATATGAATGAAGCATTGCCTTGTGCTTCATGTCCTGAAAGTGGTACTTACCAGTTCACAAATGCTGCCATTACTGACATGGTAGGTATTACATATATCTGCTATTGCTACATAGTAAGTATTACTGCCAAAACATTTTACAAATAAGAATATATCTCTACAATGAACATGGTTAGAATGAAATGATTAAGCCAACAAAATCTAAACATTCTCTACTGAACATTAAAACACTCACTTAATTCTAGACAACTCAGTTGCCTTTACTCATAGAAATACAAAAATGTAAAAGAATATATAGTCTATAAATTATTATATTTGGGGTTGAAATGGGGCAAGTGGTGCATAAAATTCATTTAGCAATCTAAAACAGTTTTGAAACCAAGCATAGTCAGTTAAACATTTTTATTTTGCTTATGCAAATAAAGTGGCTCATAGACTTTTTCATTTCACCCAATGATTATTTTCTCATAATTCAGTCAACATCTAAGAAATATATTTTTCCTGAATTGCTGCCACATACACATCCGTGGTTTATTTTGAATGCGTATGACTTTCTAGTTTAGGGAATCACATTTGTCAACTATACTTATTTAGTGCTTCTTGTATTAACAAGAGTTATATTATATAATAACAACAACATATATTTAGAAGGAAACAATACTAAATGTTCCCAATAATTATTTCATTTAATTTTCACCACACTACTCAATGGAATCGGAACAATAGTGTTAAAAATCACAAGGCTGCTTTACAGATGGGCCATGTCACTACCTGCTGAAAAACAAGCACACAAGAAAAAGATGCAAATTACCTGATATAGAGCAGTCATATGAGCTATTTATTTTTTAATTACATAATTTCATCTTTTAAGTATCATGCATATATATATAAACATATGGAATAAAATTCTAAATGGTAGAAAGGTTTATTAACAGTTTCCAAGAATAAGGGAAATGCTCTTTAGTTTCAGTGAAGTTATTTATGGCACAGGGTATATTTGTGATTTTGTGTTAGCTTTTATTATTCCCTGCTGTCAGGTATCTGCAGATATAGGGGGGCTCATAATGTACTCTTTAACCATACTTTCTTACCAACAGACAGCTTCCTACAGATATGGCACATCTAAGGGATTGCTCATTTATCCTAACTTTCCCAGCTCTTCCTTCATGGTAAACCTGTCCAGGAAAGCTCATGTTAATCCTTGGACTATGCTCCCATTGCTTTAAACAAGGGGAAGTTATTTTTCTTCCCAGGATATGCTGTCTTCCTTAGAAAATAATTTTGTGCCCACATATCTCTGAGATCTGAAGCTGTAGGGATTCTCTTTAGCCTCCTTGCAACCTTCTGTCATCTTGTTTTATTAAAGATGGATTTTGTATATTGCTTTCTCACATTCCCTGTAGTATTTAACGATTTATGAGAGAAGTGAGCATTTCCCATTTATAGTCTACAATGTAAGTACTATAAACAAAATGGCTTTGTCTTTGTTTTTGTTTTTGTTGTTATTTTATACTGATTCAAAATAACTAGGTCAGTGTGCATTGAGACTAAACCTAACACTAGTATTTTCTGCATTGTATGTGCACATGCAGAAAATATTAGTCATTGTTTAGGTTTTGCTTATAGCAAAATATGTAAACTAGGAATATCTAAATTAGAGAAATAGGAGGGAAAGGAGAAGATTTGCTGTGCTATGGAACAGAGATAGCCCAGAGATAATGCACAGTAGATCCAAAGTAGGTTTAATGATGTTATTTGTAGTAATGCATAATGTATTACGACAAATAACTATGCAATTTGTATTAATTAATGCATTAATGTTATTTGTATTAATGTAATGTAGAGTTTAATTTTGGCAGTTTGTTGAACATATAATTATTTCTTCATGGCACTGGCAAGGTAAAATAGGAGATACCCAAGGGATAATATATGGTCTTCTATCTTTAGGAGCTTGCAGTTTTGGAAAAGGTGGGCTAGTTTTTAAGGCATAAATTCTTTGTTATGCAAAAAGAAAAAGGAAACATTGTTCCATGGATCTTGAGGATGGAGAGAGTGCTTTATTAAACAGCTGGTTCTTGAAGTTAGGAATCATTCAAAAAAAAAGAAGAGTGAAAATATTACAGAAGAAGAAAGAGCATGGGTGATGAGAGAATACATGGTGCACACACAAAAAGAAAGTAAATAAATTTCACTGAAGCCTAGAAAATATAAAAGGTTGAAGAGAATTTGTAATAGTTTTGTAGAAACTCTTCAATTCCAAGTCAAGTAGTTTTATCCTTTTTCCTTGAACAATATAAAAGAAAATGCTATAAAATACAAAGACAGTTTTTATTAACAAGGGGGTTTGAATGGATATTTTATTTGAACAATTTTTAAGTTTCCAAAATATTTGTGTTTCTTTTTTAGAACTTTTGAAACATAACAGACATGGAAACACTTTAAATGAACAGTTTTACTACTCAAAGAATAATTTTCACACAGGTATAATTTAAGGAAATCTAATTTGCTCTGCTTTCCATGGATCAGTGAAACCAATCTATATTTTGACTCTCTAAGTTTCTGTCCACTGCTTGAAGATAAGTGTGAAAGCTCTTAAGATTTTATTCCGGTAGTATCTTCACTACGGATTCCAACTAGTAATTAGCAAACTTTTGACCATGCTACAGTGAAGCTAAGAAACGTCAAACTTTGGGGCTTTCACTTTCATTGGCTTTTTCCAAAGCCCAGGAAAAGGTTCTGGATATTTGTTAATTAATACAGTCCTATATTTTTGTAAAATTTTCCAAAGTAAGATTTTTAAATGCAGTTGCTAAAAACTACCACCCCTTACTGGTTTACATTACCATCTGTCATGTTTCCTGCCATACTGGCTGATATTGGACAAAGCATGGGCACCTTTTAGTCCAACTGAGGAAACATTGCATAGGGGAATCTTTTACTTTTGGTTTAGTGGAATGTATTTCTAGGACTTGGCAAAGTATGGTCGGCCTTCTACATTTTAGGAATTACCCTTACTTGTGCTGACTTGCCCAGCATCATGATACAGAGTCAAACAAAAAATGCCATACAAATGTAATCTGCAGTTCTAGTGTCTGGAATTATGTGGGTAGCACAGAAGAAAAGAAATAACATATGGATCCAAAAGTTATTTTGTGAAAAATTGCTCTAATTGTGAAATGTATAAATTGTAGCTGTAGTGCTCAATTTTGTAGTGCTCAATTCTTGTCTGAGTAGACCTATAATTCAATTTTTGCTGTTGTACCAGGTGAATGGGTGGATGGATGGATGGATGGGTAGTATTTGGGAATTGTATAAAATAGAAATCATCAGTGTTCATGAGTTTGTATAGCACAAACTAGTTTTAATACTTTACAGAGTGAATGTGCCTGTATGTGAAAGTGCATATTGTATGCATCTAAGTGCATAAGATTCTATTTTAGCATGTTTCATGTGTTTTTCTGATAAAGTTTGGCAGTCCAAAAGAAATGGCATGCAAAATTGCCTCTAGTGCAGCCAAATGGCTTGGAAAAACAAATATTGTAGTGAAAAAACTCATATGCAAATAAATAAGTACTACTACAGTAATTTAATATGTGTGTTTTTGTAGCTTAATACATATTGGCAAAATACAAAATACTTTTGAATTATTCTCATGTATGCCTTGATTTCAGAAGAAATATTTTTTCATAATCATTCATTCTACAAAAATCAAAATGAAACTGAAAGGAAGTATCCTAGTTGAAGCCAAAAACGTTAAAAGTAATACTTTCAAGAGCAGTAAAATATCAAACATTTGTTCCATTCTGTGTATGTGTATTCTAGCAGGCAATTAACTTGGTTGGACTCAAACAGCAAACTTTTGTGTAGAAGTTCGAAGCTAAATTCAGGTCTTTAATCCTTAGCTTTAGCTGTTTAGTGTCTGCCTCACATATATGTGGTTCAAGGATAATCTAGATATTTGGGCCATGTTTACACAGATATTTAGAGGCGCTCTCTTTCTCTCTCTCTCTCTCTTCCTTCCTCCCTCCCTCTTCCTCCCTTCCTCCCCTTCTCTTTCTCTTCCTCTCTTTTTCTGGCTTTCTCCTTCCTGGGATTCCTCTCTCACTATCCAGCCCTGTGGTTGTCTCAAACTTAGTACTTTTCCTTTTCATGCCAGAAAGATGTGACATTTTCTTTTAAAGATTTAGACATCCAGATAACACTCCCAGCAACCTGCCTCAGGGCAAAAGTTGTAAAAAACTAAACTCGTTCAGGGGCATTGCCCTCCACCAAGTGCCAAGCAGAGTTGGAGGGCTTTGTTCATTCACTCTCCAGGATCTTCAGGTAATTGTTTTTAGGATTTAGTCTAGAGTTTATTTTTTATCTACAAGGGTTGTTCCCCTAGGAGCTTACTAGGCCAAAGTCTAAGTGGTGGCTCCTTCTGAGTCTTGTGTTTGAGGCTGTGGCAGGTTTCTTTTTCCTAAGAGCTAACAGATAGGGAAGATACCATTCTGTCCCTCAAAGCTTTTTGTTATTATTATTATTTATTTTTTAGCCTCATCCTGCTCATTTTTACAGACTGACTCATGCTTTGAGGGAGAGACTGTGCTTGTGTCAATAACACTCTCAGCATCCTCCACTTCCTGGACCAGTGGGACCTTGTATCCTCAGCACTGTGACACTATGTGGGGGTGGTTTTGTTTTGTCTTTATGACCCAGACATCCAGCCCCCTTGGCCACCCATAATTCGGAATTCATAAAATGTGCCAGGGTAAATCCAGCCTTGTCTTATGGATTGACTAATTCCCAAACTATCAGAATAGTCCTAGGTAATGATTAATGTTTCCACTCCCCTTCCCCAATGAGACTGTCCTATTAGGTTAATCCTGATCATCATCCCACACAGAGAGTTGGCAAACAAATTTCCACAGGGGAAAAAATCACTGCTGATTATCAAATTAGTTATGAAGAGTTTTTCTTCTGTGGAATTTTAGTTAATCTAATTTTAGCTTATTTTTGTACTCATTATTTCTGTAGTCCTCTGATATTTTTAAAAATTAATTTCTGCCTACACCCATTAATGGTGATAACTCTCAGAAAACTAGGAATGGAGAGGAACTTCCTCAACTTGATAAAGAATGTATAAGAAAACCTACAACTAACACAATCAATATCATTGTTAATGGTGAGGCACTAGTTGCTTTTCCTCTAAAATCAGAAACAAGGGAAAGATGTTCCCTCTCTCACTGTTATTCAACATCATGCTAGAAATCCTCCTAGGTAATGCATTAAGGCAAGAAAAACAAACAAAAATTATAGAAATTGGAAAAGAAAAAATAAACCTGTCCTATTACAATATCACATGATTTTCACAATGAATCAACAAAAATATCCTAAAATTAAAAATTTAGTATAGTAAGATTATAGGGGACAAGGTAAATACATGAAGTCAACTGCTTTCCTATATATCAACAGAGAGCAATCAGAATTTGAAATTAAAACACAACACCATTTACCTTAGCACAAAATAAATGAAATTCTTAGATATAAATATAACAAAGTATGTACACGATTTATATAATGAAAACTACAAAATACTGATGAATAAATTCAAAGTAGTTCTAAATAAATGGAGAGTTATCCCATGTTTGTGGATAGAAAGGCAATATTTTTAAGATGTCAGTTCTTTCTGACTTAGATTGGAAAGAGTAGTATAGATTCTACCCAATCCCAACATCCTCATAAGTTATTGTTTGAATATTGACAAACTGATAAAATTTATATGGAAATGCAAAATATCCAGTATAGCCAACAGACAAAATCAACGAACTGATACTGCTCAACCACAAGACTTACTATATACCTACAAATCAAGAAAGTGTGATATTGGTGAAAGAATAGACATATGAGTGGTACAGAATAAAGATCCTGAAAAGAGAACCATACCAATATAGTCAACTGATCTCTGAGAAAGGAACAAAGGCAATTGAATGGAGAAAGTATAATATTTTTAACAAGTGGTACTGGAACACCTGGACATACACATACAAAAAATTAAATCTAGACACTGACCTTGTACTTTTTGCAGAAATTAATTCAAAATGAATTATATACTAAATGTGAAAGAAAACTATAAAACTTCTAGAATATAACCAAGGGGTATATCTACCATAGTTTTGGCAGAGTTTTTAGATACAACACCAAAAGCAAAAGGAATATAAGTTAAACCTCATTAAAATTATGCTCTGTGAAAGGCATTGTTAAGATAGGATAAGACAAACAACAAGCTGAGAAAAATAATTTCAAAACACATATAAAGGACTTGTATCCAAAATACATACACAAAAATAACTTAAAACTCAACAGTAAGAAAATAACCTATTTAAAAGTTGGCAAAAGATATGAATAGATGCCTCACTGAAAAAGATCTACAGATGGCAAATAGTCATATGAAATGATGCTCAAATCAGGTATCATTAGTGGATCACAAATGAAAACAACAGTAAGAGACCACTATGTGCCTATTGGAATGGCTAACATCCAAAACACTGACGACATCAACTGCTGGTAAGAATGTGGAGCTACAGGAACTTTCATTCATTGCTGGTGAGAATGCAAAATGGTACAGCCACTTTGGAAGACAGTTTGGTAGTGTTTTTCAAAACTAAACGCACTCTGACCATGCAATCCAGACATTATTCTTTTTGGCATTTACCCAAAGGAGTTGAAAACTTATTTCCACTCAAAGACCTGCACATGGGTGCTTATAGTAGCTTTATTCTTAATTGCCATAACTTGAAAACCATCAAGATGTCCATCAATAGGTGAATGGATAAAGAAACTATGGCACATCCATACAATGAAATACTATTCAGCAATAAAAAATGAATTATCAAGCCAATGGAAGACATGGGTAAACCTTAAATGCATATATTGCTAAGTGAAAGAAGCCAGTCTGAAAAGTCTACATACTCTATAATTCCAACTATATGATCTACTGGAAAAGTAAACAAACAAACAAACAATAAAAAACTATAGCAAGAGTAAAAATATCAGTGATTACCAGGGACTGTGGTGGAGGTCACAGAATGGATAAGGAATGAATAGGCGAAGCACAGGGGATTTTTAGGGCTGTGAAACTATTCCATATAATTCTGTAATGGTGGATATATGACACTATGCCTTTGGCAAAACCTGTGGAACTGCACAACACAAAGAGTGAACCCTAATGTAAATTATGGATTTTAATTAATAATAATGTATCAATATTTGTTCATAAATTGCACATCAATGCAAGATAATATGGAAAATTGGGCAGGCAGGAGAGAGAGTATATGGAAGCTTTTTATTTCTTGTCAGTTCCTCTGTAAATGTAAAACTGCTTTAAGAAATAGTCTCAATTAAAAAATAGTACATGCAAAAAATTAATTCTACAATTTATAATTTTTTTTTTTTCTATTTTCAGCGGGAGTCACAGCCTGTCACAGTCTACTGCATCTTACTCATGAACAGGATGAAAGAAGTCTCAAGTAAGTGGAATTTTCAAGTAATGCTTAAATAAGTTATCCTATGGTAGACTTTCAGGACATGCTCTCTGCAAACTAAATTGCTCATAGACAAGTACTGTGTAATTTCTCTTCACGAAATGAGAATAGACATTCAAAGCACCCGAGTATTTCACTGTTAAAACTCTTATCACCTGATATAGCAAAAAAAAGAGAGAGACTTCTAATCTCCCTCAGTCAGTGAATGGAGCATTAGGCTATGAGTCTTGAATACTTGAATCTGAGGTTGTGGTTGCAGAATATGTAGCATAGGGAAAATATTTAACAGTGGCAAGCTATAGTATTTTTAATATACTTTAGTTTTTATAACAGTTGTAGATTTACAGAAAAATTGAGAAACAAATACAGCAAGTTCTCATATACATGTACAAAGTTCCTACTATTGTTAATCTTCCATTAGTATGGTACATTCATTATAATTATTTAAGCAGTGTTGATACATTATCATTAAGTAAAGTCCATAGTTTATTCAGATATCCTTAGTTTTTATCTGTCCTTTTAGTCTTCCAGTGTCCATCCAGGGTGTATTGTATTTAGTTGTCCTGTCTTCTTGAGATCCTCTTGGTTGTGACAGTTTCTCAAAAATTCCTTTTTTTTTTCCTCTGATCTTGACAGTTTTGTGGTATACTGGGGGTCAGATATTTTGCAGGAATATCCTCTATTGAAATTTGTCTGTTGTTATTCTCATGATTATACTGAGATTATGAAGGTTTTTGAGGATAGAGCTAATGCGCCATTTTCATCACATATGAGGGGTGCACTTTATTTATTATTCATAATTGTTGATGTTGAGCTTGACTACTTAGCTGACATAGCATTTGTTAAGTTTCCCCACTGTAATGTCATGCTTTCTTCCACCCTCACCATTTCCATACTGAACTCTTTGGAAAATAATCACTCTGTAGTTTGTATTTAAGGAGTTGAGAGTTATGCTTTACCTTCTTGAGGGCAAAGTATCTACATAAACTATTTGGAATTCTTCTCATGAAAGATTTGCCTTTTCTCCCTTATTTATTTGTTTTTCAATCATTTAATTTGGGTTGTAATCCAATGATAGTTTACCTTTTGATCAAATGGTTACAGCTTTGACCATAGGGAGCTCTTTTTTTGTCTATTGTACCTCTTTTGATACATTCCCATTAATGTTTTTATTTTTGTTTTTGAGCACTTCCTTACTTTCTGTTACTACAAGATTCTCCAGGACCGTTTTGTATGTTCCTTGTGCCGGTCCTAAAAAATCAGTCATTTCTCCAAGGAGACCTGATATCTTTTATTTAAGAGCACCATTGTAAACCAATATTTGGGTGGTAGGTGTGCCTGTTACTATTCCAGTGTCATTTGTTTTAGGTCATTTATAGCATTTTTATATCAGTAACAAAAAAGATATGCTGAGTTACATTATTATAAAAATGATATAATGTCAAAAAAAGAGCTCAGATTTATACCCAAGAATAAAATAAAATGAGGATGTGTGGAACAGCTAGTTGGAAAATAAAGTTTATAGAAAGTCCATCATCTAATGAATGGGTAGCTGGTGAGTTGATTTGTAGATTTGTTGGTTAGTTGGTTTTGCCTCAAGCTAGAAGCATAAAACTGCAGCAATTTTAGAAATTGTGACATAAAAATAACACCTAGAATTAGGGAATTTTTTTTTTGCATGTGCAGTATCAAGATGACCCATTTACCAATAATCTTGTCTATAGATGGCTGATAACTGAATTATATATAACTAGGAATTCTAAAAGTCTATCAAGTTGTCCTAATTATGGCATTTTCAATGTTGATTTTTGATGTACCATATCTGCTGTGAAATAAGAATGCCTCTGTTCTCTGAGATTGTTATGACCCCTCCAATCATTTTTAAAATAGATAATTAGCACATGATGCACAAATTGATCAGAAATGTATTTAAGAGATGTATTACTTATACATTAATTTAGAAAATAAAGTAATACTGACTTTTTATGGGTTACTGAATAACAGTTGTTTTCAATTACTAATGAAAAGTAATATTAGAGAGAAATAAAAGATATTTTCTAAAACTGTATGTAAAAAATTGATATAACTGAGAAAATGACTGCAGTATTATAATTTCTGAGCCTGAAAACCAAAAAAAAATTGACTAAGAAAAATAACGCACAAATGGATAAAAATGCGATAGAAAATAAAATTGAAAATGTTTAAAAGTACATACTCTAGTACTTGCTTTAAAATTAACAGAAGAATGAATCTTCTAGTAAAATTTGTATCAGTGAAATGTGACCCAGAAATAATATATTTCTTTGGAAAAATGAGCAAAAATAATATTTAAGATGGTATAATAATTCATAATTCATCAAAATTGGCATGAACCAAAACTACTTACTGAATATTTGTTTAAAAGTTAACATGGCAAATCAGTGATCCCAAATAATAATTTTTGAGTAAAATTATAAATAATATTTTTTAAGAAAAATATAATTAATTTCACATAATGAATTTTGCTACAAAAAATGTTTTCCCCAATATTAACAGTTGTTTGCATTATTTTGATAAAGTATCTGTTTTCATTTGGCTCAATTTAAACATTTTCAGGCAACAAAACAGTAAAGTCAATATGTCCACTAAAGATGAAGCCAGCAAGTTTTGAAACTGCCTGTGTTCAAAGCTGTCTACAGAACAACACGAATCTATTAAAGTTTAGATTATCTGAAGTGATTTTCCTCACTTGGAACAATTTCTATACTTAGAATTTCTGGGTACCATTGGTGTCATCTGAATTTTTTGTTTCTATGACACCTATATCTAATTAAACTGTATTGAAATAGGAAGAAAATTGAATTGCATTTCTTTTAAGGAATTTAATATAAGACCTCTGGGAGTCGAAGTTAGACTATAAGTAAATAAGGATTATGGTGACTCTATTTTGCACGTTATAAAGAATAAAATGAAAATGTGGAAGGGTACTGCAACAAATAATTAAGAAAAGATGGAATAGCTTCAGATTTGGGTGAATTGAAACCAAGTTCATCAGTTAAACTTAAAGGCAGAGCCAGTTTCATCCAACAATATTACATGGCATTCTTTTTTATCATATTTTTTCTAGAAATCATGAAGTTGTTATGTATTTGCATTATGTGGATGTTAAGATACATACAAAACCTCTTATTTTTATGATTTTCAATCTTAAACACTAGAAAGTCACAAGAAATAATTTCCTAAGAAATGTACACTGTAAATTCTCAGAGGAAAATCTAAACTATTTTTTGGGTTTTCAGTCAAAACAATGTCCTTAGTAATGTCTGGGTGCATTGTGTGACCAGTTTACTTATTGATTTAATAGAATGCTTTCCTTTTAGCATATGAAAATATATGTCCAAAGTATGTCACATTATCATTTCTCCCCCGCCTTTTCCAATAACCATAGGCTTTTAAGTAAATATTTAGTTATTGTTTTCAGTTCAGTTAAACATGCTTCTTCCTCTTTTTCAGATCCTAGCACTGCATATAATACATAAATTCTGTGGGTGTTGGTTTAATATTAGGCCAGATAAAGAACATTGTTTTCTTAGACTACTTCTAGACAATGGAGAGTTATTTTCAGAGTACTTAGAATAATAGTCAACCCCTATAATAAAGACAATCATACTTGCTGAAAAGATATTTTATTGGCAGTGGTTGCATAGAGCCATATGGATAGCTTTATTTTCTCCTTGGCCTCAGCTACAGTTGTTTCCCTTTTCCCCTTAAGGATGTCTTAGATGTCTTGTTTATAATAATTTAAGCAGTCTCATGTCCAATGAGCTACTGCAACACTATGGCCTTGACAATAACTAAAAGTTTTCTCACCTTGGCGTGGCAGGTAAGTGTGGATATATATTCATGATCTAATGAATCTATAATCATGTTTATGTACCAGCTGTTTACTTTTCCTCAGCTGCAGTGAATTTTCTCCTACTTTTTATTAACTCTCTTGGAAAAAGAAAAGAAATAAAAAGTCCACAGGCTATGAAAAGAATCTTTTGATAAATAGAAAATTCTGACTTTATAACTTAGCAAATATATAGGCACCATGATGAAACTCAATATTCTGTGTGTACAAAGTACATCAGTGATCTTGATTTTAATATTCTAACTTATTTTAGATGGAGATTTTAAGAAATATACAATATGTGACTGCAAATAAAACTGATTAACATAAAGTACATTAATCACTTTGTTTTTTTATCACATCTCACAGTCAAAGCCTTCCTAGATCAATCTTGCTTAAACAGATTCTGTTTTCTTTGTTCCATTTTCCACTGAGTCTACCTCTCAATTTTCTGATCTTAACATAATAGAGTTTCATAAGTTTTAATGTCTTAGTAGGATTTGCCAAAAATACTGAATAAATACATTTGCTGTGTTCAGAATTTAAATGGCATGGAAAATAAAATGACAATGTTAAATTCTTAGACCACTATTCTGAAGATTAAAAACATTTTCATCACCTTTAAACTAACACTGATGTGACATTTATATGCTCATTATTAGCCACATGTAGATCTGAGTGTAATTGGCTCATATTTCCACCCAGACCACGGATTGTGGAAATGTCATCTAGTTAACTCAGATTTCAATAAACTCTTGGAGCCTATCATTTTCATGGCTGTGTGAGACTCTAAAACCGTAATGACTTAATCAAAGGATATTGTGGGTACCATAGATAGCCCTAATGATTTTGAAGATGTCGTATAGTGTACATTGAATGATCATCTCCTTGTTTCTCTGGTTAGTATAACTCTTCCCAACCCAACAGTGAAAATAAAAAATGGTTCTAAGGTTTCCATTAATTAATTCATTGATTTAACAAGTGTTAATGAACACCTGCTAAGGGAGATACTTTACTAGATCCTGAGAGCTCAGCAGTAAGAACAGAATAATGAATTATCTTTCTTTATGAGCATTGATAGTCTCCTGCATACTTACAAAGAGTAGCTTAAAAACTATTTTCTATGGCAGAAGCACGCACTAGAAACACATTATCTATCTAAATGGCTTTCTGTACACTAAACAAATAAATTTAGCTAAAAATAACAAAAATTTTATTTTTGTTACAAATGCTATGAAGAGGGAAGAGTTGATAATAATGAATATTTGACAAACTGTTCATTAATTTGGCTTTCTTCTTATTTAAAACCAATTTATTAATATAGTTTACTTTTTAAAGTCATAATCTAAATTCCTTGCATGCATAGTTTATTTACGGATTTCTCATTTTAAAATCAAGACATGACTTTTTAAATTTCAGGTAAAATATGTAATGAAAATTTTATTGTTAATATTTTCTTCCTAATGTAGCCCAATTTTATTAATTTAATCTAAATTTATGATTATTTACTCAGGATAGATTTCTAAAAAGTAACAAAAATACTTGGCAGAATGCTAATTTGCTATAAAATGTTTTTACTTACAGTTCTACTAACATTGCATGGTGATGCCTGTCTTATCACTTCCAGCCTCTGATTCATATCATAATTGAAAATTTTTGCTAATTTAAAGAGTAAAAAAGAGCATCCCATTGAATTTTTAAAACCTGATAGGTACTTGGTTATTTTGAATATATTATTGTTATTATTATTGACTGTAGTTGACTATAGTTACCCTGCTGTACAACAAATCTCAAAATCTATTTTTCCTGTTTACCTGAAACTTTGTATCCTTTGATCAACAACTCTCCATTTCTCCACACCCAGCCTCTGGTCGCCATCATTCTACTGTTTACTTGTCTAAGTTTGACACTTTTTTAGATGCCACATATGAGTGAGATCGTGCAGTATTTGTCTTTCTGTGCCTGGCTTACTTCACTTATATACTTCAGATTCTTCCATGTTATGGCAACTGAGAGAACTTCTTCTTTTTTAAGGCTGAATAATATTCCCTGTGTATATATCCTCTGATTTCTTTATCCATTCATCCATTCAGGGACTCTTGAGTTGATTTCATATCTTGACTGTTGTAAATAATTCTGCATTGAACATGGGAGTGTAGAAATCCCTTTAACATATTGATGTCAGTTACTTTGCATACATTCTCAGACATTAGATTACTGGATCATATGGTAGTCCTATTTTTCCTTTTTTGAGGAATTTCAATAGATGGAAAAGCCTTCTACCCTTGGGGGAAGTGCAGGAAATCACATTTGGTCCAGCACATCAGAGGTCTTTTATGTTGAGGGAAGGGCAGGATCACTGAGAAAACCTGATTCTCAAAACCTGAACACAGATCCTACCTAGGATTGAGGTTGAAATAGGATAATAAACAATGTACTTCTATACCCATTGACCAACCAGTCTAGCAAACATCTAGTAACAAGAGACAGCAGTCTGCCACTAAAGGAATAGCAGGAACATGGCAAGAGACCCTCTCAAATGCACAGGCTCAGAGAGAAAGCCTAAAGTGGAGGACGGAAGAAGATAAAAAACATCTCTGTTGGTCTAATCTCTGACCCTAAGCCAAAAGCAATGCTGAAGGAATTTGAAGCTCAAGATAGTTGATGGTAACCATAGCGACAAAACCCTTACATAGCTTAATACTTGAGATCAACTCCTACTAAATACCTACAGGGAAAAAAAAATATCTATGTCCATTTTGAGGCGTAAGTATTGTTTACATCACTTTCTACTTCACTATACACTATATCTAGTTTTCAGCAAAAATAAAAGTCATATGAAAATTCCAGAACATCAACTCACTGGCAAGAGACAAAGCAACCAACAGAACCAGAAGTATTAATACATGATCTAGACTGGAACCATCAAACAGTAAATGTAAAGTGACTATAATTATTTTGTCAACAGCATTAGTGAAAGTAATTTTAAAACATGCCAAAGGAAATGGAGAATTTCAGCAGAGAGATTAAAATAATGACAGAAGTTAAAATTGAAAAACCAAAAAGAAAAATCATGACAATCAGGCTAAGAAAGATGACAATATTTCAATAGGCTCAGCACATACTCGTCACAGCTGAGGAAAGAATAAGTGAATTTTAAGAAAGTTTAAAAAAGTTTGTGACTTTATCAGACTTTAAAATATGTAACATTGACAAAATATCAATAGACATTACTCAGACTAAAACATAAAGAGAAAATGTAAAAGAAAATAATAGAATGTATTGCTGCTGGTCAATATCAAATGGTGTAATACACATGGAACTGAAATTCCAGAAGGAATGGAAAGATAACGAGGCAGAAGAAAATATCTGAAGAAATAATGATTGTGATTCTTATAAAAATAACAAAAGATAGATCAAACTGTAATTTTCGGAAGCTTGGGGACCATGATGAAAACTATTAAAATAAGGCACGGTAAATATTAAAAACTTGTAGACACATCATAATCAAAGTGTTCAAAACTGAGAGAGAGAGAGAGAGAGAGAGAGAGAGAGAAATCTTGAAGGTGGCTAGAGAAAAAAGGCAGATTACATATCGAGAAACGGTGATAAAAGTTATAACACTCTTCTTGGCAAAAATTATGTAAGTCAGAAGACGGTGGACTAAAACACTTAGTATTAAAAAATATAATAAAATTTTCCCACCTGGATTCTTCATTCAGTTTTGCATATTTATTTTTCTTCCTATCTTCAAAATTTGAAGGAGAAAACAGATTTTTCAGATGAAGGAAAGCAAGGAGAATTCATTACCAGCAGACCTGTACTACAAGTAAATTAATGGAAATTCTTTAGGGAGAAGCTTAAATCTATTTATACAAGCAATGGAGGTGAAAATGGCAAAAATACAAATAAAGATAAAATTTATTTAAAAAATTTTTAATCTTTCTAAAAATGAATTGACTACTGAGCCAAAATTAGCAGCAATGTATCGTGTGTTTATAACATATGTAAAAGTAAAAAACTTGCATCAGCGCTACCAAAAAGAATAGAAGGTAAAAACTGTGATGTGGTAGATATTTGCTGTTGTAAGGCTCATACACTATGTGTCAAAAAGCATATGTTTAAGGCAGAGTATGAATAAATATATCTATTGTACACCTTAAGGAATCATCTTAAATATTGTAAAAAGTATAAATAATAAGGCAATAGTGGAGAAGATACGTGATCATAAAAACATTAAGACTAAATATATTGCTGTTTTAGATGAATAATGATGCTCACAGAAACATCTATGATATTTCTTAAATCCTTGCTTAGTCAAAGGAATTAATGAATATCTGTTTTCTAAAGGTAAATACACCATAGCTACATTAAGTCATTTCACAGAAAAAGAAAAAAAAAAACCTAAAATTTGTACAGAACCATGAAATTCCCTGAGTGGTTAATGCAATCTTGACCAAAAACAAAAGGTGGAGGCATTATGTGCCCTGATTCCAAATTATATTATAAAACTATAGCAATCAAAACAGCATGGTACTGGCATAAAAACAGACATATAGAACAATGAAATGGAATAGAGTCCAGAAATAAAACCACCCATATAAACTCATTTTCTACAAAGGTAGTGAGAATGTACAATGGGGAAAGGACAATCTCTTCAATAAATGGTGTTGGAAAGACAGATATGCAAAAGAATGAAATCGGATTCATCTTAAACCATACAGAAAAATCAATATAAAATGGATTAAAGACTTGAACACAAGACCTGAAACTGTGAAACTGCTAGAAGAAAACATTGAGGGGAAGCTCCTTGAAATTGGTCTTGGCAATGATTTGTTTTTTATATATCACCAAAAGCATTAGCAGCAAGAGCAAAAATAAACAAGTGGGAGTACATCAAACTAAAAAGTTTCTGCACAGCAAAGGAAACAATCAAGACAATGAAAAGGCAACCTACAGAATGGGAGAAAATATTGGTAAACTGTATATATATCTGATAAGAGGTTAATATTAAAAACATGTAAGCGACTCATACAACTCAATAGCAAAAACAAAACAAAAACAAACAAAAAACATGATTAACAAATAAGCAAAGGATATAAATTCGTATTTTGCCAAAGAAGATATACAAAGGGGCAACAGGTATATGAAAAGACGCTGAATATCACTCATCACCAGGGAAATGCAAATTAAGATCACATTGAGATACCATCTCACTTCTGTTTGTCTGGCTATTATAAAAAGTCAAAGATTATCAGTTGGCAAGGTTGTGGAGAAAAGGGAACCCTGGTATGTTAGGTCCGGAGCCAAGAGAAAGACACGAGAAGCCTCATGTAGCAAAATGCTGTTTATTTTGAGCATCTGGGTGCAAATGGGTGGAGGCTGAAAAAGGTGTCCACCCAGAGAGAGGAGAAAGCCTTGGGTTTTATAGAGGGTTTCACCAGGGGGAGTAAGTGGGCCAGAACAGCCGCTTGTAATAAATTCTTTTTCAAAAAACCAGCTCCTAGGACCCCTGCCCCAGTCACATCCATCCTGCAGCTCCGGTGCTCTTTCTTATCAGGAGAGATAAACTTCGTCTCTGTGGGGGTTGGGGGAAGGAATGCTGGCTGCAGCTGTCTGTTAGATTTACAAAGTCCAGGGACTCTCTAGACGCCCTCGGTTATTGTTTTACAAGCCTGTTTTCCATTAACTGCATTCTGTCCTATACATACTTTTCGGGTTCCCACCTGGAACAAACCTAACATGGTACACTATTGGTAGAAATGTAAATTGATACAGCCATTTTGGAAAATGGTATGGGGGGTTTTCAAAAAGTAATAACGGAACTAGCATATGATTCAGTAAATCTACTTTTGTGTGTATATTCAAAGGAAATTAAATCAGCCACAAAAGGCTACTGCATTCCCATATTCACTGCAGTGTTATTCACAGCAGACAAGATATGGAAACACTGTAAGTGTCTGTTGATTAATGAATGGATAAAGAAAATTGTGTACACACACACACACACACACACACACACAGACACTGAAATATTATCCAGCTTTATAAAAGAAGGAAATCCTGCCATTTGTGACAATATTAATGAACCTGGAGGACATTATGTTAAGTGAAGCAAGGCACAGAAAGCTGAATACCGCGTTATCTCACTTATATGTGGAATGTAGAAAAGTTTAACTTGTAGAAACAGAGACCAGAACAGTGGTTATCAGGGGCTGGGGAGTGGGGAAGAAAGGGAGATGTTGGTCAAAGGGTACAAACTTTCTTTTATAAGATTAATAAGTTCTGGAAACCCAACGTACAACATGCTGACTGATTAATAATAACAGGTTATATTCTTGAAATTTGCTGAGAAAGTACAACTCAGGTGTTCTCATCACACACACACACACACACACACACACACACAAATGATACCTAGGTGAGGTAAGGGATATGTCAGCTGGATTGTGGTAACCATCTCACAATATACACATGTATCAAAATATCACATTGTGCACCTTAGAAATATAGTTTTTACTTGTCAATCATACCTAAATAAAGCTGGAATTTTTTTCCTAAGTTTTATTTTATTTTATTTTTTTAGTGAGAAAGAAACTAAGTATAAGCAGACTTGATGGTCTCCAAAGCCTAACACACTTAGTTATGGATTAGGCGTCCCACCCAGCTCATCCCAGTCTCTGTTTAATCTTCCTGTTCACCTCCGTCAGTGTATTTCCTCAGCACTGACTGATGATAAATTGCTATCATTGTTCCTTTTGTTATTTATAAATGGAATTAGATTGAGCTATTTCTCCCACTGGAAACCTTAATTGCAATGCAGTTTTCTATTCTCCCAAAATGACCCAAGGCTGTGTTTTTTTCCTTAATTGAAGACTTCAGGCCACCTGCCTTCATCACACATTTATTGAAGCTGTGTGCTCAGATGTCTATGGCTATTAGATTGTAAAACAATCATCTGTTGTTTATCATGCAGTAAATCTGCATTCTGCATTCAGTACACATAAAAGGCTCTTATATCATAATACAATTTCTCTTATTTTATTCATTCTGAAAACGTAATGAAAAGTCATCACTGTGTGTTATAGAACCTGGGAAACACTTTATTTCAAATTTTTAAAAAATAAGTTAAATGCAAACTAAGAGTATAATGTTAACTTCTACTTATGTTAGATTTTTCTTTTATCGTCTATCAAATAAGCTCAGATATGACCTGATACTTGTTCTGATCAGTTGGATTTCTATGCCAGTGGGCACTTGGGTTGATTCCACATCTTTGCAGTTGTGAATTGTGCTGCAATAAACATAGGAGTGCAAGTGTCTTTTTGATAAAATGACTTCTTTTCCTTTGGGTAGATACCTAGTAGTGGGATTGCTGGATTGAATGGCAGGTTTGTATTTATTTCTTTGAGGTATCTCAAAGAAAAAAAATGTTTTCCATAAAGGTTGTGCTAATTTGCAGTCCCACCAACAGTGTATAAGCACCCCTTTTTCTCTGCATCCATGCCCACAGCTCTTGTTTTTGGACTTAAAAAAAAAATCCATTCTAACAGAGGTAAAGTGATATCTCATTGCAGTTTTAATTTGCATTTTCCTGATGATTAGTGACATTGAGCATTTTTTCATATGTTTATTGGCCATTAGTTTATCTTCTTTTGAAAAGCTTCTGTTCATGTCTTTTGCCCACTTTTTAATGTTTTTTTTTTTTTTTTTTTCTTGCTGATTTGCTTGAGTTCTTTGTAGATTCTGGATATTAGCCCTTTGTGGGATGTATAGCTCGCAGATATTTTCTCCCATTCTGTAGATTGTCTGTTTTCTCTGTTGATTATTTCCTTATCTAATTTCAATCCCATCCTTTGAGCCAAACTCTTCTGATATCTCCACTGAGATGTATCACTCAATGCTAAAATTAAATATGTCTAAATCTGAGGATGATCTGTCTCCCAAATGTCCACTCTCTCTGCCTTGCCATCTACATGAATTGCCCTGCTTCTGCAGTTGGCCAGCCTAGAAACTTAGGAATCCTACTTTCTCCTTCTCATTCACGTACCCTCCTGATCATTCACCGGTCTTGTTAATTTTCCTTCTTATTAAATTTTGCTTCCTCATCTTCTCTCCTTTTCCATTTTCTCTAGTTCTTTTATTTTCCTCACCATTTCTGCCTGCGTATTCAGATTTGACTCCCAATTGTATTTCTTTCTTTTATTCTCATGAACATTCAACCATCCATCCTCCGCATGTAACCAAAATAGTTTTGCCAAAATGCAAATGTTCTTTGTTCTTTAAATATTTCAATAACAGTAAATTTTCATAATTTTAAGATACTTAACTTAGAACATCAAACCTTTCATAATTTGGCCAGTACTTTCTCATGTATCATTTCTTGTCTCCAATCTCCACCCTACCCTCTTTTCTTTCTATGCCTTCCAACAGAATGTTCCAGGCCATCTTATGCCTCTGTGACATTACACATGTTCTTTCCTGGAACATGCCTCTCCCCTTCCTCGTCCAGCTGACCCCAGTCCATCTTTCCAAGCACAGTGTGAGTGCTTGGAAAGTGAGTATTATTTCCTACAATGACCTCTCTTTCCCCAGTATGATGGCAAATCTTTCCTCTCCCTTCCTGAACATACGGAACAACGTAGACTTTTATTACCATGCACACAGCATAATTTCTTGTAGTCTTTGATATATTTGTGTCTCTCACAGGGATAGAATACTTTTTCATCAAGATTTGTCTTCTTTAACTTGACGTCTCCCTAGCATTGCATAGTGCCTGGCAGATAATAAGGGTTTTAAAAATAAATGCTGCAAGTTATAGATTGTTTTCTGTACTTTTACATTAAAAAAATAAAAAAAAAACAAAGAGTTAAGTCTCATAGAAGCTAATAATGTGGCCAAAGTCACATTCCAGATGAATCAAAGAGCCTGGTTTGAACTCAGTTTTCTCTGTGACAGTCCACAAAATCCTTACCTGTATACTCTTATAACAAAAGTAATACACTTAAGAAAAATGAACATTGTCTATATAATTATATATGTGACTATTTAAAAACTCATAACATTTAGCTATTATTTCTTTTATGTTAAGAAAATTTGTATTTACATTGACTAAAGCTGTATGTATCATGCCTACTGGTTCTTTCACTACTATGCTTATTGAATACAAAGCCTGTAAAATCCAGATCTCTTTTAAACAACTTCTTTGCTTTTGATTTGTTTCTCTTATTGGATTTAATGTTGCAAAAACATTAGACAGAAATCTTTATGCATGTTTTAGTTAATGACTTAGTTAATGCCAGTACTCCAGGTATATGCTGCTTATATAGAATTATGTTGGGAGAAATCAATTATTTTTATAAAATGTAATAATGCTGAATGTTAAAGCTTTCTTTGCAGCCATTGTATCAACAATGGCTCTACAGGGGAGGGGCCAAGCTGGGGGACTAGAAGCAGCTTGCATATGCCACTGTCACAGAGAGGATCGAAAATGGTGAGTGGTTATTTACTTTCAGATCGATTGTTTAAGAGAGAGCATTATAAATCAAAAGAGAGGTGATAGGAGGCACTCACAATGAAGGAGAAGGAAGGGAAGTGACCTGTTTTGCGGTTTGGAGGTGCACAGGGAAGACAAGTGCACAGGTGGGGAAAGTCGAGAGGGGAGAATCCCAGGGCTCCACACTCCCCACCCCCCATCACTGCTGTTCAACCTGCAGGAGGAACCCTACACTGCAGAAGGGCAGGAGACTGACTTAGGGAGCTATCTGGAGACTCCACAGCAGCATTACTCTGGAGAAGGCACAGCAGTGACACACCAGCTCACAAACCCTGAGTGCTACAGCTGGTGCCATTTTAAAACCCTAGACCCAGAATGCTGCATCTACCCAGGGGTCAGATCCATTCCTGTTGCCTCCCCATCACTCTACCAGTCTAGAGTAGGGGATGGGAGCAGGGAGGCTGCACTATCATGTGTCCTGTGGGCAGGAGCCATGCACCCCCACTGCCGCTGGGGCACCTGGGTGGGCGACAATCACCACCACCTGTTGACGTGGGTGGGGCTGCATTCAAGCTGGCACCCAGACAACAAATGCCCCTACCCAAGGATCTGAATAGGGCAGCTCTCATGCCAGCAGAGGCCATCAATCGCCACTGCCTGTGGGTGTGGACAGGATTACCTTCAAGCTTCAAGGACCAACAAACGTGCTGCTGCCCACAGATCTAACCTGGATGGCTCTCAAATCTGACTGAGCTGACAGTCACCCCTGCCTGAAGGCATGGGCAGAGCTGTGCTAAAGTTGGCACTGGGCTCACAAATGCTTCCCTCCGTGGGTCTGAGCTGGGCAGCCCTCAACCTGGTCAAGGGTGTCAAGGGTCATTGCTGGAGGGTATGCGTGAGACTATGCTCAAGCCACACAGGGCAAAAAAATGCCACCACTCACAGATCTGAGTGGGGCAGCTCCCAAACCAGTGCAGGCAGACAATCCCCAGCACTCAGGGGAATGGGCGGGGCTGAGCTCAAGCCAGTGCAGGCTGACAAATGCTGCTGTCTGCAGATCTGAGTGGAGCAACTCTCAAGCTGGCTTGGGTTGACAAGTGCCACTGCTGACAGAATTAGGTGGGGCATTCACTTACTCTGCAATGTGGAGACTGGCAGTGACAACCACAGGGGAACAGTGAGGCAGGAGACTCAGGAGAGCAACAGTGTTAAACAGTCACAGTACGTTCATGCATCTCAGGCTGGGTAATCCTCTAAAGTGGGACACAAGTGTGCCATCCAAGGACCTCTCCTACTTTGTACTAGATAGGAGAGTTCCCAACAGAGGAGAACAGGTGCACTGCAAATTTACCTGTCTTGAGCCTGAGACAATAGATTTCAGATGAGAAGGAAGCAGCATAAGAACTATGGCAACATGAAAAAACAAGCTGTTTTGACAACCCCAAAGGATCATACTAGGTCTCCAGCAACAGACCTCAACCTAAAGGACACTGTCAAAATGTCAGAGATGGATTTCAGAATATGAATGGCAAATAAGATGAATGGGACTGAATAGAAAGTTGAAAACTAACACAAAGAAACCAAAAAATGTTTTAGGACATGAATGAAAAAAGTGAAAAAGTCGCTAAAGAGACAGACAGCATAAGAAAAGATATAACTGAACTTAAAGCAATGATAGAGTCATTTAGGGAATTTAAAAATACAGCAGAAAGCTTCAACAACAGGCTAAATCAAGGAGAAGAAAGTATTTCAAAGCTTTAAGACAAGACTTTTAAACTAATCTAGTCAGTCAAAGATGCAGGAAAAAAGAATAAAGAAAAATGAAGAATCACTCTGAGAAATATGGGACTATACAAAGTGCGCCAATATAAGAATTATAGGTATCCCTGAGGGAGAAGAAAAAGCACAAAAATGGGAAACCTGTTTGAGGGAATTAGTGAGGAAAATCTTGGTATCGTTAGAGATTCATATATACAGATACAAGGTGGTCATTGAACACAGGAAAGATTCATAGCAACCAGGACTTCTCTAAAATGTCATCAACCTGACCAAAGTCAAAATGAAGGAGAAAATTGTACAAGTTGCAAGATGAAAGCAAAAACTAACCTATACAGGAAAACCCATCAGGCTAATGGCAGACTTTTTAGCAGAGACCATACAAGCCAGAATGGATTGGGGCCCCATTTTTAATTTTCATAAACAGAACACTGCAAGCCAAGAACTTTGTCTCCTGCAAAACTAAGTTTCATAAGGTATGGAGAAATAAAGACCTTTTCCAGATAAGCAAACAGTAAGGGACTTCATCACCACTAGGACTGCCCTTCAGGAAATACTCAAAACTGCATTTCATTATATGTGGAACAGCATAATAGTTAGTTACCAGTGTAAAAACACCCAAAATGTAAAGCTCACAGCTCTAATAAAACAATAGCACAAGAGGGAAAGCAAAACAAGGTATCACCCAACAAGATGAACAGAACAGCACCCCATCTGTCAGTGCTAACACAGAACATGAATGGTTTGAATGCCCCACTTAAAAGACATAGACTGGCTGAATGGATTAAAAAAAAAAAACAAACTTTTTTTTTTTTAATGGGCTGTCTCTAAGAAACACATCTAATTTGCAAGAACTCACAGAGACTCAAGGTAAAGGAATGAAAAAAAGAATTCCATGCAAATGGAAACCCAAAGTAAGTAGGTATAGCCATTCTCATAACAGATAAAATAGACTTGAAATCAACAATGGTTAAAAAAAGACAAAGATGGGCATTATATAATGGTAAAGGGAGTAATTCAACAAGAAGACATAACAATCCCAAATATATATGTACTTAACACAGAAGTATCCAGATTCATAAAGCAAATTCTACAAGATCTAAGCAAAGAAATAGACAGTAGCATTGTAATTGCTAGGAACTTCAAGACCCCGCTGATTGAACTGGACATATCATTGAAGCAGAAAATCAATAAAGAAACACTCAACTTAAATTGAACTCTAGAACAAATGTAACTCCTAACAGATATTTACAGATATTCTACCCAAACACTACTGAATATACATTCTTCTCACTAGCACATGGGACATTTTCTAAGATTGATCATATCTTCAGCCACAAAGTGAGTCTTAGCAAATTCAGAAAAATCAAAATCACAGGAAATACCTTCTCAGACCACAGTGAAATAAAACTAGGAATCAATTCCAAGAGAAACATTCAAATCTACACAAAGTCACAGAAATTAAATAACCTGCTGTGGAATGATCCTTGGGTCGATGATAAAATTAAAATGGAAATCAAAAGTTTCCTCAAACTGAACAACAAAGGAGACATAAGCTTTCAAAATCCATGGAATACAGAAAAAGCAGTCCTAAGGGGAAAGTTCATAGTTGTAAATGCTTACATCAAAGTTATAGAAAGGTCACAAATTAACAACCTAATGTCACATACCAAGGAACTAGAAAAAGAAGAGCAAACCAAACCCAAAGCCAGAAGAAGAAAAGAAATAACAAAGCTCAGAGCAGAACTAAATGAAATGGAAGTCAAAAATGCAATACAGAGGATTAACAAAACAAAAACTTGGTTATTTGAAAATATAAACAAAATCAATAGACCAGTAGCCAGATTAACCACAAATAGAAGAGAAAAGACTCAAATAAGCTCAATCAGAAATCAATCTGATACCTCAGAAATACAAAATATCATCTGTGTATACTACCAAAACCTCTACACACACAAAGCAGAAAACAAAGAGAAAATGGATAAATTCCACACGTGACCTCTGAAGCCTGACCAGGAAGAGATGAAAATCTGGAACAGACCAATAACAGCAGCAAGATGGAAGTAGTAATACAAAATCTACCAACAACAAAAAGCCCCAGACAGTTGGATACATAGCTGAATTCTACCAGATCTACAAAGAAGAACTGGTACCTATCCTACAGAAATTATTCCATAACATTGAGAAGGAGGACATCCTCCCTAACTCATTTTATGAAGTCAGTATCACCTTGATATCTAAGAAAGGACACAACAAATAATGTCTTTTGCAGCAACTTGTATGGACCTGGAGACCATTATCCTAAGTGAAGCATCTTAGGAATGGGAAAACAAGCACCACATGTACTGCCTAATAATTGAGAGCGAATTGATGGGCACATGTGGACACAAAGAGATGTAAGGGACATTGGACACCAAGAAGAGGGGAGTGTGGAAGGGGATGAGGGATAAAAACTTACCTATTGGATACAATGAACACTATTCTGGTGATAGGCACACTAAAAGCCCCAACTTAAGCATTATACAAGGTATCTATGTAGCAAAAACATTTGTACCACCTTAATATTTTGAAATTTAAAAAAAGACTTGGGGAAAATCATACAACAGTAGATGAATCATATACTCAGACTGCTTTACATTTATTTTTTAAGCAAAACAAAATATTTAAGAAGGAAACCAACAAAAACCCACAATAGCTCTGTAAACTTCTTTAATAATTTATTTCATTTATGAAAATAAATGTTTTGAGGGATAAAACATTTTCACCTTATTCATTAAGCTCTGCAATTAAAATGTGTAAACAAAGTCCTATTGTCATTTTGAATTTTGAGTCAATGTTTTCTCTCAACTAAAGATGTGGCTTTAAAAACTCTTTCTATATGGTTGTCTAATAATCAGCTGAGACAATACACATTATTGTTTAAGCAGTTTTCTCATTCCTTATCAAGTGTATGAGTATTATAGCTTTACTTATTTAGAAATGTTCTAAAACTATACTCTGGCTGATTTATTATGTAGTGCTGCTGGCTTAAAAATGTTCATTTATGTATGATTTTTCTTTCAGTAAAGATTCAGCATTGTAATGTCTTAGTACTAAATGTTCTCTAATTTCATTAATTTTTAAACTATACCATCACCATTGTTTTGATCAACAGATAAGAAAACAAATAAATTGTTTTCTGAGATATTTTACATTTTATGGACATCAGTAGATGTACTTTTATCATTTAAATGCATTAAGAAATAGGCAATACTTTTAGATTGACATATTAATCATAAGTAACCACAAAACATAGTTTAAAGAAATATATTAAATAAAACATCTCTGTATGCCAACTTCGAAGCTAAGTCTGAACCTGTTTAAACAGATTTCAGAAAAATATATATGAACTTGACTTTTTGTTCTGTCACTTTTGATGAAAATCTTTAATGTCTGGTGAGAATATAAAGCAAACATAGTAGAGAGGGAAGGAGGTAGAGGAATATGTTAAAGAGATGTGGTGGGAGCTTTCACTTTATATGTAATAATTTGACTGAGTGGGTGATAAGTAAAGGCAAATTTAATGTACAAAATTAACACCAGAAGCTCCTTAAATACATTTCCAATTGTTCTTGCAGTTATATGTGGCCAGATTCGTTAATTTCAGCCAGTGGAATTCAAATAGAATTTTATGTGCCACTTTCAGTGTAAATGGTTAAGACAGAAATCCTATTCTCTCTCCCACCTTTCCAAATGATGAAGAGTAAATTTCTTGGTAAACCATCTTGGCCACCATTGGTTTTACTCTCAGGAAGTAATTCTCTTGGCAATCCCTCTTTGAAGGTTACACTATTTCATAGTCCGTTTTCTACTAATGCAAGTTTTGGGGTCCCAAAAAGAAGACCTCAATATGAGGACTTGGGTCCAGACTGTTTAGAAAGAGGTAACCAGAGGGAACACAAATGAGGAAAGTGAGGGGATGGATGAAGAAAGTCAAAAGGGCTACATAGTTGGGCTGGGGTTCAATTCCACAGTGAATCCCTGAAAATCCACATGTGATATATCAGAGTTGCCTCACTAGAGAAATTGTTCCATCTGAGGGATTTAACCACCCAGACCCATACATGCTGAGTGTTGCACCTGAATCTTCAGACTTTTAACCACAACTCCCATGCTCTGGTTTTGCCCAGCACTGCAGAGTCAGCTCCCAATTTGCAGAGACACAAGTGCATGGAGAAGGAGATGCTAATGCAAATTGCCTTTCACAGCTGCAGGCAAACTCAGAGATGGGGTGGGTGTCAATACCACCTACAACTGCCTTTTGGAATCCAGGCTTGTGGTTTCTTTGGCAGGAAATTTCCTAAAAAACGTATTAGACCCCTTATTGATTTACTTGTAATTATTTCCAAGTTGAAGGAACACACTCAAAACTTGCTAAGTCTCTTACTAGGAAGGACTGTAGTGGGCCTATCTCTATCTCCCTCTATTTAAGAGCAGAAACGACTGTCCTCTCTTTTCCCGACCTAGGAGAACTCTTAATCACAAACTCCTATTGATCAGGCCAAGAGACCCCTTTCAAATTTTAGCTGCCTGTCAATTTCTTTGTCAGGAGGTAGCAGTGGGAGTGTGATTCTATTTGCTAATAACTAGTATTAACCCTCTAATTCTGAAGGTTCCAGCAAAGATTGAGACATGCTGAGAAGTTTGCTTTCCTTAGCATCATGACTAAGGGCTCTGCCTGTAACCTCCACCAGGAGCACAATTGGGAAAATATAGAAAAAGGAATAGAATGATTTTCTATCCCTTTCAAGTTATCTGCATGACTTGAAAAAATAATTAGGCCTAGTAGAAGCCTCTACCAACACCATGATTCTATTGAACTGTTCATCAGAGTCCGAGATACACACCTACATGGTTCTAAAAGCCTCTGTTATATTATTTTTAATTTCTCAATGTTCCTGGATGATAAAATGAAGTGTTGGGATATCAGAGGGATCACCCATAAATCATGTGCCTCTTTCTTGACTGAATTTTGATCATATTTAATACAAGCAAATAACTCCACATGAAAAAAAAAGTTTACACATTCTTCTAATCAAATATTAGTCCTTACTCCATTTACAAAGACATATGACATTAAACAAAGAAACATGATACTAAAACAAGAAACGAAAATTAAGAGGTAATACATGACAATTTTTTGCTTAAAGTGGTAAATGCATAGGGCTCATATTCACCTCTATGTTTTCTTGATTTCTCCCAAAGTTAATTAAGTTCACATGTCATGGATTCTGGACAACTAAGGAAGAATGATTGACATCTTGTGTCTGAATGTTTTCATTACTGCTTTTTGAGAAGCTATCACTGAATAACTGTTCTGGTCTTTGATGAATCTAAGTACAGAGTTCTTGGAGCAGATTTTTGACTCATTTAACCTTCTAGGTCCTGGATGTTCTTTTTTTGAGGGGGGGATTATGTATAGTTTTCTGTGTGTAATGTCATTAGTGTGAGATTATATGTCATATTACTGCTATAGTCTTTTGAAAATTGTGGAAATTCAGAGGTTTAACATTCTAAATTTTGAGACCTTAAGGAAGTCAGATCTCCTCAATGAGAGAGCAGGGCTGGAGCTACTGAGCAGACCCAGGGGCCTCCCAGGCACCAAGACTTCTCACTTTTCAAAGGTAGACCTGGAAGGAATCAAGCTGAAGCTTAATTTTTTCATTTCCAGTTGAACTTTTTGGAGTTTTATGAGAGAAACCGTACCATGATAATACTATAATAATAATAACAATAATAATATAATAATCATAGTATATACACTAGTAATAAAATATGAGAGAAATAGATAAAGATCCCTGGGAAAAGTCATCAAGCACATCCTTCAACTCATACCTGTGGACACCATCAATTAATCAACATTAAATCAATTACAAACATCAGTGTATAGAATGAAATATTTTATATTTCTATAATAGAAAGTCATTGTTATGTGGTACATTTATAATACGTAATTATAATAAATATTTATACATCTCTCCAATTTGAATGTCAGATTAAATCTGATAATCCATATAAAACTAAGTTAGTACATTTGAATAAATTTAATATTTTAAGTTATAATCAGATAATGTCTTTGCCAATGAATATTATTTTGTACTAAATGTTAAGGATTATAAAACGTAAGGAAACAAAAGGAGTGTGTGTAGGAACAAGTCCATTGATCTGATTTCTGTTTTAAAGACTCAGCAGAAAAGGTTTTACAATATGTTTGAGAAAAATGGGTGACAATTTAGAACAAATTATGTCGTCAGATGTGTGTTGAATATGGGAATGATCATTGAGACTCTTTTCCCATCTGTAATGACATGCCCAAAATGGCATTATGCACCACATTTCTTCCGCTGTTTTGCTGTGGATCTTTTGCACCAATCTCAGATGAAGCAGAGATTTCATTCTCATTTGGTGGTTTACTCCAAATTCACCACACATAGCATTTCTCTTGCTTTTTCAGCAACAAATCAATGGCATATGTCTATAAGTCTCTAAAAATTGAGCTTTTTTAATATTATTTACAGATACAACACCCAAACTTCTCTTTGTAGCATGTAATTTATATTATAAAAGCGTAAGATTTGATATATTTATGAAATATATCAAAGTATGATCTATAAACACCATTAAAAATAAATTTAGCACCATTGTTTATAAATCTCTACTAGGTTTCTTTTCTTCATATAAGAAAGAAAAACATGCTTAAAAAATGTACTTAAAATGTGCCTGCAATATAAAGTAGTTCATTAGAAAAATATATATTTTTCCCTTTAACTATTGACTTAAGTAGAGAATAGAAATATTTTAAAACAATGCAAGTATCTAATCTGTAGAGGTGAATACTTACATGACAGACACAGTTTAAATAGATCCCTAGAAGCCCAAACCATAAAGTATATATTAGTCCACTGGAAATTCTGGAAGAAATGGTCACTATTTTGCCATTTAAAAATTAATACAAATGATATTTGCAATTCCCATAAAATGAATAAAACCAATAAAATATAACATATTTCAATTGAAAAGACGAAACACTGTACAAATAAAATCTTTTGAGGTGCTAAATGTAAAAATTCTAGCACTATTTCTTCAAATAAAAGTGATTTTATTTGTAGAAAAAAGGTGATTGCTACTATACTTCTAAGATTTTTAAACATATTTTGTTACCAAAATGGTATGTGTGAAGTATCTGAATGTAAATTAACATCCATACATACCTATAATATTTTTTTAATTTGGTGTAAAGTTTCAGCCTTTATTAAGGGTGAAAAATACATACGGGAACTGCCAGTACAAAATCACATTTAGTGAAATACAAGCACATTAAAACTAACATAAAAAATAATAAAAACGACTAAATTAGCAGAGTAATCTTGACTCATTTTCTAGTAGAAATTAATGTTTTCTACAATTTCATCTTGTTTAGTTCACATACTCTTATATTTATATTTTCTATTTTCATTTTTTGCATCTAATCAAAATTGATTTTCAGAACAATTTTCTCCCATTCTCTTATTTTTTCACTCTCTTCCCTTCATTTCTCTTTATTTTAATATTGTTGCCTTCCAGCAGCACAAATTATATTATGGATTGATGAATACACTTTTTGTCAAATGTGGTTTAAACAGCAGGTATACTATAATAGTGTGTGTGTGTGCATGTGTGCACATAATTTCCTTTTCTTACTGTAAGAGTAAGGAATTCACGCACACACACACATACATGTATGTGTAGTTGTATACACAAACACATATTTATATTTATATTCCCACTCCTCTGACTTTACTCATAAGAACCCTCAGAGATTTTCCCATGTGTATTCAGATGCCAATCTTTTTCACTATCAGGTATTTATTTTTTTTTAAACTGCTTTTCCATTTCCCAGCAAAGTTTCCTGATGCTAGTACCCTCGCTAAACAAATATACTGCTCTGCCTTCTTCTTCCCAGTGCCTCATTTCGCTTTCCACTTAAGGTACGTTGTTCCATGTGCTGTCATATGGGCAAAAAAAAAATTGATATAGGTTAATAAATAATAATAAGGTAAAAGACTGTCCAGGATAGTTATACTGGGTCTGTCCTTGTTTTAACACTAAAAATGCTGTATCTTGGAAAAAAATTCTTTCTAGGATTTGAAAAATCACGTTTTTTGTTGATGAGTTTGGGAAAAAAGTATAGAACCTATATTGCAGCCCTCAAAATAGGGGCTAAAAGCAACACTCTTTCTAGTGTTAAACGGATAAGGCATTGTTCATCGGTCCTCAGTAGTCTCTGCTCTTTGTCTTGACCTCTGATATTGGCAACCCTGATCTGTGGTTCCCAGTAATGGATCATGTAATGTTGTTTTTTCCCAAATCATGTGACTTAAGTATACAATTTAGGTGTGTTGTAATTGTGAATGTTAATATTTCATCTTTGACTTTGCCTGTGGATTAACTGTAATGCTTCATATCCTGATAATGCTAGCTTAATTTTCAACTTTTAAAACATTTTTGCATATTGTGACCAAATTTTCTGAGTTAAGATAATGAAAATGAGGATGAATAATTGATTACAATACCAATGCCAGGATGAGCCAGACATCTCTGAAAGACAAGCTTGAACAGCTTCATTATTTTAATGGCAGAGAGAAGGACACGTACAACTGAAACAGGGAGGTAAATAATCACAGCAGAACCCACTGGATAAGCTGAAAACAAAAATTTGTGATTGGACCTGGTGGAGCAGAGCATGTGAAAGCACATAGGGAGCTGGAAACTCACAAATCCAGGGTGAGACACACAAGCACATTGAAATCAGTCAGAGTTTTTCATCTCCCAAAAAGATACCAATGGAAAACAGTGGCTGCTGAATTAGCTTGGGCATACCACAGGAACAAACACATATTCATCCTATTGTTCCCTTGATAGATCTAAGAAACTGAGTAAAGCTACATTTCCTGCTTCAGAGGTTATAGCAAAATGTCCTGTGGGCACACACGAGGAGACATTTTAATAACAGATGTCTTGGTCCTTTATAGTACAGTGCTAGATGTGAGGGTCCTACCCATAACCATGCTCCTTGCAGTTTATCATGTGTTTAATCATGGTAGAAAGGAAAAGATGAAAGAAAAATTTCCCTCTTAACTTTTAGAGTACTTGAATTTGAAAAAAGAGTTTCAAATCATCTTGATTTCCGTAAAGATTGCAATAAAACTGCAGAAAACATGAAACAAAAGATCGTTGATATCTTACCCAAATACAAACTAACCTTTGCTCATCTATTTGCGTGTTTAACAGATAATGCAAATGTAAATTTTTGCAAATTCCACTTCATCTATAAGCTTTTGACCAAATAAAAACATCTTACCTGCTAAATATCCTACATAACTTGTACATGACATTGCTAAAAAAGAGTGAAATTTGCTGACTTGGAATATTGAGGCTGTAGTGGTAAAGGTTTTGCTCTCTTTTCAGTTTTCTTAAAACATGTAGAAGCACTTAATGAGATTTCAACTTTATAGAAATGGAAAGAGATAACCTCTTTAGACATGTGGCTACAAGATTGTAAATACTGTTGGTAGCTATAGGAAAGATTTTAAAATGTTTTGATTTGCCATTAAATTGTATTTTCAAAGTGTGGAAAAATAGGATATCCTTCTCTAATTTGGAGATACATTGAGTATAACAATGAGGAGAAACATTACAGTAAAACAGAAATCTACACGTAGATGCAACTGTTTATCTGAAACTAATGATCTTTGAAGAGGACATAAGGAGCCTAGAACATGAAGAGAGGACTGAAATAGAGTTTGTTCACTGTTACATGAAGGGTGTGACATATCTTTTCACTGTGAAAAAATCACTAAGATTTTAGAAATAAAACTGCTTTAGAATTGGGGAAAAAAGACATCAGAAAAGGGCAGCCAAGTTAAAGAAAACTTTCTCATGTTTTTACTAAAAATAATTCATTTGAAATTTAACTTCAGTTTCATAAGTATAAATTACCTCTGTGTGTTAAAATCATTTCCGTTGAATTATGGGTGTTTAATTCATGATGACATCAATGTATTGCAGAGTAATTAAAATTTATAGTCATTTTAGACATGGATATGATAAAGCTGTAGGTGCAAAGAACTTGATTGACAAATAGCTGTTCTACCAGAACTAGCTGTAGTATAAGTGGGTGGACAGTTTTGGAGAACTGGGCTCTAATTCCTACAAGTCTAAAAACCTGCTGTATTCCATAAGTAAAATCCTAAGTATTTCATGCTTAAATGTTTTTTTGGGGAGAATATTTAGCTTGATGTCAACCCATCAAACTGGACATAACCTTTCCTAAAGAGAGAGAGAGAGAAAGATGATGATAACCTTTCCTAAAAAGAGAGAGAAAGCAACTGATTATAAGTCATTAGTCAGAAGATGTCTTCCAACTGCCCTAACCCAGACTATAAACCAATAATCCAACAGTCACCCTTGTGGGTATATATTCAAAGGGAATTACATCAGTATCTTGAAGAAAGGTCTGTATGCTCATGTTCATTTTAACATGATCCACAATAGTCAAGATGCAAAAACAACCTAATAGATGAACAGATAAAGGAAATGTGACATATATAAGCAATAACATAATATTCAGCCTTGAAAAAGATGAAAGTTGTATCATTTGTGAAACATAGATGAATCTGGAAGACATTATGCTAAGTGAAATAAGCCAGACATAGAAAGACAAATACTGCATGATCTCACTTGTATGTGGAACCTAAAAAGAGTTGAACTCATAGAAGAAGAGAGTAGAATAGTGGTTAACAAAGTCTGGGGAGAGTGACAGAGAGGGGAATGGAGACATGTTGGCCAAAGGGTACAAAGTTTCAGTTAGACAGGAGGAATTTCTGGAAATCTATGATAACTATAGTTAATAATGATGTACTATGTATTTCAAAATTGCTACAAAAGTGTATTTTACATGTTCTCAGCACAAAAAAAGTGCGTGTGGTGATGGATATGTTAATTAGTTTCATTGTGGTTGTTATTTCACAATGTATATATATATATCAAAACATGCACCACATAAATAAATATAATTTGTTGATTAAAAATAAAAATAAATAAGCCATAACTATAGATTTAATCCAAACTTTTTGTGAATCATTAAAAAGGCATAATCATAATTTTGAATCTTGCTTTTAATGCAAGGGGACTCAAACTTTAAGACACTAAAATCTGGGGAGTAGGAAAAGGAAAGAAAAAGAGAGACAGTGATACAGAAGAGAAGTTTATAACTAATCAAGAATTCCAACAGGGCAAAATATCAAGGATGGTGAAGAAAGAAGAACTTATAAGTAATGGGTGGTCAGTGGCACTAAATACTTCAAAAGAATTGGTGAGAAGTATAATCTAAAGGATTGGAGAAAGCTTTTTTTGTAAATTTCAGTCTCACTGTGTATAGAGTAGTATAAGTTTGGAAGCCAAATAAGAGAATGAAAATAAGAAGCACTTGTAGGTTGTGATTAAATGGCTCATTTTAAGGAGTTTGAGAGATTAAGTAGTCATAAAATGGTTAAGTTAATCATTTTAAAATATATGATCAACTCAAGAATATTTAAAGCTGCAAAGAAAGGGATACTTAAGAGTTTGAACACATTAGAAAGGAAGAGCATATACATAGGACTAAAGCCTCATGTGTATTAAAGTATGATAACCAGAGACAAGATACGATTGTATGTTAATTTCACAAACTGTACAGGTATGTTTACTGTTATACTGAGATGAGGATATGAGAAAAACTCAGGTTTCTCTCTTGAGTAGGGGGAGTCAACTTATTAATGGTGAGGGGTGAGAATGAGCTGAGATTAGGAAATTCAAGTAAAATGAATCCTTCCGTGATAACATCTGTGAGTCAGAGGGAGTGAATTAGAGATAACCAAAGGGCTGGGGAAGCATCCAGAGGGATAAGTTTGAATAACTATTTAACTTCAGGAAAGATTATTATTTTAAAAATGTGCACATGGATTCAGTCAATTTTCATACAAACTATTTGGAATAAATACAAGTCTTATGCCTTTTTTATAAGCTCCAATATGTAGGCTTCAGTATTTTATTAATTATAACTACAAATTTCTCACTTTGTCCCTTTGATTATTATTACCTCCACTCCAGGGACACTGGAGTAATCTATTATAAAGGGTTGAGCCACAAAGTTCTAAAGCAAAATAACCTTTGGGAAAATGTATCATGGTTTCTGTAATGAAAATAATGAGAATTCTAAGAATAATAATATTTAGTAGTTTTCTCCTCTATATAAATGGGACCTTATTTGCACCCAAGGGCTAATCAAAAGGCAAGCTGTAGCTATATGTTCAGAAATTCTATCCTTATGACTCTGTGGCCAAATATTTTTCTTTAAACAAACAAACAAACAAACAAAAAAAAAGACAGCTTTAGATAAGATAAGAGTAAATTTGACATTTGTCAAAAATCATGGTCTCTTTAGATTATCAATATTAAATTTTCTTGTCTTTGATTTATATATATTTGCAGGAAAGGTTTTTATCACATGGAATTTTGAAATTTAACTTTTATTTTTATCAATAATATTTAATTATCTTACATTCAAAATTTTAATAATTTTGGAATGTTTAAACTTTACTGTTAATTCTGGTCATAAAATATCATAAAAATTTTTAATGCCTGGATATAATGCTGGCAGCAGCATTGTATTTAGATTATATGATCAAAGGGCTTAGACAATAAAACTGTGGATATAATACCATCAGAAGAGTGTAACAAAATGAGTATAAGAGCATGCTCACTGACAACCATATTTCAACACTAGTTTTAGTGAATTTTGACAAAGAAAACACAGTGAAGAAGAAAAGTATATAATAAGACTTATACTTTCACCTGTCACAAATTGTTTTTGTGAGACAAGATAAAGAAAATAAATAACTGATGTGAATTGTAAAAGTAGGCATAGAGCAAATTAACAATTATAATAACTGGACTATGGCATGGTGTAAAAAAAAGAAAAGACAATTTTCTGAGATTTCAAAAAATACTGAAATCTTTGTGTTGGTAACCACATTAGAAATACTTAAAATCCTTTTAAGCAGACTTAAATGTGCATAATCAAGTCCTGTTTATGAGGAATGGACTGAGTGATGGCAAACAGTATGATTTATAAATTTCTTGTGGAACTTCCAAAGAAAGTGAAGTTAAGGTTCCAACAGGTAAAGGTGACAGAACCAATATTGTGTTGAGAATTAATTCTCAATTTCTTGTGTATCCTTGTGGTCCTAAATTTCACACTTAGCATTACAGTTATCTAAGCACACATTTAAAAAAACCCAATCCTATTTATGGATAGTGGTAGGTTCCATGTTTGTACCCTAAACATGACCCTTCTTGATCCCGACTATGCCATTAAACCCAAGAGCAAATAATGGATTCAATGCCATTTCCAAGGAGCTATGCCCACAATATCAACAAATAGTTGCAAATGTTTTATCTCCAAACATCTTAAACCCATTTTATATTTTTAATTAAAAAATTTGTCTAAAAATGTGAACATTTGTCCATGATACCTTGATTTTATACACTATAAATACATGTGATGAGAATAGATGCTTCTTATATTTTATGGTAAAATTGTATGAGGAATTGCAACTGTGGATAACAAAAACCATAGAATTTTCTGAGATCCAATTATGAAAGGAAAATAAATATCTCTCCAAGCACAGTCATAGTAGGTCATGCAAAGCATAGCAGAAACAGGACAATGCTGATATCAAGAGGCTGTTGCTATGCGTGTTTTCTACATAATCTCTAACTTTTAGGCTTTTATTTTCTCAACTTCCGTCAGTCAGACCAGAGAGTTATCAGTTGACAAATATATGTGAGAATTAAAAACTTGTACATAACAGTGAGAGTTTCGCATTCTATTTGTTATCTCTAAAATCACTGCCTTTGTCCATTTTTCTTTTCTTTACTTCATGGTATTTTGAATATACTCTTAATCAATGGAAAAGAGGCTAGGTCGCTCAACTTAACAAAAGTTTCAAAAATGGAAGAAAAGGCAGAGAGAGGAAAAACTACCTTGTGGGATAGGGATGGTTGAGTTTGGATTTATTTTACATAAGAAGCTTCAGAGGAGATATGGTGTCATGAAAATTGGATAGAAAAGGGGAAATTCTGAAAACTTTGGCATGGATTTTGAATTAGTTACCTTTGATAATCTTTCGTAGATTCAGGTAAAGATTATAATTCCATTTGAATTACTTATTTTCTGTATGCTGCTTTAGAAGTAATTCAGTATAGAGATGAAGCAATTCAGTATAGAGATTGAGTAATTCAATGTAGAGGTGGAGACATTTGTCACCCCAAGTTTATCAGGTTTTTTTTTCTTAGGGAATTCATCTTACATTTTGTAACTTAGGTGTGGTACTAACCTATTGAGTAAGCCTATGCCATTTAATAAACTCATACATCTACAGTATCTCCCTCAGAAAGGAACACACTGTTTTCCCCACACAACCCTAAGGACATTAATTTACTTAAGAATTTGAACTCCTTTTTGGATGAATGAAAGATCAATATTTAAGATCATTTTAGTGTGTCTGCCTGGCAGCCAACATCAGAACTTCCAGAATTTAGGGTTGCTACCATGGAAATCACAATGAAGTTGCTAGTATAACCAAATTACTGTTAGAAACTTGAGTAGTTTTATGAGATAATGTTCCATTACTTGGAATATATTTTTTATATATATGTATGTATACATATATATGCTATATATATAATATGTATGTATATTATATATAATGCTTAGTGCTATTATCAGGACATGGTATAAGTTTGTTTAAATATGAGCTACTTTAGAGCAGGAAAGTTCACTGGTTATGTGAGAACATATACATTAGGGGGTGTGTATAAATTAAAAGCCACAAGATGTATTTTGTTGTTTTATATGTAACATGTTTTTATTCATTATCCTAGAAGAATGTGTGTGTGTGTGTATATATATATGAATACACACAAAATGTGTATGTATATAAATGTTTGTGTGTATATATCTATATCTGTCTATCTATATGAAGAAGTTTACTAACAGGAGGAGGAAAATATTAATAGTCCCCTGCTCTTTTTTCATCCTTTGGAAAGAAAAACACGTTTGCATCAGACACAGCTGGAAATAATAATGTTCTCCAGGAAAAGAATTTTCACCCAAATATGTTATACAATTTTATGTAGAGAGCATTTGAATGTCCTTACAAATGGTATAATAACAGTCTGAGACTGGGCACCAGCTGATCAGGGTAGTTGTGTCGATTTCACCAGAAAACGCTGAAGGATGCTGAGACCCTTCACAGCTTCTCTTACTGCCTAGCAACGGTACACACTAGCTTATTACCAAGCAATGCCAAAACAATTGTCATAATCTTTAACCTTGCAGAAAATCCTGTTTGTCCCTGCCTAGTCAACTTTTGATCTGAAGAAATCATCAAACATAGTCAGTCTTCTCAGGATACGTATTAATTGAATCAGGAATAGGAAAAAAAGAGAAAAACATAAATATTCTCCATCCCACTTCCAGGGATTGGCAGTGTCCATGAATAATCAGTTAGAGTTTTCATCCACATTGAATATAAACCTTCTCTCTTAGCCAACAGACAACATTCTACCACCAGATATGATCTCTGGCAACAGAAGAGCATAGTTGTAGAACCACCTGAAATGAAATCAGTGCCCAAGTTGTGGCCATCCAGATGCCCTTCGTCTAAACAATAGAAACCATCCATCTGCCTACTAAGTTCAAAGCAGTTACAGAAACAGAGAGTAATCATCAAGATTCTTTACCCTCCCCATAATTCTAGGTTTCTAGTTTTGTCAGGGTAGGGAGTCTGAGTGTTGATTGCTTTTCTTTGGGGGACTTGTCTATCAGCATTTTTGTTTGCAATGATTACTCTTCTGCAGTTATCAGTAAAGATCACAATAAGCCATTTCAACTGCTATTTTGACACTTTCCCATGGAGTCAATGAAACAACAGCCAGTCCAAAAACCTTTGTATGGCAGATATTTGTAATAAAAATTAATGGGTTTGATTGGTAAGTCTTTCCTTTCCAGAGGAATACTCTTTCCAATCTCCTAGCTGGTTCCTTCCTCTCAAAACTCTCTATCCTGATATTTTGTTCAATGACATGCCCATCCTTACAAATTTCAACCTCTATTTTAGGTTTTATTCTCAGTTGTCTGGTATATATGCATCTCTGTCCCAGCTAATTGGCCATTGGAAAGCTCCCATGGGGATCACTCCATCTTGGGGATCATTCCATCTTCGAGACCAAAATGAAAACTTTCCTTAATGCTATCCAGCTTCCTTAGAGATCCTTCCAGGCCCAATGGCTTCCATCTGATTCCTCATAAGGAAAGCAGTTGACAACCTGGGAAAGATAGCTGTGAGGAAGAAGGAGATACAATCAAAGATACAGTGTTCAACACAGCTAGCTTTGGTGAACTCAGCTTTTAATGGGAAACCTGAAATATTTAACTGGACTTGGATAGCTGAAGTAAAAAATCAGATGTCCCCCACACTTATCCATTGGATTGTCCAAAGGCTAGGAACTAGTGGGAGAAAAGAAAAAACTTTTCATATTTTTGATCTGAAATCTTCTCCCATTCAATCTCCAAATTTTATCTCTGTGATTCTTATGAACCAGTCAAATCCTTCCTGACAGTGTTATTAAAGATGCCTAAGAAAAAATCACACAGACCTCTAGTAGAGAAAGAAAAAAGTGGAAGAACCTGGAGTGTAAATAGAATAGTCTCTGGAAGATGCATTTATTTATTTATTTATTTCAGAATATTATGGGGGTACACATGTTTTGGTTACATGGATTCCTTTTATACTGCTTGAGTCACAGTTATAAGTGTGCCCATCATCTAGATAAGGCACATTGTATCTGTTAGGTATGATTTCATCTATCCCCCCATCCCTGCATGATTTTCATTGAATTTTACTTCCAGCTATGCATAGGAATACTGATTGGTTAATTCCAGTTTAATAGTGAGTACATGCGTTGTTTGTTTTTCCATTCTTGACACACTTTACTTAGGAGAATGGTCTCCAGTTTCATCCATATTGTTGCAAGCAGTTTTCATTTTTTTCATGGCTGAGTAATAGTATACATATGCCACATTTTATTAATCCACTCATGAACTGATGATCACTTGGGTTGATTCCACATCTTTGTGATTGTGAATTGTGCTACAGGAATCTGCAGCACAATTGGAGTGCAATTACCTTTTTGATAAAGTGACTTTTTTTCCTTTGGATAAATACCCAGCAGTGGGATTGCTGGATCAAATGGTAGCTCTACTTTTAGTTCTGTTTTTCTTAGATCCAGAAAAAATAATTCTATGCTTTGTTTGGAACCAGAGAAGAACCCCAATAGCAAAAGTAACCTTAAGCAGAGGGAAAAAATCTGGAGGCATCTCTTTACCAGACTTTAAGCTATACTACAAGCCTACAGTAACCAAAAAAGCATGGTACTGGCACAAAATAGAGACATAGACCAATGGAACAGAAGAGAGAACCCAGATGTAAAGCCATCCACAAACAGCCATCTGACCTTTGACAAAGTAGACATCAGTATACACTGGGGAAAAGAATCCCCGATTCAATAAATGGTGCTGGGAAAATTGAATAATCACATGTAGAAGATTGAAACAGGATCCATATCTCTCACCGCTCCCCAAAATTAATTCAAGGTGGATAACAGACTTGAATCTAAAACATGAAACCGTAACAATTCTGGAAGAAAATGTTCGAAAAACTTCTAGATATTGGCCTAGGCAAAGAATTTGTGAAGAAGACCCAATGGCAATCACAGCAACAATGAAAATAAATAATGGGACCTGATTAATTTAAAAAGCTTCTACATAGCCAAGGAAACAATTGACAGAGCAAATAGACAACTTGCAGAATGGGAGAAAGTATTTGCATGCTATATGTCAGATAAAGGGCTAATAACCAGAATCTACAAAGAACTCAAGCAAATCAGCAAGAAAAAAATCAACCCCATTAAAAAGTGGACAAAATGTAGGAACAGAAGCTTTTCAAAAGAAAATAGACTAATGCCCAATAAACATGAAAAAATGCTCAATGTCAGTAATCATCAGAGAAATGCAAATCAAAATCACAGTGAGACATTATCTAACCCCAGTTAGAATGGCCTTTATATCACAAAGTCTCAAAACAATAGATGCTGGCCTGGATGCAGAGAGAAAGGAACACTTATATACTGTTTGTGGGACTCACTCATTTAAATATGTAGCATCTCTATATTTGCAGGCTGGCTATCGGAAAAGTGCACTGATACAGAAATTAATATGATATTCAAATATTTAACAACTGTTAGAATGTGAATATCATGGTACTAAAGGTTGTTCCAGAGGTCTCCTTCTGTGCTAACCATTAACTCTTTAAAAATAATAATATTAATTCTATCAAAACCCTTAAAGTCAGACTACTGTGGAATACTACAGTTGTCCTTTATTGTGGACCAAAATATTATAAGTAACCAGTGGAAATGAAACAGTAATATGCATAACTTATACCTATGACAAATACTGACAGTTATTTCCTCTCATATGAATTTAGTCATAAAGGTGATCTTTTAATTACTTTAGGCAAGAATGTAATCAACTGGATATTGTCTTGTACCATAAAGAATTATAGAAACTTGATAGATTCAAATGACCTAAGAAGCTTCTGGTTGTCATTTTACAATAGCCTCAGAAGAAGTAGTAGTCAAATGGTTGGATTATTGTGGGGTTTTCAACTTACAAGGCAAACTGGGAGCATTTTTGTTAAACACACACTTAATAAATCACACATGAAAATAAACTGAAGTGCCATTTATTCACTGCATAGTCTAAACATTAAAGGGATTATGTTTGCCTTAAAACCAAAAATAAAAATGTGGCTAACAGTAACCTCAGCCCTTATTAGTGGTTATGCATGACTCTATGTGTGTTCTTTACCACTTGTAGTTTGATAAATATTAAGGTAAGAGAAATATGGACACAACGTCTTTACATTTTTTATATTACTGCTCAATGCAATTTCATAATATTTGAAATATGAAATAATTCTTTACAACTTTCATTTAACTTTCATTTTGTGTTAGCATCTTTTGTAGGTAATGTCAAATTATTATTTTTATATAATAGGTATAAATAAAAACAATACTGCAAAAACTTCTTATCTTTTCTTTATATTTTCTCAGTGAATGCCAACATATTCTTCAGGATGGCATTTTCATGGTTATTTTGAACAAAAGGATTGGTTTTATATTTCTTTCCATTAAAGAGAAAACTCTGATGATTCAGTAGAAACCACACATTTGAAAAGGGAAATAGCATCTGCAACTAGTCTGGTTGGAATGCAGCCTGTTCATTAGGACAGAATACCACTCACTAACCTCCACCCAGTGAAAAACTATCTGGACTGGATCAGTCCTAAACTTCTTTATAATTTGCTTGCTCTAACCAAGGAGTCTCAACCACATAAGAAAAAGTTTTGTGTTTTGGGAAAGATTCAACCAGAGAAGCAGAACTAGGAGGGCATATATTTAGGATATTTATGAGTGAGTTATTCAATTTTATATGGATTTATTGCAAGGAATTAGGACATATGATTGTGGGGTCAGACTAAGCAAATCCAGAATTCATATGGCTGGATTTTTGGACATGAATCCTGCCCAACTCTTTACATGTGATAGTACCCAAACTATAAGCCTGGATTTTGCTTTATATGGATCATACTTCTTTGAAGCTGTGGAAGGTCCAGAATTTCATACTGCTTCCATTGAAAAACCTCTATTGCCATAGAAAACCATGGCAATTTTAGTACTATGAATACTTCCAAAAAATCAAAGAAAAAGGGACAATTTGCTTTTTAAACTTCCCGGCTGTTTAAGATTTCTGTTGGAGCCATAAAATCTGGAAATCATGACTGTATGTCGTATGACCCAGCGAAATGGCATTCGGAGTAGAGGTGAATGTGACAGTTCATACTTGTAGGAGCAGTTGTTGAAAACATCAACCTGACCTTATTTTCTGGACTCAGATGGGGGACAGTGTTGCTTTGTGATTGTATCATAAACTTTAGAATATGATAGACATGGTTTGAAGTAATAAATCTTCTTCACATTGGTTGCCTGATTATAAACAAATTACTTAACCTCTGTGATTTTCAGTTTCCACAATGTAAAGTAAGAAGTAATAATACCTATTTACCAACACATCCTAAAAATTAAATGGGATAATTATTTTCATTCATATTCTGTGCCCAGCAGGTAGAGGAAGTAACCATTAAATGATAATTTTATTATGATATCCACTAAAACTGTAAGCTTAGTTTTCTCTGTGTGAACAGTTTACCATTGTATACACAACGAACTGAACAGTGGTGTGGAGAAAATAATCATTGCCTAAAGAACACACCAGAAAAATGAGAAGTGGGCAAGAGTATTGTCCAGTGAAAAACAAATAGGATTTAAAGATTTGAGTTCAATTCATTTTAAATAACTTTGGCCAAGTCATTTTAATTTTCTGGACCTCATTCTTCTCCTTTGTATAACTAAGATAGCAATGTATATGTTTTAAGTTTGTTGTGAAGATTAAATAAATAATTATGAAGTAATGACAGAAAACACATTATTGAATACATTTTAGGTTCTAACAGCTTTTTTATGTCATTTTATTTAATTCTTACAGAAATCACTAAAGGTGGGTGACAGTGTTATTTCTGTTACACTTAAGGAGACAGCACTCGTGGAGAAGTAAGAAACTTGCCCAAGGTCATCATACAAGTTAATGCAAATGTGAATTATGTCTGACTCCAAAGCCTGCGTACTTAAGCCCTCCACTAACATTTCTGGCACTGTACTTGATATTTGATAAGCAGCTGGCATTTGGTAAACACTCCATTATTTTTAATAGCTTTCCCCTTTTCCTAATTGACTTCATGTCCAGGAAAAAGGAAGTAACTCTCTTGAGCTTGTTGTAACAGAATTGATCTCTCTTTATTTTGAGAAGAGAACAATATAACAGGCTATTTTTCTGTGACTGGATAAACATTCTTTTAATTACTAGCTTTGTACACAAACACAGAGATGTATGCATTAAATCAGTGAATTCAAGCATCATTTATTTCTTATGCATGAAGACAAATACTTGTTTAGGTTTACTTTTCACCTTAACTGGTTATAAAACAGTCACCATCTGAATATAAAGAACGCTTCTCCCAATAGTACCAGGAATAGAACATTGTAAGACCCTCTGAGGGGCAAAAAGCTTAATTATTCAACAATGGTGGCAATGATTATTTTTCTATCATAAATAATGTCATGTATTTTGCAGTGCTTCAAAGTAAATCTCCTTAATCTTAATACCTTACATATTAACAAACCAAAATAAAGCAGAATACAAATAGGAATGGAATGCATTTAAAATTCATTCACAGAGAAGTGCATTTTTATTTCTTTAATATGTTTGTGGAAGCCAATATAAACAAATTTTCATGATCTTTACTAACACAGGGCACCTTTTTAGACTAATATAGTGTAACTAACCAGTTTTTACATATTTAGTGGCACATCACCAAGTGTAGCAAATGAACAGACAGTATTGAAAAACAGGCGATTAGGAAATACTTAACTCTAGCCCTTCATTTAGGTTTTACAGCTCTTCTGTGTTTCACCAAAGCAAGTGTCTGTATGAATGTATGAATGTAACTTTGAAAAATAAGATGTTGTCTTTTTTTTTTTTTTTGGTGTTTTATTTTTGTTTTGTTTTAACACCAGAAGTGGCTCCCTCAAGTGAAGAGTGTAAAATTGCTGAAATCTCTAAGGATCCAAAGGAAATTACTGGTGGCATAAAGTGTGGTGGTAAAGCACTCTCATTTTTTATCAAGATGTAATCCAAGAAGTCAGTGGGGATAGACCATTGCTATTAAAACATAAAACAAAACATCACTGTGGCCAACTATTTATATGCAACTCTATAAAGAGACCAAAGAGAATGGATTTTTCTGAGGTCTCTAGGTTTCCAAATTGCTCTAGATATATAATCATATGCCACAGTGGAATGAAAAAGACTCTCCTGATATCTCAGTATCTCAAAACCCAGGTAATAACTTACACTTGGCAAATTTTAGCCACAATATAACTTTTGACATTTATGCAATGCTACATTTGAACACTGTAATTTTGATTGAAATCAACTTTGTGACAACCCAAGCAATTATCTATTTTACATCTACAGTTTTATAGCTTTTACAATACAGTGCAGTTTTGTCTGTATATGGTTTGATTATATATATCTCTTCCAAACTGGCATGCTTAGGAGGATATTGTATTATACTCCTTAGATTATTCAAAAGTAAATTGCAAAGAGTTAACAGATCCTGTATGAAGGTCTACTTAGTGTGATTGATCCCTAACCCTAACCCTAACCCTAACCCTGAAACATGATTTCAATTTCATGGCCTTCTGAGGTATTTATGGATTTTAGAATATGTTTACAGTCTCTAGCTACTAGTGCAAAGTTGAGAACAAAAACAACACTGATTCTAATTAACCATAATATTGTGGAATTTAGATTTTATATTAATCAAACATTTATATAGAGCCAGACACCATTTTCAATGCTATTTATGTTGCCTTATTTTTGTAACTTTGAGGTAGATGCTATTGTAATCTGCATGTTTAAAATAATGAAACTGAAGCACAGATATTTAAAATAAATTTATAAAATCACACAGCAAGTGTGAAAGCTGCTTTAGTAGCCAGCATGTGGTCTCCCTGGTCTCTGCTGTCTACTGCATGCTGCCTTAGCATAGAATGGTGTATGTGGTAGTCGGTTGGTATAATTGGCATCCCCATCATACATTTTCCTGATTATTGAATCCCTACTCCATGTAGGAAAACTGTTCCATGTGATTTATGTGAAAATGATCTCACCAGCCACCTGTACCATATGGCTAGACAACTAGGCTTTGTCTAGTTTTTGACAGCCGTACCCTGGGAAAGAAAGGGTCTCTCTTCTTAAAGACAAATACTTGTGAATGTCAGGGAGTGGATTTCTATCAATTTCCCTGGCCTTATGAAGGAGTCCACTACAGAACAGAAAGAAAGAACAACATACAAAGACAAGCAGAGTTGACAGAGAGACCGGAGAAAATATGAGCCAAAATAACATTTTCAGTCTCTAGATTGACTTGTACCGATAGTCAGACTGGCACCATATTTCTGTTTCATGAACAAATGTTAGGTAGAGAGCTACGATCTCTGGCTCTTTGAGGGACAAGGGTGCCCTGATTTGGTGCTGCCTTAAGCAATTGCCCAGCTGGAAAAAGGATAAGGACGGGCACTCTGTTTGGTGTTGCTCTACCCTTAATCCTATCCTGAGCGACCACTACGCCTGGGGAAGGAGGGAATGCCTTACAAATCTGGGAATTCCCCAACCCAGACATAATAGAATTTGGAAAGTGACCTACAGTAGCCCAAGGCTAATTATTGTGTCATTAGCTAGAATCTACATTGTGGTTCACTCCCCCAGCTGGGCTTTCAGAGAAGAAGCTCACATATGCAAATGAACCTTGAGAACACCTGTTAACCATTTGATACCATCCCATACCTCCCCTTTCTAAAAGCCCTTCCCAGGATCAGGCCAATAACAGGAAATGACCTGAGAATTCCCAGAGTCAGTCACTCAGTGAGTCAGTCTGTCTCTCAAGGAGGTAGACCCATTTCGTTTTATAATAAAAAGATGCTTGTGTGAATCTGCTTGCTACTTGTGGTCACTCCATCACACTGGCCCTGTTTGTAGTTTTTTTCCCCAAGCAAGGAGGCAAAGAACTGGGATAACAGTCTGCCAAGAGGCTGGACCTGACATTTTGGTGTGTCTGATCATTCTTCTGCCATGAGCACACCAGGAACTGAGAGCAGACTGTCACCCTGACACAATGATATCCCAATTTAGCTTAGGCTTAAGGGAGGACTTAAGATCATCAAACACTCCTTTTACAGATGAAAAAGCAAACTAAGAAAGGTCAACTTTAGCTCCACTTTCAGCTCCTTAAAGGCAGGGGTTATGTCCTTGATGTATTTGCACAGGAAGACACACAAAAATATTTGTTGATGAAGGAAGGAAAGATGGGGCTCAAAGCTAGTAATTACAGCATGATAACAGGCAAAGTAGGGCCCCACCTTCCAGTGCAGGCATTGATTGATTATTATGATGCATTTATACTTGACTAAAATGTATATTGAATATTTGATTATCACCACATTTTTAAAATATTGAAAGATAATATGCATATGATGAAAGTAAGGTATATTTAGGGAAAGCTTTAATGACTTTTGACAAATGCATACATCCATGCACCTGATACCCTATTGTGATACAGAACATTCCCTCACCACAGACACTTTTTTTTTTTTTTTTTTTGAGACAGAGTCTCATTTTGTTGCCTGGGCTAGAGTGAGTGCTGTGGCATCAGCCTACCTCACAGCAACCTCAAACTCCTGGGCTTAAGTGATCTTCCTGCCTCAGCCTCCCGAGTAGCTGGGACTACAGGCATGTGCCACCATGCCCGGCTAATTTTTTCTATATATATTTTTAGTTGTCCAGATAATTTTTATTTCTATTTTTAGTAGAGACAGGGTCTCGCACAGGCTGGTCTCGAACTCCTGACCTCGAGCGATCCACACACCTCGGCCTCCCAGAGGGCTAGGATTAGAGGCGTGAGTCACCGCACCCGGCCTCACCACAGACACTTCTTACATCTGTGCCAGTTGGTCCTCATTACTAGAGTCATATATTCTGAATTCTATCAGGGGTTAGTTTGGCCTGTCTAGAACTTCATACAAATGGAATCACACAATATAAACTCTTCTGTCTGCCTTCTTTCTATCTAAACACTATTAATATCCTCTTTCAGAGAGAAGAAAAGTGGGACAAGGAGAATAAATAATTAGTGACTAATTATTAGCTGAAAGTCATCCAGACAGTAGATGTCAGAGCTCAGGTCCAAACTTAGGAGCTTGGTTCCAAAGTCTATACTCTTAAGCAATATGTTTAATGCCCTCTTGCTTGAATTTCCATGTATTTAAATTTAATAGCTAGATGTATTATCAAAGGGTTAGGATTCAAATTTTATTGTAGAATATGTTTATTAGAAAAAGTACCTAATATTAAATCAAAGCTATTTCCTCTTGTTACTTTAGCATATTTTACACATACAAAGGAAAAGAGAATCAAGGCAATCACCTCGAAATCGAAACGATAAAAATAAATTGCTTTGATTGAATTATCTTACTGTTTTAGGAATTGTTTTTAACAAAGTGTTTATAATTAGTTTCTAAATATTCCATTTCACCTTGTATATGTAGACGTGGCATTAATTGGAGCAAAGTGCTATAAATAAAAGTTAAATCTCATGTTAAAAAGATAAATGTATATCTCAATATAATTAATAATGATGTTAATAGAATCATTAGTTTAATTGGTTTTGACTGAAACACTGACATGATGAAATTATTAAAATCAACATTTCAGATTCAACAATATAATATCATTGAAGCAAGGTTGTAAAAAATACTTAATTAATGCTATAAGGATTAAAAATACTATTTACAGAGGTATTTCATATTGAATTATTTGAATGAAATCGCTTAGCAAAAATTTGGCATAATGATGCCATAAAATATCGTCTGAGAATGAATTGCTGCAAACTCCTCATGAGTTCCCAAATGGAAAAACATTTCTTATTGAAATTTAAAGTCTCTCATTAAGAACTCAGAAGAAAATTATTGACATGCTGTGGGACTTTCCAGGGTGAATAGAAAATTATCTGTTTTTCTTCAACATCATATAAAAAGACATATATAATGAAACAGATGTGAATGGGGATAATAATGCACAAAGCTGCTTTTTAGGGGATTAATTATTTCTCTCAATATATTTCAGGCCCTTTAACTGCCCCTATTATGGCCATTATTAATTGTATATGGGCTCGTTTTGATAATTTTTCAATCATAAGCATAAAAAATATGTCCTACCCAGGAGTAATCTGGGTTTCTGTCATTGCCTTCTGAACCTGCCCTCCCATTTTCTCTTTTCTGACCCTAGAGAGCTAAGATAACATTTAAATTGGTAAAGTAATGAGGTTTATATTAGACACATATAAATCAATTGACAGAGATAGATTTTGTTTTTATCTTAGCAGCATTGCAGAGAGGAATGTGATTTGTACCTTGTCAAAAGATTTATCTAAACCACGAATTCTCAAAGGGAGTGATATCACATTCAAAGGGGCACAAATAATTCTTTGGGGGCCAACATAACTAAGATATTACAATTGTCTGTGGCTTTCCAAAGAACTACAGTGTATAAACAGACATATAATTACAATATATTTGTGGTATTAAAATTTTATGATGGATACTGGACAATTAGGGTGGAAAAAGTCTAAAAAGACTCCTTGGGGGCAGGTGGTAATAAACAAAATGTGAAAAATCGAAACAATATTATATCAGATATAGCAGTGTTGATTCAACAATTGTGGCTATGTGTAAGTATTTTTTTGTAAATATAGTCATAGAAATAATGATGTTAGTTTTTTAAGTTACTGGACTATGGACAAATTCAATACATATGTGCAAATACCTCCTTAATTTTCAATAACACACTACTCCTTACATCTGAGTGAATATACATGAAATTATTTTGTCGGAATTTACTTATGAGATAATTAAGATCACAGTAAAGGGAAAAACTTGGTTCTTAATCTATGCCATTGCCTTGATAGTAGGTAGGTGTAGAAAAGGACTGATGAATAAAAGGGTTAAAATAACTCCCACACAAAGGGCAGTGGTTTTTGTTTGTTTGTTTTACTATTTGTTTTTTGGTATAGAATTATCACAGTAAATTTTTGTTTTATTTTTGTAAAGAGATATTGTCAATTCTTGGCTATTAGAAAGTTCACATCTGGCCACACCTCTCTCAAATCCCAAGACAGAAGTGTCAAAGTAAAATTGTGGAGTTAAACAGGCAAGGAAGATTTTATTCAATACTATTGCAATAGGGAAGAGAGGTTGAACTCAACTCTTCTAAAACCCAGACTGGGAGATAGGGGCCCAGTGTTCTTAATGGTTATACTTCAAAGGGATGGCTCCCACATCCTTGAGAATGACACCCCTAGGTTGTAAAACTGGCATGAGGCTGGGAAAAGATTTACGTCTAACGGGGGCAGAGAAGGAATTTATAATAGTTTTCTAAATGTTCTAAGAAAAGGGAGGTCAGGGGGCTTATAACCAATAAGAAACCTGTCTACAGCTTGGTCAAACTGAGGGGAACAGTATGCCCCTCTTAGCCAGAAGAAGACTATTAATGACCAGAATCCATTATATAATTAAATCATGTATTCTACCCCTGGATGGAGTTATATTATCAGGAGAAGAAAGGTTACAGTTAAACCTGGTTTTGATTATCACTCTCTCTTTGTGTTTGTTGGTTAACTTCTTCCAATCTGGTATAATAATATGGTAAAATAAGTTTGAGGATTTTTTTCCATTTCTGTTTTTTGTCTTTTGTTTATTTACTTGTTTCATTCCCCTGTTTTTCCTAAATGTCCTAATTGACTTCCAAACTCTGCTGTAGGGCCTTATAATGAATACTTTTTCCTCTGCTGTGTAAAATTTCAGATTTCTCTTTTTTTTTGTTTGTTTTACTTCACTCTGATTTTGAGATGGTAACTTTTTTAAATCTAACATTTGTCAAGAACCTAGTGAAATGGCATTATGCAACATAAAATCACGAGAGAGAGTATAGTATTACTAATGATGTTTTATGAAGAAAAAGTCAAATAAGCTAAAGTAGCAGACTGTATAAGAAGAATGTCATAATGAACATGAACATGACCATATAAAATGTACCAGCAGTCCTTCAGTTGAAAAAGAAAAACAAATTGTTGAAAAAGTTACCAAAGGGCCATTTACTTGGATTTTGGGTCAGGTTTAAGCTAGAAAAATAAAAAGGACCCTTGTTACTCATACATGGCTTAGCTCGGATAACAAGGGGACTGTGGGAGTATGATTGCAGGTAGTTGATTACTGGATATGCATCTGGTGTTTACAGTTTCTTTCAGATACTTTTTCCTTCTTACATTATAAATACCATAGTATTCTACATTTCTCCTGAGAAAGTTTGGATCAAATATTCTAGATTATCTTTTTTAAAGTATGGTAGAGAAAACTAAATTTTCTTTTTATTGTCAAAAAAATCACATGGGACTATGGAAACAAAACAAAATTGCAAACTGTATACCTGTTTATAACCAAATTATATGATTTTATAAAATCTAGATTTTTAGTAATTTTATTATTAAACAAGTGAATTGGTCTCAGTGTAGAATAAAGTAGTATGAAAAATTCATGTTTGTGCAGGACGGTTGGTCAGTATAGTGATTCAAGATTGTTTGACTATTGATCAAAAGAAATAAAAATTTATTCTGGTATTTATTTTACACATATTTCTTATTTTCACTTAATTATATTTAGCTTTGAAGTTACCCTGACTATAATCTCGTTTTGATTCAACAGTGGTCTAGGGGCATTTCCATTCCTTATTTATTAAATACTTATTTTAGTTATTTCCTTCATGTCAAATACTTGTTTCTTTTGACAGAAGTTTAAAAGGTCAACCAAAGGTTAAAGATGAGGAGGATATATCAACAATAAATTTCTCTATTTGCAGACTGATGAATTCAAGTGAGAAGAATGTAAAAACGTCTCCTAGGGAGGCCTAGTCAGAGTATGTTGCAAAATACAATATTCCCTCCTTGTCTGGGGGGGGGATACATTCCAAGACCCCCATGGGGTGCCTGAAATAGCAAAAATATTGAATCCTATATATTCTGTATTTTTTCCTATACATATCTGTGATAAAGTTTAATTTATAAATTAGGCACAAAAAATATTAACAGCAGTAACTGATAGAACAATTATCATAATACACTGGAATAAAAGTTATGTGAATATGGTCTTGCTCTCTCTCTCAAAATACCTTACTGCACTGTGCTCACCTATTTTTGGGTGGCAGTTGACCAGGGGTAACTGAAACCATGGAAAGTGAAACAGCGAATAAGGGGAGATTGCTCCATTTAAATATTTGTCTGACTAAGCAGTCAATCCATACATCTACCTCAGTGAGGTATCAGTGAACTGTCAGTATTTTTTCTTCTACTTAAGGTCTTCAGCTTAGCCTTACCACCTACCACTTTTTCTTTTTCTTAATCACCACTGCACTCCCTTACCACCCGTGTCCTTGTTCTCTCTCAGTGGACCAGATGTCAAAATGATGGGAGTTTTGGGGGATTTTTTCTCGTCCCTCAAAACAATAGCAATAAATGCCTCTATATGATAAATCATCATCTCTTTGGTTACTTTTAAACTATTTCATCTGAATTCTTTGCAGGAACAAAGTGCTTGTCTCTTTCCTCCTCCTCACCAAAGATTACTAAGACTTCTGTTTTCTTGGTATGGGTTAGGACACTGAGGTAGTGAGAGTGTGAGCAACATGCGCTGAACACGCAGAAAGGATGCTGGGAAATATGGCCTTCAAAGACTCCCCTGGTGGGTTGCTTTGAGTAGATTCAAAGTGAGGACACTTTTCCTTCCCAGCTTAGCGAGTACAGAGGGCTAGAGAGTGCCTCTCCAGGCAGCTTCTAGTTATACAGGGGAGTTTTTTCTCAGGATTACCACCATATTTTAGGTCAGAAAAGGGAGTGGATGGATTTTCTGGTGGTTTCAATGTGGAGCTGTTGCTTGTTTTCTTATCTTTCCGTGCCAAGAATCACACATCCCCATGTCACGACCCTCTTTCGTGTTCTCCCATCGTATTCCATGAAACATTTCATCTCATCTTGACCCTGGAAATTCTGAAGTTGTGGGATTCACTGGGCTGTTACTTCATGTATTTTCATTAACCTTTTCCCACTTGTTCCACTGGCGGAGGTGAGAGGGGTAAAGTTGGAAGGAGAATCAGACCCTTGGCAGTGAAGTTTGGCTCACTGCTGGGGATGTGAGCATGGTCACGGGGAGAAAGTTCTGAAGGAGGTAGCCTGGATCAATACCATCACCCTCCACTTCCCTTGCTCTTTTAGGCAGAGTCCTCACCATTTCAAGTCAATAAAATCTCTTAGTTGGGATTCCCCTTAAGAATATACATGGTTCTTGCTAACTGTAAGACTTTTGAAAAATAGATGCTCAAAATCTGCCCTTTGTCAGAATACGTTGAAGCCAGGAGTCTATACAGGGAGAATAGATTTTTCTTCCATCCTTAACCACATCAGTGTTTTTTGGTCTTACCCTAGATGAATGCTTGAACAGGTTCTGATGTCTCTTTAAAGAAAGAGTAGGGGAATGAATGCTAATGTATCCTAATTCTAGCAGCTTCTTGGTTTGAAAATATTTTAAATAGACTATTTTAGTGTGAAAATTTCTTCTCAGTGACCCAAATTGAAATTTTATCGGAACATCTGCAGCCACACATGACCAGAAGAAACACACCCTTATAATAAATATCCTTTCTGTTCTTTCCAAAAGTGTCCAAAGTTGTTTGTATCATTGCTATTAATAGAATCATAGGGCACTATTTCTGAAACAGTGCCCATGTTTTTCTCAGTCCCTTTATAAAGTCCAGTAGAAATCTATAAAATAAACCATGAATTAGCTTGGTTCCTTTGGTTCCTTGAGCATGTCTCTTGTGTTCTTGTATTTATTGGGAATGTTTGCACATTCCATATTGCGAGACGGCAACCTTCTCCCATGTGCTGCCCCACCCTATATATACTTCCATTCCTTTCTTGAAGTCTCTCTTTTCCTACTGATCATTATGTCAAACCTTAATCCTCACCTAGGGAAATCTTTATTCCCGTCTACAGTGCTTTAGGGTTATACAATTTACATTTACTGTGTCCACAGCCTCTAAATAAATCCACACATTATCAGACTGGGTTCTTTGAATATTTGGGTCTGTTCCACTCTTGCTCAGCCCATATCCCAATCGTAGAGTGAGAAATATCACTTTTCCTTGTGGTGTCACAGTCCATATTTTGAAGACTAGAAATGACTATTGAAAGCATTGAGACGTTCTTCTCTTGTGCAGGACATAAACTGAAAACAAGGCAAATGGAAAACGGCTGGGTATTGCTGCCTTACCACTGACACAATAGGAGCTCATCAAATTATGAATTTGTGGTAGATAAGCTTAAAGAGAGAAATCATTTTGCTGAGCTACAATTTCATGGAAATGGCTCAGAGCCATTTTATAGAGTTTAATCCTAATATAGGGGCATTTAATCCTAGTGTAGGGGAGTTTAATCCTAATGCTATGTAAGGCTCATAGGCTTCAGCCAGCACACCAAGGCATTTACCAGCCAATTCCACATTTTCCCAATATCAAAGAGGGGTTCCTCAAGTGGGTGTGGTCCAGTGGTGTGCCAAGGCTGGTGTGCTGGGAGACGTTTGTCCAGGGTACCTGCAACAGGGGCTGTACATTTTCTACAGATAATTTATGAACCAAAATAAAATTAACTGAAAATTGGTTGGCTTTATAATATCATTATATGCTAGCAATTTTAAACAAAGTTAGTGATAAAATACTACTCAATAAAAAATATACTGGTTAGAGTTTCAAACAATTTATGTAGTTCATGTTGAATATGTATGTGTGTATATATATGTGTGTGTGTGTATGTATGCTTCAAATTAGCACATTTTTAAATTACTTGTACCTTAATAAGTATCATAGTCTATATATATTCTACAAGGAAGTTTATCTGGAAACCAATTATATAGTTAATGCTTAAATCACACACATTCACTTTTTAAAGAGTATATACATTTTTAGAGGTAAATTAATCAAGATTTGAGTTTGCTTTGGCTCACCTAAGGCTTGGTTTTGTCGCCAACCCCTGTTATGATACATTTTACTGCATTCAAACATTGGACTTGAAATAAAGAGTAATAGCACAAGATTATTAAGACAAAGAGACAGAATGTCCATTATTTCAATTCTGTCATTTTATGTGATCACTTAGAATTTGTGTTTAAAATTTAAAATCATGAATCAGATTGTGGATTATAGAGTTTTGATGCAAACGTAAACATGGCACAATATTTAGAGAGGTTCATTCTGAGCCAATTTAAGTGCCTGGGTGCTGGGGAAAACACAAACCCAAGAAGCCTTGAGTAGTGGTCCCGAGGTAGTCAGATCACAGTTTGATTTTATACATTTCAAGGAGGCAGGAGTTACAGGCAGAAACATAAATCAATATGTGTAAGGTAGACATTGTTTCTCCTGCAAAAGGAAAGATATCTTGAAGCTGAGGCTTACAAGTTATAGGTGGATTCAGAGATACTTCAATTTGCAGTTGGTTAAAGGAGTCAGTCTTTGTCTAAAACTTGGAGTCAGCAGAAAGGAATGTTTAAGTTAAGGTAAGGATGCTATGTCAGAGTCACCTTGAGAGAGCAAGCCACAGTATACTGGGTAAAAATGATCTGTTTAGTAAGATTAATGGCCTACAGGTTTGACTTAACCCTTGCCTTGCATGTTCTTATGTCCTGATACCAATAAGATACCTAATTTGATATCTTATTGCTACAAAGAGACTGTTTTGTCAGTCTTATGATCTCTATCTTAACATTAATGCTGGTCAGTTGTTGTGTCTAATCCCCAAATGGGAGTGAGTATAACTAAGCCTGTGTGACCACCTGTCATGGCCCAGAGCTGAGTTTTTAAGGTTTCTCTGAGGTCCTCTAGGCCAAGTTCAGTGGGAGACTAAATGGTTTACTGGTTATGCTACCTCATCTACAGAGATCAGAATTTTGATCATAATTAAACGTAATCTGGTTACTTAAATATATTTTTTTTAAAAATTTCCTGAATCAAAATGCCTTTCACTCAGAACCAATGCATTCAGCACCATTACTGTTCAATCTGGTCCAATTAAATTTCTTGGCACCATTTTGTTAAAAGTGTTGAGTTCAACTTAAAATATTTCTTGAGTATTCTATATGGTTCACTTGCCAAGTTCTGCCCCAGATTTCAGAAAAACCAAAAGGACACTTCTCAATATGTGCGCACAACATCAAAAAGGGTGGAAATTTGTGTCTTATTATGAAAAGTAACTCACATCTACACAAAAGGGTCCAATGGGCAGGGCAGCATGTTTCTTTGCATTTCCAACTGAGTTCCTGTGTGTGCCTTGGGGAAACGTTAGAAACTTTCACTTATCTGAATTTATTTCCAACTTCTAAACTTCTAAATCCTCAGGTGTTCTTATTTCTTTGTTTGTTTTTGTGATTTTATTTTTGTTTTAGTGCCTGTAGGTACCCTTCAGGATCGAAATGCTCAGATACTTTCTACTTACTTTTACCTTTATAGAGTGACAGGAAAGGGATCTTTAACTCTTTCAGTTTTCTGTTTTCCACATTCATAATTGGATTCCCTCTGCCCTACAAGTTCAGTGTGATGTAATATTTGTCACTGTGTGTATCGTGCTTTCTGCCCTCTGTAAGACCAGTTGGCATCACTCCCCTTGGACCTTCACTCTGTATTCATTACTTTCCTTTTCTAGTTATTTTGAGCTATCAATCCATTTTTTACCTTCCCTTCACCTACTTCCATATATTTTGGCATGGTAAGAGGTGTATCTGTCCATCCATCCATCCATCCATCCAACTTACACCTATCTGTGTATGTTTGTGTCTGGTTGTCTGCAATGTTGCCTTAAGGTAGACTCCCATTCACTCTGAAACCCCATTCTAGGTAACAGAAATTTCTACCAGTATGCATATTTTTAGCAACCCTTGTTTCTTTTATTCTTCCTTCTCCTCCTTCTTCTTTAACATCATTACATTTATTAAATATATATTAAATATAAGCTATAAATAATAAATAATTATATAAGTATATAATTATTAATATAAATAATAAGTACAAATAAATGTTTATATTTATTTAATAGCTTTTTCTCAGCTAAGTTGAAGGCTTCACAAGGGCAAGGAGTATGTCGCTCTTATTCACTGCTTTGTCTCCAAAACTTTACTCAGTGCCTGCTTTATAGCAGGTTCTCAATACTTAATGAATTAATGAATAAATAATTGAATGAATGAATGCCTCTTAGTTCTGCCAAATGTCTACACTGTTTAAGTAAGATGAAAATAACTACAAGGTATTACTGGAGTATGTAACAGTTTAAGCTCATAACTGTCTATCCCATTGTTTTTTAGAGAATGGAGATATTTTACTTTGAAATCCTATGTGATTATATTGTGGGTAGTCTTCTATGTCAGTAAATCTAAGGGAAAGAGAACTATCACTTATTTTGAGCTTGTTATATTTATGGGAGTATTGAGGACTTTTAAAATCTATTATTTAGTTTAATTTTCATTATAACCTTAGGCCACTATTATCCCCCTATTATAAATCATAGAACTGAGACTGAATATGTAAGTTAAAAAATACGCATGCTCTTTCTTCAGCAATTTTAAACAACATTTTTTTCTGGGCCCTACTATTATATGTACAGGCTATACACAGAAAAAAAGGATGAAGTCCCAGAGGTGAAGTGCAGATGATAAAACAAAACTCAAGCCAGCTTCGGCCAAAGCAGCTGATACACAATTTGAACTTCCAAGTGAAAACTCATTTGAAGAAAGGGATAGCTAGCTTAAAAATATGTACATGATTTTATCATGGAATTTTATCTCTCCCTATCAATGCTCGAGACTACAAACTCAATTGCCAAATCACTCAGTTATTCCTCGGTGAATTCTTTGTCCCCAGATTAATCACATTCATGCCAAGACCTTGAAAAAGAAAAACAGGAGGCGTATAAAGGTCTGTGTGTGTCAGAGGCCCCAGATTCTCGAAGCAATTATCCCTGGACTTCAAAAAACACACAGGGAAAGCATTAATGTCCTTTGAATGCTGGTTTAGTTATTCACTTCTTTTCTATATTAATAACAAAATCAACAAAAAAGATCCTGATTGAGGATGATTTCTTAACTCATAAGCATTTGAATAAAAATCTTCCTAAGTGAAAAATTTTTCTGTTGTGTATTTCTAAAATAAAGTGGTACAGGCACATTTGTGCCATTCATTTCCATACAGTTTTTAAAGTTATTACCTATTTGGGATATTACCCAATTTTTTCATGTACAACATAAAAATTTATGATGGATACCCTTTAAATGTGTATCTAAAAGGATGCATTACAATAAAGTATGATTTGTGATGGGAATAAGCATTGCATCTTCATTTTTAATTACCTTTCTCTTGTAGATGAACTCAGGAAAATATCAAAGTAAAATGTATCCTATCACAGAAGAATACATTGAGATGACTTGTATACTATATTAAACATTCCTCATATTAATAATCAGAGTTATTCCTCTACTAAATAACCACACAGGTTTGAGTTCAGCATTTTTTTTATGGAGATGATTATTGAATTACACAGTCTTCTTACTCATTGTTCCATGATATAGTATTGCACAATACAGAAATATCTGTGGGGTTTAAAATATGCCCATTGAGTTCTGAGAGATTCTTTTATGTATTTTCTGTTGTCTTAGATGACAATTATGTTCATATTTTCCAGGACACTAAATGATTCATAACTCTGCTATCTTAAGATATTTTATTTTTTGTCATAAAATGTGGAGTGGTATGAAATAAAACTAAGCAGGATAGTCATATTATGAAAATGAACCTTTCCATTTAAGTTTGGGAGTTATAACTTTTTGAATTGTGTGCAATGTTAGCATTTTTGCAAAGCAATAAAGTTCAGAAAATATGTAGAAAACATAATACACAGACAAGAGAAGAATGTTAAATATACTTGTTCATTTTATTTTGTAGTATGTTTACAACCTATGGAAGAACTCAGAGATGGGGTGTGTAAAGATAATCATAGTCTGTAGCAGAATAAGTGTAATCCTGTCATTTTCATTGGTCATTGCCAAGCCACAAGGCTCTAAAACATGATCCGACATGCTGCCATCTTCCAGCTGATATCAGAAGTCATCGTCTCAGAGAGTGCTCCTTTCACTTCCTTCTTCAGATGCCTAGTATCTCCCCCAAGTAATGAGCCTTTATGTAATTCTCAAAAGAGTACTGAACTACCATGCCATATTTCGTGTGTATGTCAAACTCAATTCTTGGTAGTGGAGAAGATGGATATTAAAATCACACCAACCTCTTGGTTCCTTAGATGCAATGAACAGTCACCAGGGGCTCCATTTATAAGACGATTGCAAATTCAACGGAGCAAACAGGGCCCCAAGTTAGCTAGCTCTGTATACAGGTTGGATACCATTGTGAGGAAGAGAATTTCAGTTTATCAGCAAAAGATAGAAGTTTATCCCTTGGTAAAAGAAGACAAACTTCATTAGAAATTTTTGCCTAGTGCGTTGGGGGATTTGTTGGATGCTGTTGGGTAATTTAGGGACAGTGACTTGTGAGGGTCTCCAGGTCATTGAGGAATATTGGAACAAACAAATATCCCACAGATGACCTTTTTCTTAAATACAGTCTAACAAATGCAAAATAAGATAAAAATCCAAATCAAGCACTGTGCTTAATGTTTATATTTCTTCGTGTATTTTCTAATCATAAAATGATACTCACTTGAGAATTTTAAATTATTTAAAATCATCAAATAGGGAATAAAAATTGGATATTTTTTCATTATATAACCCAGAATTGACCAATTATTATGTGGTACATGGATGTCAAAAAGAATATGCTTTTTTAGTATATAGTATCTTTTAATTCTTTAGCAAACATGAAATTTGAAAGTAGATTAGAAAGGAGAGCAACAGTTCCCTCTTTATTTTCCCCATCTTCCTTCAATAACATCGCACTCATTCAATTTATATGCAGCATTTCTCATTTCCACTTTCAGGCTTCAAGTTATTGATTTATCACTATTTGGCAGGATCTATTGATGTACTGCAACAAAATGTGGCAATTTATCTTATTAGCATTACTCTGCCCATCTCTGTTTTTACTTCACACAATGTGGAACTGTTATATTGTTTTAAAATCCTAAGTTGATTTTTAACTAAATTATCTATTTTAGACAACTTTAAGCATTATATATTGACTCATCATTTCCTTTTAAGATGAGAATACAAGCATTTGTGTTCTTTATATCTTGAACTTATGTGAGCTTTAAGTTTACTTTTACTTTGTCAAGGGTAAAAACCATTTTATTATCTTTTGTAGGTGCAATTAAGTCTCATGTGCTTTGTCTGTTTATTAATACCAAATGTTACATATTCAACAATAGATCACACTTCCAACTCTGATGGAGTGAGAATAAGTTAGACTTTCCACTGCAAACAAATAAAAAACAAAAAATATGTCAGGCAACAATTATTATAAATTGGAAAGTAAACAACATACAACTGCACATTCTGGAAGTACAGAAATTTATGGGGCAAACCCTGTAATCACCTCTCTACCACCAGAATATTCCCTAAGGATGGCTCAGCAAGTTGGTCTCCATGCAGAACCACAATGATTGAATTAAGAAAAGGAGTGATAGATCAGGTTTCATAAGTGCTCAAGCTGCTGAATTCTGTAGATAAGGTCATTGGAGAGGAGGGAGGCTTTCACATGGAGGCTTCCAGAAATGTGTATGAGGTTTCCTCACAAGTCTAAGGCCAAAGACCAGGTCTCAAATGCACAGTGGAAGACTCTACGAGATTTCCCATACTACAATGACTATAAAGTTGAGACTGAAAACAGAGACACAGGAGGTCAGATAGTACCAGGCGACACTGGTAGCCAAGTTTAGCCAACCTGAAAAAAATCTCCTTAACATCTTTTGCATCCAGAAAGAATATGGCTTTGAGGAAGTGCCATGACATAGAGGAAGGTCTACACTACCCCTTCCCTAATGCAGCTAAAATCAAGCCCTGACAAGTTCTGCAGGACAGAATTTGGGTAAATCCTACCAAGAGGAGCTTCAGAAACACTTTCCAAAGATCATTTGCAATAAGTGTTAATGAAGTCTACGTAAGGACTAAGTGATCATCCAGGAATTAAACTCGTCACTGGAAGAAAAAAAACAAACTTCATAGGAACATAACAGAGTCTAGAGTGTCTATAATGTCTCATCAAAACTGTTCAGTAGAAAATAATTTCAAAAAATAGATAAGCAAAAAACTCTGGACTGCATGACGAGTAGTCAGTAAAATAAGCAATCAATAGATATCAAACTAGTGATGTCTTGTGTATTAGATATAACAGAGAAGTTTAAAGCAGACATTATTTATTTCAAAGAAGTAAAGCAAGTTTTATAACTATTTTCAAAGTACTAAAACAAATGTAGACAAAAATAAGGTAATAAGTGCACATAGATGATATTTCATCAGAGAAATGGGATTTATTAAAAAATGAAAATTCTGGAACTGAAATCTACAATAACTGAGGTAAAAAATTTCCTGTGCCTCACAGCACAGCAAGGATGGTGGAAGAGTCAATGAACTTAATGACTGTTCAATAGAAATTATACTATTGGAATAGCAGAGGGAAATACAATAGAGAAAAAAATACACTTTATAGCTCACATTTGAGGGACAAAATAAAACAATCTAACATACATGTAACAAAAGTTCCAGAAGGAGAAGAGTGAGTAAAGTAGAATATTTTTTGAGGAAACAATGGAGAATAATTTCCCAAATGTATATACAAATGAATAAATTTCCAGATCCAGATAAGTTCAGCAGAAAATCAAAGAAAATATGAAAACATTCAGAGGAAAAATAAATATGTACACGGATACAATAATGCAAATTTCTACCTACAGATATAATAGAGGCCTTAATTCATCCTTTTTTATGGCTGAGTATACTCCATGCTATACATATACTACATTTTATTAATCCACTCATGAATTGATGGGCATCTGGGTTCTTTCCACATCTTTGCCATTGTGAATTGTGCTGCAAAAAGCATTCAAGATCAGGTGTCTTTTTGATAAAAAGACTTCTTTTCCGAAGCCTGAAGAAATGAGAATATTTTAAAAGGTTGTAAAAATGAAAGTAAAATAAAACAAAACTAGATTTTGTCCACACAGTGTTATATAGCCACCAAAAATATTCTTTAAAACACGGTAAAATAAAAACGTTTTCAGACAAATGAAAACTGACAGATTTGGTTGCCTGAAGACCTGAACTACAAGAAATACTAAAGGATATTTTTCAGAATGAAGGATGTTAACACCAAACAGAAACATGGATCCACTGGAAGTAAAGAAAAGTGCCAATAAAGATAAGTAAGTCAGTATGGATAAAGGACTGTGTGTGTGTGTGTGAGAGAGAGACACTCTTAGGCTATAATGGATGAAAATGAAATTATTAAAATTGTAAAATGGGATTTACAATGCATATAAAAATACAAGATATGACAACAATGCATAGAATTATGCTTTCATGTAAATGTGAGAGTAGATATAGCAAATTATTGCATACTGCTGTGGCATTATTTCATGAAAGATATCAGAAGTGGGATGTTGGAACAAAAAAACTGGTAAATGTGAAGTGTGAAGCAGGAAGTGCAAAGGGTAAGGTGTGAAGAGCAAAATTTAAGTAGTAGAATATTGACTACAAATATCTTTTCATCAATTAATAATGCATATTTCTGCCCTAAATAACCACTAAAAATATCAAAAGAGGTATAATTAACAAATTCATGTAGAAAATAAATAGTAAATTAAAAAAATATTTGAATATAAGCAACCAACCATGTTGGAGTAATTAATACTCAACTTTCCCCCCTTCCCTAAAAAACTAAGACAGTGGACAAAATTTTAAATAGGTTAAAAAAATGATTTTTAATCTGGAGTGTTATTATTTTTGGATATAACTTTCTTGCATATAAAAATGAAAAAATTATTCTTGAACAGCAATTCTCAAGTGCATTTTCACAGACTGATTATGTTATCTGAATTATCTGAAGAATTTGTTTTGTTGTCACTTTTGAAATACATATTTCTGGCTTAAGAAAGAGTCTTACTAAAGAAAAACTTCTAGAGACCAGAATATTCTAATGTGAAAACAGGAATGGAAACTACAAAACTAAATGACCTTCAGTCTCTCTTAAATCTCCTACATTCTAACTCACTGAATAACAACGAATTTTAAACGTATATTTGCAGTTTTACTTCCAGTAATAATACATCTTTAAGGATTTTTCTAGTACTTATGAACATGCCATTACAGCATCATTTAAATAGGCTTGCTTATGAATTTAGATATTTAATGACCTTTCCAATGAAATGTTTCATCTTAATACCCCTTCGCTATAAATGTCTCATTAAAGGGAGAATACTCCCAAGAGTTTATAGAAGTCCTGAAATTACAGTATCAGAACTACAAATAACAAATTGTAGCAATCAGAGAGATACCACAAAATAAATCTTCAGAAAGCTAATATTTAGTAGCATAGTTTTCAAAAAACAAATAATATGGTTGCCAATATAAATACAAATAATTAGTCCTAGTAATAATTTTGAAATTATGGACTGTTACATAATGAATGATGGCCAAAGATACTATGCATTTATCATTTCTTTCCCTTTATTTTCCAAAGCATTTAAACTTACCTGCCGGTGGGATATTACCTAAGAGTCCATTATCTGTTCCAAAAATTGATTTTCAATTAATCTATATCTCAACTTATCACCTTAGCCAACATATCTCCAGGAAACAATGCTCACTTGGGAACATTAATTCATGAGATTTGATTCGATGACATTTAATGGGCTCAAACTGACACTTACTTCAGTTCCTCCGGACATGTTAATTATACATTTGGTTTCTTTAACTAAATATAACTCTTAAGACTGTCTCATGCATCACTGGAAACCAGGTCAAGACTGCTGATGATACTAAGAGACATGAAATACCTAACCATATTTGCTAGGGATGTGATTTGTTATTTTTTCCCCCTCAACTAGGAATCTTTGCAAATATTACCTACTGTTACATTTTCTCAAATATGAATTTTATAACCTGTAAATGAGTTTAAACAATAAAGTCTGTTCAGGTGAAACAAACAGAGGAGAAAATTACGTATGCCAAATTACTCTGTTTTTACCTTTCTATCTCTATTCCTATGCACCTCCTCCCACAGGTAACACAAATGAATCAACATAGTGAGCATACGTGGATACTCACAGCTGGAGCACAAAATATACTTAGCACCATGTAAAGAAAAATTATATAGTCTACATGTTTTCATTGTCCCACAATGGAATGACAATGAGCATGCCTCTGTGACTAACCCATGGAAATCTCTGGATAACCTCTTTTCACATCTACTTCTTGGGTAAGGAGCTGGCTTTCCACAGCTCTGGAATTTCCTTTAGCCATGGTCTTTTCTCAACAGTCTTTCAAACCGGTTTTGCAAGAAAGGGGTTCCAATTAAGACTTACGCTGTGATCTTCCTTTTATACATTTTCCTGCGTATACTAAACTACTACAGAATTAAATATATTTTCTCCTTTTAACTTAATAATTAATAACTTATGTTTCAAATAGGTACAACTTAAGTTTTCAAAAATTTATGTTAGAAAATGTAGACTAAATAAACAAATAATTTAACTTTTAAGAGCTAGTATTACTGATTAATGAGATTTCAATGATTTAAGGGCAATAGATTTGGGGGCTATAGCTTCTAAACCTGAGTAAATAAAACGCTTTTGAAGCCTTCTATGATTTTTTTTGTCATGCGTATTCTTTTGATATTAGTTCTAAACCCCAGAACAAATTATTATTTTTGTTTTAAATAATCAACTATAATTTAAAACTAAAAAGGAAAAATGAAGTTTGTATTTGCCCCATATTTTCTGTTTTCATAGATCTTCTTTCTTTGTATGAATCTTAGTTTCCAACAGCTACCATTTCCTTTCACCTAAAGATCTTCTTTTAACAATTTTTAGGGCCAGGTGCGGTGGCTCATGCCTGTAATCCTAGCATTCTGGGAGGCTGAGGCAGGAGGATCGCTTGAGGTCAGGAGTTCGAGACCAGCCTGAGCAAGAGCAAGCTGGACAACTAAAATATATACAAAAAAATTGGCCGGGCATGGTGGGGCATGCCTGTAGTCCCAGCTACTTGGGAGGCTGAGGCAGAAAGATTGCTTAAACCCAGGAGTTTGAGGTTGCTGTGAGCTAGGCTGACGCCATGACACTCTAGCCCAGGCAACAGAGAGAGACTCTGTCTCAAAAAATAAAATAAAATAAAATACAAAACCAATTTTTAGGACAAGACTCTCAGCAATTAGTTCTCTTAGCTTTTGTTTGTTTGAAAAAGGCTTTAGGTTTACTTTTGTTTGGAATGATATTTTTAATGGGTAGAGACTTAAAATTGCATAAACTTATTTTAACACTTTAAAGATGTCCTGTCTTTTTATCGGTGTTACATTCTGTAGTAGAGTGAATGTTTGCATCTCACTAAAATTCCTGAGTTGAAACCCTACCCCTCCATGTGATGATGTTTGGAGACTGGGGCTTTGGGAGGTAATTAGGTTTAAATAAGGTCATGAGAGTGGGTGCCTTCAAGATGGGATTAATGCCTTTAAAGGAGAGGAAAACAGACCAGAGTACATGCCTGCACTCTCTTCCCCACCTCCTCTCTCTCCTCTTTCTCTCTTTTCTCCCTCCACCTCTCTGTTTTCTCTCTCTCTCATCTTTCTCTCACTTTCTGTTTCTGTCTCTTGATCGCTCTGTGTCTCTCTCTGCTTTGTAAGTATAAGGAAATAGAGCAACTGTTTGCAGGACGGAAATTGAGCCTTTGCCAGACACCAAATATGGCAGCCCCTTAAACTCGGACGTTGCAGCCTCTGAACTGTGGGAAATAAATATCTGTTGTTTAAGCCAGCTGATATGGTATTTTGTTATAGCAGCCCACACTAAGGCAGTAGGTAATTGGTATTGAGAAATGAGGTGTTATTGTAACAGATACCCCAAAACCTGGAAACACCTTGTTAATGGGTTGTGGCTGAAAGAACTTTGAAGCATGAGCTACAAAAATCTGAGAATGCTGTGTAAGTTTTTTAAAGGTGATTCTGGTGAGGACTCAGAAAGAAAAGAGAAAACCTATAGGGAACACTCCCATCGTCTTATTAAATACACACATAATTATGAATGAAATGTTAAAAATGCCATTTTGGTGAAGTTTCAAACAGAATGAGAAGCATGTTATTGTAAACTGGAGGAAAGGTGATCCTCCTTATAAAGTGACAAAAAATTTGGCCGAATTGTGATCATATTGTAGTGTATTGTGGAGGGTAGAGCTTGAGGGTGATGAAACTGGATATTGAGTAAAGGAGATTTCTAAGCTAAATGTTGAAGGAGTGCCCTGGTTCCTCCTAATTGCTTATAGTAAAATGTGAAAAGAGGGAAATTAATTGAAGAAGGAATTGTTAAGCAAAAAGGAACCAGAATTTCAAGATTTGGAAAATTCTCATCCTGTTCATATTGCAAACCATGAGGAAGCATGGTCCAAAGAGAATAGCAAGGGTATGGCTAACCCCCCATTTGGTAGATTAGCAGATTAGTATGGGTGTGAGCCATGGACATAGTCAGTCATCTCAACAGAGGCCAGAAATAGAGATGGATTATACCAGCAAGGACAATGCCAGTTTGAACTAAAGAGAACAGAGAAAGCATGATGAAATGAAGCAAGGCTGTTAGACTTCTTAGATCATACAAGAAGAGTAGGCTATAGGGCTATTAGTCTATGAACCTCAGCTATTCTTTAAGACAAAAGAAGAATGATCCCAATTCAGAGATGAGGGCTTGCTTCTTCCTTCATTTCCAAGGGGAGGGACAGGATTGCTTAAATTTCAATAGGCCAGACATCAGCTATCTGAAACCCTGGGGTCAGGGCCACCCTGCAGAGCCTTGAGGGTTGCAACCTCTCTGCTCAGGAAAGCTTTAATGGTTGTGAGGGAGGGTGCTGCTGTCCAGAGCCTGGGAGCATGACCCCTGACACAGTGGTCCAGAAGACAGAGCAGAGAGCCCTAAGATCCCATGGAATTTGCCTTGACAAGTTTTGGACTTGCTTTGGATCCTGTTACCACTTTCTTTCTCATGATTTCTCTCACTAGAATGGGAATGTCTGTCTTCTGCATGTTTCGTCATTGTATTTTGGAAACACAACTTATTTTGTTCCGTAAATTTACAAGTAGAGAGGAATTTTGCCTCAGGATGAATCCTACCTTGAGTCTTACCCATATTTAATTTATATGATATTTACATTAGACTTTTTACTTTATACTTTAAATACTGAAATGAGTTAAGACTTTGGGGCTCTTGGGATAGAATGAATGTATTTTGCTTGTGAAAAGGATGTGATTTTGCAAAACCATGGGTGAATTTTTATGGACTGAATGTTTGTGTTTCCTCAGACTACTTGTTAAAACTCTAACCCTCAATGTGATTGGATTTGGAAGTGGGGCCTTTAGAAAATAATTAGGATTAGATTAGGTCATGACAGTGGGTCCTAGATGTGGCTGATTGTTGTTCTTATTTATGCAAATTCAACTCCAACATTTTCCTTAAAGTTTCCTTTAAAAAGCAGTCCTCAAAACTTTTGCTAATATTTCCTCCTAATAGGATTTTGAAAATATGTGTATTTTTGCTTTTTAAAATTGGTCTTTTTCCATTATTTCCAGACCAATTTGAAATTAGGAGGGGATCTATATCTTACTCTGGAAAATAGTCTATAAGTAAAAGTGATATGTATTCTACATATATTTAACTTACTCTTCTCTACTTGGAAGGCTATTTTTTAACTTTTTTACAGTTTTTAATTTTTTAAATTTACTTATTTTTTAAACTGACAGACAAAATTGTATGTATTTATCATGTACAATATGATGTTTTAAAGTGCATATACATTGTGCATTTGTTGAATCAAGCTAATTAACATATATATTATCTCAGTTATCCTTTTTAGTGAGAACACTTAATATTCCCTCTTTTTGTATTTCTAAAGAATATATCAACATTAACTATAGTCACCATGCTTTACAATAGATGTCTTGAACTTCTTTCCTCTAACTAGTTTTGTACCCTCTGACTCACATCTCCCCACTGCCCCTTAACCCAATCCTCTCAACCATCCCAGCCTCTGGTAACCAACATTCTCTTTCTATTTCTACAAGGGCAACATTTTTAGATTAAACATATGAGTGAGATCATGTGGTATTTGTTTTTCTGTACCTGGCTTATTTCACTTAACTAGAATTACTATATGATTTAGCAATTCTACTACTGAGTATACAGTTGACCCTTGAACAATGTGGGAGGTAGGAACACTGACTCCCTCCATAGTTAAAAATCTGTGTATAACTTTTAACTCCAACAAACATAACTACTAATAGCCTACAACTGACTGGAAGGCCTAACTGATAACATAGTCAATTAGCATGTATTTTGTATATGTGTTATATATTGTATTCTTACAATAGAGTAAGCTAGAGAAAAGAAAATGTTAAGAAAATCATAAGAAAGAAAAAATATATTTACTATTCATTAAGTGGAAGTGCATGATCATAGAGGTCTTCATCCTCATCGTCTTCATGTTGAGTAGGCTGAGGAGGAGGAGGAGAAAGAGGAGGGGTTGGTCTCATTGTCTCAGGGGTAGCAGAGGTGGAAGATGTAGAAGAGATGCCAGGGGAGTCAGGCCAGGCAGTCATATGTGGTGTAACTTTATTGAAAACAATCCATGCATAAGTATTAATAGATCTACATAGTTCAAACCTGTGTTGTTTGAGGATCAACTGTACAGCCAAAGGAAATGAAATCAGTATGTTGAAGAGATATCTGTACTCTCATGTTTATTGCAATACTACTCACAATAGCCAATATATGGAATCAACCTATGTGTCCATCAGGAGATAAATGTGGTATATACACACAATGGAATACTATTCAGCCATAAAAAAGAGTGAGATTCTGTCACTTGTGACATCATGGATGAATCTAGAAGACATTATGTTAAGTGAAATGAGCCAAAAAAGTCTATTTTCTCCAAACTCTCTGAGTGACTATGTGGAGAAGACCCCTTCCAATGACCCTCAGTTGGGCATACAACATAATTGAGAAGCAAATTTTGTTGTGATAAGCACCTCAGAGTTTAGGATTATCAGTGATTGCAAGATAACCTACCTTATCCTAAAAAATATACCCTCACATATTCATAAGTTTACAAGTTTATTTTTACTAAAAGGAGGTAGAGTATATTAAATAATTAAAAATATACAATATGATTGTATTTAGAATAAATGTTTCATAACATGATGCGCTAAAATAGATTTTGATTAACAGTTATTAATAGGTCCTGAACAAAACACATTCTATAAAAAAGATATCTGCACTAGAATGTTTACAGCGGCACAATTCACAATTGCAAAGATGTGGAAACAACCCAAGTGCCCATCAATACATGAGTGGATTAATAAAATGTGGTATAATGTATACCATGGAGTACTACTCAGCCACAAAAAACAATGGTGATCTAGCACCTCCTGTATTGTCCTGGATAGAGGTGGAGCCCATTCTACTAAGTGAAGTATCGCAAGAATGGAAAACCAAGCATCAAATTATTCACCATCAAATTTGTATTAACCAATCAACACTTAAGTGCACATATAGTAATAACATTCATCAGGTGTCTGGTAGATGGGGGGGGCAGGAGGGGATGGGCATATACACACCTAATGGGTGCAATGCACACCATCTGGGAGATGAACACGCTTGAAACTCTGACTCAGGTAGGGCAAAGGCAATATGTGTAACCTAAGCATTTGTACCCCCGTATTATGCTGAAATAAAAAAAATAAAAAATTTATTAATAGGTACCAAATCTAAAAGAAACCATGCAAATTTTATTTTTTGTGTTTATACAGTGTATCTTGAAAAAGACTGTTGGTCTCAGAAAACATTGCAATTGCATTTAAAAGAACCACTACCATGTATTGGGTCAGAGACTGGCTAGCTATTCTCTCAATTTGTCATATTGTTTTAGGTACACATTTCATAGCTTTCTTGCAATTAGGTGTGATTATGTGTCTGACTTTTGAAATCTACTTTCAGGCTAAGTCCCAAAAGAACTTCTCTTCCTCTGCATTTGACAGCTATTTTTTTTCTTTTTTATCTAAAGTTATATGATAAGTCAAATGTCAAAGAAGGTAGAGTCTCCATCAGTATGGGTTCCTGAATAACTCTATTGAGCAAAACTCCTCTCACAATAAACTTTGTGTGACAGTGTTAAGCTATACTTCTCCGTGTTCATGAGCTAATTCACTGAGATGTCAGGATTTATCTATTACAGCACCGAACTTACACTAATTCTTTCACACCACAGCTTCAGCTATTTTCAGTTCAATTCTAGCAAACAAAGATCAAGTTTCATGCCTAATAGAAAAATGCATTGTGCAGAAAAAAACAGAATGCTCAAAATGTACAAGTGCTCCAGGTAATTATTAAGGCAGTTTCCCCAAAACTGATGTTTCACAATAGGTATCTATTTGTTTATCATGTTTTTGCATCTCAGAGCAAGGCACGATTTCTGTTTCTCAACAAGGCATTCATGATCTGTTTCATGCACAGGCCTTTGCTGTGGGTGCTCTTCTCATTCTACCTGTCTAGTCTTGCATATTATTCAGGATTCTGCTTCGATGCGCTGTACTCAGAAAAGATGTTCTAATCACCCTGCCAGAAGTTACACTCCATCAGTTTATTACTCAACTTAGTAATTCGGTTGTTCCAATTAGTTATCACACTTATAGTTATTATATTTGCTTTTTTTTTTTAAAGTGTATTTCTGATTTCTAAGTGGAAAGTAAACTACCCCAAGGAAATCATCATGTTTTCTAGGTTCACTAATTGTGTTCCCGTGCTGAGATTTGGAAGACAAGCTTAAAGATCATTTTTAAATAGTGTAAAAAATGGATTGTTTAGGAGTGCAGAATGAAGCTAAATGAAAGAGGCAGGGGGGCCAGAAGGGAGTCAGTTGCAGATGAGAAATAAATGAGTGTTTAGCACTACCTTATATAAGTATGAACAAACAAACTACATTTAAGTAATCCCTATATTACTTGAAATCTATTAGGAATCAAAGTAATTGGTGGGGATCATACCTGGATTAATATCTTAGTAATCAGAGAAAAAAAGGCAGCATCTAGTGATTTGAGAGATAGAAGAAATGTGTTATTTTTTCTCTTTTCTCTCATTATATTTGTCTTCCTATGATTTCACTATATTATGGGGGTACAAATGTTTAGGTTACATATATTACCTCTGCCCTACCTGAGTCAGAGCTTCAAGTGTGTCCATCCCCCAGACAGTGTACACTGCACCCATTAGGTGTGCATATACCCATCCCCTCCCCACTCCACCTCCCCGACACCCGATGAATGTTACTACTATATGTGAACATAAGTGTTGATTGGTTAATACTAATTTGATGGTGAGTACATATGGTGCTTGTTTTTCCATTCTTGTGATACTTCACTTAGTAAAATGGGCTCCAGCTCTATATGGGATAATACACGAGGTGCTAGATCACCATTGTTTTTGTGGCTGAGTAGTACTCCATAGTATAAACATTTTATTAATCCACTCATGTATTGATGGGCACTTGGGTTGTTTCCACACCTTTGCAATTGAGAATTGTGCTGCTATAAACATTCAGGTGCAGATGTCTTTTTTACAGAATGTCTTTTTTTTCCTTTGGGTAGATGCCCAGTAATGGGACTGCTGGATCAAATGGTAGTTCTACTTTTAAAAGGTTTGATCAAATTAAAAAGCTTCTGCACAGCCAAGGAAACTATCACAAGAGCAAACAGATAACCTACAGAATGGGAGAAAATATTCATATGCTACATATCCGATAAAGGGCTGATAACTAGAATCTATATAGAACACAGGAAAATCAGCAAGAAAAAGTCAAACAACCCCATTAAAAAATGGGCAAAGGACATGAACAGAAACTTTTCAAAAGAAGACAAACTAATGGTCAGCAAACATATGGAAAAATGCTCAACATCTCTAATCATCAGGGAAATGCAAATCAAAACCACAAAGAAATATATATATTTTTAAATGCTGCTCTTTAAGAATGGAATCCTAAAGCTACCTGTAAACTAGCATACAGTTTTTGGTGTTGCTCCCAGAAGAAGCATTAAAGTGATCACAGTAGGACAATTGTGTATCTAGATTAAGAAATTTATACTAGCAACTCTGGGAGCAACAAAGTTATTAATAGCAAGGAGTGTTTGAGTTCAAGAGGTATTTGTCAGCTTAGAGCAGACCAGTCCATCGCAGTAGAAACAAAAGGATAGCCTGAGCAAGGCATCATAAAACAGAAGGAAACATGTGCAGGAAAATATAGTGAGGTGTAGAAAACCAACGGGCTTAGTTAAGAAGGAGCATCCACAAGTGATTAAAAAAAAAACCAATAAATTTATAACAATTTACAAAGCACAATGACATAATATTTAGAGTCTGAATGAGTATAAAATGTGTTTCTGTACCCCTTGCAATGCTAAGAAAGATGAATAACGCTACCACCCACTGCAGCGATTCCAGGGATACATTGGGTCATAGCTTTTAATTTTTTTTCAAATCAACAGCTCACCAATTCCTTGATTAAATCAACGGGAGAATTAGTACATCCTTTTTTTGTTAAGTTCTAATTTTCTTTGTTTTTAACAGTGCAAATATTTTAAAGTGTTTTATTCATCTCAAAGGGTTAAATCTACTTTGAACAACCAGGTCAGAGAAGGCCCTAGAGTGATAACTCAAAACCTTTACTATTGAACTCAGTATTACCTGCCGTCATTTCTGTAATGTCTATATTGTGTTTTTGTATGCTAATTTACTACTCAGTGGGGCATATTTTTTCATACTGCTACGGTCATACAATTACTCTTCCAGATCCCTCTAAAAGCCAGAAAAATGGCCAAGCTTGGTCAACCAAATGAACAACTCTTTATTCTAGGCTAAACATTTTCCAAATTCTATGAAAATTATAAACCTATAGATCCTAGAGTTTCAAGATAAACACAAGGAAGATATATCAAATCACATCATTAAAAAACTGCTGAAACAAAATGAAAGCAAGAAAACTTTGAAAGTATTCAGGAAAAAATAAAGACAGTGTAACAAAAATTAAAATGATGCCAGACATCAGAAATATAAAAAAGCCAAGGTATAAATAGAGCAATATATTTAAATACCTAAGAGAAAAAAATACACTGCTCTAGAATTCTGAATTCAGAAAAAAATATCTTTCAGGTATGTAGGTGAATTAAAAACTTAAAAAATAAAATAAAACAGAATATATTTCCAGAAACTGGCTATAAAAAAAGTCAAAGATCTTTAGATTAAAAGGAAAAACTCCCAGATGGAAATTTGCATTTGCAAAAAGGAATGAAAAGTGCACAAATGGTAAACATGAAAGTATAAAATAATGTTATTTTTCTTTTAACTTCTAGAAAGTAAAGATAACTAAAGTTTTAAATGTTTTATAACTTATATAACATATCCAACAGTAAATAGCACAATGAGGAAGAGAAAATGGAAGCATACAGTTTATAAGGTTTATACTTTATAAAATTTGTGAAGTTCTTACATTACGTATGACTTAGTATAATGCTAATTGAAACTAGACTATGATAAAGCTATATGCTGTAAACTTTAGAATAACCAATAAAAATAAAAACAAAAAGTGCAATTATTAATCAATAAATTATAATACATTACATATAATATTAAAAATATTCAATTAATCCAAAGGAAAGGAGAGAGAATAATAACAATGAAAAAGATGTGACAAATGGAAAACATATAATAATATATTAATAATATGCTTGTAGCCAATGACTTCAATATATATATTAAGTAAAAATGTTTTAAATATTGCAAACATAAGATAAAATTGTCCAAAAAGATAAAATCTCAAGACCCAACTGTATGATGATAAGGATCACAGATTTAATATGGACAAAGAAAGTTTTAAAATTTTTAAATAGAATAAAATACACTATATATTAATCATAAGAAAGCTGGAGTGACTATATTAATAGCAAGATAAAGTAGATTCAGAACAAGGAGTTATTACTAGGCATAAAGCAAAGTTATTAATTTTAAGAATGTTATTTTATAAAGAAGACAAAAAAATTTTTAATGTGCATACAACTAATGAAGCTTCAAAGTACAAGAAGCAAAAACTGACAGAATACAAAGTAGAAATATACAAATCTATGATGGATTGAGATTTCAGAGCTCCTTTTTAGATACTTGATAAAATAAATAGAAAATTAGTAACTCTATAACGACATGTACGATATCATCACTTAAATTGACCTGATTTATCTTTATAAAACCGTACATTCAGGTCCACCAGAGAATATTTTTTTAAGTGTGCATGGAACATTCACCAATATAGACTGTATACTACACCATAAAATAAGTCTGATGAATTAAAGTGTTGACATCATATAAATTTTCTTCTCTGACTATAAAAGTATTAGATCAGAAATTAACAGTAAAGAGATATTTGGAAAATACCCAAATAATGGAAATTAAACAACATGTTTTTAGGTAAAATTTGGCAAGAGAATTTATAAAATATTTAAATTAAGTAAGATGAAAAATATCAATAAATGCTTATATTAGAGAAGAATAAAAGTCTGAAGACAATGACCCAAACTTATAATTTAAGAAGCTGAAAAAATAAGTGCAATTTAAGTTTAATGTACTTATTAAAAATAATAGTGAGGAAAAGTTATTGAAATCATAGATGAGCAAAAATTAGGAAATATAAAATTAAAAGTTGGTTCTTTGAGAAAATCAACAAAATAGTTAAAACTGATAATTATTTACAGAAAAGAGTACCTACATTATGACCCATTTAGATGAAATTTTAGAAATTGAGAAATGGAATATTGTTCACTTAGTTTGGATAAAGAAATTATTTGAGGAGTTCATCATAAGAAAATTTTCTGGGGTGATGAATGTGTTCTATACCTTGATTATGTAGGCATTACATGAATGGGTGTATACTTTTCTCAAAAGTCACCTCATTATCGATTCAGAAAGAGCTTTTTGATTTGTAAATTATACACAGATAATGTTTATTTATTTAAATGAAGGCATTCTATAGATGTATTCAGGATTCATTGATGTGTATTAAAATTGAGTGGTATTTAGAAATAGTGTGTACTTTTTCAAGCAGGAGAAATGATATATTAGAATGCATTATGTCCAAATTTATGATCTATAAATCACATCCAAATTTAAATTCTATAAATCTATTATCTTTCTAATATAGCACTATATTACTATTTTATTGGTAGTCAGTTATATTAATGATAAACATGATAATCATTATATAAATGACTAGATGCTATAAAATATCATATGGCATATTTCGTTGGGTGAAACTCCCTACTTTGGCTTTTAATTCAAAGTCCTGGAAAGTCACACCTCACTTGTTTCTACTGGAAAATGCATATTCTGGACAAAGAAAAGGTGGTAAATCATTTATTTTCAAAGTTTATTACATATGCTTCTCTGCATCATCTACTTTCATTTCCAAATTCATTCTCACCTCAAGATTTTCCTCATATACAACCATAGAATCTGTGAAGCTGTGTATTCAAGGGATCAGAAAAATCTTCTATATTTTTAGATTTTTAACTCTGTTGTCATTCTTCGTTTGTAGTGATTTTTGAGTCCTTTCATTTGTGTTGTAGCCATAGCATGTCTTTATATGCTTGATTGAGGATGAATTCACATACTAAGTGTATTTATTACACCAAGCAAAACAAAATATAAAAAGTTATTTTAAGTCAAAATGAGGCTTATATTTATATTTTGTCATTATATATTCTGGATACCATTTTTTTTTTGTCAGCATATTTTCTTCCAATGTATTGTTTGCCTTTTTATTTTCTTAATAGTCTCCTACAATTGATATTTACCTACCTGATAACATTGCATAATTTCCATTATTTTTCTCAGCTGAATTTCTCTTCAGTTCCCCAATGACCTTTCCACCTAAAAATACCTAGACTTTTTAATTTCTTCGAAGTCATCACAATAAACCTCTTTATTAAAGAAAGCATTCAGGTCTATGAAGCTGAAGTTACAGACTTTTTTCTAGATAGAAATTTACTTAACTATTATTCAACTGCTATTCTACTTTCTAGTATAATATTTCCACATTAATGTTTTCAAAAGGAGAAGTAGTAATTTTGTTTCCAATTCATTCTTATTATTCAGCCCCACATAGTAACCATGCATATTATACAATTGTGTAAACAACCATAACATTCCATTAATCGTTAATTTTCAGCGTCTCAGATTCATGGACTCATTCAGAATCCCAAATTTTCACAATGGTAGCACAGTGTACAATTATGCAGAATGGTGTTTGGGTCAATAATGGAGTACATATACAAGAGTGGTCTTAGAAGATTATAATGGAACTACAATATTTCTGCCTCAAAAATGCATACCATTGTGTTACAGTTATCTACAGTATTCAGTACAGTAACATACTGTACCCATTTGTGGCCGGGAAGCAGTATAGCCTAGGTTTGTGGTAGGCTATACCATCTAGGTTTGTGTAAGTATGCTTAGTGATGTTCTTACAATGACAAAATCGCCTAACGACGCCGTTTCTCAGAACATATCCGTCGTTGAGTGATGCATGACTATATTTTGACTCCATGATATCACTCTCCCTATTAAGATCATTTCAAACCATGTATAATGCAGATTCTTCTAACAATCCAACTTGAAGATTAAAATAGAATTAGATTCCTAATAATAATTCGTAATCCTCTCACCCTTGGCCCTCACATTGGTGAAAGTTTAACTCACACTCAAAAGTGCCTTCCTAACTATTTGTAAAACTTCAGGGATGGGGGCATATATTTTGGGTAAGTTTCTGTTTGTCATTAGGAGTCCACCTGTGTTTTGCTTTAAACCCTATTCCCCCTTTATGCCCTCCTTGCAGTGGTATTCAGTGAGATTAAATTTTATGAATCTACCTTATTATGATTAAATATGTTTTCCTGGTGCTCAAGATCACAGACTTAAGATCGTGAACACTACTTCTTATTGCTTCCTATGTCCTTAGTGCCAGTTCCTGATATTTGCTGTAACCTTCTGCTGCTGAAGCTACTTACACTGGGAGCCAGCACTATCAAATCCCTCTTCCTATAAAATATAGTTTCATTCCAATGCAGTGGGATTCTTTTGTCTCATTCTTTGTTTCTGGATTGCTATATGTCTGCATGGGTGTATGTATTTATTGCAGTCAGCATCTTAAAATTTCACGTACAGGCTCCTGCCTGCAGTAGTCATATTATCAATATAAGCAAAGCTTACACTTAATCCAGAAACCCTGCTTCATTTATTTGAAATTAGAATAGATTTGTTTAAAAAAATCTTTTCTATCTATTTATGGGGGCATCTTCTAAGGGCTTATGTTCAAATTTTAGTACTAGAACAATTTTTTCCCTTTCATTCTATAGGTTTGCTTTTCTTCCCATGGATTTAATTATAAAAGTACAACTCTTGATCAAATGTTTCTTAAACAAGAGGAAATATCTTACTTAGCCAAAAGAAACTTGTTTTAGAAGGAACAATTTGTATGTCAACAGAGAAGAGACAGGGCCTAGTGCAGTCCTTTCCTAATGCCAGTGCTCCCATCCACCAACCCTACAGGCTTGCAAGTGAATGTGTGTCCTACAGGAAGCTGGAGAAAGAATGTCAGGTCTTTGTTCTGATGATGTGGTACCAGTAATTCTTGATTCCAGAGACTCTAAAAATTACAACTTTGAATCAGACTACAGAGTCTGCAGAGCTGAAAGATTGTCATTCAGAAAGAAAACAACATACCGTAAGTGATTTATCTAAGCATTTGGTGCAATTTTTACCTCCAATTAAACAATTGGGAGTGGGCGGGAATGGTAAACTCAACTAAATTCTAACTTAATGCTGAGCTAAATGTCTAAAATAGACTTAGGAGACAGTTAAGATTTTAGACATTTAACTATTTTAAGGGAACTACATGTTCTTGTTTTTTAGTTTTTGCTGACACATTTCTCCAATCTCTCTTTGAACTGAGGGCCACTTTACTCTTCTCAGTGACAGTGGTGTGATATCTTGTGAGATTACAAATTTAGATGCTAACCTTGTGAGTGTTGATGTATGTATGTGTCAAACAATTTTTCAAACAGCTCTGTAAAGAAATTTTTTTTTACATTTATCTTTTCTTTGTGTTTGGAGCATTACAATTCTTCTAGCTCTTTTGAAATATACAATTAATTATTGTTAATTTAAAACAACTTGTAATAACTGTCAAAATTATGCTACACACATCAAGGTGTAAATGAATATTTAGATGTATTTAAGAGAATTATATCATTATTGATGAATCTAAATTCTAGAACCTGGTAAGCAAAGAAGTAGAAAAAATGTTACCTCTCACTCTGTTTATATATTAATAGAATAGATTCTAGCAAATACACACACAGACCACACACACATACACACACACACAGTCATGCAGGTAAGTAAAGCAATGAGAATGCCAATACCAAAACAACTTTGTTAGGACTAGACCACTTGTATGAGACAGTGTTTTTCATTTGAACTTAGCAACATACTTTATTAAAATGTGTTTCATAAAATGTGTTCTCACACATAGAAACACCTCTGACTTGATTGCCAGTGAATCATTTAATTGGTTTTCTAAACTTAACTTTACCTTCTTTACTAAAAGGAGAGTAGAAGAATGAGGGATTTTGGGTGGAGTAACTAGTCTATATATTTGAAATACTTCACCTTTAGTATACACATTCTGGAAAAATCAGAGCTTTTATTCATTGTAATCTAATCTAACATGGGCAGTCCTTGGGTTGTGGGCAACCGACTTAGGATGCTCTCTTCTAATGGGCTCCCAAGGCTCCCCATAAAGATAATTTATCATTAAATAATTAAATTAATAATTCAGGAACTAGCTTCTTCCATGCATGTAAACAAACTCACATGGCGTAAGCAGTTCCTTGGAGTAGCACCTTTATGCTAGTGGCTAGTTTCATTGTTTATAGGGTTGCTTAAACACAGCATCACTTTTGTCTTAACTTTTTTATTGGCTTTTGTGAGTCCATGTTTACCCTTATGATCATGCCCGCAAAGGAAAATCCACTGCAAGTCCAGGTGAGCCTGCAGCAAAGAGAAAGATGATTATAATGGAAATGAAAGTAGAAATAATTAAGTGTTCAGAGAAAGGCCAAATGCTATCATTTATAGGGAAAGCATTAGACTTCAATGGCTGGACTATCTGAACAATATAAAGGATAAAGTGAGACTAATAGAACATGTGAAAGGCAGTGCTCCAATGAAAGCATCAATTATTACTAAGCAGCATAGTAAATTAATTATTGAAATGGAAAGGTTGTTATTGATGTGGTTAGAAGATCAAAATAAGCATAACATACCTATTATCCTAGCATTGATACCACATTAAGTGAGTGTTAACCTTCAATATTCTTTTCCTGAAATTTCTCCTATCTACTTTCTAAACTTTTTGAGTTGGGATTTTTTTTGTTTGTTTGTTTGAATTAAAAGAAAGAGTACAATAGTTTCTGTAACTTATTACAGTACAAAGGCATAGTAGTAGTATTATTACAGTATTACAGTATATTATTATTACCACATATGAGCCATTATAGTATTGTTATTATTATTGTTATTATTACCATATATGAGCTTTTCATCAGGGATTCGAGTCACATAAAAATTCGACCTAAAGATGTTCTCAGGAATGTATTTCATCCATAACCTGGGGACTGCCTGTACTGTAATCCAAGTTGATGGGATGAAAGCAATATATACCTGCCATTATTTGAATGGAGGAAGCTATCATAATGATGTACATTTTCACAATGAGAAAATAGATGAATGAAACACACATTAACCTGCTTGCAAAGCTATGTGAGTACTTCAAACACTACAAAGCTGAAAGCTCGTTACCATTTCTACCACATTTAATTTTTCTTTCTCTCTGTGTCTTATTAAATGACATTCCTATATAAAAACATCTCGAATCAGAACGTTGAAGATTAACCTTTCAGTCTTTCTGAACTTGCCACTGCAATATCCCATCTATTTTTGTTACATCTATTTCATCTCCATGGTGATTATTTCTTGCAGCTGATCTCTCTCATTTGGATTGCTATTGTTCTCTTCAAATCCAGTCTCACGCCTTTCGGTCAGTCTCCACACCATGACAGAGTGATTGTCCCAAAATGCAAATTGGCTAATATCCTCTACTGGATTTTTAATTTGCTCTCAAATTAGCTCTCAAAACCAGCAAAATCATTCCAAATTATTAAAATCGTGTGCACTATCTACCTCTTCAGCCCCGCCCCTTTCAAATTCCTCTTGTCTTTGTATCTTCCTGCAGCTACACACAATCCTTTCAAATTACTCAAAGAAGTTATTTTCCCATTTGTCTCTCACTCTTCTGATATATTCAACCTTTTGTCTTACAGTGCTACTAATAGGTGATCTAAATCAGTTTGCTACCAATCCATCTATGATGCTATAAGGAGCTTGCATCAGAATATGGATCAGCTATGTACCTAATCCTACAATTCAGTTGAGATGACACTTATATACATATGTATATACATCTACAAACTCTCTCACAGACATATACCTATAAGCACACTTATTTTATGTATGTATACATATTTGTAAATGTATATATTAAATATATGTATGGGCATGTATATGTATATGTATGTATTTGCATGTGTGTATGTATATGTGTGTATATATATGGAGAGAGAGGGAGAAACTTTCTGAATGAAGGAAGCAACGCACTGATTTAGATTATAATGAAAAATTCCTTATCTCCTCTTTGACCAAAATGCCCTTTCTACCATTCTTCACATAGGGAACTGCAGCTTAAATTGAGAAAATCAGATAAGGTTGACATCCTCCAAATCAGGCATCTATGTTCTGCCTATTTGTGCAGTATCTGTGTGACTACTCTTCCTGTTTCTTTATTTCCTTCTTCTTCTCCTTCTTCTTCTTTTATGAAACTTCCTTTTTATACCTGTTTCCCCAGTACAAACAGTGTGCCCTTCACTCCAAAAAATTATCTGAGTCTAGACAATTATATGATGTATTATGTATAACACTATATTAAAGCAGTGTAATCTACAGGTTCTCATGGGACAGTAAACACCAGGTGGACAGTAACTGTACATTGTGTGTAGTTCTTAACATCTGATTCTCCCTATACAATAGTTTTTAATAAACATTGAATAAATATAGGTTTAATGAATGTAACACTTTGATTAATTTTTTAATTTTTCATCAGAGGAAAAGTTCCCCCATAAGAAAGTAAGAGAAGGTTGAGAATTTAACTATAGGTAAGAATAAAAATTTAACTATAGTATAAGAATAAAACCATATACCATGTAATGTTATGTTGTGAAGAAATGATAGTAAACAGATTCTTTGGGGGAAAATGTCCAGTTTTCTAGAGTTTGCCAATTCTTGTTATATAATTATTTATATCGTGGTCAATATGAAGCTACTAATGTGATGTCACTGAACTCAGTTTTGGGAAAAGATGTACGTATTTTATTCACACAATTCCAGTATAAACCAGCTCCAGTTCACCAGTGGGTTATGTTATATGGTTTTATACCATTATTGCTTTAAAAATTAGTCTTATATCTTCCATATATTGTTGCATGTTGAAGATAAGCAAACTCTACCATATATAAACTTTATGAAGTTGACTAAATTTATTTTTATCATTTACTTTTTTTGTTTACTTCAGTTTACTCTCATGATTGATACTTCTTTCTATTTAGGGTACATTTTGCTTTATAAACTTGTTTTACAAACCAAATAAAAAATACATAAAATCATTAAATGCTTTATCATGGATGAATTAGTTTATTTGCTATCCTAAAATATATTTTCTTTCCTTGGATTTTTCTTTATTTGAATTAAAGCATTTGCAATCTGTTAAAGAATTTCAGATGTCTTCACTGGGTTACAAATACTTTAAGTATAGATGAATCAGACACTGGAATAAGAAGAAAGTTACAAACAGCTCTACACACATAGGTACACTTCAGACTTTTTGTTTTGTGCATCACCTGCTGGGAAAAGACAATCTGTATTTTGCAATCACTCACCCTGGAAACTTTTTTTATCTTAGTAAATTCTCAGCACTGTGTCTTCCTTTGACTCAAACTGGCTGAAAAAAGAAGAAAAGTATTGATTTTATTAGGTCTTGGTCCACCTTAGAATGGTGGTAGCTTAATTCTGGGGTCCGCTGGCTGTGGAGTAGTGTAACCATCATTCATCTCCTTTAAAATTAGGAAGTTTTCCTGGCATATCACATTCTCCCTTTCACTAGTCAACGTTTATCTTTACTCCTGTTCTTTGCTGCATTATTTTATGTGCTTTACTAATTTAATTAATGATATTTTACATCATCTACATAAATCTACTTTTCTGAAGATTGGAATGTATTTATCTATCTCTGGTTATTTAAGCTATTTGAAAGCAAAATGTAATCTAGAATTTGATTAAGTCATTCCTTTCCAATAGTTCATGAAATATTTTGAGTATTTTAAGTAGACAAAAGAAAAAAAAAGATTTCATTGATTGTAGGAGGTGCATTCAGTTTGTCAGTTTTAACAGATCTATCTACTGATTCGGCTGATGAAACAGTGCATTCTTTTAATTTGATATCTCATTCGGTGTTTGACCTAAAACCCTCCTATGATTCTAGGTCTCAGGCATCAAAATGGTTTTTATTAAACTGAAACTTTCTTAATGGGTATCAATATCATGCTCAGTCTTGCATTGACTGTGACAATGAACATACCAGTTCCTCTTTGTGTGAACTTAAGCAATCATTTATCTTACCCAAGCCTCAGTTTCCTCATTGTGAAGTGAGAACATTAGGACCTACCTCAGAGTTGCTATGAAAGTGAAATGAAATTCTGTACATAAATGAGTTAGAATAGGTTTACACATGCTATGGTCTTAATAAAGGATAGTCATCGTTACCGTCATGAAGACCTTCAAAAAGAGTGATGTAAAACTATTAAATAAAGACTGACAGATCTAAATGAAAAAAAATTAGCTCTGTTTTTCATTGTAAAGTGGTAAATTGCAGGAGAGTAAGTTTTCTCTGGGGGGAGAAAAATGGCCTATTATCATGGAGGGACGCAGAGGAGAATTTTACAGTGTTGCTAATACCCTCATTCCTTATCTTTCAGGTTTTATGGTGCTTAATTTATAATTACTTGTTAACCTGCAAATATAAATACCATGATGTGTGCCTGAATATGTGTACATGAACACATGAATATTTTACAGTAAAGTGATATATATGTATATAAAAAATTTATATATTCTTCTTAGTGAGTGGAGTTGACATGGTAATATATAAGCTATATTTACAAATGATATGATACCATTAGTTTAAAATATATTTTCTTAAAAATAGTTGATGTATATTTGAAAATCACTTAAGTACAAAAAAAAACCCTGTTAAGTGATTTGTGGAGATCACAGGCAATGATAATAAGCAGTCTCAATTATTCTCATATTAGCCAGAAAACATAAATGCAGGTAAAGATAAATCTCAATGGTACAATAAGAGCCTTTTACCAATACAAAAATAAAAGAATAAGTAGTCCATTAAATTGAACAAAGTAAATGTGAAATTTCCAAAGTAAAAATGGTTAATATGCAGCAGCCAGTGATAGAGAAAAAGGAGTCATGTTTTTAATTAAATGGAACCTCATCTCGGTGATATTTAACTAGGTGACAGAGCTACTGCTTACCCTTTAAGCATCAGTGATCTGAAACTGTCAATGAGGAGTTCATTGGCTATCTAATTGTCTAACCCAGTTAGCAAATAGTTTCTCACAAAGGTCTGTATTTGCCGAAATAACCTGTGTAGTTTTTAGCTTATATGCTGGAATCCATGGTTTTGTTCTCTTTAGGTAGTTAAACTTAATTTTAGATGACATTAGAGTTAAATTTATTAGTAATTATAGTACAATTGATAAAACCCCAGGCAATTGATCCTACAGATATTTGTACTTATCTTTTATTCAGTGCACTGTTTGCAAAATAATTTATTACTGCCTCAGGACAGAATTGATATAATGAAAGCTCTGAATTTAGGATATCTATGAATACCCTTTGGAGACCTCAAAAGCTGTCTTCACTCTTTGTCCTGAGATCATAGTAAAACACACTAATGAAGAAAATGGATTCCTTTTGTTCCGTGAATTCGAACATGAGTGTTTTTCAAATAAATAATTAGAGATGAATTAGAGAAAGAGAGATAATTAGAGAAAGAAAGAAAAGAGAAAAAAAATCATGAAAGGAGGGAAGAGAAAAAGAAAGAAAGCAAAAAAGGAGGAGGAAGTTGAGAAAGAGGAGGAGAAACATAAATAGATGAAGCAGGTGAACCAGAAGCAAAAACAGTAAAAAGAGGAGGGGGGGGAGGGGGAGGGGGAAGGGAGAGGAGAAATTTTGGAATTTATTACTGCTGGTCAAAAGATTCATTTATGGGACAATGTGATTGTTCTAACCAAATTAATCTATATAAATGGCCACTTAAAAATAATATTTAAGCTATCTGTTTTCAAGTGGAATGAACATTTCCCAATGAAGATAAAATCACACAAATTCTCTTTGTGATAAATGAGTAATGTATTCATATAATTACTTGCCCCATTCATCTCTTTATTTTAATGCTTATTTTTATTTGTTGATTCTTACTGGCTTATTACAATACATTATACCACTCAAAATGTATCAACATTTGTATTTCTGTAAACATATTAAAAATCCCTAAATTATTATAATTTCAATTCTATAAATTTTACCAAATGCCAATCTTTACTAGAAGCCAAGTTTATCCTATAATACGAGCTCATAACAATCTCTTCAGTACACAGATACTTAAACAATGTTGGGCACACAATATTAACTTAATTAATATTTGTCAAATAAATACATGAATAAATAAATGGAAGGGAGGAAGAAAATAAGAAATGAATATTAACTCTATGTCTTTTTAGTTATGGAGTATAATATACTTAGTATGTATTATTTTGGTAAACATAACATCAACTGTGTAATATTATTTTATGCATATTGATTTTAGCAGATTTAAAAGATAAGCTTCAGTATCTCCAAATGAAGGTAGAACAAATTAGAATTATACAATCTGAATGTAATTTAATCCGAACATTTTTACAATGTGAAATGACTTAGAACTGTCAGGGTGGAGGGGGAGGAACATGTGGCCTTAAGTTCAGCCTTTTGACTGAATCCAAATTTTATAGAACAAATGTTTTTATTTTTATTAACATATTTTTATTCTCTTGTATTTTTATTTTATTTTTTAAATGAATGTATTTAAAATACCAAAGAATAGAATAAGTTTCAGCAAAATAATCCTCCCCAATTGACCAGCACAATTATTAATAGAACATAAATTAGCCATAGAGGGTAAATTGATGGCTGCTACACTCTATTAGTTCTAACTTCCCCATCTGACTGGCACCACTACCACCACACAAGGCTGGGTGGTAAGAGTTTAAGGGGGTCGAGTACCCCAGTTTGTTATCAGCTTTTGACAACTTTGTTTGTGTTTCTGTTCAAATTGAAATTTTTGAATAGATGCACAGTTTGATAGCATTTTTTAATTCTGTTGGCTTAACAGCCCGTAATGTCAAAGAAAACCAGGAGAATACTGAAGGAAAAAAACAGATTGTTTAATGAGGATTGGGAATTGCAATATTATGTTGTTTCTGCTAAAGATAAGATGATTTGCTTGTTTTGTGATACTGCAATGTCAACATTAAAGAAATCTGATGCTCGTCAGCATTATAACATTCATAAAAACAACAAATATTTTAAATTGGAGGGAGAGGCACAAAAAGTTGTATTGCAGAAATTAAAAGATGAAAAGCAAAAGCAAAGACAATTCTTTGAAGCAGCAATAAGATCTGTAAATATTCCCACTGAAGCAACTTATAAAGTAGCTTATAATATTCAAGACAAAAGGGAAGCCATTCAGTGATGGAGAAATCATGAAATATATTGTCAAAGTTGTAGGATGCTAAGATCCTGATAATGTTTCACAGTACAAGCAACTATCTCTTTCAAGGAGAACCATGACTGATCGGCAGCATGAGTTAGCCTTCAGCTTAACAGAACAACTTCATGCAGTACTTCAAAAGGAAAATACATATTAGTCAATTGCTATGGATGAATCAACTGATACTAGTGACTTGGCCCAGGTTTTATACTTCATTCGGGTCATAACAGAAGATATTTTTTGCTACGAAGAGTTACTCACTTTGGGCACTCTTGCAAACAGAATCCAAGGAATAGTTGTCTTCAACAACTTTCAAGATAAATGCCATGAAGTTGGACTGAATTTGATAAATTTAGTGAATGTATGTACAGATGGTGTACCTTCCATGAGAAGAAAACATGAAGGGTTTATTGCACAGATTTAAAAAGTATTAACAGATTCAGATGCTCTCATTTCTTTCCATTGTATCTTGGATCAGCAAAATCTCTGTGCCAAAGCTGCTATTTTAAGTGGCACTTTGCAACAAGTTATAAGTGTTCTTAACTATATTCTTGCAAATGCAACATGGTATCATCAGTTTCCTAACTTGGTAAAATTGAAGGATGAGGTAGTTAGCGTGGATTTGCTGTATCATTCCAAAGTGCATTGGCTGTCGCAGGGACAGGTATTAGCCAAAATTTTATTTCTGTGAGAACAGAGAGCTACATTTTATGAAGAACATAATCAGCAATGTGAATTATTGAAAGAAGATTTTTATAGGAATGCACCATTTCTGTGTGATATGTCAAATCAAAACAATTTGAATATTTCTCTGCAAGGTAAACTCAGTGTATATATGATATGTGGCAAAAAATCCAAGAATCTCAAAAAAAGCTGTTTTCTCAAAACACTTCTTCAAAAGGAAATTTTGGATGAACATTTTCCTCAGCAAAGGTCATTGATGAGCAGGATGATATATGTGAATCATTTGAAGAATACCCAGCTATTACAGACCCATTGATTAGAGGATACGATGAAAGTTTCACTGACTTTCAGACTCATGACAGCACACTCAAATTAGCATTTCAGCCTTACCCAGTTGATATCACCAAGGCACCTAAAAAACTCCAGATGGAATTTATTGAGCTCTTAGTAGATGACATTTTACTTTTTTTTTTTTTTTTTGAGACAGAGTCTCGCTCTGTTGCCCAGGCTAGAGTGAGTGCCATGGCGTCAGCCTAGCTCACAGCAACCTCAAACTCCTGGGCTTAAGCAATCCTTCTGCCTCAGCCTCCCAAGTAGCTAGGACTACAGGCATGTGCCACCATGTCCGGCTAATTTTTTTCTATATATATTTTTAGTTGGCCAGATAATTTCTTTCTATTTTTAGTAGAGACGAGGTCTCGCTCTTGCTGAGGCTGGTCTCGAACTCCTGACCTCCAATAATCCACCTGCCTCGGCCTTCCAGAGTGCTAGGATTACAGGCGTGAGCCACCACGCCCGGCCAGTAGATGACATTTTAAAGTCATAGTTTGATGCTAAGAAAGATCCAATTGAAATATGGAAAAATGCAGAATACCCACGCCTTCGGCAACATGCCTGAAGAATGCTTTCTTGCTTTTCAACCACTATTGCTGTGAATCTATATTCTCCTACCTAACCTAAATCAAGACACCTTTAAGGTCACAGATGACTGATACCCATCTAGAGGCTACAGTGAAACTGCAGACCTCCATGCTGCAACCAAATATTCAAATACTTTCCAACAAAAAGCAGACACAACAAAGCCATTAAATGGTTAGTCAACTTAAAAATTAACAAATAGCTTTCTTTTTAAAATTATTATGTACATATTAGTTATATTTTTATAAAATTATGTACATTTTAAAGTGTATCTATTTGAAGTTTATTGAATGCAGCCTTAGTTGATTACAGATAAATTAATGGGCCTTCCAATATGAAAAGTTTCCCCACCCCTGATTTAGAATCTCTTATTTTACAGTTCTCGTTATTGTTGAGTAATTTTAAGTGATGAATGAATAAAAAAATGTAGATGTTGAAATATTCAATTGGCAAATTAAAATATTGAATATTCTACACAAACTCACAAAATTAGTGGACTATGAAAAGAATTTGAAAACTTATGTAAACTATTTCCATGGACACAACAGTTTAAAAGCTCGGTGTTTTGTCTACTTGCAAAACATAAAATTATATTTTAGTTCAGTATTTTTGGAGAAAGAAAGGCATTTTTATATACTATTTTATTTTTCCCACAATAGACTACTGTGAATAGTGCTATGATGAACTTGGGAGTGCAGTTATCTCTTTGATATACTGATTCCTTTCTTTTGGATACACATCCAGCAGTGGATTACTAGATCATATGGCAGTTCTATTTTAGCTTTTTGGGTTGCATCTTCACTTTGTTACTTGTTTGCTTTGCTCTGCAGAAGGTTTTTAGCTTGATATAATCCCATGTGCCTATTTTTGCTTTGGTTTCCTATGCTTTGGAGGGTCTTACACAAAAACTCTTTGCCTTTAATGTCCAATGAATGGGTCCTGGAGAGTTTCCCCAATGTTTTCTTCTAGTAATTTCATAGTTTCAGGTCTTACATTTAAATATTTAATCCATTCTGATTTGATTTGTGTGTATGGTAAAAGAGAAGGATCCAGTTTTATTTTCTGAAAATGGATATATTGTTTTCCCAGTGCCATTTATTGGAAAAACTATCCTTTCCCCATTATATGTTCTTGGTGCCTTTCTTGAAAATTAATTGACTATAAATATGTGCATTTATATATATGCTTATGATTCTGTTCCATTGGGCTGTGTCTGTTGTTACGTCAGTTCCATGCTACTTTGTAGTATATTTTGAAGTCAGGTAGTTTGATGCCTCTAGCTTTGTTCCTTTTGTTCAGGATCGCTTTGGCTATTGTGGCTCTTTTGTGGCTACATATACATTTTAAGTATTTTTTTTTCTGTGAAGAATGTCTTTGGTAATTTGATAGGGATTGCATTGAAACTATGAATTGCTTTGGGTAGTATTGTCATTTTAATAATATTAATTCCTCCAATAATAAGCATAGTATATCTTTCCATTTTGGGGCCTCTTCAATTTCTTTCATCGGTGTTTTATAGTTTTCCTTGTATAGATCCTTCACTTCTTTGGTTAAATTGATTCCTAGATAGTTTATATTCTTTGTAACTGTTGTAAATAAGATTGCTTTCTTAATGTCTTTTTCAGATTGTTAACTGCTGGTGAGTATAAATGCTACTGATTTTTGTGTGTTAATTTTGTATCCTGCAACTTTACTAAATTCATTTATCTGTTCTAGCAGTTTTTTGGTGGAAGCTTTATGTTTTTCTAAATATAGCATCCCCATTTCATTTGTTAACAACACCAATTTTACTTCTTGAATTCCAGTTTAGATACTCTTTATTTCTTTCCTTTGCCTAATGCTCCAGCCAGGACTTCTAGAACTATGTTGAATAAAAGTGGTGAAAGTGGGCATCCCTATCTTGTTCCAGATCTTAGAGGAAAGGTTTTCAATTATTCCATGTTCAGTACAATGTTAGCTGTGGGATTTTATATATGGCCTTTATTATTTTGATGCATGTTCCTTCTATACCCAGTTTGTTGAGCTTTTATACCATAAAGACATGTTGATTTTATCAAATGCTTTTTCAGCATCCATTCAAATGATCATATTTTTTGGTCTTGGTCTTGTTAATGTCATGTATCACATTTATTGGTTTGCATATGTTGAAACATTCTGTCATCACTGCACGAATCCCACTGGATTATGGTAAATGATGTTTTTCAATGTGTTGTTGAATTTGGAGTACTAGTTGAGGATTTTTACACCTATGTCAAAAGTGAAATTGGTTTATAGAGGTTTTTTTTAGTGTGTGCGTGTGTGTGTGCTCCTGTCTGGTTTTGGTATCAGGATAATGCTGGCATAATAGAATAAATTTGGAAGTATTCCCTCTCCTTCAATTTTTTGAAGAGTTTGAGTAGAATTGATATTTCTTTTTTAAATGTTAGGTAGAATTTAGCAGGGAAGTCATCAGGTATGGAGTTTTCTTTGATGGGACACTTTTATTATGGATTCAATCTTATTACTCGTTATTGATTTTTTGAGATTTTCTATTTTTTCTTGGTTCAATCTTGGTGAGTATTATGTGTCCAGAAATTTATCTGTTTCTTCTAGGTTTTACACTTTGTTGGTGCATAGTTGTTCAGCATAGTCTCAAATAAGTTTTTGTATTTCTGTGGCCTCACTTGTTATGTCTCCTTTTCATTTCTGATTTTATCTTTTTGGGTCTTCTCTTTTGTTTTTTTCCCTTAGGTAGTGTAGCTAAAGGTTTGCTCATTTTGTTTATCTTTTCAAAAAAATCAACTTTTTGTTTCACAGATCTGGCGTTTTCTTTAGCCTCAATTTTGTTTATTTCTGCTCTGATCTTTATTTTGTCTTTCCTTCTACTAATTTTGGGTTTCATTTGTTCTTGCTTTTCTAGTTTCTTTAGATGCACCTTTGGATTGTTTATTTGAAGTCTGTCTACTTTTTTGATGTAAGTGTTTATTACTATCAATTTCCCTCTTAGTACGGCTTTTATTATATCCCATGGATTTTGGTATGCTGTATTTCCATTTTCATTTGTTGCAAGAAATTTTTAAAATTTTCTTCTTAATTTCTTCACTGACCCATTGGTCATCAAGGAGCATAGTGTTAAATTTCCATGTGCTTGTGTAGTTTCCAACATTCCTCTTATTATTGATTTCTAGTTTTTATTCCATTGTGATCAGAAAAGATACTTGATAAGACTCTACTTTTTAAAATTTGTTGTGACTTGTTATGTGGCCTACAGTATGATCTATTCTGGAGAATGTTCACGTACTTATGAAAAAAATGTCTATTCTGCAGCAGTTGGGTGAAATGTTCTGTAAAAGTCAGGCATATTTCGTCTACTATATAGTTTAACTCCACTGTTGCTTGTTAATTTTCTGTTTGGATGATCTGTCCATGACTGAGAAAGGGATATTATAGTCCCCTACTATTATAGTGTCACAGTCTATCCCTTTAGATCTATTAATGTTTGCTTTATATACATTGGAGCTCTGGTGTTTAATGCATAAACATATATAATTGTTATATCCTTCTGCAGAATTGACCCATTTGTCATTATGTAGTGATATTTTTATCTCTTTTTATAGTCTTTGACTTACAGTTTATTTTCTCTGATATAAGTATGACTATTCCTACTTTTTTTGGCTTCCAGTTGCATGGAATATCTTTTTTCAAACCTTCACTTTTAATCTATGTGTGTGTTTATACCTGATGTGGATCTTTTGAAGGTAGCGTATGGTTTGGTCTTATTTCCTTATCCATTCAGCCACTCTTTCTTTTATAATAATTTGAGACCTGAGTCCACTTACATTCAGTGTTGTTATTAAGTAAGTACTTACTACTTCCATTTTGTTGCTAGATTTTCTGGTTGTTCTGGAAATCCTCTCTTCCTTTCATCCTTTCTTCCCTTCTTACTGTCTTTTTTATTTCTCTAGTTTAAGCAATTTTTTTGGTAGTATGTTTTAATTTGTTGCTTTTTATTTGGTTTTGTTGTTGTTGCTGTGGTTGCCACACGGCTTAGAAAAATCATCTTTATATACATAACAAGTTATTTTAAAGAGATGACAATTTACCTTGCATTCTTGCATTACCAAAAAAAAAAAAAAACAAAGAAAGAAAAAAATTAAGAAAAAATCTACACTTTATTTCCATCTCCTCTACATTTTGACTTTTGACTTTTTTCAATTTACATGTGTTTATGTTGCCTATCTCAACAGTTTGCCATAGCTATTATTGTTTTTGATAGATGTCTTTTCAACTTCATACTAGAGTTATTAATGGATTGCATACTGCAATTACAGTATTAGAATTTAATATTTTGATTTGCCTGTCTACTTACTTTTACCAGTGGGATTTCTACCTTCAAATGTTGTCTTTTTGCATATTAGTGTATTTTTCTTTCTGATTGAAAAACTTCCTTTAGCATCTTTTGTAAAATATGTCTGGTGGTGGCAAATTATCTCAGTTTTATTTGTCTGGGAAAGACTGTATTTATAGTTAAAGAATAGCTTTATTGGTTACAATATTCTTAGATAGCAGTTTTGTTTTTCTTTCAACACCTAGAAAATGTCATCCCTTTCTTTCCTGTCTTGTGTGGGTTCCATTGAAAAGTCTGTTGCCAGATGAATTGGAGCTCCATTATATGTTGTTTGCTTCTTTTGTCTTGCATATTTTAGGATTCTTTTTCCTTGAACTTTGGGAGTATGATTATTATATGCCTTAGAAATTATTGGGTCAAATCTGTTTGTTGTTCTCTGACCTTCCTGTACTGGATATTTATATGTTTCTTGTAATTTGGAAATTTATCTGTTATTATTTCTTTAAATAAGCTTTCTACCCCTTGCTCTTGTTCAACTTCCTCTTGACCACCAATAATTCTTAGATTCAGTTTTTTGAGGCAATTTTCTATATCTTGTAAGCCATCTTTGTTCCTTTTCTTTCTTTTTTTCTTTTTTCTCCTATGACTATTTTCAGTAGCCTGTTTTTGAGCTCACTGATTCTTTCCTCTGCTTTATTGATTCTACTGTTAAAATCCTCTAATGAGATTTTGAGAACAGCAAATCTATTTTTCAGTTCTAAGATTTCTCTTTAATTTTTTTCGTGACTATTTCAATCTCTTTGTTAAATTTCTGAAATTATTTTCTCTGTTATTTTGCAGATCACTGAGTTTCCTTAAAACTGCTGTTTTGAATCCTTGGTCAGAGACCTCACATATCACCCTCTTTTTAGGGTCAGTCATTTGTTAGTTTCTTTGTTTGGGGAGGTCATTGTTCCCTGTTTGCTGTTGTATCTTGCAAACGTATATCTCTATTTTTGCATTAAAGTGTTAATTATTTATTTCATTCTTCTCTATCCAACTTGTTTTTCTTGGATGTGTTTGCTTAAAGATTCTTTCTAATTTACCTGTTGAATATCTTTTTCTCCCCTCAACTCGGTCACTACCTCTTTTATGGCACTAGATGGCACCTTAAGCACAGGTTTGCCTAGGCTCCATAAAATATTGGCAGATTGCCCATCTGGAATGGAGGAGGTCCCAAAGGGGATATTCCTGCAGTGTGGGAAGGCTGGCAAGGGAGGTTTTACCCAGGAGACATGTGGAACACACGCCTACAACATGGTGCTGTTGAACAGCCACTGTGATTTGGTATCTCTTTTGGCTGAGTTACGAAGCAGTTTCCAGGGCTGGAGATGGTAATCCCATCTCCTCTCTGTTTCTGGCTGTCCTCAGGGATATTTCTCCATGAAGGCATTGATGATGATTCTCATGATTTGAGGCAGGAACAGTTCTCCTGTCAGAGAACCCAGGATGATGGGGAAGCTGATTGTCCACTTTGATATCACCTTTTCCAGTGTAAAAACCTTGAGTCGGGGAAAATTTTCTATGCATTTGGTGTTAGGCAGATTGAGGGTAGAGCCAACATGGATGTAGATATACTATTCTCTTACCATCTTCTCAGAGTTCTTTCATTTCTCTCTAGCTCCAGAAACTGTCTCCTTTTATTTGATTTCTGAAATATCGCTGGTGACAATCTTGGTGCTATATATTTGTTTTAGGTTTTCTCTCTGAGAAGTGAAGTCAGATTGCTTCTATACCACCATTTTGAAACCAGACATGTTTTTGTTTTCTTTTTACATGACTTCCTTATCTATAAGTCTTCCAGTTAACCATAAATCAGTTTTTGCTAAAACCTTTTCAAAAAACATGGACATGATTTATTTGAAACCATACTTGCTCTCAGCAGACATCACTAATGGTCTGAGTGTTGAATAATAGCTCACGGGAATAGAAGTTAAGAAGGATAATCAGCCTCACAGAAGAATGAGTGGTTCTCAGTGTAATATATAATCATGAGTTTTTCAACTTGGGAGTCCTTCGCTATCCTTATTAAGCTTGGCTATTGGAGTAGTGTCTTGGGAGTGAGTCTTAAGCATTTTTTTAATCTACTCTCTCTGTGGTTAATTAAGTCAATTCTCTTGTCAGAGAAAATATTAAGTCATCTAAGTATGATTATAAATCAAAGCCACAGTCTAGGCTATTTCTATTAGCAATCAAGTTGATATTTTGATCAAAAAATGACACCTGTTATTATTTTTCAATTGTTTCAAACTTGAAGGAAGAAAGTGGAATCCTCTTCACCCAAATTAGAAAGCGTACACTCATGACACTGAAGAGGAAAATAAAAAGAACTATGCTATAGAGCTAAACAAAGCAGGCAGAATTCATATGAGAAAAGGTAAATCTAAGTGGGAAAAATAGTACCACATTACCCATGAAATAAGACACCAATGGGGCATGAAATTATCACAATAAGCTAAGAAGAATAACATGAGTTAAAGAGGTTTTTAGTCTCCTTTAAAGGAGCTCTAATATTATTTGTTAATAGAAATATGACAAGAATACATTGGAGACTATGAAAAATGATTAACTATGGGAATGGGGCCAAGGGCAGAAAGGGTGAAAGTTCATTTTCTCAATATATGTTTTTATTCAGCTTTCTTTAGAGCCATGAAAATGTATTGTATGGTAAAAATAACACTAAATTTAAATGAAAAAAATAACTAAAACACATCAAACACATCAAAGTGGCTCTAATTTGACGTGACTTAAATAACAATATTTGTAGGTAACTTAATTTCTTTACACTTATGTATTTTTGTCTGCATGCCTTTATTTATGCTTTTAATTTTTTCATCCTCCCTACCCTTTAAATCATTTCTTGGAATTCTTGATTGCTTTGTCAAAAAGCAACTCATACTTAATTATTTCCATAATGGTAATGCTTTTTATTATTTCTTACAACACTTGAGATAAATTTGTATTTTACTTTGTGTAATAAAGATTTTCCATACATAACTTATTTTTCCTAAAATAAATAGTAATTAACAGTATTTTGTTCTGCTTTTGGATATTTCAAAAATTTAAATGCAGGGATTGTTTAATGTATGCAGGGAAACAGACCAGAGAAATATACGGGGCAATCAATTGGCATTGATTTTGAAGCTACAGAGAACCTGGATCCAAGGAATATCAGATACAATAACTTTTGGCTTTGTTTCTTGCTTTCTGCATTTTTCACAAGTGTCTCAGAGCAGTGTTTGCATAATTACTTTTCAAAGTTTTATGTATGCCTCAATCTCATGTTTTCTTACAAAAGATTTTTTCCATCAAAGAGACCACTACAAAATACCTCTTGAAAATTCTGTAGGAATGTTAACTATATGTTGAATACTCTTTGGAAAGCTTACTCAGGTATTGAAACACTTTCCTCCCATGTTTTAGGTAATTTGGTAAGATTTTCTACTTTCCACTTTTTAACTTTATTCACTTTTCTCTTTTATAAAAACCAAACCTCCAGTGACTAGTAGTGCTCTTAATGTCTGTTGATCAAGAGGCATACAGAGTGGATAGAGATGGTGTTGTAGGGACACTGTGGGTATTGTTTCATCAAAACATAGGAGCAGTTATTTATCAGTTGTATAGAAATCTGTTTAGTAAGCTTACTGATAGCCAGGTACACCTCCTTTAAAAATAGATGTTATTATTTTTATCTTCCTAATGTATTTTTCTTCAATTCTATGTCTGTGTTTTTTAAAAAAGGAAAACCTTGCCATAAGAACTTATGCACTTAACAGATACTGCCAATTAGAGGCATTTTGTGGAGTAGTTACTCCTAAGTGTTAAGTTTTTATTTGGTGCTGAATTTGATAACTTCTACATTTTAGTGACCAAGTCAGATGTTATATTTTAATGGTTCTTTCTGAGTCTTATGCTTGCGATGAGTAGTAGAATTAAATATATTCAGGATTTGTAATGAAGTCTGATGGGAACAATGTATTATGTTTCCTATTCACTGTTCTTATAGCAAGCCTTGGGCTTACATATTTCTTTGAAAGAAATAATTATCTTGTTTGCTGTAGTTATGATGTGGCTTACTACAGGTATGGGAGCATGAGCTCTCTCTCTCACACACACACACACAGAAAAGCATATTAATACATAAAATAATATAGAATATTTCTACATCCTGGAAATAATCGTCTTATTCTCAAAAATTTATATGGTTATTATGTTGTTCTGTTTCCTTCTTTAAGCAGTGAGTTTGTTTTATGAGAATATAATATTGAAAACACAAGATATCTTTACATCTCACTATTGTACAAATGTATTATATTTGCTAAAAGCTAATTGCATACCATGCTAGCCTTGCCAATTAGGTAGAAGTGACTGAGACATGTAACTAAGGAGGTTTAATAAATAAGAAAAAGACAGATTAAAGCAAAAAGAGATTATCTGCATTGTGAGGAGTAGTCTAGTCTGCTATGGCTACTAAGATTTTTAAAATAAATTTGTTTTTTACCATCCATTATATATACTTCTACACACAATAGTCAAAGAAGCATTTACTTATTATATCTGCAATGTTTTCATTGAAGTCTCTGCGTTTTGATTAGTGACTTGAGCTTGGATTTTAAATTTTATTTTGGTAATTCTGTGATTATATAATGTATACATTTTCACCTTTATGGGCTCTGCTCCATATATTGTCTGCTACATTGTAGATAGATGAGCTCAATTGAGTTAGGCAACTTCAAGACATGTCTTATTAAAATATTGTTTAAAATGTTTCAAATTAAAGATAAATGCTATTTTCATGGTTTTGCACATATTATAAAACATTACTATTAATACACAAATGTATTATATAAATGCCCAGTACACAAGGTATGGGGGAGAGATCGTGTAAGGATCCTGAGAATCATGAAGCCTAAAGAATACCAAATACGATAAACCAAAACACATTTTAATCTAATTGTCAAAAGTCAAAGACAAACAAACAAAATTAAAGGCAGCAAGAGAAAAGTGACTCATCACATCAGGAGAGACTTTATAAGATTATCAGTGGATTTTTGTAGCAGCAACATCGAAAGCCAGAAAAGAACTGTTATGATATTATTAATGACATGCAGGAGTCAAGAGGTCTGGTGTGTTGTAAGCTTTTTAAATGAAATTTAAGCCAAAATAGTGATAAATATCAATCTCTAAATTCTCACTTCAATGAATGATCTGAAACTCCGGGATATTCTATGTTTTTATTGAAAGAATCTCTTGTGTCTTTGCTCACAGGCCTGCGATAGCCAGAAAATAAACTGCAGTTGGTTGAATCATATTATCAATTCAATTTCCATTCTTTCTATCCTTTAATGTGACACTTGGAGCATTAATAGGCAAAAACAAAGACCCGTATTATTAGATTAGGGCTACCTGAGAGGGTTTAGAGGGTAGAAATTTCCCTAAAAATGAATCCATCTGAAGGTTCTCAGTGAACCTCTTGTATCCTATGAAGCATCTTTTCCATCTTATTTGATACATCGTGGCTCTCCTGCTTGAATGTAATTTACTTCCTTGCCATCAAACTGAAGAAATTTTCTTGCAGTAGAAAGTGAATAATATCCTGTGACCCTCTGCCACTACAACCATACTGCTATAGAAACTCCCTTTTTACGGAGAATCAGTATCTTAGGATATTTTCTTATAGTGTGTATTGATAACAGTGCTTCTAAAATATATTTTATCAACAATCACAGTTAAATTAGTTTATTTTTTACTCAAATCTTTATACTCTCAGCATTCTTAAATTTATTATCAATGTGGATGTGTTTAGCCCGTGATTTTGTGATATGTCAGCTTAGCTAAGCTGTACTACATCACCCTCCCTTTCCTGTGTCCAGATAGAGCAAGCTACAAAAGATATTTTTTGAATGTTTTGTTGTGCAAAAGTGAAATAGTCATAGTGGACAAAGGAGTGAGACATTAGCTCACCCACAATGGCTCTTGTCTGCCAAATCAGTGTGTGTGTGTGTGTGTGTGTGTGTGTGTGTGTGTGTGTGTGAAGAAGCCTGTTATAGTCTCAACATAAATTTATATAAGGAATATTTTTATGTATCCCCAAAATGACCTTTGATCACACTTGGATTGGTTGTTGTGCACTGAATAAGGTGGAACATTCAAAATTTCCTGTGGACATCAGATACTGATTTGGAGCAAACAAATTCCATGGTATCCAGAATACCATTAAGGCTCAATGGTAAGAGTGAGCACTTGATTGAAGAGCTCAGGTGATGAAATTTTTTATGTTTGTTTCATTTTGTTTATCTTATTTCTCTTCTCTGCTTTATGTGCAGTTTTTGATCTTACATATGATTGATTTTTTTCTCCATTTTGATATAAGAGAAATAATTGAAGTAGTGTTTTTTAGTTTTTACTCATCGGAGGACATATTTTAACATTACAATTCTGTTATAGGGATAAATCAACATGCTGACATAGTGTCTGAGTATAAAGTGCAGGAACCTTGATTAGTTCACAATCACATAAGCCAACACATTGATTTTAACCTGTTAATGCCATTCCTGGATGTAGGAAACGCTAGGTGCAATAGATGACTTAGGAAGACACGTATCTGGCGGACTGTGAACAGATTTATCTCACGTAATATAGCAGCCTGATATGTTGTGTAGTTTTGGGAATGTTGTGGCTTAAGTAATGTAGAGTTACTCCTTTAAAGAAAAGAACATGTTGATGAAGTTTATCTTGCCTAATATTAAGAAAAATACACAATGTAGTAGACTTCTTGGAATTATGAAGGCAAAAGTTGTTGTCTTTGGCTGTTCTGTTTTTACTCATTTCCTATATGTCCGCAAACCTATCAGCTTTACATAGGGCTCCGATAAACAGAAGGTGTTATCCAGGTAAAGTAAGGAGACAATAGTCTACAGTTAAGTCTTTATGATTATCCAGTGCATTAAATTGCCTGTGAAATTCTTTATAGACTATAGCAAGTCACAAAATTAGAGTCAAGGACTCTGGATTTTTGGAGCAAAGGTATTTCCCTTTTAAAAATGGAAAAACAAACAAACAAACAAACAAAAAAACCTCTTTTTTAAAAGAGCTCTTGCTATTCCTTTCTGAGAAAGACTGAAAAACTGGCTATAGTTTTCAGGAAATTAGAGAACTTTACCTGCCTGCCTATCAGAAATTTAACATTATCTGATATGATTAGCCATATAAATCACATGTGCCCAGTAGCATTCTGTTATCTAGTAAAAGAGTTATACAAAAGACCTAAACAAATTTGGAAATTTCAATTGAATTTCAAGAACAATTTTCTCACCTTCCAACTTATCTTCCCAATCCTGTCATTCTGCTATTTCTTCTTTAACCTACAGCTAAGATTTTATGTGTGCTTTTTGACAAATTAATAGATCAAAAAAAAAAAATTCCAAAACGTGGTTTATCTTTATTATCATGCCATTAGATTCTGCATAATGGGTTCCCAGATGACTAGGGAGAAGGAAAACTTCACAGTGAGCAGAACTTCACCTACTATATTACCTTTCCCACTGTGCCTGAAAGGAGAAATACTAGAAAAATTGTTCTACTCCAATTTACAGGAGGGAGCAAGGGTTTTATTTCTGAAAGTTTACAGGTGTATTTGTCCACTTTAAGACTCATTAATGATGTTCAGTCTGGAGGAGGATTTTTATAACTGAGGAAATTAAATACAGCAAAGCACTCATGGACATCAGGCAGCCCCAAGGGCTTCTGCAATTGCCTCACGAGGCAGATGTGGTGGCAGTTTCCTGGTTATGTATTTAACCATGAGTTCAAAAATATGGTCTTCTATTCACCACTAACTTGGTTACAAACTTGCTAAGTACCCAATTTTCCAGCAGCAACCATCAACGCATAGCCACCTGCTGTTTGAAACTAGTACCAACTGTTTGAACAAAAAGGTAATAAACTATTAATATGAGTCTGAAAGTTGCAATTTTCTTTTACTTATGCAATGACATTTCCTTCAAGAACCTAAATGTAGGGAATGCTGGGTTTACTAGATGACACATATTTGGCAGACTATGAACTTAAATCTCATGTAATAAGATCAAGAAAAGATCCCAATTTCTTGAAGGTCTGTGGTGAAATGTGGGAGAAGATATCACTCAGTATTTTATGTGAAATTATATTGCTGGGACCCAAATTATTTCTGCTTGGACTACATAATTTTATAGCTTTGTGTTTGCTTGTTTGTTGGTGTTATATGGAAACAGCTGCTGCAGCTGTTAATTTCAGAAAAGGGAAGAATATTTGAATGGATGTTTTAACATAGAATACGGTAACTGCATTAGACCTCACTCTATTTCTCTGCCTTTATTTTAGAAAATTTCTATTTTTTATTATACACAGAATTATGTATTTGGTCCATCTTTGAGCATAGTCTCAGAGTGTAGATCAGTACTTAAATGTGTATTCAATAAATTAATATGACGTACTTCTTGAGAATTGAAAATTCTCCTCCTAAGAACCAGTTTTTATGCCTATGAGGGTTGGTGGATAAAGGAAGATTAGGATTATAGCCACCAGGTCATATTCATAATCACTATCCTGTTTTGAAATCTGTGGATCATTTCTTGAATATTATCTATTAGAAAAATTGTTATTTTTTGTACTTTCCAATTCTTTATACAGAGTTGTTTGTATCTGCTTAATCTGTTCAATTTACCACAACATTTAATAAATTTTTCCAGATGTGTAGGAATTTCAGATAAGCCTCCAGCTGGTACTCCTTTATATAAAGGATTAGATGTAATTATACCAAAGAGAAAGTCAGCAGTAAATTCAATATTCTCCTATTCCATAGAAAATGAATTTTTAATTCTCAAGAAATACATCATATTAATTTATTGAATACACATTTAAGTACTGATCTACACTCTGAGACTATGCTCAAAGATGGACCAAATATAGAATTCTGTGTATAATAAAAAATAGAAATTTTCTAAAATAAAGGCAGAGAAATAGAGAGTGAGGTCTAATGCAGTTATTGTCTTTTGTCTCAAAACATCTATTCAAATTTTCTTCTCGTGTGACTTCCTTCCCTTTTCTGTGAGGGGCAGAAAGCTATAACAGAATTTTCCCCAATTCATTTTCAGTTGATGATCCAAATATGATTTAGGTTCTACATCAGATGCAATCACATTGAGACTTGAAATTTGAACTAAGATAAATAGGATATGGGCATATATTTTATCAATATGGATTGTAGCAAATGTAGCATGGTCCTGGAGCCAAAATCTGTCTCTGCAGCTAGCTGATTTAGCAGAAATAGCTTCTTGATAGTAGAAAATGTGGCATGGTGTAGCAGCTATAATGGCAGCTTCCTGATTTTGCATATGACATTTCCAGATTGCAGAACAGTGATACTTTTTGAAAAACAGCAACCGAAGCTAATTTAGCAGTTACTGAAGTAATCCTATGAGGTAAACAATAGTTCTAATTTGAAAACTGGGTAAAATTTTGTTAAGTGCCAAAATTCTGGGCCAGACTCAGGAGTCATTACTTCTCTTTATCTCAGTTTTCTTTTCTGTAAAGTGGGCTAATGATGGCACCTATTTTGTAGAGTTGCTGTGGGAACTAAATGAATACATGCACACACCCTCGCATGTGCACACACACATGCACACATGTGCTTGTTACATAGCATATAGTATACCGATATTAATTGTGTTGCTGCTGAAACTACCCTTAGCACAAATCAATAATGGGGTGCAAGGTGAGAACTGTGATAAGGGCCTAGCTAAATATAATGGTAATAATTAGCCACTGTGCTCCTTGTTTGCTTCTCTATAATTGCCACTCTGGAGCCACATAGCTGGTGGTCATAAAGATTCTTAGCTTTCTCCATAGATGACATCATGACATCACGTTTTTGAAACCTAGAGGTAGTTTCTGAGATATCTTCCCGGTCCCGCACTCCAGTCAGACTGCTGACCCACCCAGACTAGTGGCCCATTCCGATGAACTGACTCAACTGGTCTTGAGTCAGACCACCCAAAAACCTGGTCAGCAAAGAGGACAATTTCTACAACCCTATGGTTCCACCCAAACCCAGCCAATTAGCAGACTCAATTGCCTGTGGCAAATTATCTTTAAAAACCCTGTCTTCCAAATTCTGGGAGAGGCAGATTTGAGAAATTTCTCCTGTTCCCCCACTTAGTGCTATGTGGAATAATCTCTTTCTCTGCCTTTAGCCCTGCTGTCTCAGGTATGGGCTGTTTCTTGGCAGCATGCAAACAAACCTGGTTGAGTGGCAACACTGCTGCTGCTGCTCTTGCTGTTGCTTTGGGGAAACTTTCTTTGAATGAATTGAAGAGATATTATTGACAAGATATGTATATGGTTGAGTGACAGTAAATTGCCAACAGGTAGTCAAATGTGATTTTATGACAGCTAGAGCTCTGTTCCCTCCACATCCTTGTCTTTCTCCTTATATTCACCAAGAACATTATAAACTAAATAATATGCTTTGGATCTATCACCAATATTAATTACCTAAGAGGGAGACTGATATCTTTAGAGAAATATGAGTTCACCCATAAAGAGAATTGCCATAATATAGACATAAGTGTTTAAAGAGATCCCCACACAAAATAGAAATGTTGGAAAAACCATACTGAGAGCATCTTGAAAAAATCATAATAATAAACTGCAAAGAAATAATTAAGGGTATTGATGATATGACATAGGAATGAATTTTCATAAAATGGAACCAAGTGGAATATGAGCCACATGGAAGAATTAATTAAAATAAGTACACAAATCATAAACCAAACAGTAGAACAGATATATTAGAAAAACAAATTATTGAGCTGAAGAATTAGAATGAAGAACTCATAAAATACATCAGACAGTTTTAATAAGTAAATCATTTTAAGAAAAAATGTGCTAAAATGCATGAAAATTATAAATATTAAAATCTGGATAATAGGAGTTTCAGAAGGAAATAGAAACAAATGGAAGCGCAAAAATATTAGTGATGGCATATTTCACATAATCAAAAAATGATAAAAGAACACATTAAAGGGATTCACAGTGTGCTAAACAGGATACAAAAAAATCCATACCTATACCTTGAGAAATTTGCAGTCACAATGAAACAAAAATCACACTGAAGGGGAAAAGCTTTTGAAAAATACTGGCTGAAAAAATAATAATAATGAAGCAACATTTACAAAGCATTAAGACTTCAGTCTCCATTTAAATTGTCATTTTATGAAAGGCACAATGAAAATATTATTAACTACTTCTCTTATGCTTTTCACCAAGGAAGACTACTTGAAAGCAATTTTGGAGGAAGGTTGAAAATTAAAAGAATAATGTAGATGATGCTGGAGAACGTAGGTAAATTAAACATAATCAGAGTCAAACAAATGTAAAGCAAAACATGTATCTGCAAAACTCAATATAAAATTGTAGTGTCATGAAACTTTTTACCTTCATAGGTAAATTGCTTTTAATTCCTAATGTGCAGCAAGGCTGGAAGTCTAAGTGTGTTTTTTTTTTCAAAAAGAATTTGTAAATCTAGGCCCATATCCATAATGATGTGGGGTTTGAGGTTAGTTAATGGTAAAGCCCATCATAACCCAAACAGGAACATTAACTTACAATAGTTCTAGGGGGAGCCCTCAGGTGCTTTGCAGAGGCAAAACCAATATCCATGAAGTGAAAACCCCTTAACTCAGCCTCAAAGGAACCACCAACTCAGTCAATCATCAATTTATATGTAAATTATAAAAACTCAGAAAATGAGCCAAGTGAGAGACAAGAGAAACAACAACTGAGTTTATATGCAAAAAATCCTAAATTGGAAAACTACATCAATGTACACATTCCATTAACACATTAGAGGATAAAAATCCCAATAAATGAACAAATCCTCAAAATCGTATCCCATTCATAATAATTTCTCTTTATGTGCTTCAGCTAGTAAATGGCAATTACCAGTGTCTTACAGCAAACACCATCTCAAGTCTGAACCATTGGAACCATTTCTTTAAATCAGATTTTAGACAAGTCCTTCTTGACATTTAATGCTAGAAGTCATTTTTAAAAATAGTTGAGAATTAGTCAATAGTAAAGCAAAATAATTTATACTGACAAAAAAATGTTAAAACAGTATTATTTATTCACCCACATAAACATATTTGTTATTTGGTCCATATTTCAATGACATAAATTTCAGCTTTCATAATTTTTCCTACAGCAAATAATTTAAAAACACTTTAGGATTTTATGTAATTCCTGAGGAAAAAAAAACCTCTTTATGTTGTTCACTTTTAACCTACATAGTTTTTAGTAATTAAGATCTTGTTCTACATCTGTGATTTACATAATCCCAGTACCATTTCTCAGATATGGTTATGCTATTTATATTACTGCATAACTGCTTGCTTTTCCAATAGAATTTCAAAAACAGTGTGCAGACAGGAGAATAAAACAAAATATATATATATCCAAATACAAAAATAATAGTCTATTATCATAGTCTTTTGTCCTATGGTTTAGCTTTTTTTAGGCAAAATGCATATTACAACATTTCTCAATCATTCTTGTTATTGGGAATTCTAGAAATTAGTTGCTTTAACCTTATTTTTTTCTGTTTTATTTTAATCACTGAGATATAGTTAACATAGCAACAAATATATATGTCAGAGAGAAACTATTCCGTGGTATAACAGTTATATTGCCTTTTATTACAATTACAAATAAAATTTAAAATTCCAATATATGTTTGTAGGATCAATGAAACTATTTTAAAGCGTAGGAAGAGAAAAATCTGTGTATCTCTAACTTACACATGGATTTGATTCAAACACATATTTTTAAGATGGCTGATTCATGCTCCAAATCTTTTCTTCTGAGCTAGTGCTTGAAATGAAGTTAGCCCCCAAAATCGATATACCATATTATGGAACCTGCGTAATGTAATTTCTTTAGTGGACTCAGAGAAAAATATGATTAATTGGCTGGGTGCCGCCCAACCAGTTTGCCCACGGCCCAAGAGAAAGCCAGTGGTGCTCGCCGAGACGTGGTTTACAGCAGGCTTTACGGCAGAGAGAGTTTTTGCGGCACAGAGCTAAGCGGGGAGACGGGAGAAACTTCTCAAACCCGCCTCCCCAGGAATTTGGGAGACAGGTTTCTAAAGACAGTTTGGGTAGGCAATTGAGTCTGCTAATTGGTTGGGTTCAGGGCAGAACCATAAGGTTGTAGAAACTGTCTTCTTTGCTGACCAGGCTCTTGGGTGGAGATCACAAGACCAGGTGAGTGAGTTCCTCCGTGTGGGCTGCTGGCCTGGGAGATATCTTAGAAACCACCCCTAGGCTTCAGAAAGGGGATATTATGTACGGAGAAAGCTAAGAATCTTCATAACCACCAGCTGTGTGGCTCCAGAGTGGCAATTATAGAGAAGGAAGCGGGGACAGTGGCCAATTATTGTCATTATTTTTAGATAGGCCTGTGCCTTCTTTTTAGCGAGGCCCTTACCACAGTTCTCTCCTTGCACTCCTTTTTATTTATTTTATTTATATGTGAGGCCGGTTTCAAAAGTTATTTAAAAATTGCCACGAAACTGATTAGATCATTCAAGAATTTTTCGAGATTGATGATACTTATTTGATATGCCTAATTTTACTTAATAATTTTCATATAATTGAAAAATATTTCAAAGTTCAGTATGTAGATTATGATTTAGATTTTTGTTCAGTTATTAGCGAAATAAATTTAGATTTAAAAAATAAGTATTTTCCTTAAGTAACTGGGGAAAATACGAAAAGACTGGAGATCTAAAAAGAATAAATAAAATATTTGTGTACAGATGAAAGAGAAATAACCTGAAATTAGCTGACTCGGGGATTAAAAAGAAAAAGGGAGACTTTTTTTCCCCTCCATTATTTATAACTTTCCTTCTATTTTATTTATTTACAAATGATAATTTAAAAGTAAGATTTTAAAATGAAAAGACATTATCAGCCTCTGACCCCTGGTTTAGGCCTATTATTGGAGATAACAATTTTTAAAATTTTTAATTTTTAGTTATCTGATAATTGCATAACTTTGAATCATATATATTTTTCTTCTAGTTTTTGATGGTAACATTCTTTAGAAATAATGCTAACTTATCACTAAGGACTGTGAAGAATGAACTAAATTTCCCACTTTGGCATTCAACTCCTGATTTGTGTTAATTTTGTTATCATTATACACTGCGAAGTTTTACAACACTCACCTCTAACTTACATTAGCACCAAGGGTTTAAATATAACGATACATTTTCCAGCATCCTGTCTGCTAATTATTATTATTTTGGCTTCTTTCCTTTTTTGAGACTTGGCCATATTTGCTATCAGTATCTCTAGTTGGTCTGTTTTTCTACATGATTACCCATAGAACAAAACTATTGAAGATTATTATTTCATTTCCCACATTAATAAATCATTAGTGAGAAAACATTAATGAAGTATTTCATGTTAACAAATCATATTTATATTATGTTAACATATAATATATTAAAATACTAAAAACTTTTTATGTGTCATTAATACAAAACAACCTCTGTATTTTTAATTCAATTTTAATTCAACATTGCATTTATTCTCAAATTATAATTGTAGATGACATGTCCTATATCCTCCCTACTGGGTGTCACAAAGATATACCACAGATTTAAAAATGCATTAGCATAGATTTACTAAGCACCTTTGATATGGTTCACTCAGGCTTATTTAAGTCACTGTTACATGGCTTAATTTATAAATAATACTAACAAACTTCATAGTTATCATTGTCTCCTGCTACAAAGTGATACCAGTTAGAGAGTTTTCAATTTTTCACAATCTGCAAATAAAAGAATAAAAAATTTCATAGCTGACTCACTCTGAAAACAAGTATATTTTATATTTACACATATTTTTTTCAGGTCATGAGAAAATAAGTTTGTAGCTCATATTATCCTGCAGAACTAGCCTGAAACTTGTCTCCGCATCCATTTGCACTTTTTAATGTAAACAAATGGTGCAAAAATGCAGGTTTACTTAGGTAGGAATGAATATTTTACTTACAGCCTTGCCCGAAATCTCTTCAAGCTATTTCTGAGTGTGAGAAATATAACTGTGTTTGACAATATTCTAATTTCTTAAACTACTACATTCTAGTCATATTTGATTATATTTTTGTCTCAAAAGAAGTTAAATTTATTGACTACTTACCTTGTCTGGTTGGGCTAATAATATTTTTTTGGTACTGGGTCACATTTTATAGAACATGGAACTCTATCCATTTAAGATAACCTGTCTAGGGTCATCTATAAAATGACCTAGACTTCAGATGTAAGATCAGTGATTATCTCCTGTTTCTGTGATCATTGCTTCACTTACTTCTTCTTGGTCAAATTCTGAAATTTATAATTTCTTAGAAAATTTCTCATTTCATTTATACTGCCTTTATAAGTGCATTGGCATAAGTTGAATAGAATTCTCTATTATAAAATTTGCAATCTCAAGGTGGCTATAATTTTGTCATTGCTCAAACTCTTTTGTCACATATCCTATATTGATTATGAAATTTCATTTATTTTTATGCATTTCAAAGAAATGCCTTTTAATATTGACTATCGTATATATTAACATGTTTCTTAGGACTTTAGAATAAATACTTGACACCCTTTGGAATGAGAGAAAGTATTGATATTTACCTTCCAAATCTCTGATATATCTTTTTGAGGCACTGGATGACAGGGTGGTATATGCCTTTGGTGTGTGTGTATTCCTGCCTTTTTTGTTTGTTTGTTTTGTTTTTCCCCAGAGAAAGAATGGTTGGGGGATTTCTTGAGTGTGTGAGGCACTTTGCTATCTAGTCACTGGGTGGGGATACTCCATTTATCCTTCATATTATAGCAGGCTACTTGGAACTTTACTCTCTTTCTTCCACCCTAACTCACATATTCATTTTTCTGCTACCGTCAGGATCAAGGAGGGTAGGGATCAAGAATATGCAGGGTGTGATTCTTGGAATCATACTGCACATGCTTTAGTACTCCTGCTCTTGCAACCTTTTCTCTTTCCTGTATCCACACCTACTTATGAAAAGAACTGTTGATGCCTCTGGCACACCCTACTAGTTATCAATCCAATATCCATTTTGACCTTCTTCATTACTAATAGAAACTATAAAAACTTCAATTTAGTTTGGAGAGGCAATGTGTAAAGCTAAACAAAGGAAATGAAAACTATATTTCAAAGAGAGAGAGATTGCCATAGGACAAATTTTTGGCCAAAGAGCTGCACGAAAATAGAAAGCCTGTTTATATTTTTTATTATTATTATTATGTTCCTCCTTTTCTTTTCCTTCCTTCCTTCCTTCCTTCCTTCCTTCCTTTCTTCCTCCCTCCCTCCCTCCCTTCCTTCCTTTCTTTTTTTTTGATAGCGTCTCTTTCTGTTGCCTGGCCTAGAGAGCAGTGGCGTCATCACAGCTCAGTGCAACCTCAGACTCCCAGCCTCTCATGATCCTCCCACCTCAGCTTCCTAAGTAGCTGGAACTACAGGCATGCCATCATGCCCAGCTAATTTTTTTATTTTTTGTAGAGACAGGATCTCACTATGTTGCCAAGCTTGTCTTGAACTCCTGGCCTTAAACAATTCTTCCACCTCAGTCTCCCAAAGTGCTATGATTACAGGTGTGAGCCACTGCACCAGCCAGAAAGCCTGTTTAAAATAGGGTCACCTGACACAGGCTTCTCCTCTTTTCTATGTCCATGTCCTTTTTCTAATTGCCTACGACATGATCTTGGTTCCTGGAAATAGAGGTATCATCCTGAGACCATAAGACAAAGATGCAACACTAATGACAGGGGAACAAAAAAATATGAGAAGCCTACCACATGATGAAATCATGAAATCCTGGTGCTACTGTACCAGCCTTATCTCTGAAAGTCTTGTCTTGCAAAAAAAATAAAATTCTTATTTGTTTAAGTTATTGTTCAAGTTTTCTGTGTGCCACAGCCAAATGGAATCCTATGTTTTCATACATAATTTTTCTTTCATTGTCCAAAAGTTTTCTTAAGGTTTAATTCACACAAGTTAAAATGTATGTGGTCAAAATATGCAATTTGATATTTGTTACATTGCTACAATTGAGTTAATGAATGTATCCATCCCTCTAAAAGTTGCTGACTTTTTATTGCTACCTATCCCTTCATGAACCCCATTCCAAGACAATCATTGATCTTTTTATGTCACTGTATTTTAGTGTAGAATTTCATGTAAATGCTTTCCAAAGGAATTGTACAATGTTACATTCTCAAACTGTGTGTAAGAGGTTAAATTATACCATATTCTAGCTAAGACTTGGTATGGTGAGTTTTTTGATTTTAGAAATTTTAATCAGAGTGTAGTAGCATATCATTGTGATTTTAATTTGTGTTTTTCTAATAAATAATGGTACTGAGCATGTTTTCATATCCTTATACTTTTTTGTTAAAGTATCGGTTGCAACATTTTACCTGTTTTCTAATTGGCATGTTTGTTTTCTTATTAATGAATCTTGAGAACTCTTTATATATTCTGGATAAAATTCTTTTATTAGGTATAAATTTTGCAAATATTTTTTTCCAGTCTGTGGCATATCTTTTGATTTTCATAACAGTGTCTTTTGAAAAGTAGGTTTTAATTTAGATTAAGTCCAAATTACCTTGTTTTTCTTTTATGAATCATGTATTTGATGCTGTATCAAGACAATATTTGCCTAAATCATGGCCACAAAGATTTCCTCCTATATTTTTTCCCACTTTTTTAGTTTTGGTTTTACATTTGGTGTACAATCACTTCAATTTAATTTTTCTATATGGTGTACAGTATCGATCAAAATTTGTTTTTCAATATATGAAAATCTAATTTCCCTAAACTATTTATTGGTAAGACTGTCCTTTCCCCATTGAATTTACTTTGCTCCATTGCAAATGATCAGTTGACCATATATAAGTGAATCTATTTCTGTAGTGTCTATACTGTTGTATTGATTGCTAGGATTTTAATTGAGATTGTGTGAATCTACAAATCAGTTTGAGAAAAACTCTCCTGCATACCTCTACACTGTGTACTCTAGTTTACTTCGCCTGTTTGGACTTTCAGCTCCAGTTTCCTTAATTTAAAGAAACCACAAGACTGTCTGAATTTCTCCTGTCTGCTCCATGGACTAGAAACTTTCTCCAAACGGTAAGCCAGGACAACTCTAGAGTTCAATCTACTCTGTTTTTCCTCTCCCACTGAATACCATTCTTTGTTGTCTGATGTCCATTGTCTTGAGAACATTTGCATTATATTAATATATTTTATCCGTCTTACTGTCTTTAAGTTGGGAGGGTAAATTTGGTCCCTGGTACTCTATATGGATCCATAATACTTAGCATTCTTTCAAGCATCTAACACTGGACTTTTACTTTTCAGGAATGTTCCATATGTTTTCCCTATTTCTGGGATTCCCCAGATTTCTTGTTCACTAAGCATTGGATTTATAGCTTTCTATAAAATCTATATATATGTACTTTTTTTCCTATTAGTACCATACTCTTAGTAGGCCAGGGTAGCTAAGGTTTGTGCTCAGCTCATCAACTTGAAGTAATAGATTTTTATGCAAAATAAATAATTCAAGGTGAGAATTCAACTATAGATGTCAGATCTCAAGGAATTACAATAAAAAAATATATTTGACAGCATTCTTCTTTTGTGACTTTATTATGATTTATTGTTGTCATTTGATTAAGAACTCAGCAACATGAATGATGCTGTATGTTGCAAAATTGAAAGTTGGCAAAAAATAATGGTCAAAATATTTTTGTTTTAGATCCATATCTGTTACTAATTATGTATGTGATATTGAATGATTCACTTAAGTGCTCTGGATCTGTGTTCCTGCTCATGAGAATGAAATGGTCACTAAATTTCTGTCCAGTACTAACTTAGTAATTTTCTAACAAGCAGTGATTAACAATCATTTTGTGGGTGAGATCTACATGGCTTTCTATTCTCCAACTCTAAGACACTTTCCTATATAAAGATACAGATCTGTTGTTTTAAATGAGAGCTAGAGAACATTCAGAGTTTTTTGCCACCAGTTTTATAATTTTGTTCATTTTTTTTCCAGCTTATCTGATCCATTACTTTTCCTTTTCAAACTCTAACTACCTTGGAAGGACTTATTATTTAATTTTGTTCTATATGAATTGAACACAACATATTACATCTCTAAGGAGATATTTGAAATCTTTTTTTCTGATTGTGGTGTATAAGATTGATCCCTTGTTAAAGGGATTTCAAATATTGGTTGGAGAAAAGTTACTTTGGGATTAGAAGAGTTTCCCTGAGGCCAATAAAACCATGTCATGTAGATCGAATTTACTTTACTTACATGCAGTATGACTCTTTTCTGTTTTGAATGCAGAAGTCAGGGCTTGCATTATAGTGATATACTATTATAAGATTTATAGTCTCATGAATATTGTTAATTTGGGACTCTATAACTCAACAGATATTTAGAAAACCTAGACAACATCTAGATTACATCAAAAATAACACTTCAGAAAACAGAAAAGCAAATATGTTAAAAATAAATTTAATCTATAGGAAGAATGACAAAAATGGAATCAGCAGGAAATAACCAGTAGGAAAAAAATGAAGTTGCACTTTGACATTTAAAGAGCTTGGAAGTCATCATGTGCATCCCTACAAAAAGAAAGAATTAGATAAAATGTAAATCAGTGGCTTCTTTAGACTCATCAGAAAACTGAATTTGTAGGAATAACTGCCAGCTAAAAATAGAAATATGCATATCCTGAGAGAAACACCCTAGATCTGCCTACCCGGATATGAAGTTGCTGGAACAACAGGGTGTATACTTCCATTTGTTTTATTTCTGCAAATTCCATCAGATTCTCATGGTGAAGATATAAGAAAGATCCCCTCTTGACTACTGCGGTAGAAGAGAATGCTAATTATTGTGGAGTGGACCATGAGATTTCTCCATCACAACAGCCTAAACTCCAGAAAAAACACTTTTATAATACCTTATGACAGTTAGAGGAAAGTCATTCCTGCCACTCCAGCCCTTACTATTTTTCCTATAATTAACTAAAAGGAAAAAGGTAGTCAGTAAGGGTCAAAACTTCAAGGAAACATGGTAGCCAGGAGTTGAAGTCAGTGGGAAAAACAAAATCCAAACAAAACTAAACTATACCACTGGAAAAACATTTGTGAAGGTCACAGTCGTGAGACATAGGATCGTTTAAACACAGATTTAATTGGAAGATTATAGCATGATCTTCTTCCATATATCTTTCACCACACCAACAGGGTGCCAGTTTAATAACAGGTGATTACAGTTGAAAGAGCTGTAAAACTTAGACTATTTCTGAGGAAGAGTACTTATGGATGTCCAAAACCAAGAGAAAAGAGAAAAACAAAGACATTAGAGGGAATTAATGACTCTGACACCTACAGTTCCAGGAAACGTTTATGCAGCCCAATTCCTAACACATTAAAGACCTTTTTAACTCAGATCCTTAAGCAGGTACATCATGCTCAGCTTTAAACAAAACGGTACAAGACATGCTAAAAGACGAGAAAACACATAATCTGCAGAGACAAAGGAAGCACTGGAACCAGGATCAGGTATGGCAGAAATTTTGGAATTACCAGAATGAAAAATTAAATTACCTAAAATTAATGTATTAAATGCTTTTATGAAAAATGTAGAAAATATTTGAGAACAAATGAGTAATGTAAGCAGAAAGACAGAAACACTAAGAATCAAAGGAAATTCTAGAAATCAAAAACATTATCTAATGAAGAATGTTGATAAGCTAAGCATTAGACTTCACATAGCTGAAGTAAAAACTAGTGAGCTTGAAGGTAGATCAACAGAAACTTCTAAAACTGAAATTCAAAAAATAAATACATGAATCAAATAAAACATTCAAGAATTGTGAGACAATGCAAAGGTGTAACATCTGTATAACTGAAATTTTGAAAGGAGAAAAAACAGAAAAGAAATATTTGAAATGACATACATCAAACTTCAGATTCAGAAAACTCAGGGAATATGAAACAATAAATACCAAAGCATAAAACATCACAAAAGTAAACAAACAAAAAACCCAAAAGGATACACACCTAGACATATTATTAATATATTCAAACTGCAGAAAAACAAACACAAAGATAGAAAGAAGCCAGATTACAAAAAAAAAAAACCTAAATATATAAGAATAATAGGAGCCTCCACATCAAGAGCCAAGCAAGAAAAAAGAGAAGTCAGAAGCATTTAAAGTGTTGAAAGAAAAGAATCAACTTAGAATTTTCTATCCAGCAAACTTCCCCTACAAAGTTGAGGAGAAATAGTCTTTCTCAAACAAACAAAAACTGAGGAAATTTACCTCCAGCAGACCTATCCCATAAGAAATGTTAATAGAAATTCTTCGGGCAGAAGGAAAATGACATAGGTCAAAAATTATATTTAAAAAGACCATGGGGTAGGTATAAATGAAGGTAAAATAAAATCTTTTATTTTTCTTATTTGATCTAAAGGATTTATAAATAATGTAATAAATTATTTATAAATAAAGGATTATTATATAAAGTAATAATAGTACCACTGTATTGGGTGACTATATCATATAGATAAGTAAAACAAATGCAGCAATATCTCAAGTGATTGGAGAAAGGAATTAAGAATATTATGGTGAAAAGAACCTGTACCACATGCAATATAATGTTATTTGAAGGTGGATTTAGCTTAGATAAAACTGTTTATTATAAACTCAAGGGTAGCACCAAAAAGTTTCAAAGGAAAGTGCAATAAGTACGAAAAGAGAGGATAAAAATGAAAATGTATAAAATGGTCAATTCAAATCAGAGAAGGACAAGAGGGAAGAAACAGAACAAATTCAACATGTGGAAAACACAAACATTGCCGGTACTAGGCTAACAATAGCAAGGATACTTTTTAAATGAATGGTCTAAATACACCATATGAAATACAGAAGTTGATAGAATCAATGAAAAATAAGATTCAATTATGTATTTCTTACAAGAAGCCCACTTTAGATATAAAGACTCTTAAAAGTGAAGTGATGAGGAAAGATACATTATGCTAAAATTATATGAAATAAAGCTGGAGTAAATATATTAAGTTTGGACAAATCAGACTTCAGAAGGTGGAACATAATCAGTGATAAATGCAGTATTATATAATGATAAAGAGCTCTCAATTCTCTAAAAAGATACCATGATTCCAAACATTTATACAGCACTATGGCTTGCAAATACACGAGGCAGAATTGACAGGAGAAGTAGACAAATACACTGTTATATTTGGAGAATTTCACCCTTTCCTATCACTAATGGTTAGGTCAAGTAGGCAGAAAATCACTAAGGTTATAGATGACCAGAGCAGACTATCAATCAACACTACCTAATTTACATTTATAGAAAAAAAATCAATACAATTAATAAACCTCTAGCCAGACTAACAGGGAAAAAGAAGATACACATTAACAATAATAGAAATGACAGAGGGGCTATCACTACTGATCTCATGAACATTAAGAGAGTAATGAAGAAATACTATGAATAATTCCATGCCTGCAAATTTTACAACTTAGATAAAATGGACCAATGAATTTTTGAAAGATGCAATCTATTAAAACTCACACAAGCAGAAATAGATAACCAGAATAGATCCTGAGAAGTTCAGCTCCTGGCCAAAACAAACAAACAAACAAAAACATGTGATCTTTCAGATCTGACCATAAGCAATTACAAAAGCTTACCTGGCAGGCGTCACAGCAGAAAGCTGTCCTCCCCACAGCAGACTTAGTGCACAGTCAGGGTGTTGCAATTTTGAAGGGAGTTGCACTCGAGGACTCTGTTGCTCCCTGACTGGATATGCTTTTATGAGTATCTGCATTCTTAGCCCAGATGTGTTCATTGTGGAAGCCTTTTTCTCTGGGCTCTTGGCTGAGGCCTTCCTCAGGTTGCCTCTGTTGAGATCTACTGGAGGTAGGAGGTGGGTTTGCAGACACTTTTACTACTCTGACCCAGTACTTGGTAATTTTCCACTCTGAGAGTTTTCTCTACTCCCTCCTCCAAGCCTCAGCATCCATAAAACTACAGAAGCTTTTTGTTCTTATCTCCCTTTTTTTTGTTTGTAAACAATAACAATTTTTTATTGTTTTCCTTATTATTTTTAATTTCAAAATATTACGGAAATACAAATGTTTTTGGTTACATGGATCATATTGTGTTTATAATGCTTGAGTCAGGGCTGCAAGTGGGCTTATCACCCAGATAGTGTTCACTGTACATGTTAGATAGGTTTTTGCCCATTCCCTCCTCCTCCTCCCCCTATTGATTTCTACTGCATATTACTTTTTCCTGTACACATGTATCCTCATTGGTTAGTTGCAATTTAATAGCAAGTATATGTGATGTTTATTTTTCCATTCTTTAGATACTTCATTTAGGATAATGGTCTCCAGTTCCAACCAAATTGTTGCAAAAGGTGTTAATTCATCCTTCTTTATGGCTGAATAGTATTCCATGATATACATATACCACATTTTGTTAATCTACTCATGAACTGATGAGCTCTTGAGGCAATTCCACATCTTTGCAATTGTGAATTGTGTGGCAATAAACATTCAAGTGCAGGTGTCTTTTTGATAAAATGACTTCATTTTCTTTAAGGTAAATACCCAGTAGTGGAATTGCTGGATCGAATGATAGGTCTACTTTCAGTTCTTTGAGAGCTAGTACTAACTTGCAGTACCACCAACAATGTATAAGTTTTCTTTTCTCTCTGCATCCGTACCAGCATCAATTGTTTGGGGACATTTTAATAAAAGCCATTCTAACTGGGGTTAGGTGATATCTCATTGTGGTTTTAATTTGCATTTCCTTGATGATTAGTGACACTGAGCAATTTTTCACATTTATTGGCCGTTTGTCTATCTTCCTTACTGATTTGCTTGAGTTCTTTGTTGATTCTGATTATTAGCTTTTTACCCTCCACTGTACTGATAAGCCTGACCCTCCATTGGTGAACTGGCCCATCTGGAAATGGAACAGGGACAGTAGGCATTTTCTCTGGATTTAGCCTCTTGCTTATACTATTGCAGTAAGTGATTAAAGGCTTTACTGTTATTTTAGTTTTGGCATGATTTTGCTTTAATTGACTACTGGCAGCTGGTATTCTGTCCAGCTCACTCTGTCCAGCTCAGCTGAGCTCTTGACAGCTCTATATCTAGTAAATAGATTTAACCAATAATTAATAACCTTCAAAAAAGAAAACATTAAGCCCAGATAGCATCACTGGTAAATTGTCACAAACTTTTATGAAGGAAACATAATTTCTCTACAATCTCCTCCAGAAAGCAGATACAGAGAAAACTTTTCCTGACTCATTGTACAAAGCTAACGTCACCTTAATGTGAAAACCATATAAAGACATTACAAAAAGTAAAACTACAAAACAATATTTCTCCTGAACTTAGACATGAAAAATCTCAATAAAATAATAGCAAATTGAATCAAACAATGCACAGAAATAATTATACCCCATGAACAAATATAATTTATTCAAAGAATTCAAGGCTAGTTTAACATGCAAAAATCAATATTGTATCAACAGGCTAATGATGAAAAACATGATCATATTAATTGACATGCAGAAAAAGTATTTGACAACATCCAAAATCAATTTTTGAAAAAGATTACAGCGTACTAGGATAGATATCTTCCTTGACTTAATGAAGAATATCTAAATAAAACCAATAGGCAATATCATATATAGTGAAGGCCAGAACACATTCTCATTAAGATCAATAAATGTGATTCAGCACATAAACAGAAGCAAAAGCAAAGACCACATGATCATCTCAATAAAGGTAGAAAAAACATTTGACAAAATGCAATGCAATTTCATTTCATATAATTACCCTCAACAAACTAGGCATAGAAGAAGCATAATTCAAAATTATAAACCCAGATATGACAAATCCATAGCTAACATCATACTGAATGGGGGAAAGTTGAAGGCATTCCAACCAAGAACTGGAAGAAGACAAGGGTGCCCACCGTCAAACTTCTATTTAACTTAGTGCTGGAAGTCTAGCCAGAATAATCAAGCAAGAGAAATAAATAAAGGGTATCCACACTGGGAAAGAGGAGGTCAGCTATCCCTTCTTGCTGCCAATATGATCTTACATCCTGTAAAACCCCAAACTCCATCAGCGGACTCCTGGAATTGATAAATAAATTCAGCAAAGACTCAGACTAGATGGTCTTCAACAAATGAATAAGCAAAATAATACAATGGAGTACTATTCAGTGTTCAAAAAGAATGTTCTGGTGAGCCATGCAAACCATGGATGAATTTTAAATGTATATTGCTACTCTGCAAAAGCTGCATTCTGTATGACTCTATATGACATTTGGAAAAGGCAAAACTATAGAAACATAAGCAGATCTGGGGCTCGAAGGAATAGATGAAGCACAGGGAATTTAAAAAAATTAATTTTTAATTTTAGAACAGTTTTAGATTTGCAGAAAAATTGTGAAGATAGTATTGAGAGTTCTCACATACTCCTATACCTAGTTTCCCCCACTATAAACTTCTTATATTAATACGGGTTGGGTCATTTGGTAAAAATTAATGAAACAATGTTGATGCGTTAGTATTTACTTAAATCCATACATTATTACAATATTTTTAGTTTATTATTATTTCAGAATATTATGGGGGTACAAATATTTTAGTTACATATAATGCCTTAGCCTTGTCCAAGCCAGGGCTACAAGTGTGCCCTTCCCCTATACAGTGTGCTCCACATTCATTAATTGTGAATTTACCCAGCCCCACCACCCCCCTCCCACCTGACCACCACCTAGTGAATATTGCTACCATGTGAGCCCCTTAGTGTTGAACAGTTAGTACCAATCTGATGCCGAGTACATGTGATGCTTGTTTTTCCATTCTTTTGATACCTCACTTTGAAGGATGGGCTCAAGCTCTATCCAAGATAATATAAGAGGTGCTAGTTCATCATTGTTTTTTGTAGTTGAGTAGTATTCCATGGTATACATATACCACATTTTAGTTTTTAATTTTTTTTTTCTGTTCCAGGGACTCATGCTGGGTATTATATTATATTTAGCTGTCATGTCTCTTTAGGTTCTTCTTGGCTATAACAATCCCTCAGACTTTTCTTTCTTTTCATGACCACAGCAATTTTGAGAGTATTGCTTAGATATTTTGCAGAATGCTCCTGAAGTAGAATTTGTCTCTTCTTTTCCTTTTCACTTTGTTGTGTTTTGATGATAGATGATACTAGGGTTATGGGTCTGAGGGAGGAAGTCACAGAACTAAAGTGCCATTTTCATCACATTATATCAAGGGTGCATACTAACAAAATTATTAATGTTGATGTTGACTTTGATCACCTGGTTGAGGTAGTGTCAGGTTTTTCTCCTGGATAGTTACTCTTTTCCTTATCCCTTTTCATAGCATACTCTGAATGAACTCTTTACATTTAGGAAGAGGTAGTTATAGTCCACCTCCCTGAAGATAGGGTACCCACATAAATTATCTAGATTTCTTTTATCTCCTCAATACATTTATTTATCAAATCATTCACTTACCTCATTAGTAGTTCTTATATATTTATTTTATACTTTGGGCTATAATCCAATACATTATCATCATCATCATTATTATTTTGCTCTCATTATTCTTGTCTTGGACATTGGGAGCTCTTTCCGTTGACTTCTGTGTTCCTTTAATATAACCCCATGAATTTAGATTTATTTTGAGCAGTTCCTCACTTTCTGGCACTATGAATTGTGTTGTGTTTCCTGCCCTGGTCCTGTAATCAGCAGTTTCCCCAAGGATACAAGGATACTTGGTTCCTTTTATTGGAAAATGGTATTTGAAACTAAGGTTTGCATACTGGATGTACCCATTGCTATTTAGCTATTGTTGTTCCTAGGCCCTCTCAGCTGACCATGTGAAGAGATATGTGTGTATGCTAGACTGTATACATGCACATATCCGTAAATATTACTATATAAAGTCATCTGTATCTTTATTAAGCTAAATTTGAATTCATAGTGATTTCTCCATCTCTAACTCATTACCAGAGATTATTCTAGGCTCATCACTTTGCTTTCCTCTTAATTCCCACTGCAACAGTTAGAAATATGTCTCCCTTCATTCTCTGTCCATCATAGTATCACACATAATAGGATATTGTAGGGGAAGTTTCTATATAGTTTACATATGAGATTCCTTGAAATGGGATGTTTAGAGGAGGTCCACATAGTGAAAACTTGATGTATGGTATATAGGAACTCTCTGCATTTTCTCCTAAACTTTTCTGTAAATGTACAACCACTCAAAAAGTTAAAAAAAGAAGATTAGAGAAGAATGGGCATTATTATAGATTTTGCTTTCTTCTTTTATACTTAATTCAAACATATTCCAAGATTATTATATGTTCTTAGAAAGGTATTATTGAATGGAAGCATAAAGTATTCTATTTGACAACTATGACATAATTGTTTAACTCTATTTACATATTTAAAAATATTTGGTTGTTTTAAATGTGGTGGCATTACATGTAACAATCTAATGAGCACTTGTAAGAATATATCTTTGGTCATACTTTATATTATTTGATTTAACTAAATGCTAGAAGTGGGAGTAACAGAAGACAGTATTTGGAAATTGTAAATTTTATGTATATACATTTAAAAGAAAGTTTTAGCTTGTTGTGATGTTATCTGAGGTTAATGTGAATTGAGCCCACTTTATCCTGGAAAACAGTTTAGTATCCTTTTTAAATATTTGCATATTTTATATTTTATGCAATTAGATTTCTATTGTTTGATTACATTGATGAGGTTGATAATTGTTTCTACATCTATCAACCATTTCTAGTCATATTACTATTCATTGCATCTCTTAAATCTTTATCAATCTCACATTCTACTATTATTCCTTTAATGAAAATTGCTCTATTGCTTCTTTATGAGTTTTTCCAGAGCTTTATTTTCATTAATGTATTCATTAATGAAATGTATTTCGTTCGTGTTTTGATTTTCTGAGAGATTTAAGTAAGATTTTCACATTAATTAGCAGAATTAAACATAATTCTGCCAAAAAGAAGAAGAAAAAAGAAAAGGTTGAGTAATCTAATAAGAATTGGTGTGAGATTGTATTTTATTTAATTAGATACTATTCAGAGCATAATTCTTTATATTTGCCAAATTTTACACCTTGAAAAAGATGTAAAAGCCATTATACTTAAAGAATAGCATAATATTTCAAGTCAGATCTTATTCTCCAAGTAAACTTTGTCAATAACTAACTGTTTGGTCCTGAACAATTTATGTAATTTTTCGGCGGTTGGGGAGCTTCTTTCTCATTTAGAAGGAAGAGCGGGTTTATTTACAGCACCTACCCTCTAGGCTGTTGGAAAGGTGAAACTACAAAAGAAAAACAGGAAACCTTTCCCTCAAATAGAAAGCACTCAATAAATGACGTTTGTGGCATTGCTACTGATGATGACAATGATGACAAAGGCTAACATGACACAAGAATTATTTTTTCCAGCTATATTGAGGTATAAATGGCAAAATTATATAAATTTCAGATGTACAACATGATGATACACAAGAATTCTTGCACTGTAGCAATAATGCATTTAAGATAGTCACTTTCTTATTTTTATACAATACTAAAACAAGGTAGAGTTTAGGTGACTGCTTGTCTCATAGCTTGTAAGCATCAGAATGAAAAAGAGTATTGGTTCTGTTTTTGTTCCATGTCCTTCTCCTCTACCACAGTTCCACTTATATCTCAGAGCAAGTATTATATTTGAAGGTTAACTATGCATTGTGTATTTACATGACCATAGCTTATTTTAGATAATTTCCTTGCTGCTTGAATAATCAGACCCAGAAAGTTGATAGTTCTTCATTTTTGGGTCACTGTACTATAACACCATTTCTATTCTACTTAACATTTCAGTGGTTACTTCTGTGATGACATGGCAAGTCCTTATCAAATCCACAGATGATTTCCACTCTGAGGGATAACTACCATTTCATGAAAGACTGAATCAGGATAGAATGCATTTTTTAAAAGGCAGAATGCTTGAATATCAATTACCACAGAACAATACAAACAATGTAACAATATATACATCTTACAAAATAATAATTTACATTTATAAAAAATGAGGGTGGGATAAAGAAAGATAGGTAATTAGAATTGGGTGGGGGCCAAAAATACTTGCATGTTGACTCTATCATTATTTTATAATGACAATATGAAGTGCTGCTAAAAGCACAAAGTCAAGACAATTGTTACTGGCTAGATATTTTTTACAAATTTGTAAAATCTGTGTCAAAGAACTTGGCTTAGCTGAAAGTGATCATAGTGCTTAAAGGATATATTATTGATTGATAAGCACATTGTCATAGTGAGAAACTAAGAACATGAAATGAATTTGGGATACTGTATAATTTCAAAACTTCATTGCATAAACTTTATAAAATAAACATGGCATTTACAATATAAAAATAAGAGCACTTTATTTTATACTAAATATTTTAAGGCATATAAATATAATTAAGTCAGAATGATTGCCTTTAAACTGATTATAGTTAGGAAAGTAAAAAAAAAAAAAAAAAAAAATACCAGGGGGAAAAAAAAAAGTCAGTGTAGCATCATGATTAGGACCATAGACCCAGGGCCTCACAGTTTAGGTTTGAATCTGGTTCTTTAACTTACAAATTATGTTACCACTGTCAATTTAGGTTTTAGCACTTGGCTGTGACCTAAATTTAATAGACAAAAAAGCTTGTTATATTTCTGAGAGCACTCTAGTTTCTAAAATATCTGAAATAAAATATGATAACTCAGGACCTACAACAAAACTTGTATCCTCAGATGTCTATGTGCATCATGTGGGCTAAAAGCAGTTGCTCAGAACCCACAGAGGAGGTATTTTATAAGGTCCCTTTCAGATAGAGCAACAAGGATAATGCAGAAGGCAAAACCTCCAGGAGGGCAGAGTCAGGGTCTTTGGAGCAGAGTCAGGATCTTTGGAGAATAAGAGTGCTATTCCCAGGGAAAAGGTCTTATGAAGGGAAATCTCCTGCCTCCATCCTCACTTAATTTTCTGCCCACAAGCATTTCTGAATGTCAAAATTACTGTAGACCAGAACTGTTCTCTTTTTTCTTCTTCACTTATCCAAACAAAGGTATTTATTATAAATGTATTAATCTTGTTCCATCAATATCAACTAAATATATGATTAACTATAAGAAGAGAAGCAAATTCATACTTTTATTTCATAGGGATCTAGATCAAAGGGGTACCAATCTAGTCCTGATGAAGTGATAACGGATCATACCCAAAGTTTCTGGATTTTAGATTTGATGCAATCATGTTTGTATTAAAGTAGGCTTTTGGATAGCCTCCTTTGGGGAAGAGGTGGGTATATTTTACCTATAGTGATAAGAAAAGTGGATTGTCACCAGAATTAGTGCAGTTCATCGAGTATTTTTCACTTTTGCTTTCTGGGTACAAGAATGGAATTCCTAGCTTCGTTAACCTTGGGTGGTGCCCAAGATATGATATGTGTGTTGAGATGTCAGTATTCCTTCTGGGCCAGAACATTTGATTGCTGCTTTGAGATCCTTCAGAGATCCCTGTTGCTCTGGAACAACAACCAGGACATGCAAGATTGTGGCTGCTTCATTACACTGAAGAAATTCAGTGAGCATAAACTCCTGATATATCACCAGATCTTGTGTACAAAAACTGCATTTATTGTTTTAACCCACTGATTGAGATTTTGGCATTCTTTCTTCCCACATCATAACCTAGCCTGTGCTGACAGATACAGGGATGATAGATAGATGATAGCTAGCTAGCTAGATTTAGATCTATCTATACACACATATGTATTTAGTTCAATGTAAATTATCTATGTGCATATGTGTGTATGTAGGTATAGAAATACTGCCATATATATGTATATTTAAGATGAGGAAATTCTAGTATGTTTACAGCTAATCAAAATTATTTGAGAGAGAACATAGAATTCTGCAGAGAAAGAACATAAAACTACTAAAATTATGTCTTGGAAAGAGAAAGGGAAAGGGATTTAAAGCACAAATGTGGCCACTGGGCTCTATAGATGTCTGGAGAGTTTATCTATAAGAACAGAATGCAACTGGGAGGAAAGAGAAAAGTGGTGCATTATCAACTAAGCAGCTATTGCAGAGATCACACAATTGCCTTGGTAAGAACAGTGAATATAGAGATAAAAAATGATTTAAGGAAAACTATAGGTGGAAATTTCAGGACTGTTTATGGAAAGAGATTCAAGAAGTAATTGAAGTTGTCTCTGAATTTCTAGTATAGATGACTAAGAATTTGTAACATTACTGATTTAGGTTAAACACAAAGGGAAAACAGGTTTAGGGTGAGGAAGAGCAAAGATGAACAGTGCACATGAGAAACCTTCCACAGTAGGAAATACTGCTGGCTGAGTAAAGCCAAATAATCGCATTATTCTGAAAGTAAACAAAAATTACTAACACTTCATTATCATCAAGCAGAGCAGATAAATTTCCATAATACTCTCAATTGAATGAATAAATTTCCTTCTACATGTTTTACTTCTTTAAGCTTGTTTTATAATCATGAACAACTGCCCAAATAAATCTGTTAACTTTTACCCCTCTCTCTTGCTTTTGAACCCCTTGCCTAGAACCTTCTTTACTGTTTCTCTTGCATGAGCTGATTTTTATTCATTCATCTTTTTTTCTAATCAGCAGAACAATCACTTAAGGATTATATTTATCATAATAAATAATAAAATGAGACTGAGATTAGGTATTTTGTCCAGTTCATATAGCTAACAAAAAGCTGAGATCAATTTCAAGCCCAAGTCTGTACAATTCTGCATCCCATGATGGTCATCAGTAAGTGTTACTGCCAAGTGCCTTAAATACTTTTTCCTTTTTTAATATTATTGAGCAAAGGCTCCCACTAGCATTTATCTCTTTATGTCACCTTGATAACTGGTCACAGGTGTCTGCAAATTCTGCATCACTCTGAAATGCTGCATGTACTTTACTAGTTAAGACACTCTATTCAGCCACTCCAAGAGGAATACTTCAAATCATATGCCAAGACAGCTTTTATCTGCACAACTCCTACAGTCTTACCCAAGCTGTCCTGTTGGAAACAGCTGCTTGTATCCATGTAAAAACCAAGACTATGTAGCAAACACATTTGATTTTGCTCACGAAGATATCTTGTTTCACTGTCATAAAGAATGACAGCTGTATTACTGTTTGGATAATGGGTTTTTTTTAAGATATAATGAATCTGACCATTTGTGGACTGGGGGTTTATGTCTTCTAAATATAGCCTTATGATTAAAAACTAGGATTCTTTTAATCTCATCATAACTGATAACACACATGACATTTTATACTGCAGAGTATGAAGAACTTTTTAGTGATAAATCTTATTTGAGAACTTAGAACTCACAACAAACCTCTGAAAGGTTTTTATATAAGCAAGCAGCATATCTATTTTGAGATGAATAAATTATTAATTGTATCAGACAGAATGTATTCCTTTACATTTCTACTATATGTGAAATATTAGACCAAGAAAGTAATCATCCTAAGAAAAGTCTTCTTTTTGAGTTAAAAGTATAACAAATAAGTTTGTTAAGTTCAGTCAAATAAATAACAAATTGAAAAAGAAACAATAAAAGCAGCTATTTGAATAGACATGTCCAAAATTAAAACTTTTCAAATTTTATTCTTGCATAGATGTAGCTTTACTTTGCCAGTTTAATATTAATCTTCATATTATTATATTTTTGCTCTCATATTAAACATTGCAAGTTAAGCTAGCAAGTATTTATTGAAATCCCAATTTATATTAACTTTGAAGCTGACAGAAAAATCACAGAAAAAAGTAAATACACTGTGTATAATTATACTAATATAAAACAATGACTCATACATTGAATATGAACAACAGATAGAATAAAGGACAATATGACTCCACACTATTCATCTCCAGAGTAGAAATAATAAATTTTAAGAAGGTAAAATGACATATGTTGGAAAATAACTCTCAGAGTTGTGTTTAGTTTTGTGTTGGCCAATTTAAGGAATAAAAAATGAATTAGAATATTCTGGATATTTTACATTACACAAGAAGAAAGATGGAAACATTATTCTCACAAAATAAAACTACATTACGATTTACAATAAAGGATACTTAATCATGTAAGATCAATTTCTTGCATACTATTTTTCTAGGTTTTTTCTCAGCATTAATGAAATTTATAAGTTATTTAACTATAATTATAAATAAATTTCCTTTTTGTAAACTCTCTTGGTAAATAAATGATTGGCATGATATTTTCTTCAAATTTTATTTTGTAAATAATACTGTAAGTCACATATCCTCAGTATTTTCATGAAATTTTCTAATACATTTCAAATTTAGTATGCAACTTTTAATAGTGTTAAAAATTTTTGATTTACTATATAAATGAACATGGAATACAATGGATAATTGTGACTGAAAGGTCATTAAACTGCTACCATGTTGTACAATTTTATTTATTCCTCTAATTGTTATAATACTTTCAAATTTTATTTAGATTATTTTTCACTGAAACTGTTGAATCTGTTCTGCTACACTTAGCAAATGTCTAGCATTAGCCTAACTGATTTTGAGAAGTTTGTCATTATTATTGCTGGAGGTTTTGGTGTACTACCAGATTTGTTATACTTCCTGAAATATAAAACAAAGTACATACAAAAAAAGTCATAAAAATGAAGCTTAATGAACAGTCGCAAAACTAGTACCTCAGCAACCATTACCCAGATCAAGAAATAGAATAGCACCATCACTTAGGAGACTCTCACTTGTCCATTCACTATCATAACTTCTTCATCCCCTGCCTAATATTAAGTTTACTTTGATCTACCAAACTATAGTTTCATGTTTCAATTTTTATATAAATTTAACCATACATTGTTATTTTCTATAAATTTTAATATACACAAGTACATCTTTTTGGTCTATCATCTCTTACCATCACGTTTGTGATCTGTCCATGTTTATATTCATAGTTTGGTTGCTGTTTAATATTAAATGGTATGAAAATATCGCAATTGATTTACGAATTCTACTTTTGCTAGAAATGTGGGTTATTTTATTTAATAGTTTTATTTATTATGAACAATGATGTTTTGAATATTTTTGTGTATATCTTTTTGTGCACATATAAATGTATTTATTTGGGATATAATCCTAGAATTGAAATTGCTAAACCAAAGATATCTATCACTTCAACTCTGGTAGATGCTGCCAACCTGAATTGAAAAATATTATATATTAACTATACCAGCTTTTATTCCTGACAACAGTGTAGGAAGTTTATTTACCCCACATGCTTTTTATCACTTGGTATTTTCAGAATGTTTAACCTTCACCTTTCTGATGGGAATGCAGTAGTATTTCATTATAGTTTTAAGTTGAAATTTTGTGATTACAAATAAGGTTGGTCACCATTTAATATTTTATTAAAATGTCATCTTAATCTCCTGTTCTTGAATTTTGCCCAATTTTCTAAATGGCATGAGTATATATTTCTTAAAGATTTGTAGAAGTTTTGTCAATAATCTGTATACTAGTTTACTTTCTCTGTTTTTATTCTATCAGTTGCAAAGATATACTCTACCTTGTGGCTTATAGTTTGTTTTTTCACTCTCATGACTATTTACCTACATAAACCAGAGGTTCTAATTTCAATTTAGTCTCATTTTTCTATCTTTCCTCTATGAATATTGGTCTTTTTTTGTTTTGTCTTTGGCTAGTATAAGAATATTCCCTACCTCAAGATCATGAATATATTCTCCTATATCATCTTCTAGAAGGCTTATAATTTTGCATTTTACACTTAATCTATTTATATGTATTATATTTATATGTCAGATAGGGGTCAAGTTTCATTTTTAAAACATTGATATGCAATTAATATACATTTATCTAAAAAAAACAGTGACTTACCTGGTTCTATCTAATGCCATCTTTATCACAAATCAGTTTTCTATGTGTTGGTAGGACAGTTTTTCTTGGGCTTACATGCTGTTCTATTGGTCTCTTTGTCCTGCCTTACAATGAAAAAAGGGCACTTTTTAATAAATCTAGCTTTATTTTAGTTCTTGGTAAACAGAAGAGTAAATCCTTCCACATTATTTTTCTCTGCAAAAGTACTTCAGCTGTATTTGGCCCTCTGTCTTTCCATTTGTTTTAGAATCAGCTTGTCAAACACAACCAAAAGTAAATGAATAAATAAATAGATAAATAAATACAAACATTAGTACTTTTATTGTGGTTGCATTTCATCTATAGTTAGTTATGGAAGTATCCCCATATTTATAATATTGAATTCTCAATGTATAATTATGATATTTTTCCCTATTTAGGTATAAAAAATTCCCTGAAATGTTTTGTAGTATTCAATCTATAGAAAGATCTTAAAGACTTATTAAATGTACTTCTAAGTATCTTGTATTTTTAATGTTATCTTTTAAAATTCCATTTAATAAATGTTTGTATATAAAAGTGTAATTGATAGAGAAACCTGACAAACTCAATTCCTAGTTGTCTTAATTTATTGATAGATATTTTTAATTTTATGTACACAATTATAATATTTGTTAATACAATCCTTCCTTTCCAAACTTCATATAATTTTATTGGAATAATATAATTTATGTAGGGAAGGAAAGATCATTCACCTTGGGTAGGTATAAGGAGAGTCAATACAAGGAAAGTCCCGAGTTAGTCAAAAAGAGATGCCATATGAGCTGAATCTTGAAAAAAAATGTAGAAGTAAATTAGGTAAATGAGGGCAGAAGTGTATTCCAGGCAGACAAACAAAATAGGTAAATTTATGGTATCAAGAATCCATGTGACACATAACTCTAAGTTGTTGGAAAACAATGACACATAAATGCAAAGTGAGGAATTTCAGGGACTATTGATGTACCCAGGGGCTACCACTTGGGAGGCACTGAGCACTTTACCAAACCTGGGGATGTGAATACACCTTATTGTTGCTCACAGGCTATAAACATACCTATCCATGCTACAATGGAATTCAGTGTAGTTTAGCTCCTGCTCTCTGTATAGCTATATTTGAAATTCTCCCAGTGACAGCTGAGTCCTTTGAGGACATCCCGGGCCCATACATATTCATTTCTGTAGCAGTCGTTCCAATTGTCATGCATATATGCTCAGTTTTGGACCATGATGTATATAGATGAATATGTGAAAGCTCTTGTCTTTTTCCTTCATGAGGAGCTAACATTTGTAACTCACTGAATTCTCGGCTTGGGCTTAGTGCTTCTTCATGAATTCCCTCCAGGAAATGTTCTTGCTGTGTACAAGCAGCCCGCATAGGATGCAAAGCAGTGCCAAGAGAGTGCCCAGATCTTTAGAGATGTCATCTTAGTCACCAGGGCCACCCTGTTCAGATTCAGCGTTCAGGTCACTGGTTGTAGTGGGGATCAGTATACGGATCTGGAGAGCAGAATCTGTATCCTTCTTTTCTTAGAGCTCAAGAAGTGTTCATCATTTTTTGTTTTTTTTGTAATGAATATAATTCAGGAACAGCAAGATGGAAGAGATGCACAGGATAGGTGCAGGGTGTGGGGGAAGGGTGTGGAGCGTCCATGCCCTCTCTGGGCATTCCACCCTCCCAACACCAGCACATAGCCAGCAATTGGAAGCTCCTTTCTTTTTTCTTTTTTAATGTAATGTCTAATAGCTGTGATGCTAGTGAGCAACTTTTTCTCATTCATGATCTCTGAGAAAAATCTTTCAGCAATTCACCATCAAGTATGTTTGCTGTAGTATTTTTTAAAACAGAAACCTGTTATCAGATGAAGAAAGTTTCCATCTGTTTATTAAGTAGCTTTCTGTATATGTTGAAATGTTTAAGATTTTTGTTTTGTTAATAGGATAAATTATCTAAGTACATTTTAGAGCATTATGAAAACTTAGCAGTGCATGAATAAACCTAATTTGTTTATGATATTATGTAAGTATATTACCTCTATTCAAAAGAGACTGTTTTCCTCATATGCTATTTAAGGTTATTTCACCTATGTTCATGTAGAATTGGCCTCTAAATTTCATTTCTTGTAATATCCTTGCCAGAACTTGGTAGCAGGATTATGATGCACTGATAGAAACACGTTGGGAGAAATCCCTCTTTTTCTTTTCTTTCAAAGAGTTATCATAAGATCGGCCTTAGTTTTTCCTTAAATGTTTGATCAAATTGACCTGTGAACGAATTGAGCCTGAAATTGCCTTTGTGAAGAGGTTTTCAATTTGGATTTATTTTATTTAAAATTATGGGACTATTTATGTTTTTTATTTCTTACCTTTTTAGTAGCTAAGAATAATAATTTTTATTCACATTTTTAAATTTATTCACATGACTTTCTTTATAATACCTTTACCTTATCTTTAATGCTTTTAGGTTATATTGTGATGCCTCCTTTGTCATTAGATACTTGTGCTTTTTCTTCTTTTGATCCTGATCAATATTCCTAATTCTTTATTAAATTTTATTTCATTATTTTTAAAAAGGTAATTTTAGTTTTACTTATATATTGCTCTTACATATTTTAATTAAATTACTTGACTTTTAATAATCTATTTCTCTCCTACTTTTTATTGGTTAAAGTTCTTTTTTTTTTTTTTTTTGAGACAGAGTCTCACTTTGTTGCCCAGGCCAGAGTGAGTGCCCTGGCATCAGCCTAGCTCACAGCAACCTCAAACTCCTGAGCTTAAGCGATCCTACTGCCTCAGCCTCCCGAGTAGCTGGGACTACAGGCATGCGCCACCATGCCCGGCTAATTTTTTTTCTGTATATATTTTTAGTTGTCCAGATAATTTTTATTTCTATTTTTAGTAGAGACGAGGTCTCGCTCAGGCTGGTCTCGAACTCCTGACCTTGAGCGATCCACCCGCCTCGGCCTCCCAGAGGGCTAGGATTACTGGTGTGAGCCACCGCGCCCGGCCTAAAGTTCTTTTTTATCTTATTGAGAATTATGCTTACTTAGGTCAATAGGTTTAACTTTTCTTCCTAATATAAGCAATTAAGGTCTTTTTTTTTTTTACTTTTTTCTTTTTCTGTATTCTACAATTTTAAATTTTATTGAAGTATAATATTTATGCAGTAAGGGCCTTAAAATTCACTAATCTTTAGTACACAGATTGATTATGTTTTTACAAATGTGTACATCCATGTAAACATAACTCATTTCAAAATATACAGTATTTCTAGAAGTGCCAAATGTTGTTTTGTACCATTTTCTAAGCAATGGGACCTTTCAGAGGTAATCAATAATCTGATTTTTATCAGCATTTTTTCTTGTGCTGAAACTTCAAATGTATGTAACACATTCTTTTAACTTTATCACAATTTAAGTTTTCTCTTTGGGCTTTAAGATCTGCATGGCTAATATGGTCATGTATCACAGCTACATTCAACAAAGCTAACTCTTTTAGCTTCTTGACCTATATGTAGTTTTGTTCAAAATGTATTGAGAACCCCCCATTAATATATTTCAGTGAAAATTTTGTTTTTGAAAATCTGAGGGAATAAAATTCCATCTAAGATTTTTAAAGTCTCCTTTAAGGTTGCTTGTTGTCTTTTTTCTTTCTTTTTTTTCTTTTAAGTATTTCTTTAGAACAGAGTAACAAAAATCACGTATTTTAGACTCTGCAGAGCATAGCTTCGTGGCAAGTTCATGAAAATTCTGAGAAGCTCCTGATTAATTATAGACCAGCTTTCTTTTTCTAACCTCAAATTGGTCAGACTTATTTCTCTATATTTTTAGATTCTCCAGGTTGCTAGAGAGTTAACGGAAGCCTTTGGTGAGCGCTACCTCCCGTATGTAGCGGTGGACATTTTTAGTTGCAACATTATCCCCTTGATAAGATGTTATGTCGTCTAAGGCAAAAGTAAGTGCCTTCCCTTTTAGAACAGAGCCATTATTGGGTGATGCTATTGTCAGGATCAAAATAAATCTGTCAAAATTGAAGAAATCATATTTGCCACAGACCAAATTGAGGGACTTATTTGAAATAAGTTATAAAATAGGCAATGGGGAGGGGTTTGATTTCCCCATCAAGAAGGCGATACACTTTAAATCACATTTCATTCTTAGACAAAAGTCTGAATGCCATTCTAAGCAACACTAAAACCTTTTTTGTTATTTTGATGGAGAGCCCTATGCAGCTTATAAATCAGATATAAATTTAGTGCACAAAGGCAGACCATATACCCTTTTCATGTATCCAATGTGCTGTACAAGAAGAACAAAATGCCATCAATCTTCAAAATCTATAGTATAGTAAGGTAAAATGTTAGTGCCTCATTCCCTCACTCAGATTTTTCATCTCAGGTGCCAGGGCAGTAAAGTCTATAAAGAGAGCCTTATTCAGAGTCTCTTGTTCCTATTCTTTGTCAGTTCTTTATAACTTTTATTCAAAACTTACTACCATTCTTCTTCTTGACTCTAGAGCTATATTCATTATCTCTGATTCCAAACTACTAGGAGAGGGAACAAAAGTCTGTGGGTAAGGCAGAACAAACAGAGCTTTTAGTGACACATCTGAGATAAATCAGATGTGTCATATAACTAGGGTGACCCTAAGTCCCAGTTTGCTGGAGACAGTTCTGGTGTATACCTGCTGTTCTGAAAAGTGCTATGGTTTGGATGCTGGATAATATAGCCTCTCTAGACTTACTGCAATCTATATGGTGGCACATGGCCCAGGACAATTTCTTAGTTTAATATAAAATTCATTAGTTAGGTTATTAAATCAATATATCGACAACCATTCTCATATATAATGTAACTAATGGATTCCAGTTGAATCTCTTACTTATAACAATTTCCTGTTTCAGTTGAAAGAAAAATGAGACAGGAACAGTGTTTTTTTCCTTGTGTTAGATATGCTTCATTATTGGTAAAAAAAAAAAAAAAGCCCTATAGATTTCAGAGGAATATATTAGTAATTTTTTGTTATTTTACATATTTATGTTATTGGGCATAGTAAAAAAGATTAAAATGAAGAATTTTGGATAATAAGTAAAATTAAATTTTAGTTTTGAAATATTAATATTGACAATCACAGAAAAAGGCCATTATTTTTAAATTAATGAAATTTTGTTTCATATTCAAAAATTATATTTCAAATGTATGTAATTGTAATTCACATAATTAGTCATATATATTTGTGGTGTCAAATTTCAAAAATTATGGTCAATTATATTTATATAGAAATATTTAAGCAAAATACCACAAAATAAAACACTACAGTTTCAAACCCTGGATAGTTTTCTCCTATAGGTTTTTAACAAAATATATTGTTGTGACCCTCAGGAAAGCTGCAGTTATACAATATCAAAATGTTGTAAGTGAAAACTGTGCTATCACCTTCCAATTATATTGAACATAAACTACCAACTAGGTATTTCTAAAATACATGTTTACTATCTTTAAGTCTTTTGTTGAATAACATATCTTCTATCGACTACAAAGTTGTTGTTTTAATTACTTCTACCCACTGTCCAAATCTGAGAGATGTTAACCAGGAGGCCTGATGGCCTGAGAGTGTGAAGTGACTGTTTGACAATCAGAGAGTTCACAGACTTGCCAAATAGGGAGATGAACTTAATTGCCCAAATCTTACCCTTAATTAAAATCATGCTGAAGTCAATGGGAATTGCCTTAACTTAGGTCAACATTAAATGCTGTGTATATTGATGCCCCTGCTTCATTACAGTGGCTCAAACATCAGTCCTTGAAAGTTCAATGGAGCATTTTTCACTTGCTTTATGCATACACCAAGCTAAACTAACCAAAGCTGTTCTGATGGACGAGTCAGCACATAAAAACTTACTCTCTGAATACATAAGATATTCTGATTCCCAAAACATATATCCCCCATGGAAAAAAAGAAATACTTTGCTTATTTTCCTACTTGTAGCTATCATCTCTGTGTGTGAATACACAGCTTTTATTTTTTTACAGATATTACTTCTTTCTACGGGTCTCTTTGAAGTTATTTTTCTTTTATACCCATTCTCTACTCCCTGGCACAGTTCCTACACTTTTGGCTGTGGCACCCTCAGCTTTAGGTTTTCCACTTTTCTAGTGCCTCCGAGAAGATCCCTTTTCGACATCCTTGTCCCCCTCCTCTCCCTCTCGCAGCAATATTCTACTAGTACTTGTTACTGAGCACTTTGTAACCTGGAGATGGAGGCAGTGGAAGAGCCATTCCCTGCTTTTCCTGATGAAGCCACAGTCTTAGGCAGACACTGTATTCCTGGTCTCAGGGAGAGTCCCCAAAGTGTCCCTGGCCCTCCTAGACTATATTTCTGGATACAGTGCACATGCCTGCTTCTCTCCCAGGAGTAGACTCTTTCCTATTTTAGCTTCCTTGCCCCAGCTGCAATGGGTTTTCTTCAGCACCCTAAAGACTGCGGTGTCTGTTTTCCTACCCCTAACTAGTTAAGACTTCCTTTCCATAGAATAGATAGAGAAGAAAGCTCAGGGTGACTTTCCCACACCTCCCTTGTTGGCTGTTGTTCTCCTCCTCTTAGGCCTAAATCACAAAGAACACTTTCTTTAAAAGGTGAGCAATTTGGTCTAAAAATTGTAGGAATTAGCTTTAGCTTTGTGTTCCAAATTAGAAACTGTGTTCAAATTTGAAGTGAAGGCACCAATTAGCTATCCATCAAAGATAGTGATCAACTAAAGAATAGGGGTGCTATCACTGCTGTTTGAAGAATCCAAAAATATTACTTAATTAAAATATAATGAATTCTTATTCCCAGAAACTCTATTAAGTAAAATTATTTGAGGAATTAGCAAGTATGAATTATAGGCTAAAATATCTACATTAACTTAATTACATGAAAAACATTAAAAGTATGATAGTCAAGCTATAAGGTCTGTCCTTTATTGAAAGCATACGTTAAATAACAAATTTTTTTGTAGTGCTAGACTCTTCTTATTCAAATATATGTTGTGCATCCAAAAGAAATCTTGCCATTGGTCTTTTTTAAAATCCTATTTTGTGAGAATAGCAAAAATGTCTTTTAAAATATTTTATATACTTAACATGTCCTGAACAAATATTTACTGAGAACCTTCAAGTCACATACTTTCAAGGTAGAGGGAATTAAATCAATGAGCAACAAGAACAAAAAGGCAAAATACCTAGTCATCTACCTATTATATTCTAGTAGAAAGAAAGTAAAAACAAATAACTAATTACAGAATATCATGTCAGATATGGATAAGTACTATGAAAATATATCAAAGCAGAGTAAGCAGAGATGATGAGTAGGAACGACTTCTATTTTAGATGCAGTGATGATGCCGCGATGCTCTGAGGACTTGGCATTTGAGCAGATGTAAATGAAATGAAAAGGGGCAGACCGGGGAATCCACTGATAGAAAGTCCCAGAACAGAGGATACAAATGCCCTGAGGCAGGGAGGTAAATGTGGCAATGATAAGGAAAACCCCCATCTATTACTGGGCTCATCAGCCACCTGAGACCCCCACCCCTCACGGAAGACCCGCATCAGCATAACACTAAACCTCTTACCTGGTGCATAAACTACCCTATTACCTGGTACATCAACATAATGCTAACCTATTACCTGGCGGGCATTAGCCACCTGAGACCCCACCCCTCGGACCACCCCAACTTAATAAAAGTGGGAAAAATAGGGTAGACAGGGCTCAGAATTTGGTGGCAAGACCCTTCTGAGCCCACCGACGAATAAACTGTAACAGCAGGACTAAGTGAGAGAAGGAAGGATTTTAGAAAATGAAATATTTTAGAAAATAAAATATTAACTTATTTAATCTTTATAACAGCCCCCAAAGTAAAACCGTTATTTATAGGTGACAAAACAGAGGCATGTTAGGAATTTGCCTAAGGTCACACATCTTACAAATGTGTGCACTTAGATGGGTATCTAGACAGTCTGACAGATAGTTATTGTACAATGCTATGGAAAGTGTAAACCATGTGCATCCTATTTTGTTTTTTTCTTTTCCTTTTTTAAACCACTCACTAACAGCTCTTTTTAGACCCTTGTTTTCTTAGAGCCTCCAGGACTAAGCTCGTTACTTTTGTATACTTGCAAATATACTCCATACTCATCACAATGTCTTCACACCCTCCCTGGTACCTCTGAGGCCCTTGTGACTTTTCCACAAAACAAACACTGTTTTTCTCAACTGAAACTGCTATTTCTGACCAATTGCAACATTTTTTCATCACCTTGAACCTTTTATTTTGACAGTGTATTTATTTGCTTACTTTTATTGCTTTCACTTATTAAAATGAGAGTTGTTCAGACAGATGTATTTAAAATACATATTCAAAAATACATATTTGAATTTGGGAAAAGAGGAAGCCTAAACATTTATACAGTTTATTATTCCTAAGATTAAAAAATATAAAAGTTGCATGACATTTTTGGATAGTGTACTTTTTCTAAGGTGTATGATTTTATGAGCAATGAATGGGAAGTGGCAGATGGAGAAACAATTCTGAAATGGTGTGGGGTCATGAAGGAACATTGATAAGATGCTATAAAGCAAATTTTGAAGGATCATAAATAAAAAATGAAACTTTTAAAATTGGTTCAGGCTGAAAGTCACTACTGCGTGAAGCTTGGCTTAAAGGAGAGAGGCTTGGTGCAGTGAAGTGTCATTGCCACACTCCATGCTGGTGGTAATAAGGTTTTGACATACAAAGACACAGGGAATATGCAAAAGGCAGGCTTTGAAAGCTCAGGGACTGCTAGGATCTACAGGTTTCAGTTGCATTTGAATCTAGATTGTGAGGAGAAGAGAGGAACAAAAAGTGATGCTATGTTTCCATCTCCGGTAAGAGGAGGTAGAAATAAATTAAATGTCTCAACCCGATTAATTTGTCCTTGCTATTATACACTAAGTTTTAGTCTGGAGATTTGGTTTCCTGACTCTACTCTCCTGTTATGACCAAATGTAAATATCATTTGTGCCAATCATACTCCCTACCAAAAATTAATAAGGAAATCTAGAATTCAAGTAAGAAGGAATACTTGTTTATAGTACTACAGGGTGCTTTTCCACTGGTAATACAAAAACAAAACACAATGTATTAACAAAGGAATTTTTTGTTATGTTTTTCCAACTCCATATAATCGGTGACATCAGTTATCTAACAGTCAGCTGGAGAGTTAGTGGGAAGATTTGATGGTTTTGCTAAGCTTGCATGGGCTCTTTCACATATTTTGGGCTTTGGCTAACATAAATCAGCTAAATGACTCTATTCCATTTTGTTTCTTGTCTTCCAAGAGGTTTTTCTATTCATATGGAAGTTTCCGGAGTCCAAGAAAGGGAGCAGAGGCATGCAAGGCCTCTTACATCTGATGCTAGGAACTAGTATAAGATCACTTCTGCATTACTCACTCTGGCCATAGCAAGTTAACAGCCAGCTCAGGTTCAAGGAGTAAGGAAAGAGTCTTGAGTCCTTAAAGAAAAGACCTGTAATATCAGTATGCAAACAGCATAGAAGTAGAAAGCATTGATAGTTTTGGCCACTCTTCCAATCTTCTGTAAGTGATCTTACATTCTTCCATATTTGTAGAGAAACTTTCCCCAGCAACTTGATGCTCTGAGATTTTCCTTAAAGAATCAAGGGCTTTTTGTCTGTATCATTATATTAGAAGCAATTTCTTACAAGAAGTTTCAAGTTGCTTACATATAATTTTACTCTTCCTCTGCTATCTCTTTGGCATACTTAAACTTGTACCCTTGGGCTTTGTCTCTGCTGGATGGTACTACCCTACAATAAAGTTATTCATTACTATCCTAATGCGCCAGTTAATTGAATTTCAGTACTAGTCAACTTCAACCAAGGTCATCTTAAGTCTGCTTCTATTTTGACAGGAATCTATTAGCATCTGGAAACACCAAGAAGTTAATAGCTATATTTAGAGTTTGGTTATTTTCATTTTTTTTCCTCTCCTTGCATCTTAATAAATGGAAACACATATCAAACCTTACAGTTATGAATTAGAATGTCTTTCCTAGTAAATGAATTATTGATGCTGAAGTGATTAACCTTTCATTAAAATTTAATATAAAATTCTTCCCTTCATATATCTATGTTTATTACTCAAGCCCCAGAGGAAAATATATCAAACATAGGACAGCTTGGTTATTTAAAACACTTTTGCAACACAGAGACTCAAAGTCTGAAATTTTCTAATTTTTCCTGAAGTCTTTCTACTTCATGATGAAAGGGAATAGATTCCACAAATGTACATATACTTTTTTGAGATGGATCCTACTATCTACCTTCAGGATTGATAAATGATAATTAAAGTACTATTCTATATTTCTACTTAACATCTAAAGAGAGAGGTATAAATAAATCTTATATTTTGGCAGAATGTTTTACTGTTTGAACATAACTTTATATATCTCCTCACCACAAGTCTGTGACATAATTATCACATATTTTATGAGGAACCCAGTTATTTTAGCACACAGTAGTCGGAACATAAATGTAGTGTCACAGTTTCTGTAACTGAGAGAAGTTATGCGTCCCCATCCAGAGGACTGTTTCAGAGCATCTGTCCTGTTTATTCCTGTAGATCCACAGAGGTTGTGATTCTATGATCACAACATAGCTATCAGCTAACACAGAAGCATCACCTTTTACCTTGTCTTCTGCTTTGACTCTGCCTCTCTTTGATAAAAATCACCTTCCCACGCCTCTAAAGGCCAGCAAATTCCCCAGCCAGTATTTTAGTGGGCTAAAGATGGTCAGAGCTGTCTGCACATCTGCTGTGCTGTTATTGTAGCTAGTGCCAGTGGGCAGCGCTAGTGATATCTGATAATGTCTACTAAAGTACTACTAGGCTGATACTGTGCTGTTCTGAATTTGCTTCAAAAATATGGAAAGAATCTCTTCCCCTGTACCATAATATGTTACATTAGCAAAAGTGAACTAGCTAGGATTTAGAGAGTTTTCATGTGATATCAGCTCACATAAAACAATCAAAAAAGACAAAAAGAAAATCTCCACTCTGTTTATCTCTGCCCTTCCTCCTCTTAACCGTTCCCCTCCTCATTCTTAATAAGAATGCAATGTCCTGGGAACAATCTGAACTTGGAACACTATGCTTGACTCAGAATCCCATGAATGATGATCCCTTTTGAATGAACAAACTTTTAATAGGTTTGTATTTTTCTGTCCTGGGTGATTTCCTGGACTTTTCCAGGTATAAAATATAGAATACTCAAGACAATCCAAATGAGCTTTGGGAATATATTAATTTTTACTGAAGTTTCTTGATAATGAAAATTAGTTTAAACATTATAGCAAGTCCTAAGACAATATTCCATTAGTAATTTTTAAGCTGCTGCCTGCCATGTATAGCAAGAGATTCCCTTCTACCTGCAAAGTGAGGAATGAGGTTAAAAGTGCTCATTTCTCATTGTTTTGAAAAGAACAGAGGAAGTAAAGAAGTAGTAAAGCAAAGTATTCTCAGAACAGGTTATAATCTCCAGCTATGGAATGTATTCAATAACACATCATAATACAACTGGGGATCTGAATTTTTAGTATGAATCGAATGAGAAATGACATTTATTTCATTCTCAATATATGAAGACAAATGATACACCTGGTGATATTCTAGACAATGGGGACAATATGAGGTGCAAAACAAATATGCCTTCCCTTTGTTCATGTCCATATTAACAATACAGATAGACATTAATGAATTATCATGACTATGCTTAATGTAAATGGAAAGACCAGGCATGATGGAGATACGTAACAGAGATTAAGTGTAATAAGTAGAGTCAGAGAAGGTGGAAATCTAGTGATGCATTTATCTTGCATTACTTTCTCCCTATGAAGGACTTATCTTAATTCTAACTCAGACAAAGGTCAAATTCTTGGACATGTGACCTGAAGTTGGCTAGTCAGCAATTCATTGAAAATTTTCAAATAAGATTACAGGCAAACAACACACTTTTTCTCTTTTATATCCTAATCTCTAAGGATATTAACCCAAAAATTAGTTTTGAAGTCTCTTGAAACATGAAGAACAATAATGTGTCCTGGGAGGGAATAACATTGACATTAAGAAAGAAATAAGGATAGGAGGTCGGTGCAACACATCCTGAAAGCTCCTCTTTGAAATTATGAGCCAATAGTTTCATGAGTCAGTACTTTCTCTTATTAGGGTTCTAATTGTTTTTCTGTCACCAACAAATATAAATTTTCTACTTAATACAAAAATTGGTAACTACAAATATTATAAGTGACATCATAAAATGAGAATGGTTGTGAAAAATGGGTTAGAGTCTATGATGTTACTCCAAAATACTACGTGAAGCTGTTGATGTTTGCTTTGTTATAATGAAGCCACTGTTTAAACTGTATTTCTTAAAATAAAATATTTTAGCCTCAAATCATCTGCTTATTGATAAGGATGTTTAGGGGTGCTTGATAGAAATATGTCAAGGAATGTTTTTGTTAGCCTAATTCTTTAAATTTTACTAATGTCAAATGAAAGAGAAGCAAAAATTAACCTAATACAACTGATACGAATAATGACTTGGAAAGTCAGGAAAGAAAACTTTTTTTCTGAGGTGGAAAACAATTTCTGATGACTGTATCAAACGATTGTCCTTTCCTCATTTTCCCAATTCAGTACATTTAGAAGAAATTTCCACTGTCTCCTATACTTCCATCTACCCCTCCCATTAATCCCTTATCTTCAGGGAAGAAGGAATTACTTCCTTCTTTAATGAAATGGAAAAAAGAAGCACTGCAAAAAGAAAACTTGAGTCACCCTCTCTTATACGTCTGCTTTTGGATCTACTACATGCCGCAGATATTGAATCTACTATACCTGATGAACCTGAAGTTCAGCATTATGCAGTGACATAGCAAGGATTACAGCAGCTTTCCAAGCAATTGAGTTTCAATTTCTGCGTAATGTAATAAAAAGTAATGTTTAATGTATACAGAACACTCCTGGCCCCAGACACTGTTTTAAGAGCTTTACCTACATTAACTTACTTAATACTCATAGAAAACCCATATGGTAAGTACTATTATGATTTCTATTTTTCAGATGAGCAAACTAATGACAAATGGGGTTAATGAGTTGCACAAAGACAGAACTGGGATGTGGGGCCAGGATTTACACCCAGGCAGGCTAACTCAATAGTCCATGCATATAACCACTATCTTAAATCACAATCCAAAATATAAATCTATGATATAGCATCTAAAATTTCTAATTATCCCTCCACTTCCCAAACTATGAATCAATTGAGAAATAAATGTAGGAATTATCCAGAAACCAAAATATCTATTTTGTTATTAAGAAAGATGTATTGATGCATTTGGAGATGATGCAACATATGATCTACTTATTTTTTTTTCCCCTTGAATTGACCCTATCTACCAGTTATAAAAAGCAGATGGGCAACTAAATGCTTTTGTGAGGGCATATGGGAAGGCTTATTTAACCACTTGTTTGGATTGCCGTTTTTATTACTATTACTATTATTATTATTAACTTCTGTAAGCTTTATGGATTTTTTATATTTATTGTGAAACATGAAGATATTAATTATATTTCTCTTTCATTTAATACTCTGGGAATTTTTTTTTTTTTTTGAGATAGAGTCTCACTTTGTTGCCCAGGCTAGAGTGAGTGCTGTGGCGTCAGCCTAGCTCACAGCAACCTCAAACTCCTGGGCTTAAGCGATCTTACTGCCTCAGTTTCCCGAGTAGCTGGGACTACAGGCATGCACCACCATGCCCGGCTAATTTTTTCTATATATATTTTTAGTTGTCCAGATAATTTTTATTTCTATTTTTAGTAGAGACGAGGTCTCACTCAGGCTGGTCTTGTACTCCTGACCTCGAGTGATCCACCTGCCTTGGCCTCCCAGAGGGCTAGGATTACAGGCGTGAGCCACCGCACCCGGCCAACTCTGGGAATTTTTAATCTAAAAATTGTTATTCTTTTCTAGCATTATTGTTATTACTGTTAGCATTTTGGATAATTTGTAACCTCTATTTTCTAAGACCTAGCATTCGGGGACACTTAGATATTTGACATTGTTACTCTATCTTTTTTGTCCATATTGTTTCCTCTCATATTTTTGATATCCTTTTTCCTTTGACTTTATGCTTTGCAAAAGTTCCTAAACAATGTATCTTTCTCTTAATGTTCCCCTGTATTATTATTATTTTAATTTAAACAAGCATGCATATCTGCATATGTAGGGATCTTCTCTGTTATAGAAACTTAGCATTTAGGCTAACTAAGATGGAAATTGGTAGCTAGGCACGGTGACTCAAACTTGTAATCCAGCTACTTGCGAGGCTGGGGTAGAGGATTGCTTGAGGTCAGGAGTTCAAGATTAGCCCAGGCAATAGAGTTAGACTCCATCTGTAAATAAATAAATAAATAAATAAATAAAATTTATGACGAGTATGGTGATTTCATAGCAAAATCCTAAAATAAGTGATACTGGTTTAGTGACCAGACAACAAAAGACAAAGAGAATAACTGAAGTCAGGAATTCTCATGTCCTTTGTTATGCTGTCGCAAAATACGTGGTAGATTGTCATGTATTATAACTTGACAAAAACATTAACATACCTATGAGGCCTGTAGCTTTCTGGGTATCAATAGGAATGGCCCAGAATATTAATGTGTATTAATTATCCCTAGCTTCTTTTAACAAAGTATTACTATGAAAGATGATCTCAACCAGCATTTGGACAGTTTGCAAGTTGAGAATAAAAGATGTGAAGACTACAGACTAAAAGATAAGTTATATGCTCCTACCACATCAAATATAAAGTCGTGGAAATAAAAGAACAAACAAAAATTTGGTAGAAGGAAGAATTGAAATCACACAGTAGTTTTTGGTTCATAGCAATGATAAAATCAGCTGGGCAGGGTTTGAAAATCTCCTTAACTTGACACAGAGTGAGTCCTTAGTGTATTAGTTTTCTATTGCTGTTGTAACAAATTTCCACAAACATAGTGGATTAAAACAATAAAATTTATTCTCTTATAGTTTGGGAGAAATGTATCAAACATTAATAATAATAATATTGGGATACTGAGTATAACACTACTTCTCATGCTGTTCTCAAAGGGCTCATACCAAGGGCTCTCATTTAAAATAAGAGCCCCAGTCCTGCAGCAAAGATCGTATTAAATAAAGGTATCACCTTCTAACTCAAGCCTGTTATTGCAGATAGTTTTATTGTAAGTACTACTAAAATAAGGGGGAAAATATAGACTTGAGGAAGTTATTAATAATAAGGCAAACGTAAGAACTCTGTCCAGAAAAGAACATTGTACTTGGTTACTAGCCCATGCTACTAGAAGCCTATTTAAGTTTTGAGAGAAAGGTAATGACCACAAGCCTGGTCAAAAAAAAAAAAAAAAAAAAGAAAGAAAGAAAAAAAATATTCAGGCTCCCAAGTAGAAGAAACAGGCTGTGAACAGCACCTCCTAAAGGAGAGTTCTTCAACACCCACTATGGCCATGGGAGAAAATGACAAGAAAGGACCTCTAAGAGGCCATAGATTACAATGGGTAAAGGGATTCTTCTCAGAGAAGAGAAATAGGGTCTTTTCTAAGGGTGGTAGACTGAATATCAGCTTCCCAAACATGTCCCCATCCTAAGAATCCCCAAACCTGGGAATAAGATGTTACCTATATGGTAGAAGGGACTTCACAGGTGTGACTTAAGTTAAAGATCTTGATGAGGAGACTATCCTGGTTCATCTGTGTGGGCCCAGTGTATCCATAAGAAGGTCCTTATAAAAGGTAGGCAGAGGGATCAGAGTCATTAATAGGATATGTGATGATGGGAACAGGAATAAAAAAGGTTGTATGGTGCCTACTGGGAGCCAAAGAATGAAGGCAGCCTCTAGAAGCTGGAAAAGACAAGGAAATAGATTTTCCCCTAATGGTTCCAGAAGGAACCAGTCTTGCTGACACCTTAGTTTTAGCTTGAAAGGACTTCTGACTTCCAAAACTGTAAGAGAATAGATTTGTATTGTTTTAAGATGCTAAAATTGTGCAGATATGTTACAGCAGAAACAGAAAACTAAGCCACAAAGGACACACTCCCCTGCCAGGTTAATGAGACTTTCAAACCTTGCTCACCTAGGTTTTAACATTGCTATGGTTCAGGGACTCCTATGTAATTTCAGTTCTTCTTTTTGCCAGTGATTTGTTTTGTTATCTTGTTCTGATTCCACAATTTTATATTTGATATGGTGGGAGCAAATACCTTGTCTTTCAGTCCATAGGTCTCAGAACAATTAGCAGTCAAATTTGGACGTGATGCAGAGGACAATGCATCACACAGGGATGCCAGAATTTTGCTGAACAAGGTAATTTGATGGACCTCATGAAAAGGGAGAGTCGTGTTTGAGATGTGACAAGATTATTCCCATACATTTATACATATGCCTTAGCTTGCATGTGGATTTCTCCCTCAATCTATCATTCTTCTTTTCCAGGGTATAAAAATTTTTAGCTAGGGACTGTATTATTACCCCCCCCCACACACACACTACCATTACCACCTTTCAGGAAACATGAGCAGCTGACTAAATTTTTACCAATGGAATCTGAGCAGAAAGCAAATTCCACTTTACTCCATCAAAAAAACATTGTTGCCTGTGATGGTTAATTTTATGTGTCTACTTGAAGGGTGTTTTGGGATGAGATTAACATTTAAATTGGTGAAGTGTGAGTAAGCAAGTTGCCCTCTACCATGTGGGTGGGCCTCATCCAGTTAGTTGAAATTTTGAATAGAACAAAAAGACTGGCCTCCTCTGAACAAGAAAGAATTCTCTAGCAGACCGTCTTCAAGCTTTACTGGTAGCATCAACTCTCCTCTGTCTCTACCTGCCAGCCCTTGTACTATAACTGCACCACCAGCTCTCCTGGGTCTTGAGCCTTCCGGCCCACACTGCAGATTGGGACTTGCCAATGTCCATAATCATGTGAGTCAATTTTTTCTCATAAATGTATTTCTCTCTATATACAAATTCCGTTCATTCTGTTTCTCTTAAGAATTCTTTCTAAAACACTGTGCTGAACTTTCTCTGTTTCTTCTTTCTTAAAGCTGGAACGCAGCTGTATCCACATCCACCATAGAACATGAAGGTGAGGATAACATTTTAAGGTTAGAGGGAACTTAGTAAAGCAGAATAGCCCCATAAATATGCATCGTTTCCTGCAGAGCTGTTTTAGGATAGAGCAGTAACTTACTTCCTCTCCTTGTTACTTGCATTTGTAGTTCACAGTGCAGTAGTTCCCCCTTATCTGCAGGGGATATGTTCTAAGACGCCCAGCGGATGCCTAAAACCATGGATTGCAGTGAATCCTATATATACTATACCAATTTTTTTTTCCTTTTCAAAATTTTACTATAGAATATTTGTTCTTGCCATAGATCTTAACAACCTCAGCATGCTATTTTTTTCTTTCTTTCTTAAGAAGTTTTACCTTTTCAATTAAAAGAAGCACTTCATGGCTTCTCTTTTGGATATCCGAATTGCCAGCATCACTACCCTTGTGTTTTGGGGCCATTACTAAGTAAAATAAAAATTGCTTAAACACAAATACTATGACACCTGGACACTCTGATAACCAAGCTGGCTACTCAGTGACTAACTGGCAGTTAAGTTATAGAGCACGGATACACTGGACAAAGGGAGAATTCACATCCTGGGCTGAGATGGAGTGGGAAGGTGGTAGATTTCATCTCACTACTCAGATTGGCACAAATTTTGAAACAAAGGAACTGTTTATTTCTGGAATTGTCCATTTAATATTTTTAGCCTGCAGTGAAGCAAGAGTAAGGGAAATCTAGTGGCTAAGGGGGGACTACTGTATAGACTGCTTTCTTTTTAATTATATCCTCCTAAAGCCTAGTTGTCTACAAACAATTATAATTTTTTGAAAGATTTGGGGGATACTGTGGTTTTGTTATTGGATGAATTGCATAATGGTGAAATCAGGGCTTTTAGTGTGCCCATTGCTCAAATAGTGTACATCGTACCTGATGGGTAGTTTTTGATCCATCATCCCCGTCCCACCCTCCCCACTTCTTAGTTTTCAATGTCCATTAGTCCACTTTATGTGACCATATATACCCATTGTTTAGCTCCCACTTATAAGTGAGTATATGTAATATTTGTTTTTCCATTCTTGAGATATTTCACTTAGGATAATGGTCTCCAGTTCTATCCAAGTTGCTATAAAAGATGTTATTTCATGTCCATGGTATATATCAATATACACCACATTTTCTTTATCCATTTCTCAGGTGATGGGCACTTAGGTTGATTCCCCATGTCTGCAATTGTGAATTGTGCTGTGATAAACATTCAGGTGCAGCTGTCTCTCTGATAAAATGGCTTCTTTTCCTTTGGGTAGTGGGATTGCTGGATCAAATAGTAGGTCTACTTTTAGTTGCTTGAAGAATTGCTGTACTGTTCTCTGTAGAGGCTGTAGTAATTTACATTCCTGCCAATAATGTATAGGTGTTCCCTTATCACTGCATCTGTGCCAAAATATGTTGTTTTTTGACTTTTTAATAATGGCCATTCTGACAGGGGTATGGTGATATGTAGTTGTGGTTTTAATTTGAGTTTCCCTGAAGATTAGTGATATTGAACATCTGAATATGTTTCTTGGTCATTTGTATATCTTCTTTTCAAAAAAATCTGGTCATATCTTTTGCCTAATTTGTAATGGGGTTATTTGTTTTTTTTCTAGTTTATTTTTTTTTTGAGCTCCTGGTAGACTCTGGATGGCAGCCGTTTGTCAGATGTATTGTTGCCAAATATTTTCTCCTATTCTCCATATTCGGGAGGCTGAGGCAAGAGGATTGCTTGAGCCCAGGAGTTTGAGGTTGCTGTGGGCTAAGTTGATGCCATGGTACTGTAGCCCTGGCAACAGAGTGAGACTGTCTCAAAAAAGAAAAAAAATGAAGTTTTATCGTTGGTGTTTCATTTGTCATATAATACAATAGTATCCACACTCTCACCTTTTTATTTACCTGCATAAAAGTTAATTGAAAAAATATTTAAAATGGGTATTTTTTAACTGTTGATTACTATAATTGTAAAATTAATTTTAGTCACAGCACCGTTAATCCTCTCATCTCATATGGAGACAATTATGTAAGGATATAAACAACTTCTCTTTGCTATATTCAAGTTGTGTCAATGTCAAAATACCTAATTTGGGATTCTTATAAATAATGATCTAAAAATAATTTGAATAATAAAGAAATTTATTGAATAGAGAAAACTCTCTCCAGTCCTATTCTTCATGGGTTTTAGAAGACAGTTACTTGAGTGAATTCACAATTGACAGGATATTATGAGAACAAATGAATAAAAGACACAAGAATTGCTAAAATTTTATTTTAAAATTTATAATTTAGGTATCATGTGTTTATTTAACAAAATAAGATATAAATAGGACACGTTAATAAAGGATACATGGAGAATATACTTTTTTTAAGTAACAACAAGGACTTTTCAGGTATCTATTTCCCATGAATTTATTTAAAATGCTTATAAATTAATTTTTTCTCTTCTTTTAATAATGTCTGTAAACCATAAAAATTTTGCTCTTTGTCAATCCTCACATGAAATATCCATCCTTAAAAAAAAATGTAAGCATAGAGATTAAAAATCACATTTGAAAACAGCTGCAGTTGCTAAGAAGATAAAGATAAATAAATCTGTATATAATTTAATTTTGCATTGTAATGGCCAAGGTTTGAAGGATGCTGTGCTGCTAAATTTGCATGAATATTAAAATTAAATATAAATGATATTCCGAAAAATGTGACATATGGTTGATACCGTGAAGACATCTAATTCTTAGTTTCCTGCTTTCACAAAAGCAGAGAGTGTATTTTCATGTGGATTTTCTGAAATAAGCTTATATTGATCTGAAATTAAAAAGTGATCAAAGAGTTATGTAGGTTAGAGAAATATGCCTGTGGGTCAAAAGCAGACGGTGGTATGTAGAGACTGAAAGCATTGTCTCCAGATCCTGAAACAAAAGAGGAGGATTTTGATTCCAATATAGTAATTGACACTAAAAGGACCCCATATGATTTAAATGACTACCACAGGGTTCAATTCATGAATCTATTGCATAAAATGGTAGTTTTTTATTGATAAATTAAAGCCTCTCCCTTTAAAAAAAAAACTACATACTTTTAATGGCACACACAAGATGAAATAGGTGACAGAGATAAGACGTGAGCAAAGCCTACCAAACTGCCACTCATTGGATATGCAATACATAGCATATTACCAGGGAAAGAAACTCAGAGTTTGCTGATACCACCAATATTAGGCAGGGAGGAACAACTTGCTAGACATGGATAGTGAGTACAGGGAGAAAGAGGAAGCAATTTCCTCCAATAGTGAACCTGAAAATTGAAGTTCAAAATGAAGAAGTAAAATAGTAGTAAGAGAGTCAAAAATATTCAACCATCAGGCAACAAATGCAAATCTGATTAAATTTAAGTTATAGAACCATCTCCATATAAGAATCAAATAGAAACATTGGACTTTCTTTGGCAATAAGATAATTTATTTTTTAATAATTTTCTGCAAGAATATGTATGGGCCCATTGCAGGAAGGAACCTGGAAGTAAATAAAGGAAGAGGGATGAACAGAAGCAAAGCACAGGCTAGTATGTTTTTGTTTTTCAGCATTGCTATCAATCTGAAATCAGTAGAACCAACTGGTCATTTTTTAGGCCCTTTATGATTCATAAATTCAATTATTTATAAATTTAGTCTATGATATTTATGTGTCAAATCTATTCACATTATGGTAAAAATTCTTAGAGAGCAAGTAAAATAGAAAAGGATGGTTCTTTCATTTCCCTAATGTTTTCTTCCATGTAGAGGAAGATAAATTACTGTACCATTACAGTAGCCTCTCTCTACTCTTTTAGTCACTCAAGGATGTAAGAAGGAGAAGAACCTGAACATGGTCAACTCACCTCCTCAGTGGTTGCCAATGGCTAGTGGGAGGAAAGGGTTTGACTGCACTGGGACACATGAACATTTTGGGATGATGGAAATGTTTTCTATGTTTTACTGGTGGTTACACTCTTACATTTGTTAAATGAATACTTTGTTATGTATACATTTTTAAATGTGTAGACTTTTTAAAATTCACTGAATTATACACTTAAAGTTAGTAAATTTCATTGGCTATAAATTAGACTTCAAGAAAGCAGGTAAGACAAATATGTATTTTCATCGTCACCTTTTCATAAATTATACATTTTAATAAGAACAAGTACAGGTTGGTAATATAGAGATATTCTATGGTTATACTTTGTGCAAGTATAAATTAGACCCTCTTTGATGTCAACTGTAATGCCTAGTAAGATATGGATAACCCAAAATTCAATAATTTTATTTCTAGCTTTGTATGCTAGTGGCATGTGCAAGTAGGCATGTATGAGTATGTTCACTGTAAATTTTCTTTTAATAGAAAAGTGAAGATAACATAAATTTCCTTTAAGATGGAAGTGAATAAGGAATTTATGCATAGAATATGTATTATATTGAAGTTGAAATTAACAGACTGTTTAACAAATATCAACTTGAATGTAAGAGTAAATGAAAACAGCTATTTTTAAAAGACATATGAAACCCCAACATCAATGTGTAGTATACATAGACACATAATACATGTAGTAAATGTAGAAAAAAATATATATGAGAATGAAACTTGACACTTTTATGAGAGTGATTACATATAGGATGTAAGAGGAACTGAGTGGGTTGAAGCCGTAGCCTTGCTAGTGTTATGATTCATTGTAAGTAATTTTATGAAGTAAATATGATATACCTTTAACATTAGAGTATACAGATGTAAATATGTATTTATGTATATGTGTACTATATGATTTTATGCAATTTTCTGAATGCTTTAAATATTTTAACAACATATCGACCTAATGTTAAAAATAAATTGATCAGTAGATCCAGAAAATGAATTTCACTGTAGGAAGTGAGAGACTGTTGGGTGGAAGAGTTGTATCTTAGAGAATAGGGTAAATATGTGTGAGAGGGTAAATAAAATATATTTATAACCAATTGCTTTTCAGTATTGAACTGGGGAAAATTGGAGGTTCATCTATTTGCTGGTGTGTGGATAGAAGTGAAGATTTCTAAGGTGTTTGAAATAAGGAAACTCTCAGGAGGGAAAATGGAATTATTTTTGGAGACATTTCCCTGATATGTAAATTATTGCATGTTTTTTAATATTATAAAGGTGTTAATGTTTACCCTGACAACCTCCTTGTTCGTACCTTTCATGATTAGGAGAACAAGATTTCCAGATTTCCCCAAATTATGTCAGATATACTGGGAAAAGACTAGAGTTTTCAATATAGAATACTTCATATGATGTTAGAAGAGATGCAAATCCAAATGCTTGATGTAGGAGGCAGATTATGTTATCCATGTATCCTGAGGGACATTTATGGATGTAGAAGTATGAGATATGTCTCAGTGAAGATGAAACTTTCTTTAGGGAAGGAAGGTAGAACAACAATAGATTGATTTCATGCAGTGGATAGATATTAAATGGATAAATGATACCTCTTGGGTGGAATTATACAACTTAGGAGAAGAAGATAAAAAAGATTTGTTTGAAAAATGGATGTTTTTTATCAAAACTAGAATTTATAGGTTTCACCATGAGGGATACCCAATACAAAATATGATGAAGGTTGTTAGCAAAACAAATGTCTGTGCCTGAAAGCAGGAGAGAAAAATGAAAAAAAAAAAAAAAAAAAAAGCCCATAGAAAAAGAGAACTCTTAAGAAACAGTTAACGTTATAATAACTTAAAAAGCTTCTCTTATAGATATAGTTGAAAAATAAATGGAAAATGGAACATAAGTGGCATCTCTCACTGGTGAATAAAAATAAAAGACAGAAATGAAATGCCTCTGCTGTTCTTGAAGTAGAACAAATTGCTTGACATCTGGTAAATTCCAAAGGTGAAATAAGGCAAGGTCTTAAGAATAGCCCTTGGCAAAGCAACTGTGCCTCCTGGGCACAGGAACTAGGAATGTTAAGAACACTTTCTGTTTGAAATTAGCTAAGGCAGATGTGAACACAAAGGGATAAAATCTTTTTCTTGAAGACAGAGTCATAGGTTTAAAAAAAAAATTGCAAAACATGAATGTCCATGGGGAAAGGGTAAAAAATTATCTAAGGACCCCTATGGATAGAGAAATACTGAGACAATAGAAAATCAAGACTGACAAGAATGTATGAACCCTCATTAGACAGTTTCCTGCTCAAAGCTGGGGTGCATTGTTCTCAGAGAAGTGGAGCCTATGTCCTTACACAGTGCATGATTTCTAGTTAGTACTACCATGCTAGGAACACAAGCTTAATACAAATTTAAGGTGTTTTGAATATGGCATACAGTTGATCATTTAGATTGACTACCTCTCAGTCATTCACTAATATTCTCTCTTTTTTTCTCTCTCCTTCTTAACAGAACCATGATTTCATTTGTCCATCTCTTGATGAATATGAGTTTCAAGAGCAGAGTCATTATTCTAAGCTAACCACTTTAAACCCATCCTCATTTTGTGATAGTAATTTAAGAGGAACATAAATATAAACCATATCTAGCTGACGAGATATAAGCAAGATCTAGCAAAACAAACTTCTGGAAAAATTTTCCTCAGTCTCAGGAATTGTGTTCTCCCTCCCCTCAGATTTTCAACAGTTTGTGCTACCTCGTAATGAAACTGTCATAATTCGCCAAAGGGAACCAACTGCTACTTCTAGTGGGGAAGAACACTTACATCCAGTGGGTGCCTGCTGTGTGTCAAATAGTTTCTAATTTCACATGCATTTTCTCACTTAATCTCCATATCCTGAGGACTTTCTCTAGAAACATAAAAATATGCTTAAGAAAATTGTCCTTTGCCAAACAGAGAATTGCTTACAATACACCTGCAATCTATGAATTTATATACATGGTCCATAGGACAGGTAAGATGTTTAATAATCTAAATATAAATGATTTAATTACTTGACTAAAATGACCCTCTCTTTGTAAATGCTCTCAGCCTCACACATAACTTAGAGAACTCTTAGGCTAATTTTGTAATGAGGTCAGAGCAAGTCCAGTGCAGAAATAAAGCACCAGTGGACCTGTGCTGATGGTCCTGGACCTCTCCCTACTTCAGCTGGGCCTCAGGATTTATTGGTAACTCTAACACTTGGTATTGTCTCTGATTCATGAGTCTGAGTTAATAATGTGAGCCTGTGTATTATTTCTGATATAATTGTGTATTACAAGATTATTACAGAGGTGAATTTAGACAGAGAAGAGAACTAAGAACTGATATCCCTAAGATATTCCAATAAAAAAACACCTGATAGAAGAAGGGTAATAGGTAAAGAGAATGGATATAAAATAATCAATGAGATAGGAGAAAAACCAAAAGTATAGGCTATAAGCTAGAAGCCAAGTAAAGACAGGGTGTCAGGGAGGAGGGAATATTGACTCCATCAAATGTCACTGAAAGGTATTGGACTTTAGCACATCATGTGCTTTAATGACCTTGGAAAAAGCAGTTTTGGTCAAATGGCCAGGGTAAATGCTCAATTTAATAAGGAATGGGAAACGTTTTTTGAAGACAGTGGGTATAGATGATCATTTCACAGAGTTTTGTTAAAAAGAGGAGCAAGGATATTAGAGAAGAGAAATCAAAAGTTTTATTTAAGAGAGAAAAAAAATGTTTAAAAGTTTCTATGCTGATTGAAAAAATCTATTAGAGAAGGAAATTTTAATAATGTAAAAAGGAGAGTAGAGACATGTTAGAGAAATATCTGAATAGGAAGACAAAGGGAATCTAGGACATAGACTGAGTAATTGGCATTAGATAGATAAATGAAGACTTCATTTCCCATGAATGGCAGAAAGCTATTTTATACTTGTACAGATGCTGGTATATGAATAGATGTAGTAGTGAAAGTCTGTTGATATTCTCTTGAGATTGCTTTAACTTTCCAAATGAAATAACAAGAATTGTCGTTGTATAAGAGTATACATGAGGTAAAAAATGTTGGCGTTTTAGGGGAGATAATACTTTAGAACAGTAGGAGAAAAAATAGATTAAATAAGTAGGGTTTAGTTGTCACATAGCAAAAGAACCTACTTTAGTTTTTTGGTCATAAATTTAAATATTTATGTGCATTTTTTTTAGTCCTACTCAGCAGTGCATAGTTGCAGACTAAAAGAAATCAGAGACTGAATTAAACCATGATTGTTATTTGCTAATATATGAAGAAGTAAGCCAGGTGCCTGGGATTCAACAGTAGGTGCAAGGAAATAGTAATAATGATTGCACATGGAACTGAAGTAGAATGAGGAGGTTGAAGAGCACCTCTAGTAGTGAAGGACCATGGAAATATGGAATGGACAATGGTTTGGAATTCCTGGTTGAATGAAGGGACACGTGGAAAGCTAGAGATAGTATTTGGGAGTGCTATGCATGAAATTGTGATTATATAAATGCATCACAGTTATTAGTAATGACAGAACTTCAAGGATGACTCTGGTGTTGAGTAGATGAATATAAGACATTTAACTCTGGTTGTTGTAAATATTATACACATGTATACTAAGATAGGCAAGAACTAATATTGGAATTAGAGATAGTGCTTTGAGCAGAAGTTTAAATCATCTAGAAATTCCAGTGAATGATCGAGTGTTAATAGATGGGATGCTAAGTGATGGCCATGTGTTAGATATTCTGAAGACTGGAGAATTAAAATTAGAGTTTTTAAAGATGGGCAGAGAAAAAATTATCTGAAAGAATTAATTAGGAGCAAATAAAATGTCTATAATCAGGTCTGGGGTCAAAAGTGTAATGGCAATGATGTCTATACTATCCAAAGTTACCTACAGATTCAATGCAATCTCTATTAAAATACCAATATCATTTTTCACAGATTTAGAAAAAAATAATTCTATGCTTCATATGGAACCAGAGAGGACCCTGTATGTTAATAGCTAAAGCAAACTTAAGCAAAAAGAACATATTGGGAGGCATCAATTTACCAGACTTCAAGCTATACTACAAGACTATAGTAACCAGAACAACATGGTACTGGCACAAGAACAGAAACATAGACAAATGGAGCAAGACTGAAAACCCAGATATAAAACCATCCTCATATAGCAATCTGATTTTTGATAAAGCAGACAAAAACATACACTGGGGAAAATAATCCTTATTCAATAAATGGTGCTGGGAAAACTGGATAGTCATATATAGAAGACTGAGACAAAATACCCACCTCTCACCACTCACAAAAATCAACTTATGATGGATAAACAGACTTAAACCTAAGGCTTGAAGCCATAAGAATTCTAGAAGAAAATGTTGGAAAAACCCTTATAGACATCCGTTTAGGCAAAGAATTTATGAAGAAGATCCCAAACACAGCAATGACAAAAATAAATAAATGGGACCCGATCAAATTAAAAAGCTTCAGCAGAGCCAAAGAAACTATTACAAGAGCAAACAGATGACCTACAGAATGAGAGAAAATATTCACATGTTATACATCTGATAAAGGGCTAGTAACTAAAATCTATATAAAACTCAGGAAAATCAGTAACATAAAAAAAACAACTCCATGAAAAAGTGGGCAAAGAGCATGAATAGAAACTTTTCAAAAGAAGATAGACTAATGACCAACAAAGATATGAAAAAATGCTCAGCATCTCTAATCATCAAGGAAATGCAAATCAAAACCACAATGAGATATCACTTAACTCCAGTGAGAATGGCTTTTATCAAAAAGTCCCAAAACAATAAGTGTTGGCATGGCTGTGGAGAGATAGAAACACTCATACACTCCTGGTGGAACTGCAAACTAGTACAACCTTTGTGGAAAGTACTATGGAGATATCTCGAAGAGCTACAAGTAGAAATAACATTTGATCCAGCAATCCCACTACTGAGTAACTACCCAAAGGAAAAAAAGACATTCTATGAAAAAGACATCTGGACTCGAATGTTTCTTGCAGCACAATTCACAATTGCAAAGATGTGGAAACAACCCAAGTACCCGTCAATACATGAGTGGATTAATAAAATGTGGTATATGTATACCATGGAGTACTACTCAGCCATAAAAAGGATTAACTACCTATTGTGTTATCCTGGAGAGAGCTGGAGCCCATTCTTCCAAGTGAAGTATCACAAGAATGGAAAAACAAACACCACACGTACTTACCATTGAATTGGTACTAATTGATCAACACTAATGTGCACATATGGGTAGTAACATTCATAGGGTGTTGGGCAGTTGGGAGGGGGGAGGAAGGGATGGGTAAATCCACACCTAACGGATGTGGTGGGTGCTGTCTGTGGGATGGGCATGTTTGTCGGGCAGTCCAAAGGTAATCTCTGTAACCAAAGCATCTGTACCCCTATAATACTCTGAAATTTTAAAATATGGCAGAGAAAAAGCAGAAATATGCAGAAATAAAAGGAATATTCAGAGAGAAGAATGAGGATATGGAACATTTTGCTGATAATGGACTACGAATTCCAAAAGAATCTGTGAAATATTTCATGTGGTAGGACATGAGAAAGAAGAATGAATTAAAGGATATATCACACATCAGAAAAACAAAATTAAAATGTCTTATAATGCTATTTTTTATGATAATGTGGAGCAACAGACTTTATGAAACACAACACTGCTGTTAAGATACCAGCAGATGTTATCTGGTCTTCTAGTAAGATTGGTTATAAACATAACTCATGTACCAGCAATTCCATTCCTAAGTATATGCCCTAGGAATGCATACATATCCATGCCAAGAAACAGGTAGAAGTATTCTTAGTAGTATTGTCTATAATTACCTCAGTCCGGAAAATTGCCAAGTGTCTATCAAGATTAGAAGTAATTAATCAGTTGTGGTGCATTAATATAATAGAATAATACATAGCGAATAAAAGTACAGATTAAAGGCATAAGCAACTTATATAAAATTGGCTAACAAAATATCCACTGAGAGAAGCCAGGTGCAAAATAATATATGCCATATATAATATCTATTCATATACCATTAAATTCTAGAAAAAAAAATCTATGCTGTTTAGGGATATGTTGATACTTGGTAAAACTATGATGCAAACATGAACATGATTGCCAAAAATGTTAGGATAATGATTATTTCCTGTAGGCAAACTAGAGTATTGTAAATGAGATGGCACATGAGTGGCTTCTGGGATACGTCTGCCAATATTCCATTTCTTGACTTATTTAATGATTCCTAAGGTGTTTATTTCATAATTATTCATTTACTGACAGTGTTTTATATATTTTTCTATGCGTGACATTTTTACAATAAAATTAGGCAAATAAATTAATTCTGAAATTGGGGTACTAGTGTTTTAGTCTTAATTTAGTGGTTGCTTGAGTATAATTTTTGTAGTATCATTTAATGGATATGCCCAGCTCTGCTTCTCATTTTCTCTTTTGAAATGTGTAGATTGGAGCTTGAAGTCTTTTACCATCTCTTCAGTCTCATCTTCTTATCGTATATAACTTATGTAACTATTCTCATTTCACCCTCCTATTTAATCACTCATCCATTCAAGAAATATGTGTTGAACATTTTCTATTGCAAAACATTATATTAAGCACTCTGTGTAAAGTGATACATAAATATAGTCTGAAACTGGTCATATTTTTAGAAATGTATATTTACACTCACACACAAAATACATGAATAGCCTAAATCTAAATCTGCATCTCTTGGCTAGGTGGCTCAGGTAAGCAGAGTTCAGTTGCTGAGTACATATGCCATGAACAGAGAATCATGTCATGCTAGATAACTAAATAACCCAGGTATTTCTGATTTGTTTTCCTGCAAGGAAAGGGGGAATATGTTAAGAATCAAGAAACTCAGGTATTTATTTCCAATTAAATTGAAGTTCTCAATAATATAATGTCACAGAACAAAATCAGGGAGATGTGGAATGGTATTTAGAAAGCTTTAAATGTCATTCCATTTTCTAGATGAATAAACTAAGCCCCAGAAGTACCCAGCGGAAACAAACAAAAAACCCTAGAATATTGAACTTATTTAATTACTTTTACACATTTTAGCATGATTCATTTGCATATAAACAATGTGATGATTTTATGATTCATATTTATTAGAGTAGGTCCAGGAGGAATTATAATAGGCAACATTCTGCCAACCTAATTTCCAAACTGACAAGAAAGAAAAAAAAAAAAAGATTCTCCTTCAATTATCTAAATTAATGAGGTTTTACTCTATGTTTACAATCAACCTTCAAAAGAAAGTTATGAATTTTCTTGCTTTAAAAATGGCTTTGGATTTTTATGTCCTTTAGATAAAATTACACCTTGAAATTGTTCAAAGATGAAGAACTACATTATCTCCTTTATTCTGCAGCGGGTGACTAATATTCACTGAACCAGATGCTGATTTCTGGGAAAGTGAATGCACTCAAGATTCACTAAAGTTAAATTAAGCACTTACCATCTTCTCAGACAACTTATCTGTGTTACAGATTATCAGTCTCCTCTGTCCCCTTGCCCTCTACATCTCCTCTCCTCTTTCTCCCCTCTCCTTCCCTCTTCTTTTTCCTTCTTTTCAACGAAATAAACACAGTTAATTGTCTCCTAGTGCACTTCATGTTTTTTTCACATTATCAGTGTAAAAGGGATATCCTCTTTCTTTTTTTCTTCTTTGAGAAAGGGGCTTGACTTCAAAATTAAAAACTAAAACTAAACCAGAATAAATGATGAGTGCATATTCCAGTGACAATATTTTCAAAAACAAATAAGAGAATACATGAATAAAAGTAACTGGCAAAATAAGTTGTTGTTGTTTTCATTTCAGAACAAGTAATATGAGATAGAATGTTCAGGATTAAGTAACTCAACAGAACAATGACGACAGTTCTGTATGTCAGTTTCTCTAAGATTTTCTTGGCTGTCTCTTCAAGGTCTGCAGCTGACTTTTGCTACCCTAAGCAAAGTGATCTCTCACAATAATGCCCAGATAATGCCCAAGGCCAAAAGGAAAAAGAGAAAACTCTCCCTGGAAATTGTTTTCTTCTTTAAAACATTTCTGAGAACCCCCATTGCAAACTTCCCTTCAGGAATGTTTGGTAAGGATTATCCTTCATGCTGTATCATAGCTGTAAAGAATGCTGTGTTTGACCACCACAATACATTCACCAAATTTCATTAAAAACTTGGAGGATGGAAAAGAAACATGCACTCTAGAAAATATTAATTTATATTACCTATCATCAAATCTATATAAATGTAGATATTACTGAGGTAAATGGCATAAATTTATCTCATAAATGCCAATTTCTAAGTATACTGCAGGGTAACAGGCAAGTTGCTAACAATCGTTTTTATATTGATGTTGGTAGTAATAATAGAAAAAGGAAACATCAGAGAATAGCCCTTTCCTTCTGATTCATTTGTGCCTTTAAAATCCATATGTTGATAACAACTGTAATAGCTTATAGTTGCTATATATTTATAAGGACTTTAATCAATTAAATAATATTTACAATAATCCAATGAGGTAGGGAATATTATTATCCCCATTATACATATATCAGTAAACTGAGTCAAACAGAGAGTAAATAATTATCTAAGATTGTGACTGCAACCACTCTGTTAAAAATAAGAAACTAGTTAAATACCTACAGAAATGCTACTTTTGAACTGGTAGCTGCATTATTGTTTATATGTGGGCATTATGTAGGGATATATTGGCAACAAGATTGTGTCTTTTCAATAGCAATAACAGCAGTGTTGGTATTGTTAGATAGTGGTGTTTATCTTTATATATTTTGTGGTGTTGTAGTAGAAAAAAGATTTAATAAACTTTTTTGGACAGCACTTATTTAACATTTTTTTATGTGACTTGTTAGGCTAACTCATTTAATGGCCATAAAAATACATTGGGTGGGTATAATCATAATTCCTATTTCACAGATGAGAGTATTATAGCATAGAAAGTACCCAAGTGACTTGACCAAGTAATTCTGGGATTGCAATTACTCCCCAGTCATTCTGGCTAGAGTCTCTGTATTCTTACCCATATTATTATATGGCCTTTTTTATGCTGGACACAATTTTTGAAAGCATTGGTTTTCCAGTCACTGCTTGGGAATCACCAGGTACCTTCCTTCCTTCCCCAATATTGGTTGTACATTGACACTGGCTTTGTAAGTGTGATGCTCAATGTAAAATTCCAACTAAATCTTTTTTGAAAATTTATTCATTTCAATAGATTTAGGAGGTACAAATAAGGCTAGAGTAATCAAAACAGCATGGTACTTTTATAAAAGTAGACGCACAGGTAAGTAGAACAGAATAGAAAAGCCAGAAATAAAACCATATACCCACAACAAACTGATCTTTGACAACGTAGACAAAAAGACACACTGGAGAAAGGACCCCTATTCAATAAATGGTGCTGAGAAAATTGGATAGCCCCATGTAGAAGAATGAAACTGGATCCCTATCTCTCACCATATACAAAAATTAACTCAAGATGGATTAATACTGAAATGTAAGACCTGAAGCTATAAAAATTCTAGAAGAAAATCTAGAAAAACCATTCTGGACGTTGGCCAGGGCAAAGAATTTATGACTAAGACCCCAAAAGCAAATACAACAAAAATGAAAATAAATAAATGGGACTTAATTAAACTAAAAAGCTTCCACAAAGCAAAAGAAATAATCAAAAGAGTAAATAGACAACCTACAGAATATTCACAAACAGTTCCAAGTAATTCTTTACATTTGAATTTTAGTCTACTATTACTTTCTTATAAACTAAAATATTTTTAAACCTATGAAAGCAAGTTTCAGTAAAAAAATCTTAAAATGGCAGCAGGGGGATAGTATATATCTGACATTTCTTTTTCTGAGCAGCAGAATTTTAAATTGAATAGTATCTGTGATCCATCTGGTTTATTTGACAATTTATAATAATATTTTGGAGGATTATTCAATTTGTATAATTTGGATATTATTACATGTATGAGTATTGCTGATTAATGATGGAAAAAACCACATAGCCATGTAAGTTTGTGTCACTATATGAAAATTGTTTTTTTTTTCAACTGAGCACCAGTGTTGCTGTCAATCCTTCTCAACTTCTCTCAGCTTATTTTGTCAATTGATTTTTCTATTTTCCATGAAGTTATTTCAAACTTATGTCATTCTTGTGCATTCATAAGAAAAGCCCTTTGTTTTTATGCCCTCTCCTTTAGTTCTGTGAACCTGAGATAAAGAGGAAATGTTATAATCTACTGTACAGGGCAAGGTGTTATTATTAAGCCATTTATGATCAGTATCTTTTCTATTAATAATGTCATATCAGATAAATTAGTAATAGAGGTCTATGTACTCACTTCCCTTTGTAATTTTGGAGTATGGGGGATTCTAAAGCATTCTCTTAGATGTATTTTTATATTCTCTAATTATAAATTTCTCTGGGGAACACCAAATTGCAAGGATCTTAAAATTATAGCACAGAAATTGCTTTGAAAAACATGATTGCTATTTTCTTCTTCTAATATCTTTGTCCACCAATAATCTTTGCCAGCCATTTCCATAAATTCTTCCCAAACAGCTCATCTTGACTTGTACTTGGAATGATGACATTCCGCTATTCTTCCATGTTCCATGAAAATGTGTTACGTATCACTGATACGGTTAGGTATCACATACCTAAGTGAAGCCAGAGTTTCATAATGTTGGTTTTTATGATTTTTATTTTGGAAACTCACTTGTAACTAATTTGCTTAAAACTTTTCAACTATCTTTTCTAGCATTATTCCTAGGAATAGAAATACTGATGCATTTTTTCATTCTAGTTTGTTCCCACATACTTTTTTATACCTTATTCTATAGACCAGAAGTTTATTCAAGTGAGTTATTTTAATGTTTCACCCAGATCTATTCATCCCATTAGAGTAACCTCATGCCATCAACAAACATATTGATTTTGGCTCTAGAGGGCTTTTGTAGGGGATTTCATAATAGTCTCATATCGCTTTTGTAGGTAAGCCCACTTAAACTTCAGATCCATCGTTTTTAGCAACACAGGTGCATATATGAATAGGATCATTCAGCAGGCAATGACTACGTATTGAATTTGCAAGTCATTTTCATGATGAGCTATTGTTTATTTTGTCTACTCTTCTTGCTTCCAAGATGATTTTATTAAACAAATAATAAAGAAGAATAGGTACAAAGGGTATATATGGAAGCATGTAGGAGACCTCACATGCTGAATATAAATGTGCTGCTGAGAATGCATAATATCACAAAATAATGAGATGAGAACATTGTGCTAGTAGATATTCACAGCAAATATAGAAGGCCAGGCTTCGACTGAATCAATAAACCCCATATGCGACCAGACAGCAAGCAATCGTTACAAACACAAAGATCTTCTTTTTATTTACCTTGATTTTTTCATTATATTTAATAGGAATGGGTTCGTGTCCTTTACATAAATGGGAACAGTTACACAGTAGACAGAACATTGGGTAGGGTAGAATAAAATTAACCATTAGTACTAGCGTTTTCTTCTTTGTGAATATGCACAATATTTACATTCAGCTACAAAAATGGAGGATAAATAACAATGATTACTATAAATATAAATTGATAGATTGTATTAGCCTAAACATTCTATTAGCATAAAATGCTGTGTCATTTTTGTGTCCCTACATATGTTTAGGTTGAGGGGTAAGAATAAAAAAATGAGTCCCCTCTTTCTGTATTTAGGCTAAGTAATGTAATGTCCTGAGAAAGTCTGGATTGCAGGGGAAAAATCACACATTTATTCAGCAAACTCGAAGCTGGCTGGGACTTCATTGTATTTTTTAAAATAAAACTATAAGATTCTAGTAATGTTTTATCATGGTAAGTACACACACTGAGTCTGGTGTGAATACAGCCACACCCTGCTTCCCACAGCATGTAAACAGCACTTGGCTCCAGGCAAGGTCTCCTCTGAAGTTACTTGTAAGCCTGATTGGAAAAAAGAACAAAGGGATGAAGCAGAGGTGTATTCTCCTCTCAAAGATGCTTTTACTGCTTTCAGACGTTTCGGACAAAAAAAAACCAGCCTTGAAGTTTAACACCTCAGTCTTTTTTTGAAAGACCGGAAAAGCAGAGGCCAAGTTTTAATTACTTACACCCACAATATATCTTACAATATCTTTCTCCAAACCCCAAGTCTTTGTCTATCCTTCTTTTCTTCTCAATCCTTAAAAATACATAAATAAACCAATCACTACAGCATAAAGCCATTTCTGATTAAAAAGTAAAGAAGGGCTTATTTTGCTAGAATGACTAGTAGAATAGTATAGGCAACTAGTAGAATAGGGTGGAAACAGAAGAGTCCTCCAGATCAAAATCCCAGTGTTGTACTAATTAGTGGAGATGTTGTTGGTGTATGTTAGGCCTCAGAAGACCGAATGTTAGTGGACTGAATACACTCAGAAGTCAATAAGTAAAATGAAATTTTTGGGTTAAAAATTTAAACAATTTAGTCACCAAACTTGGAGATTTATTCCGAAGTGGGACTATAAAAGTGTATAGATGTCAAATTAGGAAAGCAAATGATTAACCACAGAAATGTAAAGTAGTATAGGTTTCTGTGTAACATTATATAAACATAATAAGTCTGCCAGAATATTTCTTTTAAACATATTCCTGTGCTCACAGGGTAGGGCAGAAGGTGGGAGGATGAAGTGAGGGGAGTCAAATACTATCAATAGTATATACAAATGGAATTCCTAATGTAGCACTGAGAAAGTACCTAGCCTCATGGTACCTACACTAAGTTTGTTTTATTTTTACCATAGAATATTTTTGGAGAATTTTATTAACTATTTTTAATATTAACAAACAGAAAAGCCTTAGTATATACATTGTATTTTCCTACAATAAATCTGTAATTTGAATGCTTTGTAGTTTATTTTCAATTTATTTAGTTTTTTTAATATTAGAATACTAAGAGGGTACAAATGTTTTTGTTACATGGATCACTTTTGTAATGCTTGAGTCACAGTTATAAATATGCCCATCACCCAAATAGTGTTTACTGTACCCAGTAGGTAGGTTTTTGACCCTCCGTTCCACCTCCCCTCCCTCCTACTTGATTTCCAATGAGTTTTACTTTCAGATAGGAGACTAATAGTAAAATCTTTAGTTATTTATGTACAAACTATTTAAATATAAGAGCTAATAGCATAAAATTCTCAGAAGAAAACATAGGAATCATGGCCTTGAATTTGACAATGGTTTCTTAAATAAGACACAAAAATCACAACCATCAAAAGAAAAAATAAATAATTAGACCTCATCAAAATTAAAAACCAGTATGCGTCAAAGGACATTGCCAAGAGAGTGACTAATAGAATGGAAGAAATATTTATGAATCATATATTTAATAAAATTATATTATATATTATATATTATATAGTATTATATTAAATAATATATATGTTTAATATATTACATATATAAGTATTTATAATACTATATATTAAATAATTAAATGTGTATATAATGTATATATTTTGTAAAACTTACAACTTAACATCAAAAAGACAACCCAATTTAAAAACTAGCAAAACATTTCAATACCTATTTCTCCAACGAAGATATGTGAATGACAAATATAAGTACATGAAAAGAGGCTCAATGTCATTAGTCATTAAGGAGATGCAAATCAAAACCACAATGAGATGTCACTTTGCATCGGCTGGGATGATTATAGTAATTTTTAAAAAGTGGAAAATAACAAATGTTGGCGAGGATGTAGAAAAACTGGAAAATTGAAACCCTCATACATTTCTGGTGAGAATGCCGAATGACAGTGTGATGAAAACCAGTTTGGCAGTCCCTTAATAACTTAACTTTAGAGTTACATATGACAGCAATTCCACCCCTAAGTGTATACCCAAAATAATTCAAAAAAGGTTTTCAAATAAAAACTTGCACACAAATGTTTATAACTGTGTAGAAAGTATTCTTGGAAGATTTAGACAGTGTTTTCCTCTGTATCAGAGAGGGTAGCTTTTTTTATAGCGCAGACAGAGTCTCCCTCCCAGTAACATTCTAGGACAGTAAAATCACATTCCCCACACTGGACATGATGCACTATTTATAGAGGCCAAAAGTGGAAACAACCTAAAGGTCTGTCAATTGATAAGTGGAGAAACAAAATGTGCTCCCTCCATAAAATGAAATACTAATCGTCCAAATTTTTTTTAAAAAAATGAACTACTAATACATGCTGTCACATGGATAAGCCTCTTTAAATTTTTATTTTAATGAAAGTAGCCAGACACAAAAGGCCACATTTTGAAGGATTCGTTTGATATGAAATATCTAGAATAGGCAAATTCATATGGGAAGAAAACCGATTGGTGTTTACCAGGGCTTGAGAGAAGGCAATAATGGAAAACTCCTTTTTTAATGGCTGTGGGATCTCCTTTGCGGGTGACGACAGTGTACTGGAACCAAGTAAGTGGTGATTGTTGCACATCATTTTGAATGTACTAAATGCAACTGTAGTATTGCATACTTTAAATTGTTTGAAATGATAAATTTTATGTTTATGTATATTTTACCATGATATAAGGTAAAACTGTTTAGGATATGAACCAACATACCGCTGGAAAATTTCATAATTGTTTTCAACAAAATGGGTTCTCTGAAGGGTTGTGAAGTCCTGAGCAACCAGTTGTCATTATGCTGTTAATAACATGAAGTATTTGCTAGCAGTGGAATTCAATGACTTATGAAGATCCCATAACAATTAGATAATTTAATAAAAACCCCATCTATTTCTCCAAATAATATTTTTAAATGTTTTATACACTTAATTTGCTAAAACAGATGGCTATCTAATTTGGGAAATTTTAAATGATAAATGTGGGCCATATTTTTGTTAAAATGTTTATTTTTACATAACATAAACCATACATTAGTGTTAGGGAGTGGCCTTTGCCAAATTCTATTTCTTAGAAATGGCATAGTTTTTTTCAGGGAAATCTACTGGATTTGGATCAAGTAAACAGTGAGTATTATTTAGGGACATTTCATGGTATCATTTGTTGTGTAGTTTTTGTTATATATTGAATTGGTACTTTTATTTTCCAGCTTGTGATATGTATAGAATTGTTTATAAAAACAGCACACAGGAACAGTTACTTACTTGAGCTACTGTGGAGTAGGTGGGAATGAGAAGAGGAGGAAATGCTTAAGGAGTTTATGGAGAAATTATCCTCATATGTTTATTTTTAAATATAGGTATTAATACTCTAAGGTATTAGGGATTGAGGACTACAAGTTGGAGATGTTTCCAACATGGATTGCAAATCTGAAATAAATTCTCAATAAGTATTTTAGTTAAGGCTGGAATAAAATGTTTTTAGTTGTTCAAAAGTATGGATTTAGAATTCTTAAAAATTCTTATTATCAATATTATAATTTTATATTATTAATTAACTTTCTAGAATTTTATTTAAATAATTTTATACAGGTTGTTATATAAAAATAGCTGTGCTGGGTGAAACCTTAAATATCATAAACAAGATTATGTGTCCATTGGGACACATAATTTTTCATGTTTCTGCCGTCTGGATCTTCTGAGCAAAGAGCATTAATAATGTTTATAATGATATTTATATATTTGCAGAATTATATTCTTTGCTATGTTATGGTGTAGTGAGTAGACAGATTTATCTTTGAGAATCAGAAATATGCTATGCATAGCAAATGCATAGAAAATATTCTTGTAATATTTAGACGCTGTTTCCCTTTGTGTAAGAAAGTGTAGCCTTTTTTTGTTTTAAATATATATATAGCACAGATAGAGGAAGTCTCCCTCCTTAGAAACATCCTAGGCCAGTAAAGTCTCATTCCCCATCCTAGTTATGATGCTTTTATATTCCAGAGTAAAAACAAGTTCTCTCTCTCTCTCTCTCTCTCTTTTTTTCTCTTTCTCTGTTAGACAAGCAGGTCATAAGCATCCACATACAAAATCAGTGTTTCTGCATTTGGAGTTCTTCTCCAGTAATGCACCCACTGCATGTGCAAGTATCACCTTCCCTTTACCAAGTCACCCTGTAGAGACTGATACTCAAGAAACTGACGCAAAATATTGCTCTGGTTGATATCTTTTCTGTGAGTAGTAAATGGTGTTTGTTTTTGATACAGGAATCCTACATTTTTGCATATGTATAAAAATGTACATATATAAACATATATGCACACATATGCATATATATGCATATCCATATTTATAAAAGATACTGTAGCTATCTTTCTCAGGAGCTTTGAGTGGTCTCAGTTAACCAACTTCCCCAGGGACAACTTCTCCCTTTTGTCCAATTTGTGTCAAAGATGAGTCTTAGGCACTGTCTGATGCTCAAGAGTGCTCAAGAGACAGGATCCTTACAAGACAGAAAGTGGGAACAGGCAGGTGGCATGTGCCAGATACAGTTAAGAAGTCAGATGATGGACTGACAGGAGATGGGGGGCGGGGGGGGGGTCTCCATTTAGAGACCACTCCTAGAGTTTGGATGATCCTTTCTCCTTTCTTATACCTGTATTCAGTCTGGGTCAGTTACCGGGTGTTTCTTTCATAAAGGGAGTTTAAGCTATTCTTGTAAGGGTACGCTTTGTTTTAAAGTTTATGAAACCTGCATTTGTGCTGAGGTGACCTTGTCTCCTGGAAACCCCTTGGCCAGGGCTGGAAATCTCCAAGCCAGGTTAATCATACTGCTCAGTGAAACATAATACAGGCCCCTGTAAGATGGTTGAGGGCCTTATGGCTATTGTTAATGTTATAGCCACAACATGTCTCTTATACTACAGTATAAAAATATGTGCATATATGTATACATGATGTATATGTGTAAATAAATATATGTACAGGTATTTATAACTGTGGCAGACTAAGGTGTTAGCTTACAAGTAGTGTAAAATCTCAGACCATTCAAAGCTTCTAACTTAACAATATCCAACATAGACAAAATCAAGTAAGCAACACAGTGAACTGAATGTTAGATGTGTTAAAATTTTCTGTTTCTCTCATAAGGTGTTACATAACAACTGTCCATATATTACTTCTTTGCTACAATATATTTTAGTAAGTAAATATATCTAATTTGTCTTTTTGGTGCAAAATAGTTACGAAAAGGAAAATAAAATTACATGTGCTTTATTGTCTATTGAGTCTGCTTGTTTATAACACAATATTTTAAAGCTTGGATAAATATGTTGATATTTGAAATACTAGGGCTACTTAATGACTTTTGTAGAATTTGTGCCTCCTTAATTTATAGACTTTAACATATATCAAACATGAGAATATAAATACATCTGTAACAGATAAACCTATTTCTCTAGACAATGTACAGGAATTTTGTCAATCATTTTGCTTTTGAAATAATTCTTTAATGATGAACCCTTTAAATTCACAATTGGCAATGATTTATAATTCATCATGTCAAATCTAGCAGAGTTTTACAAAGTGAGAATATAGGACCAAAGTCATTTTAAGTTTAATATAATTTATAAATACAATATTTTATAATTACAAGTTAATTGATATAGTGTTACATTTTATATTCATTTCAGTAAGTACACTTTACTTGATAATTTCCAGGAGATAATTTTTTATTTTTAATTTTTATGGATATAGAATAGTTGTACATCTTTATGGGGTACATGTGATATTGGATTCAAGCATACGATGTGTAATGAATGATCAAATCAGGGTAATTGGGTTGTCCATCACTTCAAATATTCATCATATCTTTGTATTGGGAACATTCCAAATCCACTCCTCTAGTTATTTTGAAATATATGATAAATTTTTCCTAACTATAGTCACCCTTTTGTACTATAGAACACTAGAGCTCATTCCTTCTGGCTAATGGTATCTTTGTACCCATCATTATCACCATTCCCCGATACCATTCCTAGCCTCTTATAACCACCATTGTACTCTCTATTTCCATGAGATCAATTTTCTTAGCTCCCACATAAGAGTGAGAATATGTGATATTTATCTTTTTATGCCTGACTTATTTGACTTAACATAATGTCCTCTAGTCCCGTCTATGTTGTTGCATTGACAGGATTTTGTTCTTTTTTATGGCTAATATTTAATTGTGTAAATGTACCACATTTTCTTTATCCATTCATCCACTGATGGACACTTAGGTTGATTCCATATCTTGGCTATGGTGAATGTGCTGCAAAACACATGGGAATGCAGATATCTCCTCAACATACTGATTTTCTTTCTCTTCTCTATATATCTAGCAGTGGGATTGCTAGATCATGTGGTAGTTCTACTTTCAGTATTTTGAAGAGATAACATTTATGTTCTGGTATATTTTCAGGTTTCCTACATTTCCTAGACCCTTGAAAACACTATGTCCATTTCACTTAATGAATGATAATAATAATAATAATAATAATACAATCCTGCACAGGGCCACACTTAGAATCTTGATTTATTTAAAAGATTTTCCGATAATTCCAGATTCTTAAGAGAGACCTAGAATATTCTACTATGATGGCATGTGGATTAATGTACCATACCATTTGAGGATGCCATGCCTATCATTCCTTTCCAGATATTATTTCAGTTGACAATGCTTGGAGTTTGATTGTTCACTTCTGACTTTCCAAGAGAATCTCAACTCTGTAGGGTCTTTATCTCATAAAAATAGAACATTATGTATACACAAAGGGGACTATTTTATTACCTTGGGTCAAACTGGGACATCCAGAACAAATTTATGATAGATCTAAAGAGGAAAGCCAGAGAACTTGAAAGTTGTTGATGGTCTCAAATTAACTAAATATGTGAGACATTATGGAAAATGTACATGAAGAAATGCCATACTAGTGAACATATTACTACATTAGGAATTGAGTTATCTCACTATATTCTGATTTACAGGGATGCTTTAGTGTAAACCGTGAGTTCAAAAAATAATGACAATTAAGAAAATTGTTCATTGTAATTGTTTTTGATTTTTGTGTCACTGTGCCTAAATGCATAAGAGTATTTTTGTTTTTTAATTCTGTATATATGTAGTTTAAAGGGACTGTATAGGTCGGGCATGGTAGCTCATGCCTGTAATCCTAGCACTCTGGGAGGCCAAGGCAGGAGGATTGCTTGAGCTCAGGAGTTTGAGACCAGCCTGAGCAAGAGTGAGACCCAATCTCTACTAAAAATAAGAAAATGAGCCAGGCGTCATGGCACACGCCAGTAGTCCCAGCTACTTAGGAGGCTGAGGCAGGAGAATCGCTTGAGCCCAGGAATTTGAGGTTGCTGTGAGCTAGGCTGATGCCATATCACTCTACTCAGGGCAACAGGATGAGACTCTGTCTCAAAAAAAAGGGGGGGGGGTCTATGTAAAATATGAGCTCAGAAAATAAAAATTCTAGTGACACTTCTTTTAGAATTAAAAAAAAATTTTAGAATATTATAATTTCAAATAATTGTTTTAAAAAGCCTTAAATGAAAGTAGTGTTACAATATCTTTAATTTACAAAAAGCTCTTACACTTTGAATGCAAAATGGAAAAATTAGTTGCCTTGGAAACTGAAGAAGTTCATAGCATCATGAATACATTATTAACCCATTATCATACAGCTGTGATATAACATTTAGATAAAAAGAAAATTGATTTTATGGTTGTATTGTTTTTCTTATGTAGTACAATATAAAGTAATTCTTATAAAATATTAAATATTAACATGAAATTATCATAGCCTTTGAAACACACCTGAAATTCCTTTGTTTCTCCTACTAAAAGTATTTGTTCAGGAATGTATACATTTTTATTTTTATTATTTATGACATTTTTATTCCTTGAGCTATACTTCATTTGCATGAAAATAATTTGTACTTCTTTTTAAAAATTATTTAATTTTTCTGAAATAAATTTTTAAGTTTTTCAATATATTGTATGAAACACAGTTGCCACCAGTACCTCTTGTTATGCTCCAATAGACAATATATTCATTTTAGATATTAACAGTAAGAATAAAAATTATTGCGACTTGACTCTTTACTTGTCATCTGAGTTAGTTGGGATTCATTTCAGAAATTCGTAATAGAATACCTCAAATCACAGTTGCTCAAAAAAAGAAAGATGTTATTTCTCTCTGAAGTCCCAAAAATCTTCACATACTTAGTCTAGTACTAGTATGGTGTTCTTTCTTGTTAGAGACCAAGTTACATTCATTCTTCCTCAGCCTTTCATGACTTTTTCCAGAAAGTAACGTCTTTGACTAAGATGATGTCTGCAGCTACAAGCATAGAGTCTACCTTTCTGTCACCACTTTTTAAAAACACATTCTGAAAGTTGTATGCAACACTGCACTTACAAACACTTATCCACAAGATATAAACATGGGTGCAAGTGGCTTCTTAGGTGATTGGGAAGTGTAAAATTTATTCCATATGATTGTGAATCCTGATGAAGATTAGGGGCTTTAATACTATGGATGGAGAGCAAGAGATAGAATATGAGAAAGAGAGAGAGAAGTTGTGGGAAAATAAAGTTTCTAGAACATTCTACATCTTTGTTCACTCGTGTACATGTGCAACTTTGCAATACAAACTATGCGGTTCTCTAACCAAAAATTATAACCTCAAAGTACTATCCAGTGACTTCATCTATTTGAAAATATATTAATATTTCATAGGGATGACATGCATCTCTATCAAATCCAGATGTACTTCCTCATGTCCCAGTACAGCAGGCATAAAAGTAATGCAAATTATAGTAATGACGATAATAACATCAGGGATAGACAAGTAGACAAATAGAAACTCAAAGAATTTAAGAAAGACTCTCACATATATAAGGAGATGTGTTTGATAGCAGCAGACATATATTTATTAGGGAAATCTGCTTTTTTTAAAAAAAATAAATGCTGTATTGGTTTTGTATCCATGTAAAAAAATATGGAATTGAAATTATATACCACATAATACACAAAAATAAATCTTCAATGAATTATAAATCTAAGTGTGAAAGCTATAATCCCATTTTCATACAGATGATAAAAAAGTTTGGTCAAAAGAAATTCTAGGAATTGGAGAGGATCAAAGTTTTATCATAGCTGGTATTTAATGTAGACATTAAATATCAATATACATGGCACATATCTGGAAGACTGTGGTTTCAGACATTTGGTAAATTCAAAACTAATGCTCAAAAATTCTTTGTCATTAAATATAAGCATTAATTCTGATTTAACTACCTAAAAAAGATGAGCTACTCTCTATCCTTTTTGTTTTTGTCAACAAATATGTTTCCTACTGTTTCATTTATTCCATTATAAATGAAATGTTTAGTAAGTAAAATATTCATAATACCATGGTAATTCATAACTATTAAATACTATGGTTGATCTTTTGGGGACAAGATTAATCTTTAGGAGAAAATAATTATTTCCTATCCCTAAATAATTTTAGAATTGTCAGCAACTAAGTATTGACTAGATTCTTTGTCATTGTTTTTATTCCTATTTCTTTTGGTTACTTGATTTTCCAACCATAATTTGGTATTACTCTGGAGTCCCTATTCAAATTTTTGTTGATGCTGCTCTTATTACTTTTGTTGCTACTTTGAAATTATTTTGTAATCAACAAATAGATATTATAAATAGCATTTGTATTATAGTCAGTGATTTCAAGAGATTGCACATCAGAGATATTATTTAATGATAACAACATAATGAAAGGAATTAGAAAGCCATTATTTTCTTTTTTTATTCTAGCAAAGTTAGTGAAAGCATTTTTAAGTTGCAACAAATGTTTTTACCATGTAGTTAATATTTTTTTACTGGGCTGTAATTTACATAAAATAAAATTATCCCATTCTAAGTGTACCTTTGAGTGAATTTGCATAATTGTACATATTTACAATCAAGTTTGAAATAGTCTCATCACCCAGAAAGTGTTTTCATTGTACAGACTGCCTACCCATTAGTGTGTATATCAGAGATATATTCATAATAATTTGTTTCCAAGCAAATACTAAGAGTCTTGTAACATTTTGTTTGTTTCTTTGTTTCAGGTGAACAATTTCTCACAGTGTAAAAATCTTAGGTGTTTATTGCAAGGGTTTTTACACTTCCTTTTATTTTTTTGTTTTGCAGTATATTAGGGATGTATAGAAATATTTTTGTGTTTCCAAAAAATGGGCATCCTGCATTAATTTTGTTAAGAACTTAGGTTTCTGGACTAAGAACAAGCCTTAGGAAGTTAATTTACATGTGTACATATAGTAAGAAAACTCCAGAGAGATTTAGTTACCTAAAAAGATATGCATATATATTACAATGAAAAAGAAAGAGTAAGACCAGGAAGACATAACTATATTGGAAAACCCTGAGACACCAGGTCATATCTGGTCCTTGCAGACATCCATTTACATTCCAAAATTTTAGTGTGTGAACTCAGGATTCTTTCCATCTTGTATGCAAATAGCAAAGGATTTTCAGTCTCCTTTAAGGAGGGAAAAGGGTGAGAGCTTCATCTTTTTCAATGTATAAAATCATGGAAAATCCATTTTTTTCTATTCTTCATCTATGATACTACTTAGTTTTCTATATGTGGAACATTTGGGACTTTCATCTCCTTGCCCAAATGGCAAGAATTGATGTATTGGAGCTCTAGGGTCATTATTTGGTTTTTGAGTAAATTACAGTAATCTTTCTCTGATCCCAATACCTTCTATATACCTAAAAAATAAAATTATTTAAGATGATTATCAAAACTCAAAGCAAATAAAAATTCAAAACTCTACTGGAAAGAAAATATTAGGGAAATTATTTATCATCTAAATGATTTCTGAATGAATCATATCTTAATTTTGTGCCATTTTGTGGGGAATAATACAATTAAAATATGTTTGAATGGAGCTCTGCTCTGGTGTTGGTAGTGTTGGAAACATAACATCAGATTATTCTTAATTATCTAAAAACCATAAATTTGGACAAAATATATGAGAAAATACATAGTTGACAAATGCTTTTCAGCATTTAACGCTGTAAGACTGCAATTTCAGTATGAAAGGAAACTCATTCTGTAAGCCCCCAGACTGCTCCAGCTCTCTGCCTGTGCTCTAGTTCCTGAATGCACAGCAAGCTCTCACGCAAGTAGAGTGTGAAAATCCCACTAATCTGAGCAGGCTGAGATCAGAATTCAGGGCAGATGAAATGGCTTAACTCAGCAGAGGAAAGGACTAGAGAGGAAGGTGTTGCCCAGAGGGAAATTCTAGAAGTCTAAGTGGATGTCCCTGAGCTCTTATTGCCAGTGGTGGGCAATACATGCTTAGACCAACATCACATGAGACTTACCAGAGAGAAGTTGCCATGAGATTGACAACAGAACAAAAACATTAGATATCAGACAGTCCTTTGGAAATGTTGGATTTTCAGACCTGCCATAATGTACAGACCTTATTACCACCCCTAGTATTCAACTGTGACAATAGAAACACTATAACTTTGAAGTAAAAACTGTGCCTTTTGGGTGTACCATAAATCCTGACTTCAACATTGTACAATTCATCTATGTAACAAAAAACAATTGAACTCTAAATCTATTGAAATAAAAAATATCCACATCTTAGAGCTTGGATAGATTACTCTAGACCTATCTTAAGAAAGTCTAAAAGCAAGCCCTGCAAAATCCACAGAGGAGACAAAATTCAAGGTTAAGTTTTACTGTGTTAGAGGATCTTGGAAAACCACTTAGATTTTTCACAGATAGATATGCACAAACAGAACCTAAAATCAAGCTGCATAAGTTCAAGTGCTCAGGCAATAATTAACATATTTTGAAAAATCCACATTCTTCGGGGCATACAACAATCCTGATGGTTTTCAATATATCATCAACAATGTCTAGTCCAATATAAAAACTATAAAATATGAGAAAAAATTGACACTGACCCAAGAATTAAAGGAAAAAAATGTTACTAGAGTCCTAACCAGATAACCCTGGTCTTCAGTATAAAGGACAAAGACTAAAAAGAAGTAATTTTGAATGTATTTAAATTACTAATGGAAAATACGATCAAAGGATTGAAGGAAATTATGAATAATTAAAAGATAAACTACATAAATAGATTTCAAAATATGCTGAGAAAAAACATACATAAAATAATACTACAATATTTCATATAAATGAAGTTTTAGAAATGTTAATACTGATCTATTGTTGAAAATCACATCCATGGGATCCTAGTGCCAAGTTAAGAGATATTTATTGTAAAGGGGAAACAGGAAGCTGGCTTAAGTGATTGAAGAAAATGTTTTATAGCTCTATTACAATAGTGCTTACATCAGTGTATACATGAAAATATGCACTTAAAATGTTTGCATTTTTATGCAATATATGCCTCAATAAAGTTAAGAGAAATATGTTTCACCAGCAATGTTCTAATTTTACATTTTACATGTTACTTTTCCTGATGAAATGCTTTTTTTTAATGCTTTCTATCTTTAACCAAAAATGTCTAACTAAGCCTTATAACAAGACACATCTCTAATGTTTTCAATTCAGAAAGTGAGACACCAGCACTACTAATTCCTAGAAAGAAATTTTACATCACAGCAAATATCTGAAAAATCATTATCCTTTGCTGTAATCTGTTGTTTAAAATGCCTTAGGGTTTGTTTAAAGAGTTAGAGCAAGTACTACCATAACTGTAGCAAAGTATGACTATATTAACACTTAGGAAAATGTTCTTAATCAGTAATAATTAAACACTCATGGACTTTAATCTGTTTGTCTTAAAAGTAAGGCATAAAATCTCATTAATATAGTCATCATCTAAAATATGTCCAAATTTCCATATGTTCCTAATGATTTCTGGAGGTGATAGAAAAGAAAATCCTTACTTTTATCTCAACAATACTTGAATTTTTAGTTTGAATAACTAAATAACAAAAAGATCATATGTGAATTAAAAATCCATATTAAACAATCTGTGTCCTACACCTCTTAAAGGAAGATTTTTAAGTCTCCTGCTTTGATTTGGAATACATAGGGATTGTGTTGAATCTGTAGATCACTTTGGGTAGTATAGACATTTTAACAATGTTGATTCTGCCAATCCATGAGCATGATATGGTTTTTCACCTGTTTACATCCTCTGCTATTTCCTTCCTCAGTGTTTTGTAATTCTTCCTGCAGAGGTCTCCTTAGTTAAATATATTCCCAGGTATTTTATTTTTTTTTGTTGTTGTTGTTGTTGCTATTGTGAAGGGTATTGAGTCTTTGATTTGGTTCTCTGTTTGACCATTGTTGACCTATAGGAATGTTATTGATTTTGTAACCTGAAACTATGCTGAATTTGTTTATCAATTCCAGTAGCCTCATGGCAGAATCTTTGGGGTTTTCTAGATATAAGATCATATAGTCAGCAAGGAGCGATAGTTTGACCTCTTCTGCTCCCATTTGGATGCCCTTGATTTCCGTCTCTTGCCTGATTGCTCTGGCTAGGACTTCCAGCACTATGCTGAATAGAAGGTGATAGAGGGCAACCTTGTCTGGTTTCAGTTCTAAGCAGAAATGCTTTCAATTTTTCCTCATTCAGTATGATGTTGGCTGTGAGTTTGTCATATATGACTTTTATCATTTTTAGGTAAGTCCCATCTATGCCTATTTTGTTAAGCATTCTCACCATACCAGCATAATTCACAATTGCAAAGATGTAGAAACAACCCAAGTGCCTATCAATGCATGAGTTGATTAATAAAATGTGCTTTATGTATACCATGGAGTACTACTCAACCACAAAAAAACAATGGTGATCTAGCACCTCTTGTATTATCCAGGATAGAGCTGGAGCCCATTCTACTAAGTGAAATATCACAAGAATGGAAAAACAAGCACTATATGTACTCACCATCAAATTGGTATTAATTGATCAACACTTATGTGCACATATGGTAGTAACATTCATTGGGTGTCAGGCAGGTGGGAGGGGGAAGGAGGGGAAGGTTATATTCACACCTAATGGGTGAGGTACCCACTGTCTACTTGATGGACATGCTTGAAGCTCTGACTCGGGTGGGGTAAAGGAAATATATATAACCTAAACATTTGTACCCCCGTTATGTGCTGAAATTAAAAAAAAAGAAAAAAAGTAAAAAAAAAAAAAAAAGAAAATGAAATGCATATTTGTTTGATTTCTTTATTTTTCTACTATATTGAATAGTTTTTTTCAGTTCTCTTTTGATTTTTCACTTATGCAACTCAGTCCATCAAAAAACACTTTCCTATTGATTACTTCTTAAGAACTTGGTGGCAATTTCATTAGTGAAATCAATTAAAGTATAATAATAATAATAGGCATTTTGTCCTATGATTTTATTAGGTGGCTATTATGCTATCCCTGAAATAAAGTATTGTGATCTAACATTTTAAAAAGCACCTATTAGAAATTTCTATCTCTATGTAATATAGGCTGGTTAATATAAATCTTTTTATGTAAAGGTAAATAACATGCTAGTGTAATGTAGGATATTAATTTCTCTTAGAACTCAGAGTAAACAAAAAGAATGGCTCCTTGTAATACTGTGTAGTTTGGTTCAATCTTTCCTTGACATATTTTTCAACATTGTCTCTCTCTGTCTCCAAGGGCATCATTGTTCCCTGCTGTCTGTGACAAACATTGAAGCCTATAGAAATTCCTCTCCTGCCACAACTTTTAACAGTTATCCAAGATAAGCATCAGGCTGCAGTACTCTGAGGCCTCTAATGAAATCGATTCCACCTCCCACCTCCCAATCTATAACAGGATCCTACAATGGATGATTGGCAAAGAACATCATAGTTTCTATCTTGAGAGTTATAAAATTGCTTTCATAATACATAAATTCAACACATCATTCTGATTATTATTCATGCTTGAAGAGATTGTGCTTTTTTTCTATGACCCACACAAAATACCAAAGGATCAATATTTACTATTTGTATATAAACTGTAATATAAATATACAAAGGATTAATAATATATTGGCCTCGGGAATAGTCTCTTGATTCAAGCATATACAATCACAGTACCATTTCATCTGAATACCATGATATATTCTGAGTTGGGCACATGACGCAGACATCTGTCTTTTTTGCTGTTGCCTAAAACAATCTCTCTTCTGACTACAGAGACTGAGGCTCTTCATTGACCTTCTTGGCTTACTAAACATAGCAGCAGAATTGTTGAGAGAGACAGAATGGCTGACCAGAGACATCAGCTGCCAGATTGTCTCAGAAAGAATAAAAAATTTAGATGAAAAAAGAAAAAAAACAAAACAAAACCTAGTTTGGATATAATTCTGAAGGAAAAGTGCCAGAACCTACCAGAGATTCCATGGGAAATAGTTATAGAGCGGAACAAGATTATCAGCAGAAATCAACACATGAGAGGTTTGGAGCCCAGCCAGAAGGGTAGGTGGAGAGATCCTTTCTTCTTCCCTCACATCTCTGGCAGTCAGCAGGCTCCTGAGCTGCTAGAGAGCCTTTCTACCCTCACAAGCCCAAAAGTGGCTGATGCCAGTCAACTATGAGCTTCTTGAGGACAAGGAATGAGGCTGCCAGCACCCTTGGGGTAGCTTCCAGTTGCCACAGACCTGTGGCAAGGTAGCAGGCGCCATATTGCTTCTCTGCCCACTGTGCACCTTTATCCTCTCCAGGGAGCTTCAGCCCTTCAGTTCTTATCTTACTCATTCCCACACAAACCTTTCCCAACTCCAACCCAGACTGTGGGAGCCACAGGGGCTGGTGGGTCCCAGGGGATCTGTGTGATTCCCGGATCCTGGACATTCTGGGCAGGTTGCCTTCAGAGAGGAACAGAGATGACTAGAGTTCTGGCTTTCCTCCATTTAGACACTTTTCCTTCCCTGGCCCTCCCCACCTTTGGCTGCCAAGAGAGACTATTGAGTGGGGCTCTCAGGAGTGGCTACTTCTCCACTGTTGGTGCATCCGCCACACCAAGGCTTAAACAGAGAGTGGGGCTCAAAGCTTTCCTCTTAAAAAGCTGCATCAGTCTAAGGAGTGCCCCCTCTGGTACTGTTCACCTGGCTGCTCCATCAGAACAGGGCACACCCTGAAGTGAAGAAGCATCAAACCTGCTTGAGTACCCCATAGGCAATGTGGGAGCAGCACACTTCTCCCTGGCATGGTCAGGGATTGATCTTTGTGGATCAGGAGACAGGCCCACAGGCCAGATCCTATACCCCCAGGACTTGATCATGTACAGGGAAATGGAGGGGAGATTTGTGAACTAATCTCAGGAGGCAAGGGAGCCCATGTGGGCAGAACCAAGAGAAGAGTGGAGTGTGGATCCGAACCGCAGTGTACTCACAGAGCACCGCTCCCCCCACAGGAAGGCCATGCTCTAGGCCCGGGCAGGATCCTGAACTGGGAAGCTCCCATCCCGTAGCACCATTGCTGGGGAATTTGGGTGGTTTGGGCTCCTGCCTGCTGGTAAAGACCACAGGGAAACCACAGAACGGGGAGGGGGAGGAGAGTAAAACCTGCTACTGACACCCAGATTATGAGTTTCAGATAGCCCCACCCACACAAGCAGACTTTCTAGCATTGTGGGACACGTCAGCCCCTCCCTGGTGGCTATTCCCAGCATCCTGGAAGGGCTCATTTTAGAATATCATTTTTTAGAATATTAGTTTTAGAACATGTTGTTATTGGGAAGGACACAAAGGCAAAAATTTTGTAGCCTAAGAAATATTGAAACTCTTAGAACTTTTTGGTTAAATTTACTTTGGCCTTCATTTTATGTAGAAAGACAGTTTTCAGAAAAGTACGTAGCACTTTCTTTGTCACTGAAGTGTTCTATAATCAGAAGCATATTTATCAGAAATGACAAAAGGCAAAGAAATGTGTGAGGATTTGAAAATGAGAAAATAATTCAAATAAATATTAGTATCCTAAATTTAAGCTAATCTATGTTCAAAGTTCATCTATATGGCCTGCTATTTTTGATAATAAAAGCAGGAATTAGAGAACATATTGCAAACCAACTGACAAAATATTACATAATTAAAATAACAGTGGTACTTTGTTTACTTCACTTCCACAGATTTATTCTTTATCCCATTGCAAATAACACTATATTTTTCACATTGAAAGCATAACTTATTTTTGTATGTAATTGATAAAATGCTGTCAACATAACATCAATCATAAAACAAAAATTAGTATTTCGATAGAACATCTGAATTTCCTTCACACACCCAAATCTTTAGTTATCTACACCAGTGTATCTGTTTTTAATACTGTACATTTAAAAGCAAATAATTAGGATGAGGAGGTATAGTTTTAAGATGTTACACATACACACACACACATATACACACACATACAAAATCCCAGAATCTTTACCTGGCTGGTTCTTTGTGAAATAAATGGACTTTAATGCAAAAACATTCTAAAAAACTATTCTTCAGCATGAATTAGACATCTGGGAAAATGCATACACTTGCAAGTGATACATGTTTCAAGGGTATTGAATATAAAACTGTCTTTACTTTAGTAGCTTCATTAAAGTAGAATTATTGTGGCCTATTATCTTTTTCTTAGACTGTGGATTATACATGTGTATAACATTATTGTAAACTAAACTTACTTTGGCCTTTAACAAAATGGCATCAATTCTTAGTGACATTATGTTAGGTTGGTAATTTTGAATGGAATATTTTATACTTAAAATTATAATTAATTAATCAATGCTTTGAATAATGATTATCTCTAGAGGTGTTGTGAGAAATCCTAGTATACAGAGTTTGTAGTTAAAACAAGAAAGATATTTAATAATTTTAGGCATATTTCTAGTATGTAATGGTGATATTCAAAGTTATTAGCTAAAATAATATTGCTTGTAGTTTTATGTTTTATTTAGAAATTTTATTTTAAAAAGTAAAAAAATTATAGTTTCTACTTTAGAGTCTCTAAGTGTTATATATGATTTTACATTACCTATATATTATAAATTATGGTTATAAAATATAAATATAAAACTATCTTCCAGGCCAGATGCAGTGGCTCACACCTGTATTCCCAGCACTTTGGGAAGCAAAGGTGGGAAGATTACTTGAGGCCAAAAGTTTAATACCAGCCTAGGCAACAGCAAGACCTTGTCTTTACTGAAATAAAAATTAAATAAATAAATAAAATATAATGAATGCCAAATTGTTCAGAAATAAAAGTATAAAACTATATTCATTTAAACATGAATGAATGAATAAATAGTTTATAAGTATAAACTATATTCATTTTAAACATTCATTTAAACATAATGAACACATAAAATAATGTGATAAAAAGTATTATAAAAATGTATAAAAATTGATGTCAGATAACTCAGAAAAAAACAATAGTGACAGCAATATTCGAACAATATAGAATATGAGGTAAAATATGACATTGAATTGATAGGTATATATGATAGTTTCAATTTGTGATAATTTGTTTTATTTTTCAAAAATTTGTCTAATTCAAAAAAAAGGGAAAGATGAGATTGCATTTATGATAAGCTTAATATGAATTTCTAAGAATATGAAAGTTTTAATAGATATAAATTGTTTTTAAAGTTTAGTAAATGAATAATAGTCATTAACCTCTTAAAGATTACACTTCTGAAAAAAAAAAAAATAGCCAGATGTGGTGGCATGCACCTGTAGTCCCAGCTACCCTATCAAAAAAAAAAACAAAACCAAAAAACTGTATGTTAAAAAGCTTGACATGAGTTCCACTTTCAACTATTGCTAGGTTGTCTATGACATGTCCTCCCAATGTGAATACATGTAGAAATCATACAGAATATATTAAAAATTGGATTAAAGTCATTAGAGAACTATGGAGCTAATGAGATTTTAGAAGTTACGAGTAAGAAAGCACCAAATATTCACATATTTTTCAGTGGGAAAGTATTAATTCCAAAATTAGAGAATGGAATGTTGAAAATTTGAAAGGAGGTTTTTGCAGATTTGAGGCTGAGGAAAAATTGAAATCCAGTGCTCATTAAACATAAGAACTCTCTTTTGTCCCTCTATTTCTTAAACAATTTAATATTTTTTACTTTTTTGGTTTGGACCCAGAAGGGCCAAGCCCTAAAAGTAAGCACTAAACAGAAAATGACCAAATTTTCAAAGGATTAGAGCCCTGTATTAAATTATCTCAAATGCCACATGAATTAATTTGTACTTACCCTAACACTTGCAAAAATGAAAATAAATTATTTTGGAGGAAAATATTATTATTAGAAACTAATACAGTATGTAAAATGTTTATTTACAGTGCTTAACATTTGAGAAAATATAGCTAAAAATAGAAACAGACAAGATGTTATTGAAAGCCAGAGGAAATATGTCAAAAAATAAAAATAAACTCAAAAAATATCCAGATATTTGAAGACATGAGATGCCAAATTTAAAATATTTGTGATTAAATTTTATAATAAATAAAGGGTAAAAAGTAGAATTTTGGCATAAACTGTAAAACATAAAAATAAAGCAAATAAAAATCCTAAAACTAAAAATAAAATTTCAGTATATGAAATTAGAAATCAGCTGAATGAAAATGGCAGTATATTAGATATAGATGAAAAGAAAAATGTGAATTGGAAGATTGGTCAAAAGAAAATTTTCAGAATTAAATTACCAAGTATTTGAAATTAAAACAGTGAAGAAATAATGGGATATTGTAAAATTATTTATCATATATACAATTTAATTCTCACAAAGAGAAAATAACATGAACAAGAGAAGCAATATATAAAGATATAATGTCTATAATTTTGCAAAAACTATTGAAAGAAATCTAACGGCAGATTAAAGGATTATTAAAAATCCAAAGCATGATACATAAAAAGAATATAGTAACTTGTCAGCAGATCAAAAAAAGTATGGCTGCCATCTAATGGAATATCAATGGAAACCAAAGGCAATGGAATAGTATCATCAAGGAAAAAATTATTAGCTACCTCAATCCTATGAAGAGTCAATGCTACTTCAAAAGGAAAGACTTGTATTAATAACAAATGAAAATAAAGGCATATTGAACATTTTTGGGAAAGTCAAAATTTAGAAGTCATCAACAGTATTTAACTAAAGAAAATATTTGAAGGAGTTGTTCTTCTTGAAGGAAAATGATCACAGGTGGAAGCTTATAGAAAAATAAATAAAATCAAGACCATAAGAAAGGCTAAATATGGAGTAAAACTAAATTAATATCAATTGAATATAATCATAGTATTAATATTTTTGAAATTTTAAATGTAAAATATGGCATGACAAAAATGACAGAGTAGGAAGAATAAATAGAAATAAGTAAAATTACACATTTATATTGGAAATTTATGTTTTAAAGTTTTATGTAGTAATCAGTAAATTAAAACTTTAAAAATGCTTACTCATTTCAAAAGATAGCATGAAAGAGGAGAAATGGAGCATAAAAAAGATATAATAAATAAAATTGAATAATAATATGGTAAATATAAACTAAAAACTAGCTTTGGACTAAATGTTCTAATTAAAGTTTGCCAACCAGACATAAGATAAATCACAATTATATGAAACGTTTAAAAACGTATTTTTTATTTTTTTAATTTTTAATTATTATGAGTACATAATAGTTATATGTATTTATAGGGTACATGTGATGTTCTGAAACAGGCATATTATGTAAATTAATCAAATCAGAGTAATTGGAATGTCCATCACCTCAGGCATTTATCATTTCTTTGTGTTTGGAACATTCCCATCCCACTCTTTCAGTTATTTAAAGTGCGCCCTAACTTGTTGATCATAGTCACTTTGCTGTGCTATCAAATATTGTTCATTCTATCTAACTAAAAAAAGCACATTTTTAATGTTAAGACAATGTTGAAAGTTAAAGTATGTAAAATATATTAAATAAATAAAAATAAATAGTGGTAAAGCTATACTAAACCGTGTAAAATAAAATTTAGGCTAAAAGTGTCAGTTGAAAAATGTCTAAAAGCTAAATGTGCATATTAAAAAACTATAACATAAGCATATGGAGCAAAATTGACAAAACTAAAAGGAGAAAAATATTATTGCTATTATGGCATGTGTCATGACATTTTATTTCTTATGAGAGTTGTTAACTGACTTATTTCAGTAACATTGTTGTAAGAGAACATTGTTGTATTAGAATGTTGTTGTAATTGCTGTAATAGAACAATTACATGAACGGCTTCTCAAAGGGCAGTTCAAAAAGCCCAGTCAAATTTGAGCTAATTTACATTTATTGAATCCCACATTTAAAAAAAATAATCTTATATTGAACCATAGAAGAAGTCTATGAACGAAATCACTGGCATTATTTTTTCTGATCATTGATGACTTACAGTGAAAGTAAATAATACAATGAAATCAATAAGAAATTAACATATATAAGTAAAAAGTGATTCTGTAAATGTTTGAAAGGGAAGAAGCAAATTAATCCTAAGTAGAATATAGAAAGAAATGAATAGATATTAGTGATATAGAAATTAAGTGCAAAACAGACAACCTGCAGAATGGGGGAAATATTTACATGCTATACATCTGACAAAGTGCTGATAAGTAGAATCTATAAAGATCTCAAGCAAATCAGCAAGAAAAGAATCAAACAACCCCATTAAAAAGTGGGCAAAAGACATGAACAGAAACTTTTCAAAAGAAGATAGACTACTGGCCAACAAACATGAACAAATGATCAATATTTCTAATCATCAGAAAAATGAAAATCAAATCCACAATGAGATATCACTCAACTCCAGTAAGAGTGGCTTTTATTAAAAAGTTCCAAAACTACAAATATTAGTGTGGATGAGGAAAGATAGGAACACTCATACAGTGCTGGGACTACGAACTAGTACAACCTCAATGGAAAGTAATATGGAGATACCCCAAAGAACTACAAGTAGACCTACCATTTGATCCAGCCATCACAGTACTGGGTATTTACCCAAAGGAAAAGAAGACATTCTATACAAAAGACACCTGCACTTGAATGTTTATAGCAGCACAATTCACAATTGCAAATATGTGCAAACAACCCAAGTGTTCATCAGTGTATGAGTGGATTAATAAAATGTGATATATGTATACCATGGAGTACTACTCAGCCAGAAAAAAATGGTGAACTAATACCTCTTGTATTAACCTGTAGGAAACTGGAGACCATTCTACTAAGTGACGTATCAAAAGAATGCAAAAACAAACACCACATATATTCACCATTAAATTGAAACTAATCAGTCAACACTTCTGTGCACATATAGAAATAACATTCATCAGCAATCAAGCAGATGGGAGGGGGAAGGAGAGGCTGGGTAAATTCACACCTAACAGGTACAATGCACACTATCTGGGGGATGGACATACTTACAATGTTGAATCAAACGGTACAAAAGCAATTTACATAACCAAAACGTCATACCCCATAATATTCTGAAATTTTGAAAGAAGAAATTAAATGCAAAACAGACTGAATAAGACCAAAAGTTGGCTTTGCGGAAAGACGATTAATTCAATGAATGTCTGAAAAGACTGGGCATTGATCAACAAAAATAGAAAAACACTAATTACCTACATTGAGAATGAAAGGGGCCATCACAAGATGGGGCATTCTACAAAGTAAATGTCCTCTCAAAAATACAAAGTAATATACAAAAAGAATGACACAGAAACTATTTCAGATTAAAGGAAACCAAAGAGATATGACAAGTAATCTATGGCCATACCACCCTGAACATGCCCAGTCTCATCTGATCTTGGAAGCTAAGCAGGGTCAGGCCTGGTTAGTACTTGGATGGGAGATATAACAAGTGAGCATAATACATGACATATAACATTATTTTGCCTGTGAATGATACTATCAAAACAATTTATAAAATCTGAAAAAATGTGTGTAAATTAGATAAAATATTTTTCAATGTTAATGTCATCGGTACATGGGTAAATAAGTACATCTGTAGATGAGACATAGGTGTATAACTCCTTCATAGGAAATAGACACTAAAGGATTTAGGTGTATATGGGCATCAGATCTGCAACTTACTTTTTAACTGTTAGCCTGATTTGATAATTACACATTATATACTTGTATCACAACATTACAAGTACCCCATAAATACATACAACTACTATGTACTCATAATAGTTAACAGTAAAAAAATTTAAAAATAAAAAGGTTTAAAAATAAATAAATAAATATACACTTAGGCTTTAGGAATAGTAAATAATCTTTCCTGATATACCTAATTTTTGCTATGCATTTTAGTGTTATAATAAAGCTTTTGCTTTGACAAGAAAAATAATGTCAGAAAAAATATATCTATGGTTTTGTCATGATTTTTTACTCTTTATAATTTTTCTACAAGTATGAAATTACGCAAAATTTCAAAAATAAACCAAAAACTTAAAATATTTATTTGATATGACTATTTTATATTCTTCAGTTCAATTGCATTAATATGTGAAGGGAATCTTATTAGTCAAAGGTATCTGGCATATCAAAATTATTCCCAGAGTTAGACATTATGAAAAACATGTCATTTGTCTATTTATGGATTTTTAAGTCTCTTTAATTTTGTTAGCATCAAAATTTTGGCATCAGGAAAGCAATTCTGATCCTTGATCCTAATAATTGAACCAAAACCAAGATAACTGCTAAAACTTTTGTTCATATACATGTAAATACATATAGTCTCACATCACAAGTCAGAGTGACTAAATGCCTTCTTAGTGAAAGTGAAATATACTTTCATTATTTCAGAATTGTCCTTCATTACTGTGCAGTAATAAATTAAACTCTCATGAAAACCTATTTAACAAAATCTGAACCAGATATTGTAATAGGAAAATCGATCCCAGATTTTATTTTATAAAACTGACAATATAACTTTCAATTTCATATTATTCTCTTAATTGACTTCTATTTGATGATATTGGGCAACCATTATTTTCTCATCCTTGATAATATATAACTCTATTTGATTGCTTTTCCGATGTTTTGACAGCAAAGGCTGGTGTATTGATCCAAGGTAAGACATCTGAGAACAGGATTTTAAAGAGAAAATTCAGTGATGAAGTCAATTTACTACCAGGGTTTATGTATAATAGATGTGGATAAAAGAGGATGTATATAAAAGAATCGCTAAGAGAATGAGTTACTATATTCTTTTGTTTAAAGAGGAACAATAATATGACAATCATGTTATAAGCTTTTCCTTTGCAAAACTTTCCATTCTATCTAATTATCAACAGAGTTACAGGAAGCTTTGTGTTAATCAGGAGTATTTGTTCTCTCAGGAACATCAGTAAATATTGATCAGTTTTATAAAACAATATAAAAAAGTCTATGCTATGAATACTAATCTAAAGAATATGTTTGTGTAAATTAGGTTTCAAACTTATCAATTCTTTTTTTTTTTTTTTTGAGACAGAGTCTTGCTCTGTTGCCCGGGCTAGAGTGAGTGCCATGGCGTCAGCCCAGCTCACAGCAACCTCAAACTCCTGGGCTCAAGCGATCCTACTGTGTCAGCCTCCCGAGTAGCTGGGACTACAGACATGCGCCACCATGCCTGGCTAATTTTTTCTATATATACAGTTTTAGTTGGTCAGATAATTTCTTTCTATTTTTAGTAGAGACGGGGTCTCGCTCAGGCTGGTCTCGAACTCCTGACCTCGAGCGATCCACCCGCCTCGGCCTCCCAGAGTGCTAGGATTACAGGCGTGAGCCACCGCGCCCGGCCTCAAACTTATCAATTCTTGATGGACATTTTAGGTACTCCTTAGAATTCAAAATTATAATAAATTATAATAAATTAAAAAATAAAAGTGATGATGCCACAAAATAGGTAATCTTATTAGTTCTAACAGAAAATATTAAAAGAAAGTGATAAGTGTACCTTGCAAAAAATTTTTAAATACTTTTTTTCTTCTGTGGGAAATCTAGTGACTTATTTTAAAATTTAGTGTTATATATTCAATGTGTAACTGAGTACTAGTCAAGAGAAAGTAATTTTAATTTTTATATTTTATATATTCTTATTAATAAACTCTTACTTATGCTAAAGTTAATTATTAAGATTGTTCCTTTACTTTGAACACATATTGAAGGTATATGTGGCCGTTTAAACAAATATATTGCCTACATGATAGAGGAAAAATACTGGTATAATATTGAAACTATCAAACTGATTATGAGATGCACTTAATAATTAGTTATTTAACAGAAGTTGTATTATATGGATGTTAGTAGCCATGGTGGTAGTTTATGGAAAGTACATAAATTTAAAGAGTAATATTTCATTCTTGATACATCATGTTGAATAAAATTAACTGAACTTAGAACTAAATTTAATCTTTTAGCTGAGATGAAAGCTTACTCTTTTATTTGGTTATATTCTTTGTCATATTTTCCCTCCTTTGCAGTGTAGTCATTTTGCCATGTTCTTGCTTTATTTCTATGTATAAAGTGGGATTATATATGTTAATTAATATTTTTGCAGATTGATCATAACATGAATAGTAGATTTACAACTCATATTATGAATGGAAAAGTCTTTTTAGGTGATCAGCTTCAGTGTTATAAATCCCTATCTATATATGAGAAAATATTATTATATGTGAAAGTGGACATATTTGGACTGTTTAATAAATGGATTAAATCTAAAGCCCATTAGATTTATGTCCGTTTGTTGTCAGATTCAGTAGATGGAAAAATTCCTGAGTTTTATAATACTCTGTTCACATTTATTGTATAAGGAGTGTTAAATTAATCTTGTTTTCTCTGTCTCCTTGTTCTCTCTATATACACATCTTCATGAGATTACCAATTTAAAAATGCCTGTATGTAAGATAGATACACATCCTTGACTGAATCTAGGTTACCATATTTGAAATTGAAAAAATATAGTAATCTTATAAGAAAGAACCATAGTTTTGCAGCTAAATCATAAAGTGCAGTGTTTGGTTTGTTTTCTGAGTGTACTGATTCCTGTTATTTTCTTCTTCAAGTTGGGTCAAATGATTTTAAAAAAACGCTTTCCTGGAAGTTTCTTATCACTGCAACTTGACGCACTCTTTAATCTTAGAACATTTAATAGTTTCTTCAGTGAGTTCATTTCTTCAGTCAATATCTTTTGTTCATCACTTTTACACAAACTTTACCATTGTAACTTATCTAATAATATCAGGAAACTGTTTGCTGATTTAAACTGAATAAGAGTGGAGTAGTAGGCTCTTTCAAGATTGAGAAAAATAGGCAAGATCAAGAGCTGGATAGTGTAACTGAGAGCAAACATAATAACTCAAAGATGGAATTTTTCAAATATTCATTTTGTATTTTTTTTCTTCAAGCAGTGAGTATTTATCATAAAACAAACAGCTTAGTCAAGGGATATTTTTGTTATTGCTGTTGTTATTGAAAAGAGAAATTTAGTTTCTATATATTACCTAGAATACATATCAAATTCACAAAATATAATATGTAGTCACTGAATGTAATAAATTTTTAATACTACAAAGCATATACAGAGTGCTAAATTTTAACTTTTTGTATTATTTGACTGTTAACTAGAAAAAAAATAGATACATATTCTAGTAAATGGGACAAATTGAACGCATCTGTATCTCTTTTCCCTGTTCAAACCCCACTAAGATAACTGTAAAATTATCTTTCAAACAAGTCATTATTCTCTTAAGTTCAAAGAGAACAGGATATTACAATAGAAACTAGAAAACAGAACAAAGACCAGGACTGGTTTGTAAATTCTTAAAAAACTATGTGTTATACCAGCAACGGGGAGCCTCTGAAAGCAAATAGATTTGAACTGCAGAACCCCAAAGGGATTCAAAGAGCTCTTACATCGAGGGTGAATGTGAGAATTCAAATTGAAGGATTGGATGAAAATCTGTTTAAGGAGATAGAACACGAGATCCTCTATCCAACCCTTTACAACCTATAAACATTCCATCCCACCCTGACAGAGTAATATACGGCTATTCATTGAAAAAAAAAATGCGTACACTTGAAGGACTTTGAGACAATGGCAACTCAGCAGGGTGAGGAGGTGGGAGGGGGGCAGATGATGAGAAATTACTTAATGGGTACAATGTACATTATTCAGATGATGGCTACATTAATACCCTGACCTGATCACTACCCAATCTATGCATTTAAAAAAACTGCACAAGTACTCCATAAATTTGTACACATAATAAGTGTATGGGGGGAAAATGTAAAACCTAAAAGTGTATTGGTAAAGAGGCAGAATTGAGGAATATGAACATTTTTCTAATAACAAGAAATTTAGTTAGTGTCCAAGGTGAAATTTTAGACTTTCAGCCAATGTTTTACTAGAACATCTTCTGTGGATAGAAAATCAAAATGTAGTATTCTGGGAATCTTACTAGCCCAAGATAAAAGACCTAAAACAAACTGGCTTGGGAATTTCCTGATGAAACAGGCCATATATCTTAGCCTAACTGAAGCCCAGAGTAGACAAGCATCACCCACACTTCCCAGAGAATCTAATCAATACTTAGAAGCTCTTTCTCACATATTAACAGAAAACAAAGGATCACTAGACATCTCAATTAAACCCTTAATGGATTGGAAAGACTGTAACAAATTTAAAAACTGGAAGAAACATGGATGTTACAAAGAGATAACTTTAAACATTGCTATTAATATCCTTTGAGGGATAAGAGGATATATCGGATCTATCAACAAAAGGACATAAATGTATATAAAAGGAATATTTAGAAAACAGAATATAATCTCATATGTTAAAATATGATTTCAGAGGCAGAAAATCAATAGAAATGTTCAAAAGATAAATTTGTAGAACAATCCCAGAATGTAGAAAAATTAAGAGAAGGAGATATAAAATATATAAAAAATGGATCAGTCAGGAGACTTAGCCTAAAAATAAAGTGAGGTACAGAAAGAGAAAACAGAGGAAATTGTGAGAGAGGACTATCAAAAGAATTATTTGAGAAAATGTCCTGGAATTGAAGGAAATTAATTCCATACTAAAAATGTTCATTGTTGCCATAGCTTACCCAGCATAATAGATGAATACGTAACCACAAGGGTTATAACTGAAGTTCACCTAGGAACATGCCCTGAACAAAAGAACATGCATGGAAGGAGTTTATTTTGGGAAAGGCTTTAAGAAACACCAATAGGAAAATATAGATGTAAGACAACAATAGAAAGAAAGACATTAAAGTATGTTTTTACTATTTAGCAGGTTACCTCTTTGGAAAACTAGGAAAGGGGTCTGAGAGAGTCAATTCATGCCTTAGACGTAAGTCAACTGAGTAGTGGTGTGGTACGTAGGCTACATATGTAACATTTTACTCATCATTGGTAGAGGGCTAATCCCAGAGACTTTAAATATTAGACAACTTTGGCTTGTTATGCACCTAGACCAAGTATAATGCAATGACCAGAAAAAAAAAACCCTCAGACATAGAGATGCAGATGGTCATATAAGAAGTCTTAAACTTGCCTAGGTGAATATTCAGATGATATATGTGCAGGGCATCCCAGTGTCAACAACAGTGCACAACTTTCAGTACTCAGATTCACTCATGTCTCATATTAATTCCATGCCAGTTTGTAAATCATTCTTCAAGATGGTAGTTAGTTATGGTTTCTAAAATAATAATAATAAAATTTGAAAATACTTAGAAGAGGAAGGTTAGAGGGACAAGAATTGATGAAATTGATGCTAGAGACATAATTGATTTTGTACGTTTCTCTCCTTCACTCTCCTGCATTTCTCTCCATTCTATATTTCTCTGACCCTCTGTCAGTAATTCTCATGATATAGTTTGCTTGCCCACTAGAGTCATCCAAATATCCAAGCCTGAAAATTGAGCCTGTGCTCTTGTCAGGGAGTATTTGCTGCAACTGTTCATTCACAGATATCACAGAGCATGTGAGTATCAAGAATCACTCCATAATTCTCTTAAACTTTTGACAATCTCTCTCATCTTAATTATTTAGTAGCAATCCTCTGCCCTTATGATAAACAGAACCAGTTACACCTGGCAGTAGGGTAACTACCTTTCTCTCCAGCTGGTTTATTATCAAGAGGTGTCAAGATGGCCAGAATGCTGCTAGAGCTTTAGGTTTATTAGAAACCTGACCAGGTCTTTTGTCATAGGTATTATTCCAGGGTGATTAGATTCTCTAGATTGATAGAGGCTAAAGTTGTAGATTTAGGAAGCATCCATTTCCCAAGTCATTTACTGGAAATGATGGTAAGAAGCGTCAATGCTACAGACACTCTTTGCTTTCTAGATCCATGTATTTAGCTCTGAGGGAAGGGATACAGCCACACTTAAAGTTTCTTGGTTCAAAATATATATAACATCTTGAAAGTAAACACTCAAGTCTACAGAATATTACTCACAAGCTGGCATCCTAACTACACGTTCAAGAGAGATTCTAATATTCTAACAAACCAGTAGCATCCAGAAATAAATGGTAGTACCAGGAAATCCCATTGTTACGTGCCAATTCTAGCACTTTCGTTACTATTAAATGAACCCCTTGTTCTAGGACAATGCAATGTATGATCCCAGAAAGGTATATCTGATACTTCGTATACTTTTAACTAGTGATATTTGCTGAGGTACTAGAATCAGTAATGTCAAAGTCATACCTTGAATAAATATTATTATAATTCCAGTAGGGATGGATTATGTTCTTTCTAAGATACGAGAAGCTTAAACAATTAACTTCAGGCAGATGAATTGTATCATTCTGAAGAAACAGCATTAGTCCCTGATGCTCATTAATTGAGCGAGTATTCACCAATGGCAGTAAGATTTAGAAGAAGAAATAAGCAGACTTAGGTTTATGTGCACATTCTATCTCTGTTTCAACAGCTGCCCTTCTCAAAGGGCCATTGTACAAGGATTGGGATGACCCAAAAGAGGAGCCGGATGACCAGGGATGACCAGTGTGAGCAAGTCATTTGTCCATTTTGTTGGACACTTTTCTGAGAATTTATAACAGACAAAAAAATCTGCACACTTTGTCATTATCTTTGATCTTCTCACCACACTCCTTCCAGGACTCTAAGCCAAGCATCTGTAGTAATCATATTGTAAACATTAAAACCAATGTTATAATAACACTTATAATATAACTGTCTTAGGTGGACTTGGGTATTAAAATGTACATGTGTATGTTTGTTGAGAAAGTGTAGCATGGAGCTAAATTTTCACATAGCATAGACAGGATTCAATTAATGAGGCCTTTGAAATATAGAGTAAAATCTTTTTAAAATAAATTAAAGATGTTTTGTTTAAAAATCTAAAATACTGATAATGGTTGCCTAAAAGATGTGGAGAATTGAGGAGAGATAACTGTTTATATTGAAATACAGCTAATTACTTTAAAAATTACATACATAATTATGAAGCAGACCTCTATGGGATAATACAGTTTTTTTCCAGACACTAGGAAACATGGCTGTGTGGGGGGAAATGCATGCCTATCTAGACAGACAGATAAATCAATAGATATGGAATATTTTAAATGAGAGAGGAGAGTCTATTTTATAATTTATATGGTTTTGTATTGTGTGGTTTTGAAAATCAGTATAAAATACTTTTGTAATTAAAAAATAATACAATATATTTTTAAATTCTGCATAAATGTCCAAACTTTAAAATATTTTAAATATTTTAAAATACTGAAACAGAGTCAGTAATGCAAATGTACATATGAACCATACAGGAAAAATAAATCACAAAGCAATCAGTTTACCTGCTTGTGCATTCAGTACTTTTTGAATCTTATAGTGAACTGTAGGAATGTAGTCCTTTGTTGCCACGTCTGCTATCTTTCTTGGTTTCTTGGCGAGCATGATTGCTTGATTTTAATCATTCCTGATAGCACATTGCTTATTCTTTGTTTGAGCACACAATTTCTATTTCATGATGATTAAAAATGTGATATTGCACATATTCCACATTTCATTCATTTATCCTTAGATACCTGAATACTAGAAGTAATGAAAATTCTGATGATCTCTACCTGAAACTATAGAATGAGATTTCTCTTAGCAATTCAAAACTAAAGTTGGTGGTTGTGAATGGTAGCTTTTTATCAAAAAGTGACAAAACAATAGTCTGAACTTAGTAAAAAATCATAAATCATAGTGTTTCATTTTTTTGAAGCTGTCTCAGAGCTCAGCAGCATACATCACTGAACTGAGAAAATTAGTGACCGGAAAGATTAAATGGACAAAGAAACTGGGAAGTACTCTTAGCATCCTAATGGTGTTTAAGTACCATTTAAAACATCACCTTAGGTGCCTGAAAGGAAACATTGATATAATTACCATCTATATTACTTATCTCTCGCTGCATCACAAATTACCACAATCTTAGTATCGTAAAACAGCACGCATATATCATCTCACAGTTTCTGTTGTTCAGAAATTTGGACATGGATTGGTGACTCTTCTGCTTCAGGGTCTCTCAGGAGGCTTAATCAAAGTTTTGACCAGGGCCAATATTTTATCTGAGAGTTTGACAGGGGGAAAAGCCTACTTCCAAGCTCACTTACATGGATTTTGACAGGAGTTAGTTCATGTTTGGGTTGTTGGATTCCTTGTTGGTGGGAGGTCATCGTCATTTCAGTTCTACATGAGCCTCCCCAGTGTGACAACGTACTTGGAGGAAATCAGCTAGTAAAATGAAAGCCATAGCATGGACTGTAATCACAGAAATGGTATACCATCACCTTTGCCATATTCTATGGTTAGGAACAAACCTTACATCCTGCAAAATTCAATTAAGGTTCATTCATATTGTTGTCTGAATCAGTAGCTCATTCCATTTTATTGGTGAGTGATATTCCATTGTGTCTATGACTTATACAGTTCTTGCTACTGTGATTTGTACCAGAAAACAGAACCATAATACAGGACTTGGAAATAGGTACCTTAACTCTGAGCATAAACACTGCAATAAACTCCTTGTGGGTGATCTGATACAGGCAATCCATATGTGAAGATGCTTATCACCTGTTGTTGCTAGGGGACGTAGTGGGTGAAGGCAAGGTATAGGAAAATCAAGTAACTGCTGCATACAACTTATATAGCAGAAATTGTGACTACAAAGATTTTAGAATGGTCTGGCTACTTCTGAAAACATTAGAGAGCTTTACAAAATTAAATAAGCCTAGGGTTTTGAATTCTCAGCTAAAAGAGTGATAGAGATACAGAGGACTTTATGCAGACAGTAAAACAATATTGTACTTTCTATATTTTCAAGGACTATGTACCTGAGTACCAGGCCCAAATTTGATTGTGGTAATTGATGAATTGCAAATCAAGTTTAATACATAAACCTGCCAAATTTCTTAAACTGAGGTTATGGCATTCATGGGATAAGCTGGGGTACCACAGGTTAAGTTTGAGGACATTAATGTAGATAAGATGAATAGAAGATCTTTGAAACACAAATCACTCATCCTCATGGCCTCCAAGCCTATAAAGTAAGTCTGATTCCTGGGGAAGAAAAATCTTATGCAGAAAGAGATTGCTTATATGCCAAATGAATTGCAATATCTTGCAAGTGTTAATAGCATCAACCTTGTGAGCATGTGAGGGGGTATATTTTAGGAGTGTTAGGCTGGACGATAAGGTTGAATTTGAGTGAAATTATCTATACATAGTTAATTATATTTAAGGATTTAATGTAGCAGCTCAGGCAGCTGGAAGTAGCCCTAATACTTTGCTTTCATAAGTGAAGTCTGCATTTAACAATGTTATATCTACATTAAGTGATGTAAGATGCCAGAACTCACTCAGTCTAATGCAGAGAAAGAAATTTGGGGATGCAAATGGTGTATTTGATTGTATAACATTTACTTGCCTTTCACCATAGGTGTTTAAAAACAGAGCCAGAAGATATGTAATATCTTTTCCAAGGTATTACAAAATATATTAGTGATGTAGGTACCAGCATTTTTAAAAAGCTCTTTGGATTGGGAATAATGATAGGGTATGTTGCCACTGAAATGGTACTTCTTTTCAACCTAAATGGTGGCAACTGGAGTGGCAGAGGTCAGATAACTGTGCTTAAATATCAGAGACAACATATATGAAATTACTACCAATACTTTATTCCTGGAGGGACTGGATAAATTAGCAGGAATATACAAGATGTGAAAGGTACAGGGGTGGTGATTCTTACCAGATCTCCATTTAAGTGACATGTTTGGCTGGTGCAAAAGCCACATGGATTATGTTATTTAAAATTTAAGTAGATGATAACTCTAAATACAGCTGTTCTTTTACATTTTGTCCTTTGCTGATATTAACTCACTCTCTAGAAAGTGGTGGCAATAATATTTTTCTCCAAAACAATTAATAGGGATAAGGAGAAGCAATTTACTTTCATCAGGTAGGAACAAAAGTACACCTTCCCTGTCTTACCTCAAGACTATATCAACTTTCATGCTTTCAACAGTAAAATAATTGTAAGGAAAATTAATCATATGAATATTCTACAGAGTAGCATGCTGTTCCATGCTATTAATAATGATAATCCCAAATGACAAGAACTGGTAAGCAGATAGTAGCTACTAATCAGATACCCTATGCGAGTGGTTAGAGATAACCTAATGAAAACTCGGGGTCTTGTTAGAATACTAAATTTTCTAGAGGCCCAGCGATTTTGAGCATATTGGTAGACCCTCTCTACAGTGAGGGACACTTTGAACTATCACTAAGAAAGTGACACAATTCATCTTGGGCCTCTTCAGGTTTCAGAGGCAACATAAACCACATTGGGTTTTTGGTTCTGACTCACTATCAATTAACTCACTAAGCTGAACATTTTTGAGTAGAGCCCAGAGAAAAATTAGGCTTTGCAGCAGGCTGAATGAAGTCAAAGTCTCCAGCAAATTAGAACTCATAAGCCAGCAGATACAATGGTGCTCATAGTGCTAATCACAAATATGGGATGTTTTATGGATCCTCTGGTTAGCGCCACTGCAATAATAATAGCACAGTTTGTGAGGATCTTGCAGTGCAGTAGTGCCCTCCTCTAGTGTCAACTACAGTCATATATTGTTTAATGATGGAAATACGTCTGACAAATGTATCGTGAGGCTATTTTGTAGTTGTGCAAACATCACAGAGGGTACTTACACAAATCTAGATGGTATAGCCTACTACCCATCTAGGCTAAATGGTATAGCCTCTTGCTCCTAGGCTACAAATTTGTGTAGCATGTTACCATACTGAATACTGTAGGCAATTGTAACACAATGGTATTTGTGTATCTAAACATACACATATCTAAGCACAAAAAAGGAACAGTAAAAATGCAGTATTATAATCTTGTGGGACTACTGTCGTATATGCAGGCTGCTGTTGACCAAAACATGGTCAACATGACTGTATTCTCTTTTACAAAAGCAATTCTTGTTTTTCTACTGAGCCCCAAAAGGGGAGTTATAACCAAACATATACCACATATACCCATGACTATGACACTTGAACGGACATAATGAATGAGTGAAATTTGATCCACCAAGCCATAACATTGATTTACAGCATTAATGTTCTGCTACAAAATTAGAAGAGGAAAGAACATATTTAGAAAATGTGGTATTCTCTGAGATATCTCTTAGTACTTCCATGACCAAGTTTAGTCTGGTTGTACAGAAACCCCGTAAATCAAGGATCACTAAGGACTCAGATTCTTCAAAAGGAAGGTTAGGATCATCTCATCAGGTAAAGAAAGCTGACCAGTTTTGGTGCTGGCTGTGTGCAAGATGGTAGGAGTATACTTAGTAAGTGTCTACTCTAGCCAACTGTGGCCAGCACAGGTATAAGAACTATACTAGCTAGGAAGAGTTTTGTTATTTCTATATTAACCAATATTTTGTTTTTGTTCTTCCTCATTGAATTATTTTTAATATGTTCATCTCCCCTGAGGTGTGATTCTCAACTATACACTTTGGACTTGATTGAGGGGAGGTGGAGTTTGTATATCACATTGGTTTGAATAAGATGAAGGACTAATGAGAGTTTAGCTTTACTCTTGGAGAAAAGATGAAATTATTTTTGTATAAGTATTTGCCTAAAGTTAAGTGTAAGCATAAAGAATTAAAAAAAGGGAAATAATTTGTGCAATAGTCACAATTCCTGAGTCTTACCTCATTTTTGGGTGTCACACTAAGGTAGGAGGTTATCTGAATGTCAGAGTAGTATCCGTTGATTATTAACAATAATTTTTTCAGTGATAAAACTCTCTTTTGTTCACTATTATAAGTATCTCAATGGACTCTTAAATGATTTTAAATTTTGAATTTCATTTATTCTGTTTATATAGTGTTGATATAATGGTCTCTTGATGTACTATAGTCCATTAATTGTAAATATTTTTATTTTTGCATTTCTCAGTCATATACTGCCTGTTTTCATAATCATAATTAGTATATAAAATTATCAAAACCTGTAAAATTTAGTAAAACCTAACTACCAAACATTTTTTATTTGAGTCCTAAGTAATTTTTTTTGTTTGCTAGGTCCATGGAAAAATATTTTAAGCATCATTGATTATAGAAATTTGCTTTAATATTAGAATTTGAAGGAGCAAGTTAATATTTTTTTCATTCAAATGTATTCATTTAATTAAATTTAATAAAGGATACGTTGATAGAAGCGACAATGAAATATTAGGTAAAAATATTTACCTTCTTTTAAACTTCATGATTTAAACCAATGAAGAGAGGTTTATTTGCAAGTGGATAGTGCAGAGTGTTCTCATCATGCACAAGAAAGCTGGGACTTTGATATATAAATAATCTGTGGCATATTCAGAAAATGTTTATCTCCTCTTTGCATGGCATTTTGGCTCAAAATGCCATACTGCTCATGAAAACTTACCATTTACACACCACACGTTATAATCAGAAATAAATGACGGTGATGGTCCTAGATTCTATAGATGGTAGTTAATCTCTGGTTTTATATTGTAAAATGATGCAACAAATAGAGTGTGCTTAACATTTAAATCATCTAAAGATAATTCCAAAAATGTTTGGTATGAAATTTTACAGCCTAGTAGAATTCTCAAATTTTTTTTAGGAAATGAGAGGTTTCAGAGATCAAAGCTGCAGCAGCATACATGGGAGCCAATCTATTATCAACAGGAATGTCATCACTCAGAATCACTTTATGCCTTGTCACTTCTCCTGACATTCTTGTTGAAGCTAACGGTAGCAGGGAGCTGCAGAGCTGACATTTATGCTTTTGTCATGATGAGTAGTCCTACTAAAGCAAGCTGCCAAAATGCAAAAAAAAAAAAGAATCAAAACATGTTCATGTTAACTAGTTAACTAGTAAGAGAACCTAATAAAGTCTAATTACTGAAATGTATTGAAAAAAATGTCTATATCCTCAAGAATCATGTAATTTGAGAAATAACCAGAGTTATTTGCCATACTGATAGATATTCATAGAAATTAACATTTTAAATCTTAAAATAGTTTAAATAATCCCCTTGTTACAACATTTTATTTCACATATATTTTAAAACTGCTTAAACTGCTTAAAGTGAAGTAAGGAGAATAATATTTATTTAGTGAAGATTTTTCCTCACATTTTTAAATAGAACATGTTTATATATAAGAGTCTCTGACATCATAGGATATCTACCTTGCAAATAAGAGCCAAGTGTGTGTTTTTTGAAAGAATAAATGATAAAAATGTTATATGAAACAATATAATAACGTCTGTGCTTTATTTATTGTATTCCTCTAATTTGTTATATCATCTTTCTGTGACTTATTCTCCACTCTTTTGAAACTCTACACTTGCAACATTTTTGCAAATGCCTCCCAGGAAGAAAAGTGTTCCATTACATAGTTAACTATAAGATCATTTATGTAATGTGGAGAAATATGAGGTAATTATGATTCTCATTATGAATACTACTCCACATATAATATATCTTCATGATTTAGAAGTATATCTGCAGGGTGAAGTCTAATTGCATATTATTTTCTTGGGTTACATTATGGGGAAAAAAGATTTCCTCCCTCATATAAATGCTTCCTTTTATCCATATATTAAGCAAAACTTTAACTTACTACAGTACTTTGTCAAATACATATATTTTAACCTACAGGTGGCTATTTATTAATTCAAAATTCTATGTCTCTAATGCTGGAAATTTTGGTGAACATTGTGTTATCTGAATGCAGCAGGTGCATTTGGTTCTGAGATCTCTTCCAAATAACCATTTAGTCATCTTGTATAGATAACATTCAATTTATGGGACAGGCTTAGCCAGCTTTGCTATTTTCTAAAAAATTACATGAGGCTTTACAGTTGACACATTACATAAAATGATTATTTTGGTTAAGAGTAGAATTTCTGTCGGAAATATAAAGAGCTCATTCTTTCTTTTTCATGGGTAGGTAGCAGTAGTATGGACAAGAGATATTTAAAGTGATTGCTTTTTAACGTTACCTCTCTGCCAGTTTAGAATAATTTTGTGTCACCATAGCATGTTATCAAGGTAATTATAATTTTCATTACAAAAATACTGCTAAAGCATTAAAGTAAAATGAATGGGTGGCTCAAACTTATTAGCAAAATAATCCTCAATAGTTTTTTAAAAGTGTGATATATTATCCTAAGATCCATGTTTAACACATTGACTACCACACTAGAAAAAAAGTTTGTCCTTGGGTCCACAGTGTTTTTTTATGAAAATGCAATAAAAACTTCAAAAACAAAATGATCCTTTCTAATTTCATGCAAAATTTGTTATTTTTTATTGTTTTGTGTGAGTTATATGCAAAGCTAATCTACGTTTTTAGAATTAAATGGTCAATATTAATTGTAACAATAAGAACATCAATAAGCAAGATTTTCATGATCCAACTGCAGGGTTTTGCTTCATGAGGTCCCATGCTCAAAACTAGTGTGAGTTAAATACAACTCATATAGCAGTTAATGTGTTCAGCATAATATATTAGGAGTGTAATCATTAATGAGTAATTTAACACACTGAAAATGTTTATCATGCCATTTATTTGAATAACATCATCAGTGTTATTTTCCAACCTAGTGCCTGGAATTGGGGTGCATAACAGACAAGAAATCATCACTAAATAGATATAATAAGCCAGCTACTCTGTTGGTATTTCATATACATTATCTTACTGTTCATAAATATTGCCTTCCAACTATGATATTTTTCTAACAATACAATTAGGGAAAAGAGCTCAAAGAGATTTAGTAAACCTTACAAAGTTAGTATGTGGTTATGCTGATATTGAAGCCTAGAATTTCTAACACTTTATTTTTCTCAATTTTGCTAATGTGATAATCATTTGTATGCACTGGCTTAAACACCATAGCGTGCACTTTAGATGCTATTTATTCTTTTGGAGTAGAAAACTTTAATACACAGTTGCCAAATCTCAGAATTACGTGCCTCAGGTGGACAACAGTAAACCTAACAATATGGTTCACCCTATGTGTCACTGGATATAAAGATCATAAAAAATATGTTGGTAAAATATGAGGAAGGACAGCTGTTCTCATATTCAAATTTATATGCATTCTTCCTTTATCTTTGCTGTATGTGTTTGACATGCTCTTGACAGTGCTACTTACGTACATTATGAAGTATCCAAAGTGCATGCATGGAATTGCTTATCTGAAGAAAATTAACTTCTTTGTATATTAGCTTTGAATGATGTGGACTTTGGGGACTGATATGTAAGGACTGACCATAATCAATATGCATCTGAAATTAAGTAGTTTATCTCATTCAGATTCCTTGGAAATATATATTTGAAAGTTACTTTCCCTTTTGGTTAAAATTGTTGAAGAAGCACTGCTCATTATGATAAATTGTCATGCAGTAGGTCTCATGTAGAAAAGGAATTTCATAAAACTATATATCCTGAATGATCTACATTCTTTTTTCTTTTCTGATACTAAGAATATATATATGCTTTCTCTTTTTCTTTTTGAGCCTAAATTCCCCACATTTGTATTTGAATTTTATGCCATTCGCTATAATAGTTTTAGCTGTTCATTGAAAAAATATACTGAATGTATTATGTGCCAGTCACTTATCTAAGCATGAAGAATACCACAGTAAATAAAACAGTTCTAATAACTGCCTTCATAAAGCTTACATTCTAGTAAAACAGATAATAATAATAATTTTTAAAAAAATAAAGGGGAAAAGATAAGCAAGAAAAGGTAAATGGGAAGTTTCAAACTCTAGGGGTTGATTGAATGAAATATCCAATAGGATAGCCACAGAGATGAACTTCAATAAAAAGACAATGTTTGAGTAAAAACATGAAGGAGCATAATGTTATATTTATGTGTACAATGTATAGTTTGTTTTATTAAAGAAACAAAAGAGATTATGGTAAGCATTTTTATCAGTTTGTCTCACCTTTATCAACCACTACAAATCAACTCCTACTTCATTTTGCTTTTTAATCTAATGCAATCATTCTTTTATTTACATAATAACACTGCAGTCTCTTCAATCAACATAAGGCTTTTCAGATTTCTAATTCTTCTTCTATCAGTTTGAATATTTTCTGTATTTCAAGAAATTTGTCCACTGTATCTAAGCTGTTAAAATCATTGACATAAATTTGTATATAATACTCCGTTTTCATCCTTTTACTATGTTGGATCTGTAATGATAATCTTTGTTTTTAATTTACATAATTTGTTTATTCTCTATTTTTTTATTTTGCAATCTTGGTAAATGTTTTTCAAATAATTGATCTTTTAACAATAATTCGTTTTACTGATTTTTCTCTATTTTGGTTATTATCTTTATTATTTATTATTTATTTTATATTTAATTTTCTCTGATTTTTCTAAGTTCTTAAGGAAGAATCTTAATTATGTCCCTTTTTATAATAACAATTAACAATATGATTATCTCTTTAAACACTTCTTTATGCACATCCCGAAAATATTGATAGGCTGCATTTTCCTTATCATTCAGCTCAAAATACTTTCTAATATCACTTCTATTTTAATCTTTATTGATTATGTTAATTTACAAACATTTAGAAATTTTGCAGATATGATTTTGCTATTGATTTTTAATATAATTCCTTTCGTATAGAGAATAGTCTCTAACTATTTCTATAATTTTATGTTTATTGGCTTCTTTTATGAATAATCTGTATATCCATGTGGTTAGAGACAGATAGACTGCAATTTTTCAGAAAACTGTGACATCTACAAGAACATAAATAAGGATGTTACTGACAATCAATGTTTAGTAAAGAACTAAAGTGTTTATAGATAGAAGATAGATGTAGATATTAATATATATAGTTATAGATAGGTACAGATATATATATTTATTAAGTATCTTGTGTTGCTAATACTTGTAACTTAAAAAGCTGGAGTTATTTTTTTAATTTCTACATAAAAAATAGAAATTCTAATACATTTTTAACTTCTCCAATGGATTGTCTTTTTTATCCCTTGAGGGCACAGGACTCCACTTGGGGACTACTCTTCCAGCTGGTTGCCATATCTAAATTTGTCATTATTTACCTTGTGATCTCTTGGGGGATTTCATTTTTTAATCTACTTGATGTACAGCTGATGCTTGCACAACATAGGTTTGAACTGTGGGGGTCCTCCTATGTGTGGATTTTTTCAACCAAATGCAGGGGGAAATGCAATATTCCTGGGATATGAAACTCACATGTATGAAGGGCTGAGTTTTCATATATGCAGGTTCTGTAGGGTGGACTGCAGGACTTGAGTATGCACAGATTTTGATATACATAGTGGTCCTGGAACAATTCTCCCATGTACATCAACTGTATAATCTATATATCTGCACATTTGGAGCAACCATTTGTATACTACCTTAGTTCCTCTGTTGACAAATATTTCTCCAAGGTAAAATTTGATCGACTCAAACCATCTCTAAATATCTTTGGATTTGTATAAATTCACGTTGTATTTAACCTTTTAATAAAATTTCACACATTTGATCTTGGTTCTTCTCAAACAATAATCATTGGATCATCACTGTCACCTATTTTATCTCTCTATCTCTCTTGATAAACAATAGAAAATATTTTTGGACTCAGGCCATAGTAATTAAAAGTTTCCCATGTAGTTTCTCATTTTAAAACACCATTTTAAATGAGTTGTTATATTTTATAATAGATTATCCATCTTTTATCATAGCTCCAATATTTAGATCCATATTCATGACTGACAGCCCATTGTTTTTTTCTCCCAATGTTTTGAGACATGGACAATGTAGAGATAATTAAGAAATAACTGACTACCCTGAGAAAATTAATTTCAATAATGTAGTAAGGAGAAATTAGAATGTAATGAGTTGAAAATTGCAAAGTAGTTGATAAATAGAAGGAAGAATGTGGAGAATGACATTCTAAGTGCTCTTACAATTAATTAGGAGAGTTTATTTTGAAAGTGTAGCAGAATAAAATAAATGGTTTTGGATTCTGTAAGCATAAATAATTGAAGCAGAGATCATTTTAGGTAAGGCATTAGGTCACTAAGTGTGGGGAGGTGGGAAGAACGAGGAAATTAAAAGCTGTGTTCATGGACTGGAATGTTTAATTAGAAATCCTGGAAATAGAGGATTTTAAAAGGATAAACAGCCTGTTTGAAGGCTAATTCAATGGGAAAGAGGCAAATACTGTTACTGTTAAATTTACTTAGTAACTAGAACACCATCATTAATAGAAGGGTATGTAAAAAGAGTTATTCCTCAAGACAATGACAAAAGTTATTTGGAGAGGTTAATAAATGTACTATTTATTATAGTTTGTGTATTAGTCAGGGTTCTCCAGAGAGAACCGATAGGATACACACACACACACACACACACACACACACACACACACACACACAGCTATGTAGATAATAGAGATATAGATATATGAAAGGGTGTATATTATATTAGGGGAATGGGCTCACATGATGCTGGAGACTGAAAGAAGTCCCACAACAAGCCATCTGCAAGCTGGACACTCTGGATACTGCAGGCATGGCTCAGTTTAAGTACGAAAGCCTTAGAACCAGGGAAGCCAATGTGTAATTCTCAGACCAAAGCCAAAGCCCTGAGAACTGTGGGGGGTGTAGGAGGCTGCTGGTGTAAGTCCCCAAGGCTGAAGAACCTGAGTTCCTGAGAAAGAAAATGTTTTCTTCTGCCTTTTTGTCTACCAGGGCCCCCAGTCTAGTGAATGGTGCCTACCATACTGAGGACAGATCTTCCCCATTCAGCCCCCCAACTCACATGCCAGACTCCTCTAAAAACAACTTCACTGACACACCGAGAATTACTGCTTTACTAGCTCTCTAGGTATTCCTTAATCCCATCAAGTTTACATCTAAAATTAATCATTACCAGTTGGGAAAATATTTTGGTCCATTTTTGATGTTCTGTATCATACTATTTACTGTACTACTTGTCAATGTCAATGTTTTGGAGAAAAGTTTTATGTTTCTCTGTAAGTAGAACTCTAAATATTTATGGGCATAAGACAAATAATTGGCAGTTTTTAAAATGGCCTCCTTGTCTTAATAAAGACATTCTTTTTAAAGTTTTAGAAATTGTAACTTTTCAACATCTCCATAGTTTATAATCTGTTCTAATTTTTTTTCAAATTGTAGATATAAAAATAATAAACTAGCCTTATATCTAAACTGGTCTAATTAAAAGAGAAGTTCAGAGTCATACCAGGCTTTATTGTTTAATCTTACAAATTACGTATATATTAAATTTCAGTTTCCTTGAATATAAACCGAGACTAATAATATATAATAAATATATACATTTGTGTGACCTTATAAGTTAATAAATGTAAAGATATGTTGTAAATTTGAATGAGCTACAAATTTTGTCATTAAGATAAACATAGAATTAGAAGTAAAAATATTATGCTTCTAATGTCTAGCTTAATATTTTTATATTAGTATTACTTTGAAATTATAATTTAAATTATAAAACCCAAAAATCCTAAGGTAATATTGATGCATCATATCTCTCTTGGCATTTTTATGTCTCTAAAGTAAGGCTTGAAAACATTAATCTTTAGAGCATATATTTTTTAAAATGGCCATTATTAAGTAGCTATTTAATGAATAGCTACTATATTCAAGAAACTCTTTTGGACCATGAGCTCACCAAATTGCAGAAGGATTTATTCTCAATTTTTAGAACAAGTCAATTCGTTATGATTTTATATGTAATAATAACAGTAAAGGATATAGCTCCTAGGGAAAATTATTATGTCAACCAATATCTTCTAACTTCTTTCTGTTACTAAAATTCTCAGCCATGAAAAGTCACTAATCAATACTATGTTATCTTGATGTTGAGGCTGAGAGTGTGGAACAATAGACATTAGAGACTTGTAAGGATGCAGGGAGTCTTGATGAGAAATTACTTAATGGTTCAATGTACATTATTTGGGTGATGGATACACCAAAAGCCCAGACTTCACCACCGAGCAGTATGGTAACAAAATTGCACTTGTACCCCTTACATTTACGCCAAAAGAAAAAGAAAAGTTGAGAAACACTACTTTAAATAAAAGTGTCTTTTGATTAAATTGTTGCTTTATGTGTCTGTGTGTGCTTGTGTGGAAAAGAGCAGGAAATATCATAGGTTATAAATGACAAGTTAGAATAGGGAATGAAATTAGTAGGAAATGAAATCTATATACAGCAATGCAAGAGAGAGGGATTGTTATTTACACTTGGTAAATTAACCATTTTATGTATAAGTAATATTCCTCATTATTCTTGGTAATATTCCTTGTGTTGAAGCCTATTTTGTCTGATATATTGATATTCCAGTTTCTTTTGGTTAGTATTTGCATGATATATATTTTCCCATAGTTATTCTTTTATGTTATCTGTAGCTTGATAGTTAAAAGGGCTTTCTTAATCTGCCTTTGCCACCATTAGCTCTGTGATTTCAGACATGTTACTTAATCCGTACCAGAGTTTCTCTTGTGTGAAATGGGGATAACAAAACCTTCTTCAGCCAGGAGTGGTGGTTTATGCCTGTAATCCAAGCTACTTGGGAGGCTGAAGTAGGAGGATTGCTTGAAAACAGGAGTTCCAGACCAGCAACATTGCTAGTCCTGTCTCTAAATAAAATAAAATTTTAAAAGTTAGCTGGGCATGGTGTTGCAAACCTGTAGTCCCAGCTACTGTGGAGGATGAGGCGAAGGACACCTTGAACCCAGAAATATGATGCTTCAGTCAGCTATGATTGAGCCAGTGCACTCCAGCCCAGGTGACAGAGCAAGACCCCATCTCTTAACAACAAAACAAATCAAAACACATACAAAAAAACCCCTTCATTGACTGAGAAAATTAAATAAGATAATGAATTTATAAATCTTTTTTAAAAAAAGCTTTCTTCCCTGGGTTCTTCTTTCTTTCTTTCTTTTTTTTTTTTTGATTGTCTAACTTGACAGTGTTTACCTCTTAACAGTGGTGTTTAATCAGTTATCATTTATTTATCAATATGATTGAAATTAAATATACTACCTTCCTCCTTGTTTTCCTTTCCTCTACTTCTGCATAATTCTTGTTTTAATTGTTACACTTTCTCTCCACGAGGGGATTAGTGTTTAAATCTGCTTATTATATATTTTCACATGTTTGTTCTAGGTTTTACATTGTATCTATGTAATGTTTCATAGTCTATCTAAAATTGATATTATACCACTTAGCTTATAGTTTAAAAGATCATACTACCATTTTTACCCTCACATTCTTTGTGTCAATGTCATCACACATTTTCTTCCATATATATTATAACCCCCACATTACATCAAGATTTTTATTTTAATCCCCCAATATATTATTATCATTATATTTTAGACAGGGTATTATCTTTTAAAGATATAAGAAATAAATAAAATAGTTCTTTTTTACCTATCCTTATTTTGTTCCAATTTTAGCTTTCTTTATTTCTTTGTGCAGATCATATTTCTATCCAGTATCATTTTTCTTTGGCCTAAAAGACTTTTTTAAAGTCATTTTTCAGTGCAAATCTGCTGGCAATGGAATCTCCCAGTTCTGTTTTCTGAAGAAAGCCCATATTTGTCCATGATTTCTAAAAGATACTTTAGCTGACTATATAATTCTGTGTTCACAATTTTACTTTCAGAATGTTAAAGAAGTTCTTCCATCATGTTCTAGCTTCCAAAATTTCACATTAAAAGTCTGCTGTGCTCTTAGATCTATCTTTCTATATGCAAAGTTTATTTTATTCCTTTCAACTGCTTTTAAGATTTTTTTTCTTTATATTTGATTTTCAACAGCTTGACTCAGATTTAATTTTTTAAAAAATATCCTTTAGGGTTCTTGGGCCTTTTCTATTTGTGTTGTGGTGTTTTATATTAAATTTGGGAAAAAAAAAGTTATAGTCATCATTTCTTTAAATAATTCTTCTACATTTTTTTTTCTTCTCTATTTAGCATTTCAAATACATGTAATATGTTTAAACAGTTCCTGGGTTTTCTGCTCTCCTTTGTTCACTTTGTATCTTTGTTTTTAAGTTTCTATAATTATCATTGGCTTATCAATTTTTATTAATTTGTTCTTTTACTTTCCCTGTGAATTTTTGTTTGCTTAGATACCTTTTAGGAATTCTTTATCTTTGATATCTGCATTATCATATTCTTTATGTGATTCTTTATATAATACATAATCTAGCATTCATATTTAACCCTTTTGTTTCAGTTTTTAATTTCTCACTGAAATTTTCCATCTATCCATATATCTTTCTAATTTTTTCACTAGATCCTTTAGCATGTTAATGATACCTCTATAAATTAAAATGCCTTTCTGAGAGATCTAATGTCTACATAATTTCTGGTGGTATCTTGTACTTTCTGTGGAATCTGAAGTACCAGAGGATTTTTGTCTCTGCTCTCACGTATTATATTTGCCCCTTCCTCAATCATATGCCACTATTTCTTGTTATTTGGTGTAAGGCTTATTGTTGTGTGGATGAATTCTCTGTATTTACCCCTCCAGCTCTGTTTCAGGAAGGTTATGTGTGCCTGATGTTGGGGAAAAGACGAATCAATGTTCCAGTACACCCTCAGAAACCTGGGGTAGTAAATTTGCTTTGTGTTTATAGAGCTGCTTTGTGAGACTGAATGCTCTGCCCTTCCTCTAGTGATAACTGACTTCTAATTTATGTCAGGGCAGGATCTTAGGTCTGATTAATTTTGCTTCCTCTTTCACTGGGGTCAGGTAGTTTTTGCTTTGAATTCTTCCAAAGTGAATCTTTGCTTAGGAAGAGTGTTTTCTGTCCCTTCATTCACGACAAGTACCTTACTTGCTTGTTATTTGCTGAAAGGTTTGTGGTGGGACAGGGGTGTTTTCTTCCCCTCCTCCAGGAGCAGGTGGGTTTTCCCTTTCCCTCTCCCTCAGCATCTGTGTATCTCAGTCAGAGATCCAGAGCCAAGAGTATTTTATGTTTCTCTTACAGTGACTTCTGGCTTTGGCACTGTATGAGAGATGAGCCTAAGGAGCAGACACAGTTTTGCTTCAGAGTGCCACCAAGGAGTGGCTGTCTCAAATTTCCTGCTTTGTCCTTAGCATTATTTGTTAGTCCATTGCGAAGATGTATGAGAAAGAGCTGCTAAGCAACTGTGGACTCCAATGTGTCTGTGACTCCTAGATATTCCATACTGTCACTGCAGCCCATGCTCAAGCTTGCAGAATGTATGAAACTTCAACTGTTTTCTTTTTTGCTTTTATGGCAAACTTTGGCACCACTCTGGCATAAGTGAAACATTTTATTTGTCCCATGTCTCCTTGGAGGGGCTTGCTACACCTTGGAATTGATTTCAAATGATTTCCTTGAGATCACTATCTTTTGATTGGCTAATAATATATTATTTTGAAGATATTTCCATCTTTTTCTCTTGGTTATGGAAAGACTGGCATCCTCATGGTTTTCTACAACTTAAGTGGAAGCAGAATTTACAGTTTTGTTTGTTAAGTTTGGTGTGATTTGTATTTGTTGGTCTTGTTTTTAGTAGTTATACTGTATGCAGATTTGCATGCCACAATGTATTGTCATATAAGATCATAGTGGAGTTAATTATTCATGGAATTAATTATGTGCTTTCATCTGTATATTTTAGGCGTTTGTGTGTTGTGTGTGTGTGCACAAGTGTGTATGTTCTGAGATAGCTAGAGATACATTTAAATAAGTAGTTACATTTTATGCATATGAAATATGATATTTGAAACTACTTTATGCTCAGTTGATTACAGTTCCCGTTAATCCTCAAAGTTGGAACATAAAACCCTCAACATGATCCTAGTGTTCAACACTATACAGTCTTCACTTTATTTCAGGTTTAATTTAAAAAAGTAAACCTAGTTTTTATCTGGTATTCAAGGAAATAAGAATATGTTCTAATATATAAAACTAACTGATTACGTTGGATTCCTAAAAGGAATTATATAGGTCCCTGTAGTGGTACCTTTCAAAGAGATCGTTCAATGGTAACCTGACTGTGATATGTGTACAACTTGCTGACTTTATAACTTGACCCTTATATAGACAGCAAATGTTCTGTATAACTTTAGGGTTGTGTATTACATTACCCTATGTCTTTTTAAAGTACCACCTAAACACAGTCCAGAATTATACTCACATAGGTTCACATCACACTAATGCTACTTCCAGAATTTTTTTCTATGTAGAAGAACATTGAGAATGAGAACAAAATTCCAAGTCTTACTTCAGTAATTAATTTTTTTCCTGACCTTGAAGAGGTAATTTAATCCCAGTTTTCTTTTCATGTAAATATTAGGGTGCTCCATCTCTCTTTAAAAAATCATGCCAATTAAGTAGGCAATGGTTTAGATCCTTCCAGGTGTATAAACTACTCCCTGAGTGTAAATTACATTGTACTAACTACATTAAGTCACCAGTGCCTGAAATTCGGTGAATTACTGCTCTACTGCACTAAATGTTCCCCTAATGACTTAAAAGAGTCCATGTACTTTTAAAAATATTGAGCTTAAACACTAGAGTTTTATAATGTTCTTTACAAAACTTGAAGAGAGGCATATTAACTTTATGTAGCATGTTTTCTCATACTAGTAGAAAAACAAAACTGACAGGAAGCTTGAAAACTAATTAGACTGTACAATACACCCACTGCTTTTAGTCTATTAGATGTACTTTAAAGGGAATAAAAAGTATGTAAGTTAAGGGTACTATTTAAATTCATCATGCTAAACAAAATTTCTGAAGCATAAAGCAAAGAGTGTCCCAAAACACTTGGTAGCATAATACCTGTCAAAATTCTCACTAATTAGTAAAATCTAAGCATAGTTCTTAGAAAATGTAGTTATCCATACTTTCAAATTGAGTATATTTTAAGGCTTTGAAACATCACACTATATTATCATCAAATAGAATTTCCTTGAGACATTAACTTTGTACTAAAAATGTGCTACATTTTTACATAAGTATTCCTACATGATTAGGTATCCAATTGTATTTTGTCAATTTGATCAAAATAGTTTATTGTGTTATTAGTTGTTTCCATGTGAATTAATTTCGGAATCTGTTAATGTAATTAAGGATGTTGTTGAACTTGAATGCAATTTGGAATATCATTGGTCCTCAACCTAGGTCACAATTGCAACATAGCAGCCATTTGTTTTTCAAATGTCCTCACATTTTTATACCTCATGAATATACTCTCTTGGCTTCATTTTCTCCTCCCTGATACAACGGCAACCAGAGATTATGTTCTTAACTCATTTTTCTCCTCTGTTTTTGTGTTCCTACTCTTGTGGCATCATCTTCCCTTCTGATTAATTGCTTCACAAATCAAAACCTCTTACCTCTTCTACAACCTTGTATTTTCAAATATCCAAAAGAAATTTACATTTTTATACATATGTGTCATAATCAAGTGTTAAAAATAAAAAACAAATAAATCTTGACTGCTGAATCAGTTTTCTTTGTTAGAATATCTATCAGATATTCTGTCCTCTGGTCAGATTTGACTTTTCCAAATGTCAGCCACTCTATAATTGAAGTAATATATTTTCTTACATTATTTGGAATTTCTAAAAGACTCAGCCCAGGTTTTTGGCTCCCTTCAAAAAGATCAGCTCTGGAAGATCTATAGGAGGACACATCATGCATGCAAGAAATAGCAGAGGCAGCTGAAAGCAAAACCAAAAAAAAAAAAAAACCACATTGAAATATATGGAGACTCATCTTTCATTGATGTTTGAAGGCTTAGGGCAGTAGAGTGGGAAAGGGGTTGCTGGCAGCAGAGGAAGAAAACATCAGGAGAAGAAAGACAGCTTGAACTTTGCTTTGTTTTCTCCCTGCCTTTCACAGTGCTGCCCTGTCCCTGCCAGTGCTTCCAGATGCTAGTGCAGGTGTTCACAGCAGTAACCAGGGCAAATCAGAAGTGTTGCCCTGAATTATTTCTGAGTAATTAAATGACCCAAGAAAAGAGTTCATTTGAGTGATATATATATATGTATATATATATATACATACACACACATACACACATACACACGTGAGTGTGTATGTGTGTATATATATGAATATATACAGCTGATAACTGTGGAGAAATAATAGAATTAGAAAAGTAACTAAGTGCAGCTTCTAATGAAATAATCGACTCAGACAATGATCATTCATGGTTGAAATCATTCATTATCACCACCTGAGCACCTGATCAACCTTAAAATTATAAGAAAAAAAATAGCAAATGCCTGGGCTTCCTGAAGTGAAACACACAGCACGATCCCATCTATGTATTTTTTGCAAAATCACTGAATCTAAAACTAGTCAATATCCCAGAGCTAACTTTTATTAATGGGAAGTATGAGACATATATGAAGAATAAAAACATAATTTAATGAAACAGAGAGACAAATTCAGACTGTGTGACTTTAAAGAGGACAAATGACTCAATTTCTGCAAAAAGTCAAAAGCAGGAGAATATGGGAGACAGGACCGCTGTGAATTAAATGAGATATAAGCAACATAATTGTGGGAAATTAGAGGCTCCTGGATTTCTCAGTGCTCTTGTGACAGTCTTAGCCTCCTGAGACTTTTCACATAACCATCAGAATTAGGTCTGTAGTCATTTCTCCAGTTAATTGCTCAGATCCTAAAGGATAATAAAACTTCTCTTATCTCTCTGAGAGGGCAAATTGGTTACAGTACCAGACATAGCACCTAGGTTAAGCCCCTATGGCTCTCCTGAAGAGACTTATTAGCAAATCGAAGGACTGGAGTAAGGAAGAAACCCTTTCAGGAAGGAAAGAGGAAGATTACCTCCATCCCCTTTATAAGTAGAGCGAAATCATTTTATTTCTTACTTTTTACCTGGTAACTCCTGTGGGTTAATGGACCTGGCCCTCATTGTGTCATCTTGGGAGTAAAAACTGGGATAAGGAGAGAGGGATTACACACATTACAGTTATGTGAGGTTTTCGTAAGAAATCTCTCTAATCCAGCCTGTTTCATGTGAGTATTCAGGGAAAAATTACTATTTAAAATTGGTAATAATAATAGTATATGGCCCTTCTCTATGCCAAAAGCTTATATTCCATAGATATTATTAGAGTCTGGCCGTGGATTCAGTTTTTCCATTCCTATTTTAATATTATTTCCCACATACTTTCTCTCCACCCATTTTGTGTCTGTGTGTGTGTGTGTGTGTGTGTCTGTGAGAGAGAGAGAGACTTAGGATATATGTTTGCAATTCAATTCTTTGCATGCCCAATCCTCACCAATCTTTTTATGTTTTCATAATGGCCATTTTTAAACTTGGTTGTCCAGATGGACTTAAAATCACAGACTTACAGACTTTGTCATTATGAACTGAACTCAAGTTTTAGCACAGGCCTAGTAAGTTTAAGGAAAGGAGAAAGTGTAAAAGATAATTGAGATATGGGCTAAAACATTGATCCCCAACCTTTTTGGTACCAGGGACTGGTTTCATGGAAGACAATTGTTCCACGGATGGAGTGCGGTGAAGGGGGTGGGAAGGGAAGGTGGTGGAGATGGGGAGAGAGGGATGGTTTTGAGATGATTCAAGCGCATTACATTTATTGTGCAGTTGAACCTCTTGCCAATGGCAATCTACATTGGCAGCCACTGGCTAGCGCTAGCATCTCCACCTCAGCTCCACCTCAGATCATCAGGTGTTACATTCTAGTAAGGAGCGCGCAACCTAGATCCCTTGCATGAGTGGTTTACAGTAGGGTTTATGCTCCTATGAGAATCTAATGCTGCCGCTGATCTGACAGGAGGCGGAGTTCATGCAGTGATCTAAGCAATGAGTAGCAACTATAAATACAGGTAAAGCTTCCCTTGCTCGCTTGCCCCTAACCTCCTGCTGTGCATGCAGCCTGGTTCCTAACAGACCACCTACCGGTACTGATCTGTGGCCCAGTGGTTGGGGATCCCAAGGTTAAAATGTGCACCCAGATTTGAAATTAGGACATTTTTTCATGTCAAATGTTGAATTCTGATTTATTGATATGCACTTATGAGTAAAGTTAACTACTCTTAAATGGCAGCATGTCAGTGGTTTAACATATTCCTTATGCGAAAAATCATCATGCATATATCAGGATCCTTGAAAGATGTTTTATGGGAATCAGATAATTTTATGAAAATATGAATTCACTGAAATAAATCAAAATAAGATTATAGAAAGCATTTATTTACTCTGTGATTTTAAATCAGAAATTCAAATATAGTCAAATACACAAATGGAAAAATGAGATGGCATTCATCTTCATTAATTTTCAGATTAGAAACATCATAATTCTCCTTAGATATTTTGTAACATAGGAAAAGCATATATAAGGGAACTACAGTCAACCAATTTTCTTTGACTCAGCTAAAGTCATCAATACATTTTAGGGTATATTTCTAAGGACTATTTTTAGTACTTGTGCATATGCACATATATCCATATTAGATCACTTGATATTATTTTCATGTAATAAGATTAATGTAAATATCATAGTAATTTAATGTTATGTATTAAATAAATAACAGTAAAATTTATACTTACTAGTTTTATTATGAATATGTCAAAATCTATTTTTGAATTTTTAAAATTTATTTATAGCATTATTTGCATCTTAATGATGGTCATTTGTGTTGTCATACTTATCATAATAAGTAAAGGTGCAATTTGCATTTGTTTATAAATCAGTAGAATAGAATTTTAGAATTAAAATTTATTCACAATTATTAATAATTTCTACCAGCTCCAAATCCACCTTTTTTATACTCTGATGCAAAAGCTGGAACTCAGCAAACCATGTTACCTATACATCTTTGTCATTAGAGGAAAATTGGAAGGTAGGAGGAAAGGAGAATGACACTCTTTTATCCTTGCCAGCATCAGCCTAGTGCTGGAAGTCCCCCCCCCCCCCCCCCCCCCCCCGCCCCCACTGCCAGCATTTCACCTTTGCTTCTTCCGGCAGTCCCTGAAACAGCTCAGTTGAGCCTCTTTGGAAGTATCTTTCCTCAAACATTTGAGCAACAGATATCTAGAGCTACTCCTCTGAGATCCTTAGGTACTAGAATACATGAGAATACCCATTTCTCAAATATCTCAATAATAACTGCAAAGAACCTTTTATTCAATCTCCCGATTTCTGGAAATCCACCTCTTTATTTTCCTATCCTTAGAGTGATAACGCTTCCTGTGCTTAAGGTATTTGGTGGTACTTATTGTTCTTTTGCTTTTTAGTTGTTTTTTTTTTTTTTCTCTGTAAACAGTTCCTTATATTAAATCTATTACTTTAAACAGCTAATATGGTTTCCATTTTATTGACTAGTCCTTGACTGATAAAAGATATTTAAGGTCCCAGCTATGAATTCCAAAATTAATTTTCAAAAAATTTTTGGCAATTTATATTGATGGAATCAATCAGTGTACAGCATTTAGTATAGCCATAAGTTTTCCAATCAATTGGGTAAATACATAGGCATTTAATTTCTCGATCATATGTTAGAACTACAGATAGCTTTGTAGACACTACCAAATCATTTCCAAAGGGCAATATCATTTTGCATTCCACCCACAATGGATAAGAATTCCTATTTTTTCACATTTAACTGGCAATTGGTATTGCCAGTTTGGGGGTTTGGGGGTACTGTAGGAGTTTACCCATTCTATAAAATGTGTAGTAGTCTCATTGCTGTTTTAGTTTGCACTACCCTAATAACAAATGATTTTGTGCAATTCTGATATGCTTATTTGCCATATATATGTCTTCTTTAGTCAGCTATTTGTACGTCTGTTATCCTTTTTTATAAACTAGGTTGTTTGCTTATTATTGAGTTTTATGTATTTTCTTATATTTTGGATAAAATCTTGTAATAGATATGTATTTACAATATGTTATCTTGGTATTTTTGATTGACTTTCATTCTCTTACACATTTTTAAAGACTGTGGTCAAGTGTTTCTCACTCTGACACTAGTCCATACTCAGCTTCCAGCAATTCATCAAAATTACCATTTAAAATGTTTCTACCAGCTTAAGGCTCTAGCAGTTTCTGCTACAAATAAACTAATCTCAGTTGATACATCCATCTGTATGCATCTGGGTTTTGCAAATGTGGAGTGTTTATTTGTCCTGTGACCTTAGTTCTTCTATGAAGGGTTCAAGAGAATTTGTTGATTTTCAGTTTGTCCAGACTTTGCTTGTTACACTCGTGGGAATGATGACTTTAAGTTCTTTACATGTTGGAGCTGAAGCCAGATTTCCTTGATCATTTTTTAGAAGCCAAGAATATTCTATATAAGAACAACTCACAAACTAAAATTTTGTAACGAGGACAACATAAAATTTTTTTTAAAATGACAGCAGTATGTGAATACATATACTAATTTTGTAGTTATTACCTGATTGAACTGCCATGCAAATCTCATTTTCATTCATGTCCACTTATGCAAATCATTAGAAATATAACGATAAATAACAAGGCCAAAGGGCATCAGTTTTTTGTTTGATGAAATTCATTAACCTTTCTATCTAATCAAAACATCATCTTATTTTTCTGTCAGGAGTTCTTCAATTAATAAAGCAAAATAAAACAAAGAGCCAGACAAAAATATAAATGTTTGTATCAGAATAGTGTGCTCAATTTTAAGTCCAAAAATATGCGTAATTCATTGTTGTGCTAGAAGCAATTAAAAGGATACTTGAGTCAAGGGTAAAAATGTATCAAAAACAGCACAAAAAAATCCCTTTTTCAAGTTATGAGGTCTTGTTTGCAATTATGAAAATACTTCTGTTTTTTACATTCCTCTCTTAAGGTAGTCCTAGCACATGTAAAAATCCGCAAGCCTTAGAACTAATTTAGGTGCCAAATCTACCAATTACCATCAATCTAAAATTGGACAAGATAATTAGCACTTCGAAGATTTACTTGAAGCACTTAAGAATACTAAATAATAATGCATGCCATTTAGATAGCATGATTGTGGTCAGGTTTATATTAGGAAGTATATGGGATTGTTAATTTCAACACTGGGTACATAATAAACTTTCAGAATATATGAGTTTCCTTTTCTTCCGAATCCTCAGAGGACAATAGACTTGTCTTATTTGAAAGATATGTAAGATCATTGGTATAAAAGTGAAAAAATTATGTGTATGTTATTAGCACATTAAACAGAAATTGACTTTGACTAATGAATAAATAAAAAATAATTAAATTATTTTAGGAGTTCACGGAGTTAACAGAAATGTTAAGGAAAAGAAAAAAAGAAACAGGCCTGCGCTATAGGTAGAAATTGTGTTATAGTTTGATATCAGAAACATATCCAAAACCTTACTACAAATGAATCCTAGGAAGATACAAATAATGGTATAGATGATCTCTACACACTATCACTAACATTCTGCTTTTACTTTTCTTGAAAACTACCGGTCACTTTGTTGCTGAGACCACTGCTAGTATGCATTTTTCTCTGGAACACCAATTCTCAAATCAAGTCTAAACTGGGAGAATCTGTATTAGTTTGCTGTGATGGCTCTAACAAATCACGACAAACCAGGTGACTTAAAACAACAGAAATTTATTCTCCCACAGTTCTGGAGGCCAGAAGTCTGAAATCAGTCTCACTGTGCCGAACTCAATGTGTGAAGAGGTCTATGCTCCTTCCACAGGTCAAAAGGTGTCTATCCCTTGCCTCTTCCAGTTTCTGGTGTTTTCTAACTCTCCACTGCAAGTTCACAATGTTTCTTCCTCTCCTTTCTGAGTCAAATCACACTTCACTTCCCTCTTAAAAGATACTTTTGATGGTATTTAGAGCCCACACAGACAATTAAGGATAATTTTGCCATCTCCAGATTGTTAACCTAATCACATCTGCAAAGTCTTTGCCACATAGGCAACATTTGCAAGTTCTAGCAATTAGGACATAAAAGTTTCGGAAGATGGCATTTTTAAGCCTACCACAATGTCTGAGTGCTTGAATCCATGTTAAAAGATTTATCTTACATTTATTATATGTACAAATGTGGTTCATATCGTGGACAACCACAAAATAAAGCACAATTGTTATCTACCAATTAAAATTTGGGCTCTAAGAAAATAATTTCTATTTACCTAGATATAACAGTGCAGTTAAATGCAATTATACAATATTAAAATTTAGACGTGGGAAAATATTGTGAAATTAAACTCAATTTTGATGAGAAACACAAATTGCTAAAACAGTCACTAATATATTTGAAGTTTCATTACTAATGTTATATTAGCTATGTGTGCTTTACTTTTACTGAGATCAAAACAAGAATTTTCTTACAACAAGCAATGTGTGTTAGGCATAAGGAATAACTTCTTGAGACATTAAAAAAATCATGTACAGATTATAGGATTTATTTTGTAAAACCTTCAAAAAAAACTCACTGTTTTCAGGGAAAAAACTTAGCTGGAACTCAGTGGATATCAAAAAGTCCCATAATTTATATCCTGTATTAAATCTAAAAATAAATAATTAGTATATTGCAGTAAATGTTGAGAATACTTATATGACTAATAAACTTTAAAATTCAAAATAAAACACCACATTAAAAACAATATTAATAGCCTCATGAATCATATTTTTTATACCCATTAAATCAAAACCTGTATATCTCAAAATGAGTTTCATGTGATTCTTTGGCAAATATATTGAAAGAAAAGAAAAATCAGAGTACACTGCTTCTCCAGATAGAGGGAGTAGATAAATACTTTAATGTCAAATATCTGTCTTTTATAAACCTCTATTAGTACATTGCATTTTTTATGATTTTGACATTAATTTTCCTTTTGCTTAAATATGATACTGGAAAAAAATACATATATATATATATATATATATACATATATATATATATATATATATATATATATGGAAAGTTCCATCCAGCAACTTTATCGGAAGTATATATAGCCTGGTTAGTTGAAGCTTCATATATATATGAACACACACACACACACACACACACACACACACGCACGCACACATACATGCACACACACGAAAAAAAAATAACTAGAAACTTATGAACAACAGACTAATTAGATAGTGCAAAGTCCTTAAATACCTCATAAATTAGTATAAACTCTAAATGCCTAGTAAGAAAGCTAGGCAAATAAATTTCCCCTTAACAATTATAATCAGGTGTGTGCTGGACATGGCTTTTTCCAGCTTGAAAGAGACAATCTTTTGCATCTCTTCACAACTCCACCTTCAGTGACATTGTGTGGATAGCTTGAAACTGGCCACAACAATAATATTAATACCATGGAAATCAGTGAACACTACATATTTTTTCTTCAGACAGCTGTATGTTAAATATTTACCAGAAAACTACTGATTATATTATCATAGCTTAATAATCTATTCAATTTTAGGAGGACGTCTTGAAACATTAAGTGATCAAATGTAGAATGTCAAAAGTTCATGAGAATAAAATTTTCAGGCGCATTTACCAAGTAATTTTACTCTCATGTGAATTAATAACTTATTTCAATTTAAAAATTGTCTAAATAAAAATAGAAGATACAAATTATGTATTTATACACATTGTAAAATTGAACAGAATATAAAAGTACCTATTTCAAGAATTGGACAACTGACAGTGGAGCACTGGGATTCTTGAGAGCAGGGAAAAAGATGCGGTAAACATCAGATTTAAATTTACTCTCTTCCTGGAGGCATTATCTAATCCCCAAAACAGAAAAAAAAATAAATAAAAGATTTCAAACTGAGAACAGTTTATATAACAGACTACAATTTTGATTTGAAAATTTCAAACTTGCAAGCAGATTAAAATGGCATTATGCTCCTTCAAAATGAAGGGGGAAATGAAAAAAAAAAGGAAAAACAAGCTCTAACTTATCTACCAGATTATATTTGCATTCTGTAATTGTTCTTGGGAATATCTTGAATTGTAGAAATAATCTATTAATGGAATTCCTAGTTTTAGTCTGACCAATTTGTATGCTACAATGGAATAGAAAATAATTTATAAGGCCTAAGATATACCATCATCTCAACTCAAAGACAATCAAAATATTTGATTAAATTTATCTTGTAAAAATGATTATCAAAGATTAATGTCCATGGTAGAAGCATAAGACAGCATTAATAAAATAAGGAAGGCTGAAATTTATAGATTTGTAATACAAAAGATGTTAGAATTACCAATATCTTTGATTTGGTTGAATTTGTTTTAAGTATCTGTGTGTGAAAATGGCATTTTGTCAAATAAAAATAAAACTGTCTAGTGATTAATAAATTAAACTCAATAAATTAATGAATGAATTAAGGTTAGTAAGTTAACCCTAATAGATTAATATAGAATCCTTAAAGAAGATTTCAGGTAATTTTTATAAAAAATAAAAATTAAGCAATTTTGAAAATATACATTTCTTTAAAAAATATCAGGGATTTAGTACTAATGAAAGTTAAGAATTTGATAAATATGTGAATAGTTGCAAGAATAATTGGTAATTGATATTTATAAATGTTCAGATAATCATAATGAAATAAGATTAGTTTTTTGAGTTTTATTGTTTTGTTTTGGCTTTCAGTGATTGGGTATAGGCTATTTTACCTTAAAAATGTTATGTTTTAAAAATAGTTTTTGAAAAGTAAAGTCTCCCAATTTAGTAAAACAAATTTTTGGCTAACCAATACATTTTTTTAAATAAAAGAAAAAAATGTCCCTTGTCAACCTTACGTAAAACAAAATTTTGAATTTAACAGCTTCTTAGTTGTTAATAAATCAAAAGAAATCGATTAATTTCTTTTTATTCCAAAATACTAGTTTTACCGTTGATAAATTCTCTAAGACCTCTGCATTTTACTTGTGTTTGAACTTAAGGTTTGAGAAATTAGAATTCCATATTTAGTTAGTGCTATCCGATTAGCATTGGCTATTTGCTTGCTTTGACTACTGTTTAAATAATCTGACTGTACTATAGACAAGGAAATATCGTTATAAGTCAAAACATAGAGTTATGTTTTTTAATCCATTAACTCTCTTAAATGTTAAAATGTTATATTAAATATTTTACAAGTACCTAGATATCCAGATTCAAAAATTAAGTAAATGGAAATTAATACAAACAAAGCTTTAGATCTTAAAAAGTACTAAATGAGACAGGTTTCTGTTTTGTCATGAGGTTATTACTAGGGCTAAGAAGAAATCTCAAATAATCTTCCTAACGAGGAGTTTACTTGTACTCATATTACTCTAGCTCCACTGCAAATCCTTTGTCTTTAAATGTAATGGTTCTTCATTTTATTTTATGGAGACCTATTTCTGGTTCCTAAAAGTTTCTATGGTTATGTTTGTTCATTAATGCTTTTAATGTTCCTTGCTATGCTGTTGCTTCAATTTTTACTATCTGGTTCACATCAGGATCTCACAGCTTGGAGTTTACCTTGAGTCATAAAAATGTGAGATTTTGACCTAAACTCTAATGATGTAGAACACTGCATAGCTCTATAGGACACAGTGGGATTAATGGGGTTTTGTGTACTTTTAATCAAGTGCTCTAATGAACATATACTGAATTTTGTGGAATGGCTATAAGATAAATAGGCCAGTTAGAAGGGGGAAAGATGATGTGCTGAAGCACATAAATAAAATGATCAGGCCAGAGAAAGTGTTCCACATCTCTACTTAAATACGAGACTTCCGCTGAGTAGTCTCCATGTGCTCTTGCTAATGGCCATAAATAAGCACATACTCCATGCAGAATAATTAACTTTTATATCTTTAAGACAGAATGTGACAGCATAGACCTGAAACAATTCATAAATATTAAAGCATAAGGAATAGACTAGGAATATCTCTTCCAAGGTTAAATAGATCATATTTTAAATAAATTAAATTATGGAGAATAGAAATGAGATGTGAAATCAGATTTTGCCCCAATTTATCTTTTGACCCTCATCATGCCCACTTGATTCAGATAACTGAGGCAGTTGAGGCAGAGTTGCTTTAATCCAGGAGGGCTGAAAGGACAGGAGTCTGGAGGTTGTAATGGTCCCCTAAGCACTATGTAGAGAGGGACTTTAGACTGCTCATCTGGAGTTAGTATGCAAGCATCTATGGTGGAAGACAAGCAGCCTCAAAAAGCTGGGGATGGGATGATTTTGCTGTCATTGCTCCCATGTATCTTCCATCCAAATACCTCAATTTTTGTCAAAATTTAACAGATCAATTTTAGTTTGTATGTGTATATATCTCTGAAGCCAAACTTATTGTTTCTCAGTTACTTAAATTGTAATTAATTTTATGTAAAAGCCCATACATATATGATTTTAGAAAAATACATAAATGCAACTGTATTTATACCCTTAAAACAGTTATTTTTAATCTTTAAAATTATTTACTTTTTTCTTATTTCACCATCACCAATTTCCCTCCTCCCTTGGCCCGTCACACACGTCAGCACTCAATACCTCAGCGTCTATCTACTTTAACAACACAGTGTATATCTTTTGGAGTTTTATTAGTATGTTCACATAACCCTGTAGAGACACAAACATTGTAAATAATTTTTCAGGCATAAGAATATATTAGGGAAATTTGTATTATGATTTGTTTTCAGAAATAACATAATATGCACACTTGGGGCAGATTTTTTTCTTTCACACAGCATAAGATAGAAATCCCTATTTAGTATATATTAAAGCTCTTAGTCATATTTTTTAATGTATACTAAATTCTACATGCTTTTTTTGTACCACAAACATTAGCCATTTTTCTATTAAAGTGCGTGTACTTTCCATTTTTGCCAATTACAAGTGATCTTTGCACATTAGAAATGTTTCAATCACTAAAAATGAATATTTTTATTACTTTTTTAAAGATAAGCATGAAAATGAGGTTTATTGAGAGAAAGATAGGATCGTAGGGCAAGAACAAGATACAGGTTTACAGAGCATGGTACGTACGCGATGAGCACCAGACCCATTGGCACAGCAAAGGGAGAGCAAAGGAAGGGGCCATAAAAAGGGTTTTTATTACTTTTTATATTTCATATATTTATGTATGAAATCTTTAACACCTTTCATACAAATGCCTTCTAGAGTTCCTGAGTTTAAAATTTTTGTTAGATAAGTGTCCTGTGCTTCTAGAACGCACATGTACTTTTATTGATGTATTTCAGAGGGTCTATATTGATCCTTTTTTAAGACTAATGCTATCTGAATTTAATTTTAAAATACTGTGAGATGAATGGCTTTAAAAAAAACTCAGATGGATACCAAGTTATGCCAGAACAATTAAATAAATAATATATTTACATTTATTTGTCATATTTAACATACTTCCTTCTATACAATGAGATGTACTGGGTTATTAATCTTTTCTTTCTATCTTTGCTAGTACTATATCGATGTGATTGCAGTGAGTTTATAGTATGTTCCTCTGTTGAGATGTTCCTTCATAATTGAAATACTGCAGTTATCATTTTCTTGATAGCTCTTAAAAATGTGTTCTTTCAAATGAAATTAAAGATATTTTTATGAAATACAGAAAAATAAAAATAACAGTAATTCTTGGGTATTTTAATTGTAGTTTATGGTTAGAAGTTTCCTAAAACTCATACTTTATAATATTGTCTTTCCAACCAAAGGTAAAGCATTTAAGAGCGTGATCAAATAGTCACACACAGAATTGTATGTACAGTATTTGAATCCAGGATACATTTGTTATCATAATCAGACAAATTTTTCATATACACTATATATGAAAAATGTATTTCATAGATATATCCTTAAATATCCAATTATGTTTGCTTTATATATTGATTTCACTTACTGTTTTGTGATTGAGGTTTAGTATAATTATATTTTCATTATAGATTTTGTATGTTCTCTTTCCTCTGTACAAGTGAGTTACATTTTTATATTATAATCTTTATCATGAGAAAATGCTATTGATACAAACCTAGCAAATGCATGAGTAATTTAAGCATTATTGATAAAGCTTTTGTAAGGCTGGTGGCAGGCACCCCTCCCCTCCCTAATGGAAAAAGAAGAAGCCTCTCCTATTCCTCCATACCTTACCTAAAGCTGAAACAAAGAAATTCCTCACTCTTCCCGCCGAAACCTTCCCTCCAGAGAAACTCCCATCCCCCACCCCTAAAAAGGTATATAAGCCCGCCCAGACTTCTGGGCGGGGCGGCTTCTCTGGTTCCACTCGTGGGACCATGAGGCTTGCCCGGGCCCCCCTCTTGGGACCTGTTACCCCCACCCGGGAGCACCCCAATAAAGCCTCTTTACTTATCCCTTTTAACTCTGCTTGTCTTTCTTTCTCTGGCACCGCCCACTCCGTTCTTAAAACTTTACAGCTTTTGTTGTGCATTTGTATATTGGCCACATCTATTTTGAAATAAGCTGGAGTTAAGGCAAATGTCAGAGCCAGTTGAGATTTGCTTGTATAAGGATCACTAGATGGTTATTTAATTTGAGACTATAATGAATAAAAACATTTGTGAGAACTGTGAATATAAACACTTTTATACATTATGTATTATGGGAATTCAGTAACTTCCAAAATAGATCTATATTTTTTACTTGATAAGAAACATTGGATAGTTTTTAACTAGTGTGCCAAGAGAATAATAATACTCTTTGTGCCAAAACCTAGGTCCTCTTATATTTTGGGTAATTCTTATTTTGTACCTTTTAGCCTGGCTCATTTTACTAATTATTAAAGTCATTGATATTTTCTTCTGAACTCATGCAGAATTTTCATGTTTAATGTTTTCATATGTTGACTTCTATAGGAAAATTTGCTCCTGTCTGGCATACACTGTGAGATTTTTGCTGCCCGTGTTAGTGGTTAACAATGTCACCTTCGTGCATGACCCAGGATCCTAGTGGCTGTCTCTAGCTTGAGAGTGCTGGTTCTATATTCTGTATGTTGAACAATGAGAAGAGCATTAAACAACTCAATAGGTGGCAAGTCACCTCCTACCTGCAGTCATATTTGAAAAAAGGGTCTCCTACTGTGCAGTATCATCAAACATCCTCCAAACAAACCTACTCTTGAGGCATTTCTCTTCAAAGCAATCATGTTTCATATTTAACTGAAATTTGTTAAAAACAATAATCATGGAAGATATTTACATAAACATGTCTTTCATTTACATATATAAATTGAAGTGAAATTATAGTTTTTATTTATATTGATCAGTATCAACTACTTTGATTCTTCCCTTCTAAGCATGTAGAAATTACTTCATACTCAATATCCAATTTTTATCAATAATTAAAAGAATGATATAAATTTACCTTTTCATGAGTAATTGAAAAAGAATCAAATTTGTTTTATTGTTTTTGTTTCTACATTTTTCTTGAGTAGCAATGTCTGAAGTCATGCAGTCCTTCCTACCTTGGTGTTTATAGCACCGCATGTTGTTCTCCCAGAAGAGCAGGAAAAAAGTGAGATGATGGAATTTGCTATTGACACCTCCTTTCTCTCCCTCAAACCAAGGAGAATAGATGTTTCCTGCTATTACTAATCTTTGAGTTACTTCATTTTCCACCTTAGTTATCTCAACACTTTATATATGCTTGTTCCCTGTGCTAAATGTCCTTGTTTTGATATATCTAGAATCATTTCTGATTTGTTGACTGAATGCTTAGTACATGATGCAATATGCAATGCAATAAAAAGATTGAAAGTTTATAATAGGAGATTTCTTCTGAAATGTCTTGGAGAAAATAAAACCAGGATCATAGAATGATGAGTTTGGATTTTATAAGAAACAAGCAAATCTAATCTATAATGATAAAAATCTCATTGCCTGGCTACAAAGGATTAACTGCAAAAGAGCACTTAAAATTTTCTGGGAATATGTAAATAATTCATATGTTTGTGTTGAATTTGTGATATGTAAAGTATAACTGAATGAAATTGATTTAAAAAATTAAGCTGCTACAGGTTGAATCAGGAAATCATAGTTTGAGCAGTTGTTTCAAAAAGCAGACAGCAATACAGGTGCTTTGGTGCCTCCCTCACTCCCTTGCCAACTTAACTTTGCTGTATTTATGGCATATTTGAGCTTAACTAACAAGGGTAAATATAATCAACACAACACTAGGTTCAAATTTGCTTAAGAGGTTTTGTCTTCCTAGGTACTGTAGTGAAAAAAGGCATACTAGAAGAACGTGAGCACAACTATACAATATCATAATTGAATGCCACTTAATTGTTCAAATGTTAAGATGCTTCAGATACATCTCATAAGCTCTTAATCTAACTATTATTTCAGTTTTAGCTTAAATATCACTTCCACAGAGAAATGCTGAAGCAAATATTATTCATTTTTCCCATGGAAGAGATCTTCACAGAATGTTTCTCAATTAAAGCATTCATTTCAATTGTAATTTAATAATTAACATCAGCCTCTGCCACCAATCTGTTAACTGTATGAGGGCAGTTTCCTTTATTTATCAATGAAACCATGCATTACTTCATGTCTGTGTAGGGCTTTCCATAGATTTTTTGAGTGAATAATTATTGATTACTGATCATAGCAGGGTATAAAAATAACATAGTGAGTAAAATGTAATTGCATCTTAGTCAACATAAATCAGAATATAATGTTTTCTGACTAAGAGTAGATTATAAATCTTTCCTATTTCAATAATCACTCTTTAATAGGATTATGCAAAGGGTGTTGTATCTGGTAGAGTTATAAGACTACATTATAGATAAACTAGATTTCTTCCCCCGCTCCCCTCTAAAAGGCATTTATAAAATAACTGAACTTCATGGAGATATTGGGTAATCACTCTGTGATTCTCCCTATGCACATGGTAAATAAACCTTTCTCTTATTAATCTGCCTTAATTGTGAGTTGATCTGTCAGTGTACTTTTGGGGGAAAGTTTCCCCTCACTGCTACAATTGAGAGGAAAAAATCTCTGCTTCTTTTAGTTTTTGAGGTTCTTTGGAGTTTCCATATCATTTAGAAGATATACAGTGAGTTTTAGATAGTATTTAGTTCTATTTTTTCAATAACACCTTATAATTTAAATTTTTTTTAATGTGGCAGCACACTGGACAAACATGTAAAATATCTGGAAAATGTGCTCTTTAGTACTACTGATGCAATGCAAATTCAAATTCCAGTGTTTACTGCATCATTATGAATGTTCTTCATTTTAATAAGTTAATAGGAGCATTTAAATATGCACTGTTAGCATGCTGGAGTTTTGTTCTTGCCCAATTTAGCAACATTAGTGCCAAAATAGCGTAATTAGAAACTTTGCAAAGAATTTTCAAATGTTTGTCTAGAATTTTTTTATTAAAGAATAAACTACATGCAGAGATTACTTGTGATGTTAGCTTCTCCCTAGTTGACTATGAAAGTTGAGTCAGCTGGTAAAGCATACAGAAAAATAGGACACCATTTTGCCACTTAGATAAATTTCTAAAAGAAATTTGGGTCCTAAATATGAGCTGAAATCTCGTTTCCTGAAGTGTGAATCGAGAAAAAAAAAAAAGAAAGAAAAAAAATATGAGCTGAAATCACATAAATTTAACATTACCTAACATTCACTGGGTGATCTTTTGGTCTACATAATTTTTTAATGTGAAATGTAAACATATGTATTCTGTCACAGAAGTTATCTTCATATATAAAACAACTAAATGTATGCAGCCTTAGGGAGAGATTGTTCATTTTTTTTAAATGATAGACAATTATCCATATGTAAATTTGCAAATAAATTGTTGAAGACAGCACATAAAATGGCTTCTAATAGTCTCTGCCTTCTGGTATTTATGCCCTTGTGTAATCTCTACCCCTGAGATGAACCTAGTATCTCCCTTCTAGTATCTGTGACAAAAATCATTGATTTCAGATTAGATTACAAAAAGACTGTTTCTCCCATTTCGCTTCTCTCTCTCTCTCTCTCTCTCTCTCTCTCTGCATTCTTGTTTAAGGGAAGCAAGCATCAATGTTGGCAATAAGTCCACATGGCAAGGATATGATGTCTCCTGCTAAATGCTAGGCAGGAACCTGAGGCCAGCTGACAGCCCAGAGATGGCTTCTGGAAGTGGTACTTCCCTAAGGCAAATGTTAAGATGACTGTAGCCCTGATTTACATCTCAATTTCAGTCTTGTAAAAAGATCTTGAGTTAGAGGCGCCCAACTAAATTGTGCTCAGTTTACTGTCCCACAGAATTTGCAAGATAATAACTGTGTCTAGTTTTAGTCTACAAAGTTGTGGTGTAATTTGCTGTGAGGTAATGATTAATAATTATCTGATAAAATATGCATTAAAATTTAATTTACTATACTTTTGTTCTTATCAACGTTAATTTTAGCCATTTTTATAGTTGTTAAATTTATATTTGTTCCCCCCAAATCTTGAAATAGCATTGTTTTACTGGCTTCCAACTATTTATAACATATCATTATGGAATATATTCCAGCTTGTTTTTTGAAAACAATATCAAAAGGGCTTGCTTACAGGAAAGAATAAAATATTCTCTTCTGCTTCCATTTATTTTAATCAGCCCCTTAGTTAAGAATTAAAGTAAATATACTTTGGCTGTGGATTTTCTTGTTTTTCTTGTGAAAATGCTGTGGGGATTGGGGGGATTATCCATTTTATTCATAGATCCAAATGGATTCATATACAATTGGTTAGTTTCTCTTTCTACAAGATATTTCTCTCAGTTTGGTTTCTCAACACATCTGCTTTGATATCATTAAGAGGTGTTATAAATTGAATTATCATAAATGTATTATAAGCATCTAAAATAAAAGGATAAGAATGATTTTATGATCTAAACATTGATATTATTGTATGAAAAACAAATTCCAAACAAAAATACTTCAATTTGATACTTTGTTTACCCAATAAATGATATTAAATGCATCACACCTATAAAGGAAAATAAAAATCTCAGGATCAGCCTTCCGGCTTCTTAAACAAAAGGAAAGGTCAAGCCTGAAGGCTGAGTCACACAACACCCACTTGGAAAGGAATAGCTGTTCCTAGCACTATGCGTCAGCCATATTCCCCCTGGAAGGTAAAAGGCCTCAGGCATCTACACAGACTGCCCCCACAGATCATTCATAAGAAAATTCCTTGCTGGTCCCCCATAAGCAAGGACATGCAAATTGTAACTTTGGGTCTACAGGCTAAGTCTAGCTCCTAAAACTAAAGTCCATTGATTCCACACTAATAATATTGATTGCAAGTTTATCTTCCTGAGTGCAGAACAGAGACAATATCAATCCTTCTTCCACTTACCCAGGGACATGTACATAATTGATATTTCCTTCCTTCCCCTTTCTCTCCAAACAATTACCTTATCATATGTAAAATGTAGATTTCCTGGGCCTCTCAAAAGTGTAACCATTTTACCTCCCTACCCACACTCCTTTTTTCTTTTCTGTATGTCCTGTCCCCTTTAAATACTGAAGTACCCAAATTAGCCTTCAGAAAAACAGTTTCTTCAAGCTTTGGCTTAATAAACCTGCATCGATTGAGATCTTTGTCTCAGTCACTTATTTTGGGTTGTCATAATGGTGATCACAAAAAGCAATACCTTGGAGTAGAGCCCCTATTGACTTGCAGCAATTCTCCTTTTGGTGCTAAGGTTAGAGCAGCAGTCCCCAACATTTTTGGCACCAAGGACTGGTTTCATGGAAGACAGCTTTTCCATGGATCAGGGAGTGGGGTGGTTTCAGGATGATTCATTACATTTATTGCGCAAACATGATAATCTGTATTTGCAGCCACTCCCCAGTAGTTGCATCATCTCTTCAGCCCCACCTCAGATCATCAGGCATTAGATTCTCATAAGGAGCTCACAACCTAGATCCCTTGCATGCGCAGTTTACAGTAGGGTTCCCGCTTCTATAAGAATCTAATGCCACTGCTGATTTGACAAGAGGCGGAGCTTATATAGTGATGCCAGAGATGGTGAGGCTGTAAATACAGATGAAGCTTTGCTGGTTCTCCTCCTGCTGGCCTCCTGCTGTATGGCCAAGTTCCTAACAGGCCATGGACAGATCAGTACCAGTGCATGGCCCAGGGGTTGGGGACGGCAGAGCTAGAGAGTTAATCTAACCAATTATGAAGGTTTCCAAGGCTACGTGACTATTCTTTTCTAAGGTTCCTTGATATCCCAAAATTTTGATTTGAGATCCAAGATTTATTTTGCCAGAAAACTCCTCTAAGGAATTTTGCTCACTTTTGATAAGAAAGATGAGTTTGCTGCATCTGTGATAATGGAGAATAGTCTTCAGGGGCCTCATCTTCAGGTAAAGAAGTGGTTTGGGGTTTTGTTTAGAATTTGATACCTAAAGATCAAGGTTTATTGTCAGCTAGCTATTATTTCTCATTTTGCTTAGAGACCTTAACAGCATATAAATTGTATGATTGTTTTTTTCTGTTTTTAGTTTTGATCTGTCTTACATTAGATTTGAACAAACTGTTGGCCAAAACTGACTAAAACTCCAAATTGTGAAAAACAAGTCCTATAAAGTAGATTACATCTCCAGTAAGTCAAGTTCCACCTCCAAAGACACCAGCCAGTTTAAAGAAACCAAAATCTTTTACCCAAAAAGTTATTTCTTTACCATATTTTTAAATTTTTTTTATTTCGATACATCAAGGGAATACAATTGTTTTTATTACTTAGATACCTTGTATAATGCTTAAATCCAGGCATTTAGTATGCCCATCACCAAAACAGTGTTCACTGTATCCCACAGATAAGTGTTTACCCTTCACCACCCTCCCACTCCCTCTCCTTGGTTTCCAATGTTCTTTGCATCTTCTTACGCTCATGTGTGCCTATAATTTAGCTCTTCAGTTATTAGTGAGTGCACATGGTGTTTGTTTTTCCATTCCTGGGATAATGGTCTCCAACTTAATCCAAATTGCCGTGAATGTCATTATTTCATTCCTTTTCATGGCTGAGTAGTACACCATGGTAAATATATGTCACATTGTCTTTGCCCACTCATGAATTGATGGGCACTTAGATTGATTCCACATCTTTGCAATCATGAGTTGTGCTGCAATAAACATTTAAGTGCAGGTGTCTTTTTCAAAAAATGACTCATTTTCCTTTGGGTAGATACTCAGTAGTGGGATTGCTGGATAAAATGGTAAGTCTACATTTATTTTTTTGAGAAATATCTATACTATTTTCCATAAAGGTTGTACTAATTTACAGTCCAAGCAACAGTGTGTAAATGTACCTATTTCTCTGCATCCATGCCAGCATCTCTTGTTTTTTGACTTCTTAATAATGGCCATTCTGACAGGGGTAAGATGGTATCTCATTATGATTTTAACTTGCATTTGCCTAATACTTAGTGATGTTGAGCATTTTTTAATATGTTTGTTGGCTATTTGTCTATCTTCTTTTGAAAAACTTCTGTCCATGTGTTTTGTCTATATTTTATGGGGTTGTATGTTTTCTTTCTTGCTGTTTTCTTTCAGTTCTTTGTACATTCTGGATATTAGCCTTTTATTAGAGCTATAGTTTGCAAATATTTTCTCCCATTTTATAGTTTGTCTATTTACTCTGTTGATTTTATCCTCGGTTGTGCAGAAGCTTTATAATTTAATTAAGTCTCATTTATTTATTTTTGTTATTGTTGTATTTGCATTTGAGGTTTTAGTCATAAACTGCCTAGGCTTACATCTAGAAGAGTTTTTCTTTGTTTTCTTCTAGTACTTTTATGTTTTCATGGCTTATATTTAAGTCTTTTATCCATCTTGAATTAATTTTTGTATATGGTGAGAGATGGTGGTCCTGTTTCATTCTTCTGCATGTGGCTATCCAGTTTTCCCAGCATAATTTACTAAATAGGGCTTAATTTCCCCAGTGCATGTTTTTGTCCATTTTATTAAAGATCAGTTGGTTGTAGCTAGATCGTTTTATTTCCGGAGTCTCTATTCTGTTCATGTTGTTGTATAGCACTATACCAGTATCATGCTGTTTTAGTTACTGTAGCCTTGCAGGGTAATTTGAAGTCAGGTAATGTGATGTCTCCACATTTGTTCCTTTTACTTGAGATTTCCTTGGCTATTTGGGCTTTGTATTAGTTCCAAATGAACTTAGAATTAATTTTTCTAGATTTGTGAAATATGACATTGTTATTGAATCTGTAAATCACTTTGGTCAGTATGGACATTTTAATAATGTTGATCCTATCAATCCATGAGCATACATTTTTTCCATTTGTTTTTCCATTTCTTTGTGTCATTTACAATTTCTTTCATCAGTGTTTTGTAGTTCTTGTAGAGATCTTTCACCTCCTTGGTTAAGTATATTCCCAGGTATTTTTTTTTTTCTTTGTAGCTATTGTAAATGATATTGAGTTCTTGATTTGACTCTCAGCTTAACTGTTATTAGTATATAAAAATCCTACTGATTTGTGTACATTGATTTTGTAACCTGAGACTTTGCTGAATTTATTTTTCAATTCTAGGAGTCTTTTGATGTAGTCTTCAGGGTTTTCTAATTACAAGATTATATTTTCAACAAACAGGAATAAAGTTTCACCTCCTCTTTACCAATTTGGATGTCCTGCATTTTTTTTTCTCTTGTTTGATTGCTCTGAATTGAATTGGTGACAGTAGGCACCATTGTCTTGTTCTTAGGGGGAATGCTTTGAACATTTCCCCATTCGATATGAGGTTGGCTATGGGTTTGTCGTATATGGTTTTTATGATTTTGAGATATATTACTTCTATGCCTAGTTTGTTAAGAGTTTTTATCATGAAAGAGTGATGAATTGTATCAAATGCTTTTTCTGGATCTATTGGGATGATCATATGATCTTTGTTTTTGCTTCTGTTTATGTGATGAATCACATTAATTGATTTGCATATGTTGCAACCTCCCTGCATCCCTAGAAAGAAACTCACTTGATCATGGTGAATTATCTTTTTGATGTGCTGTTGAATTCTGTTTGCTAGTATTTTATTGAGGATTTTTGCATCTATGTTTTTAAGGGATACTGATCTGTAGTTTTCTTTATTTGTTGTTCCCTTTCCTGGTTTGGGTGTCAAGGTGATCCTGGCTTCACAGAATAAGTTAAGGAGGATTCCCTCCTTCTCAATGTTATGGAATAATTTCTGTAGGATAAGTACCAGTTCTTCTTTGTAGATATGGTAGAATTTGGGTATGAATCTGTCAGTTCTGGGATTTTTTTTTTTTTTTTTTTTTTTTTTTGGAGAGTTTTTATTACTGCTTCAAACTGGCTGCTCATTATTGGTTTGTTCAGGATTTCCATTTCTTCCTGATTCAGGCTTTGGAGCTTGTGTGTTTTCAGGAATTTATCCATTTCCTCTAGGTTTTCTAGTTTGTGTGTATAGAGATTTTCATAATATTCATGAATAATATATTATATTTCTGTGTTATCAGTTGTGATATCTCCTTTTCTCATTTCTGATTGAGTTTATTTGAGTTTTTTTTTTTTTTCTTCTATTTCTAGTTAATCTCACTAGTGGTCTATTGATTCTGTTTATCTTTTCAAAGAACCAACCTTTTGTTTCTTTGTTCTTTGCATTTTTTTGTTATTTTCCATTTTGTTTAGCTCTGCTCTGAGTTTTGTTCTTTCTTTTCTTCTGCTGGCTTGGGGTTTGGTTTACTCTTCCTTTTCTGCTTCCTTGTGATGTGACCTTAGGTTGTTAATTCATATATTTTTGACTTTTTGGCATAGGCACTTAAGGCTATAAATTTTCCCTAGTATTGCTTCTGTATCCCATAGGTTTTTGAAAGCTTATATCCCCTTTGTCACATACTTCAAGGTCTTTTTTGATTTCTCTCTTAATTTTGTCCTGACCCAAGGATCAGCAGGCAGCAGATTGTTCAATTTCCCTGACCTTGTTTAGATTTGAGAATTTCTCTTGGAATTAATTTCTAGTTTTATTCCACTGTGGTCTGAGAGATACATGATATGATTTTGGTGTTTTTTTGAATTTGCTGACTTCTTTTGTGGCCAGATATATGATCAATGTTGGGAAATGTCCCATGTGCTGAAGAAAAGAATGTATACTTAGTAGTTTTGGCAGAATGTTCTGTAAATATGTGTTATGTCCACTTGTTCTAGAGTTGTACTTTATTATAGCATTTCTTTTTTGATTTTCTGCTTTGACGATCTGTCCAATTCTGTCAGTAGGGTGTTGAAGTCCTTGGCAATTATGATGCTACTGTTTATTTCTTTGCTTAAATTCAATATAATTTGCTTTATGAATCTCTGAGCTCCCATGTTAGGTGAATATATATTTAGGCTTGTTGTGCCTTGTTGAATTGATCTCTTTACCAGTATGTAATGCCATCTTTGTATCTTCTTTTGCCATTGTTGATTTAAAATGTAATTTATCTAATATGAGAATGGTACACCAGCTTGCTTTTGGTTTCCATTTGCATGGAAATTTTTTTTTCATCCCTTTACCTTCAGTGTGTGCAAGTCCTTGTGAGTCAGATGTGTTACTTGAAGACAGCATCTACTTTGCTTATGTTATTTCATTCATTCAGTTAGTCTGTGCCTTTTTAGTGGAGAATTAAGCTCATTCATATTCAGTGTTATGCTGATATGTGACACTGTTCTGTTTATCATGTTGGATGGTATGTTGTTTTATTTTTCATCTTATGCTATTATTTTATAATAGCTGTGAACTTTAACTTTTGTATGTTTTTACACTGTTGTTTATCTATTTTGCTGTTCCATGTGTATTGCACTTTTCAGTATTTCCTGTAGGGCGGTTTAATAGTGACAAATTTCCTTAGTGTTTCGTTGTCTGGAAAAGTCTTTATTTCTCCATCATTTATGAAACTTAGTTTTGCATTATATAAAATTTTTGGCTGGCAATTTTTCCATTTAAGAACACTAAAATGGGGGCCCCAATCCCTTCTGGCTTGTAAGGTCTCTGCTGAGAAGTTTGCTTTTAGCTTGACGGGTTTTTCTATGTACATGAGATAACCATCTTGTATCTGGATATTTGAATCTTCGGCAATACCAGGGAAGTTTTCCTCAATAATTCCCTAGGATAGGTTTTCCATTCTATTTTCTTTTTCTTCCCTTTCAGGGATACTTGTAATTCACAGAAATTCAGATGGCTGATGGGAGAGCCAAGGGCAGGGACCCAGGCCCCAAGAGGCAGCATGGGATCCTCAGGGGCAGGGCCATTAGGGCCAGAGGCAGTACAGAAACCTCAATGGCGGGGTCAGAGTTGGGCTACTGGGTGGCTGGGGCTTTGTTTCTGTCCAGCTCCTGCCAAGGCAGTTGCTGTGGGGCTTCTCAGGTGGTGTCTGTGATGCCTATTCTGCTAGAATCCCCTGTGAGGGGGAGGGTTGCTAGGTTCCCAGTCACAGGGCACTTCAGAGTGTCCAGTCTCCTTGCTCCCTCACTGGCCTGGCTTGGGCAATGTAGAGGCTGCTCCAGCAAAGTCAGCTCAGTGTAGTTTAGGCACTCTGGAACTGAAAGCTCAGAATGGCATCAGTTGTACTGACCCAGGAATGGAAGACAGCATGTCCCTGCTGTTCCCACTTTCCTCAGTAATGTCACTGCACAGACTACAAGCAGCTCCCTGGTAAGTGCATGTATGCTGCTTCTAGTCAGACATCTTGCCCCCTTCCCTCTTTGACATATTTTAAAGTGCTCCTTCCAACAAATATTAACCAAGAGTCTGAGATATGTGAAAGTCTAAAAATTGACATTCTCTGAGAACTGAGAAACATGCGAGGTTTCCTTTACATAGAAGACCACCTTCCAGCTCTCTTTCTCTCTCTCTCTGTAGTAGTAAAATAAAATACACCACTAAAAATCCTATTATGCAGTGGTTAGATGACATTAAAATGGGTCTTTTATTTTAGACTCCTGAATTTAAATATATATGGATAGATTTGAGAGATCTCTTATTCATAACTGCTTTATTTACATTTATAACAAAATCAAATTAAAACAATACATAGCAGTGTCATGGCTAGCCTTAAAAATTTTCTTGAAAAATTAAAGAATAAACATCTGTCCTAAAAGATAAAATCCTTTGTATGCTGCCCCTGTGGGAATAACCACTCTTGCAAAAACAGCAACAGACCCAGTGCAGTGGGTTATGACTGTAATCTTAGCACTCTGGGAGGTCAAGGCAGGAGGATTGCTTGGGTCAGGAGTTTGAGATCAGCCTGAGTAAGAGCAAGACCCTGTCTCTACCAAAAAGAGAAAAAATTAGCCAGGCATAATGGCACCCATTTTTAATCTTCCTCTAACTGTTGCACCCAAACCTCTTCCAAAAACAAAAACAAAAACACCTTAGATTGTCTATGTGTTTTGAGATGTAAATTGCCGCCTTGTTTTCTCTAAAACCCAGAGAAGGGCTTCAGGCCAAGTGAAACAGGTAAAAACTTTGAACCTTTCCATTCAGAGAGGCATTTATAATTTAATTGTTCTTTTAAATTGGGAAGTTTTACTTGTCTTATGGCTAAAATTCTAAAACCAAAACTTTAAAGCCTTTGTGTGTACACGTTAAAATGTTATGTCATGTCTACATAGATGTATATGTCAATATATATGTTTATATAGTGTCTATAAGTGGTACCAAATTAACTTAAAAGTATGAGTACTCATAAATTTTAAAAACTAGCGCAAATGCTTTTCAAGCTCATGTGACTTTAGAACTGGCCCAAGCCGGGCCCCACCCCCGGTCTCATGTCACCCCCGGCTAGCGGGTCACAGTGGCAGGACCAGGACCCTGAAGTCTGCGCTCCCCAAACCTGAGGACCGCCCCCCCACATCTCCCAGGCATCTCACTAATGCCCCCCTCCGCCCCCGCCCTTGAGCTGTGAGGAGAGGAAGAACAACCCCGAGCACGTCCCACCGCCACAAGGCGTGGCGAGGTTCACCCTCGCCTGCGCTGAAGCTGGAGAAACGGTGTCGGCGGCAGCGCAGCGCGCATGCGTCAGACCTTCCGGGGAGCCCATACTTCCCTGGGAGACCCCACTTCCCGCGGAGACCCCACTTCCGGTGGAACTCTGCGTGCGGAATTCAGTCTAGAAAAAGGTCAAGGGTCGCGAAGATGACGTTGAAGCTTTTGGGAATTTTGAATGAAAAACTAGAATGAAACATAAAAGTAAAAGAAAAAATAAAACCACTTAGCGGAGTTTCTTTTTAATGCTTATTTGTGTAACACAAGATATCAGATCACGAGTTTACAATTGGGTAAATACTTCCAATTTCTGCCCCCAGAGGTAGGTTACTGTCTTCTCATTTGTTGTAGTGTCTTCCCCACAACTTCATCTGCATTTTTTATACATAAATATTAAAGGCTCTTTGTAGTCTCACTGAATGAATAAAAATAAAAAAATATTAAAAGCTCTCACTATATAATCAGAAAAAAAAGTTCATGCGACCTTAGTAATCATTAATAAAGATTCAAAATCTTTAATAAATAAAGATAGTTTTAAAATTGTTGGTAAAATAAAAATGTCTTCTGGTCTGGCAGATTTAGATAATTTCTGCTAGATGTTTTAAGGTCTTAAAAACTATTGCTCCTTTAATATTGTTGATAATTGTTTTAGGGTATTTGATTTTATGTCTTAGAGCCATTAGATACTAGACTCTAAACAAATGACCATAATACAGCCTAGGAACACGTGGCATTTTCCCTGGACCAGCTGTGCCTCCTGGGCAGGCTGGGAAGGGTTAGACATTATCTCCATGGCTTTGTCCGCAGTCCAGATCTCTACACTTGTTATATAAGTTCAAGACTCAGATGAGTCCTGCCCTCCATACCCGTCCTCCGGTGCCATGTGGGTACTTGAGACCTGGAGAAAGACATTAGGGAGAGTACTTGTCCTATCTGTCAAGGAATAAAGGTTTTCCTTTTAAAATCTTTGAATTATCATTTTAGTTACCTAAATGACTTATTTCACTATGACCTATAATTCTGTTTTGTGATATCAAGTATTTTAAACTTTAGATATTTGACAAACTTTCCAAAATCAAAATTTCAAATTATATTAGGGCCCCTAGAAGTCCAAGAGAAACATATTTGGCTTATTCGGTATATAAATTTACAGGAAGCATCGTCAAATATGAAATGGTGTTTAACTTTCTTTGGGATATATCTGTGTAAATATATTACAAATGCGTTCGAAAATTGTATGAAACTTCTAAAACTTCTGATAGGTCTTGATAGATGTTATCAGTAATAATTATGATTATTATGTTAAATAGTTGTATACCACAAAAATAACCAAATTTCTTTGTCAATTCTCTGTTTAACTATGGTTATTCTAAGACATTTTGTCATCCACAATTACTGTTTTACTTTGATTTTTCTCAAAGGTGGTATTTAACTAGCTACAGTCCATAATTTGCTTCTTCATGAAAATGTATAGAAAGGACTCTGACAGGAGTTCTTGAACATAAGTTTCTGATAACTTCAGAGTTCATACCATTTGGGCATTTCTTTAAAAATATTTGGGTTAGTTAATTCAATCATAACTCCCCACACATTTCTGAATTATGATATTTCAGTGTATTGTTTCCAAAAACATTCTTAAAAACTCCTTACTTTTCATTATAACTGAGGAAAAAAATGAATGTTTATAGAGAGACTACAATGTGCTCTGTGATAGATGCTTTTCTTAGAGAATCACTAGGAGATAGTGGAGTTCTCTCAAAAAGTTTAACTGATATTTTCCTAAATCACACAGTTATTAAATTTCAAATGTGGGATTCAATTTAGGACAAAGTGATTTTAAAACGCATGCTTTATGCTTTCCATGGCAGTTCCTACATAGAAGAAATCACAGTAATGTACAAAGAGGCTGTGAGTCCTAAGGCTCAGGAACTTTAGTCTTTGAAGCCAGATGTGATTTCAGGTGCTTTCTTTGCCAGCGACTAGTGCCTTGAACTTGTGTGAATATAATTTGTTCTTTTGACTATATAATAAACATACTAAAATAATGCCAAGTGTGCTCCAAAAATTAAACCGATGCATGTTAAATTCATACTATAATGCGATAATAATGATGAAATCAACATATTTTAAGTTAGTTTAGTCATTGTTGTCACTATCAGTGTTTGATAATATTCATAAAACTTATCTACAACTGTTTTCATACACTGTAAAGAAAGAATTTGGAAGCCTCCTAATCTCTTAAAAACTATGTAGCAGAAAGGCATATTATCCCAGATATTTTTAATATATAGGCAGTCCCCACTCTTACATGACATCATATTAATTGAAACCCATGCAGATTAGAACCTTGTCCCCCTTTTGATGTATGGATCTGCAATAACTGGGCCACTGTGCTGACATGCAGTAGCTAATTATTAAATCCTTGCCTAAATGAATTGAATCATCAAGTTTAGAGCTGAACGAAACTTTAGAAGTCATCTGGTATATCTTAATTCTTCATTTTTGCCCCATAATTATTAGATATATAATAAGAGTTATTTTCCCAAAGACACATAACATTTTTCACTTGTTTCTTCCAGGTTTCTTCTACATAAGTTCCTCTGACCTGAATAATTTAAGTGCCTTTTTTTTTTTTTATATATATATTTTTTTTTATTTCAGCTCATCATGGGGGTACATAAGTTTAGGTTATATACATTTTCCATGTCCCACCCATCCCCCCGAGTCAGAGTCCCAAGCGCGTCCGTTCTCATTCTCCCGACAGTGCACCTGGCACTCATCATGTAGTCATACCTCCATCCCCTCCCCCCCCCCACCTCCCCGGGTCTGCACCTTCAAGCATGACCATTCCCCAGAGGGTGTGCAACGCACTCATCATGTAGGCATACACCCATCCCCTCCCCCCACCCCCCATCCCAGTCTGATATCCAATTGGTATCCTTCCCTGATGTACATTTAGGTGATGATCAGGGAAACCAGTTTTCTGGTGAGTACATGTGATGCTTGTTTTTCCATTCTTTGGATACTTCACTTAGTATAATGGGTTCCAGCTCTCTCCAGGAGAACCAAAGAGATGTCGTATCATTGTTATTTCTTATAGCTGAGTAGTACTCCATGGTATACATATACCACAGTTTACTAATCCATTCGTGGATTGATGGGCACTTGGGTTGTTTCCACATCCTTGCGATTGTAAATTGTGCTGCTATAAACATTCGGGTACAGGTGTTTTTGTTAAAGAATGACTTTTGTTCTTCTGGGTATATGCCCAATAATGGGATTGCTGGATCAAATGGTAGGTCTACTTGAATCTGTTTAAGGTATCTCCATATTGCTTTCCATAGGGGTTGCACTAGTTTGCATTCCCACCAGCAGTGTATTAGTGTTCCTGTCTCTCCGCATCCACGCCAACATGTGTTGTTTTGGGATTTTTTGATAAAGGCCATTCTCACCGGAGTTAAGTGGTATCTCATTGTGGTTTTGATTTGCATTTCCCTGATGATTAGGGATGTTGAGCATTTTTTGATATGTTTTTTGGCCATTCTTATGTCTTCTTTTGAAAAATTTCTATTCATGTCCTTTGCCCATTTTTTGATAGGATTGTTTGATTTTTTCCTGCTGATTTTCCTGAGTTCTAAATAGATTCTTGTTATCAGTCTTTTAATTAATAAAACAAAAAGTTGGTTCTTTGAAAAGATAAATAAAATAGACACACCACTGGCTAGACTAACCAAGAGCAGAAAAGAAAAATCTTTAATAACTTCCATCAGGAACATGAAAGGAGAAATCACAACCGAAGCCACAGAGATACGTGACATTATCTATGAATATTACAAAAATCTTTATGCACACAAATTGGAGAATGAGGAGGAAATGGACAAATTTTTAGAATCACACAGCCTTCCCAAGCTCAATCAGGAAGAAATAGAATTCCTGAATAGACCAATATCAACAACTGAAATTGAAACAGCAATAAAAAACCTTCCCAAAAAGAAAAGCCCTGGTCCAGATGGGTTCACACCTGAATTTTACCATACATACAAAGATGAACTGGTGCCCATCCTACATAAACTATTCTTCAATATTGAGAAGGATGGAATTCTCCCCAACACATTCTACCACGCCAATATAACATTAATACCAAAACCAGGAAAGGATGCAACAAAAAAAGAAAACTACAGACCAATTTCTCTCATGAACGTAGACGCAAAAATTCTCAATAAAATCCTAGCAAATCGTATCCAAGTGCTGATTAAAAAAATAATTCATCATGACCAAGTAGGCTTCATCCCAGAGATGCAGGGGTGGTTTAACATACGAAAATCTATAAATGTAATTAACCACGTAAATAGAAGCAAAAATAAAGACCATATGATCCTCTCAATAGATGCAGAAAAAGCATTTGACAAAATTCAACACCCTTTTATGATAAAAACACTTAACAACATAGGCATAAATGGGACCTACCTAAAAATAATACAAGCCATATATGACAAACCCACAGCCAACATCATACTGAATGGGGAAAAACTGAAAGCATTCCCACTCAGAACTGGAACCAGACAAGGCTGCCCACTGTCCCCATTACTTTTCAACATAGTATTGGAAGTCCTTGCGAGAGCTATCAGACAAGAGAGCAGAATCAAAGGTGTCCAAATAGGGACAGAAGAGATCAAACTCTCACTCTTTGCTGATGACATGATGTTGTATCTGGAAAACCCCAAGGACTCAACCAAGAGACTCCTGGAATTAATTAACGAATTCAGTAATGTCTCAGGTTACAAAGTCAATACACACAAATCAGAGGCATTCATATATGCCAATACCATTCAATCGGAGAACCAAATTAAGGACTCAATACCTTTCAAAATAGCAACAAAGAAAATAAAATATCTAGGAATATATTTAACTAAAGAGGTAAAGGACCTCTATAAAGAGAACTATGAAACGCTAAGGAAGGAAATTGCAGAACACGTAAATAAGTGGAAATCCATACCATGCTCATGGATTGGAAGAATTAACATCGTTAAAATGTCTATACTACCCAAAGTAATCTATAGATTCAATGCAATTCCTATTAAAATACCAACATCATTTTTCACAGATTTAGAAAAAATAATTATACACTTTGTATGGAATCAGAGAAGACCCCGTATAGCAAAAGCAATCTTAAGCAATAAAAACAAAATGGGAGGTATTGATTTGCCAGCCTTCAAACTATACTACAAAGCTGTGGTTCTTAAAACTGCTTGGTATTGGCACAAGGGCAGGGACACAGACCAGTGGAACAGAACAGAAAACCCAAATATAAAATCATCCTCATATAACTATCTAATCTTTGACAAAATAGACAAAAACATACTCTGGGGACAAGAGTCCCTATTCAATAAATGGTGCTGGGAAAACTGGATAGCCACATGTAGAAGACTGAAACAGGACCCACAGATTTCACCTCTCACAAAAATCAAATCACGGTGGATAACAGATTTAAACCTTAAATGGGAAACAATTAGAATTCTAGAAGAAAATGTAGGAAAGACTCTTACAGACATTGGTCTAGGCAAAGAATTTATGAAGAAAACCCCTAAGGCAATCGCAGCAACAACAAAAATAAACGACTGGGACCTGATTAAATTAAAAAGCTTCTGCACAGCCAAAGAAATAGTCATGAAAATAAACAGACAGCCTACAGAATGGGAAAAAATTTTCGCATACTACACATCAGATAAAAGTGCCTTTTGTGTGATCAACTACATACCTCTAAGCAAGAGTCAGAGATATAATTTTTGTCCTCTTCAGCTCTCTAACAAGTGGAATTTAATCAGTTAATTCATATTTGATATTTCTTTTATGTAATTTATTTTCCATAACTGTATGTCTTAAACCCCAATAGCATTATAAAAGTAGAAATTTATTTAAGAGATGGATCAGGAAGCTTAAAGCTATATCTTTAAAAAGATTACCGCTTAATGCTGAATTTAAGTTCTCTTAAAGCATTCGTATACTTAAATAAAAAAAAAAGTGCAATTCACCTTTTTGAAATCTAGCTTTCCTAGTAAATCTAAACTATAAAATGATACAAAATTTTCTGTGTTCACAGGGTACATTGCCAGGGAAAAGGAGAGACAGTGATGTAGTAAACAGTGCCTTGGAGGCTAAAAGATCTGAGTGTCAGGCACGGCTCTGTCACTTACCAGTTACACCATATGAAATTAACTAGGTTAAAAAAAAGATGTTAAAATGACAATTTCCTATGATTTTACATATGCATAACTCGTTTGAATTCAGTTTCTCAATTTTTAAATTGGGATTAGTATTTACTTTTTGTAAAGAGTAAGCTAAGGCAATATTAATATAATATAATGTTTGAAATGCATAAATGACTAAATAAATAATAGCTATTTTAAGTCAGGTATATCTCTATATTTATTTTATTGTGCTTTACAAACTGCCATTTAATCCCTCTAGGATTAATTTAAATGCAAATGTTGCATTCGGATCTTAGAAGTTGCATGGTCCAAAAAAAAAAAAAAAAGAGGTTACAGCTTTGAAATAATGATAAATATTCTATTAACTTTAATTGTTATTTTCTAGGAAGCATGCAAGAGAGTGTGACAAGAACATCACCATGGGCAAAGGTCTATTAGCCAACCAGACCAATAAAAATTATACCTCTTGTCAAAACTGGAAGGGCCAGTAATCATTAACAAGCCTAATAAAGAATTACAGTATTAATTAAAAAGTTTATTTTTATTCACTTGTGAACCTTGGGCTAATTTGAGAAGTCATATGAAGGAAATAGAAACATTGCCTGTGTAATCTCCCTGCCTGCTTTATGCATAATAAAAATAGAGTTGACTCTCCTATCAAGAAATCAATTATTAAGCAGTGCAAACATTATTTTAATTTAGAAGAAACTTGTTTCTAAAAATTTGTACCATTGTGGTTAAGTTGATCCTTTACTGCTCTGCAGTTTCCCTGGTCATGTATCCAGCCCATCTCTTTTCCCCATAGCAAGATTTCTACTTAAATAGAAGGATTTTAAAGTATATAACACAGTAACGACATTTCTATACATACTTTTTCATTAGATTAGACTATATGTGTTCCTTACAAATTTAACTGTTTAGCTCAGATGAATTATTTGAGACAGAATAAAAACTAGAAACTAAAAACAAACAGAATAATAAAACATAAAAAATATTGTTCTGTAGGTGAAACAAATTCATTAATATAATATTTTGTAAATATCAGCCCCCACATTATACTAAAAGATAAAAACTGAGAAATAAGTTTGCAAACTTCTTGTCTTTAAAAATATTTCATGGAAAGTAAAATTATGAAGGAACAGTAAAGATTAACTTAAGGGAATCTACCAATATTGTTTCAACATCAAGTTAGAAACATCACATCCTAAAGTTAGATACATTGCTCTTGGTGTCAGTTTTAAGAAAGGTGGCCTTCATTAAGAGCAGTCCCTGGAGTTTAGCCTGCTCAGGCGGGGCAGTTTGCCATTTACTCTAAAGGCTCAGTTTTCTTACCATAACCTCCCTTCCTCTATTCCAAATTCTCTGGGAAAGCTAGAGAATGAGTGAATGAGTGAATGAGTGAAGAATTATTTTTTCCTTGATCTTCCCTTACTACCTTCTTCCTCTGCTTGTTTCAGTTCTTAGACTACTAGTATTTTAAATCTTTAATGATATAATTAATGGGTAATAGATTGAGAAGATATTCTGAATGGGAAAGATATTATTTCCAAGTTATCTAGATTTTTATTATAGATATGACTGGTTCTATAAGTTTTGTATATGTATATATGTATATGAACTCTATGAAACTCTATATACCAGTATACCTATTTATAGAATATCTTCAATGACATATCATTATAAGATTATTTGATAGCCAAAATATGCACCGTCTTTATAATATAAATGTCTAATATTTATTGAGAGCACACTATGCACCACAGGTTACTCTAAGCAGTGTTCAGGTATAAAGAGGCTCTGCTAAGCCCCAATTATTGCTGAAGAAACTGAGAAATGTACAGAATGTAATTTGCCTACTATCATATAGTCAACACATGTAAAGATTCTATTCTAGTTTGTTTCCACAGTGTGGAAACTCATTTTTTTTTTTTGTCTTACCATGTAGCACACACATCACCATGCTATCTATTACATTGACAGTGTTAAAGGATCAACATACTCTGCAAATTCAATCTGTTGTTGTAACAAAGAGAAAAAAATCATAATAATGTAAGATTTTCCTAAATAAACATCATAAATACCATTGCAATATAAATATCTGTATATGCACACTATAATATAAAATGACATAACAGCTACTGTTTTTATATTGTTATACAGGGTGTCCCAAATGTCTCCATATAAAGGAAAAATTGTATAAAATTTTGTAATGAAAATTTTGCAAACAAAGGCACATTTAGCTATAATTTCCCATTTTTCTATGTATGGCAACTTTTGGAAGACCCTGTATGTCCCATAAAATATTTCATCTAACTTATTTTTTTAATTATGATGTAGTATGGAAAAATTAAAGTAGAATAAAATATGGGAAATTCCTTTTAGTTGTGCAGAAAGTAACTTGCGAAATATTTCTTTCCTCAAAAATTCAGACTCTTATAATAGTCTTTTTAAAAAGTATAAATTAAGTTCCCCAAACTTTGAGAATTAATTAATTTTGATGATTCTATTCAATTTTTCTCCTGGCTGAGAATGCTAAATTTCAATTTTAAGGTACAGAAACATTAAAGTCCATACCAATCTTTGAAAACTTTAATGATGAACATAAGTCCCCTGCCAATCCACTTTGTCTTAGTACAAAGTTTTTGCAATTTCCATTTCAAAACAATAAATTACTGCAATACTGTATTTTTTCCTCTAAATCACTGTTTTTCTGTTAACAGCCATGCCTTGAAGTTTACACATCATTGATTTCTTTGGAGGTTTGCAGGATTTGACTAAGTTACTTGTAATGGAAGAATTTAATTTTGGCACATGTCCAAAGCAAACAAAACATATTTTCTACTTGTTATTTTTAGTAGTAGCACAAAATAAAATCATACTTCATATATAATATTGGATAGAAAAATATATATAATGTATGAATCAATATTGTATTTATTACAATTTTTGTTTATTTTGGGATTTATAAAGCATTTTGAAAGGACTCTTTCAAAATAGACATTGAAGGAAAGCAATTAGAAAATATTTTCTTTTCTTCCTTTATTTTTGTATTTTTTTTTTTTTTTACCTTTCTTATACTTTATAATACTTTGACTCAGGAAAGAATCCATGATCTGGGATTGGTTTATTAATAAAAGAAAAGGGAACTGACCACATTATTTTTCTTGACTTTGAGAAAAGTAATAAAATGATATTTGAAGCATAAGTAAGGAGAAAAACCCTGTCTCTCTATTCTGGCCCATGGATTGAAACATCTTTTTTTGTTTTCTGAATGAAACATACCCTGCAAGCAAAGCAGGAAGAACAGTGGCACCTATGAGCTTCCTAGATGTGTTTGTTGACTGTGCTCTACTCACCATGCCCTCTCTCTTGGCCTCTTTTGTCAGAGGGCAACACTCTTGCTTAAAAAAGAAATAGAAAATTCCTCCATGTTCTTTTGCAAGTAAATCAAGAAGCAAGGTGTGCTTCACATCTTAGTATCTTTTAAAACATATTTGCATAGTATAGGATCACTAATTTTAAACAATTTTAATATTTCTTTTCCAGATATTGCAGTCAATGCTTTAAAAAATAAAGAAGATCTCAATGTGGTTGTGAATGTAAATGTGAATTGAGTCCCCTGGAATTGTTCAACACCAAATCCCAACTATGTCCATAAATCCTTAGGGTTTTTTTTTTTTATTTCATTACTTTGAATAAAAGTTTTTTTGCTGACTTCAAACTGACACCAACCATCTGTGAATATTAGAAAAAATATATTTTATATCATGAGTACAAAAGTAAAGTTGTTCTGAATGTAAAATAACTAGAACTTTAGAATCTCTTAGTTTCCTTTCAAATATAAATTCTGTCTTAATTATTCATTTGTTCAAAATATGAACTCTGATAATTGAGGTGGCCCCATCCCCAACAACCTGTTCTGCTACATGTCTAAATAATATATCCCTAAAATATGTATAGCAATGAAAACAATGGCATAGACACTCTGCAATTCTGATTTGATTTTCAATTGAGGGTTAGTCATCAACAAGAAAATGAGCAATGTTGAGGATGATTACATTTGAAATTTATAGAATTAATTACAAAGTCCTAACTTTTAAATTGTCTTGGCTATGTTTTTTATTAAAAGAGAAGACTGAACCATGGCAAGGCTAATTTGTTCCAGGCTTTTTAGCTAAATCAAAAGTGAAATAAGCTGTATTAAATGTTAAGTTCAAAACGATTAATTGATCTGCTCTGTTACATCTTACTACTTTTCCATATGTTATTAACTAAAATAGATGATCTTATTCTCCCTTTCCCTGGAGCAACCTGAACTTACTGTATTAATGTTAGTCAAAATAATAGGGTATCATTTATTATAAAAGAGAAATCCAAAATCAAAATATCCGAATCTCAGTAAATCTGTTTCTTTAGGATTACTGGGGTCTTCCAGAAAATTCAGTCATATATTCCACTCTGATACTTATAGCTGGGGTTTCTGGGGTTTCCTATTCTCCATAAAATATCTGTATTATCCTTGAGGAAAAAAAGTCAAGGCTAAAAAAGGCTTCTTAGCACCAGACATATCATCTAAATAGGAAGGAAATGCCATGATCTCCATGCATATTGATGAGTAAAAATCTTTTCTGATCAAGATTTGTGTTAACATGTGGGAATGTAAAAATAGTATAATCAGCTTTGCGCTTCCGAGAAATATTACATTTCAACATTTTAACATAAAAAAGGGCAAAAACAGATAGCAGGTCTTCTATTACTCTCTTCAGGGTCAGAAATAACAGAAAAAGGTTATTTTATTTCTTTGCATTTTCCATTTCTTGTCTATCTTGGCCTAAGGCTTCACTCATACAACACTTTTTATCACCTGCAGCTGTCACTGGATATCACTCACAGTCCATGTGCAATCTACTTCAATTGAAAGAAGGCTAGAAGAATAGACCTTACAGGTTCAAATCTTCCACATCAGTTGGCAATGATATAGCCTTCCTCAGAAACTCTGGCCCAAGATGAAATTTTGTAAGTTTTCCAGAATATCTCATTCAATTTTAACTGTTTGTAAACTACTACTAAGAGGTAAAAGGCTTCGTAAGGAAAGGCATCAGCAGATGACAGCCTACATACATCAGTGTTGTACACCTATGTGGATCTCCAAAACCCAAAAGTTGCTGGCATCAACCTAATGCCATTTTATTAATATGAGTAGTGTAATAATATTAATAATAATACACTCATTAATTCAGGGTTTACTCTGTTCCAAGGATTGGTGTAAGTAAACTCTTTACACATGATGTCTTTCAACCTGTGAAAATGGTACTCTTTTGCACAGACTAACATAAAAAGAAACTGAGACTCAGAAAGGTTAAATCGTTTGCCAAGTTAGCTAGTGAGTGGCAAAAACAAGGTTCGCATAAACACCTCTGATAGTGTGGCACTATCATTTCAGTAAGATAGACACTCAAATAATATTAACTGAAAGTGAGTATTCCTCACACTTTGTTAATATACACTGTAAATTAATAGAAATCCTATGCACAATTTGGAAATGTCCACCACAGTGTAAAATGAACTAAATATTTTATGCATGTGCACACTTATGAAACTTATCAATTCATAAATTAAAGATATCCATTGCAACATTTTCAATAAAGAAAAAAACAGAATGCACTACAATGGAGTTATTTAAAAGAATATTGATATAGCTATACTGACATGCAAAGATCTTTAAGACATGTTATTAATTTTTTAAAAAATCAAGCTACATGAAAAAGTACCATGACCTTTTAGAGGCAGGAAACAAAGAATGTGAGCCCTACGGCTGTATAAGTTAGTTACTGGAGAGAGTTTCCAAGCGGTGGTGCAGGAATTGAACCCTGAGTTACGAAGGCCAAAGTAATGGTAGAGTTCAGAAGGCTGAGTACCAGAGAAGAAAGAGTTGCACAGAGAGAGCTCCAGAAATCTGCAAAAGGGCCCAACCAAGTTAGCACATGCTGAGGAAACTAGTATAAGCACATACTGGAAGCAGTTAGTGTATGAAAACTAGCTGAGATTGGGGGAAAATCTATCTGAAGAGATTAAACAATACCTTTTGAGGTCAAATATTACTTGAATAGCATACCTTATGATGATGGGATATTTGCTAGACTACGCAGACATGTTTTACCACAGTAGTGAAGGAAATTAGCCCCAAACACTGCTGTTGTCTCAATTAATAAATTTAAAAGTTAAGACCCAGAAGGATAAAAATTCTAAGTAACTTAATAAAATCCTAAATTAAAGCTCAGAAATATTTGTGGAAACACAAATATTCATCATATTCTTATCTAGAAAATGAGAGGAGTAGAGGCTAAGTTGTATTGGTAAAGTAGCAGTCTCTCACAATAACATCTCTCTTCTCTCCTACCTCTCTCTCATTCTATATCTATCTATCTATCTATCTATCTATTTATCTATCTATCTACTGACACATATACATATGTTACGTTTTCAAATAATTAATGATAAATACAGTTCTGGAGAAAATACACAAACAAGCCAGCCAGAACTAAAACATCCCATCTGCAAAACTGAGTGCAAAAAAAAAAAAAAGAATTATTTTCTGAGAAAACTATTAATGTAATCCAAATGAGCATGTGATTTCTTACATGAACTATTAAATATAGAGGAACAATATATTTTATTTCACTTAAAAATTTTCTAAGAATTATCTTCCATTTTGCAGAAATAGCATTACCGATAGCAAAGTCACTTGTGGTGTTTTAGTACCCGATATAGCATGATTATATTTCACATGCATTTGTAGCTGTAGCGTTTTAGCATTCACACTGGGTCATTTATATATTTCTTGGTTATGTCGTGTTACAAAACACAAAACTTTCAGTAGCTGAAATAAAAGTGTAAAGTCTAAATTTTAGTACTTGGAATTTAGTTTTCAAGGTCTACATTCAAGTGGAGGAATTAGTGTCTTATTCTACTAACATATATTCTTTACTATTGCCAAAATGAACCCATGAATATTAAGTAAACATTTTACAAATAAACAAGCTAATGAAATATTATGTATGCATATTATTTCCAGTATTTATCAGACATTCAACTGAAACAATGCTTTTCCTCTGCTGTGATTAGAAAGACTTATAATCATGGTAGTGATCTCATTGTATGGTCTGTTGTTGAATAAGATGAATGATGAGAAAAGGGTGTAAGCAGCATAATATGAGAGAATAGTTAATTTTACTGCATGCACAATACATTATTAGTATGATAATGGAAGAAAATTCAAATAAAATAATTTTTTCCATTCCACTGGTTAATTACATGGTTTCCTGAAGAATCAATGGAATGGTGAAAATGTTGAAAATCAGCTGTGTAATGAACTGTAGTGAAGTGAATTTTCATCATAAGGAGATGAAATCACACTGTATGATAATGAAGATTGACTACTTCAATCTATAACATTCCTAAGAAAGAAAAAGTTGTGAAGAAAATAATTCCAACATTTATGAAAGTACTTCACATTGGTTTTTCACTTAGTGAAATCTTTAATGTTATTGATTGGAAATATATTTATTTTTCTGATGTCACAAGTTGTGCATTAGAAGAAAGACCAGAAATGGTGGTCAAGAGCATGGATATTTATTGTCATCAAAACATATGCCAGGTGTTTTAAGAATTCATTGGTTATTTATCAGCAACATTTAAACACTAAGAATTATGAAGAAAAAACACATCAAATAATATCAATGTCACTAATATATTAAAAGCGATTTCACAAATAAATTTTCTCTTACTCTATGAAATAATATTAAAGAAAAGTATTATGATTTTAGCATAGATAAATTACAAAGTAAAGGCAATATTCTCCCACATTTTATAATTTTTCTGTTTTTTCTCGGATACTGTTGCTGATGAAAACATATCTGTCAGTCTAATAATATTCTTTCTTTCCAATGTTCTTTCATTATAAGTACTACACATATTTTTTTAGTGTCTTTAAGCCTATTTACTGTATTTGTTATGTTTGGCAGTTTTACCATATGTTTCTAGATATTCAGTTCACTATTTAAGGTTTTCTTAAAAATATACTTTTATATTTTTCTAGAAAAATTATTATCTATAATGGCTATGGATAAAGCTTCTCCCTTATGCTATCAATAATATCCTTTTAGAATTCCAAGTAGACTTTGTTGAAACCTCTTATTTTATTCTATGTGTGGCCTAATTGCTTGCTTTGTTTGCTTGTATAGTTATTAAATATTTCGTATGACTCCATTTTAGGTTATTTCCTTCTATCAACCTTCTGATATTTATTTGATTTCCTTTTTGATATGATCTGCTTGTTTATCCATTATTTTAACATTCCACATTTACTATTCCATATGCCGCTTTATTAGCTTAGAAACTGTATTTTGTTTGTTTTGTTCTCACAGTGACTAATAAAATACACCACACGTCTTACATAATAAAATCTACTAATACATTCATTCTCACAAACAATGAAAGGAGCTTAGAGCATATTAACTCTATTCATTGCCACCCAAATGATTTTGATATTTTGGGCATGCAATTTAAGTTACTGTTCTTCATTTATTTTTGCATTTCTAATCTTTCATTTCCAAACATGTTCTTTCTGCTTAAACTTGAAGAGCACTTTTAGAATGGACTTTAGCTTGGGTCTGCTGGTAGCACATTCTTTCTTTTAGCTTTTTAGAAAATATTTTTGGCTCACTTGAATTCTTGAAGTAGACTGACAATTATTTATTTACTTAGCATTTTGAAGGCAGTCTTCTAGCTTCTTCTGATAGCAGCTATTTGTTTAAATTTTTAATTTTGAAATATGTCTCTTTTTTTCCTCTAGCAACATTTATAATTTATTTTCCTTTTCTTTGAATTTCTACAATTTCATTATGATGTATCCAGTTTTGATTTTCTTTATGATTATCTGATTATCATATTTATAATAATTGGAGCTCCTTTTTTTGATTCAGGGATAGACTGGAATTGGAGCTTCTTGAAACTGTGAATTAATGAATGACTATTAAATGTTTTGGAAAATTCTTATCCATTAAATAATCAAACATTTCTTTTACCTCATTCCCTCTTTCATTCAGGCTAGGTTTCCAGTTACATATTTGTTAGACTGTATCCATTATGTCTCTTTCCTCATGGTCTGAATGTTCCATTATTTTCTCTCTTTATTTCTCATTCTATATCATTTGTTTCAGACCTATCTTCCAGACAATTAATTCTCCCTTCAGCTGTGTTTAATATGTTAAATCCATTTATTGAATAGTTAATTATTATTTCTGTTTATTCATTTTTATAATTTTATTTTTTGGTCCAAATCTGATTTTTCATTTTTGAAATAATAAATCTTCATGCTAGTTCTCAAATAATTTCTAAAAATAGTTTAATTTCTAAAAATATTTAGCACTTACTCAAATGTAGGCATTTACATTATGACACATAGACTATTGTAAAACTATGCTCAATATTTCAAAGAGATTATAGCTAACTCTGAAATATTAAGCAGGTAATTGGAAATTTAAAAAAAATATTGTGATGAATCAAATTTGGACCAAAAATGGCCAAAAAATATATACAAACTGACAATACAGGATGTATATTTAACTAATCAGTTCTCCCTTTAAGTCTTTAAGGAAAGACTTTTTTCTCTAGCTGTTGGCAGACAAACTGCAGCTGTCAGTTCCTTTGAGAACTGCCTCAGCTTGTCCTACAAGAGCTGCCTGTATCTACTGACTGATTTTGATACAGTTTAAAAGACTTGGCTGGGCGCAGTGACTCACACCTGTAATCCTAGCACTCTGGGAGGCTGAGGCGGGAGGATCACTTGACCTCAGAAATTTGAGGCCAGCCTCAGCAACAGCGAGACCCTATCTCTACTAAAAATAGAAAGAAATTAGCCAGGCAACTAAAAAATAGAAAAAAATTAGCTGGGCATGGTGGTGCATGCCTATAGCCCCAGCTACTCGGGAGGCTGAGGCAGGAGGATCACTTAAGCCTAGGAGTTTGAGGTTGCTGTGAGCTAGGCTGATACCACAGCACTCTGGCCCAGATGACAGAGCAAGACTTTGTCTCAAAAAAAAGAAAAAAAAAACTGGTCATTTCTGCTCAGCAGGGTCATCTGTGATGAGCCATATATATTTCTAAGCTTTCTGTAAGTTTAGCTGAGACTTTTTTCAGGCCTATAATGTAGATATACTTGTACCTTTTTTCCAAATCTACTTCTTCCTCCTTCCACAGTTGTTCATCCCTGATGAACACCATGCATGCCAAACCTCGATGTCAGCACGTGGTTCGGGAGTACACAGCCTACAAAAATGTTCGTGATGAAATGAGGCCCATCCATTGATATCAACTTTAGCTGCCCTCTTGCCAGCACTCTCTTGCTTCTAAGTACTGATATTGTACATAATGCAAAAACTAAGTAAATTTAAAAAAAAAACTCAGCTCTAATGCATACCTAATTTAATGACTCAATAATTATTCAATTTCATTATAAAAAGTGTTTTTTCCTTGACCACTAAGTTTATATTTAATTTATGTAACACCCCCCCCACAATTCCTAATCTACCACCCTGCCGTTTAAGTGGCATTTCTCCAGAAAGAGTACGATAATGAAACTGCCCTTACAAATTAATAAAGGGGTGCAAGGCAAGAACTGTGGTAAGGGCTTAGCTAAAAAATAAGGTACAGGCCCAGCTAAAAATAATAATAATAATTAGTCACAGTCTTCTTGTTTACTTCTTTATAATTGCCACTCTGGAGACACATAGCTGGTGGTCATAAAGAGTCTTAGCTTTCTCCATAGATAACATCAGCTTTTGAAACCTAGGGATAGTTCCTGAGATATCTCCCAGTGGAGTGGCTGACCCACCCAGACAGCTGGCCCATCCCCATGAATTGATTCCATTAGTTTGTGACTCCCACTCAAGAACCTGGTCAGCAAAGAAGACAATTTCTACAACCCTATGGTTCCACTCCAAACCCAGCCAGTTAGCAGACCCAATTGCCTGCATCAAACTGTTTTTAAAAACCCTCTCTTCCAAAGTCTCCAGGAAGCACATTTGAGGAATTTCTCCTGTCTCCCCACTGAGCGCTATGAGGAATAAACTCTTTCACTGCTGTAAAACCTGCTGTGTCAGCGTATTGGCTTCCTGTTGGACAGCAGGTAAATGAACCTTGTTGGATGGCAACAGTTAGGACTTAAATTTTCCTTTCAAAAGAGAAATCCTAGTAAAAAAGCTTGAAGTAATTCCTCAGAGGTAGAAAGGGCATAAAAAAATAGAGGCTTATTATTATTAGCCCCTGAAACAATCATTGGTATGCAGGAAAAGGAAAGCAGTCCTTATCACTGAAAGTATAATGTGAGTACATAATATATTCTAATATGCCTAAAATATAAAATTTTCTTTCTTTTTGAAAATTATATTATCATGTGCAACTTTAAGCTTTTCTTATTTTCACCTATGATCCTCAAAACACAAAATACTTTGGTTATTTTAGCCAATGGCCTGATGACTGTATGTCTGATTTTTTTACTCTTTTGAACCAGTAAGAGCAATTAAAAAACATAATGTTCTCAAAATGGTTTGTGAACACTGCTTGCCAACCCCTGCCTCAACATTCTACCTAGGGTTGTGAAAAGTCATCCTAAAATCAGTGTTGGGGGATGAGGTAGTGGGACAGTGATGAGAGATAATTTGTTGGTATTTATGTGATTAATTAATTAATACATTTATTTGAATTCTTCTTCTCAATACTTGCATTTAGAAGAGCAGATAATATTACCTATTCAATTCTTATTTGTTTACAATATAACAAGTTATAGGTACTCTTTTTATAAATGATGCATTTGTTGTAGAGTCAAAAAGAAAGTGCCTAAGGGTAAAGGCACAGTTTGTGTACCAAAACACCCTGGAGAGTGGTTCAGACAATGAAGATACAAGCTTTAAAATATATATTTTAAGTTAACAAACAAAGATGGTATGTACTGTGTAGTTATCTAGCACAACTAGTGCTGGCACAGAATAAAGATCTTACTTAACTGTCCTACAGCCTGTACCTCCCCTGTGCGTCCCCTGTCATCTATGCTATTTTTCTGAAAGCAATTATAGTTTAGTCTCTCAATAAATAAGAAGAATGCCGATTTACTGTAAGCACCAGTGACTTTTTTTCACTCCAAAAAAACAAACATTCGTCACTTACCCTAATTAGTTTCCCTGCATTTGTTTTAAGAAAGGAAATGAATTGTTCACCTTTAATGTCCTGTCTCTCTGGATTTTTGTATAGATCATATTATTCATAGTATTAATTATTATTTCAAAAATGTACTAAGAATTTTAGTTTGAACATAGAAATATTATCTTTATATTTTAATTAGAAGGGTATCTCTTTTTCTTTAATGGATAATAAGTCACTTTGTTAATCCAAATAAAGTTACAGAATATGTAGTAAAAAAAATTGCACATACTAATAAATGCAAGTTCTAGACAGAAATTAGGGAACATCATTGATATTCTAGTAAGAGAGAAACATCAAAACATCCTTGAGTCTTATTCATGAAACTTCAAGGGTTATAAGAATGTTAATTGAAGAACATCTGAATAAGATTATAAAGGATAATTAATCATCCATGTGTTATGCATTTATATGCTATTCAATTAAAATTAAGTTGCATTAATTATGGAGTGATCCTAGCTGGCATTCAGGATAATAATAATGATAAATATTATAGTACTAATAGCCATATTACTAATAGCCATTATTGAGTATTTATGGGACACTTATTGGATCATAATGCACTGTACCAAATATTTTGCACTCTCATGTCTATGCCCTCCAACTAACTCAGGTGAAATTTACTATTATTCTTATTTTTATAGAAGAGAAGAGAGGATTAACAGCATTAACTAATTTTTTTAAGATGGATAATTCAAGAAAGTAGTCAGACTCCATGTTTTAGATGGTACCAAACCTTTGGCCTAAGTAACTGATTATACACTCTGAGAAAGTTGGATAATCAAGATTTAACACCTACATGGGAAAAAATAGTATTAGGTACAAGCTAGTGTGTCTATTGATTTTGAATTTTTTTGCACTCTATTCCCTTTTAAGTTCTATTGATTCTTAAAGAATAGACAATGTATTTTGAGTAAATTATAAATCAATTTTGTGATCCTGATTTTTTTAAAAATTATTATAAAATATTTTATATATATTGTGCTCATAAATCATATATGTATGAGGTAAGGAGAAATGAAATGAACACCCTTGCATACAGCTGCTTGAGAATTATAGTCTTGCTACTCTCATTGAAACCTCCTGCATATTAAGATTTGTCTATCACTACCCTGTCTTCCTACATGAAGGTAAACACTATACAATTAATGAATATCATATTAATGATTTTCATTTGACTTTCACTAGACATTAATTTATTTTAGCTTTTTCTGCCTTTGGACTTTATATATTGGGACCACAATCATAATATTCTATAATATTTGTGGTAGGGGCATTGAATCAGCATTATGATTGTAATTGTTTTATGTGTGAATGTGGATGGATGGCTATAGATTACCTATTTTTACATCCATGTAGTTTTTCACTGAAGGAAGAATATGTCAGTTAAATTATATAATCTTTGATAAACATTTAGATTTTTTCTAATTTCTGGGTTTTTTTTTATATTTATTCTAACACAAGGTACATTGTTAGTATCTAATTTCTTATAAACAATATTTTTATAAACATTTAAGTGCATGTTTCTGGGTGTAAATGCATAAGAGATGTTACTATGAAATACATCAACTAGTAGAACTGCTGGGTCATTGGTATGAACAATTTCAAATTTCATAAATACCATAATTTTCCAATGTGTACCAATTAACACTCCCATACGAAGCATAACTAATATTCCATGTCTTTACCAAAGTGGATATTATCAGACTTTTAAGTTTTAAAAATTTGACATGTATAAATTGATAAGAATTTATGATAGTGGTTTTCAGTTTTCTAATATGTCAGAGTTTTCATTCAGGTTTCTGTTTGGTGAAATAAATGCTTTTGTTTACTTTTTCTTTTAATTGCCAAATAATAATTTTGTATCTTCATAGGGTAGGTAAAATATGATGTTTTGGTATATGTATACATTACGGAAAATTTCAATCCAGCTAATGAACATACCCATCACCTCACCAATTTATTAATATCTTGAGAACATTAAAATTCTATTTTCACAATTTTGAAAGACACATTATTATTAACTGTGGTCCCCATGCAATACAATACATTACATATTTTTCCAGTCCAATTGAAACTTTGTATTTTTCCATAACATCTTCCTTTTCTCCATCCCTCCCTTCCTCCTGTTCTAGCCTCTAGTAACCACCTTTCTTGGTTTTCTATATTAGGTCTCTATAAAATTCACATTTTTTTCTTTTGTAATTTCAGAATATTATGGGGATACACACGTTTTGTTTAAATAATTTGCTTTTTTACAGTTTGAGTAGAGTTATAGGAGTGCCCTTCATCTAGATAGTGTGGATTGTATCCATTAGCTATGCATTTACCCATCCCCCCCTCCCACTCCACTTGCTTGATTTCCATTAAGTTTTACTTCCATATGTGCACATAAGTGTTGATCGATTAGTTCCAATTTAGTATTGAGTACATGTGGTGTTTGTTTTTCTATTCTTGCAATATTTCACTTAGAAGAAGATCTCTGGTTCTATCCAGGTTGTTACAAAAGATACAAGATCACTTTTTTTATGGCTGAGTAGTACCCATGGTATACATATACCACATTTTATTAATCCACTCATGTATTGGTGAGTACTTGCATGGTTTCCACATCTTTGCGATTGTGAATTGTGTTGCTGTAAACATTTGAGTACAAGTGTCTTTTTTATAAAATGCCTTTTTATCCTTTGGGTAAATACATAGTAATGGGATTGCTGAATCAAATGATAGGTCTAGTTTTAGTTCTTTGAACTCCATCCTGTTTTCCACAAGGGTTGTACTAATTAGCATTCCCACCAGCAGTGTATGAGTGTTCCTTTGTCTTTGCATCCACTCCAGCATCTGTTGTCTTGGGAATTTTTGGTAAGAGCCATTCTCACTGGAGTTAGGTAATATTTCATTGTGTTTTTGATTTGCATTTTCCCTGATAATGAGAGACATTGAGCATTTTTTCATGTGTTTGTTGGCCATTAGTCAATCTTCATTTGAAAAGTTTTTGTTCATGACTTTTTTCCCACTTTTTAATGAGGTTGAATTTTTCTTGCTGATTTGCTTGAGAACTTTGTAGATTCTGGTCATCAGCCCCTTATCAGATGTATAGCATTCAAATATTTTCTCTGATTGTGTAGATTGTCTGTTTGCTCAATTGATTGTGCCCTTAGCTGTGCAGAAGCTTTTTAATTTGGTCAGGTCCCATTTATTTATTTTTGTTGTTGCTGTGATTGTTTTGGGGGTTTTCTTCATAAATTCTTTGACTAGGCCAGTATATAGAAGAGTCTTTCCATCATTTTCTTCTAGCATTCTTGTAGTTTCATGTCTTAGGTTTAAGTCTGGTATCCATTATGAATTAATTTTTTTGAGCAGTGAGAAGTACGGATCCTGTTTCAATCTTCTACATGTGGCTATCCAATTTTCCTGGTATCATTTATTGAATAAGGATTCTTTTCTCCACTGTATGTTTTGTCTGCTTTGTCAAAGATCAGATGGCAACATGAGGATTTTTTTATGCCTGGGTTCTCTTTTCTGAACAGAGACATAGGTCTGTGTCTCTGTTTTTGTACCAGTAACATGGTGTTTTGCTTACTATATAGCCTTGTAGTATAGCTAAGTCTGGTAAAGTGATGCCTCCCGATTTGTTCTTATTGAGTAAGAATGTTTATTATCTTTTCATACTTGTATTGGCAAATGCCGAAATAAAAATCTACACCTGCTACATTACCATGTGGAAACAAAGTTTCAGAGCTATTTACAGATGTGACTACCAGGTTTAAAAATGAATCCTGAAAAATTTATCCAATGAAGAGTGATAATACCACGAAAAAGCAGAAGCAGAGGGCCTCTGGGCTCTTCTGGAAGCAGCCATCCAACTTCTTGCTCCTATCTTTGGCATCAGAGATGGAAACCTAAGACCAAAATTCCAGTCCAACTGGCCAGCCAGTTCAAGTGTTTGTAAAGATCTTTTTTTACATTTTGAAAAATAAAAGAACTGAAACATAGCCTCATTAGTCGTCCCAAAGAGCAGCCACGGAAATACATTCAAACCATGAGCACATCCTATCTTTGCACTGGAAAGACTGGAGAACAATCTGTCGCTTTTAATGAATCACTAGACACCAATCATGAAAATTTTATAGTAGTAGACATGTTCTATTTACATACACAGACATACAAACAACCTCTCACTACACACACATATATACACACACTATATATGCACACACATTCATTATCTTAATCAATAAACCAACAAAAATAAATCAAATGATTAGCTGATTGAGACAACAAATTAACATTATACCTGTCTTAGGGTTTCTATTTTCTCTTGTATTTATTTGCACTTTCTTATAATCCACATTTGAAATTCTTTGTCTGTCATTTTAGCCATTTTGTTTAGGTTGGTATCCATTAGTAAGGAGTTATAGATTCCTTTCGGAGGTGTCCTTTAACTCTGATTTTTCACATCTCCAGACTTCTTTTCCCAATTCCTACTCATTTGCCCTCTTAATTGAGAGCTGGGGGTACTAGTACTGGCTTGTATATCTGTCTTCAAGTCCCCCCAAATCAATCTCTGACTGTGTAAGGTGGAGGAGTGCTGGTCCTGAGTTGCCTTTGGGGTGTCTTAGCAGGTTTTATGAACCTCTTGGGTTACCTCTGACCTGTTGTCTTCACCTCTTCCCAATGGAGTGTAGTTAGTTTTGTCCCCCAGCTTAATCTCTGAGCTGGTGGATTGTATTTGAATTTTTTTTTAATGCTGTACAATATATAACTCATTGGTCCCTTATATGTATTTAACATACTCTCCAATGTCATGGCTTATTTTTCCATTTTCTTTATTGTGTATTTTTTAACAGAATTTCAAATTTTAATTTAATTAAGTCAATTATTTGATCATTTTTTAGTCAGGAAAACTTTTCCTATAGTATTTCCATATTCAATACTAAAACTTTTTTAAGGTTTGTGTTCAAATTTAAACACTTAATCCATTTGTTATTGATTTTGTATGGATCAAAATGTTATCTTTTCCCTATAGATTGTGCCTGTATATATGTGAGAATGTGTGTGTATATATATTAGAACTTTCTTTTGAAAACCATCTACCATAATTCCACTCCCTCTATGCATACTCTTGAATATTCTCATCATTCATCAACACTGGTCTTGGCGTGGGTATAGTCTCATAAATACAATACAAAGAATGGTTTGGCATAAGCAGAGATATTAATACAAGGAGTACTTGCTCATTGAGGCTTTTTGCTCATGCTGCTGAATCCCTTCTGCCACCATGTTTATAAGCCTAGGCTAGCCCTACTGGAGATTTGCAACATGTAGAACAAAAATGAGCTGTCTTACAAGAGGCAACCTCGATCAATCATTCTAGCCAGAAAACCTACACTACCCAATTACAGCCAAGCTGCTAAATGACCACAATGATCGGTCAAGCCAGCCAAGAACACAACTATATTAGGTGACCCGCAAAATTGGTAGCTGAATAAATTTGTTGTTTAAACCCTCTATGTCTTGGGGGAGTTTGATATGTAGCAATAAATAATTAATAAAAGATAATTAATAGCTCCACCACCAAATTCTGAAAGATTTGTCTTCAATTAATCTGCAGTGTCACATCATTAGTAAATCAAATTCTATGTGTGCATGAGTTTGGTTGTCTGTTTTCTTCCAGCTATCTTTTTTGTTCATGGTCTTTTTTATTTTCTTAGCCTATCCTTGAAAAGTCACCCTTCTACCTTAATTACTATAAATTTATAATAAGTCTTGTTGTGTAGCAGTGAAACTCCCCCATTTTGTTTCTCTTCCCCATACTCTATAATAGAGATTGATAGTAGTTGGCTTATTTGTACACAATCTTAAAGGTATTTTAGGTTGTTGATTGATTTTTACTGAATTAATTTAGGTCTATTGATCTACTTGATAAACCTCTGTATTATTCCAAAATTGAAGGGTATTGATCCATTATTTTGTTTATTCCTCAAATCTTTAGTTTTGAAGACTGACAAAGATTTCTACAATTTTACGTATATCTTTTATTACTAATATATTTATATCTTGTGTTTCTTGTTTGTTTTGCTTTTGACATTATATATATAAAAATATGATAAATATTTATATGTATATTGTATATATTCTCTTGCTTTTCATATCCTTATAATGGGAATGACATACACTGAGGTGGTCATAAGTCTTAACTTTTCAAAATTTCAAATAAAAGACTTTGCACATTGAAAAAAAAAACAACCTTTTTCATGAGAAGGTTTTTTTTATTTATTTATTTATTTTTTTTTTTGAGACAGAGTCTCGCTTTGTTGCCCGGGCTAGAGTGAGTGCCGTGGCATCACCTAGCTCACAGCAACCCATGAGAAAATATTAATACTTCTCAGATCTGTGGTTGCAGGGAACATAATTGACTGAAGGCCCCAGCTGCTACATTATGAAATTCATCACTTCATTTTTTAGTGAACTCACTTACTCCCGTGGTCTGCTCCTAGTCAGCGAGTGACTGAGTATAGCAGGGATACTAAAGCAGGTCCATTTCTGGGAGATATGGGACTCCTAGGATTTCTGACTTTGATTTGAGGACACTTTGTTACCATTTTTGACTTTTTAAAAGTCTGCACTCTAAGGTGTTTCCAGCCCAGTCTTCACTTTTTCCTTTCCTCTCTTGTTCACTCTGAGTCAAACTCATATTGTGGTCTGATAGCTTATCCAGTATTCCTTCCCATTTATTTGTAGCCATTTCTCTTTGTAAATTTCTTGTATATATAATCTGTTTTGGCATTTGTTTCTCAGGGAACCCAGAATACATACATTCCTACTGAAAATAAAATGGCAGTTTTTAGTTTTGATAAATTTCAATTTATCGTTATTTTCAGTGATTAGTACTTTTGATCTTATTTGATCTTTGCTTGCAAAGACTGTTTTCTTCTAAAAGTTGATTTTTATGACATGTAGATATAGATATATAATCTATTAAATTTATTTTTGTACAAAAATACACAAAATGTATATTGATGATGATTGAAGTAAGGACATGAGCTATTTTGATCCACATTTTTATCTAATTGCTCTAACATCATTTATTGAAATGTCCATTATTTCCTCACAATTATAGCAATGCCTTTGTTGTAAATAAAATGATTATATGCACATGAAACTATTCCTAAACTCTATTCTGTTCATTTTTGTATCATTTTGTTAATAACACTTAATTATTGGTATTATACAATGGTATTATAAAATACCATAAAAAGCTGACAGTTTAAATCCTCAAACTGTTTTATTCTCCTTGAAAATTGTCTTGACTTTCCTAGGTATTTTGCATCATCATATAAAATTAAGAACTAGCTTCTCAAAAAATATTAGTGCACACACACACAATGAGTATTGTGCTAAATGTATAGATCTATTAGGTAAGAATTGGTATTTTAACAAGATTTAATATCTTAACAACCTTGAATCTTCCAAAGTCTCTCAATTTTTTCCAATATCCTTTATATCACTCAGTGTACTGGTAATTTTCAGTGTGCATATATTTTGTCATTTTTTATGAGGTTAATTCTTTGATACCTGATAGTTTTGAAGCCTTTTCAAATAATATTTTTGATAGTTGCTTTTGGTTGACTATTGAAATATAAATAATTTTAATGGCTTTGTATTCAATGGCTTGTAAGGTAACCATTTATCAGTTGTCAATATTTTAAGTTTATAATGCATACAGTTATTTCATCTCCACATAATGGCAATTCTATGTATTTCTTTCTATCCTTATGTCAATTATTTCTACTTCTTCATGTATTCCACTGTTAATCACCAATATAATGTTGAAGTGGTGCAACTGAAAATCATCATTCTGTTCCTGTATTTAGGGAAAATGCATTTAATATTTCATCAATAAGTATTTTTATGGGAAGAGTTTTATGTTTTTTGCTTTTGCTTTCTTCAGATATCACTTAATTTAAAAAATTTGCTCATTTTTTGGTTTGGGTATTTTTAAATAATAAATGTGTATTAGTATCAAATTATTTTTCTGTTTCTTTAGTCTATTAATGGCACAATCTATTAATGTGAATAACACTGACTTTTTTGCTGTTTATTCTTTGTTTGAAACTATTTCAAACTTGCAAAATTAACCTATTATTTAATTTTCCCCATTTGTTCTGTCATTCTCTCTTGACACAAATGGATAGATAGATAGATGATAGACACATATGGTTTTCTGAACAAATTAAAAATAAGAAAAATAAGTTGCAGATACTCTGCCTCTTCACTTCAAAATCTTTCTTGAGCTAATGAATTTTATTAATTATTTAAAAATAAATTCTAGCCTTGTTCACAGAAAAAAAAAATCTGTGAAATACTTTAAAGAGGTTTATTCTGAGCTGAATGTGTGTGACTGGCCCAGAGCACATGGCCTTAGGAAGTCCTGAGAAAATATGCTCATGGTGGCTGTGTTTTACAGTTTGGTTTTATACATTGATGGAGACAGGAATTACATGTAAGATCCTAAGTCAATAATGGAGGCTGTCGATTGATTTGGCCTGAAAAAGTGGGATATCTCAAAGTAGGGGCTTACAGGTTATAGGTGGGTTTAAAGTTTCTTTGATTTGTAATTGGTTAAACAAATGAAGCTTTGTCTAAAAGCTTGGGATGTTTTAACTTAAGATAAGGACGTCTGTTAATTAGAGACAACGCCCTCAATTAACTCAAGTTATCTGCTAAGTAAATTGAGGGCATACAGGTGTGATTTAAGCTTTGCCTTGGATAGCATTAGGTCTTTTAATGATTTAGTAATTTATTTTAATAAAGATTTCTTCAGAAGTGAGGGGCATGAAGAGGCATGTCTGACCTCCTTTCTCATGGCCAACAACTCAGCATTAAGACTTTTCTGGGGTCCTGTTGGCCAGGAGGGGGTCTACTCAGTCAGCTGGGGGGCTTAAGATTTTATTTTAGTTTGCAGCCTTATAGATTTCTTAAATGTCTATTTTTCATTTTATTACCTGTTTTATCTTTATTATCTTTTCTCTTCTATATTTTTTGCAGACATTTGCTATTTGATTTTCTTTTTTAAATATAGTTTAAATGAGCTTAGATAATTGACTTCAGATATTTCTTCATTTCTACAGTATGTGTTAGAGCAAGAAATTACTAATAGGAAGCACTGTTACCTGGAACTCACAATTTAGCATATTATATATTTTTATCTTGCAACTGAATATATAGTCTACATCTTGTTGTTATTTCTAATTTGACTCATGTTGTACATAAAAATGATTTATTTAATTTCAAAACCTTAGGTCTTTTTAGTTATCATCTCGTATTTGTTTAAAGTTAATTACTCCTATCATCAGAGTACCTACTTAGATAAATTCAGTTAGTCAAATTATGAATTGTTTTTATTCCTGTAGTGAATTTTTATAATTTTATGTTGCCTCATTACCCATTTTGAATATAGGTTTAACTTTCTCATATCAGAAGCAGGGCTCAGTCACCCTTGACATAGTTTAATTCCACACCACACCCAATTGGCTCAAGTGCGTAGTATCCAGAGATAAGATCTCAGAGGCTCTTCATTCCCATCTCGAGTAACCCGGGGACAGAAAACTGCCCTCCAGATTAACTGTGCCCAGAAACTGTAAGTACAAATCTTTCCACTTGTTTCTTACTGTGGTGGAGTATTGCATTTATGCCTTCCATCTAAAGAACTAGAGGCTGCCTGAGACCAGGTTTTCACTGGGATGCTGGAGAGAGCACAAGGTTAGGCTCCCAACACAAGAGGATGGTCAGGAAGGCATAAACTGGACATGAATAAGACAATATCCACAACAGTGTTTGCCAGCATAAACAAGATTCTCCTGGGCAGGTTCCCCCCACCAACGACGGTTGGGACAATGAGGCATTAGACAGACCAGCAGGTAAAAGAAGTATATCGGGAAAGACACACTGTAAACATCCACATCCAGCTGCCCTTAATTTCCTGTAGTGCAATCCTAGTTCATCTGGGGACTCTCAGAACAATCATTCAGCATATGGTATATTCCAATAAATGTTTCTACCTGACCATAGAAGTGTGCATTCGGTAGTTGTTGCAAGTAGGATCAATTAGGTAAAACTGGTTAATCAAGTTATAAAATTCGTCCTTATATTCATTAGCTTTTTACCTGCTTGTTCTATGAATTCTTGAGAGATGTATGTTAACATTTCCTAATTATGATTTTACATTAATCTTTAATTCCTTTTGTTCTGTCAAAATTTTCTTTCTAAATATTTTTATAATAGTATTGTTAAGTACAAATAAATTTAGGATTAGTTGGTCTTCCAATTGAAGTTACACCTTTACTGTTATGAAATATGCTTTTTATGTCTGTTAATACATTTTAACCTTTTGGTCTTCCTTTTATTATAGTAAAATGGTCTCACCTACTTTCCTTTTTTTAGTGAAGTCATATTATAGATTTCATTTTTTTTTTACTTTAAACATTTTGTATTTGTATATATAAATGTGTTTCTTTAAACAGGATATAGTTAAGCATAAAATTTTTGTTTCTTTTTTGTTTTGTTTGCTTTTAAGTAGGACAATCTTATATTTTAATTATAGCTCATAGGACTCTATGTGGGGGGATCTGCCAAGATAGCCAACTAGAGACATCACTTGTCCAATCATCCCACCTGGAAGGTAGAATGTTGGACTGAGGAGAATGGAGAGCAGCTGCAGCTCAGGTGTGGTCACAGGGAGAGAAAACAGAGATGTCTGAGGCTGAAAATGAGAAAAACTGAAGCTGAGAAAGAAGATAGAGAGGAGAAGACAGCAGCATGGACCAAACCCAGAGAGGTTTGGAGTCCTGTGAAAAGGAGGCTTCCCCTCCCAAACTAGATAACTTCAGTGAATAGCAGGACATAAAACATACTGAAGGTGCTTCCATCCTCCAAAAGCCCAAGCATAGCAGCTAAATTGGAATGGTGGGGTGAACCAGCAAACCCCAGGAGTTCAAGTGTTCAAAAGGGACACTCCATGGGAGAGTGCACGAGAGCCCAGAAGGCCAGCTTTCTCACACCTAAACACTTTCTCCTCTGTTCTCCTTCAATCACGGCATCAGAGAGAGTAATTTCAGCAGGGCCAGCTGGTAGCCTTGGCCACTCCCCCGCCATTGCAACTGCAATACTCTCAACTGAGAAGCACATAATGGCCGTTTCTCAATGGCGATGTGTGTTCCTGGCTGAGCCCACACTGCTGAGAGCAGGTCTACCAGAATTTGGGAGCTTCCTGCCTGCCAGTGTTTCACGTGATCATGCTCCGGTGGCTTAGACAGGCGGGCCGGACCGAGTCCCCCCCCAGACATGAGAGTGGTTCAAGGAGATGCAGGGGGTGGGGTCTAGGTCCTGGACTCGGGTGGTGACAAAGCCCTTGCAGACATATCCAGTAGGAGAGTGTGGAGGGGCGCTGAGAAATAGGGTTCTGTAAGTTCTCCCTTTCCCCACCCCCACTGGAGAACTACCGTATTGGATAGGGGTGTAGCACTTGCAGTGAATTAGCCTAGCCTTTGGCTCCCATGACAACCAAATGCTTCTGTGCACCCATTGAACTGGAGCAGTGGCCCCTCCTCCCACTCATTACAATAGGAAGTGCAGCTTGGCCAAGAAACTCATGAGCCACCACTTCTCCCTGGTAGGAGCGTGCCTCTGGCAGAGGTCCCTGCAGAGATAGAAGCCTACCTCTATCCCCTTGGGGTCTTGTGGTGAACAGGTGTGCACAATTGGGGATCCCCTACCTGCCAGCATCCTGTAGAGATGTATGCTGGTGGGTCAGACCCATGGACTGAGGGGTATTTTGAGAGCCAGTCTCTGGTGTTGAGGGAACTCACGTGGACTGATATGATGGGAGAGTACTGGGGAGTTCCAGGGAGTGAAACGGGAGGGTGCTCACCCTACTCTGCAGAGAAATTGTGCTAGCGGACAAAGGCAGAAAGAATCTGAACCGGGACTTAGCACTCATGTGATTAGACCCCTCCCTCAGTAATAGCCTTCCTGGCTTGGAGTGATTGCCCCCAGAACTTCATACCAGTGGCTCCCCCTAGTGGCTGCCTCTGAGCCCTGCAGAAGCTTTGCAAAATCTCTTAGGCTCTCTCAATCCCGCCAGAATTTGTCTTTCTCCTCCCCACCACTTCAGGGGAGTAGAAATCAAGCAACACCCTGGGAGCTATGGAGTCCCTCCTAAAACGTGGGTCACTTGTGCTCCACCTGGGGAACTAGAGCTCACCAAGGGCACAAAAGACCAACTTGGCAGCTAGGTATTCCACACAAACTTCAATCAATGATGGGAGACAACACCATAGCTAAGCACAATGTCTTCCAGTTCAAGCACAGAGGTAGTCGCTGATCCATACTCACAGGTACCACCCACCATCTCAGAAATTAAGCTGGGAACCTAAGTCACTGCACACTGTTGGGAAGAGAGGAAGACAGCAGGTAAGACGTAACCTGAGAGGTTCATCAAACCTGCTAGAACACCCCATAGGCAACTCAGGACCAGTAATCTTCTCCCTGGTGTACTCAGGGATTGAGCTTCAGGGACCCAGAGCCAGGCCTGTAAGCAAGATATTCAGAGTAAATCTGTACCTTCCTAAGTGTATATGTGATCATTAGTATTAGCAAACGGATACATATACAGGTTGGCTAATAGCTTTCTTAGGGAATTGAATTTGTTTGTTCAGTGACTAGCAAGACCTCATAACTCCCTGGGGCTATTGCTGAAAAGTTTTTCTCATTAAAATAATGGACAGTTTATTTCACCAAAAACAGTTAATTACAGTATTCCACTTTTAACTCTAAGGAAGTATTGTCCATATATTGTATGATTAATGATTCCCAGTGCAAAATAAAGAAGCTCAATTTCTCTCATTCACTGTCAGACAAATGACATGTCTATTAATCCCATTAAATTTAACATATGGCTTCAAAAGTGAAGCTACTCAATTTTTAAATTCAAAGCACACATTCTGTTTTCCATTTCAAAACTTTTTCTGTGATTTGAAATTGAAGAGAAATTCTCCCAATTACTTTTTAATATTTACTTATTTAATTTAGAGTGCATAGAATATTTTATAAATCACTTAATGAATCTGAAAATACATACACATTAGGAGCATGAAAATCCCACAGCTGTTGAAATTTTTCTTACTCACAGTTTGATTGATTTTAATGAATATTTTTACCAAAAACTGAACTACATCATATGCATATTTTAAAAAGTGAAGCAAAGTAATTTATTGCTGGGGTCACTAGACTATAAGGAAGATTTCAAATATTTAAAGTATTAAGATAAAAAGAATAGCACCAGGATCTTTTAGCAAGGAACCAGTATGGTAAAGTGGATTGCCTGAACAAAATTACCCTTAATAGTCACCAAGATTCTGATATCAAGGCATAGGTTGCTAAGTTAAAGTGAACTAATACAGAGCATTTTTTATTAAGCCAAGTTTCTTTATCTTAAAGAAAATGTTCTTATCTTTACTCAGTAAATTCTCAAGATTAAGCATAATTAAAATAATTGCTAAAAGAACTATTTCTACTCCTCATTGTATAGTTATTTTATAGAACATTTTAAATGTTCTGTGAAAGTGCATCTTTGAGACACTTATACTGATCCTAGACTTAGTGCTATTGTCTTGTTTCTTTTTAGCCTCCACTTCTAGCTCTCTACTTCGGCATATAATTTACACATGAGTATTGTTCATGGTTATGACCTTGTCTACTTATCCCACTTCATATACTCTCTTTTACTTGTATCATCTTAAAACACCTCCTAGTATCAAGATCTCTAATTAAAATTGTTAAGGATACTTTGAATGAAGATGATAAGGATTACTTGATGGTAAGTCTATTTAGTGTAGTATCTGTATTTGCTATTAAAGCAATAATAGATACTCTTTTGAAAAATTATATGTGTAAAAAAGTATATATTTAATATAAATTACTTAAACTATATCACCCAAAATATTCATATTATCTATCCCATGTATCCCATTCATATGTATATGAAAACTATTGAAAAGACACAGTTCACACTCATATTATTTGCAGGTTTAATTCACAGTATGTTATTAATGGCTTGCCATCCTACTAAATGTACTATAAAAACCCTTGCAAGATATCTGGTATCCATTTTGCAGGACTGCCAATTTATTCAGTTAAGTAATTAATACTTATTATTCAACATCTATCTTGTTATCAGTTTTCCAATACTTTAATACTTGAGCAAACCTTCTTACAACTAAATCCTAGAGCAAATACATGGTAACTTTTTTTTTTTTTTTTTGAGTCAGAGTCTAGCTCTGTTACCCAGCCTAGAGTGCAGTGGCATGATCATGGCACATGGTACCCTCCAATTCCTGGGCTGAAGTGATCCCCCTGCCTCATCCTCTCAAGTAGCTAGGGCTACCGGTGTGCTCCACCACACCCAGATAATTTTTAAAATTTTTCTTATATTTTGTAGAGATAGAATCTCATGATCTTACCCAGGCTGGTCTCAAACTGCTGGCCCTCAAGTGGATCTTCCCACCTCAGCCTCCTGAAGTGCTGGGATTAAAGGTGGAAGCCACTGTGTCTGACCAATATTTTTTTAATAATCTATCAATTTGGAGAGTCTGATCTAAGTGATATGAACAATTAAAGAATCTATTGTCTTTATTGAAAAACTGTTTTCTATAAAGGTAAAAGTAATTGACATTCCCACTTGCTGAGTATGACTGTGCTCATTTGTACCTGTTAAATATGGATCTACTCAAAATTCAATCACCAATTTGAAAGGTTAAAAAGATTACCTCTTGTCTCAGAATCTCACATTTTCTCCTTTTCTCAATACACTTCAGCTGCACTAAACTCCTTAACAGAATATGTAGGCTATTTCATATTATCATTTATTTATATATTATATTTCTTAGGTTCTACTCAATTTTTTGTGTGGCAAAACATTATTTTTGATATTCAAGACAATTATAAAAACTTTGTCAAATGTTTACAGTTATCCTATAAACGATCAGTGTTTCTAGGGACTGAGTTTCTACTGGACTTTCATAATATTTCTGTTGTAGCACTGTATTTACTGCAGTTGTTTGTTTAATTGACTATGTACACAGTAGTGAGACTATTAAGGGCAGAAAACATGCTTGATTCTTTTTTGCACAGTAAGAAATTAACATAGCCCCAGATGTGTACCGTTGCCTCAATGTGTTTTTTCAAAGAATTAACATTATCAAAATTAGAAGACAGGAGGAAGGGCGAATTAATATTATCAAAATTGGAAGACAGGAGGAAGGGCAGAACAAATGGTGTTGATTTATTTATGATTTATAGAACAGATGAGAAGAGAAAAAACAGGAGAGAAATATATGTAGCATATGTGCGAGGAGATCAAGGGGAAAAATGCTTTAAAGAAAGTTTGTTGTGTAAATCTGTTACATAAAGAACAAAGTAATTGCCCACGAAGAGATTATGTGGAAGGCAGCTTTATTGTCAATTCAAGTCAAGGAACATATGTTTTCTTGTTTCATATTCTTGAAAACAAAACCTTGATACAAACTGATCATAAGTTGATAAAAATGGCAGAAATTTCTTCAAGAAATTTGTAGTAATTCTGCTAAACAGATTAAGGCAGCCATTTTTTTTAATGAAACCACAAAATATCGTAGATATAAGTCATTTTATTAAGGTTATATATTCTTTTTTGTTTGTTTTATTTTATTTTTAATTGATACATAATAATTTTACGTATTTATGGGGTACAGTGTGATGTTTCTATAATCTTATACAATGTATACTGATCAAATCAGAGTAATTAGTAACCCATCACCTCAAACATTTATTATTTCTTTGTGGTGAGAATATTCAAAATCCTCTCCTCTAGCTATTGTGAATATATTATTATTAACTATAGTCACCCCGCTGTGCAATAGAATGCCAGAACCTATTTCTCCTAACTGTAACTTTGTACCCATTGATCAACCTTTAACCATTCTTACCTGCTCCCTACCCTCTCCTGCCTCAGATAATCTCTATTCTACTCCACTTCTCTGTGATCAACTTTTAAAAATTCACCATATCATTGAAATCACATGGTATTTTCCTTCTGTGCTTGAATTATATTACTTTACATAATGTCCTAAAGACTCATCCATAATGTTGCAAATGACAGGATTCCATTCTTTTTAATGGCTGACTAGTATTCCGCTGTGTATATCTCATACATTTTATCCATTCATTCATTTATGGGCACTTAGATTGATTCTGTATCTTGGCTATTATGTTTAGTATTAGAAGTGTTTTAGGTCTTGTTGTAGACATTAGATGATGTTTTTGTGACAAAAAATATGCAATAAGAACTTAACTCTTGTTTGTATCAATTAGGTGAAGCGGTTTTGTTACATGTTTTGCTTAGAGTCACAGTTTCCAAGCACCTATTAAAAATGTTAAGTGAAGACTTACTTGTATTTATACCCCTTCACTGTTATTACAATAGGTTTTCAAGAGGCAGGAGCAGAGAAAATGAGACACTAAACTACCTTAAAACAAAAGTGTAATTGTAATATGACTAAAGGCACACTATGTAAATATCAGTGATGACAAATGTTATTGATTATATGATTAGATACAATTAGATATATGATTATATAAGTCCTTAGTCTATTTCACTTTTTCCCCCTAATAGAATGTGATCTAGCAATTGCATAGAACTGGAACATAATTGCTGTGCATTCACTAGAATACAGTTGGTTACATATATTGAAGTGGATTTATCACATCAGAGAGAGATTTAGAACAATGAATTAAGCGTTTTGTTTGTAGAATTATAGAAATAATGAAGACAATTTAGTAGAATTTGGAGAGAGTTTATATAAATAATAAAAAAAAGAGTGAGAACAGTGGTGAGAATGTCTAGGGTTCAAAGAGACTGGTGGAGGCTGAACCAATTACCAAGGTTTTAAGATGTGTTCAGATTGTAAGCACCTTCAAACCACAGTTGACCATTTTTGTATTTGATCCCAAAATGAGAGTCAACAAAAATGTTTGAGGAAAGAAGTACATTAGTCACTTCCATGCTTTTGAATTAGTGTAGATTAGTATAGATGGAAGAAATGTGAGACCAGGAAACCATGAGGAGGCCAGGTGAGAGAGAATGAAAATCTTACATGCAGCACTGTCCTTGAAATGAGTATAAGAGCATGACATCAAGACAATTCTAAAAGACAACTGCAGAAATTAAATATGATATGTGTGTTTGTAAGGAATTTGGTTAGCACATTTGTTTCTATACAATATATAAAAAGACTGATATACACACACACACACACGCACACACACACACACAGACACACACCACTGAGAAACAATTATAAATTAAAAAAAGGTATTTCCCTTACAGGAACTTTAGATTGCTATAGAATAATCAGCATTTTCATAAAGAGTAGTTAAGTTTTAAGTCATAATGAAAAGATGATAGAGGAGTGGTTAGGTTATTCATAAAATTTTTGTTTTATTTTATGTATGCCAATTGATTGCCAAAACTAAATATCATAAAATTTATCTAAAAAAATATGATTTCCAAAATTGCTAAGCACTTGATTTTAATATACTTCAAAGAAGAGAACAAGAGTCCAGATTTTTGTGCACATGGTGCTCTACACTTACTACTAAGGATATATCCATGTTATGATGAGTATAACACATTTCAACAATTCTCTATAATTTCCAATTATGTAACTCTAGCTTACCTCAATATGTTGTCATACATAAACTTATACAACTTAATGAAATGCTGTAACATTTTCAATAATAAGTACCAATTTAACATTCTAGGCATTTTAAAACATTTTTTGTTGCTGTTCTTTGTGATTGTTGCTATTTTTATCTTTTACTTTAACACAGAATCCTCTTGTCCTTAAGAAAATAATTCCCAGGCTGGGTGCAGTGGCTCATGCTTGTAATCCTAGCATTCTGGGAGGCCGAGGCAGGAGGATCATTTGAGCTCAGGAGTTCAAGACCAGCCTGAGCAAGAGCGAGACCCCATCTTCACTAAAAATAGAAAAAAAATAGCAGGGCGTGGTGGTACAGACCTGTAGTTCCAGCTACTCAGGAGGCTGAGGCAGAAGGATGGCGTAAGCCCAGGAGTTTGAGGTTGCTGTGAGCTAGGCTGACAACAGAGCACTCTAGCCTGGGCAACACAGCAAGACTCTGTCTCAAAAAAAAAGGAAAGAAATATATAATATATGTAAAAAAATTAATTCTCAATTAAATAGAACCATTCAAACTTAATTATGCAACTATTAAAAATAAGTGTCTTTAAAAATCCAGATTTAAAATAATATACACATAATATATAGTATATTTTACATGAAATATATAATAGTGTGTTTGGACATAATATCACAAAGCTATAATTATTTTGTTGACAAAAACTCATTCTCTAAAGCAGGTGGTTGCACTGCCCTCAAATTATTAACCATAGCTGCATAGACCCCTAAAACTAGATCAGCTTTGAACATTCGCAATCATTAAAGTTGAGAAAGATACCTTCACATAGGGTACATTTTCTTAAGTTTTCCCCTTTCATCTTCATCAATTGAAATAATAAAAACAAATAACAAAACTGTACTAAATTTTTAACAATTTCTAAATGTAACTGATATTAGCTAAAGTATGAAATTTTGTTCTTTAGCTTGAGAACATTGATTCTAAAATAGTAATATACTTGAAGATTTTATTCATTTCAGTGTCTACACATCACAGAGCACTATCCAATGCATAGCTGTAATTAAATAAATATTTCTAATTGAATAAATACAATGATCAGATGTTTCTTGCAAGTTTTAATAAATTATACAGGGAAAGCTGCCCCAGAATACTTGCTAAATATCTGCAAAAGCATAGCTAGATTCCTGTATACCTGCATTGTAAATACGAAGAATATTAAAGCCATTTTTTTATTCACCTGCAAACACCAATTTAATAATTGTACTCTGTTAGGCTAATCAAACGATGCCACTTTCCTACTTGGTAGATGCTAGCCTCATTTTCAATCAAGTATATCTTGTACCTTTGCTTAAAAAGAGATAATTGTGTACTTAGATCTGTTAGGAATTTTAATTCCCCAAGAGAAATCAGGTAAAATGTTTCTCATTTATGCATTGTTATGCTTATTTTATAAGTAATATGACTCAAATGGATTGCAAATTGAATAATGATTTGAAAAATTAAGTAACAATGGAGTTTAGAGAGTTTCTTCTCCACTATTCTCATTGATTCATACTCTATCTTCTTCATTTACTCTTGGTTTATAACGACCTGAACATTGTGCTAATTGAAAAATGGAAAACATTATCAAAGACTACAATGCTAAGACATATTTTTAGGACTTGACAAATTGGCTCTGGCAGTTTTCTGCTCTGAACAATACCTAATAAGAGTGTGGGCAGAGATAGCTTACTGAATTGAGCACAGTGTATCTTTCCTTCCATTGCCCTCTATTCCTACTTGGTAATTTCATTTTGACTGTCCTAATCCATCTGTTCACGTGCCCTGCTATTTATCTGCCTTCTTTTCCCTCATACTCTTTTCTTTGGTCCTTGAATATTTAAAAATATATGGATTTTTATACAAACATAATTATCAAATGTTTTATTTTCATACTTTGTATCCATCAAAAACATATCCAGATACAGATTACTCACTCTGATTAATGAGTACTGAAGTCCTAAACTTATCACTGCTCTGTTGATCAGAATTTTATGCAACCCTTTTTTTGAGTAATAATCTTTTAAACACTAATAAGATAGCCTTAATCTTTGAAACTTTTTCTAGACAGTGATTTTTCCCTCAATATTAGTGGAACCTCATGATAGTATGCTGTACCAATGTGCTCTATTTTATGTGACCACATAATATGTGACCACACAATATGTGACCACAAAATGTGCTACCTCTTTGACATAAAAATTATGTCAAGCAGAAGCCAATTAATTAAGAACTAGCAAATGCATGAAAATCTCTACCTTTCCTTTTTCTGCCTAAAGACAAGATATAAATTCTCCTTTACTGGACAAAACTCTACACTCTTATAGTCCAGAGATGGCACCAGAGGAATCTGCAAACAAACCTTACACCATTAGTTTCCTCTCATGTATTTACCTTCCTTTAGTTTCCCCACCCTTGGAAAACCAAAACCATTTTCTTTTGTCCTGTCATTTCTTGACAGGTTTATTATTCTTTGTTGAAGATGCTATGTAAGCCAGAGCTCTAAGCCACTGATTTGAGTTACCTTTCCTTCAGGTTTCTCACCCATGATGTGCACTGCATGCATTAATAAACTTGCTTGGTTTTAGGGTTTGTTTGTTTGTTTTTTGTTAATTTGCTTTTGAAGGGTCGTTCCCAACTAAGAGTTAAGACGAGTAGAGGTAAAGTTTTGCTTCCCCTACAGTATGCTCTATTTAAAGCGGTAAAAGGGCTGGATATCATTTCTTATTTCAAAATATTAAGGGAATACAAATGTTTTATATGGATCACTTTTGTAATGCCTGAGTCCTGGCTAAAGGTGTGCCTGTCACCCAAATAGTGTTCATAGTACACATTAGGTAGGTTTTTGCCTGTTCCCTCTTTCCTTCTCCCTGCTTGCTGACTTCCACTGAGTTTTACTTCCCTTTGTGCACATGTGTGCTCATTGGTTAGTTCCAACTTAACAGTGAGTACATGTGGTGTTTGTTTTTCCATTCTTCAGACACTTCACTTAGGAGAATGGTCTCTATTTCTCAGTCCACAAATCCCACCATTGTGTATTTATCCAAAGGAAAAAAAAGACTTTTCATCAAAAAAACAGCTGCAGTAGAATGTTTATTGCAGCACAATTCATAATTGCAAAGAGGTTGAATCAACCCAAGTGCCCATCGGTTTATGAGTGCATTAATAAAATGTGGTATATGTATAACATGGAGTATTACTCAGCCATAAAAAAGATGAATTAATACTTTTTGCAAAAATCTGGATGGGATGTGCTGAATGTTACATAATTCACTACTTGCATTTATGCTAGAACTGGCATTCTAAATTTAGGAATATGGCAATTTATCCTTATTGGATTCTGAGAGAATCTTATTTTCATCACATGTAAAGTGGAAATAATAATAGCTACTAATTAGTGTTACTGTTAAGAATTAATTAGTACATTAATGATAGAGTAAAATAAATTTTATTATTATGAATGCTTATTGTGATTAGAGTTACTGTGTTTAGCCAAATGTGACATTAGATTCATAAAAAAGATATTTTGTCTGTTTTCTTTATTGTTTTAATCTTGTAACTTATAATATATTGTTACATTAAATGAATAGTGATAAATTAATTAAAAGTTAATTGATCAGTAAAGTTACTATGTTTTTTTAAGAACCTCAGTACTAAAGCAGAGTATTTATGAAAGGCTGACTGGATATAGCTGAGTAGAATTAAAATTGCAACTTGTAATGTATTAACTGTGTCATCTTTGGCAACATGAAATAATTTAGCCTCATTTGTTTTATCTGAGATATAAGATGATATTAGTTCATATGGGTTTTTAAATATTAAATTTTAGTATACTTACATGATAATAGTTAGCAATATTTAATAAACATATTACTATAAAGACATGTTTGCTCTCAACTAAGTTATCAATAAATAATAAAGGTATGAAAGTACTATAATGTGAAACATGTTAAAATAATTATTTTATTAGAATATTCATTTCTAGAGAAAGTCAAAAGAACAAAATAACAAATTGAATAGTGAGAGAGAATGAGAAGAGGCATTATGAAGTTAATAGCATTTTATATGAACTTTCAAGTAAGGTAGAAAGTTAGAAGCTATGATGAGTATTTCGAAATAAAAATAAGAACATATCAGTAATAATGTGTGCAACAGCTCAAAATTTTGTCTGAAAAAATGGAATAGAAGTTATATCCTGGAAAGAAATTGACTGCTTTCCCAAGGAAAATTTGTGAGGGTTGCATACAACCCTTATGTGCGTGTGTGTGTCTGTGTGTGTCTGTTTTGGCAGGGGGATGAGGATGAAGTGGTTTATAAGCCTGTTGGAAATACACTGCAGCAACATTACTAAAGTCAGAGTCAGAATAATTAGAGTAAGTACGATAGTTACCCAAAACTATAGAAATCTTTTTTTTTTTATTTCAAAATATTAAGGGGTACAGATGTTTTTGGTTACATGGATTGGTTTCATAATGCTTGAGTCACAGCTTTAAGTGTACCCAGTTAGGGTTCCTTGGTTCCTTGTACCTGTTATGTAGGGAGGTACCCTTGTACCCTCCCTTCTTCCCCTCATCCCCCCTGGTTGATTTCCACTGAGTTTTATTTCCCTCTCTACACACTATGTGCTCATCGGTTAGTTTCAATTTAATAGCAAGTACATGTGGTGTTTGTTTTTCATTCTTTAGATACTTCACTTAGGATAATGGTCTCCAGTTTCATCCAAATTTTTGTGAAAGGCATCCATTGATCCTTTTTTTATGTCAGAGTAGTACTCCATGGTATACATATACCCCATTTTATTAACACGCTCATGAATTGATGGGCACTTGGGTTGATTGCATATCTTTGCAATTGTAAATTGTGCTGTACTAAACATTTGAGTATAGGTGTCTTTTTGGTAAAATGACTTCTTTTCCTTTGGGTGGATACCCCATAGTGGGATTGCTGGATTGAATGGTAGGTCTTTATTTATTTGTGAGGAATCTCCATACTGTTTTCCATATAGGTTGTACTAATTTGCAGTCCCACCAAACGTGTATAAGAGTTCTGTTCCTTTCACTCTGCATCCACAGACTCTTCTAGATACAGGCCTAGGCAAAGAGTTTAGGACTAAGACCCCAATGGCAATTGCAGCAGCAACAAAAATAAATAAATGGGATTTGACTAAACTGAAAAACTTCTGCTCAGCTAAAGAAATAATCAGTAGAGCAGCAAATAGACAATCTACAGAATGGGAGAAATATTTGTAAACTATATATCCGATAAAGGACTAATATCCAGAATCTACAAAGAACTCAAGCTAATCAGCAAGAAAAATAAATAAATAACCCTGTTTAAAAGTGAGCAAAAGACATGAACAAAAGCTTTCCAAAAGAAGACAGATAAGTGGCCAAAAAGCATATGAAAACATGTTCCACATCACTAATCATCAGGGAAATGCAAAATAAAACCAAAATGAAATATCACCTTACCCCTGTTAGAATGGCTTTTATTAAGAAGTTAAAAAACAATAGATGCTGGCATGGATGTAGAAGACATTTAAAAATTCACTTTATAATAATCTCATTCTGGTGATAGGAATGGTAAAGAAATGCACTTTGTGTGGAGATGGTTCCTAAACTGAAAGTAGCCCTTTGAAAGAAACATAATTAATTCTAATGGATATTATGTTTTGATTTTGTACTAGTCAGCAGAACCTGATACAATAATATAATGTAATTTATTAATATGTTTTCATAAGTAGGTTGTAGTAATTTAATCAATTATATTAATCCCCCCACTTGAATTTAGACAGGAATAAACCAAATGCAAAATATTTTCTAATTGTCTTGAGAAAAAGTTATTGAATAAACCAAATAAAAATATTTTCTAATTGTCTTGAGAAAAAGCTATTGTTAAGGCGGTAATCCTAATTTAATGGAGAATACCTAGGAGGAAGAAGTAAGATAAATTTTGAACACTAGTCATGACTTGTGGCTAATATAATTAATTTTGTAAACATCTTGTTTGGGGTAATATAATAAGCACTTACATTTTGTATCTATAAATAGAAACTTGTTAGAGCACAACAATAGGAATCAACTATGGTCAGGAAGAAGCACTTATCATTGTATCTGTATTCTATAACATCATAGAGAAACAACAACAAAAACACTGAACTCTGACATTATTCCAATGAATTCCAAAGTCCAAAAATAAAACTGTGCTAATTTATGGCTGACCATATATCTACACATTCAAATAGAACCCCATGGGAGAAAAAAAAAGGAAAGTGAAAATAGGTGATGAAGGTCTATTCTTAAAAGGCAAAACTGATCTTTGCAAGGTTTAAGAGGTTTCTTGCTACCCTTTAGACCAATAATGTTCTCCAACCAGGACAAAGTTTGAGTTGAATACACACTTTTTCCAAGCCTTAGTAGGTTACTAAACTACGTAGATGCAGAGGAGACTTTCCAGGGGTAAAGAAAAATAGAAGCAAAGAGGAAGAAAAAAAAGAAAAAAAAAAAAAAAACGTAAGCAGAATCATCAACAGCAAATGCTTAGTGAAGATAGAGTCTACAAGTTGAGACCAGGCAAGTTAATTACCTCCTATAACAGCAACAACAACAGAATTTAAATTAGTTAAAGGTGTAAATTATCATCCCTTCAAGAATCACTAAAGTATAATTAAAAGAAGTTCAGCCAAAAATTCAAAAGGGAAATTAAAATAATACAATAAAATATACCAACAAGATAGCAGGAAAAATAGAAAGAGGGATCTTGAATATCAAAACCAAACTACATTAATACAAAAATCATGGTGACAGAAGATTACATTAAAATAAAACTGATGGTGACTGGTTAATATCGTGACTTCTACATTTTACTGTTCCCTGGATCTTAGCTATAGACATTCTGATAACAATTGGTATGGGTGTGATCTGGACCTCAGAATTTTTAAAAAGCCTCCAAGATGATTTTAATACATAGAAAATATGATAACCACTGCCTTAAATAATTGGTTTTCACTTTCATTTTTACTTTGTTCTAATTTATTTTCTGGGAGGGAGAGTGTTTTTATACCTATCAATGCCTTTTGACTGGCCCCCTCATTATACTGTCATTTTGTCTAAATGTTTTAAATGTATAAGATGACCCCGTCTATATTGTTTAATGTACTTTTAAAAACAACCATTTATTTACTCTGCATATTGTTGAAATGTCATGCCCATTATTGTTTCTATTGTTGTAATCTTCACCTGTTACATATGTTCATTATTATGAGTCTGTTGCAATTTTGTTGAATATAAAGTTCTTGGAAATAGCATGTAGTATAATTTTGCAATCAAATTTAAGAGTGCTTGTATTTTTTTGAATGGAAATATGCTTTCTTTTCTCTTGGGTAAATAACTAGGAGTGGACTGCTTGGATGATAGGGTAATATTTAACCTTTTTTAAAACCATCAAATTGTTTTACAAATGATTGTACCATTTTATATTTCCACCAGTGATATCTGAGTTTCTCCGTATCCTCATCAGCACTTGATATGGTCAGGGTTTTTAATTTTAGCCATTCTACTAGGTATATAGTGCTATTATATCTCATTAATGTCCATTATCATGCAAATAGATCAATAAATTATGTTATATCCTTACAATGGAATTCTGTTCTGGAATAAAAACAAATAAACTATTGATTCAATAACATGAATAATTCTCAAAATAATTATGTTGGGTGAAAGAAGACTGACAAAAAAAAGACTATATATATTCCCTTTACAGAAAATTCTACAAAGTACCAACGAATTTATAGCGACAGAAAGCAAATTAGGTGTTAACCGAGAGTAGGAGAGGGCAGGGAACTAAAGAGGGAGAGATTGCAAAGGGACATCAGGAACCCTTGGGGAGTTATAGATTATTTGTCAGTTATGCTTCAGTAAAGCTGTTTAAAGAAAAAAAAAAAGACTATTTTTATTGAGTTGACCTTCTTGCTGGGATTTGAAAATAATTTATCCTGGTTTACTCTCCTAATTTGCGGTTTTATTTAAAAATGTAATTCGACTTTCTGTTTACTCATTTTCAGTGAAATGAATTAAAAGTGTGTATTGGAGTATGTTGCTTCAAATTGATGGAACGAGGGAGTGAAGAACCAAATAAACATGAAATCATCCTAAACTATTCTGAAATGTTAGAAAGATAATAAAGCTGCTGGTAATGCTAATGCAGCAGTGATAAAGAAACGTGGGTGTGGTACTTCAGTTAAAGGCTGTGAACGAATGAAAAAATAAAAAGTACAAATTTCAAGTCTGTAGAACAAAATACATTTTATCCGATGGAAATCTTACAAGAAAAACATTGCTCAAAAATTAAATTCTGTAAATTGGAAACATGAAATAAAATGATGAAAATAAGTACCAGTGATATATAATAGCAATTCCAATAATATAAATAATTTAAATGTATTCATTACAAGGTAAGGAAAATTAGATTTTACATAATCAAAGTTCTCAAATGCAGTGGCTGCATTTAAAACACTTAAACAAGGATGCAGAAAGGGTTTTAAAAGACAGAAAAATACTAAGCAAATACAAGCCAAAATAAAGCTGAAATGACAACCTTATTGCCTTAAATATATAAGTTAAAAAACCCATATTAACAAAAGAGAGCATTATATAAAGAACAGATCACATTTTGGCAAAGAAAAAGCCAACAGACAACAGAAAACAGTAGAATAAGAATGAGTGCATTTGCAGCATAATGAGAAGATACAATAAAAACAAGATTATAAGTAGCCTCCAATGCATCTTTGAGAGATGGGTCATAAACTCATTTAAACCTGAGACCTCAGCCCTGAGAGAGCATTTCTTCTATGTCAAAGTAATAGGTGTTTATAGATACACATCAAACATATACTTTGGATAAATTTTTTTTTGAAAAACTATCATTTCTCATAAGTAGTAACATTTTGGAAATGCCTATGTAATAAATATTTTAATATTTTGATTTCTACTTTGTATGTGTCTAGGATATCCTTTTTTATTCTCAATGGTGATTAATCTGTGGTAGGAAAAGTATGGTTGTTAGATCTGAGTTTGAATCCTCTATTTAATGCATAATAATAAAGTTAGTTTGTTCAATCTAATTTAGCTTCACATTCCAAGTTGCCTTATTTGTAAAATAGACATAATCAAATTTATTTTATTGTAAAGATTGTATGCTAATTAATTAGTGCCAGTTTTGGTACATATTAGGGATTTAATAAAATGTGTTACTCCAAGGCTATAATTTGAGGAAACTAATTGAAAGGAGTTTTAAAATTTAGATAAATTAATTGCTAACATTAATGGGATACTACGGCAACTGAATGTCCAGTTTCTTATAGCATGCTAGTATATAGCTTTTAACAAGTGTACAGTATAGTGGAAAATCCTGTGTAGATTTAGTGGTTATAGAAAAATTAGAATTTTTATTTTTTTAGAATTTGAAATTAATTAAATTCATGTTTTATAATAAAGTATTAGCTTGATGGGGTGTTTCATGTACTATTTATGAAAAACATCTTGGTGGAAGAGAAATTTGGATTGCATTTTGGTTATGGAATTATTTAGTATTTTATATCTATAAACATTTATTTTGGAAGTGTACAACAGCCTGCTGCTAAGGCAATACTGCAAGTAGAGTGTATTTTATGAACTCATACTGATTAATTTTTCTTTATATTTAATGCTATATAGTTTTGCCAAGGTTACAATCATTTTTTTTCTAGTGAGAATCTAATATTTTTGCTAAAACTTATTTATTAATAAATAATATTTTCCATTGATTCTTAAATTCTGTTTCATATTTATATTTCTTTGTGAGCAGAAGCACAAGTAGTGAATTTTGTCTTTATACAATATGATTTAAAATTTTTATCCATTAGAATTGAAGAAATACATCAAAGTTAATTTTCATAATTGCTCAGTTTCTATTTTTTTTCTGTTTTCTTCCATGCATTTCTGGGAAAAGCCTTGTGGATATGGACAGAGATGAGGAAAAGTAAATACGATCGCCTCCTTTTTTTTTTTTTCTCTTTTGTTTGAACCCTTTGTAGACTACCCACTGAATGTATAAAAGCTTTTCTCTCTACTATAATGCCTTGTATTTCTGGTCAGTTTTTCTTAAGAAAAAATTCCAGTTTTTATATTTGCATAGAATTTCTAGACTACACTGTACTAAAAAAATAGTAAGTATAGGCTATTGTGTCTGACTTTGAATAGTAAGAATGAAATTATGATGAGGATAGCAGAAGTTCAGCTCAGAGGGAGATCATTGTTTTGCAGACCACTTTGCATTTCTTAGTATTCACATTGCATTTTTTCACCATCATATAAAATGAAAATAAAAAGTGACTTTTAAAGAAAGGATGTAGTCTAACAGTAAATCTTGCTGATACACTAAAATACTGGATTAATACCTTAACACAAAGTCAAATCTTTTAACACATGAAGGTAAATTGGGAATGCATTTTCTCAGCACACCTAATGTACAAAATTTGAGTGTATAGGTGAGTTTATATTCAAGAGTGAAGACCAAATAATAATTGCAAAAAAAAGTCTTATTCCACAAAGACATATATCTTGACCTAAATTAGCAATAGTTCTCTATTGGTTTAATTAAACAATCACTTGCTATTTTGCATACACCTGTTTAACCAAAGTTTAATTCTACTCAGATCATAGAAAATGAGATAATCCTCAAACATGAAAACATACATGGAACAAATTATTAATACAACCCTGATTAAAAAATAACTAACTCAAATTATAGGAATATTTTCAATGCTCTTGTTACATTTGTCATTAGTCCATCCACACTGGGAGTTCTGGTTTAATTACAATTTAAAATTATAGTTAAAATTTAACTGTTTCTGGGTGTAAAATTGGAAGTGGAGAGTGAATAAAATAAACTTATTAAATAAGTGTATTACATGCACTTTATCTTCATTTTAAAACTTATAAACAAAATTCAAGATTTTTTATGATTTTATTTGATTTTTCTGGGAACATCATGATTTTTCTTTACATCATGCTATAATATGAAAATTAAATCCTGCAATATATGTTCCTCTAGTCAGCATATGATTTATGGAGAGCCAGACAGTAAACCTAGGAAACCAGCACCTAAATTAGGCTTTAAACAGTTAAGTAAGGGAAACTGTTTTCAACTGTAAAAGCAGCTTAGTATTCTCTGGAACTAGCCAACAAGGCACTGGCAGCTGAAGGCTGACATAATCATGCCATCAACTCAGCTCCTCATCAGTTCAACCACCTCCCAACACACTCAAGACACCAGTTTTACATCTGCACTCAAGTTTTCAACTCTATTAATTTGAAACCTGAAGCTTCTAGACATGCAAACTAGGGTTTCACAGTGGGAGAACTTCCAAATTTTGGTTCAAGTTAATTGGAATATGAAGTTGGGAGATAATTCTGCAATATTCAAAACTGGTTAGGAGCTCTATAAATTCAAGTTCAATCTGGAGAAGGCAGAAGAAGACCAGATTTGACTATTCACCCTTTTTCTAGGTAATCAGAATTCTTAAATTCTCACTCATCACTTTCCTCATAATCCAATTTTGATTAAAGATATTTAATGAAGTATCTCCTGAGAATTGTAGCCCTCATTAATGTTAGGGGCAGGTGCAGGCTGGCAGTGCTAACCACAGGAAAAGAGAAAGGGGGCAAAAGTAAGGAGGCCAATGAGCATTTAGAACCAAACCTGCAACAGCAGGAACTTGAGATTAGGGGCTTTCCTGGGCCAGGAGTATGCACAGAAACCAGGAGCTTATGTGCAAAGATAACCTTTTCCCAATTAACATACATTAACTTAGTAAAAATCACACCCACCAGCGCCATGACAGGTTACAAATGGCATGGCAACCCCTGAAATTTACCCTATAAGGATAAAATTGGGGGGCACTCTTAGCCCTAAGAACTCTCCACCCTTTTCCCAGAGAAATAATAAATATTTCTCCCACCATTTAGCATATCATAAAGTGTAGACATAAAAGTAGAAGTGTGGTAACACCCCAGCTTCTTCTCCACTCATGGAGATAGACCAATTCCCCCTCAGGAAATGTACTTTTGCTTTCTATTCTATGCTGAAAAGCCTGCAGTAAAAGCTGCTGTGTGGAAATGCTACGCGTCTGTCATCACTTCTTCACACTGGCCCTGCTTGCGAATTTTCCAAGCTAGGAGCCAAAGAACCAGGGAAACACCCTCAAAAAAGCAACCCTGACAATTGGTACACTAAAAAGCCTCATAAAATATTTTTTAAAAGTCATTACATACATGTAAAATATAAAAGTACTTTTCTTAGTCATATATATGTCTCAGTTTGAGAATAGTATCCCCATAATATTTTAGGTACTTAAGTTTAATTGAATCATGAGGAAACATGAAAATTACTTTAAGTTGTTTATATATGATGAAGATCACACGTGATATGGCACAAACTTTGCTGAAATGGTAAAATATACATAATCAGATAGTGTATAATTTTTAATACCTTTTTAATACCTTGCTATATTTTCCATGATTTACTCACTACAGCAGAAAAATAGACCTTTCTTCTACAAACTGTAGCCACACATGTGTCTTGGATGAAGTTGGTTATTTCCTATCGACATGGTGTTGCAGGCATACAAATAACCTTGGAATGTTGACTTCTGAAAATAAAATGTTTGAGTGCCTTTCTAGCAATTTTAATATAACAAAGATTTCTTTAGATTGAAATAGACTGAGGAAATATGATTACATTTAAATAGCAAAAAATTCCAATAAATCCGTTTATTTCTGTGACTCTTACCCATTCCCTCACCCACCACACCAAGTGTTACTATAAACTTACACAGTTTGGACATAGTGTTTGCAGGTAAAGGGAAAAACGATAAATAATGACACCAATAGCATCTCTTTTTCAACTCCTGAATATTGCTTTGTCTCTTTCCTTCTCTGAAATCTCTTTGAAATGTATGAGTATATATTCCAGCTAGTTGTATAATATCATATTCATGTAAATGAAATTCAAAATAAGATTGCCTAAAGGAGCACTTGCACTTCCTTTGACCATGTAACCTGATGACATTTTTTGCCAAGGGATTTTTTTCCAAATGACAAGTGATTATCAAAGTAATAGGTAACAGGAAAATAAATAACATTTTAGGAAGTAACTGAATGTTTGAAAATGAAGAGATAAAAATATAACTGCTGTAAAATGCCAATTGGGCAAAGGCAGGGCATGACCCAAATAAGATATACTTTCTGAAGTTTGAATGTTGTCAGAAACTTGATTGAAGTTCAGGTTTGCCAAATGAATTTTTAATATCCTAAAGTTCTTTTCTGATGTCATCTTTATTGTTCACTATTTTAAGAAGCATATGCATGTAAACTGACATTTGAAGCTGGGATAAGGTATTCAAAAAATGCTTTTTGTATTTTTGTATTCTATTACTTCTCACCATTATGAATATAAATTAGTAAAATTAGCAGTCAAATGACAAAACCAAAATAAAATCGAAATTTATAGGTATAATATTTTTGCCCTAAGTACCTAATCCCCCATGCCTCAAAGGGAGAAGAATAGAAGAGAAGAGAGTAAGTGTATCTTTATTTAGTTTTTATTAGTTGTCCTTTGTTAAAGAAATTACATTCTTGGATAAAGTATCCCCAAGTATGATTAGATTTTAAATTATTTCACAGAGACAACATACTCAAGAATTTCAAATATGCCCAAAAGACCTATATTGAACTATAATGACCTCTGTACCTGTTACCTTGTAAACTCTTCAATTATATTAATATATTTATTTATCTGTTTTACAAACTTCAGAGGTTTTACAAATAAAATTCAAGTACAATCCTAGCTGTGCGCCACCCTAAGCTATTTGGGTTATGCACATCTGTTAGATTATTTTTGGTACATCTTGGTAACCACCATTGTCAGTCTAATTTTGCCATGCTTAGAGACTTTTATTAGCAAGCAAGGCACTAAATAGTCATACACTTCAGCTCTCTGTACATTTCATTGCTCTAAAAAATCCTGCATGGAAGGTTCATCTAGAAGAAATGCAATGGAATTTCAGAAGCAGGTTTAGCTGAATGTCATTTAGATTCGGTGCATTAAGAATCTTCTGAACCAGCAATGGGAAAATGAACGAATCAAGTGCAACACTTTGAAGAATTTAAGTTGTATGAGTTTCTAGATTCTTACAACTAAAGAATAACAAGTGATTTTAAAATACTTGAGTCAATATACTTATCTTGACTAATTCTATCAATGAAAGTTGTTTTTTAATATCTGATTTGCTGATTACCTAGCCACTAACTTTACAAGTAAAAATTTATGCCTTAATGAGTTTAAAACAACCAAAAAAATAAACTTCATAGCAAGGAAAAGGAAGTAGGTCTAGGACAACAAAAATCGTTTTATTGTTTTATTGACCAAAAATGTATAAAAACCTAACTTCCCCCAAAACACATACATTTCTGCGAATATATGAATATAAATGTATTAATATATTTATCCAGTATAATACATTTATCTAATTTGAACTGATTACATCCTTATAAAATAAATTTAGGGCATTTTAAATAAGATTCTAGTTAAAGTCAGCACAAATTAAAGTTTATTTGGTAAAAACCCATATAATTGTGTGTGTGTATACATGTATGTACACATATATACACATATATTTGAAAGTTTAATGATTTATCAGATGAATGAACTTTCCAAATAATCTCTATGGACTAAAACTAAAAAGTAAAATCATCTTGGTCCTATGGAGTGCATCCACAGCAATGGAAAGAATGAAAGTTCAAAAGTTTGAAGGAAGGGCCACATTGCCTCCTCTCCCTCTCGACCTGAATTTCTGGCTTCATGCAGGATTTTCTATGACCATCTGCATGAAGAAGAAAAAAAGAGGGCCTAGTTTATGGTACACTGCAACCACATGAAAGTTTGTAGTTTAGTGCTATTTCTATATTTAGGGATGATCCTGAGCAATAATGGTGCCATACTTGTGCCTGCTGTGTTCTGTGTTGCAAGTAGGCTGACCCAGCAGGTTATATTACAGACACCCATGTGGCTGTAATCAATAGGGAGTGCTTACAGAAGATTTGGGATGAGAGAGGTAGAGGCTTCCTGCTGTTACTAATGGTGACTTCTGTCTCTTGTACAAGCAATTCCCTGCATTCAGTCTTCATCCTAACTGTCGCAACACTGCAATTTCTGGGGTCTCGGGCCATATCTCTAGGCATCTTTCAGACAACTACAAAGGAAGTTTTAACATAATATTTTCATTCTGATGTTACATGAAATACATTAGAATTTTGAGGCTGAAAATAAAATCTATTCAGAGATACAACAGTGCAGAACTGGCATGTGATTTCAGAACAAGTATTTGTACTTATATTTGTAAACTTTTGGGTGACAAATGGACTAGGTTTTCCCTAGATAACCAAGAAAGAACAAAAGCAGAAAATACATAAATGTTGTATTCATATCATGTGAAAGCTAAATGATATAATGGCAAATTAATTCTCCAATAAGGAGAAAATAAAAGAAAAACAACAACAAAATAAACAACTACAAAACCACCCAGTTGCCTTCTTTAAGGCAAAAGTTAACAGTGGAAATCACAATTTTAATTCTCAAAAATTGTGCTTTCTTTAAATATTTTAAGAACTTTTAATATTTCTATTGCGATTTTCAACAAGACTACAGGAGCAAAGTGTCTATGGGAGCAGAGTATTAAAAATGAATGAAACTGTTTTATACTAAGTACTACAGTGTACGCTTTCTTTAATATTTTGACTATTTTTTCACAAAAACAACAAAGCCATGTTCTACCTGCAATGATTTTATTATGTTATTTCCTTTCTCTTATCTAGTGTTTACACAACCAAATAAGCAAATTGGAGGTAGAGCTGCTCATATTAAAAATATAAAGTACGTTGATTCTTATAGGGCTTATATACCAGATTTGGAGTTTAACTACAAAAGAAACATGTTTTAGACAATAATTATTAAACATTAAACCACATATCCACCATCTATGACAAAAACTGGAAGACTAGCATGGTGCAGAAGCCCCGTGCATGTCCCTCTTGATTCCACACTTCCTCAGTTCCTGCTATAGCTTGGTTTGTTTGACCCTTCCAAACTGCATGTTGAAATTGATTTCCAGTGTTGGAGGTGGAACCTAACAGGAGGTGTTTGGGTCCTGGAGGTGGATGCCTCATGAATGGCGAGTTCTCACTCTATTAGTTCCACAAGAGCTGAGTGTTAAAAAGAGCTGGCACTTTCCAACTTCTCTCTCTCACCTTGTGGCCTCTGTCCACAGTGGCTCCCCTTCACATTCTACCATGAGTGGAAGCATCTGGAAGCCCTTTCCAGAAGGAGATGCTGCACCAGGATTTTTGTACAGCCAGCAGAACTGTGAGTCAAATAAACCATTTTTCTTTATAAATTACCCAGCCTCTTTCTTTGTTTTTTTTTGTTGTTGTTGTTGCTGTTGCTATTGGTATGTTTTATTAGATTAAGGAAGTTTCCTTCTATTCCCAGTTTGCTTAGGAGTTTTATTTGGTTTTCTTTCATGAATCAATATTGACTTTATAAAATATCTTTTTTACATTTACTAGATGACAGTGTAATGCATTTATTTTGTTAATGTATTAAACTACTTTGATTGATTATCAAATGTTAAACAAATTTGCATTTATGGAATGTGTCCCAGTCATAATGGATTATTCTTTTTAGACAGATTTGTCTTTAACTTGTTAATATTTTATTTAGGATTTTTGCATTAGGTTCATGAGAGTTATTGCTCAGTAATTTTCCCAGTAATGTTTTTGTCAGGGGTTTTACATCAGGCTTCATCTAGCCTTGTAAAGCTTGTTGAGAGTGTTTCCTCTTTTCTCTCCACTAGAAGTTGTATAAAGTTGGTATTCTTTTCTCCTCAAATTTTTGGAAGAATTTATCAAAGAGACTGTCTGTGGTTGGATTTTTTTTGTTTGTTTGCTTGTCCTTTTTTATGAGAAGTTTTACAAAAATGTATTTCTTTTTTTCCCAGCCTCATTAAATTAATTTTTTAAATAGATACAGACAATGCAAATTTTCTATTGCTCTTCTGTCAGCTTTAGAAAGCTGTGTTTTATGGAGAATTTTGCTTTATGTATAAATTTTCAAATTTGTTAGCATATATTATCTTATCTATTGAATGTCAACAAATTCTCTTCTGATGTTCTCTTTTTCTTCTTGTTCAGCAAGTTTTCTTTTTGTCTTTTTCTTCTTTGATTCTTCTAGAGGTTTATCCATTTTATCAATGTTAACACAGTTTTATCTTTGTGGAATTTTTTCTATTGCACATGTGTTTTATATTTTAATGACTTCTATTCTTACCTATATTTTCACCTTTCACCTACTTTATTTGTTTTTGATTGACTGTCCTTTTTTAGCTTTTTGAGATTGATCAAAGCTTTGGTCATTCTTTATCAACATTTCTTGCCTAATATATACATTTGGAGCAATAAGCACTGCTTTAGCTATCATCCAAGATTAAAGATTTGGAGGATTTATGTAATCATTGAACTGAAATTATTATTGAAATTTGATTGCACTTCTTTTTTACCCCCTGGATATTTTAAAGTGTGCTGCTTAATTTGCAAATATTTGAGAATTTTCTATTTATCTCTCTGGTATTTATTTCTATACTAACTGCACTATCATAAGGGAATATAATAATCCTTTATGTTTGTTGTTTTGAAATCAGTTGTGACTTGTTTTATGTCCAGGTATCTGGTCTGTTTAGCTGAACACTCCTTATGCACTTGAATGCATTTTTTGCAGCTGTTGGGTGTAATGTTTTACATATGTCAATTAGACTAAATTGATTACGTATGTTGTTCAAGTCTTCTGTATTACAAGTGATTTTTTTTTTGCTTGCTTCTTTTACATTGGGTAATGTAAAAACACCCAATTATAATTGGGATTTTTCCCCTTTTTAGTTCTATTAACTTTTGCTTTTTATATTTTGAAAATACTGCTATCTGATACTACTAATTTAAGATTGTTCTATATTCTTATTAAAATGAACTTTTCTATAACATGAAGGAGTAGAAAAGAAGCGTATATTTTGGGGGAGTGCTTGTTATATTATGGGGCTCCATGAAGATAATTGAAAGAAGCGTGGCTTTTAGGAGTGAAATGGGAGTTGTTGCAGGGTTCTGACCAGAGAGTAACAAGAAGTGATGGCTATTGCAAATAAAGAATCTTGTTTCTGTGTGGAAATTAAACTGTAACACAGAAAGAAGAGAATCAAGGTAGACCTTTAAGAATATAATGCTTTAATCTAAGTGAGAGAAGAGGATGGCTCAACTAAGTGGGCGAAGTGATTGAATTCTGTATATATTTTTAAAGTAGAAACAAGAAGATATCTACATGAATATGGGGGGGGTGGCTAGTGAGACAAAGAAATGAATCAAGACAGCTTCCAATATTTTTGGTGTCAGAAATTAAAAGAATGGTGTTTTCATCAGCTGTGATGAGGAAGGATTCAAATGCATTGCCACAATGCTGCCTAGCTGATTATCTGAAGATGACATTGGACTTGTAAAATATAACTTGAAAAGTTATTTATTCATAAGGGACATTCAATATTCTTTACATTTGAAGTGACAAATATGGCTTTTTAACAAAGACCCCATAGTATAGTTTGAATACTTTACAGATTTGAACTTTCATTTTTTTTTTTTTTTTTGGTAAACTAAATAAAGTAGTTTTAAGAATTCAAAAGGTAAGTGGATTGGTTTGCATATATTTTGGTTTTTCAAAGATTGGTTTTCAGTAATTCATTTGTGTAAGTGTAAATGACAGAATAACAAAAATGCTTAGACTTAGTTCCACTTATGTCTTTTATAAGCTTTATTCTGTCTTTATCAATTCAAATAATCATAGATTTTATTTCTCTCAAGCTATCACACTTGGTTAGTTTAAATTTAACCTCGTATATTTAGCATAATGCCATATGACTACAAATGACACCTTCCTCTAATTTGTGGAAGACACATTTGATTTCCTACTGTGTTTTAACAGTAGCTTCTCTCATATTTTTTAAAATTCCTGCAATATTATATAATGGATTCTAATTCTGAAACACTTCCTTGGGCTAAATTGCTTCATTTCCATCATGGCAAAACCCTCCTGTGGGTCACCAACTAATTATCTATTCCTTTGTGTCCAGCCCCAAAGAAGCTTTGGAGCCTTTAAAAATTATTAATATAATTTTCAAAGGCATATCCATAATGAAAGGCATTTTAACACTGATAACAGGAAGAGAAGTTCTATAATGAGAAAACCATCCTATGTAATGATAGTATCAAAATTTTACTCCCTGCAGTTTTTTCTTTGTCTATTTAGTATCCTCTCAAGAGGAGGAAGAAGAAAAAAAGATAAATTAGAAAGTACAAATAAAAGTAAAAATTGTTACAAATGAAAGAGGTGTGTAATCATTTAAATTCTACTGTGTCTGCTTTACTGCTCAGCTCCAGTAAAACTATCTTTATTGAAAAATGGAAAATTTCTATCACCTAAACATATTTATTAGAGTGAATTATACTTTTTTGTGCTATCGCATGCTGACCTAAACTCTTCATTGGTGAAATGCAAGTGAAAATATATATGTTATTCCCTGAAATTTTACCAGCCGTGGTGCAATTATTCTGTTTTTTTTTTTTTTAGTTGGTGTTTAGAAATCAATCACTGAATCCTTTTCATTCCCCAGACCTATGTTAGTCTATTAGTGTTCTCAGTGCATTTTAGTCCCTCTTCATGGATTCTGTGTATATCAAGTAAACACCATGAACAAATGAGTAATTTTGCAGTAGTATCACTCTTCTAGGGACCACCTGCTGATAGTATATTTTTGTCACTTTGTCCATGCCAGGAATGACCATATGGATAGCTTTGCCAAGAAGCCACAAGCCTCCCCCCTTCACCTACTTAGGGGTTTCTACCACATGTTCCATTGCCATCTAGCCCCCTGAATTTTTTCTTACAGGTTTCTAATATCTCCTCTTCTCCCCAAGATTGTGGAAAATGTGTAGGAGAAAAACCAAGACTATAAAAAATGGCTACTCTCCCTTCCATGATTTCCTTGCTTTATAGGTCAAGAAGGGCCTAGCGTCAGAAATTGTGCATCTTTTAAATCATATAACCCTTCTTCCCTAGGCAGAAACATTTATGGCCTAGCCATCATAAATTGAGAAGATTTAGTCCAAGTATGATAGAAACTCTGAATCCCCTGGACTTGGCTTTTATATGATAGAAGTTTTATAAGATATCTTCTGTTAGTGAGACTGGCTTTAAATCCTGCTGTATTGGGCAACAATCCTGTTTGGAATGTCAAAAACTTAATGCCAAATACTTTTATCTCTATTATTTTTGCTATAAAAATCCTAATCCTACCTTCCATATAACTTTGTGGCAGCTGGCTTACTCAGGCTGGCTGGAGAATGTCATGCAAAATAAAGTATAAAAGAAAAGAACCTGAATAAAAAAAAATAGTATCCCATTGATATGCTCATTATTTCAGAACATTTCCTTCATTCAGACATATTGGTTCTTTAGAGATAATATATTATATTTTGGCTTAGTCAAGGCAAATTTATTAACAGAAACCAATATTTTGAGTTATCTTGCTCATAGACAGCTAAAATAGCGACTCCCCTTACTGTGCTGTTGGAAGATGTCAATGACGTCCTCAATCCACTCAATCTTCATTCCTCAATGGGAAGGGGCTCTGCAGACAGACTGGGCCTTGGGCCCAGAGGTCTTGGTTTTATTTTCTCCTGTGGCCTGGAAGTTGATGTGTAAGGTAGAGATGTCCAGACCCTTGTACCTCTAGGCCACTTTCTGAGTAACCAACGTCGTAGACTATGGTGAGAATTCCTCTTGGTCAGCTTTTCCCTTCATCCTACTAGTCATATAGAACATGATTTCTTTGCCAGAGAGATCAGTGACATGTACAGAAATGTCACTGAAGGATGCAAAAATGTGGCAGACACCAAATGTATTCTCTTCTTCAGTCACCTGAGATACAAGGCTGATGAACAATTCTTTTCCTTCCCCTTCTTAGGTGCCATTTCTGTGGTTATCTCTAGACTCTGCCACCAGAGAGGATGTATAAAATGAAATTAGGGCCATGATAATTTTCTTTCTAAATTCTGTAACAATGGAATAACAGTATATTTGTAGAAGACTAATAAATGTATGTAGAGGCCTTTGATATATCAAACCATGTCAAAATTTTGAGATTTATCCAACCTTCTTTCTTATCCTTAAAAAGAAAATATTCTGAAATTTAAAAAAAAGAAAATAAATAAATAAATAAATAATAGGAAAGGGAAAGAAAAGAATAAATCATGGACAGCAGGAAAAGCCTAGGCAATATAAGAACGCATTACAGTTAAAATGGAAATTTCAAGGTTATTGAAATCAAAAATATTTTAATCTTTAGATAAATTTCCATGTGCAGACAACAGAGGTAGAAGCATTTGGCATAGACTTCTGATATTAACTCAGTCAGGATGATTATAGACTACTACTGGAAATGCTCAATATGATGTGAAATATTTTGGTAGAATAAATTAGTCATATATCAAGAAATTTGCCTATGAAATCTATAAATATTTTTCAGGTATAAGAAAATGATTCTTAAGTATATTCAGAACCTGATATATATATATATATATATATATATATACATATATATATATAGTGTGTGTGTGTGTGTGTACGTATGTGTATATATATTTCTTTTAATTTTTCTCCACCATTTATTATCCTTGTCAGCACAATGATAGAGAAATTATTTATAAATAACAAATAAATGGAAGCTGAGATATTATAGATTTATTATTTTCCTCTCTCTTCTCTCCACTTATGTTTCTCATTTGCACATGCACACAAACAGCTTTACATTCTGGGAGCTATATTTAAATGCACTTTTAAGAGCAACTTGAATAATGAATTTGTGTATATGTTTAAATTTTCTTAAAAACGTCATTATTTTCCTCCAGTTTATTTTATTTCTTAAATTATATAGATAAAAATATTTAAGAAAATTGTATCATTTATAGGCCATAGTACTAAGATAAATACAACAACAAATTCAATCATAAAGTTTGAAAAAATTAAATATTTGTTAAATATATATTTAGTTATGTTGAAACCATTTTAGTTTTCAACAATGGATACTTGAATATCAATTAAAAGGCAAAATAATGAATCCTGTAAATAAAAAGGGACAAATAATCTTCAGAGAGAGCATAGAACATAAGAAAAAGGAGTGATGCATATTTGTAAGTTAAGAGTCTTTTTCTCTACAGGGCTCAAAAACTAGTTAATTTTGAATGATAGATTGAAATATTAAGAAAATCAATGTTAATTTGCTCATTTTGAAAGGAAAAATGTTTAGGATGAGAAATATAAACTCAAATATTTTACAATTTTTGCATTGTAAACATATATTTTTTTTAAAATACAAATATACTCATAGAAATATACATACAAATTCTCATGCTTCTGCTTATCTCAAGGCTTTATAAGTTTAGAGACTATGCACTGATTTGATAGAGTAAGCAGTAGAAAAAGTTGATGTCAAGAACACAAATGATATAGATAAATAATAAATCCTATTTACTGTTCTGAAACAAAGAAAGTAACCTAGGTCAATATATTAAAACAAAATTGAAAATATGTCTGTTGTAATAAAGAGAAAGATAATTCAAAGGTGAATGACAGTAGTTCGAAAGGGATATGAATAAAATATAGATAAAACTCAGTTCAGAAGATATTTGTTGTATTCACAATAGTATCTTGACAATGTAAAAGTAACCAAATTCTGTAAAAGAATTTTAAAGAGATTTATTCTGAACCAAATTTGAGGACCATGACCTGCAGCCATGCCCAAGAAGCCTTGACCAAGTGGACTCGCTGTGGTTGGGTTACAGTTTGGCTGGGGAGACAGGGGTTACAGGTAAAGTCTTAAATCAATACATGGAAGGGATACATTGGTTTGGCCCAAAAAGGTGGGACATCTGGGGGGGGCGGTGCTTACAGGTTATAGGTGGGTTTAAAGATTCTTTGACTTGTAATTCGTTAAAGACATGAAGCTTTGTCTAAAAGCTTGGAATGTTTTAAGATAAGGAGCTGTTAATCAGAGACAAGCCACTGACATATATTTGTTGTGTAAATTGAGGACCTGCAGGTTCATCTTGCATAACCTTAGGCCTGTTAATGGATTACAAGGATGTCTCCCAGAAGGGAGAGGGACAGGATGAGACATGTCTGACCTCCCTCCTCATGATAGGCAATTTAGTTTTATGACATCCCCTTGGCCAAAGTGGGGTCCATTCAGTCAGCCGGTGTGGGGGAGCCTTAAGATTTTATTCACAGTATTATAGACTAAAACAGAAATAAAATTATTTTAAAATGATGATTTGGAGTTGAAATATCATGATTATTTTAAAAATAAAAGTAAATTGTGAAAGAAATATCTAACATAGAGAATAAAAAAAAGATTTATAACGCTTGAAAAAGGAAATTGTGAGTAAAAGTAGTTTACATATCTGATTAGGATTTACAATTTTGTAGAACTATGAGATTTACTTATATAATTATAGTTAAATGAGGGGGGCAGTAGTGGAATGAGATATGACTGCTTTCAGGAGTATTGAAATAAAAGGAATGATATAGCTAAATTAGAATGTCTCGGTGGAATAGTTACCTACTAAAAATTTTGAAATTACTACTACTATTAGTCATGTACTTCAAAAAATTCACCAAAATGTATCACATAATGAATAGTGAAAGGAAAAATAGAAAAGAAAAATAAAATATAACAAAAAGCAAAAAAATAAAGAATACTGGAAAAATGGCCTACATTTCCTACTATTGAAACATGATGATTCAAGTGACTCATAAATGGTGACTGTCACAGAAACTGAAGAATGGAATTCTACAAAGAGCAGACACAGAGAGTGTTGGGGAATAGTTCATGTGTCCTGCGTGTTACATGACTGCTTGTGAGCAATAAATTGGGTTCAACATCAAAATTGGTCAGGAGGTAAACAGGTGAATTGAAATTATTTGAATAAGCACTTGAGATTTGGATACTTTGGAAGAGGTCCTTTAAAGAAGGAAGCATTCACCATTTAATTTTCCTCCTTGACATTTCACAAAGTCTTCCCTCTCACTAGAGTCCTTTTTCTAGCTTATTTAACTATATTCAGGTGCCAATTTAAATGTGATACCTAACCATCATATAGAAAATGTCTGTTGTTTACTCTTCCACCAGTTTGTAAATTCTTGAGCAAACAACTTTGTATACCCAACACTTAGCACAATAACTAAAAATATTATGAGTAGTGTTCAATAATTATTTATTTGATAAATCCAAAGTTTTTTTAAAGTTTTACTCTTTTAAACTGAATTGTTTTAATCAATTTTATAACAACATAAATTAAAGATCTTTGTTATTTATCTTTGAATCTCTAACACATAGTACATAGTAGTTTCTCAATAAATATTTGTTTTTATATTTGTATGTATGTATTCACATTGGTATGAATGCATGAGCACATAATTAAATTATTTTATATTTAAAAATAAAGCATAGGAAAGTTATTTAGGACAGGAAGACACATGACACAAGACACAGTGCCATTCAAAGGGGACCAGCTCCATCAAGATTACCTAGGGCTTGTTAGAAGTGTAAATTTTCAGGCCCAGCCCAAACCTACAGAAACAGAATCTCCCACGTGGGGTCTAGGAATCTGTGTTTTAAGTTCTCTAGGTAATGAAGGACATGTTGAATCATAGGTTACTGGAACCCACACCACAAAATGCTGATCTTGTAGGGATGAGAGCTAATAATTTGCATTTCTAAGAAGTTCACAGGTGATGTTGATAGTGCTGGTTTGTGGATCATCCTTCAAGAAGCACTGCTTTAGAGTAGAGATTGGTAGACTATGGCAGGCAAAAGCTGGCTTGCATGCTGATTTTATAAATAGCTTTACCAAAACATATGCACACTTGTCCTTTTAAGTATTGTTTTAGAACTTTTGTGTTATGATACAGAGTTGAAGAGGGTGACAGAGACCATGTAGGCCACAAAGCTTAAAATATTTGCTCTCAAACCCCATTAAAAAACACAGGTTTTTGGCAATTTTGTACATTTTGAGTTGGATTTCATACATTAAAATGAATTTTCATTAAAGGAGAAAATTGGCAGATCAATTAAAGTAATTGTAATTTAATGAGAAGTTTTTATGTCATTTATCTGTTGGCTTAAATGCTTCTAAAGCAATTGTCCATAAATCTCAGAAGGTTAGCAAAAGTATATTCCATATTGCAAGCCATCAGACCTTACTCTTTAAAAGGATAAACTCTATGTTAATAACTGAACAAGCCCTCATAGTGAAGCTTCAAAAATATGTTTTTTTAAGTTTACTGAAAGAACCATTAAATTAAAATTAAATGATATAAATCCACCATAAAGTAATATAAAGTAAAACTATATTACAGTGGGACTCATTTAAATGAATAACAATGGAGTAACAGAACAGTTTAAAACATATATATTTCTGTGTTTTTAACCAGAAAAGAATAAATTCAACATGTGTCACAAAAATTTAACAAATAAGCTTTTTAATGATTCACATTCTAAATACTAAAATAAGAAATACACTCACTTGAACCATAGCAGTACATTAAAATAGTAATGTTGTTAAAGTGCCGTTTTTCTGCGAGAAAATAAAAACACATTAATTTCCTGCATTTACAAATGATACTATAGAGAGAATATTTCTTTAGTAAAAATATATTGAGTAGTTTTACCAAAGCATGTTTAAATAAATAAATGTTTCAAGAAATAACAAATGAATATTTAATTTCATTAAATATTAAAAATAAAAATATAAGTATATTAAATATTAAACACATTTCCTGGAAAGAGCTCTTGCTTATCATCAAAATTGGCTTATACTTCTAAGTCATATCATTAAAACCATAGTATAAAATAACTCAATTTTCATCTTTTCCTATATTCACAGGTATAAAAGAATAATAGTTTGGGAAATTCTGTGGTTTGAAACAACATTTTACAAATACAGTCATACTTATTTATGGAAAAGCTGTCTTTATAACCACATATAGAATTTAATTTACTAAGTGTTGCTCCAGAGATATTTTCTTTGAGTGAATGCAGTAAATAAGGGATAGGTGGAGAAGCCATACATACATACATAGGAGAGTGTATGTGTGTGCGTGTGCTTGTATTTATGACAATTTTTGTAATTATCCTGTAGCTCCTTTGTGAATTAAGTTTTTTTTAAAATTGAAACATAATTGTACATATTTATGGGGTACAATGTGATGTTTCAATACATACATTGTGTAATGATCAAATCAGGCTAATTAGCATATCCATCACCTCATATATTTACTGTTTGTGGTAAGAATATTCAAAATCCTCTTTTCTAGCTATTTTGAAATATTCAATACATTATTGTGAACTATAGTCACCCTACTGTACAATAGCATACCACAACTTATTCCTCCAATCTAACTGTAACTTTGTACCCATTGACAAACCTCTCCCCATTCTCACCCCTCTCCTATGCTCCCCAGCCTCTGGTAATCACTATTCTATTCTCTATTTCTATGAGATCAACTTTTTTAGATTCCACATATGAATGACATCATGTAGTATTTGTCTTTTCTGTCTGGCTTATTTCACCTAACATAGTGTCCTCCAGGTTAATCCATGTTGTTGCAAATGACAGGTTTTCCTTATTTTTTGTGGCTGAATAATATTCTATTGTGTATATACACTACATTTTCTTAAGGTACTCATCTGTTGAAGGATACTCAATTTCATTCCATGTCGTGGCTATCGTGAATGGTGCTGCACTGAACATGGAACTGCAGATATCTCTTTGACATACTGACTTCAATTCCTTTGGATACATACCCAGTAGTGGGATTGTTGTATTATGTGGTAGTTCTGTTCCTAATCAGCCATAAAATATGTCTTCTGTAGCAACTTAGATGAAACTGGAGGCCATTCTCCTAAGTGAAGTGACTCAGGAACAGAAAACTAAATGTAGCGTGTTCACACTTATAAGTGGGAGGCTAAACTATGGCTAGTCAAGGACACACGTATTTTATTCATTAAGGTGTCTAAAATATAAAGCTCTACTGTCCAGTACATTAGTTACTAACAGAAAGAGGCTTTTGATCTCTTGAAATACAGGTAGCTCAATTTGAGAAGTACTTTAAAAGTAAAACACAAATCAATATTTAAGGAATCAGTATGGGGGAAAATGCTATATATGAATTTAATGAATTATATTGATTGCACATTAAAATACAAATCTTTAGATATATTGAATTAAATAAAATGTTATTAAAAGTAATTTTACCAGTTTCCTTTTACTCTCTTTTTAATATACCTTCCAGAAAATTTAAAGTTACTTATGCAATTCTCATTTATAGTTCACATTCTATTCATATTTGATAGTGTTGATACAGAAAATAATACTGAACTGACATTTATAGCTGTATTTCTTTTATTAATATTTTTTTTAATAATGATGCTAATTTTCTAATATCTTGGATAATCCAGTTTGCAAAGGTGACCAAAGAGCTTCCATATTCTTAACATGACATGGCATATAACACATTCAATTTTTAAACTAAATTCATTAATATAATTGCTATAATTTTAATAAATGTCAGTTTAATTATTTAATTAATAAAATAAATTAAATGCTTATAAAATGCTTAGTTAATATTATTCTTAAATTAATTCTCTAAATGTTTTATATAGCCCAATGTCAGCATTTCGTTTTTCCTACAAGTCATTGAATTTCTAATTGCAATCTATAGACAAGTTGAGATCATTTAGTAAAATATTTATTCCTGCTCAGAATAACAAATAAAATATTTTTACAACAGGATAATTAAAATTGTATTTATTAAAATTCTGTGATGACAGTTTCTATAATAAAATACACATTTATAAATTTTATTTATAGGATAATAATATAGGTAACATACGTGAAAAGAGACAATATTTATATGAATAAACACCAACATAAATTTCAGGAAAAACTGTGGTCAGTAATCTGTAATAGTTCTCACAGATATTTAAAATTTGAAAAAGTGTGTTCTATAGCTTGATGTCATCTTAATGAAAAATTATTAGCCTTTTTATGAAAGAACATACCATCTTTGTTCCTATATATATTTATAAGATGTGAGCTAAATGTTTAACATTGCTACTACCACTAGGAAAACTTCATTTATATTTTGGAAGTGATAATCTGAAATTTACTGTTAGATTTTCACAATATTTCCTAGACCTGACTTCCATTTTCTTTATACTTACCATCTGTCCAGCTCTCCCGGTATCACAGTATATTGAACAGCTTTAGTAGCATTTTGGAGAGCAGGATGTTTGCTGATTTCAATTCAAAGAATATTTCCTTAAGATAAAGTTAGGCAGAATCTTTTTGATATTCTCATGTCTAAAATAACAAGGACCCTGACCTATAAAGTGTGGTGGATTGAGAGCCATGTCTTCCTTTCTAGGTGTGGTTATAGAATCAAACTCATTAATATTACTCATTAATAAATTGCTGAACAATTCCTTGTACTGGTCTTTATGTTAAGTGAAAAAAATACACACAAAAAACAGAACTTCTATATAAGAAGTGTAACCCAGAGAGTGCACATGTTGCCTCTGGGGAAAAAAAGAGTTGTTTGCAATTGTTGCCCTCTTTCAGGTGGGACCTATATCAGTGATAGAAACATGTTGTCATTGCTTCCACCTGTCCTCTTGGACAGCTTGTAAGACCTGCAAATTCATTCTCAGTTCAGTTATAGAAATTGAGTCTAGTCCTTGATTTTGGAGTAACAGTCTGAGAGTAGTTGGTCCAGCCTATCTTGTTAGTCCACCAGCTGAGTGGTATTCATCCACCAGTGGAATGATTAAGTGACAGCTACCAGAATGATTATGGCCATTGACAGTTGATGTTTTGTGGGTCATGCCAATGCAGGAGTAATTCTCTGATGTTTCTGATGGCCTTTTCAGTAAAGATCAGGAGAATGGAGATCAATTCTTGGTCAGCATTCTCTGGTTAGGGATGGAAGACCCAACAGTTAGTTGAACTTAAGCTACTTGCAACACTTTGGGAGAACCACACCAGGTGAAAGAGTTAGATGCAAGAAAGATAATGGCATTTTTATAAAACTAACAAAGGCCAATTATGTCTTACACTTTGGCCTGTATAGGCACCTGGAGGTAGTTTCAAAGTCACTGAATCACATGGTCATTATCATTAGGATCTATGACCGTGTCAATCCAACAAGAAAATCCAGGTGGCTAGTGCAGAATTAAATTTGAGTCCCCTAGGCCTCCCTCTTGATCCAGCTGTTATTCAGAATTGTTGTGGAAAAAAAAAAAAAGCATAACACCATGATAAAATGCCAAGTTTTCAAAATCACTCTGTATAGCCCCCAAACACTTCCGTTCTGATCATTACCCAGGAATTGGCCAAGTGGAGATGATTTCTTTTTGGAGACAGCCACATTCGGTGACCAAAATTCCCCACTATGTTATATATATATCAAGAGGAGGTGGGGAAGGTAGAATCAGAAATATTTTGGGGCCAACATTTGAGGACAATGTTATGAAATTTAATAAATGCCTGTGGATGGTATGGATGGTTCACTAAATACCTTCACTATCGGCTCAATGTTGAATGGATTTTGTGATGAAAGGCAAGCTATTGTCAGAGTACAAATAGTGCAGGAATCTAAAAGCATGACACAGGAGAGTTTCAAATATCAAAATTACATTGCTTGAGTAAGCTGATTGGACTGGACTATAACTACTCAGTCTAAAAGAGTGGCCACAGCAGTGGGGCCCCAATGATACCCCTAAAGAACAGGTAAAAGGCCAATATAGTCAACTTGCAAAAAACAGGCATGCCTCTTGCAATGCTGCCATCCTCACCATGAGACAAATGTGGCAAACTTTGGCAGGACTCACAGCCTGGCATGCAGATAACTATATATTATAAACATAGAGTGCTTTATTTTGCTTCCAGTGTATGATGGCAGATATCTTGCCATTCCAAATGGGATGATGGATCCAGGCAGCACTAGTGACCATGCAGGAAGAGGAGCCTTAATTACCAGCAAATTCCATTCAATCTCATTAGAGAATGACCATTACATGGATATCCTTATGAGTGTCCTAATAAGGGATTTCATTTATCTGCCATTCTGTAGTTTTCCAAAAGGCAGTCAACTGGGGCCATTGGCAAAGCCAAAAGACATAAAAAATAGAATTTGTCAAGGGGAGTATTGGCTGGTACTATAAGAATGGCTTCATTTTACCCACTGAGCAGGATGATCATGGCCATTTCTGCATAGCTGGTTCCAAGCAGCCACAGAAGCCCTATCTGTTTTTCAGCTTAGCCAAATCATCTGTGAATCAGGTCAAGGGATTTAAGGGAACCACCATGAATTTAGAGCCCCACTAAGCCAATGGCTTTGCTTCCATTGAAAGAATGAGGAACAAAGTTTCCCCCAAAGGGAAATATGCCACTTTTTCATGTAAAGCTGAGATGCTCCTGCAGTCAGGCCAACTGCATTCTTGAATATACAACTTCCCTTTGACAAGCATGACTTGTTGGGCCCTTCCTACCTTGTTAGTCTTTGAATCTGAGCTGACCCCTATCAGGCCAGAGAGTCACAAGAACTTCAGAGGTGAGGAGTTCAGCTTTGGAAGAGCCCCACAGTAACCTGTCTTTTGAAAGGGTGTACCTGGTACCTATGTCAGGGAAGCGATGAGTCCACTCCAAGGGACTCAACTAGGTGGAGGCTGCCACCTATTTGACAGAGGCTCAAGTTGGCAAAATCAAAAGCCTCAGAGTGTTGTAGCTCAAAAGGGGTAATGAGTTTGTGGGGCCTCAAAAGTATAGAATTTCTGTGTATGAAGCTCTTCCTTATAGGGAGAATGCCTTCACTCACAGTGTAGACATGTAAAATACCAACACAAATTACACATTCAGCACATGAAGCCACAATATAGGATAAAGAATTGGTCCAGTTGGCCTCAGACATACACTGCTTTAGCTTCTTCACTATCCTGTGAACATTACCCTAATTCAATTAGCTGAATTCAGCTGGTCTGTAGGGTAGGATGGTGAATTGGGTGCTTATATTCAAAAGAGTCATAAAAGTTTGAATCCCTCACCTCCATGCATTACCTCAAATGTATATGGACTTGAGACACCCTTGGGAACAGGAAGACCTCAGCCCAACCAAATCATTTTGCTCCTTAAATAAGCTAAGATAGGACTAGAAAGGAAGGGAAGGGTCTGAGGGCATGGAGAGGGAGAGAGCAACTGTGTGCGAGCAAGTATGATGAATTGATTTTTGTTTTCAAGCCATACAAGGGCTGATCATGGCTCAACCAAACGAACTTGCGGCGTTTCTTGTGTACCCAAATCCCTGTATCAGGTGTGAAGTCATCTTTACTGATGTCATCCATTTCAGCCTCTGCAATCTAATCCAAATTGTTTTCTGGCTGGGGCCCCAAAATTTGTGCCCTTAGACTGAATTTAGTCTTGAATCATAGTGTGGGGAGTTCGTTTAAGGAGTTCAGTTTAATCTGTAGTATGTGCTGTACCACTGCCATGATAACATCTCTTAAATATTCTCCCAGGCTTGAAATCAAGGCTGGGGAGGTTTTCCAAGATGCCAGGACTTACCACAAGAATTTACGTAGATTACTTTGGGTCACTTTTTCTACACTCTAGCGGGCTTTGTCATGTCCACAGAACAGATGATTGGGTAAGCAAAATGTGGTATATCCATACAATGAAATGTTACTCATCAGCTAAGTGAAATAAACATTTGATATATGCCCCAAACTGGATGAATCCTAAAGCATTTATGCTGGCGGGATAAGCTACAAATCCTGTCACTGCATCTAATTGCAGGCTGCAGCTGATATCCATCCTCTTCCTCCTTTACTACTCTGGATTCCCTTCACTTTTATCTAGCACCTCTGCTGGTCCAGGTGGCTGTGGAAAACACAGAGATGTATTGCACAATCCTGTCTTCAAGCATACCCACTACAAGTAAGGTAGTTGCCTGACATCTTCAAGCCTCCATAGCTTTGGTTCCACTTTGGTGTTCACACTGAAGCCACACTGTCCCCTCCTCTTTCTCAAATGATTGAGCACAACTGGTGTGCTTGAGCAGAGTGAGGGGAGAGCTCTCCACAAGGTCACAATTACTCTTTGCTCTAGAGCTCCCTAGCAGACTGCCGGAGATTTGTGGAGCTCTGCTGCTCTTTGAGGGTCCTCTTGCAAAATCTTCCTTTCTTGCCTCTTTTCTTTCACATGTCAGGTTTGCATCAGGGTTTAAAGCTTTCCTTGCTACCACTCTCGTTTATCCTTTACAGGCCTGTCCTTCACTTCCTCAAAAAAAGTCTTTGTATACTGTAGTTCTTCTTGTTTGCTTCTTAGAAAATTCAAATTAATACAGTAGCCTACCTGGCAAGATGACTCAGATACTCATTCCTGAGAGCTCTAAGTTTTTAGTTGTCATTTCCTTCTTAAAGCTGTTGCACATGTCTATTGACTGTTGAATTTGGAAAGGGGAGTAACAGGAGACTCTCAGTGGATGTATTCTTCCCAGTCATATCGTAAATCAGATGCCCTACCTCGTAGAGATGATCTGAGAAAATTACTCCTGCCAGGATGTTTATTTGTGTCCATGATTTCTCAACTCTTAGCATCATTGAGAAGCCCCAAGAGATCAGAAAACAGAAAAAAATACAAAATATAATAGGATTCTTGCTGTATCTGTAGGAATAGTATTTTCTGTGGGAACGGGACCTCTGGATATGCAAATCCTAGAATTGCAGAAATAGAAACTACAAATCACACAAATGGGTAACTGAGAATCAATGTAAATGAATTTAATTCTAATTACATATCTTGGTTCATGGTGCCATGTGTTTTAGCCAGTTAGAGACCCAATGCCATGTAATGGCCATTAAGGTGTAAACTGTATCCTTGAATGACATCCAAGCTTTAGAGGGTCTCATTTCCAAGCTGACGCTTCAGATTACTCTTCAAAAGGCTTCCCATCATTCTATCTGATTGGCAGCTTCTTGATAGAACAATACATAATAGAACAAGTGAGTTTAAAGATCCTACATACACAATTCATTTTCTGCAATGTATGTCCCTTGGTCTCCTGTGATATTTTGCACAATCGTGTGTCCATGAATTAGTCACTCTATAAACCCTTGGATAGTGGTGGTCTCTGAGGCCTTGTGGTCAAGGAAGGCAACTCATGCTCATAACATATGCTGTCCATTCAAATCTCTGCTCCTTTCAGCGTGGATGGGCTTATTATAATAAACTTCTTATCAAGGGGCTGGTTGTTCTCTTTCAGCAATTATGTTATCTTTTCTGCTCAGTGTTGGGCTCTTTTGCTTGGGTCTCCAACAGTAATACTAACTTGGATGTCACTGGTGAGTGCAAGTTCATGCTCTTGAGTTTATTTACAGATTCCATCCTTGCCACCATGGCTGCTCCATTTATGAGCCCAGTGTATCAGCATGGGAGATGGCCAATGCAAGAAACTGGCAGCTGATAACTCGCCAAGTCATTCTATCTGCTTGCTTTTTAAAAATGCTTTCCTTTAATGACTGATAGGCTTTAGTATGAAATACAAAGAACTTCATGATTCATGTGCACTTCCAAGTCTGTGTGCATGCTTCTGTAGAACTTCTTTTCCTTTAACTTCTAATACTTGGTCCCACTGCCATTGTCTAAAGTCCATCCGGCTTTTGTAATTGCCAGATTTGTGAATTAAACATGGAGATAATGGGGATTAACATCACTGCACAGCTTAAATCTGCAAGGATGGCACTGCTGCCTACCATTTCCTTTCAGATGCAGCATTTTCCCCTACTGTCTTGACAGGGCAGAGACCAATTCAACAGCCTTTATTTGACCTTCCTGACTGTGATGTCTCTTATCTAAAACAGGCCAAGGTTGGGATTCTAAAAGCTACCAATTGCCTATATTAAAATTATCACTTGAGAGATCAGGGAAATCGTCACTGAGTGGTCCATGGGTTCAGTGGATCTGCTATGAACTAGACACTAAGGCAAGATTCTATTTTTATAAGTTTCTCACTAACAAGAGGGCTATAAAAATGTTTTGCATATCTAAATACCAATGACAAATTGAATCGGTGTCTAGAAATTCTTGAAATGTCTTGGTATTTTCCTTTCTTCAGTTTATAATTATCAGAATAAATGATTATATGCTTTTTAGGAAAGAATATTAATAATCATTATCATATAAATTTGCTGTAGCTTTGCAGGTCATTTCTTCATGAGGAACTGGCTTCTCCTTCAATAAATGGATTCTGGATTTTAAAACCGGCACATGTATGAAAACCATGCAGAGGATTATGATGTTTCATTGTATAGACTGCTTTTTGAATTCTGATCATCCATACTTCATTTCTTCTGATTGGGTACATTGAGACTACTCTTAAAGGCTGCTTATTTATAATTCTTCTAGGGAGGTTATGTTCTACTGACAATTTTCATAGCTTTGTGACTGTTTGGATATGGTTTCCACTCTAATTTTTTTCTGCACATTTCAATACTTGTGTTCATCTTTCTTAGTTTTCCTGACAGCTAACTTCTGCCTTCTTGACTTTGTTATTTAAGATCCTATTACCCCCATTGTTGTCAAGAAACTAGTATCAAACATGGCCTCTGTAAGGAGCTACCATTGATCCAATGATGCTGGTGAGCCTTTCACAGTGCATGCCTTATTGCCTTGCTAAATAGACAGACCTGTGGGCCTTCTGGGGAAAATGGTCAGCTGGTAGATTTTATAGTCTTTTGTTATATCAATATGTCCCCTTTAGCCTGCTGATCTCACTGAAACTTTTCAGTTCTTCTTGCCCCACCTGACATAGAAGTTTTGGCATTTCTACTTCACTTTGTTTGGGCTAGCACTTTCCTCAACCTTCCAAAGCCATTCTACCAGGCTATCACTTCTGTATTCCAGGGTTTTTGCCAGAGTATTAAATTCTTAACCAGAAAGTGTGCTTCCATAGTGATAGACTCTTTTTATCCAACTTAATATTCAACTACTCTTGGTCTAATCTCCTTATGACTCTGTTCCATGTGTATACTCCTGGATCCTGACAGTATACATTGGCTCAGTCCTGTATCTTCTTTGGAGTCTAGTCCCTTTCCTCCCATAGTGGAGCGCTTATCAATAGCACCTGCCTGGATGATTCATATTGAAACTTATCTTCCCATATTGATCTAGTGGTAGTGAAAGAGGTTGGGACACATCTTAAGAAGGAACAAGTTGTCTTACAAAGCCAAGGTCTCAGCATCATCTTCAAGCAATGAAAGAGGAGTGGCCTTTAACCAAAAAAAAAAAAAAGCCATATTTGTAGGGCCATAGGGTTAAAAAATCTGGAGATTCAAGATTTCTAACCAAGATTTACCTATCCTATGTTTCATTTTGCTTTCCAATCAGGGTCTTTTTGGCATAACATTCTGAATTAATATTTTAAACTTTCTGTATTTCTTGTTATTCTTCTAATGAAGTCCCATGCCTGATTGTCAGCTTTTTTGCCCTCCAGATGTTAGAGATAATTATATTTATGTATTTATGTGCTGCGTTGCCTTAAATTAGTGATTAATCAATCGCTCTAAGCCTTACATTGTCCTTTTCAAATCCCAGTGTATCAATGGCCCTCAGCAATAGCTATTCTATTATATTGTTCTTATAATTACTATTTTTCCTGAATTTCTCAAATGACTGAGATCTGAGATATTTCACTAAGGTTTTACCTTGTTTTGTTTTTTGTAATAGTATCCCATATTGATATATTATCATAGAAATTGTAATGATGGCATGTTAGAGGCTCTTACTATCCTGTGTACCACCAGTCACAGGGTTTTCATTGCCAGCTGGCTGACAGATGCTTCAGTTCCAAAAATTTAATTTCAGAGTCTTCTTTTTGGAACATAATTAGCACCAACTGATATAGATAAGGTTCCCTGGGAAACAGACTCTGAGATAGTTATTAGGATGAAGGCAGTTTATTGAGGTGAGTTCACTGAAACAACTGCCTGTGAGTGAGAGAAGTAAAATTGGGCAGAAATCTCTAACATAGCCTTTCAGATAGAGCTGCAAATAAAAATATAGGATGCCCAGTCAAATTTGAGTTTCTTATTAACAATGAACAAATTTTTGTAAGTATATATTTTAGTATATATACTTTGAGTCTGCATATGCCCCAAATATTGTATTGAACATTCTGACACCCCAGAATTATTTGTTGTTGCTTTTAGATGCAAGTTACCTATAGAAGCAGGGGCAGACTAGTGTGAGGCAGCATTCTTTGGCTAAAGACAATGCTTGGAGGTGATATTAACTGTGACTTGTTAGCAGCTGAGAGAATAAATACTTTAGTTCTGGATAGAAGAGCGGAGTAGTTCTGCACAGTTTGAATGATTGTGTGTGTGAGCTGGGGGAGAAAGAGAAAGAGAGAGAACATTTATTTATTTTTTTGTTGTTGGAGTACTACTCAGCTATAAGAAACAATGGTGATATAGCACCTCTTGTATTTTCCTGGATAGAGCTGGAACCCATTCTACTAAGTGAAGTATCCCAATAATGGGAAAATAAGCACCACATGTACTCACCATCAAATTGGTTTCACTGATCATCACCTAAGAGCACATATAGGAATAACATTAATCTGGGTGTTGGGCAGATGTTGGTGGGAGAGGGGATGGGAGTATACATTCATAATGAGTGCGATGTACACTGTCTAGGGAATGGACATGCTTGAAGCTCTGACTCGGGGGGCAGAGGGTGGGCAAGGGCAATATACGTAACCTAAACTCTTGTACCCGCATAATGTGCTGAAATAATAAATAAATAAATAAATAAATAAATAAATAAATAAATAAATAAAAGAAAACACAGAGACAATCCAAAGAATGAGAGAAAAAAAAGAAAAGAAAGAAAGAGAACAGAGAAGGAATGAGTGGCAGCAACTATCTCACTATCTCATCTGGGCAAGTTTCACATCATCACTCAACAATCTCAGCATGCTACAGTATACAGTAAGATGATAATGTACAGCACAGTAAAAACAAACAGACATAAGTTTCAGGCTTCATTCAGAACTCTTAGCCTCCTTGGTCCAGAACATCTTTCTCAGGTTATCATGTTCCTGGGCTTAGAGCTATGAAACTTGAGCAAGAGAGTCAGTTAACCAAAGTTTTCTGGAAACCATGCAAATAAACTTATAGACCATCCATCCAAATATGCTATAGCAATCCCACTACTGGGTATCTGCCCAAAGGAAAAGAAGTATTTTTATCAAAAAGACACTTGTACTCAAATGTTTATTGCAGCACAATTCACAATTACAAAGATGTGGAATCAACCCAAGTGTCCATCAGTTCATGAGTGGATTAATAAAATGTGGTATATGTATACCATGGAGTATTACTCAGCCATTTAAAAAGGATGTATTAATGTTTTTTACAACAATTTGGATGGAACTGAAGACCATTCACCTAAGTGAAGTATCTAAAGAATGGAAAAACAAACACCACATGTACTTGCTGTTAAACTGGAACTCAGTGGTGAGCACACATGTGCACAGAGGGAAGTAAAACTCAGGGGGAATCAAGCAGAGGGGAGGGGGAAGTAGGGGATGGATGAAAACCTACCTAACGGGTACGATGAACATTATTTGGGTGATGGGAACACTTATAGCCATGACTCAAGCGTTACAAAAGGGGTCATGATCAAAATCAAAAGCATTTGTACCCCCTTAATATTTTGAAATTAAAAAATAATTTATAAGTTAATATTAAGAAAAATAATTTTAAAAAAATACATCAGAAATGAATTTTAAAATGCATAAGACAATAATTCCATTATTATTCTGCATACATATAGTGTACAGTAAATATGTGATTATGAATGAATGAAATATATAGGTTATAATACATGTAAAAATCATAATTTTACATGGTTTTATTTTTTGGATGGATTTATCACATAACCAAAGTTTTTTATAAAATACATAAAAATTTGCTTATTTAAATGATAAATGAAAGAATTGATCTTTGATAACTTTTATCATGTTATAACCAGAAAAATACATTTGGAAATTAAATCTGTAAAATTAATACAATTTATAGAAGATGGAGCATAGGTTAGAAAATTTACTTGCATTCTAAATGAAGAAAAAAAATAGTTGATAGTTTATTTGGTGATTATCAACTTGGTCTTGTGGAGGAAGGCATGCAAAGAAATAAATAGCATATAGATCCAACAAATGTTACCCTATCACTGCTTAGAATTTAATGAGAACTATGAAGATTCTGGGGAAAAGTTGTGTTTTGTGATCTCTTTTCCAAAATCTATTTTCTAATAATAAATGCTGAAATATAATGAAGTAAACCAAGTCTTTTGTGATTCCCCTCCTTTGGAATAACTCTGCCTTAGCACAAATAGGCATATTTTATCAACATGAATAATATCTTGAGTGTGGACATTCTTAATATCCTATGGCCCATTATCAAATCCAGAAATTCCGAGGGCTCAGATCTATTGAAATATTCTGGACCTTTCAGATTATTTCACTGATAATTGTTGTCAAAGCACTCAGAAATCAGTAACTTTTCTCATTCCTTATTATGGTTTAAATGTGTCCCTTCCAAAATTTATGTGTTGAAACTTAATGGAGAATGTGATACTATTAAAAGGTGGGCCTTAAGAGGTGATAAGGTCATCAGCTTCCTCCCTAGTGAACGCAATTGAGGCCTGTACAAAAGAGGTTCATGCAGCGTTTTGCCCCTTGCTCTCCTACTCTTCCACCATGTGAGTACACAGTATTCCTCCCCTTTGGAGGATACAGCAACAAGGTGTCTGTCATCTTGGAAGTGGAGAATGGGTTGTTACCAGTCACTGAACCTTGATATTGGACTACAAACCACCAGCACAGTGAGAAATAAATTTCTGTTCTTTATACATTACCCAGCCTCAGTATTTTGCTAGAGCAGCACAAATAGACTAAGACATTTCTTCTTTAATATTTCTATTTTTATTTCCAGTAACATATAAGTGACTTAAAGACATCTGAGAGATGAAGTCAGGCTTATAAGCCAACCTCAAGTAGTCCATAAATTACCCTATCTATATTCATTTCCGAATTTCTATCTCTTTGGATTCAAGAATAAAGTAGAATTCTTGTGAAAGAATAAAGCTTAATATTATTCCACTTAGTCATTTTTACTGGTTAAGGTTACTATCAGGAATGGTTTAGTAGTTTTGTTTGTTTTCTTAATGAAATGAACATCACTTTACAATGTAACAAGGAAACTGCTTGGATATTTGATGTTCTTGGATATTTGATGTTCTTGGATATTTGATGAGTTATACTTCATGACAAAAAAAAAATCTAATGTTAGGGATCCTTTGAGGAGAGTGGTTGACTACACTATACAAATCTACCATCTGTCTCTTAGATCGTCTTTTGAGATATAGAGAATTAATTATTCAGTCTTTAGTATAGAATGCATTTCTCAAAGGTTTTCAAATGGTAAAGGAAAATAGTGAAATTTACATGTAAAAGAGAGATTATAAAGAGCTCCATGAATAATAGGAAAAAGAACACAAAATTGTAACTGCTCTTTTAAGGATAAATAGAAACAGACCTGGCTTCTGGCTAGGATAAACCTGGATGGGTATGGTCAAAGGTAAAATATCAGTTCAAAGGACTATATAAAGCAGTGGAACCTAGATACAGTATTCAGAGATACAGATCTTCATTCAGAAAGAATGCAGATTCTGCCAGGGAAAGTAAATCAAAACAAACATGATCGCTCTCACAGCATTGTTCAAATATGACAACCAATTATATAATATTTGAGACTCAAGAAACATTTTCTATTAAATGATCCATACATAAGGAAAAATTCCTTACCTATTTTATACGTAAATAAAAGTATGAATTTCTCAAAATTATTCTGAGTCTAAGCAAGAAGACTGGATCTGTTCCAAATGGACAAGATTTTTTTTTGTTATGTCACTCTCTGGCCTCTTAGAAAAGGATCATGACCATAATATTATACATTGTTACATAAATATTGCAATATATTTGGTTGGTAATAATATTAGTCCTTGTACCTAATACATACCAAAACTTGTAGACTTGAAAGGAAGAAATATCTATTAAAAAAAAAACAAAACTGAGGGACGGAGGGTGAAGGGTAGAAAGCAGTATCATCTGAAAACAGAAATGCTGAAAACACAAATGTCTTTGTGGTAGTTTTCAAACAGCTAAAAATGAAACACTAAGAAAGATCAACGAACCTCATTGCAGGAGGGCAATAATAGCTAGTGTGTAACTGTGAAAATTCCTTTAAGAAAGGAAAATGTATGTAATACTTCAGAGATGCCACTGCCAAAATCTTACAAAAAGTCAAGTAATCAACATGATTATCTTCTCTAAGAATTTGTAGCATTGGTCTTTATCTATAAAAATGATATGATCAAAGAAGAGTGTCATATCCTAATTGACACATCAAGGAAAAAGTTTTAAGCTCTATTTTATAAAAGAAAAAGATTTTCTTCAATCTGATCCCTATTCCCAACTAGTTAATTGAACTAAATATTCAATGAGTATTTTCCCTTTACCTTACCACAAAATAGGCAGGGCTTTAGTATAACAGTGGACTGTCAGAGATAAACATAGCCAGAAATTAGTCAAAATGGTGAAAACAGATTATATTCAATAACTATTGATAGCCGGGAAAAGAGCTGAGCTCCATTCTGATTTATGCATAAGTGACTAAGTGTTCTAAAGGGAGAATAAGGGAGTATAGCATGAGGCGCTCAATAGAGTACAAAAAGTGAAATATTACAGAGGATTGAACAGATAGGTAATGTACCAGAGAATTGGAAACTCTAAGAAATCATTAAAAGGAACTGTTAGAGATTTAAACAAAGACTATAATACAAATATTAATAAAAATATAGAATGCTTTGATAAGCCTATCAGTAAATTGACATGGCTGAAGAAATAATCAGTGATCTTAAAAATATGTCAATGGAAACTTTCCAATCTGAAAACAGTAAAACAAACAAAAAATTTAAAAAATACACAGAGTAGAGCAATTGTAAAATTATATAAAATGCAGATAATTGGAGCAAAATAAGAAAAAAGAAAAGGTACAGAAGAAGTTTTTGTACTGTTTAATGAAAAAATATATATGGATTGGGATTAGAGAGGTTAGCAGACAAATTGCTGAAAGAGAAAAATGCTTAACAATCAAAAGCTGTCATTATAGATTTTTGTTTCAGGGAAATTGAGATTTTATCCTTAAAGTTGTTAACTACTTCAATAATTAAATAACTGAATTGTGTATGCACAATGTGTTGTTCTTTGCAATAGGTGAGTAGAAAAGGTTATGAATTTGCTGTTAATTTATAATCTGTTAATGAATCTAGCATACTTTTAACCTCTTAAATATATAAGAAATGCGGAATGAAAAATGCTCTTGACTGAATAAAAATAGTTTTTATTATCAAACCCAGGGGGAAAATTAAGGACTAAATATTAAATCCACTCAGAATTTAATGTCCAGATGTACTAGAAATAAGCATATGCACAGTACTTAACATATGCGAGGCACTATTCAAAACAGTTTACAAATAACATCATTTATTTCTCACAACACTTTTGGTCCTATTGATATCCAAGTCTGTAGAATAGTTAGGCATGTTATCCAAGTTTATCCAGCTGATAGGTAGTCAAGCCTGAATTTGAATCCAGGCAATGGATCAAGACTTTGGTTCTTGTTTAATATGAAATGCTGCCTCTCAAAAGGAACTATGCTATACTGCCCCTCAAAAGGAATGAAGGCCAAAATTATATCATGTTTTCCTTTTGAGATAAAGCCCAGGGTTTAAGATTCTTGAGTTATAATAAAGTCCAGAAATCATCTTCCCTAATTTTATTTTTGAACAGTTACAAGGGAGGGCATTGTGATTCCATAATTTTATAGAAGTTGGATTGGTTAAAGGTCACATCTCTGATACTCTTCAATTTATAAAGTCCAGAAATAAGAAAAAAAAAAAGCTCACCATTATGCTGTTTCCATAACCTTAAAATTTTAGAAAAGCCACTTATCATCCAATAAGGCCCAATAACAGTTATCACAGGCAAAATAATGTTCCCAGAACTGTTAGAAATATTGCAAAAGAGTACAACATAGATTCAATAGTATTGGAGAGAAGATAAAAGTTGACTCAGGTTCATTAGAACGAAAATCAGTGGATAGAAGCTGTCAAGAATATACAACCTCTGAATTAAACATAATCTGTCATCAACATACTAATTTTGTACTGGGCATGTACAATATCTGTGGGGAGATTCCATCAATACAGATGAATCATAGCTGCCTTTTTTGAAAAGTTTAGAAATTTGTCATGTTGTCAAAGCCCCAGTTATCAGAAATAATAATTTAAGATGCCTTTATTTTATATCCATTATATTCAGAACTTCTTAATTCCATTCTTTCCCACTGCACCTTATATTGCCTTGAGAATAGTATACAGCTAGTATCTTAGCCCGCTCATTCATATGAGCAAATTTTTTTTTTAATTCTGAAGTATTTTAGATGTATCCATTGCTACTTCCTATGTATTATTTGGACCTTTGAAACCTGTTTTCTATGGAAGTTTTTCCCCTAATCTCAAGTTTTGATCAACTAGAAAGTTTCCTTCAAAAAACTTTGTAACTGAATTTACTTTTTAAATTTCAGTATGATACAAATTACCACCCATAGCACTTCCATGCACGTCACAAACCTGTCTTTTCTTCCTTTTTGATTCTTCCAGCATTGCTTTTAACTAGGTCATTTTCCTTTTTTTTAATTTCAAAGAATTACGGGTGTACAAATGTTTTTTGGATACATGAATCATTTTTTTAGTGCTTGAGTCAGGGTTATAAGTATGTCCCTCACCCAGATAGTGTTCATTATATCTGTTAGGTAGGTATTCACCCATCCCCCTGTTTGATTTCCATTGAGTTATGCTTTCCTCTATGCACATGTGTGCTCATCAGTTAATTCTAATTTAATAGTGGGTACATGTGGTGTCTATTTTTCCATTCTCAAGATACTTTACTTAGGATAATGGTCTCCAGTTTCATCCATATTGTTGCAAAAGGGATTAAGGCATCCTTTGTCATGCTGAATAGTATTCCATGGTATATATATACCACATTTTGTTAATCCACTCATGAATTGATGGGCATTTGAGTTGATTGCACATCTTTGCAGTTATGAATTATGCTGCAATAAACATTCAAGTACAGGTGTCTTTTTGATAAAATAACTTATTTTCCTTTGGGTAAATACCCACTAGTGGAATTTCTGGATTGAATGGTAGATCTGCTTTTGGTTCTTTAAGGAAACTCCATGTTGTTTTCCATACAGATTGTACTAATTTTCAGTCCCACCAACAGTGTACAAGTGATCCTTTCTTACTGCATCCATGTCAGCATCTATCATTTTGGGACTTTTTAATAAAAACTGTTCTAAATAGCGTAAGGTGATATCTCATTGTGATTTTAATTTACATTTCCCTGCTTTTTAGTGACATTGAGCATTTTATCATATGTTTGTTGGCCATTTGTCTATCTTCTATTGAAAAGCTTCTGTTCATGTCTTCTGCCCACTTTTTAATAGGATTGTTTCATTTATCCTTGCTGATTTGCTTGAGTCCTTTATAGATTCTAGTTATTTTCCCTTTATCAGATATATAGCTTGCAAATATTTTCTCCCATTTTGTAGCTTGTCTATTTGCTCTGTTGCTTATTTCCTTGTCTGTGCAGAAGCTTTTTAATTTAATAAAGTCCCATTTATTTATTTTTGTTGTTGCTGTGATTGCCATTGGGGTCTTCTTCATAAATTGTTTGCCTATGCCAACATCTAGAAGAGTTTTTTCCAACATTTCTTTCTAGAGTTCTTATGTTTTCATGCCTTACATTTAAGTCTTCTATCCATCTTGAATGAATTTTTGTGAGTGGTAAGAGATATGGGTCCTATTTCATTCTTCTGCATGCAGCTACCCAGTTGTCCCAGTACCATTTACTGAATAAGGAATGAATAAATTCAGCAAGGTCTCAGGTTACAAAATCAATGTTCACAAATAAGTAGCATTCCTATACACCAACATCAGTCAAGCTGAGAGTCAAATCATAGACTCAATACCATTCACAGTAGCTAAAAGAAAATAAAATACTTAGGAATGTACTTACCCAAGGAGGTGAAAGATCTCTGCAAAGAGAACTACAAAACACCAAGGAAAGAAATCACAGATGATACAATCAAATGGAAAAATATATCATGCTCATGGATTGGTAGACTCAGCATTGTTAAAATGTCCATACTACCCAAAGTGAGTTACAGATTCAATGCAATCTGCATCAAAATAACAACATCACATTTCACAGATCTAGAAAAAATAATTCTACACTTTGTTTGGAACCAGAAAAGAGCCCAAATAGCCCAAAGCAATCTTAAGCAAAAGGAACAAATTGGGAGGCATCACATTACCAGACTTCAAACTATACTACAAGGCTATAGTAACCAAAACAGCATGGTATTGACACAAAAATAGAGACATAGACCAATGGAACAGAACAGAGAACCTAGAAATGAAACCATCCACATACAGCCAACTTATCTTTGATAAAATAGACAACAATATACACTGGGGAACTATGTTATTTTCTGAATAAATGGGATAAACCTCCAGCCTTAAGGCAAAATGTGGCCTTCTAGGTTCTTAAGTGCAGCCTTTTGACTGAATCCAAATTTTGCAGAACAAATCCTTTCATTAAAAGAGGTGCATCAGAGAAAGATGAAACTTTTCTTGCCTCCTTTTGTGCTTAAAAAAGAAGAATCCTGAAATCAGAAGGCCACAGATTCCTCACCCCTCCACTGTGCCCAGTGTCTTTTAAAATAACTCAGATAAATTAGTTTTACCTTTCTGTATGTTAGGTTTTTTTATTCCTTCTCTGAGAATGTAGGGCTAGTATAATTTGCTGGAATCTATCACTCCCTTTCATTTTGCTTTATTGATTTCTAGCCAATTCATTTGCGTTTCTAATATACTCTCAGAGATTTTAACTTGTCAGTTTCCTTTTTTCATTTATCCAACTTTATTTTTAATTAAAAATCTATTATCCTTTTAAATAATTCAAGAACCTTAGAATACATTACCTCATAACTCCCCTTCCTACTTACATAATATCCTTTTTGGGTTTGAATTCACTGCATATAAATTACAATATAAAGTATTAGTTTATATGTTTTATATTAATTGATATATATACTTATTTATCTCTATTGCTCTATTAGAGATGCAGAAAGTGATGGGAGATAAAATGTAGTAATATTGACGAGATAACAGTTGAAAATTTCTCTGAACTAACAGAAGACATCAATCTACAGACAGTAAAATTTTAGAATATAAAACAAAGCAAAAAGAAAATTACCTTAAAAAACAAAACAAATAAATACAAGTTCCCTTCAAAGAAATGGTGATTTGACTGATGGCCGACTTCCTATTAACGACAAGAGAAGACAAGAGACAGTGGGGAGATATCTTCTGAGGATTAAAAGAAAATAAGTCTTAAAGTCTACGCCCAGTAAAAATAAAATTTAAAAATTAAATTAAAATTATTTTTCACAAAATATAACTTTGGAGACTTTTCCTAAAACATATGCACATTAACATAAGTCTTTAAGGTTACATCTGTCTAGAGTTGTCAATAAGCAGAAGGAAACTAATTTAAGATAGTATGTCAAAGAAGCAGAAATGTTGGATCTTTTATTTTAAACAAAATATTCCCTGTAGCAGTCCTGAGATGAATAATCTCACAAAAGAGATATGCTCCCATTGGGCTCCCCATCTAACCAAAGCAAGGACTCAATCTACCAATTGACTAATTCCATTTGAATGTGTCCCATTTACCTTCCCTTGAGGTTCTAATTCCACATATTTCTGGGCATGTTCTCTTGCAGTGCAGACAATAATTTTATCCCCACTTACAAAGGCTGTGTCAGCTTGAAACTCATAGAGAATTATATTAATTCTCCAGTGTTTTCACATACTATATATCTACTTAATAAAGCTAGCCCAATATTTAAGGTATGTTTCCTAGTTACTATTACTATGGATTCCCCACTTTTAGTTGGAACATACTGTCTTTCAATACTTCCATTGTTCCCAAATATCAGCTCTTATCTCCTGGCTCCTGGTTTTGGTTCTGGGCTCCAGGCTGTCATTTCTTGCTCCTCTCAGAAACCTACTTTTTGCTGGTCTCAGGCATTTATTTCCCATCTAATAACAGTAAAGCTCTCTGTTTCCTAATGCTCTCTTTAAACTAGAATCCTCACTATTTCCCTTTTTATCAGTTTTTCCTTGCCTCCTTGATCCAATTTCTACTTATATTTGTTGAGCTTGTCTCCTAAGAACTCAAATTTCTTATAAGGCATGCCTCTCTTTCTTTGACTGAATTTATCTATTATTTTTTTATTTTGTCTCCATTCCTTCTCATTTGTTGTTCTAACCATTCTAGTTGCTGTTTTATTTCCTGAGTATAGCTGATTACTAGTGGCAAAGATTTGGCATGCTCAGTTTCAACTTTGGATTTGCAAAAATGTTACCAGGTTGTTTATTTTAAACCAAGAATTAAAAATAATCTCTTTGAAAGAAAGGTTGCTATTTTCTTTTTGCTGTTCATTGAAAACAATGCTATATTTTATAGGTGAAATCAATATTTAGGCCTAGAAATCAAAGGCTGTAATCAGAATCTATGTAATTAAAAAATCTAGAGCCAAATTGAAATTCTTGATAAGGCATGTATTTTAGCCTGTGTAAAGCCATATAAACAAAGGTTTGCTAGCCCCTCCTCATCTCTCTATCCTAGAAGTCAAGGCAGTCCAAAACTTAAACAAGTCTCTTAAACAAGACTTCAACAGGAGTTTGCAGTGGATGATCTATGCTGCTCACCTCAGCCAGGCACCAAAACTTTAAAGACAGAGCATCAGAAACGTTCTATAGCATCTGCAGAACTTAGTACCTTTAATTTAAAGCCTGCCAATACTGTTCAGCCCATTAAGGCCTAAAAGACAATAAAGACTTTATCTTCTACACATCTAACTTTTTTCCAAATCACAATATTTAGCAAAAGTATAGCCAGAACCTGGCACTGCCTGTACCTGAGCAGGTCCATGCCTTGTAAATGGTCCATACTATGGCTTGGTAGCTTCTAGCTAAGGACTATATTTCATATGGCCATCTCATTGTTAGGTTTAGGAAAACGGGCTTAGAGGTATTGCTTGAGTCTGCCTGTCCTTGCTTATTAGGCACCTCTTCTCTTCTCCAAGGCCACTCGTTGGCCTCTCCAACCCAGCTGCTTCTTTCCTCTAAAGCAGAGAGTTGAGTAATGCTCATGAGTTATTCACTGAAGGCCCAGGGAACTTCCTGAAGCTTTCCTCCTCTTCTGGATACAGTCAACATAAGCTGCAGCCACTCCACACCATCTAAAGACTCATATTCAAGCCATAGCCCTAAAAAACAAACTGCATAAATGAAAAACCCATCTGGCTTATACTCAAAAGTTGCAAAGTAGAAAACAGGCTGCAGGTACAAAAATCCAAGGAACAATTCATGGATCTGGGCTGCACTAAAGTCATCTCTTCATATATATTTAGCACCCCAAATTCTATACTTTTGATTTCATATCTTATTATTTCAGATAAAAACAATTAGGTTTGTAGTCACTGAGACAGTCTCCAGTAAATGGTGGCTCTTGATCTTAGTTTGATTTTGAACAATTGGAGAAATAAAACAAAGAGTAAGGTGAAGGCCAAAAATTTTATTAATTTCATATTAATTATTTTTTATTTCATTTACTTGGTTATAGAGGTGTATTCATTACTAGCAGAGGTTACTGGCAAAGGAGGAAGCATGGAAATAAATATAGCTTTCATTGATTAAATTTAAATTATAGCTGTGAATAAAAAAACCTTCCTTGAACTTTGATGATATTTTATTTATAATATATTTTTACTTTATCCTTTATTTATGAGTGCTTTTTTAATATTTTACAGCTTTTTAAAATTATTTTTCATTTGAAAATATTAAAAGGGTAAAAATGTTTTTAGTCACATGGATGGATTTTATAATGCTTGAGTCATGGCTATAAGTGTGCACGTACCAGAATAGTGTTAATTGTGTCCATTAACTAGATTTCCCCTGGCCCCTGCTCTCCCCTTCCCCCATCCCCTGCTTGATTTCCACTGAGTTTTACTTCCCTCTGTGCACTTACGTGTTCATCCGTTAGTTCCAGTTTAATAGGGAGTACATGTGGTATTTGTTTTTCCATTGTTTAGATACTTCACTTAGGATAGTGGTCTTCATACAGATTGTCACAAAAGGCATTAATTCATCCTTTCTTATGGCTGGGTAGTACTCCGTGGTATACATATACCACATTTTGTTAATCCACTCATGAACTGATGGGCACTTGAGTTGATTATACATCTTTGGAATTGTGAAATATTTGCATGCAGATGTCTTTTTGATAAAATGACTTCTTTTCCTATGGGTAGATACCCACCAGTGGGATTGCTTCTTTGAGGAATCTACATACTGTTTTCCATAGAAGTTGTACTAATTTACAGTCCTACCAACAGTGTATAAGCATTCCTTCTCACTGCATCCACACCAACATTGATTGTTTTGGGACTTTTTAATAAAAGCCATTCAAACGGGGGTAAGGTGATATCTCAGTATGGCTTTAATGTGCATTTCTTTGATGATTAGTGACATGGAACATTTTTTCTTATGTTTATTGGCCATTTGTCTATCTTCTTTTGAAAAGCTTTTGTTCATGCCTTTTCTTGCCCACTTTTTAATGGGGTTGTTTTTTTCCTTGCCTGTTTGCTTGAGTTCTTTGCAGATTCTGGATATTAGCCCTTTATTGGATGTATAGTTTCCAAATATTTTCTCCAATGCTGCAGGTTGTCTATTTTTGCTCTGTTGATTATTTCCTCAACTGTGCAGGACATTTTTAATTTAATAAAGCCCGATGTATTTATTTTTGTTGTTGCTGTAATTACCATTGGGGTCTTGTGCTAAATTCTTTGCCTAGGCTGATATCTAGAAGAGTTTTCCCTACATTTCCTTCTAGAATTCTTATGGTTTCATGCCTCACATTTAAGTCTTTTATCCATCTTGAATTAACCTTTGTGAGTGGTAAAGGATATGGATCCTGTTTCATTTTTCTGCATGTGGCTATCGAATTTTTCTAGCATCATTTATTGAACAGGATTTCTTTTACATAGTGTATATTATTGTCTGTTTTGTCAAAAATCACTTGGCTGTGGGTGGAGGGTTTTGTATCTGGGTTCTCTGTTCTGTTCTATTGTTCTGTGTCTCTATATTTGTGCCAATACCATGCTGTTTAGGTTACTATCGCCTGTAGAATAGTTTGAAGTTTTGTAATTTAATGCCTCCAGATTTGTTCTTTTTGCTTAAGATTGCTTTGGCTATTTGGGCTCTTTTCTGGTTCCAAATGAAGTGCAGAGTTATTTTTCCTAAATCTGTGAAATATGGCATTGGTATTTTGGTGGGGATTGCATTTAATCTGTAAATTACATTGGCTAGTATTGACATTTTAGCAATGTTAATTCTACCAATATATGAACATGATATGATTTTCCATTTGTTTGAGTCATCCTCAGTTTATTTCTTCAGTGTTTCTTAGTTCTCCTGTAGAGATCTTTCACCTTGTTATCTTGTGATTATGAACAGATTTTTAGATTGCATAATATTTTAATTATCAAAGAAGCGGTTTAATTACATTTTGAAACCAAATAAGGACAGAATTTGATTTCTATGTTTCCAGGTACTCTTTTCTTTCGTGATGATGTTATAAACTACCAAAATGTTCCTTAAGCATTGACTAATTAGAATTTTCTTTATTTGCAACATGTTTGTATAATAAAACTACACTGATAAAATTAGTTTTATAAAAGTTAATTTTAGGTAAAAGTAATAAGTAAATTTAAAGAGAAAACAAGAAAAATTATCATAGAATAATAAAGTATTAAGTTTAAAAAATTACTTTGTTTTCTTGGAAATTTCACACTTCCAATAACAGCTATTTATATTTTTCAAAAGATAATTATTTTGTACTTTTGGACAATATTTCGACACTGATAATTCAATTGAGATAATTCAGTTATTCAATATGTACGGTAAAACTAAAAGCATGGATTTAAAAGTTTCACAATTCATTTGTTTGAAAATCCAGGCTTATATAATTGACTTATGCATCTGGGAAAAAAAAACCAAATGTATATATTTTATTTTGCAAGGTATGTCCTGAGGAAGCAATAATTTTATAATTTATACCAAAGGCAAGTAGAGTCCTTTAAACTCATAAAACAGCACTTTTACTTATATAGTTTATTATATGTTGACTCTAAGACCACTTGGAACTTTAAGGCTGAAATGTCGGATGCCCAAGTTCTAAGTTTATGAAGACTAAAATGTAAGAAATGGTCTTTCACTTCAGGTTTTAAAAATGACAGCCCAAAGATAAAAGCGAGTGATATCAGTGATGTGGAAGAAGTATGTGTTTATAGAGAATTTATGGTGTATACTACAAATGTTGAAGATGGAAACTTCTCAATTTAGGGCACTGTGTAGCTTCAGCTAAGACGATTCAGTTTTAGGACTTCTGTCCTTTATGATGTACAGAAAGAAAGTGTGAAAGTGGCTTTCTTTTTCATAGAAACACTTTTTTTATTTATTAAGAATTTAAATAAATAATAGTATATTTTAAAAAACTTCTATATTTCATGCCATCTCTTCCATTCTACCTCAATAAGAAAATGTAAAATAATTTCCATGACATAACTTTGCAGAAGAAAATTTCCTACATAGCTATTACCTGTGTTCCACTAATCATTAAAACAAACATACACATACCAAAATTTTAAACCTCATGTTATAGCATTGTAATGTTGGCTGACTGAGCATTATGGCTTCTCAAAATACCTTAATTTTAAAATTCAAGTGCAAGCACAAATATCTAAGGCATTCTTTTTTATTAGTTAAGATTCTTCATTTACGGCCGGGCGTGGTGGCTCATGCCTGTAATCCTAGCACTCTGGGAGGCTGAGGCGGGTGGATTGCTCGAGGTCAGGAGTTCGAGACCAGCCTCAGCAAGAGCAACACCCCGTCTCTACTAAAAATAGAAAGAAATTATCTGGCCAACTAAAAATATATATATAGAAAAAAAATTAGCCAGGCATGGTGGCGCATGCCTGTAGTCCCAGCTACTTGGGAGGCTGAGGCAGAAGGATTGCTTAAGCCCAGGAGTTTGAGGTTGCTGTGAGCTAGGCTGACGCCACGGCACTCATAGCCTGGGCAACACAGTGAGACTCTGTCTCAAAAAAAAAAAAAAAAAAGATTCTTCATTTGCATGCAGTGTAAACCAATTGGTTTATTAAGATCTCAGAGAACCAGCAAGGATCTAGGAGAATCAGCTTGTAAGTAGGAAGAAATAAAGCTTTGGAAAGCTAGGGATAAAAATAATAGCTAACATTTATTATGTGCCTTCATGTGACAGCTGGTTATCTAGATGAACATGTGCCTACATACATGTATAGATATTTAATATTCAGTTAAGCCCTCTGTGGTAGTATACTATATTTAACCTACTTCTAGGAATTGCCTTTTCTTCATGGAGTATGCAAATATTGGGTTACTGGGGCTGTTAATTCTAACCATATACAACCAGAAACTGGGGCATAAACAGTAGGTAAATTTGGTGTCCTATTACACCTAACATGAACTTTTCCATTGTATTTTCTGAAATACCTGGAAAAAGTATATTTTGTTTAAACAGTAAGGTTAGCCAACAATTTTTGTAAAGGGTCATAGAGTAACTATTTTAGGCTTTGCAGGTCACAAGTGATCTTTGTAACATATCTTCTTTTCTTCTTTTTTGTCATTCTTTTATTTAAAAAAAAGAAAAAAAAACCTAAGTTTTTAAATTCAAATACCATTATTACCTTGCTGACTGTACAAAAACAGATCAAGGGCTGGAATTGACACATGGGCTATAGTTTCTTGACTTCTGAATTAATTAAACAGATTAACTCCATTTAGTAAATAATTCCCAAAGTCCTTCTTCTTAGTGGACCATAATGCTATTTTTGGTACTGAGGTATTTGTGTTATTTCAGAACTGGTACCTGATACTTCCTCAAACTTTGGGTGTCAGCTTTCCATGATGTTAGTAATCAAATGATTCCCAGAAGCAGTATTCACTGGTTGTTCCTCTGAGGCTATAGCAGGTCCTTCCTTAACCAGTTGTCCCTCTAATCTCAGACCTTTATTTATACTTGTAAACCAATTAGGAATTAGGTGTATAGAGAAATCCTCCACTGTGATGACTCACCTTTAGCTTTTCTCACCATGTATCCAGAGAGTCAATTATCATTGCCATTATTAGTTCTAAACACAAATTCCTTAGAAAGTTGCATTTCAATTCAGTTTTAATTTTTTGGTGATTAATTTATCACAGCCAAGAATTTCTCTACGTCAAAAAATTCTGACTATCCAACTGGCTCATAAGACTTACAATATTATAGTCAAATTTACTGCTAATAGTTTGGCCTTCTTCCATGTTGTTATCTTTCTAAGTAGGCCATTTCAAATGGAGTATTTTCTCTGAGGATTCTCGTCTCTGAGGGAACAGATAAGAAATACATTTTCTCCTGCTATTTTTCTCACTCAAAAAAATCCAGAGTGAATAAAGGATCTTCTGGGCCAATGTATGTTGGAAGCACTAACATCAAAGAAAGATTTCAATTGCTTTTCAAGAAGTTATGTTTCATCAATCTATCATTTATTTGATATACAATTATCCTATGGGTTATGAAACCAATATGATAGAGCCAATAAATAATTCCTATCTTGCAAAGTCTTTAAATTACATTCTTTTTTTTTTTTTTTTTTTTTTTTTTTTAATGAGACAGAGTCTCACTCTGTTGCCTGGGCTAGAGTGCCGTGGCGTCAGCCTACCTCACACAACCTCAAACTCCTGGGCTCAAGCAATCCTTCTGCCTCAGCCTCTCAAGTAGCTGGGACTATAGGCATGCGCCACCATGCCCGGCTAATTTTTCTATATATATATTTTTTAGCTGTCCATATAATTTCTTTCTATTTTTAGTAGAGACGAGGTCTCACTCTTGCTCAGGCTGGTCTTGAACTCCTGAGCTCAAACAATCCACCCGCCTCGGCCTCCCAGAGTGCTAGGATTACAGGTGTGAGCCACCGCGCCCAGCCTTAAATTGCATTCTTTACAGCAATGGGTCTTTAGTTGTTGACTTACTTTTGGGAAAATTTTTTTTAAATCCCAATTTCTTCCTTTATTCTCCTTCCCCTCCCTCCCTTTTTCCTTCTCTCTCTTCTTCCTTCCCTCCCTCCCTTCCTTTCTTCCTAAATATTTGAATAATATAATACAAAGCCATTAATGCTCTTACTCTTCTACCCCACCTCCATCCTAATACCAGTTGGAGCTGCTCCCCAGGTTTTAGGCCCAGCATAGCAGCAGTTCAGCAGGTGGTTTAGGGACAAGATTAAGGCAGTGTCCTGGTGTGGTTGGGGGATTTGTTATGTACAGGAGAATTGAGCAAATGTCTAAATATATTAAAGATAATGGGAATCAGCCTTCTCACTATTACAGAAGAGATTAATCGATATGAGAAAACTAGATAAAACCTGTGATGTTGAATTGGAATTGAAGCTATCAGTATGAACTCACGTTCATGTATAGATAGATATGCTAGACAGATAGAGATAGATAAAATATAAATGTAGAGGTAAGTATATATTTGGGAGGCTATGTGCATATACCTATATCCTATATATCTATGTCTATATATCTATAAATGTATATCTATATTCTATATTATCTGTGTGTGTGTGTATATATATACATATAGATAGATAGATATGCTTTTTCCTGGGGGCAGCAATATCCAGTAATATGAGAATTTCTATAGGTTGGATCTTGGTTTATAAATATGATTTTCCTATATATCTATATATATATTCTATATCATCTGTATGTGTCTGAAGCCTAGATATAGATTTCCCACTGGGGATGCCCAGAGGCAGAAAAATCCCATATCATGAGAACACCTAGTGGCCAGAGCTTGGTTTCTAAATATCGTTTTCCTCTAAAGGAAAGCAGCACTCCTTGGAGAAATGGGTGATTCCATAACTGGAATATTTTGTCTTTCCAGAAAGAAACAATTATTGTGTTTCCTGGAAATATCTTGTTCCAGAAAGAAAGAGAGCTTTCAAAAAATGATAAGGGCACGGACACCATATAGAAAGACTTCCCACTGGCCAAATATGGGACAGTTGGACACAATGGATTATATCTCAATGGTAAAACTGATCCACCACAGATGATTCATAGTTTAATGAAGAATGGGACATTTACATAATCTTGACATATCTTCTACAAAATAATTATTAATTACAAAGGGAAAATGAGTAACTATACAGTACAGAAAACTGTCAGTGACCACCAGTTGGGCCAGCAGTTTACATAGTGAGTTATAGGGCACACAGAACTTGTATAAACACCTGACAAAATGAGATTAGGAAAAAAATAAACAACCTAGTATCCTTTGTGTGCTAGATCTTATCAGCTTGGGACACCAAGTTTGAATTCTATAATTACCTGCGTACATGGCTGATGGACAGAATAAATTTTTAGGAGCAAGTGACGTTTGGGCTTTTAGGAGAACCATTGGGAAAAGGTTAGCAGTTTAGAAAATGGAAAGGGGGAAATGAGTGGATATGGGTTCAGAATGAAAGCCACTGGAAAGCTAAGGAGGATGAAGGAGACATGGATAAAGGAAGGCAACTGGAGGACAAAGAGAGGGAGAATTTACCAGGGATGCAGTTTAGTTCCTTGTTGCTATGTTTGTCAAATGTTCTGTTAGCTTTAAACAAAGAATATTTCAGGGAAGTATTTTTAAATCAATTTTTTAAAATCAGGCCTCTTTATACAAAAAAAAAAATTGACCACTGAGCTTCAGAAATGTTATTCCATTTCCTTTTTAAGGCACTTCTCAAATGAACAGTTTGTTCTGCAGAGGGGCCATTTTTATTAGTTTCTTTTTCACAGTGCTGGAAGCTAGAATTCTAAGATCAAGGTGTCAGCAGGTTTGGTTTCAATCTGAGGACTTGTAGGTGGCCATCTCTTCCATATGTCTTAACATGGTCTTCTCTCTGTGTTTATGTCTTATTCTTCCCTTCTTATAAGGACGCCAGTCACATTGTATTAGGGCCTACCCTAGTGACCTTAGTTAACCTTAATTGCTTCTTTAAAGGTTCTATTACCAAATACAGTCACATTCTGAAACACTGGGGCTTAGGACTTCAACATATGAATATTGGGACATAATTCAACTTATAACACTATTGAAGGCCCAAATCATATTAGTGAAATTATGCCATTTTGAGATAAAAATCACAAAAATTAAGATTGTAGTGAGTACATACGAGAAGCAGGAGATTATTTTCCTGGAATAGGAGGGAATTTAAATTTAGAGACTACCATGAGAGCTAGCAGTGGTCAATTGAAAGTTTTTGCTTAGACTCTTTCTGTCTCAGGCTGCCCACCTAACTGTTGGCCACCTCCTCTGAATGCAGACCCAACACTGTATACCCCGTGGAAGGCAGAAAACCAGAGAAAATGCTCTCTGGATCAAAGCCAATACTGTAAGATAAAAAAATTGAAACAGAAGGAGAATCACCGCTTTCTTGGTGACAAACAGCAAAGTTATCCAAGTGGACCAGCAATAGCAAACTCAATGGTCTGTGAGCCCCATTCAAAAAGGATTATAAAGCCAATGCCTGAGTTCTACCTCATTCAGCCCTTTTGTGTGACAAACAACGCTTTTAGACAGCACAACACAAAATGGCAGAACAAAAGAGAGCAAAAGATGATGAGAAGAAATACCCTGCTTCCATCAAGAATGCCAAACACATGGGAACCAATAACAAAACGCTGGTGACAAACAGAGACTAAATAGCCAAGGAACTCAACACAGAGTGAGGTTCAGAGCTGGTGCTGACTTACCACAAATGCGAAGACTCATCAAGCTGTGGGAAGGGAGGAGAAGGGCGCCACGTCTGGTTGAAGAGCAGGGTTCATGGTAAAAGCAGAACAGATGTATTCAGGAAACTGTATAAATAAAGGACAATTACCCAAGTGTGTACCATGTAGTTAGAGCTTGCTGTTGCAACGGAATCAGCCACTATTACTTGAATTTGTCAGAGACGTGAAAACAGGCAGAAGAGTGAGAAAGATTTATAGTGGAAAATAGGGAATGGCCTCAGGTATTTGCTGATCGTAGGTTGACATGGAGAAGCTGGAAACAGCTTAAGGAAAAGTTAGGCGTCCAATGTAATTGGTTTAGCAAGCATATTTGATTTCTCTGGTTGGTCCAGAGTGGAAAGTGGAGGCAAAAAATAGGGAAGCTTACAGCCATTGACCTAGTCCTAGTCTTTCTGGAATGATTATTATATAGGCTGTGTTCGATGTCCTAGAATGATTCCTACAGAGTTGCGGAGTGTGTGGTTGGCTTCTTAGGCTGGTTCCTGAAGAAGCTATGAGTCAGAGTTCTATTGTCATATGTGATCTGGCCAAGGTCTATTTGTATACTCTTATATTCAGTCTCTAATGTATCATTCAGGGCATATACTTAAACTATACACACATGCACTCACACACACACACACATTCTGTATTCTCTTGGAGCTCTACCTCCATGGGAAAGATAAATATTTATGAATAAGTGAGTAGAATGATAAAAAACAAATTGTATAGAATATGCAAGAAAAATTATAGGAGAATTTTTGAAGATAAATTTTGAACTAAGCTTGCATGTGTACATTGAGGAGAGGGTCAGGTATGCATTGCTTAAATATAAAGTGAAACAAAACAGTGTATGAAATCTAGTTAAAGGGAGGAAGAAATATAGTATTTCCTGGTAGGGTAAACATGCATGATCAAAAACATCCAGAGGATTAAAAAAAAACTATATAGGGAAATAAAATCAGTTACATGTGTTTACATGTAAAGAGAAGTAACAGAATGGATGGGCAAGTGGGCAGCAGCTACACTGGATTATCTAATTAAGGAGCTTACACTTGATCTTCATGTGTTGGGAAGCTATTGAGGCTTTTATAGGGAGTAGTGACTTAATCTGAACTTCTTTTAAATAAATTCCATGAAGACATTAGGGGATGGATTTCACTGGGTCAAATCTACAATCAGGGAAAGTAGCTTTTAAGTTAGTATAAGAATACTCAAGTGATAAGTACCATAAATATCGCAGTGGATGGCGATAGATATTGAAGGAGGATAGATACTGAAGCAGAATAAAGAACAATTAAGAAGTAAAAGCAAAGGACTTTTTGATTTAGAGTGGAAAGGGAGAGGGAGGAGTAACGTTATATCTGATGGCCTGGAAGGTGAAACTACTGACACAAATGGGGAACACATTTGACAGAGGATTAACTAAAAATGCTATTAAAATGTTGACTGTGTTGAGCTTGACTTTCCTGTGAGAGAGCCAGGAACCTATTTCCAATAAATATTTCGATATAATTTCAAGTTGAGGAAAGATGCTATGAGTTTGCAGGAGACAGCTGGCACCATTACAAAGTAATGGGAGTAGGTAAAGTGGAAAATGACAGTAGGTGTCCCTGCATATGTTTATATAAAATGATTTCCTTCCTCCAAAATAGCACTTACCACAGCTCTACATTTTAAGGAGGTTATTTAGGTGCCTGGTTTATATATTCCTGTTGGCCTTCTGACAGAAGGGAATTTAATATGTTTATCATTCTAATTTTAGTGCCTAGCATAGCTCTGGAATGTTTTAATAGCTTAATATTTTTTAAATAAATCAGTGAATAAAGAAATGGATGAAAATATAATCTTAAAGCAAGTACAAATTTAAATGATATAGGGAGGAAGGGGGATAGATAAAAATGACCATGAAAGAATGGATGAGAAAATGAGGAGAATCATGCCAGTGTAGTATCAAGGAAGGTAATGGAAGGGAGACTTTAAATAGGTAAGTAATAAACTCTGCAGTTCAAATGGAACAGAAATGCTCAGTAAGTGAAGACTAAAATCAATCAGCTTTGGCAACATGATCTTTGCAGATATTAGCCAGAATTATTTCCATAGAGTGAATAAAGCAATGTCAGAATGCAGTGGGTTGGGATGGATAGCAAATGGAAAAGAAAATTAAGACAGAGAGTGCAATCTACTTTGAAAAACGAGAGTGGAGAAGCACAGACATTACAGGATTGTTATAGAAGGAGGTGGGATTATATAACATTAATAGTATTAATGTGTCATGATTGCAATTTTGAATCTGGAAAATTTGCACATATTTTTAAGTTAAGTGGAAGGTGCAGTTAGAGAAAAAGAGAGATTGAAGATTCAGGAGGGAAACAAAGGAATTACTAGTGAGGCCAGTTCTCTGTGGGGAAGAAATACATCTGCAGTAAAAGAAGTAAAAGGGAGTGTGGATTAAACAAAACAAACAAACAAAAAAACACACACACTATGTACACTCCTTAAGTAGAGATTTGGGGAGGGGCAACGGAAGTGAAAGGAAATCATACCTGAGAACTTTCATTATCTTTATGAGCCAGGATTTGGTCTAATATTATCTGGTTTTAAATTTATATTAATAGTTCAGTGTAAGACTGAATATAAATAGATATTTGGGAATTGTGCCAGAATTAGAAAACAAGACGCTAATTCTTCCAACATATTAGGCATGTGAGGCACATTGTATTTGTATCATGACCACACAAGTTTTCTTTATTTCATGTTTTTTTTACAATTTACTGTTGATACTTCTCTTAGTGAGAGATGGGATGTGAATGTTTCCTGCTCCTGTATGTGGGTGAAAATGTGCCTACACTTGAAGTGAACTTCTGTGGTTAACTCATCAAAAGTGATACAGCTGCCACATGGTTCTCCTGGGGCACTCTCACATCCCTGGAACCCAGCTACCACCAAGCTTTGAGAACACACAGACCATTCAAAAAGTCCATCGTGGGTGTTCTGCACCACAATTCCAGCTAAGCTTCTACCCAACAGCCAGCTCCAATTCGTGAGCACATGAATGAACTATCTTGGAAGTGGATGCTGTATCCTCACTCAGATCACCCCAGCTGTAGCTAAGTGGGGCAAATATGAAACTCCCCTATAAGCCATGCCTATATTGCCTATATATGAGCTAAATAAATTATTGTTGTTGTTTTAAGCCACTAATTTGGATTGGTATGCTGTGCAGCAATAGTTAGTAAAACAGCATTATAATAGATAGATACCTACATACATATATGTATATGTGTACGTATGTGTGTGTATATATTCTATTAAATAATTTCATGCAGGGCAAAACTGAAAAGCTCATGGCCTACAAAGAAGTAGAAGCAGAACCCTGACTATCCTTTTAGAAGATACCTATTTTAAATTTTATAACCTATGACAGATGAGCTAAAGGTCTGTATTTTGAAGACCAATCTGTACAAAACTTGTTGCTTTATCTAATAATTTTCTCTGAAAATTGTCCTTCCTGAAATATTTTAGGAAACAGTTTGCATAGTTAAGGTGTACAAGTGGGAACCAATCCATCTGATTCCACATTACATATACATAAGAGATATCTTCAAAGTTGTCTACATATAAGAGAAAAATAAATAACAAAGAAGAAAAATAAATTCCGTTTCTTCTCTGTTAATTGCTTTTATCTTATATATAGACAACTAGTATGTTGTCCTTTGAAATGCAACAATTAAATCCTTTGAGCACTTTATAATGAATAAAAAAGCTCTTAAAATATTTTGTTGCTATAGCAGCAACATGCATATCTAGAAGAATTTTTCCTCTTTGACAATATCCTTGTTGCTTGACAATGAATATTATATACATTTCAGTGATAAGACAGTGTCTGTGAAAGTTGTTTGGTGCTGTGTTAAAATTAAAATTTTTCATAGAGAGTACAGGTACAATATTATATGAGAACTAATCCCACTGTTAAAGGCTAAAGAAAAAAGAAAACATTTTCATAAAATAACTCAAGGTCAAAAAATAAAATAATGATAATGAGTAAGTGAAATCATCCTTAATAATAATGACTTCTGACCTTTGAAATTTGTTTTCTCTGATAATTTTATTCTTGTTAATGTTCCTTATTACTCATAAAATGTGGTGGACAAAAAGGGTGTAAGAATATATTTTTGAGATTAGTATAATGGCAAGAATTACATATATCTGTGATGCCAATGTTCATAGTCTAGGCTCAGAAATTAAAATGTAATATTAATGTGATAATTTAAGTTTCTATAATGAGAGCTGAGAAATTTTTTAAAGTAAAAAAAAGTATCTTTCCTTATCATGTGTATTTAAAGAGCTTTGAAAACTAAAAAGTATTATATAAGGCTTTTTTTATTATCATTACCACTATTAGATTTAAGAATATAATAATAGTAGAACATAAGATAAAAACTTTTTCTTCTAAGAAGAAAGATAAGGAACAGAAAGAAAACATGATTATAACTTAACAAGTTCACTGAACAGCAGATGGAGTTATTAGTGGAAGATGAAAGATAAAAAGATAGGAAATAAAGAGGCAAAGTTAGCAGGGTTAACAATCTGGGAAAACATCAAGGCACCAAAACTAAAAAGGAAGATGTGTCTATTCAAAAAGTGAATCTATTACTCAGATATTGGTAAGGCTAATACTGTGGGTGTTTTGAAATCAAAGTAGTTTCATTTAAACATACAAAAGTGGAGAAAAAAACGTGGAAAAATGTATAGACTGAGTTGAATGAAAATATCAGAGTTGATATGTCAGGCTGTTAGATATTTGATCAAATGTATATAGAATAGTTTTAACACACTAGAAAAAGGTCTTAACATTCACTTTAAATATAAATTATAACTTTGAAATGAGACCTTTGATTCTGATTTTCTTTAGTTAATGGTTAATTTGTGTAACGAGACAGCAAGAGAAAATATCTATTCATTTTATATCATATATAGAAAGAATATTAGAGATAATACATAATATATAAGATGTGCAAAAAATAAGAGAAGCATTTTGGTGTGTAATATATTAATAGTATAAATGAAGATTAATTTAGACCATTTATAAATTTTGGAGCAAAATAAGTCAATATATCAGTATATTATAGCCAAACAAGTATCTTAAATGTAATAAAATTAATCTGTTAATTAATATTCAATATCAAAATAAATGAACAGAGCAGTGTATTATAGCCAATAATTTTAAATAGAATAAAATTAATCTGTTAATTCATATTCAATAAACATATGAAAACGTGCCATACATTTTAATATTTATCAAAAGCTACTAAAATGTACATAAAGTAGATCTCTTGAACAAATTTAAAATGGTAAAATATTTTATTTAAGTAGGAAATAACAGAAATTTCCTCAAACTATGAGACTTAAGATTTGTATTACCTCAAATACAATATATTTTTAATAATAACAGTGAATTGGAGGTGATTCCTCATAAGATTAAATGAAGAATTACCATATGACCCAGCACTTCTACTTCTGGGTAGATACCCTCAAAAAGCAAAAGCGAGGGAGTTGTCTTAGTTTGTTCGGACTTCTATAACAAAAAAGTAGCAGACTGTGTGACTTATAAACAACACAAATTTATTTCTCACAGTTCTGAAGGCTAGAAGTTCATGATCACGTCTCTGGCAGATGCAATGTCTGGTAAAGGCCTGCTTCCTGGTTCCTAGATGGCTGACTGTCTTCTCGTTGTGTACTCACTTGGTAGAAGGAGCACGGGAGCTCTCTGGAGTCTCATGTTTAAGGACACTAATCCCATTCATGAAAGTTCTATCCTTATGAGCAAAATCATCCCTCAAAGATCCCACGTACAAATACTATCACACTGAGGATTAAGTTTCAACATATAAATTTTAGGGGAATATAAACATGTAGTCAATGGCAGACTGGAGTGGGTATTTGTACATCCATGTTAATAGCAACATTATTTACAGCAGCCAAGAGGTGGAAGCAAACCAAATGTCTATTCATGGGTGACTGGATAAATATAATATGGTTATACATCAAACAGAATATTATTTAGCCTTAAAAAACAAGAAAATTCAACACATTCTGTAATACAACATGGATGAATCTTAAGGACATTAAGCTAAGTGAAATAAGTCAATTAAAAAGACACATATTGTTCTACTTGTAGTTCTTTGAGGTATCTCCATTTTGACCCAGCGATACCATTACTGTCCATCTACCCAAAGGAAAAAAAGACATTCTGTAAGAAAGACATCTGCACTAGAATGTTCATAGCAGCACAATTCACCATTGCAAAGGTGTGGAAACAACCCAAGTCCCCATCAATCCATGAGTGGATTAATAAAATGTGGTATATGTATACCATGGAGTACTACTCAGCCACAAAAAACAATGGTGATCTAGCACCTCTTGTTATTATCCTGGATGGAGTTGGAGTCCATTCTTCTAAGTGAAGTATCACAAGAATGGAAAAGCAAGCACCACATGTATTCACCATTAAATTGGTACTAATTGATCAACACTTATGTGCATATGTGGAAGTAACATTCACAGGGTGTCAGGCAGGTGGGATAGGGGAGGAGGGGAGGGGTGAATTCACACCTAATGGGTATGGTGCATGATGTCTAGGGGTTGGGCATGCTTGTAGGTCCAACTTGGGCAGTGCAAAGGCAATATATGTATCCAAAGCATTTGTACCCCTGTAATATTCTGAAAAAAATACTACTAGTATTACAGTAAAATTTTAATTATAAAAATAGGTGGTTCAAGAAACATAATATTCTTCTTTATATTGGGTAAAACTGTGGGAAGGGGCAATAAATGTGTTCTGATGACCAAATAGACACTGACAATAATTCCTTTTTCCAGTCACTGAGGTAGTTAGACTAATGTTTAAGAACTGTCCCAAACTCAAAATATTATTGGATATTTAGCCATTCATAAAAAATGCATAATAATAAAAGGAGATCAGGATAGTCTATCTGAACTTTGCTAATTTCAAAGTAGAAGATTATTTGGAAAAATAGAAAATATGTACCAAATAAATCATTAGAATTTTGCTTCTAAATAGCTTGAGAGTTGTTTGAAAATGAAAGCAAATCTCAGTTATACATGGATTAATTCAAAATTGGAAAAAATCGGCGACCTTAGAGTTGCTAAATAGAAGAGACAAAGATCAAGAACCAAGTTTTGGCTGTACAGGGTTAGCCTTGAAAAGTTAAAGACTTGATAATATGCAATTATTTTGTTTTAATCTATTCTGAGCTATCTAATAAGCTTACTGACTCACTGCTTCTTTTGTGAATTAACCTGCCACTGCTATGAATTGTAAACAAATTCTTTGTAATAGGCTTTTTGTTGTTGTTTAGAGTTTAACTGGTATCCACACTTACATGTACATTTATGTTATCAGTTAATAGGGCTAAAGTTTGTTTTCATTTATGCTTGTTTAAGTAAAAGCTATTTATTTTAATGGCATTTAGAAACAGCCATTTCTATTCATTAATATAACTGTTAGTTCTCATCTTCATATTTCATCTGTGTTCAAAAATTATATTTAAAAAAAGATTTCAATTTATTTGAAAGTCATTATAAAAATACAGCCAAGGTTCAAGGAATTTGCCTCCAGGAAGATGAAGTAAAGCTACAGCATACGTATATTATTTTAATTATGTTATATAGAAAAGTTGAGTGAAATGCAGTAATATTTAAAGCCGTGAGTTATTTTCCTTTTATTTCTGATAAAGTCTCTATTTCTATACATCAGTAAATTAAGCAAGGAAAATCTTTTAACTAACCAAATGTATGCTAAAATCTAAAACCTCTTAAAATCAAGCTGTATGTAAAGAGTAAAGAATCTCTGTCTCTGACAATAGTGTAGAAAATTGTCTGATTTGAAAGTGTTTCTATTTGATCTTACACACTACATTTTTCCCCCCTTAGCTCAGACAGGAAAACTAGAGGGAACTGAAGTTAGCTATTTATCCTTTCCCCAGGTAGATAAGGCTTGATAAAGCAATTTCATTTAGAGAACAGGCCTCCATTTTGGAGAATGCTCTGGACGTGGTTCAAAATGGTCACTTGTCCCCTCTCCTTGCCAGAAAAATATATGTGTGTGTGTATGTGTATGTGTGTGTGTGTGTGTGTGTGTCTAATATATATATAGATATATATATATTTCAGATCTTCACCTAGGAAACCTGTTGGTATTTGTGGAGGTAAATGAAAGCACCTAACACTGGGTGCTGGGAGTTTCTCACTCTCTAATCCACACTCAGCCTCCAGCAATTTACAAAAAATCTTCTGAAGTATTTATATCAGTTTATGACCCCCAAAACTTTTGCTCCAGATAAGCTAATCTCAGTTGTGAGTCTCTGAATTTGCCTGTCTCTGTGTATTTCAGGGTGGTGGTTTGCTCTGTGGCATCAATTATTTGATGGGTCTAAGAAAGTCATTGTTTTTTGGTTTGTTTAGCTTTTCTATTATAACAATGGGAGTGATGATTTGCATGCTTTTTATCCTTCAGAGCTGAAACCAGAATTCTCTATACTAAAATGTAAATGCTTTTTAAAAAGATATTGTTATAGAAAGAAGATATATAGACAGAAAGTGGTAGATAGGTGTATAAAAATGTTTTTAATTTATGTGCTTCTAAATCACCTTCCAGTTTTTATTGATTAATATAAATGTCATTTTGTTGTGAATCAAAGTCCTTGACATCCAAGCTTCTCCCTTCCCAGGTATGTAAGCACATTTTGCATTAAGGCAATTTTAATAATTTAACAATATGTATGCATAGGTCTTTAGAAAATACCAATTTTATTTGTTTTTGTCATTTGTCTAAAATGTTCTCATTTCATTTATGTTTTTACAAATTACATACATTTTTATGATCATTTGCATTACTTGTGGGTTTTTCCTCATCATGATTTTATTTTTTCCGAGAACTGTTACACTTTTTCTAAAGGAGACATTATATTTCACTCACCATCTTGCAATATCTTTCCTGAAAAGATGTAACACTTTTCTACTACCAAATATGTCATTATTTGTAAATTGTTTCTACATAGAAACCACACATCTGTTTATCATAACTGCTTAAAATATTAATAATACCTTTTAATTTTATAAATAGCATTGATAAATATAAGAGAAAGATAAAATCATAGTACTTTTAAAAAAATGATGTTATTTCTATAATTCTTAACTGTGTGGTGACTCAATCCATACCCTATATGGTGTCTTGAGTTGCAAAGAATGCAGTTATAAAATGTGAATGAGAAAGAGTGGCAAGAAATGGGATCTGTCAGTGTTCCTTTCTTCAGAAAATCTTCTCATTCACCCATGGGCATTCATATAGCTTTCTTAATGAGGAGAAAGAAATGTAGGAAATTTTGAGTGATGCTAGAATTAAATAAAATGTATTTAACTTAAAAAGAAAATGATGTGTATTCTAAACATTGTTTCAAGATTCTATCTCTAAATGTAAGTTAATATTGCAATCAGTCAGAATGAAACATGGTACTAAATCTGACTCATATATAGCATTGAGAAATGTCTGCATTTTTTAAAGACTTATGCTTTTGGACAAATTATTCAATCTTTTGTATTTGTTTTTGATATACAATTGTAGATATGGCATCAGATACATTGTTGAAGTGAATTTTAGTGTCAAACATCCATGAATGACCCAAGGGGAAAATAAAAAAAAACATAAGAAAAATTAGTTTAAAATAGAAAGAATATGGAAAATATTGCAAAATTCTGAAGATTCAGAGAAAATAAAATCAAAACCACAATTAGATATCATTTAACTACGGTGACATTGGCTTTTATCAAAAAGTCCCAAAACAAATCTTGACATGGATGTGGAGAGGTAGGATCACTCATACACTGCTGGTGGGAATGCAAATTAGTACAACCTCTGTGGAAAGTAGTATGAAGCTACCTCAAAGAACTAAAAGTAGAACTACCATTTGATCCAGCAATCCCACTACTGGGTATTTACCCAGAGGAAAAAAAGACATTCTGTAATAAAGACATCTGCACTTGAATGTTTATAGCTGCACAATTCACAACTGCAAAAATGTGGAAACAACCCAAGTGCCCATCAATACATTAGTGGATTAATATAATATGGTTTATGTATACCATGGAGTACTACTCAGCCATAAAAAACAATGGTGAATTAATACCTCTTGTATTATCCTGGATGGAGCTAGAGCCCACTCTTCTAAGTGAAGTATCACAAGAATGGAAAAACAAGCACCACATGTACTCATCATGAAATTGGTACTAATTGATCAACACTTAGGTGAACATATGGAAATAACGTTCATCAGATGTCAGGCAGGTGGGAAGGGGGCGGAGGAGATGGATATATTCACACCTAATGGGTGTGGTGTGCACTGTCTGGGAGAAGGGCACACTTGTAGTAGCTCTGACTGTTGGTGAAAAGGCAATATATGTAACCAAAGCATTTGTACCCCTATAATATTCTCATATTAAAAATAAATAAACAAATAAATAAATAACAATTCACACGCACACACAAAAGCAAACTTTCTTGTATCTTTATGACAGGAGGTTGTTTTACAACTTGGAGCCATGCCCCCACAAAGTTGAAGGTAGGCTCCTACCCTCCCACAGAGACTGATAGAAAAGGGTTCTATCTTCCTCCGTTGGTTACATTTATACAGAAATCTTCAACAAAATACTAGCAAACTGAATCCAACAGCACATCAAAAAGATAATACATCACAATCAAGTGGGATTTATCTAGAAATGCAAGAATGTTTCGACATATTCAAATGAATTAATGAGATACATCACCTCAATAGAATAAAGTGCAAAAACTATATGATCATCTCAATAGAAAAAGCATTTGATAAAATTCAACTTCTCTTCATGGTAATAAACAACAAACTAGGCATAAAAAGAACATTACTGAACATGATAAAGACTATATATGACAAATCCACACCTAACATTATACTCAATGTGGAAAAGTGTGCTATTAGCGTAAAAACAAACACATAGACCAATTGAACAGGATAGAGGACCCAGAAATAAATCCACATAATTACAGCCAACTGGTTTTTGACAAAGGTACCAGGATCATACATTGAGAAAGAATATCCTTTTCAATATATAATACTGGGAAACTGGATATCCACATGCAGAAGAATGAAACTAGACCCCTATCTCATAACCATATGCAAAAATCAACTGAAAATGAATCAAAGACTTAAATGTAAGACCCCAAACTATAAAACTAATAGAAGAAAATATAGGGAAAATCCTTTAGGACATTGGTATAGGCAAAGACTTTATGGCCAACACTCTAAAAGCAGAGGCAACAAAACCAAAAATAGACAAATGGGACTGTAGGAAACTAAAAAGCTTCTGCACAGAAAAGGAAAGAACAGAATGAAAAGGTAACATATTGAATGGAAGAAAACATGTGCAAACTATTCATCTGATGGGGAATTAATGTTCAGAATATACAAGGAACCCAAACAACTCAACAGCAAATAAACAATCCCATTAAAAAGTGGACATAAGATCTGAATGGACATTTCTCAAAAGAAGATATACAAATGTTCAACAAGTATATGAAAAAAGTTTTCAACATCACACTAATCATCAGGGAAATGAAAATCAAAACCAAAATGAGATATTATCTTACCGCAGTTAGACTATTATCAAAAACTCAAAAAATAACAGATGCTGGAGAGGATATGGAGAAAATGGAACTCAGATGCTGTTGGCAGGAATGTAAATTAGCAGAGCCATTATGAAAAATGGTATAGAGATTTCTCAAAAAACTAACAATAGAGCTACCATATGGTCTAGCAATCCCAGTACTGGGTATTTATCCAAAGAAAATGAAATCAGAGTATCAAAGTGATACATCTACCTTCATGATCATTGCAGCACTATTCACAACAGCAAAGATAAGGAATCAGCCTAAGTGTCCATTAACAATTGATAGAGAGATTTGGTATATATATATGCAATTGAATACTATTAAATATATATCCATAACAAAGAATGAAATCATATCATTTGCAACAACATGAATGGAACTGGAGGTCATTATGCTAAGTGAAATAAGCTAGACACAGAAAGACAAATATCACATATTCTCACTCCTATATGAGAGCCCAAAATTTTTGATCTCCTAGAAATAGAGAGTAGAATCATAGTTATCAGAGGCTGGAAACAGTATTGATTTGTTTGTGGGGGATGATCAAGAAAGCTTGATTAATAGGTAAAATACACAGTTAGATAGAAGTAATAAAGTCTAATGTTCAATAGTGGAGTAGGGTGTCTATAGTTAAAAACAATGTATTACATGTTTCAAAATAGCTAGAAGAGAGACCTTGAAATGTTCCCAACACGTAGAAATGATAAATATCCAAGGTGATGGATATACTAAATACCCTGACTTGGTCAGTACACATTCTATGCATGTTACAAAATATTACCTGTACCCCATAAATATGTTCAAATATTATGTATCAATAAATAATAAGCAAAAGACCAAAAATACCTAAACAATACATTATAATTGCACTCCACACTATATGGCTGACTGTGCGCTTTCTCTGCATATTACAGCCCCAGTTCAACATTATCCTTTAGGACACCATACACTGTACACTATTTAATCAGCATGCCCCATCCCTGCTCAAAAAATGAGAGGAAGCTGCAGTAGTTTTAAAATTTTCCATCTTATATTGAAGCCAGAAAGTAAATTACATAAAATATTTTTCTTATAAAAAATATTAAAAGTGTTCACATTCATTCACATACAGTGATTTGATGTCCTGTATCAATCTGGACTATTGAACTAGGCGGGCAGTGTTTGCAGCTTGCCTCTCTGCTGCTGACTCCCGATGTTGTAGCCTCTAGACTCTTGTTTCCACATACTTGGTCATCAGCTAGGAAATGCTGTTAAAAATGAGGCATCAGCTTACCAAAAAATCCTCAGTGTTTAATGAGAGTTGTGATGGATTTTGAAAAATATGATAAATTACAATTTTAAAATAAAAATCATAAAAGAAAGTTATATATGTGCAGTTTACAACCCATGTAAATTTAATACGTATGCAAATCATAACATGAATAAGGAATATGGACATAAAAAGATTTCTACATTTTATACAAAGTGATAGAGTAGTCCTACAAATTGGCTTTTGAAAAGTCAAAGAATTATATTATAATCTCTAGGAAAATCACTACAAATAAAGCAAATAAGCATAGGCACAAAGCCAAAATGAAAATTAAAATGAAATTGTAAAAAAATTAAATAACCAAAAATAATGCTGCAAAAAAAGAGACAAAATCTCAAGACACAAGTAGAAGTCTAACAATAAAATGGCACATCTAAGCCAAAAGTATGAATAATTACATACAATGTTAATTGACTAAAGACTCCAAGTTATTCCAATTTAAAGTTAGAGATGGCCAGAATGAATAAGACTGTCTAGACATAATTATATTCTGTCTGTAAGAGACACCCTTTAAATATACATGGCTCAGATAAGTTAGAAAAAAATGGCTGGAAAAAGATATATCATTCTATCAGTAAGAATAAGCAATCTGGAGTAGCTATATTAACATCAGGTAAAATATGTGTTATAACAAATAGTATTATTAGATATGGACAGGGATATCTCATACTGATAACATAACACATTCATAAAGGAGATATACCAATCATAAATGTGTCTGCACAAAACAGAACTTTAAAATATGTGAGAAAAAGTGGACAGAATTAAAGGAAGGAATAAAAAATAAACAAGATTTTAAAATCCCTCTCTCAGGAATCAATAAAATAGCTAGAGAAAATATCAGAAAAGACAAAACAGACCTATGTAACACAACCAACCACCTTTACTACATTGATATGTATGGAATTGTACAACCAAAATTAGCAGAGTTTGGATTGTGCATTATTTTCAATGTACTTTTTACATTTATTGGGCTATATAAAATCCTTTAATTACTAATCATTAATTAATAGTAAGCAAATTATACTTAAAGTATTAAATCATACAGAATATATTCTCTGACTATAATAAAATTGAATTAGAAATCAATAATAAGACAAGTAGAAAATCAAATATTTGGAAATTAAGCAGCATACTTCTAAATAATTCATGAATTAAAAAACAAAAATTAGAAAATAATTTGAACCAAATTAAATAAAAATACAATATTATATATCACAATTATGGGAAAAATTAATATAGTGCTTGGAAGAAAGCTGATAGTCTTAAATTCTTATAGTAGGAAAGAAGAAAAATTTAAAATTTCCAAGTTGAAAAAGTAGAAAGGAGAAATGAGTTCCTAATGTAAGAAATTAAGAAAGAAAAGATCAAATTTAGACCAAAACAGGTAGAAGGAATAAAATAATACACATAAGAGCAGAAATCTGTGAAAAAGAATGAGCATACTGTGAAGAAAAATCAAGGAAATTAAAAGCGAATTTTTTGAAAAAATAACTAAAATTGTTCACTTTCCAACTAGACTGATAAAGGATAAAAGAGAGAAGACGCACATTGCCAATAAAAGGCAATTGTATGAGCAGCTTTATACCAATAAATTTGACAAATTAAATAAAGTGTATAGATAATTTTTTAAAAAACATAAATTACCAAAACTGAAACATGAATAGAAAATAGGAATAGCCTACAACTTTAAAGAATATTTCCACAAATATAGTTTAGTGTTAAGGTCCATCAATTTTTTAAAGAAAGATATTACTCAGGTACTTTCAGAAAATGTAGAAGAAAGGAGCACTTATCAACTTATTTTCTCAAGTCAGTGCAATTCTCTTACCGAAACAGAAAATATTCCCACATGAAAAGAGAACAGCAGCTTTTTACTTGATGACATGCCATGTTATTTAAATAAGTATATTTTGTAATTCTTATTACAGAATTATATCTTTATTCAAATCCAAAAATATAATGAATATTATAGCAATTGTTTATTTGGTTTACTATATATTATTAATTTTCATTGCTTGTTTTATAACAATTGTCATTATTTAAAAAAACAAATTTGCAAATAAAAGACAGAGAATGTGTAGCCAAGAGGAAACACTTTCCCATTAGGCTAATAAATTTCTAGTTTTTGTATACATTTTTCTGTTTTTAATAATAGGTACAAGCATCCCTGTTATATTAATTAATCATAAAATCTTTCAAAGATTTGTTATATGATATTGTCAATCATCTTCAATGACTAGAAGTATGTTAATAAAAATAAGAGAAACAAATATAATTTATTTGTCTACAATTATTTGCTAAAGATGTAACTGAGCAACTGAAATCAATTATCTGCAACATGTAATGTAACTCAACAAGTTAAGTGACATTATGGCAATTTTTATTTGATACAATTGAGTATTAATTGTTTAATTACATGGTACAATCGAAGTTATACCACGGTGTATTTAATTTCTAAACACATTATAAAGATATAATTAATATTTGATAAAATAAATATTATTTTGTAGTAAAATAATAAATGGTTCAAAAATAATATCATTATTTACTTCACCTCTTCCCTGGTTATCACTTAGTTTGAATATAATTATTTCTATTTTTCAGTATAGTTGTCTAGAAGATTCATATTTTTGGCATTTGTATGTGTGTGTGTGTCTGTTTGTCTATGAAAATGCTATTCCTGCAATTCTATGACAAGAAGGTAAATTTTAAAAACAGATTTGTATGTATTTTCAGGAAATTTTTTATCTCCCTGGAAAGCTGTTTTAAATAATTTACTTTATAAAAATGTTAATAATATATCCTATATAGACTGATCCCATATATAGAGAAGAAATTATTGCTTGGGTTTTTTTTTTTTTTTTGTATGTGCTAGAAAATGTGAAAGAATAGAAAATGTTGTGCTCAAAATTTTTAACAAAGGCTATGAATGTCATAGTTAATTTATAAAAGCCATAGATTCTCAGACCTGAATAGAACATTAAATATATTCTAACATAAGAATGTTTAAATTGATCATTTTAACATCAAAACTGAGAGCAGGCCGGGCGCGGTGGCTCACGCCTGTAATCCTAGCACTCTGGGAGGCCGAGGCGGGCGGATCGCTCAAGGTCAGGAGTTCGAGACCAGCCTGAGCAAGAGCGACACCCCATCTCTACTAAATAATAGAAAGAAATTATCTGGCCAACTAAAATATATATATAGAAAAAATTAGCTGGGCATGGTGGCGCATCCCTGTAGTCCCAGCTACTCGGGAGGCTGAGGCAGTAGGATCGCTTAAGCCCAGGAGTTTGAGGTTGCTGTGAGCTAGACTGATGCCACGGCACTCACTCTAGCCCGGGCAACAAAGCAAGACTCTGTCTCAAAAAAAAACAAAAAAACAAAAAAACAAAAAACTGAGAGCAGTAAAACAAAAAATAAGTGTATTAACCTAGTTTTCTGCAATCCTACATTCCTTCACTCATGCTTCAACACTTACTGAACATTTTGCTAGGTTCTAAGGATTAAAAACAAAACAAAACAAAAAAGACAACTCCCTTCCCCTTTAGCAATTATAATTGAACTATGGAGACCAAGAAGAATTAACCTTTTTGTTTCAAGCACCATCAATTCCTACCCTCTTCTTTCTCCCCCTTGGCAGCAGAGTGGTTCAGCTGCACTCATCCCACTCAGTGTGAGTAGTAAGGCTTCTCCTAAAATCAGCGTACAGTATTTGCATGCAAACTCCTCAGCACAGTGTTCCGGGCTCCTTATCCCTCTTTATCAACTTCCTTCCTGGACCCAGGGAGCCGTGGTTTTACATATTCAACCAGAGGGCACTTACACCCTCTCATGTCAGTCTCTAAATCTGAAAAACATCAAAGGGGACAGGAGCCCACTATTTTTTACTTATTTTTTTGTATTTACAGAAAGTTTACATTATTTATTTGCTCAGGTCACACAGTTAGCAAATGGTAGAGCTGGACCAGGCTTCAGAGTCCACGGTCCTAATCATACTGAGGTCTGAAGGATGTACAGGTGTTGCCTAGGCAAAGGGAGGAGGCAGGACTGCTGCAGGCAGAGGGACAACAGGCACGGATTCTCTTGCAGCAGGAAGCACGAGAAATCTTGGGACCTAATGCTGCTGGGTGGAGTCAGAGCTCAGGGAGACTGGAAAAGTGAGGTTAAAGGAGATGCTGAAGAGGATAGAGGTTGACCATGAAGAGCCACCATTCTATGTAAGAGGTGTTGGTCTTTAGCCTAATTTAGCCTAAGAACCATGGATATCCATGGAGAGTTTTTCAACAGGGAGGTCACATGTTTGGATTTGCTTCCCCTCCCCCTTAAAATAAGCTTTATTATTGGAACTTTTTTCAGAAAAATAATTTCCACTTTTTTAATTAAGTTTTTATGACTTACCCCCTCCCAAACTCCCTCCTTCTTGGTTTCTAATGTCCTTTACATCTCTTTGTGCCTGTGTGTGCACATTATTTACCTCCCAATTATTAGAGAGTACATGTGGTATTAGCTTTTCCATTCTTTAGATACTCCACTTAGGATAATGGTCTCCAGTTCCATCCAAGTTGTTGCAAAAGACATTATTTCATTCCTTTTTATGGCTGAGTAGTACTCCATAATATATATTTTAATATATGCCACATTTTCTTTAACCACTCATAAATTGGTGGACACTTAGGTTGAATTTGCATCTTTGCAATTGTGAATTATGCTGCTATAAACATTCCAGTGCAGGTGTCTTTTTGATAAAATGACTTCTCTTCCTTTGGGTAGATACCCGGTAGTGGGATTGCTGGATCAAATGATGAGTATACATTTATTAATGTTTCTTTGAGGAAACTCCATACTGTTTCCCACAGAGGTTGTACTAATTTGCAGTCATCCCAATGGTGTATAAGCATTCCTTTCCCTCTGCACACATTTCTTGTTTTTTGACTTTTTAATAATGGTTATTCTGACAGGGGTAAGGTAGTAACTCATTGTGCTTTTAATTTACACTTCCCGGATGATTTATAATATTGAGCATCACTAATAATCAAGAGGAAATAATCAACAGAGTTAACAGACAACCTAAAAAATGTGAGAAAATATTCACAAACCATACATCCGATAAAGGGAAATGTGAATATGTGGCATAAATAATTTTTTTCTAATAGATACAGAAAAGGAATTGGTGTGTTGCAATCAGAATGCATATGTTTTATTCTTATTCTATCATTTATTAGTTATGTGTGGCTTTAAATTTACTTACCTTAACTTTCAGTTCTATGAACTATATAATAACCAGTTGTCTTCATTTTAATAATTAAATATGATAACTCTTAATGGGTCTTCTTTATCAAATATTAATCACTATATACATCTAATACTTTACTTCTGTTTTTATTTAATTTTTATCTCCAAACTTTTATAGAACTTCTTGTCTATAATTTCATTTTAAATATCATGATATTTTAAAATACATTACATTTTCTTTCATTTGTCTTTTTTTTCTTCATGCTATTACTATTTTAGGAATAGAGGTTTGAATCTGCACTCTTTAAGGGCAACATACTGGAGTCTTTATTATGACACAACATCTTGGACAGGGTGCCTTGCATTTAATTGACATAAAGGGACTATAATTGGTCATTAATGTTTTGATTACATTTTAGTGGATATTTTATAAAGTGTAGAAAATAAAAGAATGTCTGTTAAATAATGATGGGAACACTATCTTTAGTTGTTAGTGTGGTTATTCCTTAAGGCATTTCTGTTCTTTCTCCTTAATTTCTCTGAAAAGAAATTGCTAGATCCTCCAGTGCATGTAATATGTAAATGTCAGGATTCAGTGTTGTGCAAGAAAGTGCCATTTGGAACAGAGATTTAGTGAAATGAAAACTGCAAAGTTGACAATACTGTGGACCAGTATTGAAAATAATGAAGAATCATAAATTAATAATAAAACTAGCCATATGAAATATAATGTAGGAGTCTTATAACTATGTGTCACCTCTTTCTGTGACCAAAATAAAAGATAGTTACTTCTGGCTCATTGTTAGGTACTACCAAAAATTATGCTTATATCTAGTGCATACATTATTTCTTGTGATCTTATTTAATATATAAATGAATATGAACGGCTCTAATAAGCCACATAAGACCATGTCTTTTATAAAAATGTGTAGAAACTTTGTTTTGCAATTATATTTTTCTTGTTCTTGCTTGATAGTTAAATGTGTCATAAACGAGGCAGAAAAGCACTGATGGGAGTGCATGTAATATGTACTGAGGGGTTAGCTCTCCAGAAGTGTTATAGTTAGTAGGACTTTTTAAAACCTTATTTCTGGTCAATATGTTTACTGTACTGTATTAATCTCCAGAATTAGTACATATATCAGTTTTATTTTATTAAAAACTGCCAAGAATTAAAGTCCTTAACAATTAGAAGATGGCATCACAACTTACTAGTTTTTACTTGAATCTCAACGTACTTTGATAACACTATCATGTATATAAAAAGAGGGAGAAAACAATCTTTCTTCTTCGATTTGAAAGAAGAACTATGACTATTCTCCAACCACAGGTACCCACTCAAGGCTTTTCTTTAAAAAAAAGTGTCCTCATATCACTAAAATGAAGACTGAACATGACACTGAATAATAAATATATCTCATTCCAATTAAGAACATCACCGCCAGGGATTATCTTTTAAAAGTAATTATCTCATGGCATAAAACCAAAACCTACATAAAATCTTATTTTTTTATAAAAATTAATTTCCATAAGTTTCTCATTGGTTGGAGAAAAAGAAAAATCCAATGCCACCAATAGCTTCATGAATTGCGTTTTTGTGATTTTTTATATTTTATATAGTTTTGAACATAGTTAATTACTTTCTATTAACCACAACTGATATTTCATAAATTAGTAATTATAATCTTCCTTCTAAAGTTCTCTATCAGGTAATGTTTATCAACAACAATTTTATTTCAAATGATTTCTAAATCAAATTCTGCTTGATTCTTAAGTCGCTACTTTCCTTTTCCTCACAAGTACTGGCCTCAGATGGAAAATACAGGTCCTTTGACTTTTTAGAATTGTGTCACTTTCTAGATGAAAGGTTTCAGGAGTGTTAGATTAGCCAAGTGAGCCTCCTTTCACCCTTGTTAGTTGGCCACATTCCATGTGCTTTCCAAAATTGGGTTCAGCTTTTCTCCTGCTAACCCTCACCTCTTTCCCAGAGACAAACTGGAGGCTTTCCCCTGAGCTGCAATCATTCCATGCTGCCATCAACTGTTGGTCTTTTCCAGTTCTGGTTGCATCTCTGGAAATATAATTATGAACTTCTCATAATTACAGGGCTTGCACAAAAATTGTTCTCCATTGGTGCATATTGACCTCTCTGGTACAGATCATTCCTGATGTTTTAGTCTGGGAAATTTAGACCTAATAAAAAAGTGTCTAAATCTAGTTCTGAGCTCTTGGGATCTTCCCATTTCACTGAAATTGATGAAAGTTTCTCAAACTAAAGTTTTGACATATTACATTTAATAATGATATGAACAGACAATCTGACATAATGAGGTAGTAACAGTGATAACTCTGTTAGATTTTAATGAACTATTTGTTAGAGATCTTCAAAAATAGCTGTTTCAGAGCTATTATAATTATCTTGGCCTTTCCTCCTTCATAGAGTATTTGCATTTCATTTATTTTGTCTTATATATTCTAATTTCCACAAGAGCCAAATCATTCATTTTTAACCACTATCTAGGTCTCTATCTGCATCTCAAATTTACTGACTACATGTTGGTCCTAGGGGTTAAAAATCCAATGTGAAGTCATAAAATTAAAACTGCTTTCATATTTCTTACAAATCCATATTTACAATTTTAATTTTTTAACTTTTTATTTTTGTTATGGATATGTAATAGTTGCGTGTATTTAGGGGGTACAGTGATATTTGGATACATATAGGAGTTTCTCTTAAATATAACTGGTTGAAACAAAGAAAACTCATTATATTATGAAACAGTACGATTTAGGGACTTGCAAACTCTAGCTCTTTATTAGCTCTACATGTTCTCCAGCTCTCAACTATATTAGCAACCGCTTTTAGATTATTTCTTTGGCACCCTACTATCTGCTAAATTCAACACATACAAACCTCACATTGTTATATTTCCATTTAATAAAGTATAAACTTGCTCAACATATCTAGGTTTCTGTGTAGTAATAACATATCCAGGTAAAAAATATTTGTGAAACAATTTTTGTTTTTCCTATTCATGCAATATGTTACATATTTTTAAAAAGACAAAATAAAATTTAAAAAAAAGATTTACAATAAAAATATATCTGCCTTTATTTCTCCCTTTAGTCATTAATTCAATGATATTTTATGAGTGTCAGTGCAATACTAGGTATTGTTCTAGACCTGGGAATACATCAGTATACAGAATAGATAATTCCCTGGCCTTCTGGTAAACAGAGATAATCAATAAACAAAAGGTAAATGTATAGCATGTCAGACTGCAATAAATACCCTGGATTGACTTCTACTGTAACAAAATGAAAAATATTTATTTCAGTTAAGAAACATTCATCCTCAAGTCACAAGGGTTTAATTGTAGCTCTTGGCCTGAATCAAAATACAAGAAAATGCAATAGTCTAAAACTAGTACTTCTAGAATTATGTAATTTATACTCCAATAGTGGAATTGAGGCTGCAATAATCTCACTCAGTTCCTTTTAAACTTCATTACAATAAGAGATTTAAAAAATGCACACATGTACATTTCATAGGGCTCTCTAACTCTGCATGAACTGCAAGAAAATAGCAAATGAACAACTAAACAAACAAAAACAAAAATCAGATAAATCTGTATGTACCCTGCCAAGAATATGTGCAGTCACATGAATGTATGGTAGGTAAGTGAAGATTTTTTCTAAAAAATACACTGCCACACAACCTGTACATTAGTAGGCAGGGATAGTTACCTTCTTTTGCCATATTTTTTCTCAAGTGTCTTTATTATGGAGCATATCTTTGGTGTATTTTTGCATAAATATTCACTGAGTATGTGCTTTTTTCTAAGAATAAGTATTGTCTCTCAAAGTAAAATAAATTCTTCATCTATTTAAAGGGAAAAATAATATGGAATTTATAAACAGCCAGATTATATTTTATTTTTTATGTTCCTCATCAAAGGAAAACAGACAAAAATAGTCCCCAGAGTCCAGGCTCACCCAAGCTGCTGTGACCTGAATGTTAGCACCAAAATTAGTTATGTTGGAACGTCACCCCCCAAGGTAATGGTATTAGCAGGTAGGGCCTTTAGAAGGTAGTTAGGTCATTAAGGCCTCCCCCCAACCACCACCACGGATAGGATTAGTGCCTTTATAAGAGGATTTGACAGAGCAAATTTATTCCCATCTGTCCCTTCTGCCACGTGAGGATACAGCAAAAAAGTGCTGTCTCTGATGCGGAGAAAGTAGCCTTCTCCAGACACTGAATCTGCCAGCACCTTACTCTTGAACTTCACAGCCCTCTAGAACTGCAAGGAATAAATTTTTATTATTTATAAATTGCTCTTCTAAGTTATTTTGTTATAACAGCAGAATGGACTGAAGCAAGGTAAACATATAACACAGATAAAGACATTGTGAGTTCACAAGGAATGTCCCTTCCATTCCCTCATCTCCTCCATTGCATCTAGTAACTGGTTGGGTGACTGGTCTCCAGCCCATCAACCTAATCTTTATTGCTTATATGTAAATAATATCCTGCAGTGTATTTACTATTTCAAATAAAGAGACACATTTTCCTTTTTAAAAATATCACATTTATCATCACATAAATTCAGATTTCAAACTGTCCCGAAGGACATTTGTTTTTCTGTCATTATTTGGATCACTTTAGTTTGAGCTCTGTAACTACTTTGTTAGTTAGCTCAGAATCATAATGTACACAAATTAATACAAAGTAGGTACTTGATAAATTCTTATTGATACATTGCCTGATGAATTTAGACATCTTTCTAAAATAAACTGTTGTATTATGTATAACTGTACTTAATGCATTTGAGCTTTTTTGAACTCTTGGATGAAAGCTTCTGTCAAAATAGATCATATTTATACAAAATGCAGAGATTTGACTTTAAAATAATATATATATAGCAAAGAGGAGTCCCCAGATGAATTTAGAGAGAGAAATGATAAGGTATGAATGACAGGAAAGTATGAGTATTTTTATAGCATAATTTTCAGAAGACAGGAAAGTCAAAGAAATGATTAGAATATTGGAAATTGAGTGACAGGATTTTTCCAAATGATAGTGAACAGGCAAGTCAAAAAATAAACAAGAATATTCTCTTTGGGAACAAAGTAGAAAAATTGTATTTTATGAGGAAATGGTATGTTAAAAACATAAGTGGATAAACAAAGTGGTGGGAAAATCATATATGATCATCTAAAATAATATTGTACTATATGAGAATAAATTCTGAGTTTTCAAAAACAATATAAATACTATGTTGAAATTTTAAAAAGCTACAGGCAAAGAGAAGTAACTTTTCAGACTAAGGTTTTTTGGTTTGTTTGTTTTTAAACACAAGGTCTTGCTTGGTCACCCAGGCTGGAGTGCAGTGTCAGGATCATAGCTCACTGTAGCCTCAAACTCCTGGGCTCAAGCAATCCTCTTGCCTCAGACTTTTGAGTAGCTGGGACTACAGGCATACACCACAATGCCCAGGTAATTTTTTAAAAATTTTTTTATAGGGACAGAGTCTTGCTCTATTGCTCAGGCTGGTCTTGAACTCCTGGCCTCAAGTAATCCTCCTATCTCAGCCTCCCAACGTTCTGGGATTACAGGTGTCAACCACCTCACCTGGCCAAGACAATTAGTTTTAATAGAATTGGTAATTTAAAAATTATATATTGAAAACTTTCATATATTTACACATATATTTACATGCATTTTGTTCATATGTATTGAGGTAAAATTCATGTAACATATAATTAACCATTGTAAAGTATATAATTCTTTGGCATTTAGTTTATTATCAATAATGTGCAACTACCACTTTTCTCTAGTTTCAAAACTTTTTCATCACTCTGGAAAAACATTCTGTACCATGAAATAATTACTCCCAGTTCCTACCTTCCACATCTGGTGGCAACCAATAATCTGCTTTCTGTCTCTATCCATTTGCCTAGTCTGGGTAAATCATATAAAATTAATCATACAATGGGTGATACCTTGTGCCTGTCTTCAGAAGAGGAGACCTGATATTAAACAATTTAAACCAGAAAGTTTGAAGAAAATATTTAGAGTAAGGCCTATGACAAAAATAACCAGAGCAAAATTTTTGGTCTAGTCAATTGCATTGTGTGGTTATTTTGACTAGCTTTTATTTTTGAATTATCAGTGTGATTTATCAAAATGAGTAAATCTTCATAAGCATAATTTAAATCAGTGTCCCTAACCTTTTTGGCACCAGGGATCGGTTTCATGGAAGACAATTTTTCCACCGACTGGGGTGGGGGTTGGGGTAGTGTTTCCGGATGATTCAAATGCATTACATTTATTGTGCACTTTATTTCTATTGTTACATTGTAATATATAATAAAATAATTACACATGTCACCATAATGCAGAATCAGTGGGGGCCCTGAGCTTGTTTTCCTGCAACTAGGTGGTCCCAACCAGGGGTGATGGGAGACAGTGACACCTGAAGTGTGTTGCTTATGTCCAGTCTACTTGGTAATCTCATTTTGGTTGCTGTCACTGCAGAAAACCCTGCTTCACAAAGATAGAATGTTGGAAATGGTAACAGGCTCTTCACTGCTTTTGTGGCAATCTCAGGCTATTCCACCTTCACTTTAATCCACAACGTTTGAAATTTGAAGTCATCTCAAATGTAATTTTAAGGCCACGATTATTTGCCATATCAAGCAGTTGACTCTCTTCTAGCACTGACAAAGTCGATTCACCTGACTTATTCACAAATGGGTGGCAGATCTCTTCCTTCCCAGTTCAGAGGTCTTTTGTGGTTGGGAAGTAATGCTCAAATTCTTTTGAAAGCTGAGATAGGTGATCATGCACCAGCTGGGAGAAAGAAGGCCCTGGCTCAGTCTCCTTCAAAATTTCTGCTAATGTTTGAAACATGTCAAAAATGCCAATGTTCACTCATCACCCCCATAATTCCAGTTTGGCTTTGAATGCAGCCACTTTATCTGCCAACTTAAACACAGTTGTCATTCTCCCCTAAAGTGACAGATTGAGTTTGTTGAGCAGGTTGAATATGTCACACAAGTAAGCAAGTTTTGTGACCCATTCTGTGTCACTGAAATGTGCTGCCAGTGATGGCTGCTTTTCTAAAAGAAATCTTTGGAGCAGCTCTCATAACTCAGAAACCCTGGCCAGTGACCTACCTTTAGAAAGCCATCTCACTTCTGTGCATAGAAGAAGGCGTGTGCTCTGCATCCATCTCCTCACAGAGCTGTGCAAACAGACTTGAGTTACGGGCATGTACTTTAATGTGGTTGATAATCCTGCAAAAATTGTTTAGTTCAGGTGACATTTTTCGGCTAGCCAGCATTTCTCTATGGATAACACAGTGCGTAGATTCACATTCAGAAATGACCTCCTTGACCCAAGTAGTGAAATCAGAAAGCCATCCAGTCATGGAAGCTGCTCCATCTGTGCATATACCGACACAAAATGACCAATTCAGTTTTCCTGATATGTGATCATTCAAAGACTTGAATAGTTCTGCAGCTGTGGTGTTGGCTGGCAACAAAAGTGCACATAACATATCCTCATGCACATCCTCCTGAAAAATATATGACACAAAAACAAGCATTGTTGTTTTGTTGTCAATGTCAGTAGACTCATCAACCTGGATTGCACACCATAGTGACCCATAATCCTCTCTACCAATTGTGCTTCAATATCCTCTGCTATTTCATCAATTTGCCTAGCTATGGTGCTAGCCAAAAGAGCAACACGTGCCACCTTTTGAACTGCAGCTTCTCCTAAAAGTTCACAACAAATGTCCTTAGCAGCGGGCAGGATCAGCTCTTCACCAACAGTAAAGGGCTTCTTAGTTTTAGCAATGTGTTCAGCCACTAAGAATGATGCTCTCAGTGCAGACACATTGGATGAAGTGGTGGCCTTCAATAATCATTTCTGTTCTTTGTGTTCATGTTTTTATTCTTTTGAAAAACTCCAAAGGCTTGTCGTTTAATGCAGGGTGCTTGGTCTCCATGTGGTGAAGCAGTTTTGAAGGTTTTATGGCTTTGCTGGATAGCTAGCTGGTCACAACATATTATTCAAAGCAGGCTTGAAGAATGTGGATCACCTGCCACAATGAACCAAGTAGGACCCCTGGTATTTGATTAAATTCAGCTTTCATTTTGTTGGCAGTCTTAGAGTCTTCTGTGTCTCATCTTTGGGTCTTCCCCTTTGCAAAGAAGCTCTCCAGCAATGTTTATGTTTTACTCATTTTTGCTAGGGTTAGCTTGTGGCTTACCAAAACTGTGACTGACACAAGTGCACAGCGCAGGAAAGAGGCAGGGATGGAAGTGGTAAATAAAATAATGGGTGGACAATGCTGACTAAAATAAGTGTCAGGTTCTGACTTAAAGCCTGCCACCAGATGCAGCTTAATTGTCACTTGCCATTCACTGAAAGGGTTTTGATATGAGTCTGCAAGTGTAATTGATTTATTATGATCTCTGTGCAGTCAAACCTCTCTGGTAATGATAATCTGTGTTTACAGTTGCTCCCCAGTGCTAGCATCACCACCTCAGCTCTACCTTGGATCATCAGGCATTAGATTCCTATAAAGAACACACAACCTTGGTCTCTCACATGCGCAGTTCACAGTAGGGCTTACACTCCTCTGAGAATCTAATGCCCCCACTGATCTGACAGGAGGCGGAGCTCAAGCAGTGATGTGAGCCATGGGGAGCAGCTGCAAATACAGATGAAGCTTCACTTACTTGGCCGCCACTCACCTCCTGCTGGGCCAACTGGTTCCTGACAGGCCATGGACTGGTACCAGTCTGTAACCTGGGGCTTGGGGACCACAGATTTAAATAACTTATGTAGAAATCACAAAATGGGAAAGAATATGATGACAGACCAGGGCCAGCTTGGCACTTTCTCAACAGATTTATGCACTATTTTGGGATCACATGTTAAGAACACCTATCAAACCATCTTGCAAATTATAGTAATAATTTGATAAATTTAATAAATTTGGATCACTTTTAGTTATTGAATACCTTTTCACATATAAACATTAATTTTCCTTTCATGGAATCATAGAAAGTATCTGTTGCAAACAAATCTTCTTAAGACACCAGTCCTTTCATACAAATCATCAAAGGCAGAAACAAGAAAGGATGTCATATTTTCTCTTAAACTGAGACCAGTTCTGAATATTTACTTGCGTAATAAGGATGAATAACATCAGAGTTCTGATCCCAACTCCCTGAAAATGCAGTGGTTTTTCTGTGGCCAACAATGAGGAAATACGCTCTTTCTGTGAGCTTCCTATTGTTTCACTGCATAGCAATGAAAATAATTTTCCAAGCTGCCACTTCATATCAAGCCTTGAGAGAGACCAACTAAAACTCAGTAAGTTATAGTGTTACTATTACCACATAAAAGTGAATATAAAACTTAATACACTGATTAATTATAATAACTTTCCTGTCAAATCTGAACCTCATTGCAACATAAGTATACTAAAATGTTTTTTGCGTACCACTACTGGAAAAGAAATGAGCGAGTGAGTGAATGTGTAAAGTAGGAATCTCAGAGGCCACCATAAAATTTTTTTTCAGGTTAGAGGATAAAAAACTATTATCATTTCTATGGCTACATGTCATCATTTATGCAAATGTCTTTTCCTAGAAAGTTTTTTGTTTTCAAAAAATTGGACTTGGTTGAATATCAAGATCTTATTTTTCAACGTATTTAAATTTCTGTTTAAACTTTAATACATTTCTTCATTCTCTTCAATAGGAACTAATTCCTCCCTACTTTGGGCTTCTTTCTATCCATCCACAGACCTGTTAATGCTATATTCTATGTATGATTAGAATCCATGTCTTTGCATATAAACCTTCTGAGCTGTCAACTATATGAGGACAGGCAAAGGCATGTTGGTTACTGCTTTTGCCCCAGCGATTTGCAGAGCAAGTGGCACATAATTGGTGCTCATTATGCACCTGTTTGTATTGATCACAATATGTGATGAATGAATAAATGGGTGTATTAGAAACAATGTTATGTTGCAAAGTTCTGCATGCTTAATAATAGTTTTATAGTATTTTTAAACAAAATTTTAGTATTTTACAATTATTTTCCTCTTTGTCACCAGCGACTCACATGTTTGAAATCTATTCTGAATCCAGAAACATTTTACTGGAGATCTTTCTTCCATCATCATTTTGATAAAACTGTTTGAAGGGATTTTATGGTCACGTCTCCAATGGCAAAACAATTTTCAGAAATCAGGCATTTGGGGTATGTTATGTGACCTATCCAGACCCTGGGCTCTGCGCCTGTCCCTCAGATGTTGTATATGTTGGCTGCTGGGGTGTACAGATGCCACCTTTCCAAAGAATCACTTTCAGTCAGACTGTGATAACCTACCCCGAGCAGTTAAGCACTCACCCCCTCATCTAGGCCTTCAACACTTAATGACTAACTGAAAGAAGTTAAAGTCCTTTTTTTGTCTCAAATTGTGAAAATCCTGTCTGACACCTCCCTGTGGGACCAGAGTGATGCTACTCTCCATTCAATACAAATCATTAGTCAGCTCTCTCACTCTATCCTGCTCCTGTCACTTCCTTTTTCTTAAAGGACCCTCCCTCAATAGATCACTTTCACAATAATCCCCAGGACTCTACTACCAAGGGGTATTATTAGGAACCACTGGTGTCTGAAGTAGTCCTAGCATCAAACTCTAAGGATGACATTAATCTGGAAGTGGATCATTCACCAGGTAGGTTGCAAAGAAGACCACATCACTGGTCATAGGTAGGGTACTGATAGTCTTCTGATTTGTAGCAGTGCGATTTTCACCTGTGGTGACCTGGAACAGCACACAGGGTATAAAGAGATGCTCTTTACCACAGCTCGTGAATTATCCCTTATGTGTGAAGGGGATGGAGAAAATGGCATCTATAAGAAATGTGGAATTGGGGGACTTTTTATGGCTTTTGATAAGTGACACTGATGTGTTTAAGAGAAAAAATGTCTGCCTTCGATTAATTAGTCAGCAAATTAAAACAAAGTTTAAGTCCCCCAAGTATTCTGGGGCAGCATCTAAGGACTCATCTCCTGTAGCTGAAAGTCAGACACATAACATGATTGTTAAGAGTGGCAGAATTTCAAAAAGTGATAAAGTCCTAGGCTAGAGAATGAATACTCTTGTATCAAAGGGTCATTATAGGGAAATATTGGGAAACTAAAATTTGGAATGGGGATATATAGATTTTTTGTTTTTGAGAAAACTGAATCTCCAGATTCTCTTGGATGCTCCAAGCATGCTGAAGTGACTCATTCCTTTTTGTTGAAAGATAGAGACATTTTTTTTTTGGTTTCTTTTATTTGAAAACCATAAAGAGACCTCAAATAAAGTAGATGCCTTACAATAATGTGAGTCTTCCTTAGGATTCATCCCCATTTCCTCTTCTGGCCATCAGACCTGGACTGAAGGGTCAAATCTCAGCATCACCTGCCTTGGGAAATTCTGGGAATGCTAACGTGGGGAGAGGGATTCTCTGGTGATGTCCCTGCAGGTCACAGCTCACATGTTCTAGAATAGCTTGCCTGGGGTGGGTCCTAAAGTTTGGGATTGATATATAAATATATAGAACTGGATAAGAAAGGTTTTGGTTTGGAGTCCTGTCCTGTAATATGAGATTGACCTCCTTAACAAGGGTCCAGGGAGATGGGTGTTTGGAAGCTTAATAATAACAAAGACCCACATTACATGGAATTCAGAACTGCTGAGGCAGACTGCAGTGAGAGGGAGGAAGAAAACTCAAAGAAGTGGGCATACTAGCATTTAATTAACATTCAAATTTATTTAATATATCAAAATGCAAATAAAATGGCAATGGCTTTAGCAAATGAATTGACTGCTAAATAGGTGAAGATTTGTGAATATATCTATTGTATGTAGGACTTGTTCAACATTATGCATGAAGTTTTCATACTGTTTTATTCATTGTTAATAAAATGACCATTGAGGCACTATTTTGCCTCTTGAAATTATTATAGAAACATAACTCACTAGATAGAAACGATGTAGCTAGATAACAGTGTTCCCAAATTGGATAAAATGTCTTTCTCATAATGATCACTCATTACTAGTTACGTTATGTACAAAGGACTGTTCTCTTTTCATTTAAAGTTTCGGAAGAAATGTCATACATTTCTCCTTACATAATCATCATTCAGTGCATGATGGCGATAAACTCCAAGCTTTGTCATGTGTTATTAAGAAATAAGTATTAAGGAATTAGAGATTAGGAGTACTTGCTTTTGTTTTTTTGTTTTCCTTACCATTAGTTTTGTAAATTAGTTAGTTCAGCATTAGAAGAGGATTAGGTAATGTAGAATGAATGGAAAATAGAGTTAATTTCATTTATGTGACCTTCTCCATGGCAAATACATTCAGACTTTTATTTTTTAAATTTTAATATTCATATATTAATATTATATTTATGTACACATAAAGCATATGTTAGCAGCAAAATCAACATTCAGTCATTTTCTCTCAGTTAATTTGTGATAGGTAAATTAGAATGACCATGATGGAGTGAAGATGTACGTAGGCTTAATGGGGAGTCACTAGCCTTTGTACATGTGGGAATACAGTTAATTTTGCCAAAAGTAAATATTGCCATCAGATGGTATTTCCTGAAAGGAAAACTTAATAAAGCTTAACAATATTCATCATAAAGAATATTTCATCATTAAACAAGTTTCTAAGAACTTCGGAAACTATTTTTCTGAACTAGAATAATACAGACTAAGATTGCAGATCATTGTTTTGCTATTAGTTTCATTTTTTTTTCTTTTATGCTCAATTAACTTATATGACGAAAGGGGTGTTTTTAATGACATTTTTATTGGGATAAAATTTTAAAATCTTTTCTGAAGACAGTAATCCCTATTACATAGCATTGACAAATCTAACCTCTATAAGACTGAGGGAAAATATAACAAATAAAGAATAAAAAATAGTTGCGATGGTCAAACATTCCTTCAAAGCCCTTTTAGTAGTGTTAAGTTAATACTAAGAATCATTGAGAAGCACAGCTTTCTAGCACATTTAATTTACTGTAATAGTGGGAAAGGTCAATTGGAATACAGCAGTTGATCATATAATGACATTAAATTGGTATTTTGGTTTCATTAGTATTTTTCTTGCCACCCAGGTCACACAACAGGCTCAGTTTTAACATTTAGACTGAACGCTTTTCTTTTGTATCCACCTAGACTAGGGGTTGGCAAACTACAGCCTGTGGGTCAAAGCCAACCCACCACCTGGTTTTGTAAATAGTTTCATTGGAACATAGCCACACTCACTCGTTTATCACTGTCTGTGGCCACTTTCATGTTACAACAACAGAGTAGAATAGTTTCAACAGAAGCCATATGTCCTACAAAGCCTAAAATATGTATTATCTTGTCCATGACAGAAAAAGTTTCCTAACCCAACTTAGACTGTTAATAATCATAGTGTTGAAAATAAAAAGTATATATGAAGCTAAAATTAAAAATCTAAGCTTTTAACAGTTCTCACAATTCCAAGAAAAGAAGTAAAATCTTTAAACTGGTTTGTTGATTTATTTTAAAATATTTTGGTTATTTTATTTTATTTTTTTATTTCAGCATATTATGGGGGTACAAATGTTTAGGTTATGTGTATTGCCCTTGCCCCCTACCCCGTGTCAGAGCTTCAAACAGAAACATTTAAAACAATGTTTTTTTCCCCCCGGTGGGTTTCTAAATTGGTTTTGATAGTTTTATAATATTAATGAAATTGTGAAGCAGTCCAAGTTGTTTTGTTAAAAGCCTACTTTTTTTTCCCCCAGGAATATTCCTACAAGCAATACTGAGTGAGGAAAAAAAGAAAAATCCAATTTCTCACTCTATTCCCTATTTTAATTTGCATTATTTTCACCTATATAATAAATCCATTTATTTCTTTAGTTACTATATATATTAAAAATCATATCATTATGTATAATTCAAAATGACATCCAAGATCAATCACTTCAATTCACCATTATTAATAAGAATTCCTTATGCCCAAAAATGAGTTTTTCTTAATCACTTCATTTAAAAGCACTATGTTCCTACTAAGACAAAGATTAATTTTTAAAATGTATTGCGTAGCAAACCTCATACTCCATTTAAAATTTGGGGCATAGTCTTTTATGTATTAAAACATATGAGAACATAATAAGAGAACAATAACTACATCATAAACTATGAGAAATAGAACAGAAGTCAAAGGCCAGTAGGTGGGAATGATAACATACATTTTTCCCCTCCAATTCACTTCAGTAAACTAATGTTCATAGAGACCTACGAATGTCTGGCACTGCACTAAAAATTAGAGATAAAGTGATTAATAAATCACAGTCCATGACTATCAAGGAGCCTTCACTGTATTTTTAATATGAGAAATTGGCTTACATCATATTTATCTATTATACTATAACAAATCTATAAATAATATTGGATTTTTGAATACATGATAGCTGACAGCACAAAAAGTTCACAAAAATTATTGACAGCATTCATATTCATTTAATATAATTCAATTCCTACAATATAGCAGGCAGTGTGAGAGTCATTAGCATTAAAATGGTGAGCAAAACAGACACAATTTTTTTTCATGGAAATTAGGGTTTACTAAGGAAAATAGAATCAATCAAATACTATATGAAATACCTTCTAAACCAAATGTCTGGCCAAGCTGATTAATGACAATTTCTCAGGTAGCATCTTCTAAAAGAACTGATTCTGGTGCAAGTTTCTCAGAGCCCTTACAGCCCAGAGAATCCTTAGTATTTAGGTAATATTTTCTTGAGGCTCCTAAGCCAAAAGAAATATCTAATAGTCCCATGTATTATGGTGTTATGCCCACACAACTTAATAAGTATTTATATCCTAAAACTTCTTAGCATCTGTTTGACAAACATTGCAATACAGTTAAACACTGACAGCCTTCTTTCCTGTTCCACAGGATTTTCATGTGCCACTCACTTTTTATTCTGCCGAAAACTTAATTTTGTAAAGATACAGCACAGGCATTGCACTAAGAGCTTATGTTATAGCAGTGAAAAAAGAGTAAGTGGGAAGAATTTAAGTCCTAATAGGACTTGCATTTTACTGGGTATGGGATGGATAGGAAACAGAAAATAAATTTTAAAGGTAAATATTATTTTAGAAAGAGATAGTTGTCCTTGAGAAAGTAAAGGAGAGGAGAAGATGGGTAAAATATAACGTACAATTTTGAATGAGGTGATCTAAAAAAGCTTTTGAGAATGAGACATTTGGCAAAGACTTGAAGAAAATGAAAGATTGAATTGTCTCATGAAGATTTGTTATAGGATGAATGTTTGTGCCCCACCCCCAAATTCATATGGTGAAACCTAATCCTCAATGTGTTGGTATTTGGAGGTGGGACCTTTGGAAGGTGATTAGGTCCTGAAGGTAGAGCCTCATGAATGGGTTTAGTGCCCTTAGAAAAGCGATGCTAGAGGGAGAGCTCCCTTGCTGTCTTTGACTTTGTGTCTAGGAACAAGGAAGTGGGCCCTCACCAGACACCAAACTTGCCAGCACCTTGATCTCAGACTTCCCATCCTCTAGAACTGTGAGAAATAAACTTCTGTTGGTTATAAGCCACCCAGTGTATAACATTTTGTTGTAGAAGCCTGAGTGTTCTAGAAAGAGAGAAAAACAAGGACAAAGACCTTGAAGCAGATACAAATCTATCTAGTGAGTTCAAGAAACGTAAAGAAGCCAGTGTGACTGGAGGTGAGTGAGAAAGTACATGTGGGAGAAATGATTGGGGACACAAGACATTAGAGCTCCATGTAAGGACTTCGGTTTCTACTCTGATGATAAAAGAGCCATTAATGTGCTTTGAACAGAGAAGTAAGATTATGTAACCTCCAGTTTACCTGTATCACTTGGCAGCTTTGTGGAGATGAGAGTTTATATGCGGAAGCAGAAAGAATAAAGTACCACTGAAATCCAGGCTAGAATTGGTGACATCTCATATCAGGATAATAGTAGTGCAGATGGAGAAAAGTAGCTTTATTCTTAACATATTTTTAATTAGAGGCAATATGACTTGCTGATCAATTAGATTTGGACTGTAAGGGAAAAAGGAGACTCAAAGATAACTCCTAGTTATCTGTATGTGCTCCTAGGGGGATATAGGGTCATTCTTAGGAGAGGAGTCAGGGGAAAAGAATGAGCTTGGTATCAGATTATTAATATGGAGATGCTTACAAAATATACAAATTTCCTCTGACTAAAGCCATCCACAAATATCTTTCCTATCAGTTAACAAAGAATATTGCACCAGCAATTCACCCTTCTACTATGTCATTCTCTTCAGCACAAAACATCTACAATCTCACATGAGTTGTTTGTACTCATTACTTTCAATTATTTCTTCCCCTTGACTAATAAACCCATTTTAATCACAATTTAATACTTTAAGAAAAATAGACATTTAATTCCACATTGACAAACTCAACGGTTAGTTCTCGGTCTTCAACCTGCTTAACCTGGGAGCAGCTATTGATAAGAGTTTTCTCTTCCATGAAAGATTTTCTTCACCTGACTTACCTTGGTTTTCTTCATTTCACTGGATGCTCATTCTTAATTATCATTATTTTTCTGCTAGTTTCCTTCAATTCTCTTACTCTAAATGTTAGAGTGACACCAGACTCGTGTCTTTTACTCTTTTCTCTTTTAATTCTACATATATTAAACTGGTAAAGAAGGAGTTAAATGAGAGAATAAAATTAGATTCAATAGAGATCATTTAGGAAAAAATAGACTCTTTACGATGGGTTACTGTAGAGAGAGCACTGGAAAGACAAAAGTGTGTATTTGGAGAATGCATCACTTGAAATTAAAATCACATAGGACTTTTTGTTATTCCGAATGAAAAACTAGAAATGTCCATGAAAAGGATTGATTGACAAGCAGTAGAGGACAATAACTTGAGAGAAGAGAAATTAAAGTGAAGGGGAAGAAGTGTTCTTATCAGAATAACCAAGATAGATATTAACATTAATCGGCATTAAGAAATAGTATTATTATCAAAAGTGATAGTGATCCAGGATAAAATCTTATGAAAAAATGAAGAAAATATTCTGGTGTTTAGTGGGTAATAGCAATAGGAAGGGCAGGTAGCAGTATACATTTTTGAAGCTAAATTAAAAATAGGAGCTTTTAGACATAAAGGAGTGAGAATAAATTTCAAGTGGCAGTAAGAACCTAGATAGTAGTTCTAAAATGTAGCTACACAGTGGAATCATTCAGAAAGCTTAACAAATATGAATGCCTAAGTCCTATCCCTGTGATTCTGATGGAAATACCCAGAGCATTATTTTTAAGGTACCCCAGGTAATGGTTATATGAAATCTAGAGTACTTACCTTCCTTCAGCTCCAGTGGCAATGAGGAATGGGAAGAAAAACATATCCACCACAGACAATAAATTAACTCCAGGGAAAGATAGATTTTTATTTAGAGGAAAGATATAAAAGTTAAGAGATAGGCAGCCGCATCAGATTATTTTTCTGGTGGAAAATTATGAATTTTGAAGGACTGAAAGGAAAGATTTCAGAAGTGAGGTAAAAGGAGAAGACACAGAAAAGGGACTATTCTCAGGTGTATGGTGATTAGAACAGAGCAAATGAGGGGAATTTGGTCTGTTTTGAGTGGATGAAGAAGCGTGTATAAAATGTAATAAGATTACTATGGCTGGTCATCAACAGAAATGACGATGGAAGGCTGTGAGATTTGGGGAGGAGTTTTGGTTGATCATTATGGCCTCTTCCTTACAACCTTGGATGGAAACTGAGAGACTCCACACGTGTTTGCCTTACTCTGAGGCTCACACTTGATCCCCTCTCAAAGAAAGATGTTTTCTCTGATGGCCAATATTATGAGAGTAGAGTTTTTGAAACCGTGGGGGAAGGTGAATGGGTGGCTTAACCACTGATGTATCAAAAAATTCATTCAGGAATTCCTGCTACTATATACGTACTTACCGTCATCCAGAGGTACAGATGATGAAAGCAAATAGGCAGTTCACACAAATAACTTAAAAAGCAGTCATGATTTTATTTGTGATGAGAACATTACTACAAGAAACTGCAAGGAAATATATTGAAATATAGCATGGCAAGTAAATGAAATTTCAAAAATGAATGAAAACATAATATAATCTAAAAGAATCAATAGATTTTCTACAGACACAAAACAAATTAAATCATAAGGTAACCACAATATTAATATCAACAGTTCTTAAATCCAAGTTTCATACTATCAAGCTCTGAGAATAGAATAGAATTGCATTTGCTATTTATAGGAAAGAGCACAATTTCACAAAGTATTTGAGAGTAAGAGGAGGAAAAGAAAAGGAAGACGCATAATAGAAAAGAGAGAAAACAAAACTATAGGTGAAAAAGTGACCTTACAATCAACTATTAAGTTGGATCAAAAAAAAGCCTGATTAAAGATCAGTAGATTCCTTGCAAAATCTGGTAAAGGTTTTTAAAGGCTCTTCATATATATGCACCCAAGCTTTTATACCTCGTAATATTCTGAAATAATAAAAAATAAATAAATAAATAAAAATAAATATATAAATAAAAGGAAAAATAATAAAAATTTTTAAAAAGGCTCTTTATAAAATAAAGAGTGTTTTTGGCAAAGGAAAGAAGAAATCAATATAGGAAAGAAGCTGGAAAAGAAATGTATGGCAAGAGAAAAAGAATAAAGCAAATAAGGGAGCAATAGAAGACAGCATTGTTAAGTAGATACGAGGAAGGAAAGATATTCAATCATGAAAGAGGGGGAGCATAAATTCCACCCTTAAATTTGGTCTGCACATAGTTACTTCTTTCTAAATAGTACCAAATGGAAAAAACAGGAAAAAAAAAAAAACATACCTTTAAAGTCGAAAACCCTGACAAGCTATTTCAGAAAGGTGATCAAGGTTGGTATCAACACTCAATGATGGTGATCCTCAATATGATGTGATAAAAATGGCACTTTACCCCTGTGATATTCCTCCATAAAACCAGTATTCCAATTTAATCATGAGAAAAAATTACACAGATTTCAATACAGAGGTGTCCTATAATATACCCGAGCAGTATTCCTCAAAATTGTCAAGAACATCAAAAACAAGAATGTTCTTTACTGGCCACTGTCACAGTCAAGAAGAACCTAAGACACAACAATTCCATGTAAAGATAATGAGCCAGCCCTACGAGGACCCTTAATTTCAGGGAGTTTGGCACATGAGAGCATTGTGACTGAAGCACCCAACACCTGAGCTATGTTTGATACAAAATTTAAAACAAACAAAATATTGTAACGAATCATTAAGCTGGTGCATGCACACACACACCCCCACACACTCATATAACAAATACATATTTAACAAATATATATATATATATCAAATATACATCTAAAACAAGTGCACACACACACAGAGAAAACCATTCTTCAAACTAGGAGGAAACTCTAGGAAGTGTTCTGTATCAGTATTTAAATTTACCATGAACAATTTCTGCTGTAACTTGGAAAAAATGCCTTCGTGTTTATATGGATTGCAGGCTGGAGAACAGATGATAAAGAGTAGGGCCTAACCAAATAGAAATCTAATGTTAATGTTTTATAAATCTGGATCTCCATGGGGCTACACCTTCATTATAAGAGAAAATGAGAAAAACTGTCCCTACGTAAGAATGCAACTTTAAGGAAAAGGCTTATTTCAAACTTAGCACTGGAAAGTGGGAAAAAACAGAAAAGCAACTTCTCCCCCTCATAATTTATAATCATAAACTAGACTATACTTGAATTTTGAGGACTCATCCACTTTGTGTGATTTGAACAGGATTAGAAGAGGCTGTAATTGAAAGGAGCCTCAGGCTGGTTGCAACCCAAAGGACTGGCGGAAGCAACACAAATCCTTTCTGAGAGGAATCAACTTCAACAAAGGTCTTAAAAAGCTCTCAAAGATAAACTTTCTAGAAAAATGAGAAGATCACAGTAAAACAAAAGAAAAAAAAAAGAAGTAAAAGCCATCACGTTAAAATCAATGGGAAACACAGATAGTAGGAAGTGACCTTAAATTATTTCCGATATTTGAATTTCATGTGTTTAATTTAGTCAACATATAATAAAAATTAACTGTGTCAAAAGTATAAGGAAAATTTGAAAATGTGAGCGAAAAATTACTCCCTGAGAAATAAAAGCTCTTTCAACCAGATTTCTATACTTTATGGGGAAAAAATTCAATTACAGAGGCAAAGTAGAGACAGTTTCAGAAAAACAAAAACAAATTTTTCATGCAAAGTAGTCATTATAAAAAATGTTGAAAAAAATTTTTTAAATATCCAGGAAAATGATCGCTGATGGAAAGTCTGACATTCAAGAAGTAATGATGAACTAAGTTGATCTAAATATAAAACTAAACAAATGCAACTGTAAAACTTTATAAATTACAGATTTGGAGGAGAAATCAAAATATAACTTAAATGCTAGACAACAGTAGCATAGAATTGCAGATGAGTCATCACAAATGAAGCATTTGGAATTCCAATATCAAAATTGAATGTTCTTTTTCACCAATACTAGCTGTAACCAGCTGAACTTGATAAAGGACTGTAAACTTTGAGCGATTCTGGTACATTTGACCCCCACTGGACTGAACTATATACTCTTTCCCAAACAATAAATGAAATAATTTTTGTAATCAACTGCGGATAAACTTATGAGCTCATTGTGTTCTACCCAGTGTACTAGTTTCTATACCTGTTTATCAAAACCACATGCACTTTCCTTTTCTGGCATTTAGAAACCTCTGGCTTTTCCCCTTCTGTGGATTGCTTGGTAAGTTTCCTCACAGCTGTGTGTTTCTTTCCTGGACAGTAATCATATGCAGAATATATATCAATACCTTAAATCAATAATAAAAATATAGAAAATCAATAAAAATATTGGCAAAATACCCGAACAGATATTTTACAAACAATAATATCCCACTTTATTGATCTTCAAGGAAATGCAATTTGAATTGCCTTGTGATGCCATTACATACCCATTAAAGTCTCTAAAAATAAATAAATAGATAAAGAGAAAAATAATATCAAGTGTGAATGAAGATGTTGAACAATTAGAATTCTACATTGAAGGAGGAATGAAAAATAGTGCATTAATTCAAAAAAAAAACCTGTTTGGCAATATAAACCCCAAAAAACTGTGTGTACACATTCTTCAGACCACACACATGAGAATCTTCATTGCAGCACCATTCATAGTAACCAAAAATTTAAATCAATTCAAACATCCACTAGGAGCTGCACTGATAATTAAATTGTGGTAAATTAATGTAGTGTGATAGTACACAGCATTGAGAATTTAAAAATTAAAATTAACCACAATACCATTGATAAAGATCACAAACGTGTTGAATTAAAGAGGCCAGACATTAAAGATTACTGGCTCTATGAGCCCATTGTATGTAGTTTCAGATAGCCAAAGGTAATGTATTATTTTAGACATTAGAGTGGTTACCCTTACAGAGGTGGTGACTGGATAGATGTAGGAGAGGGTTGTGAAATGCTCGCAATTTCTCTTTTATGATCTAAGTGCCAATTACATGGATTTGTTCACTCTTTAAAAATGCATTAAATTGTACAGCTATGCTATGCACTTTTTTACTATATACATTACACTTCAATGACATGAAAACTAATAATGTACTGTCCTTAGTATTTTTTACTTTCAATCTAAAAAATGTTATTGATTATTTTATATTGCCAATAAAGGAATTCTGGTAATATCTCTAGATCTTATTATTAGGTTAATAATAATATTTTATGGAAAATGCAATATTTTGCAAAATGCATAGCGTTCCTCTTTTTCTCACAATACCAATAATTTATGTGTACTGATAGAATATAATTTTCTTGACCTATTACATTAAAGGAACCATTTTATACAATATTTTAGGTCACTAACACAGTAATTGATTTGTATGATTATTCTGTTTCATCTTGAAGATCACCCAAAGTGTAATTTCAGAAAAAGAACTATTATTAGGAAATCAGATTTAAATTTCTAATAAGAAGAATGAAGAGTTTTATGTGTAACATTTTTTTCACTTAGTAATTGCCACAAAAGTGGAACTGTCATGTTCAATTTTCTTTTCTGTTATTTTTTTCATGAGAAAGATGTAGAAGAAACCATCGTTCCACACTATTAAAAAGTGTAATTGGACTGGATTGATCCTTGAGCTTGATTTGCTAATTGTCCCAGATTTTTTCTTACTGCAGTATCATTTTTTTCCCCTAGAAGAGGCATAAGAGAAGAGTACTGAATGAAAATTGTCTTTCACAGTCTATCAAACTTTAGTGCCACAATCTGATGACAAGAATTTTCCAGGAAGAGAGAATTTTTTGTAGGTATATTGAAGATTGAAAAACAATGATTTAGCCAGAGACTATCAATGTTTCAAGTGAATAGTGTGCCTTTACATGAGCTCTTCTGTGATGCAAAACTTCAGTAACTGACTCCATTAAAATGTTCTGACTGCTTTAAACTTTCATATGCAATTATTAACATATTTTTTGTCTGTACCTCTATCTCAGGTACATCATCAAACAAGATGGACAGTTTTGTGATTAAGATAATGGTTTACACATGGTGTGTGGACTCCTAATTATTCATTTTCAGACATTTAACATATACATTAAGTGTCTACTATATGTTAGACATTTATGTAGGTATTGATTATGCATGGCAGGTAAAATTAATAAAAAAAAATTAGTCCTTATAGAACTCCTACTCCAGTGCTGTTGATGTGCAATACTCAAGTAAAAATTATACTATCATATTTAACATATGCATTTAAAAAAATGTACATACAGATAGCAACTAAAGATGCATTCTGTTGTTCTGCATATAGTTCAGGATGAGACTATTTTTGTAGTAAGGTGAATTCTGAGATTTCTTCAATGGTTTACCTAGGACCTAGATGTGTGTTTATAGTATTTATGAGGCAAATGGTTTTCTGGCTTTCTTGGACCAGGTGATTTTATCCTTTCCCAGGAACATTATTAAAAGCTATTTTTTATATAGGACACAGTGCCTGGGATAGAAGGCACAGGACACTAAAACAATAATACATTTTTCTTTAGGAGTTGAGAAATTATTTTACTTCTGCAAATTCAGTATTTATCATCTGCATTTCTAATTTACCTTCTCATATTCTGCCAAGTTTGCCAATGTAATCAGTCACAGCTATCATGAAAGATCACTCTGTTCATAATGATATAACAAGAAATGGATTTGACCTTTCGCCATAAACAAACATAAAATTGTACTAAATATTTAAAATGACTTTCAGTCATTGGAAAGCAGGGAGTGTAGGATTGTGAGCCCTGGAAGGAGAAACCCAACTAGAAGATTGTTACAATCACCCTCACGCTATTTCTGGAGGCAATTTCTAGACCAGAGATTCAGGGAAGGAAAACCCAAACAGTGCATGGGGACTTCACTGAGTTTAGGAGATGGAAATCAAGAATTCAGAAAGATTGAACAGCTGGAAGGTTTGGGTCACAGTTCAGAAAAGAAGGGAACTAAGTAGAAAAGAGCTTCAGAAATCAACTTAAAAATAATTTATTGAAGAAAAAATTAGAAACCAGCAGCAATGTATTATGCAATTAATGATATGTCAGTTTAAATTGCATGCCAATAATAGCACAAAAAAACTGAAGTATATGGAAGTATATTGCTGTATGAGTTTTATATTATAGGTAAAGTAACGTAATATTTGAAGGTAGACTGTGATGAGTTAAAGATAAAAACTGCATACTCTAGAACAAGGGGTAAAAATACAAAGAGCTATAGTTAATAACCAAAGAACAAAAAATAGAGACAATCATAAAAGCTACTACATTAGTAAGAATGAAGAACAAAATTCTTAAAATCCTGGAAAACATAAAAAGCAAAGAGCAATATGTTAGATTAAACAAAACTGTATTGAGTTTTACATTAAATGTTAAGTTGTTAAAACCATCAAACCAAAAGAAAAAAATTACCAGAGTGGAAAAACACATTTATCCATTTTATACTGTTTATAAGAAATCCACTTAAAATATAAAGATATAAATGGGTTAAAAATAAAATAAATACAAATATTTATTATAGTAAGTATAACCACAAGAAAGCTGAAGTGGCTATAGTGATATCAGATAATGTAGACTTGAAACAAATATTATTAGAGATAATGAAGATATTTTATAATGATAAAGGTGTCAATTCATTAAGAGGAAATAGCAATCCTAAATGTGTTTCACTAAATGACAACGTTCAAAAATACATGAAGGAAAATCAACATATCAAAAAATACAGACAAATTGGCAATTATAGTTTAGTATTTCAACACTCCTCTGTCAATAACTGATAGAACAAATTGATAGAAAATTAGTAAGTATATAGAAGATGTAAATAATTCTATCATTTGACTTTAACCCATAGATACTTAATGAATATTATACCCAAAACAATAGTATACACATACTGAATATTGCACAGGGAAAATTCACTATCATAGATCATATATTGTGCCACAAGTTTCAATAAATTAAAATGTACAGACTATGTCCTCTGATCACAACAGAATTAAATTAGATATCAGTAACATGAATTTACATGGAAAATTCTCATATATTTGGATATTAAATTATATATCACCCATGGGACAAAGCAGAATCCATAATAAAAATTAGAATATATTTTGGATTAAATATATAAACATAGTTTATCAAAATTTGTGGGATACAGATAAATATGTGCATAGAGGGAAATTTATAATTTAAATTCTTATATTAGGAAAGAAGAGAGACCTATATCTGTCAATAATCACAGCATCTCTCTTAGAAAGAACAAAAAAAAGCAAATAATCCCGTTTTTTCAAAACAGGAAATAAGAATATCAATAATTGATAATAGAAAATAAAGGAATAAAAAATATCAATAATCTCAAAAGTTATTTTTTGGAAAATATAATAAAATTGATAGACTGTTAGCTAATATGATCAAGATAAAAAGAGAGAAGACACAATAAATCACCATCAATAATGAGAGCAAAAATTCTACAACTGGCTTATAAGACTGACTTAAAGACTTAAAGACTTACTTTATTGATTAATTGATTTATGTATTTTTGAGACAGGATCTCACTGTGTTTCTTGGGCTAGCGTGTGGTGGCATCATCATAGCTCACTGTAAACTAAAACTCCTCCTGGGCTCAAACGATCCTCCTACCTCAGCCTCCAGAGTAGCTGGGACTACAGGCACATGCTATCGCACCTGGATAATTTTTGTATTGTTTTATAGAGTTGGGGTCTTGCTATATTGCTCAGGCTGGTCTCAAACTCCTGGACTCAAGCAATCCTCCCGCCTCAGTCTCGCAAAGTGCTAGGATTACAGGCATGAGCCACAGTGCCCAGCCAGGCCTATAGACTTTAAAAGCATCATAAGAGAATGTCATTAACAACTGTCTTTTAACAAACTTGACAACTTTGATGAAATGGAAATATTCTTCAAAAGACACAAATAACCAAAAGTAACTTAAAAAAGTTATAAATTGCATTAGTAATTTAAAAACCTTTCCACAGAAAATATTCCAAAGCAGATGGCTACACTGTGAATTCCATAAAAAAAAATTGAGAAAGATATAATGCCAATCACACACAAAGTTGTTCAGAAAAATAAAGGCAGATAAAATGTCTAGCTCATTTTATAATGCTCAAACTACCATCGTAAATCAAAGAAAGATATTCCAAGAAGGGAAAACTATGCAAACAGATGCAGAAATCACTAACAAAATGTAACTAAGTGGAATATAATAATATGTAAACTGAATAATAAATTAAGGTTGGTTTAACATTTAAGAAGTAATCAATACAACGTACAATGATTACAGAATGAAAAAAAGTCATATGATCATCTAAGTAGATCAGGAGTAGTATTTGAAAACAAAATCTAACACTATTTTTCATAAAAAAATAATTTTAAAACTCTTGGCAAACTAGTAATAGAAGGGAACTTTTTCCAACAAAAGTCATCAAAAAAAAAAAAAAAAATCTCATAGCTAACATACGTATTGGTGAAGTACAAAGTGATTTCCTTCTGAGATCCAAAATAAAACAAGAATATCTGCTACCAGATCCTGTATTTAACATTTTCTTAGCGCTCCTAGCCATTTCAATTAGGAAAGAAAAAGAAACTTAAGACACAGCAGATTGAAAGAAAAGAGAAAACTTTCTTTATTTGTAGATGTATTCATAGTGAATACTAAAGAATCTACAAAAAAATCATTAGTATCAAGTTTGTAGGATTTAATGTTAATATTAAAAAATGCATTTATATTCTGGATAACAATTATCAAGTTGAAACTGAAATTTTAAAATAGCATTTAAAATAGCATCAACAACTTGAAATACTTAGGGACACGTTTCATACAATATATGCAAGAACCTTACACTGAAAACACAAAACATCGCCTAAGCAAGTCTTAAATAATTTGAGAGATATACTATTTTTAGAGGTTGGATAGCCACCATGCTCCTGATGTCAAACTAGTAATAGTTATTATAAAAAAGAAGTTATTTCAGTGACACATTTCTGATATTATTTCTTAAGAAAAATTTTTGCAAACTGATTTTAAAATTGTAAAAAGCAAATACACAATGACTATGTTAGATTGATCTCAAGAGGACAAGGCTAGTTTGTTATTTAAGTTATTTACAATGAAATTTGCATATTAAGAGATTAGGGAGGAAAACTCATATAATTTCAATAAACAAGAAAATATATTTAACAAAATGAAATATAATTTAATAATTACAGAACAACTGTCTTAGTAACATTTTAATAATAAATGGTTAGGAGGAAATTAAAACATCACTATTTACAAAAAAAGTAGTATACATTACAAAAGTAAACAAAATTATAATAATATAAAAATTTGTAATATTTCTGAATATGATTTATATATAAATGTCAATTGCAATTCCATATTTCAGAAATAAACTAATAGAAAAATAATTTACTCATAACACTAAAATATTTATATTTTGAAAAATGTATTTAAAAATTCTTAATATTTCCATGTAGCAATGTATGTAACTTTTAAGAAAAAATATAAAAATCTAAATAAAGCTAGAAAAAACAAATGTAAAGAATCAATTTTTTACAAAATTTTTCTATTCATTTAATTCAATTCAAATAAAAATGCTAATACAATTTTTGTAACATTTGATAATATATTTCAAAATTTGATGTGAAAGGGAAATAAGACAGAAAGCCAAGACACTCTGAATAGTAAGGAGAGAGAACTTGCACTACAGGGTATCAAAACTTATAAAACCACAGTAATTAATATAGTATTAATTAGAATATAATGTACTAATGGAACAGAGTTGAACAATTTTACTTATAGAATAGAATATAGAGACAAAAATAGATAGTCTTTTATGGCTCTGTAATATGTTCACATTAGCTTGGAAGTTCAGTAAGGAAAACATTTTTTAATAAATAGAGCAGGAAACTAGTTATTTATATGAAATAAATACAATTGGATTCCTTTCTTATATCATAAACAGAGCTAAATTCACATGAAATAAGAAGTTAAATGTAAAAGTAATATTTTTTAAAAGTTGGTGTAAAATTTAATTGTTCTATTTCTGAGCTCGGGGTAGTAAAGCATTTCTTAAATAAAAAAAAAAATTGTCACATAAAATGAGATTGACAACTGGGATTATATGAAACTGAAAAGTCTCTAAATGAAAAGCATTTTATAGAAATTGCAAATGAAAGTTCCATACTATAGGAAGATATTTGCAAGATATTTTCTAATTAATAACGAAATATAAAAAACTCCTACAGATCAGATATTTGTTACAAAAATAACAACCTAACATAAAAAGTGAAAAACATGAGAAAGCACTTGGCAAAAGAGGCAACACACAAGATCAGTGAAGACGTGAAGAGGTATTCAATCATATTTATGACCAGATAAATGTAAATTGAAACCAGAATGAGATTCAATTTCACACATTTTCAAGACAAAATCATGAAGTATGACAATATCACGTGCTTGAAAGAATGTGATTCATCACAAACTCATAAACTGTCATTGATACTGTACAGATATTGTACATGACCAGTTTGTACAGCCATTTTTAGAAACAATTTTACATTATCTTGTAAATTGTAGCATTTATAATCCTTATAATCCATGAATTTCACTAAGTACATATGAAAAAGGAAATATAAGTGTATTCTAGGATAATATCCAAGAATATGAATAGCAGCACTTTTCAGAATAGCAAAAAGATACCCACCATCAACAGGAGAATGGTTAATCAAGTGTGGGGTATTAAAACAATGAAATATTGGAAAGTGCTAAATTGACTATGTCTATGCTAATATACATGAATCCTAGGAATATAATATTTGGCCTAAAATTCCCCCAAAGACTCCATATAATGTGATACTATTTTCAAAATCAAAATATCTATCATAAAACCATACATTTCATAGGAATGCCTAGAAATGTGACCAAATTAAGTTTTTAACAAAACCAATGATAAAGACAGTCTTAAGACAGTAACTATCTTGAGTGATTAGAGGTAGGGGAGTGGAGTAGGGTAGTATCACATAGGAGAAAATGAACTATTGTTAATTGTTTATTCATCATGTTGGGTGAGTGGTATATTGACATTTATGTTCTTAAAAACAAGCAGATATATACATACTCATATTCCTGCCAGTGAACCATGCATTGACCAATGGTAAACTAATGTCATGAATTAGATGACAAATAGTACAGTTCTATGCACCTGAGGTCTAGGAATTGCAAACCACACACACACACACACACACACACAGACACACACACACACACACACACACACAGCCAAATTATTTGGAATAACTTTGAAGCCTTTCTTTACATGGTCACAGCTTCTCTATGCAGCTTTAGTTTTTGCCATTCTTTGTATAATCTTGCATGTTCTATTAGCACTAAGACACTTACACTTTTTTTTAGCATCTAGTCCTTCATGCCATGTCTTCTGTGCCTATACATATATTTCTCTCTAATCTAGATCATGGTTTTCATCTTTTATAGTTTAGTTCAGTTTCTATTTTTAAAAATATTTTTCTGGTTCTTCCATTGCTCACAAAAGATATCCAACTCTGTGCTTTCACAATACACTTAGCTATTTATATTTGGAGAGTAGAGTTTCCTTCATTAGACCATGAGCAATTTAAAATCTGGAAATGCTCCTCTTTAATCTGCATATTGCCAAACTAGGTACTCCACCTGGAATGTAAGCAGACGTCCAATAAATATCAAATTAACTCAAGAGTAAGTATCACAACGAACCTGCTAACTGAAAACTGTTGGACTATATCCATTCTAACTACTGCTCATTACAAAGGCTACTGTCTCAGATGAACCTAAGCTGTTCAACAATTTAGTAGAATCAAGCCCCAGGAATTTTATGCCACAGGTATAACCCACAACCTCTGTTTAAGATGGAGAGAAAAATTTAAGCTCTGCATAACACTACAAAATGCATCATTTTTTAATCTATTTTTTCTGAATCCCTCTTTCCAGTGATCACCTCCCTGACTACCTGCTTTACTTGTTCTCTCCTGCTATTTATCCATGTTCTGGTTAAACTATTGCCACAACTTTTACCACTCTTGTATTGGGGTCCATACCTGCTAATCATCTTACTCTACTCACATTCTCTTTTCAAATTTATAGGAAAAAAATGGAATTATAGCTGAATTTGCCACTTGTAGAACAACTACAAGTAAAAAGAATGTGAGTTCATAGTAACTATTATTAAATACATCAGACAACTTGCAGACTGATTCATAGGACCAAAAATCCCTTAAGTTTTAGGTAAAAGAACATTCTTAAACCTTTTACAGATAATTTATCTGAAAACTTGATTAGCCAGTTTATTTAGAAAGTTAAAACACACTTCTTTTCTTCTTTGTTATCTAAAAACACTACTATTCCTGAAAGCAATCCAAAATTTTAGTCTCATGATTAAATACATAATTATCATATTGTCATTATTCATCAAAACATCTTATAAATCTCTCTCTCACGTTGGCATGCTCACTCTCTCTCTACCCCCTTCTCTCCCTTCACCACTCTCCTTCCCTGTCTCCTTCCCTCCTTCCTCCTGCCACCTCATTTCTGAATATTAACTCAGATATTTCCCAGAAAACCTAGTTTTTGCTGGGCCTTTTTTTTTTTCTCTTTCTCTAAACTTTCTAATTTATGAAAGTGGACAAAAACCTCTTCCTCATTCAATGTCCTCGCTAGTGCACTGCTGTTCTCTGTTCATTCCCTTCACTGCACCAAGCTTCCTTCATATGTACCATCCCCTCCCCCGCCAGAATTAAATCTCTTTTAAATCTGTTTTCTGTGGGAAAATCAACTTCATTTTTCAAAAATGAGTGAAACACTGCAGTGAAGTAGTCAATTACCTGCATTTTGTTAGAAAGCAAAGCCTAGAAGCTAATCAAGGACCAAGAATCTTCTCTCCCTGAAAGTGGGGGAATGTCAGAGAAGGTCTGTGAACACTTACACGTTAGTAAGTTCTGTAACTTTTATACATGTCTCCATGTTCTATTTTTTTACTCACTATACTCATGCTAGCTCTCTGGCAAAGACTACTAGTTTACTTCCAATATCTATTCTCTCTTCTTTCTCAGTAATAGACCCCCCACATTTATCTTTGCATATGATTAGAAAGTGCCCTACTCAGATTTATCTTTGCTCATGATTAGAAAGTGCCCTACATTTCCAGTCTTCCTTGTGGACATGGAGACGCGTGGCAAAGTTCTGGCCAATGGAATCGACAGATATATAATGAGGCAGATTCCCAGAAACTTCCTTAAAAGATCACTGATGTATGCTATGCCCTTGATCAATTTTTTCCTTCCCCCATTATGTTTTCCTTTTCTCCATATTTCATACCTAATGGTCACTATTTGAAAAAAAATCTTTTTAAAAATCATGTCATATAAAACATTACCTTTTACCAACTATCTGAGATTAAGTTGCAAATATAATGAAACTTCATCCCTAAATAACAAGCATTTCCAAAGAAGGACCTTCCCCCATACAAGTGCATCACCATTAGCACACCTCAGAACATCAACTTTTACTTTATTAACAGTACAACATGTGGTCAACAGAGTTCACCAATTTTTCTCCATTTTATCCTGCTGTGTTTCTTTTTCAGAAACCAATTGATATTCACAAAATGATATGCCTGTGATACCTCTTTGATCTGTAACTATCTGAAACATCCCTGCTCACATCCCAGTTTCTCTTTATTTTTCATGACATAAAACTTTTGAAGGATTCAGGCCATTCCAGAACATTCTACATTATGAATTCATATTGTTCCTCAAGATTTTATTTAGGAACATTTCAGATAAAACACCATAGAGTGAATATTCTGTACTTCCTACTGTATCACATCTGAAGCTATATCATGTCAAGCTATTCCACTGTTGATGATACCAAGCTTGACTTCTTAGCTAAGGTGATAAGTGACAGATATCTCCATGGAAAAGGCATATATTTTCCTTTGTAATTATTAAGTAATTTGTGATGTGACATTTTGAAACTGCATGAATATCCTGTCTCCCAGCAATCTCTCACCCTATGGTTTTAACATGTGTTGGTGATCTTTGCCTAAGTAAATTGTTAAACTGGGGGGTTCTTATATCATTCCTTACATATGTATTAATTGACATTACTTAGTAAAAAACGTTATTTTCTCTTTCCTCATCTTTTATTGAGTATAACTATAGACTCTTAATCCCGCTCTTGTCAGGTGACATACCTGCTCCTCTCCCTTCCACATTGTTTAGAAGCTCTCTGAATCTCTCACCAGAAGCAGAGGCTGGTGCAATGCTTCTTGTACAGCCTGCTGAACTGGAGGCAAATAAATCTCTTTTCATTATAAATTAACCAGCATCAGGCATTTCTTATAGTTGTGCAAAATAGACTAATACAATATTCATTAATAATGCATTTCAGTGTATATACATATATACACACACACACATATATACACGTATGTGTACACGTGTATTGTATAAATATATATACACATCCACATATATATACACACATGCATTACTTTATGCCTAGCTCTGTTTTGAGTTAAATATTTTACTTTTGAAGGTGTTATAGTTCTAGGTATGTGTTCTCACCACATTTCTATTATAGTCAAAAGTGAAAAAAGATATTTTAATGTTATTAAGAGGTACAAACTGCAAACATTTTAAGCTTTTTCAAAGAGTATCCATTTGCTTTTTCCTGTAACTAACTTAATACCTGTGTGAACTGCCATTATACTCATACTTCGTTGTTGACAATGAAATACCAATATTCTCTCTCAAAGCCTCAAACAGTCATTTGGAAAAAAATAATGATTTTCTTTATTTTTTAAATCACAGAATTGTGTAAATGGATATCTTTTATGTCAATAGCAAACTTCACCCCATTTATTCCTTCTGTTGCTTTAGTCTTAAAGATCTACTGTATATTGACTTGGTAAAGCAGCATGCTGCAAGACTAAAATGTAATAAAAAATACCCTGTCATTTGTTCAGGGAGTAAAAAGGCAACATTGGTATTAGGCGTGTGGTGGCTATAATATTTACTTAATATTGCAGTTGTTTTACTTTCTCCCTGTCCCCTACCTGTCCCAAGAGAAGACTCTTTTCAAATGTGAAAATGTGCCTGGCAGTTTACTCAGAAATAAGGGCTTTTTATGGCACTATTACTCGGACTATTTCTTTACAGTCTCAAAAGGTATTTTAAAGCAAATCTAAGCTTGTAAATGTAACTCCATCTCCAAAATACATACAATATACAGGTAAAAAAATTTAAGGCAAAGATTGCCTATTCATAGCACATTTATATATAAACACCAATATACCTTCTTTTTTTATATATTGTGATCATTCATTGTGTTAGTGTAACTAACCTACAGTCCTCAATGATTTAATCAAGCCCTAATCTATAGGTTACTCGGAAGGTATTTTGTAGATGTGATAAAAATACATAATCAGTTGATTTTTAGTAAGGAACATTAACCTGCATAATATGATTCAATCTATGATCCTAATCTGATTCAATCAGTTGAAATGCCTTAAAATCAGAGCTGAGTTTTTCCTTAAAAAAAAAAAAAAAAAAAAAAATGCTTCCTCAGTGCAGCAGCTTCAGCTCATGCCCAAAAACTTCAGCTAGCCCTTCCCAATGGCCTGCCCTGTGGATTTTGAATAGCCCCACACTACCATAAGCCAAATCACTGCAACAAATCTTTTTAAATATATCTCCTACTGATTCTTCTTCTCTAGTTGAATTCTATTGATAATGTTGATTTAAGTATTGGATGTGGTTCTAGAGGTATAGAATCTTGAGGTTGAATTCTTTGAATTGATTGTAGGTTTTCTAAAATTATCTCTGTAATTTGCTTAGATTTGAAGATATTAAAAACCCTATTTCCAGTGATAAAGAAGGCTTTAGTAATATAGGGAATAATTTGACTATACAGATACACAAAATATTACTATTGGATACCGGTAATCAAATATTTATAAAAGGTGAGGTTCTGGGTGTCCGTGTATTTATAACCTTAGAGTATTTTAGTTAAACTTAAGGCATATACTGGTATTTTCTGGTTGCTTCTGTGTTGGAGAAAGTGGTGAAAGAAAGAATGAGATCAGGTCTTTAAATTCCCTGCTCAAGCTCCTCATTAATGATCTCCATATTTCTATATCCTTCCCAGAAGAATCCCTTATCACCTGTAGCTTCAGCAATGATCTTTATGAAAACAAAATGCAGATCCTCATCCTGTGAGTGGCTGAATTATAAAGTGAGTTGAGGTCTCAGCTTCACAACTTGTGTTCTCTTAAAGGGAGAGCATTGATTAGGAAGAGGTGGGATTCTGAACACTGGAATGGTGAGGTACAGGCAGATCCCAATGAAGCTGGGGGTATCATACCCCTAAATTCTACTGAGTCTTTGCCAGTAGAAGCAGCCCTTTCACCTGTGTCTGAGGGTGTTAGCATCCTTGGAAATAAGGCCCCTGTAAGCGACTTGCAAGGCACTACTGACTCTCCTCAGGAAATGCCCCTACATCCATCTTTACTTCCAGACTGATAACCAAACTCAAGTTCCAGCAGACCTCAAAGGGTGAGGTGCAAAGTGTGACCTGCAAGGAGGGACATTACCTTCCAAAGATTTATATGATTTTTCTAACTAATACAGATAGAAATAAGGGGAATATATGTGGGAGTAGATCTTAAGGATGCACTATCATTATGGAAGAAGTATACAGAGTTGTATCATGCTCTTTTCCTTTTAATTAGTAGCAGTTTTGAATTATCCATGTTACCACTTAACTTCACTATTTTTGTATTTTGGAATCATTGTTCATAGAATTATTAATTTTGAATAGAACATTGTGCCATTCTCCCTATTTATGCTTACATTGAGGCAAGATTAATATTTTATTATCTCAGCAGTAAATTTTGTCTAATTCCTCTTATACATAAGCTTTATATGGTTTGTGAAGCTTCACAAAAACAAGCCTGGAAATTTTTTTGGTTTTATTTTTATTAAGATCAACTTTACAGGGAGGATTCAACTCAGGCAAAAAACAAACAAACAAACAAACTAATATATTCAAGGAACTCTAGGAACACATTGTTTTTCAAATGTTCATCTGTCTTGGAGATCCCACAACCACCCTCAAGTTGGGGGAATCTCTAGAAGGACTCAAGTCAGTATAACTGTTTATACTCACAGCCAATGTTTATTATAGCAAAGGGTCCATCCAAAGTAAAAGTAAAAATAAAATGATATGCATTGCATAAGGTCCAGAGAAATTAGTGGCTATCTCCTGAGTTCATCACACAAGATGCTATGCTTAACAACTAGTTCATAACTTCCCCAAAATTTAACCATTGGCTTTTGTAAATTGATATAAGCAAACTCCAGGATCCTACTGATGCTTCCTTGTCTTGTATAATGTATATAACCAATGACAGATTTTCCAGACCTGAGCTTTCTATTTCAAATTTACGTGATTTGGTTTTTGTCTTGGATTCTGTGTTTGAATTTTTAGTCTGCAGCTGTCATGATACTTAAATGCTTTTTGTAGACTGAGACTCACATTGCTTATTTTGCTCTTAGAGGCATTCCCCTGGACTAGAAGTGACATGCTGCAGTGTTAGCCTATTAAATACTACTTCAAGTATTTTGCCTAGTGATTATACTTAAATTTATTGCTGCCCATTTAAAAATAACAGAAATAATATTTTTCTTTATATTCATCATTATTTTCTGCTTATTAATTTGATGTTTGATTTTTTAAAGTTCTTTATCATTTTCACATAAATAATTTGAGACTACATTGTGTTTCATTGGAAATATAATCTGTTTACTATGTTTTATTTTGTCAACAAAAATCTTAATGTAAGTACTTGATAAATTGAGTTAGTTTTTTTTTTGTGTGATGACCCAAACAGTAACCCTAGTCTTCCATACTATTGATTATCTGATTAGTATTAGTGAGTCATTAACATACTAAATCTTAATTAAGGAAATCTGAATGCAGTTTGAATGATGTCAATAGACTGGACTGAAGTAGATGCAGTGAGGAAAATAAGTGAACATTGCATGAAAGAGTATTTGAGCTTATTTTTTGGAGGAAGACATGCATAACATACTTGAAGCTGATGGAGAGAGTCAGAAAACAAGGTTTAAAATGCTTTAAGTGTCCGAAGTGATAAAACATACAGAAAATATTTTGTAAAATACATGATGCTCAATTGCAAAATGAAAATGATTTTTTAAAAGGCATGTTGAACATTATCAGTTCTGAACAGATATGTTCAAAGTTTGTTTTTTCTTATCATGGGAAATGCCTACCTGGGGATAAAAAGAAAAACTAATGGACTAGTGGATAGACTCAGAAACAAGTTCTAAAATTTATGGAGGCTGAGAAGTCCTGTGACAGGACGTCTGCAAGCTGGACACCCTGGGATGCTTGTGGCATGGCTCAGTTCAAGTCCAAAGGCCTCAGAACCAGGAAAGCTGATGGTGTCTCACTTAGAGGCTGAAGGCCTGAGAATCCTGGGGCATTGGCATAAATCACAGAGTTCAAAGGCAAGGAAGCCTGGAGTTCTTTTTTCCAAGGACAGGAAAGGAAGAGTGCATCTTAGCTCCAGCAGATACCTATCTATCATCTACCTATCTATTTATCTATCTATCTATTCAGCTTTTCTCTGTTTTTGTTCTCTTTGGGCCCCCAGCTGATTGGATGGAGCCTGCCCATATTGAAGGTGGATCTTTCCTACCTAGTCCACTCAGACACACATGCTATCTTCTCTGGAACATCCTCCCAGACATATCCCAAAATAATGGTATATCAGATTTCCAGGTATTATTTAATCCAGTAAAGTTGATATTTAAAATTAATCGTCACACTTAGATGTAGACACAAGTGAGAAATTGATAGGGTTCACTTTGGATTATAGGGGATGAGAGAATCAGAAATAAGAGATTTAAACAAAAGAGTTCTGAATTGAACCGATCAAATTTATGACTAGCTGCTTGAAATTTGAAAAGATGGAGAGTCTTTCAGAAAGCTACCTGAGTCTTGGTGGAATCATTGATTCAGATGTAGCTTGTTGTAATAGGTCAGGGGCAGAAGAAGAGGAGGATAGGAAGCTTTCCAGTATGTCAACACACAGGCAATAAAACGGATATAAAGCAGATTACACTTGGGTTTGATTTTGAGTTTCTGTTTTTAAATAAACATCTTCCAGAATTTTGCCGCATGACTGACTGTTCTTCATAACATATATTCCTTAATGAGCTGTGTTGGGGGTAAATTTTAGTGAATCCAATTCAGTATCCTAGTACCTACTTTTCGCTGAAGGACAATCACAACTCCATACACCATCTTCTTCCACTCAGAGAAGAAAACAAATTTGTTTGCATTCGTTGAAAGGTCAGACAGACTGCTAAACTTGAACTGTATCACCTATACAACCCCAAACAAAGACCGGATGGTTCACCATTCTCTTGTAAGAGGAAACTCAGCTACTCTATCGTTCCATTTGAAACCACTTTTCTCCTAGTAATTCTGAAAAAAATAAAAATAAAAACAAATAAACAAGAAAAAGGCCTGGCACTGATTTAGAAAATTCCTTCTTCGTCTCAATCTTCTCTCCAGTCAGATTGTTTCTTTCATACCGTTGACATAAGAAACGTTGAACCCTGCGAACAGCAGGAACCTTCTGCTCTGACGCTGCTCTCTGCTGCCTTAGACTAGACAATATTCTTCATGTACTTACTAGAAACTTTCAGTGTTTATATTAAAATATACAAAAAAAGAGCAAGTTTATATATTTGATTATGTTATTCACTGCAGGTATATTTTTCCCTAAAATCTCTGGTGGTTAGGCAAAAAAGCAATATCAAATTTTAGGATTTCGTGTGGTCCCTTTTTCTGTTACAAAATTCTGCACACATCTAACTTACTTTGTCTGAAAGAAAGCCCAATCTAAGGTACAAGAAAGTGCATATTGACAAAATACAATTTAATTTTCTATAAGAAACTTCCTTTTCATTTGTCTGAGAATTGTAAACACTGGAGCCACTACCACATAATTCCTGATACTTTTGTAGGTATTGAAACTGCCACTTATTCACTCCTTACAATTCTTGTCTCTGTGGAAGTGTTACCTTCTTTATGATTAGATTTGTGAGTTTCTAAGTCCCATTTCTTCTAAGAGTCAGTCTATCTTTTTAAAAATGTAGTATATATGTAGGCTGACTCGTAATAATCATCAAATACACAAGATGAGTAAAGTATTTCAGTCTCACCATTATTGTCTCTCTTCTAGCTCCATGATCCAGCAGAAATTCAAAGATTTACATATGTCATGATTTGGAAATAATGATGATAGTGAGCGTAAAGCGTAAGCTGAATGGAATAAATTTATACCTGCACCCCCAAATTTTTCATGAGTGATATGCATCTATTACACAGGATTTTAGGCAAATACAGGAAACTGGCTCAATGATCATAGTTCAGATTGCATCCAGTGTGCTGTGTATCTTACTGAGCTGTCACAATAATATAGCACTCGCAGTTTCCCAAACTATTTTTTACCCGGTCAGACTTAAAATATTGCTCTAGTCTGCCTTTATTCCTCTGAAGTGACACCATGAAAGTGATGCCTTGTGTGTTACGGAAGATGGACTAAAAGTATATTCAATAAACTGTCTGTCTAATTTACACCACGTACAACATCATCTGGGGACAGTGTGCAATAAAGCAAAAAGTGAAGACATAAATGGTGCTTCTGGCATTTCAGAGAGTGTGCAAGGTTTTGAAGCCTGGGGCACTATATTTTGTTAGCTGTTTGTACCTCAATCTCAAGAACTTGTTGGATTTTAAGTCTCCCCTACCCTCTGTAATTTGCACTACATTGCACAGTTGTCTTGGAACTATTTGCTACCAAATTTTAGTTTGTTTTCTTTCTGACGTTTCAGAAGTAATTTTTAAATATGGTATGGATTTGGAAAACAACATGCAATTTCTTCTTGTAACATAGTCACTGTCCTTATGAAACCTGTTTATTTTGCAAGAAAATAATAATTACCCACTTGTTAACCCCACACCACACCTTTCAAGGGTATGTCCTTGATTCTAAATCTAGGAGACAGTGATGAGTCAAAGCCTATTAGAATATGTCAAGTCATAAAGAGCTGTAGAAGCGTCTTTAAAATAATAGTAATACATTGGTAAAACTCATTAGAAAACAACTATAAATATTTTATTGATCAATTGAAATAAAAACATGGTAAAGTATACCTTATTCAAGTTTGTAATGCTCATAATACCTTACAGTACATTGTTTCTGCTAGAAATTTGGTTGTTTATTATTTCAAAGTGAAATTCCACTTCAATCTGCAGTGTTTTCAATGTCAATTTTATAAAATTTTGAGTAATAACTCAATCCTATTTTGACATATTACACATTCAAGTGCAATTTAAGGAGCTAATAAAAACAAGTGGTTTTGTATGTCAATGATTTGAAACCTGAAGCAATAATTAGTTACAAAAATATGCACAGTAAAAATAATTAAGAAAATAGAGTAATAAACTATTTCAGAAATTATCAAAATTTTGTTGATCATATGTGAACTCTATCAAAATCAGATGTATTTTAAAATATAACAAATTATTTTGATTTTTTTTGCTGCAGTCTTGTTTCTATTTAGACTTTTAAAATTGATGTATAGATAAGGAATGTATTTCTTGATATTTCCAACTGATTGAGGATTTACATTGGGTCATAAATTTAACCTTCCTTTTTGGGTGAGAAATGTTTTATGATTCTCATATTCACTTGCTGACACATAAGGTGTAGCCGTAAAATGGAATAGAATCATTGCCCTCAGGTAAATCTCATATTCTGTGGCCACATTTTCAGAATGTAATAAAGATGCTACAAAGGAACAATGCAAAAGTTAGGGGACACACTTATTCATAAAATAAGCTTTAATAACGGTTTAATAGATTTTTGTACATGTCAATTGTGATAGCAAAGATAAAAATAGTTCTTTCATATTATGTGCATTATAAATATTAAAATATTTTAAATACTGACCCTATCTTTAGAGAGAACAAAAAGTTATTGTTTTAAAATTGTTTCCAAAAAAATTCTTTTAGAAATTGTTTTTATAATTGTTTTGCATAATTCAAAATGTGAATTATGTCTCATATTTATTCATTTTTTTCAAGATTAGCAAATGTTTGAAAATTTTTTTAATTAAAAGGTTAAAAACACATTACCCTTAACAGATGAAAACATAACTCCTAACATTTTTTTCTAAACTAGTTACGTTAATTAAGAAGGAATATTGATTTCTAAAACTATTAGATGTTATTATTTATCACTAGACATACATATTTTACACAAGACAAAATTGAACAAGTTCTTAAATGAATGTCATAGTGTTAGATTTGATACTATAATATTGTCCCACACTAATGCAACTGAAGCCATTTTCCCTGCGTTTGCTGGCAAATTTGCAAGTTAGGAATGTCCAGCTAAAGTAGATGATTGCTGCCAGAGCCAAGGTAGAAGTTTATAGAAAGTTGTTGGCTCTTCATGGTTATTGATTGTGTGCATCCATCTCTTACTGCTTCCAACCAATAAAGCATAATTGTTGCTGCTTTCCTTAACCTCCTAAGTCTTCCTCAACTTCACTTTTAATAAGCTGTAACCAAGAACTATATGAGGAAGAGAATTCTTGGAAATGTCATCTCAGCATCACCAACTTGAAACTGAACCAGCACAAATATATTAAGATACTGACTGTTGTAGACGTTAGCAATTATGAATCTCACCATTCAACAGTCCCGCAGGCCCCAGTACCTGTTTGTGAGCAAATGCCCTCTCCGTGAGGCAGAGTAATTTTCCCTACATAGACGCTCTGGACTCTGTATCCAAGATTCCCTTGAGATGGAATGTGAGGCTATGAATCACCCACCAGCACATTGAATGAGAACTCAGTGACATGAAAGACTAAGAACTAAGTAAATTCTTCCCAGTAGAAGCTGGTGGGAGGGGAGAGGGAGGAAAGGGTTGAAGGAGGCATTGGCAACTGCATTAATTTTCTGTATGCAACAGTAGCAATGATTTTATCAACAGCTTTTATTGTCCAGAGTTCCTTGTTTATGGCAGCCAAAATACAATTTGTCCTGTTTGTATCCAGAGACAGTGTATCTTCATGTAACCTACTCACCTTGAGAAAATAAAGCCCTGTCCTAGGAATCTCACACTGATACCAAAGGCTACACAATATCTATTCTTCTGTAATAATTTATTTATTTTTAAAAATGCTTTAAATACTAAACTCCAGCATTATCATATTCCAACTTTTTATTGAAGTATAATATGCATAGAGAAAAATGTATCTGTTAAGAGTTCAACTTTTTTCCTCATTTGCAACCAGTACACACATGACGAAGAACATTACCAGTACAAGAGGGGCCCAAACGTATCCACTAAACATCCCCTGATGAAGGATAGCAGCTATCCTGCCTTGTAATGCAGAGATTAATTCTTTCAGTTTTTGATCTTTACATTAGTGAAATCATACTGTATATGTGCTTTAATATCTGGCTTCTTTTGCATAACATCACATTTGCAAATTATCCAAACTGTTGAGTGCTATACTTAATGTATTTTCTTTGCCAAATTATAATCAATTATATATGTGTGTGTGTGTATGTGTGTGTATATATATACATGATTCATGATTTATACATGTATCTTCTCTTGAGCATTGAGGAATTTTCATGATTTTGCTACTAAATCTTATGAACACTCCAGTGCGTGTCTTTGGTAAAAAATGTGTACGTATCCTGAAAATTATTTTTCTACAAGTGGAATGGCTGGGTCATAGGGTATGCATACATTGAGCTGCAGTTATTACTGCCAAATAATTTTCAACATTGATTTCTTACTGTTTTCCACTTATGCAAGTTAGGTAAAGTTGGTTAATGGCATTTTTCAAATGTCGTATAAACTTACTGATACTTTGTCCACTTGTTTGATTAGGTGGTGAGAAAGGTACAGAGATGAACCCGATGTCTTTTAAATTTTTTTTGATCTGTACTTTACATAGATTATGCTTATAGATTTAGAATAGGGATTTCTTCACAGAGGATTGATTCTTTTACCATTATGGCATTTGCTCATTATCCCTAGAGTACCTATTACCTTAATGTACACTGTCAGAAGCTCAGCTGGGTTCAGGGAGCTGAGCTGCCAGAGGTTGGAATCACTGATAAAGACAACAAAGAGGAAAAGTAACTGTCAAACCCTTAATCACTCATTGCAACCGTGTATATATATATATATATATAAGCAAGAGACTAATCCACAGAAAGCACTGATCTCTGCTCTCCCCACCCCCACGCCTATCCCAGCTCAGCTCCACTTTACCCCACCAAGTGGTGCAGGTAGATCTCCACAGACATGGGAATTCCCTCTCTGCCAAGGAAGCCACAAACAAAAGTCTTCTGCAGTTTTATGAACCTGGGGGCTCCTTGGGAGAGTCAGAGGAGGAAGATCTAAGAGTAGGAAAGTACTGAACATTGGCATACCTCAGAGATATTGTGGATTTGCTTCCATACCATCACAATAAAGTGAATAGCTCAATAAAGCGAGTCGCACAGATTTTTTGGTTTTCCAGTGTGTATAAAAGTTAAGTTTACACTATAATGTAATGTATTGTGTGGAAAAAAGCATTATGTCTACAAAAAGTACATAACAATTAAAAATAATTTTTTGCTAAAAAATGCTAACAGTCATTTGAGCCATCATTGAGTCATAATCTTTTTGTGGGTGGAGGGTCTTGTCCCGATGTTGATGTCTGCTGACTGATCAGAGTGGTGGGTGCCAAAGGTTGGTGGCAGTGGCAATTTCTTAAAATAACACAATAAAATTTGCCACATCGATCGACTTTTCCTTTCACTAAAGATTTCTCCGTAACATATGATGCTCTTGATAGCAGTTCACCCACCATGAAACTTCTTTCGAAATTAGAGTCAGTCTACTCAAACACTTGAACAATGTTCACAGCATCTTGCTCAGGAGTAGACTCCATCTCATGAAGCCACTTTCTTTGCTCATCCATAAGAAGCAACTCCTCATCTGTTCAGATTTGATCATGAGATTGCAGCAATTCAGTCACATCTTCAGGCTCTGCTTCTAATTCTAGTTCTCTTGCTTTTTCCACCACATCTGCAGGTCCCTTCCTCTACTGAAGTTTTGAACTCCTCAAAATTGTTTGTGTAGGTTGCAATCAACTTGTTCCAGCTCCTGCAAATGTTGCTATTTTGACCTCCTACCATGAATCACAAATATTCTGAATGGCATCTAGAATGATGAAAACTTTCCAGAAGGTTTTTAATTTACTTGGCCCAGATCTATTAAAAATTAGAAATATGTGGACTTGCTTATAGTGGGGCCTGAAAAATTATACAAAAATTTTGATACAGCAACCAGGCTCCTTGGGTACTTTTTTATTTAATATACTGTGCAATATTTGTTTGCTCTTTTGTTCTTTGATTTATGTTTACTTGGTATATCTTTTCTTCCATTTACTTTCAAGCTATTTTTTTATATTTAAAGTGTATCTTCTTTTCCAAATTTGGATTTATAAAAACAATCTGGCATTCTTGCTCTATTACTTAAAGTATTTAGTTCAATTATACCTCATATAATTGCTGTCATATATCTGTATATATAATTTGACTACCATCTTACAGTTAATTTTCTATTTGTCTCTTTTGTTTTATGATCTATTATCTCTCCTTTGCCTGCCTTTGGATTAATCTATAATTTCTTATTTTTCTATTTTTTTCCTCTCTGTAAAATTATAGTTTATACAATGTATTTAATCTTCCTTTTGAAAGACCCCTAGAGATGACGATGTATGTTGTCAGATTATATCTAATACAATTGTTATTATTATTAATTATCCCTTGAAGAAAATGGATTATTCCTCCCTAACTCCTTTTATTTGTTCTATTTGTCTTTAGTACTCAACACTCTTACTATGATGTGTCTGGGCATAATATTTTTGTACTTATTCTGATAGGTATTAATTATGCTTCTGCAATTAGTTTATATTGCACCCATTTTTAAAAAATTCTTGGTAATTATTGTTTTAAATATTGTTTTTGCCATTTTCCTACTCTTTTCTTCTATGTGGCTCCAATTTCAAGAATGTTTGATCTCTTCACTCTTTTGTCTCCCTCCCTCTCTGTCTCTTTCTCTCTGCACTGCTTCATGTTACATTTATTACTTGCCTGTCTTCCAATTTGTTAATATGTCCTCTGCTGTGTCTAATGTGTTTTAAAACTGTTTTAATGGTATTTTGGCTTCAGATATTATAATTATAATTTCTTGCTTTTGTGTTTAATAATTTTGTAGACTCTAATTATCTGGTTACTTTCTTCAATTTTTCTTCTATTATCTCTATTCTTTTCCATATAGCTTGAACATATTACTCGAGGTACTGTTAAAGTTCTAGTTAGCTAACATCAAAGTTTGGATCCTGTAAAAATGTCTTTATATTGTTTTTTTATACTCTGGATTTTAAAAAATCATATTGTACTGACTTTTGGCATACCTAGTGATTTTATTACCTAGATATCATCGTGTTTAAAAATTATAGAGTCTCACGTTGTGGTAGTCAGATGATGTGGTTTCTGAACCTCTTAATTAAGTCAGGAATCTTAGTTAAGTTAAGCCTAGGCTGCATTTGCCAGAATTCAGCAACTATCCTGAGAGAAAAACTAGTCAAATCCTTAAGGATCCAAATCTGTTTGTCCAGACCTCTGTTGGTTTTCCTGTCCCTTTGCACCATTCATATATATATGAATATACATATGAAGACTTTTGTGCTAAAAGTCTCAGCCTTTTGCCCACAGTCAAATAAGCAAATTCCCCAGAGTGAAATGGCTACAAAAATCAGATAGCCTCTGTGAGGTTCTCCCCTCTCTACTTTTATAACATCTACAGTCCCCAATGGTTCAGCACTTAAGAATGACTTTATCTAATATATTCTGCTTTACTAAGCATTCCTAGTAACTCTGACTAGCATATGGGAATGCTATAAACTGTTTGCTCTCACCCAGAAATCAAGTTTCTAGAAGTTCTTAAT